>NC_143408.1:5000000-6250000 GCF_052110815.1 Crocodylus siamensis | reverse complement strand
TTCTTATAGGCTGCACCAGCAACAATCTCATTGCATCCCCCCCGGTAAAATCCCACCTATAGACTCAAAGGCAGAGCAGGGTGATTTCCTCCACGCTCGGGATGCTACTGCCAGAGAGAGTCTAGACAGTCTTGAAAAGGGCAAACAATGAATCCTGTTGGGAAGCACAAGCTTTCACTTTTGAAATGCCGCACGCCAGAAAAGAAGCATATGCTTTTCACGCCACCTTTCCACAAAACACACAGCCCAAGTGATGTGCTGTACTATTCAGATGCTTGGGGCCAATTCCTGCTCCTATGGGCATTTACCCCACAGCAACGTGGTTGCAAAAGGCAACTGATTCTGACATTTTAAATAGGCCACAATTTCCATTTTTGGCCCCAAATAAGCAAGTGTCTTCTGAGTGCAGCGCCGTGAGGGGTGGCTGGCTTGGTGGTGATGCCTTCCCCCCCAGTTCTGATGAAGAGCAATGATTTCTCCTTGCATAGGAAGATGGGTAAGCAGATCGCCCCGCTCCCAACTGTAGCACCCACCTGCACCATCCATAGGATTTAGCACAGCATCCCTGCTTTAGTGCCCTTGCAACACACAGTGCTGCTTAGCTCATTGCTCAGAGTGTAAAACAGGGCACATAGAGGTGGAAGTGGTTTTCCCTGAGTCACACAGCAAGTGGAAGAGCTGAGAATAGAACCTAGATACCCAAAACCCAACGTCTCTCTCATTGCAAGCCGCCTCGGAGACTCCCAGGCTCGCATGCCTTTGCAGACGTCTTGCTACAGCCACGTAAGGCCTTTAAACCCCAAACGACCAGAAGCGGCTTGGCACAAGAAGCTTGCTTGGCCTCCCTCGTTTTTATGCAGATATAAAGAGCGTGGCCAGGAGGGTACGATCTCATCTCCCATTCATCAATTGTTAATATCAAGATTTTCTGTCGGAGGTTTCCCTTTCACTTAGTTATCACAGGAAATAAATGAGACTTTTGAAGATTTTGTAAGACAGAGTCATGTATTGGCCACTTTCTCCCCGAGCTTATACAGCACTCTGAAGGGATAACAGACTCTGAGTGCAATTCATCATTTAAGCCTGAGGCTTATCTAGCTTTGCCGGTCCACATGGGTCCTGAGTGCTACTACAGCACAGTGATAGTGCACAGTATGTGTCCTAAATGAAAATGCTCTTGCAGGCTCACAAACCCAGCCTCAGAGCGCTTTCTCCTGTTTAGCACCGATGGTATCAGTTTCTTTGCAAAACTATGGGAACAGAAGATGAAACTTTACGTGCGGAGCAAATTCTGACTTCAGCCCCGCCAGTGCAAAATCCCGAGTTACTTCCATTGAACTTTGCAAATCATTCCAGATTTCCACCAGTCCAACCGAAATCAGAACGCAGCCCCTCATCGATTCGCAGAGCAACCCGCGAAGGCCAAGTAAACCCAATTACCTATTGCACTTCCTGGCTTGTTCTCTGCAGTGACGTCTCCAGTTTTACAAGGCACACAAACAGGGCTTTTATATTTATGTGGTACAGCTGCACACAAAGAGAGACAGGCAGACAGACAGAGACTACGTAGCATCACAGTCCCCCAGCTCAGCATAGGAAGCCAGATTCTGCTCTTATTTACATCCAAAAAGCACTGCTACACAGATATGACTAAGGGGTGAGCTGTAACCCTATGCAGTCTGGAAAAGGATACGTGTCCTTCGCTGCTTAACTCACCAGTTCTTCCTTCTTGCCAACAGCTGTTTGGAAGATACCTATGGTGAGGATCTTCAGCTCTCCACCCAGAGATGGACAGACCCCGGCAGAACACCACTCACTTCTGAGTCCTGAAACACATGAAACACTCCACTCACCACCGAGTTGCAGCCACTTTGGTGGTGAAGCATAGTAGTAGTTTAAAAGCACATGTCAAACCAGTACTACACTACAGTCTAGACCAGGAAGTGGAAAAGAACATTTGAACCAGTGGAAACTGCAAGGGAAATTTCAAGGAGTGAGAAAGAAGAAACAACGCAAACTGGATTTTGCACAAGATGCTCAAAGCCCAGCAAAAGTGCTCCGTGGCTGCTGCTAAGGGGACAAGTAACCAGATCTCTGGGGCCGAAGCTCTTTGAGGAGATGCATTAGAGTAACAGATCAAATCCCAGTGCTCAGCATTGCCCACTCCTATGGAGTTATCATGAGTTTTATAATAGCCGGTGTTTCCACTGAGATCACCTGAATCTCAGCTTTTGTTTCAAAACAGAGGCGCCAGAGACAAGCTTTACAATGAGATCCCCTACAGGCTGCGGTGGGGGGGGAATCCATATGGCAAATATCTAAAACCCCCAAGTTTTAATCCAGTCTCAAAATCTGGAGTGGGCAATACTGCATACTGCCTGGACAAGGTTCCTTACAAATTAAGAACATCATTTTTTTTCTTTAAAAACACCTTCTCCCTCCAGTATAGGGTGCCCCACATCTGTCAACAGGCCTTGGTTATAGTCTCTGAAAATCAGGACCTGAAAAGTTTCTCAAGGGTGGCACTCAGACAAGGAGCTGTTCAGAAACTGTTCAGCCTCTGCAGCGCATTATACAACCATTGGTAAGGTGATGCAAGATAATTATCTTTGTTTTTTCTCTGTTGCCTGGGATGTGGGTGACAATTCGGCCGGAGGTCTAATTTACATGGCATCAGTGAGTTTTGAATGCTCTCTTTCCATAGCATTTCACCGGTGCTGCTCACCGGTTTACTGAACCACGCACAGTCTTATAATAAAGCCATTTACCAATTTTCACGCTATTTTTGTGACACCCTAGCATGAGATCCCAATGCACCACAAGTCAACCAGGTATTGGTATTACACTTGTGCTTTTCATGTCCCTGATCTTCAAAGCCATGACACATCATATCTAACCATATTTTCTCGCATTTTCAACTCATCGTATTAAATGGAAAAAAAAAATCCATGATGAGGCATTCTCCCTCCTCCTTTTCTGGTAACCAGGACATCTGGTCTTTGAGCCTATATTTCTCACGAACGGCAATGATTGAAAAATCCCGTAATATTTCTACAGCCTTATTCTCTGCCGTGACGTGGAGCTCGTGGTTGCCATACCCCCCACGACTTGTGGTCCATAATTCCTGCTGAGCAAAGTAAAATCATCCACCCCTTTTCATGAGGTGCTTTATTTTCTTCTCCGGCTGCACCGGTGCATTATACGACTGAGAGCCTTTGAGGCCTGGCCACACATCCTACTTTCTGGACTCCCATCTTTTGCTACCATTGATCTTTGCTTTAATATATCTCATGTGAATAACCTGTTCTTGTTGGGCTGTGATTAAACTCTCAGTTGTTTTTTCAATCCTCCTTTGACAAGTCATTTTGAATATGCCATCTCTCAGGAGTTCTTTCGAGAAAAATAAATTTCCAGTGATTTTTTTTTCCCCCTCCGTTTCTCTTGTTGCCTGCCTAATGGTGTCCTCTCCCTAGAAGGATATGCCTCGTATCATGCTGGGACTCAATACAAATGTTATAGGGACTTGAACCTAACCTTATTCAACATGTATGAATATGCGTGACATGGAACAATTTGCAGAACTGTATAGCAGATCGTCTTAATGTCGCATTTGAGTATCGTACCCATTTGCCCTCTGACTCCTAGGAGCGGTCCAAGCTCCAGACATATGCCATTTTGTTTTAAAACGTTGCATGGAGTGCGTCCTTCCCTCAAAACACACCATGCCCTGTATAATCGAGCCTGCCTTAAGGTCCAGGTTTGGCAGGATCCAGCGTGGAGTGGTGACAGCTTTTCTTTGCTTAACAAATTGCTTTCTTTTAAAGGGCAACACCTTGAAAGACAAGAAATGGGAGATTCATTCCAGCAGAAACATGGGAAGTAAGACTGGAAGTGGCTTTGTGGGCCACTGAGTCCTGGTCCCTGTGTCTAGTGGTGACCGTTTCCCCAAAAGAGTCCATAAGACTGTCCATGTTAGCCTCTCATGCACCATGCCTGCTAAGCACCCTATAAAAAAAAATCCCTATAAGGTACTACAGGTACAAGAGAGGTAAAACTGTCAACGTGTCATGATGGTGACCGGAAATTAGGTTAAAATGAGATCCTAGAAGAGGAAGTTTGCTACAGAGAAAGGCAAAAAAAACCTCCCTGATGGTCCTTGCCAATCTAACCTGGGGAAAATTGCCCTCCTAACCCTAAATCTGGTGACTGGTTTGACCCTGAGAGCATGTGCAAGACTCTACAGTCATGTACCTGAAAGTCCCTTGGCACTGGCAGAAATGCAAGCAGGCGCCAGTCAAACTCTCTCCTCTAGCCACAGTCAGTGTTTGGTGCTGCAGAGGAAGGTGAAACAAGTGCCCCATAAACCAACAGTTCATCATGAGGGTAGAAAAAAAAGCCCCCTTCCGACCCTTTGCTGGAGATACCAAATGTTCAAAACCATGTATGGCAGTCAAATTAGTAATATTAGTACACCAAGAACAACCCTATCCTACCACTGTATACCTTGCATAATTTATCAAACTCTACCTGGAAGTGAACCAGGTTCCTCGTCCTCACTGCTTAATGCAGACGACGATTCCCAAACTACATTCCTCCGATGATTAAAAACCTTCCTCTAATTTCCAGTCTAGTTTTGCCCATGCCTAAGCTGTGGCCATCAGATGTTCAACTTAAACGGCTCTTTTCCTGCCCTGCTAGCGTACACCCCATGAAGGTGTCACACCAAATTCATTAACTAATTCATGGAACGGATTGATTGACTGGGGAAGCTGCCCTGGCTTCAGAAAACAAGTTTATTAAATGTGTAAGAAACACCAAGCACAACCAGACACTACACAGAGGATTTTTACACCGGCCTTCCACTCCTTGCAGAGATTCCCTGAGCCAGGCAGCCTCAAAATGACACCAATCGTGTTCAGACTTTCAAGATGGACATCAGGGTCTACAAATGTATCTGCAAAGAGTGATGACCCCTCTCAACCTTCATTTTGCTAAGCAAGTCAAGCTCTTTTCATCTCCACTCACAAGAAAGGTATCCTCTCCCACAGCTATATTAATGGCTCTTCTATGTATCTATTCCAGTTCAGATTTTTTCCCCACATCTATATTAATGGCTCCTCTATGTACTCCCACATCCATATTAATGGCTCCCACATCTATATTAATGGCTCTTCTATGCATCTATTCCAGTTCAGATGGTTTTTTTTAACATAGGCAACCAAAACTTGCATTTTATTCTAAATGGGATCTTTCCACTGTCTTGTACAGTGACGTATTAACACTAAAAGTACCCTGCCTAATATACCCCAAGACTGGGATAGCCTTGTTCACTGGCAGATCACACTGGCAACTCATGGTCATCCTACAATCAAACAGTACATCCACCTCCCTTCCTTCCTCCATTGCCTCCCGTCTTTGGATCCCCACCTTACAGCAAAAGGCTTGACATTGGTCCTGAAGTGCATGACTTTGCTCTACTACATTTCATGCCATTGCTATTGCTAGACTCTGCAAGGTTATCTAATTCTTCCTGCCCAATAATCAGATCCTCGTCCCCATTAGCAGCATCTCCTAGCTTTGTGTCAGAAGCAGATTTCCAATGCACGTGTCAAGTTCTTGCCATGGAGTCCCTAATGAACTGTTGAACCGGATGGTCCCCAGGTCTGATCCCTGAGGAACACTGTAGTAATCTGTTTTCAATTTGAGAACGCTCCTTTCAAAATATCTTATTCTAGTCTTCCCTTTCAGACAACTCCATATCAGCATTATAGTTCTGGTGTGAATCCCCATTTTCTATGGTTTAGTTTAAATCTTCAGCAATAGGGTAAGATAGATTCTGACTTCCTAATGCAACCTACAGTGCCTACCCCTAGCACTGGAAGGACCAAAGAAAACATAAAATAAATCGGTGACGGTTTGCAATATAAAAAAATTATTTTCTGTCATTTGATATGGGTTCTCATTCCCTCTGAACATTGAGCCACACCGTATTCCTGATGGAAACAGAATCCCAATAAATATTTTAAAATGTCACCTACCACAGCTAACACGCAGTCTGTACAGTCTGATGTGGTGAGAAGTGGAACAGTATAAAGGGTTTTTAACAGTATTGGTGTGAAAAGACTAAGAGCATTATTCTCCAACTCCACCCCTCGTGGAAAATAATGCAAACAATCTGTAGCAATCCCTTTGTACAATGAGCAGAGGCATGTGTGAGTGAGATGAACTAAAAAGCAAGGTTTATTTGTGGAGCAGTAGGTCAGCCTCTGCAGCCTTTCCATTTCTCTAACCAACCAAACAGCTGGCGCCAAGCTTTCTAACTCGAGGCTCCAGCTCCCAATTCCCAACTCCCTCCCTCCCCTGTTTGTTGGGGAGCATCCCTCAATCAAAATTTCAATCCACATACGTGGGCATAGGCACGCATGTCATTGATGCTGTCATAATGGGTGTGAAGACTTGAGGTGGAAAAGTGACGGAAGATACTGTCATTGATCTTCGATAGGAGATACAATCAATTCTCTCGTGTCAGAATTTGGCTATTCGCTGCAGACAGGCAGGAGCAGCACCAAGATGCCATCTTTATGAGACCCTTAAAAATGCCAAACTTGCCTTTCTGTGGGTATTACTAATCTTGGTTTTTGACACCACTGCACAGGGTGGGGGTGGGCAATTATTTTGGGCGGAAGGCCGCTTACTGAGTTTTGGCAAGCCATCAAGGGCTGCATGATAGGCAGCTCAGGGCAGATAAATGTTAATTTTCTAAATTTTTTAGGGGCCTTGCGGGCCAGATAGAATAGCCTGGCGGGCCGCATTCAGCCCCCGGGCTGCATTTTGCCCACCCTTGACCTAGAGGTACCCTCTTATGTTCTTTCCTTCTATCTAGTTAGCCATCCACCAACAGTTTAACCTGCAAGTTCACAACTCCCGCAGAAGCCGTCTGAAACAGCACTGCGCATCTAACTACTTTTCAGAGGAGGGGCCTAAACCAAAAGCTGGTAAAATGTTCGTTTTCCATTGACCCAAAATGAAATGGTTTACCATCAGGTTACTGAGCTCAAATGCCTTTACTTTCTTTTAAGGACCACATAGAAACCCCACTAGTTTCAAAAAGACAAGGCTTTTTAGAAAGAAAAGTGGAAAGTTTTTGCTTAGAATAGGTCAAAATTAAACATGGTGCATTTTCTGAATGTTTACCCGGATTCTATATTTTTAAATGAAACTCTCTGATAAATTTGACCCAAAAGTTGCTCCTCGATAGCTATATGCCACTACTATTTGCTGGGAAAAAAATGCGACTGGGTCTAATCTGAATGCAACGAGGATGTCCAAGGGCAGAATCCCAGCCGGTGTCTTTGGGAATCTCTAGGATAGCAGTGGGGTACTCATCATCATGTGCGTTCATTTAAAATATACGGAAATAAAATACGCTCAAAGAGGTAGCGCCTTCTTATGAAGCCTATCGTGACAAGAAGTAAAAATGTATAAAGCAGCTAATTGACCTCGAAATCTCACTCCCGTTTTCAAAAGTGATCAAGGTATTTAGAAGCCTCCAAAATTTTATCTGTGAATGTTGGCAAGAGTCGGTGCCTGGGAAAAACATTTTCGATTTTGTCTAAGGGGTTTAGGAGCCTATTCCCCATTTTTAAAGCAAGGACGTGCCATAGAAACCAACAACCAATTTTTAAGAGGGATTTGTAGAAGCCTACGGCACACTGGAAACAAATTGAGCTTAGATTCCTGTCATTTGAAAACAGGATGCAGGTTCCCTAAGTCCGAGAGGCACTTTTGTAAATCCAACTACATCTATCCGCAGTAGGCACTGGAACGCTTTTGGAAATAAAGCCCAAACCACCCAGTTGTACCCTCCCAACTCAAAGTGGATTTGCAGGTTTGGCTTTAAGAGACAAAAGCAGGTTTTTTTACTCACAACTTATGCAGGCTGGAATTCAAGTCACTGGAAATCAGTAAACCTGAGACCCAGGGTTTTGTACTTTATTTTTAATAGAAAACTTTCCCAGAGTAGAACCGCACATTAGATCTTGGGCAAAACGTTTTGAAAAACCACGAGTTTTAGTTACTGTCACTATTAGCTAAATGCAAAATGCTCCCAGGCATGAAAATGTACTTTTATGCTGTGCACATAAAAACCCTAGTAAATATGAAAGACATACTGAGGTTTATCATATACGAATGTCCCGTTAGAGAGGCATCTCTGTTACATGAGAGCTGCGAACCATTTTCCTTAACCTGCATTGCAAAAATCCACTTGATCACTGTTTAGGTACAGAGGAAATTTTGCAAATTTGAACAGAATCAAGCAAGGCAATTTAATTTCTTCCTGTATTTCAGTTCTGTCTAATAGTGAATAGCTCCCTTTTCTACTGATGGCAAAGCAAAACCAGGGTATGTCTTTCTAAAGCTGGAGAAACAGCTGAGAAATATCTATGCCCATTCTTTGAGGGAAATGAAGGGTTACGTGCTGTCCTTATCTGTGAGACGTGGAAAATATAAGATACCCCATTAACAGGACCCACTGCATAGAAAGGCAGACACACAAAATTGTAAAAAAGTAGGGCTGGGAGGGACCTCAGCAGGTTATTTCGTTCAACCTCTTGCTTGGGCACGATCGTCCCTAAGCCATTTCAGACAAGCATTTGCCAAACTCTTTTACACAATTACCAAGCAAATGCCCAATAAACATCAAAAAACATCCTTTAGATAATATAGGGTGGGGGATGAGGGCAATGTCCACATCCTGGCATTGCAATACAGGAATAGCAGTTTGTTAAACTGTGCTCAAGAGATCCCAAGAAGATGAGCACATCCGCTCCAGAGGAAAGGGACTGAAAATAGCTGGCATAGCTGCAGGAGTTGACTGAACACCGCAGAAATGATTCAGGGAATAAATGATTTGCCAAACAGCTGCAATATTCATTGTTAGCCTCCCCCTGCATCACAAACTCGTGCCAGCTCCCAGGCTTGCAATGCTAGAGCAAAACTAGGGTAATGAGCGCCTTGCCACAAACCTCAAAGATAAACTCACATAAATGTAACACCTTCCTCCTAATTAGATCAGCTAGGAGATACCTGGTGCCTGGCCAGGGCACAAATCCTGGAGTGGGTGGCTCTCTAAATCATTCGCCCACAGGCAAAACTTTCTTTTGGGGGTGAAAAATGATACAACAAAAGACACGCTGCAAAAGCTTTTCCAAAGAAAGAGAAGGAGCTTGTCTGGCCAGGTAACACAGGAAGAAGAAACACAAGACAAGGGAAACTTAATTTCTAAAGACAAATCCAAGCTACTTTTCCCGTTTACATACTTACTCTGCCGAGGTGTTTCTAGCGTACTGGCAACCCAGACGGGGTAACTATATTAACATCTTCATCGGCTGATGAAGAGCACACACCAACTGCAGAGGCTTCGTCGGCCCGACGAAGGGTTTTTAAACCAGAAAGCTTGCTAAAAAAGGGTTTTCCCCCAACTATTTAAGTTGGTGTAATAAAAGAGATCAGATTCACCCAAAAAACCTGGTCTTCATTTGATGGAGGCATTTTCAGATCTCAGCTCCAAGAAATAGAGGCCCAGAGTTTCAAAAGGACTCATCTCGCTGGGTGCTTGGGAAGGTTGTGCGTAGTGGCTATGGGTGTCACATTGGGAAGTGTAACCCAGCCAGGGTTGTTGTGAAAATCCGCCCCATGTCTATGCAGCTAAATGGGATCAAATGATGTTGAGATATCTTGGCCCTGAGCGATTGGCCCCAAAACCACGACAGGAGTTGCTGTTGGAGCTGGAATTAGTCCTCGGCTCCCAGACCAGCTCTTCGACCCCCAGGCAAACCCCCGTGAACATAGGCAACAGATGCAAAATAGGAATTTCTTGCCAAACCCAAACCAGATTGTTTTCCCAGCTATGCTAGTGCGAGCCCCACTCTCCTTGGCACTTTTCCCTTGCCTCAACTGGGAAGAGGAGCAAATGGCAGTACTATCCAGTGTCCTCCGTGATCTGAAACCGGGATGCACGTGACGTAGCAGCATAAGTGGAACTCACTCCCAAACCCGACCATCTCGGCAGACTGGCTGAGGAATGAGTGTGCCAAGGCATATAAATCCCCCCCCAGCCCTTGCCATATAAACACAGGGTGGATTTTCAAGACGACCGAGGTTACGCTTCCCAACATGGCACCTCTAGCCCGAATTTGCAATGTTCCTGAGCACCCAACATGACAAGTCGGGGTGGCGACGGGCGAGAAGAGACCCACACTGCACCGACACACTGAACTCTTCCCTCCAGAGCTGCAAATCCAGCACCTGGCAGCAGTTCCAGATTTGCTGAATTTTTATCAGACCATGTCCCTGCAACAAGTGCTCCCAGAGAGATGTTAGGAGATGCCCTAGAAACAACAGGAGAGACACCCTTCCCTCACCCTGTGACATGCCAGGGGATTCAGGCACATGAAGGCTGGCAGCGCTGTTCGGAAGGGAACCTTGCCCTCAAGAAGCAAGGTTGGGACAGGTGGGAAAGCGCAGGCCATAAGACAGTCTGACTGCTACAGGCATGCGAACACGGAAGCCACCAAAAGCCGGTAAAATGTCCACCCCAGTGAGAGGGAGTGGGGGTGTCGGAGTGAAACACCCAGCGACTCGGGAAGGAGGGAGGCTGAAGAACGGGACAGATTGGAGACGGCTTGTGAGGAGTGATGGGGAGACAAGGAGAGGGGGAAGGAAAGAGGGGGAGAAAAGGAAAGGGGGAAGAGTGGAGAGAAGAATGAGAGAGAAAGAAGAAGGGAAGCAGAAGGGGGCAGATAAAACCGAGCGAGAGCGAGAAGAGGGGAAGAAATAAAAGGGTAAAAGGAAGGGAGTGAGAAAGGAGAGAAAAGGTAAGAAGGAAAATAGAGTGCATTTATCCTCAGGGAAGCTTCCTACCCCTACCGGCACCCTCACCCCTGCCCCGCTGTGCCAGAAAGCTGCCAAAGGGCTAGGGCTGGATGCAGAGAAGTTATTTCCTGCAGCACTGCTGACGGCTCAGCTCCCCCCAAACAAGCAAGCAAAACAAAAAAACCACACGCCGCTCACAACGGCTCTGCGTGGTCCATCCCTGCCAGAGCGGTGCCAACCTACCTGCTGGGCATAAGGCACTCGGGAGCCAGCAGGCAGCAAGCCCTCGCCCGGGACGACCCAGGAGAAGACGGTGAAGTCCTCTGCTGTCACTCTGCAGGGCAGCCCACCGCACCGCTCTCTCCCTTCTTACAGTGCTGCCCTGAGAAATATGTTAGTGGGTCAGTAAGCCTTGCTTTTTCTCTCTCTCTCTCTCTCTCTTTGCATAACCGGGTCTTAGGGAAGCTGGAGTCAGGCCGTGGTTACGAAAGGCAGGCAGCGTTGCTCGAGGGTCAGGCGGGTCTCTAGCGACACGGCTGCTTTCTAGCTTTCTCAGAGCTTCCCGTTAGCAGTTACATCAAAAACGATCATCAGGCAGGGGGGAAGGCCTCTCTTCAAAGCTCCAAGTTTATCATCAACCAAAAAAAAGCCTTGACAAGGGGTTGAGTCACGTAGAAACTAGAGTGATGCACACATCGCACATACACACAGACGGGGCAGGAGATGGATGCAAGATAAAGAAACAGGTAGATTGCAGTGCCTCCCGAAGACGGACAGAGATGTGGCAGGGACAGACAGGTACGGTGCTTGCAGGAATAAAGAGTCTGGGGGATTGGCAACAGACAGGTGGCTGGACAGATCCAGAGGATGCACTACCTGGCTCCTTCAAAGCCCTTTACCAGCATGAACTAATGCAACTTCCCAAGGACGCCGGCGAGACGGGGAGGGAGGGAAACATCTCGCTGGGCAAGAGATCCAGCCTGCTGCAAAATGACACAGCCCCTGGGAGTCGGGCTGCTCGGGTCCCGTGCTCAGAGCCTGGCTGCAGGCAGGCAGGTGCCAAGCTCAAGGGGCAGCTATATCTGAAGTTGAGAGGAGGCAGGGCCTGGCCAGGCTCCACCCTGCATTTCTAGCCAGGCAAAAGGTAGTCCCGTTGCCTGCTTGGGGAGTGAGGTTGATGTGGGAGCAGCACTGACGCTGGCTAGGGGAGCAAGGAACCCTGCCCCTGGGGAGGGTGGTGGCAAGAGGTGCCCTGAGAAGGCAGTGCTGCAGGCAGGGAGCCTGGACGGGAGAAATACTGAGCTGCCTCCACCCCTCACTGGCCTTTCTACTCGCCAAGGACCTGTCTGTCCCTGCCACATCTCTATCCGTCTTCGGGAGGCACTACTATCTACCTGTTTCTTTATCTCGCATCCATCTCCAGCCCTATCCGTGTGTATATGTGATGTGTTCATTGCTCTAGTTTCTATGTGACTCAACCCCTTATCAAGGCTTTTTTTTTGGTTGATGATCCTGTTTCCCAGGACCTAGCTGGCCCCATCTAAAACCCCAAACCCTAGAGAAGGCTTCTGAGCATGGGGGGCCTCGTTCTGCCCACCGAGATGGGTAGCTGTGCCTGCTGGCGGCAGTGGGAGCCGTAACAGGCCTATGCAGTTGTCAGGGTTATACAATGTTAGTGCCAAAATTAGCACTGAAGCCTGCCACCTCCCCAGCCTGTGCTCCAGTGCCCTCGGTGCCATGCCTAGAGGCCAGACCCAGCTTTTCTGAAGTTTTGAGCAGGCTGGAGTGGGCAGCATTGCCTTCCTCCGGTGGCAATCTGTGGTCTCAGGACTGCAAGGGCATCTCTTCTGAGCCCGCTCCCGCTTGGCTAAGCATCATTCAGCAGCCTAGAGGGAGCCCAGGGAGGTCCTGTATCCTGACTCTGAGGAAATAGTATTCTGCTGGCCTCGCATGTCCAGCACGGGGAAATGAGGGAAAGAATTTCTTCCCTATATGCACAGACCCAGGAAGACGAGATTCTTTGGGGTAGATGCGGTATCTTTTATGAGACCAACTAAATCATTTGAAAAACTGTTCTTTGCAAGCTTTGGGGCACAAACACCCAGCTGAAGAAGGGCGTTTATGCCTGCAAAGAACAATTTTTCAAGCTATTTACTTGGTCTCAAAAAAGATATCCCATCTGCCCAAAGGACCTTGTCTGCCTATGTCCCAAGACCAACACGGCTGCGAACCACAACCCCCCAGGCCTAGGAAAGCAGTCTTCAGCTCATGCATGGGAGGTGTCGATGGGTGGCTTTGATAGGAGACGTCCCTCTGGCAGCCCAGGGACTGCTTGCATGACCTGTGGTGCCATTTGCAACCAACCCAGCCTACTGCCCTGTGTAGCTGAGGCTGCACTTTCCATCTTGAGTCATTCCCACCCGCCTATCTGCAAAAAGAGGACTGCCCCAGGAGCTGCTTGTGGAGAAAGCCACCTCCTCCTCACCCGCTGCTCACTTCTCATGCACCCTGGATGAAGTGCTTCACCCCAGGGGCAGCTGGAATCACACGGTACATGACTGGCCCTTACGTACAGTGGGGTAATTCCCCATCCCCTCTATCACCGGTGCAACAGCAACATTTACCTTCCTACTAAGGTAGCACCTAGAGCGGCTCACTAAACAAATGCATAGGAAGAGACAATCTCTAAAGGTAAAAGCCCTTATTGTCTGAAAAAAGAGGTAAAGTGATTTGCCCAAGGTCATACAACAGGGCAGTAGCAGAGCGGAGACTAAGACCCAGTGCTATAGACATGCTTGTTCATGCTCTAATTAGAGCACTCACCGCCATGTGTATTAAGACCCCTGTGCATTTCCAAATGGCTGCGGGGGCGCTTTATCGAAATCTCATAGTCCTGTGGTCATTTCCCAATGCATGTGATGGTGCGGCATTTTAATTACAGCAGCTCTCCAGGAACTGCTCTAATGAAAATGGCCTCCCCCCTCCCCCGAGCACTTGTAGAGGCAGCCCGTGTCTCCTGAACCCAAGGCAAAGGACCCTGCTGCTGAGCCTTTCATGAACCCAGGTACATTTCGGGGGCCTAACGGGGTAATAAGTGCCTCTCCGGGGCTGTGAGCAGCCAAAATGATGCGATGCTTTGAAGCGTCTGAAAAGCACACGCAGCAGCTCAAAAAGGCCCAGGGAACTTGGGGAACTGTGGGTGTAGGTGTGATCTTGCTCTCATCAATGGGAAGGCTGTAGGAGGGCCAAACTCACTCTCACTTTCTCTGTTGTGCATGAAAGCAAGTCTTGGCACCCAAGCCAAAGCCGCCAGGGTTCCCCAGGCTGAGGTTAGTCACTGGGTGAGGCAGCCACTCATGCAATGTTCACAGCTTAGCGGGGGCCAGCCGGGGCAGCGGAGCTCGCAGAGGCAGAGCCCTCTACTTGCTGCTCCAGAGTCAGAGATTCAGAGTCGGACGGGACCCCAGCGAGCCACCTAGTCCGACCCCCTGCCCCTGGCAGGCAAGAAGAGGGTCACCAAACCTGGGATGGTGTGATCCCAGCCAGGTGCCTGCCCACTCTTCTTGAAGACCCCCAGGGATGGGCGAGCACCACCTCCCTTGGGAGCCCATTCCGGATCCTGGCAACCCTGACGGTGAATGACTTGTTTCTAATGTCCAGTCTAAACCTACTCTCCAGTAGTTTATGGCCCTTGGTCCTTGTTATTGCAGGGGGTGCCCTGGAGAACAGATCGTCACCTACTTCATGTCGCTCCCGCCTTATGAATTTGTCCCCGCTCAGCCTTCTCTTGGAGAGGCTGAAGAGGTTAAGGTCCCTTATCCTTTCCTCGTAGGGCCTGCCCTGCAGGTGTCTCATCAGACGAGTGGCTCTTCTTTGGACCCTCTCCAAGTTGTCCTCATGCCGCTTGACCTGCGGCGCCCAGAACTGGACACCGTACTCCAGCTGCGGCCTGACCAGCGCCGCGCACAGAGGGAGAATCACCTCCTGGAGCTGTCTGTGAAGCACCTACGGATGCACGACAAGGTGCGACTGGCTCCGCCAACTGCTTCATCGCATGGACGACTCATGTTCATCCTGGAGTCGACCGTGACTCCAAGATCTCTTTCTGCCTCAGTGGTGCTGGAAGGCCGCCCCCCAGCCTATAGGTCTGATGGCAGTTTTTCCCCCCTAGGTGCAGCACCTTGCACTTGTCCTTATTGAATTGCATCCTGTTGCTCTCCGCCCACTTCCCCAGCCTCTCTAGGTCGGCCTGGATCTGGTTCCTCCTCTCCAGGGTGTTAGCTTCACCCCATATTTTAGTGTCATCCGCGAATTTGGACAGGGTACTTCCCACCGCCTCGTCCAGGTCACTGATGAAGGTGTTGAACAGCACCAGCCCCAGAACTGAGCCCTGAGGGACTCCACGGCCCACAGCCCTCCAGGCTGACGCCGACCCATCCACCACCCCTCCCTGAGTGCAACCGCTGAGCCAGTTCGCTACCCAGTCTACCCTATATTCATCCACGGCAAATCCCCTCCGTTTATTTATAAGGATGGGATGGGATACCATGTCAAAGGCCTTCTTGAAGTCCAGATAGACAACATGTGATGGCTTGGAAGTTTAATTCAACCATCTTTGCCAAGTGCTTTGAGATGATTAGGGTCGGTGCCATGTATAGGGCTGCTAGTGTCTTCCTCCAAGCTGTCAGTGCTGAAGTCGTGGCGCAGTGCGACACTAAAGGTGCTGCGTCTCAGATGGGACGCAGGACTGATTTCCCGACTACTTTGAACGCCAATAAAGTCCCATGGCCCCTTTTACGTCATTATTTATTAACAGGATTCTTCATGAATTAATAATGTATTAACACAGTACAGCGCATTGTGATGGGGACGTGGCCTTGGTGTCATGGCAGAAGGCCAGCGCTGTCCTTCAGGAATATTTCCAGCACAGTTTTACACAACTTCTGCATCACAGGCTCCCTAGCTAGCCCCAGCCTAAGGTAGATGAGACAGTCCCAGTAAAATGCTGTGAAATCCCAGGTAGAATGAGGATTATGTGTACTAAGGTAGAGGGATTGTTCCCTCCACGGTATCACAGCTCAGCAAAACTAACCTCAGTGCAAACACAGAGCTTGCACCGCGCCCCAACCTGGGGAAGGAGAGTTGAGGCAGGCAGATGAACACAGCGATATAAAGCATTGGGAGGAAAATATGAACTTGTGGCAAAGGCCGGTGACTCCTTCTGTGGCAAGTGGCTGGGTTTAAATTCCCACCCTGTGAAATGAGGATGAGCGCTGTTTAGATTATGGATGAAGACCTTCTCTTACTTGGTGCAGGTACAGCACCTAACACAATGAAGCTCTGGTCTTATCTTGGTGTCTATGCTACTGGGAAACAAGAAGGGACATTATGCTGGTACAAGGACCCTGGGGAAGCTTGGCAGCTTGTCCAGGGGCCACGGGGAGGGGGAGCACCCACCTCGGGAAGGCACGGGGGGGCATGTGCCCCTGGATCTGCACACTGGCCAGGCCGGCTGCTGCTGCGGGCTGGGGCGAGGGTGCGCCAGAGCTTGTATCACACGCGTGAGGGTAAAAATATACCAAACAGCAGGTTCTGCTGGAGGCTGTGACCCGTGGCAGAAGGAAAAACTCATCTCTTCCATCCCAGCTACCCGTTCCCTTCCCCAGGACTTATCATACCGGCTTGTCACCTGCCTGAGAGCATGCCTAGGTGCTAGTGCCCCCTCCTGGAGACCGGTGCTAAAAAATGGTGAATTGGATTTGACCTAGGCTGGGATGGGTGACTCAATCCATTTGCTGTGAATAGGTCACCTAATAGGACTGGCTGCCGCCCCCACCCCACAACATGGACCAGCCTCCTGGGTATTGTAGAGCACGTGGTTCTGGTCCCCTGCGAGGCCGAGGGGTATAAGCAGCGACAAATATCTGAAATCCTCCTTTGTACACACACATGCACATGTGGCCACACACACTATAGCCGTGGAAGACAATCAGCCAGCTGCCCCCTGAAGAGCAAGGAAGAAAGAGGGAGGCCAGTCAGAAAAACTGCAAGGCACAATCTCAACTGCAGAGGAAGCCATGTGTCGCTTCAGTTCTGTTCGTGGTTGCATCTGTCAGCTTTTAAAGAAGGGATTTGCTGTTTCACCCAGCTCTAGAAAACAAACCTCACTGCTCGCCCACAGGCCACACTGCAGCGCCTTGGTATTGTTTTTAACGGAGACGGGGTAAAATTTTCGCAAGCGTATCAGTGACTTAGTAGCCTAACCGGCAGGCTCCTAAATGCCAGGCAGCCCCACGTCACTTAGGTACTTCTGAACATTGTACCCATATATGCCCTTTTTTCTTGCTACCAGGCTTTTACTGACTGTCAGCAACTCAGCTCGTGGATCCTGAATGCTTGAATATTTGGGGTCCAAACCTCCCATTTGGTGGCTTTCATTTCTAAAGGGGAGCTTGAGGTTGTTTCTCTGATGAGACTAAATTGCATGCCCAAGGAACGGCAGCTAGCCACCCAAGGGCTCTTTGATTGCAAAATATTCCAGTGTGATTCCCTGAGCTGACATCGCATTCTCCCTTGGTTTGCTGCAGCCATTCTTAGCGTATGGCTACACTTCACTCGCTGGCTTTGATTTAGCTAGCTGGACTAAAAATAGCAAGGAATATCCTACACCACGAGCTAACAGCCTGGGCGTGCATCCCAGATCCCTGGCAGACTCCTATAAGCTGGGCTGAAGTCTGTGTTGCTGTATTTTCATTTTTTTTTTAATGCAGATGGGGACAGGTACACTTACCCAGGTGGCTCACTTTTGATGGCAACGTAGACAACCAACAGAACAGGGGTGTGATGGAAGGCAACAGGAGAGGTTTGTAACATGTGGGAGAAAGCTGGGGGAAAGGATGAAAAGGCCTGGGCAGTTTATTATGGAAAGGGGGAGAGCAATGCCGGACAATGCAGAAACGGGTGAAAACTGGAATTTCCATCCCTCGGGACTCGTTGCCATTTTATCCCCAACTGGGATGAAAGCATGAATTATAATTTGAAAAACTGAGGCATTCATACAAAGTCTGGTTCAGAAGCATCAAGCCCTTTTGCTTCCCCCTTCCCGGATGAAAACAAATGCCAATATTGCTGGAGCAAAACATTTTCTTCCGACTTGCTTTGGCATTGAACTGTGTTCTCCCGTGCTGCTGCCTTGCACCTCCCCTCTTTTATCAAACCAGGTTCCCAGACAAACTACATTTCCACAAGTTATTTTGTTGCAGGCTCGTATGACGCCCTATAGGAGAGAGCGCGCTGCATGGGGGAAGACTAGTTTGGCTGAGCAAGCCACAAGAGTTCAGTTCGGTTCAGCCTCATGCAGAAGAAACGATTTGGTCTCACTATGGTTCTCGATGGGAAGTGAAAAAATGATGGCAAAATAGCAACATTTCCTGTAGAAAAATGCTGATTTGGCCGAAGCTGCCTTTTGCTGCATGGGTGTAGGGTGGATAATCATTTGCAGGAAAATTCTGAGCCGTTCTAGAAATGCTCAAGCTAAACCCCATCCACTGCACCAGTAGATAGGACTGCAATACTTTTTTCTGTCTTTTTTTAATGCGATGCTTAATATACACATGGTCCTTGCTGGTACAGGATAGGTTGTGGCGGGGGGGAGGGCATGGCCAAATGCTAGGCCATGACTATTGGCATTGACAGCAGATACTATCGTTTTTATTGGTGTCATAGAGTTCCTAGATTTTAAGTCCTTCTGCATAACAGAAATGAATTTCCCCAGTGATTCCTGCATCACACCAATGTTTTGCTGTTGAATCTGGGCACAAAGACAGCTAATGGGCATATTTTTAAGGAGAAGTATATTGGGGCGGGGGGTGGTAAATAGGACATTTCCATGAAGAAACCCATCCATTTAAATTTTTTTTCAAATTTCCCTTTAAAAAAACCAAAACAAATCCCCCAAACTGAACATTTTTGCAGTTTGGGCAGACAAAACTGCAAAAAAACAAATAGTTTCCATTTTTTCCACCCCCCCCAGAGATCTCCCCCACTTCCTGGGAAATTGTAAAGGTAAATAAATCGATGCAAGGGTTTGATTGCATCATATTTACAGTAGGTACCAAAAAAATCATTTCTGAGCTGCTCCGAGGTTATAGCAATAGCGTGTGAGCCTGGGGGCGTGAAAAGTGGTCTCTTCCCAGCCGGTCCTATGTGCCATTGCTTTGTTTTCCAGACATGAGGTTTCCTACTTATTTCTCTTGCTGTCTAGAGTTGATGCAAGCCCTTGTACCACGGCTACCAGAGCAGCAGGAAGCCTGCTAACTTGTAAAGTATCACCCTTCCCAGTGAGATATGGTATTTGAACCTCATCTTCAAAACCTCACCTCGCCCTTTTGCCCACATAATGCTCCTCCTTCGAACTAGAGGACTGTGGGCTCACATCCCTCTTTGCTTTTCTATAGCTAGCCTCTAAACTCCAGCAGATAAAATCGCTGGGCTTTGCTGTAAGCCTAATTGCGGCTGAACTGGGATAACCATCAGACGAGTCACTTGTCCTTGATAGCCCGAAACAGACCTCTTTGCCGATCCCCTGTAGAGAGGATTTGGAGACTTCGGCGGCCCCAGCAGGTCTCCATTCGCAGGCGAAGGAAATGAAATAACTCATGGTGAGCTGTGCATCAAGGCCTCTCGCGATGATCAGAAATACAAAGGCCCCACCCTTTCCCCACATTAAACTCCTTTGCTGCTGTCTGTTTACCTGTACAGACTTCCTGGGGTCTTGTGCAGGCTTTCTACTTAGCAGCGGCTGCCATGGTGTTACTATTCAGGACTTGTATGACAGTAGCAGCTTTGGCTTGACTGAGACCTGGGTTCCAGGTGCCACGCAGGCATGCCATGGGGGTGCGTACTGCTACAAAGCACCTGCAGCCTAACAGGGAAAAGTCAGAAGCTGACACGCACTGCGCTTCGGGTAGGTTTTCAAGGGTGCAAATGGCACAAAGGTGCTTAAATCCCATTGACTTGGGAGCTAGTTGGCAACTCCCACTTGCACTTGTGAAAGTCACCCCGCAGAGCCAGGGGACGATGGTCCAGCAGCTCCATACAAGCATGAGCACAGCTCCTCCTGTGTGGTACATCACTGTCACTTGTGCGCACACTCACTGCAGGGAGTGCGAGTGCTGCTGTGTTTTGTGCACAAGGGATGGCTCTCCGCAAAGGGGGCCCATCGGGGTTTGGGGTTTTCACATCCCGATCCAAGTGCTCCAGCCACGCAGGGTGGCGGCATGTCTTACCAGGTCCTCCCCAAGACCCGGTTCCCACTGTGCTAGCACAGACCAGTGCCCCAAAGAGCTTGCAGTCTAAATACACAAAGGGCGAAGCAAAGAGAGATGAAGCGAGTGTCCCGGAGTCACCAAGCAGGTCAGTCGAAAAGCTTGAAACAGCCTCCCGAAAGCCAGCCGGGGTCCCCAGCCCTGAGCCCCTTCTTCCTCTCCACTCGCTCAGCTTTTCCGCTAGGCTACAGGAGGTCGCTGTCAGTTTGTAAGAGCTTGCCGTGACTCGGGTGTTCGTTCTGATACGACCTCGACAAAAAGGTGACTTTCAAAGCGTGTGCGGCAGGAGCCGGATAAAAGGTCTTGTGCACTCGTGTGTGAAGCGTGTTCATATGCCCGGCTTGAGATGAGACCCTGCTTCTGGCAAGAGTGTGTCTCTTGGACTGAGATCCTTCCTAGTATGATATTGGTGATGAGCATCAGGGGGATTATAACTACAAGGTGACAAGCCAGAACAGAATAAAACCATCTCAATATCAGGGATAAAGGCCAGTATGCGCTGTGCGGTCAAGGGCAGACCTGTGCCTATACAGCCTCCTGGTTAACATGTTACAGAGACATTGTTCAGCCCAGTCCACAGATAATGTGAGTCTGGCACACCAACAACCATGACTGGCTCACGCTGAGGCAGCCATGCCTTCAGCTCTGGAGGTTTCCAGTTTGTCCCTAGTTTACCTCCAGCTCCAACAGATCGAGAGGGGGCGGTGGTCAGCAATATATGGCATCACATGCCCCGAACTCATCACAACCTGCTTTGATCCAGCCCTGTAATGTCCTAAAAGCAGTGCAGCTGCCACGCAGGCAGCAGGAGAAAAGAGCTAGGTTCAAATGATTTTGGCGCATTAGGCACAGCTTTAGAAAGCCTGAGCCTTATTTAGCTGACTACAGCGGGTATTTGTTCTGAAAACTGAGCTGTAGGGGTGGGGCACCGAGTGCTTGGAAATCTAGCCCCGAACTCATGAAAGAAAGTGCCTGGCTTTGCAGGAAGGATGCTTTGTGGTTAAAGTACTAGATTTGGACTTGCGAGATCTGGGTGACACACAGCACCACAGACTTTCTGGGTGGTCTTAAATGGGTAACTTCATCATTGTTTGACTCTCCCTCCTTTTTTGGTATGTTCAAGCTCTCTTCCTAGAATACCCGCCTACCTCATTACCTCCGCTGAGACCGTAAGCTCCTCTGAGCACAATACCTAGCCCAGTAAAGTTGCATGACAGGTTGAGGCCCCATGGTACTGCTGAGAGCGACAGTAAAAGTTTCAGGGAATAATAAAAGTACATCTGAGTGCTCAAGTCCCTGAGAAGGATGACTTTCTTAACCATATGTCCAGGCCCTGGATAATATGGTAACTGATACTGTCTTAACACATGGGTGGAGACACAAGCAATTAGATATACCTCTCAGGATTTTAGATTTGGAAGGGAAAGAACAAAGCTAAGTAGATTCACCTAATTGGGTCACCCTCGTTATTCATTCACAACTGCCTTGCGCGGCCCCTTATGCCTAGAGAGTCTTTAGCTAATTTTGTTTCTGGGTTATTACCGTTCTGCATTACTGACATATTAATAACCCAGCCCTCAGGCCAAATTCAGCTGGCAGTTGTACAAAGGCAAATCTAAAGCAAGACTGTTCTGCTTCTGCAGAGCTAGCCTGGATTTAGATTTTGACCCTAAGGCAGGGACAGACATGACATACAAACCGGTATAAGTGATCGGAAAACGGTTCCAAACTGTAACATAAAAGAAGTTCAGTGCACATAAACCACTTTCAAAATGGGTGAAACTGGTTGAAAATAAACCTGGATGGCTGTAGTATCAGACTTAACTGAGTTAAGTTAAATCAGTTTATTGACCCTCTGTCCCAGATCCCATTCAGAGTCAAGTTAACTCTCAGTCCCCCCAGCATCCCAGGATGCTTTTTACCTCCCTGCAACCCTTTTCTCTTCCCCCGCACTTGGCCCAAGCTGTCTGCTGCAGCTGAGAAGGGAAGTGTGCTTTAACTTGCCCCCCACCCCACTCATGCTACTGCAGGCATGTGTCTGGATTTCCAGAATCAAAAGTGAATGTCCGTTCAGTTGCTTATTGGTTCAATGTATGCAGCTTAGATTAATTTGTGAAGACTGAATCCATTCAGCCTGGAGTTTTTTCATTGTCTGTACTTCGCCCTGATGTAGAAGGGGGAAAGCACTTTGGCAGGGCAAAAGCAGTATCTTTCCAAGTGTTTAGATCCACAAAGTTGTGTGTCTTCCCTACTATTTGGATAAAGGCCTGTTTGAGTTCTGCACTGCAGCTAAGAACATCTCACTTTGCATTTTAACCTTTTACTTTTAATTTCTGGCAGCAGCAGCTGTATAGCAAGTGCAGATGGCAAAGCCCTTTGCAACATCAAACTAAGCCTCAAAGCCTGGTGCATTATTAAGGAAGCAGAGCTGGTCAAATCAGGTGTCACAAATCATATTTAATGCTAATTTTGGTGGATTTTGCATCAACCAAGGATTGGTAAGTAATTGTTTCATTTATGGCACCAACCCTGCAGGTCACTATTGTTGGCATCCCCATTGTACAGAGGGAGGAAGCTGACACCTAAGACAGGCTGTGCAACTTGCCCAAAATTACTTTTCACTTAGTGGGAGAGCAGAGGGCAGTACCAAACCCAGGAGCTACTTTCCTTTGGATGCCTGTATTGGATATGGCCCCAGGATGGGGGGAGGGAAGGAGAATATTTGTCCCTCATGTGCCAGTATGGTCATATTTTACATATGCCACTATTCTCTGTACAGTTAATGAGTTAAAACCTCCAGGCAAACAATACAAAACATGATTGCTTTATTACTCACAAAGCAGTTTCATGGCTGTTGATTAATTACTTCAAGTAGCTTAGTAAAAGCAGCAGAGGTTTAAAAAAAAAATGAATAGGCTAAAGAGGAGAAAGCCATGAGTAGTCTTTCTTCTGAAGTTTCAATTGCAGACCCCAGAGAAAACCCTAGGTGTATAGATTTGGTGTGATTAATGTGCAGGTGAAAGGGCCTGGAGGTTTCTCCTTTGTGTATCTGATGACTAATCTATCATGAATAATGAAAACTTAAATGTGGCTTTTGGTATTGTGTGCATTCAGTGATTCAACATGCACACAGATGTGCATTCACACGTGCACAATCTCACGTGTCTGTAGGAGCACTCGTAGATGTGCACATGTATGCTTGCACACACATCACAGTTGCATGCACACACATGCCAGCACCCTGGACATTTTACTCTGCATCCTGAAGGGAGATCTTTAATCTGACATCTCCTTTCTTGCTCTAGAAATCTCTCAGGAATCCACCAGGGAAACTAAATAGCAACTATCTAGACTTTAAAAGGTGTCTTCCTGGTGTTCAATAGAGCAATGGAAAGAGAGGCAAAGGCTGAAGTTTGGTTGCACATCTTGGAAAGGTGCAGCCAACGGAGGATGGAGCTGAAGTGACCTTAAATCGTCACTGTACATGTACCTGGCCTCCTGAATCTGAACTGCTCTGGGCTCTGGAAACCCTCTGCCCTAATTTTAGACACCCTGGGGCCTTTTGCATAGCAGACAGGTTTTAGTTGGGGGGGTTTTAAGGAAAATTTTTCATGTTCCAAGTCCAATCAGCCAAATCAACTCTAAATCCGTGAGTCATTCAAGAACCAAATATGGCCCTACAACCAGCAAACATCCCCCATCCCCACCTGGAGCTTCGGATGCTTCCAAATCATTTGGTGGGCGTCCCATGTGCATAAAGATGCTGGAGAGGGTATGTGCATGGCTCTTACCCAGAGGTCCCAGAGCCACATTGACTCAGACAGGAGAGGAAATTTGACTTGCAAAAAGTGCAGGATAAAGCATTGTAAGGAATTTGCTAATGCCTTTGAGGGGCAGTCTCCACAATCTTGGGCAGAGCCTGCCTTCCCAGGCTGCTGCCAGGCTGCCTGCACGGGCTTCCTGCAAAGCCCCTGAGCTGCCTGAAGCCTGGTGCTTCACTCCACAGCTGTAGGGCAGCAAACTAAAACTCCTCAGAGGAGTTTTAGTTTGCTGCGCTCCAAGTCATTTAAGGCGCATTACCCTGCCGAATTTGCTACAGCGGCTGGAATTACTGCACAATACACTGCCAACGTGTGCAAACGCCAACACCATTAAAGCGGCGCAAAAGCATTTAACCCACTTGAAAGTGCCATGCACACATGCCCCCTCATTTCATCTGCACACGGCCTTAGAGCTCATTCAAAAAGGTATGAGATTTCATAGGCAACAGCCTACTTTGTCAGAGGCTGCGGACTCATCCAGTGAACTCCACGTACACGCATACTGGAAGTACATATTTAGTGCATAATTCCTTTATACCGCATAACACAAGCCTCGTGCTTACATAATAACAAACACTGGGTATCTACATAACCCGAAAGGGCATAAACCACTTAAGTACATTGGTATGCTTCAGCCTTTCTGCCTACTTAGTACTGTAATTGCACTTTGTTTAATTGCATAATTGGTGAAACTAAGTAGGAGGCATTCATTTCAAACCTGCTAGAGCAGCTCTCAACTATCTAGGTCTGCGGTTCTCAGCCTTTTGAGACAGGGCAGCTGTCCCCGACTTTTCTAATTGCAGCAGTAACTCTGGTTGAGAACCACTGTTGTGCCCAACTGACTGCACTGCTTCTCAACTGGGCATTGCTGCCTTCAGGTGAAACTGCCCGCTGTGTCTTGTGCACAGCAAGACCTGGGGGGGCTGTGGCTTGTGCTTCTGCTCCTCCTGCATTAGGGTGCTCTGATCATTAAAGCAGGCAGAAGAGCTGGTGCATGCTGTGGCCTTTTCCAGTCCAACCCTGAACTATGTCTCCTGGAAACAGAGGTATGTGGGGCTGCTGGAATTGTCCCAGACACCCTTGCTTCCAAGAGGAGCATGGGGGGTTGGAGTGCACCAGGAAGGGCTACAACACGAGTAAGGGCTACAGCATTGTTAATTGCTGCAATTCTGGACTGTCGCCACTCTCCCACTCCCAAATTTCCAGACCTGTAGAGAGCTCCACAGGCCACATGACATGGCTGTACGTGTTTGGATCAGGGCACAAGATCAGTATGTGGCCAAACCAACTGTGCAGGGTCAGATCCAGTGCATGATCCCAGACCTAGCACACAGAGTCAGGTACAGCACAAAGGGCCATCTGTGGGACCCCAGCTGATGCTTAGGGCTGGCCTCATGCACTGACTCCATAAACCAGATCCGATCTGTGGAACAGCTGTTCTCATCTGGCCTGGAGGTCACCCGTGCCCCACTCTTCCTGTTCACACGAGTGAAAGGTTGAGCACCACTGCTCTAGTAGGTACCTCTATTCATTTTGGTGCACTGCTGTTCGCTGTTACACGTTGGAATCAGGATACTCAACTAAATCTCTGGTTAGATCTAGTCTGGCATTTTGCAACTTCTTGCGTTAATACCATTTAGTCCTTTTTGAGGCCACACAAGTTTTGTCAGCCTTGTCAGAGGGAATTTATATATTTGTGGCTAACTGCAGTTTTCCCTAATGTTGACATGGGTTTTTTTTTAAACCTCACACATTTGAATTTTTACCAGAAATGTAGCATATTAACCAGGTCAGGGCAAATAGATAGGTTTTTTCACACTTGTGTCTCTCATCATAAATACATTCAAGTTTTAATTCCTTTGGAAAGCTAAGACTTGCCTATAAACAAAATTGCCATCGCTTAAACTATTCCTAGCTAGTTCCAACATAGTAGCATCAGCAAAGAATGGGAAATAGGATATACAGGTTTAAGGCTAGCATCCTTATACCCGTGGAACTGTGTCTATGCCAAGAGTTGTGCTGACAATCGTATTTCCAACCAAAATAGCCACAACAGGACAAAAAAGACATACTGACTGGGCCCAAGGTTCCACTGAAGACTGAGTTTGTAAAACCTTTGCCCCAAATCACTACATAACCATAGTCCTGATGTGTTGATTGTTCTTTCGTGTCTGAGAAGCAGCAATGTAGAAGAAAGGAGACTCTTCAGTCCTGAACTTAGAGCCAGTTCCTGCAAACAGTCATGGGCATGTGCAGTGCTTACAATAGCGAGCTGAATCATTAGGTTCAATAAGAGCCCTCACAATAGGATGGATTGTGCCTGCTGAGTGAGTGAGGGAATACTGTTTTGAGCCCATCGTCGCTACTGTGCAATGTATTAGGTGAGTCAAGCAAAAGGGTCAGGTTAGAGCAGTGATTCTCAGCCAGGGTGTCATGGAGTTGGCATTGTTAGGTGTGCAAACACCTACATGGGAGTCACAAGACAAAGCCAGAGATTTCACTGCAGCGTCACAAAATGGTCTGATCTGCTGTGGGCTCTCTGAGCTCTTTGCAACAGAAGAAATGCTCTGTTATTTTTCCATAGTCTAGACCCAGCATTTTTTCATGGGAGCCTTTGAGTCTAACCAGGTTGAGAACCACTGGGCTAGAGTTTTAATTTTAATCCAATGGATTTTCTGGAAACAAATTGATTGATAACTGCCCCTCCCCCCCCCCCACACACACATCCACACCCTCTTTTTCATGGTCATTTTTAAGTCCAGGTCATAATGGGTTCTTTAGACTGGCCTGCCTTCATCTGTGACTCTCTGCCATGCAATCCTATATGTTTTGCACTGAGCAGGGGGATGCATGGGGATTGCAGAAGCTGGGGATAGAGGGCCTGGGTTCCCTCTTGCCTTCCTCCCCATATGGTCATTTACACCACTGCATGAGACAAGGAAAGTATCAAATTCTGCAATTCTGATGTGTTCAGGCTTCACACCCACATTTTCCCCTGGAATAAATGACACCTTGAGCAGGCTGGAGATTTTCCAGTGGAAGAGCTTTCTACCGGAAAATGCTGATGCGGCAGAATCAGTGCGGGAGCTCGCGGGGGAAAGTGGGTGGACAGCTGGCCTGCCCGCCTAGCTGGGCCAGTGGCCTGCCTTGGTGGCCTCTCCCACTCTGCACAAGCCCAGGCTGCCGGCGTCCCTGAGCTGCCTCCCTCTTGCTGGCGGGTTGCCCAGGCAGGGAGGTGGGCACGTGGATCCCCACGCCCCCAGCTCCAAGAGCTTCTTGGGAAACCACGACAGCTCCTCTACCCTCCCACCTCTCCCTCCCTTGCACGCTGCTGGCCTCACTAGACCAGTTTTGAAAATTGTTCTTTGTTTCCTTCCTAAAATGATTTTTTAAAACCAATTTTCCATCTCACAAAAAAAAGTTTCCTTCTGGTTAACAAGTGCCCTCCCTCTCTCCATCCCTGCCCCGGCACTCCCACACCCACTCAACCCAGGGCTATTTTTCCACAGGAAGAAAACTCCGGGGGCCCCCAGCATTTCCGACCACACAAAAGCAGGGTCCCGGGACTGAGCAAGAAAGAGGTGCTGGGTTTCCTACTGCTGCTCTTCCAAGGCTGCCCTCTATGATGCATTTTCCAGCTTAATTGGTGTGAATGAAAATACTCCCTTCCCTTCCTCCTACCTACCAGTCTCGCTGCCCCAATATGGAGCCAGTAAAGCAGCTGAATTTCCTGTCTCAGTCTCTAGCCATTAGATTCCTAGTGTGCCCTCCTGAGCTATTCCCCTCTCTCCTTGGCTCACAGACATTAATGCTTGTGGGCAATTGTCCCGTGCCGCTGCCTAGGCCCCTCATTGCCCAGCACGTGACACAGATCTGAAGTCATAACAGAATTGCAAGTTATGCCACGTTCCCCTGCAAGAGGCAGACCTTGCAACCCCAAATGGATTTTGCCTTTCCTTGAAAGGCAACCCCAGGCACGCTCCAGGATGACCTAAACCTTTCAACCTCACTAGTCGGTGGTTATGTATGATTAGACCATGATAGCCTCTTTTCCCCTCTCTCATACAGACAGACGGAGGTTAAATGGTCGGCCCCGTGCTGCGTTAGTGGCAGAGATGGGCCGGCTGCTCCGCTGCTGCAATCGTAATTCTGCAATGGTCCGAACATTAAACGCTTCCCTAGCGTACACTGGTGTAGAGGCAGAGTGGGTCTGCGGCAATCACGCTGAGTATAGATCTGCCTCCTGGGCTTCATCTGTCTGTCCGCCCTTCTCCTCCCAACCACCAGCTGAACCCCCTGCTTCTGGAGAGCGCTGAAAGCTTACAAGGCAGAAGTACAGGCGTTCGACACTTCTGAAAATCCGAATCCCATTTAACATGAGCTGGGCGTGCACCCAGATCGGCCCTGAAACACCCAGGCCCCCAGTGAGAACTTTTTTTTTTTCTCCCTAGCAATACTGGCAAGTAAAATAAAGCTACAGTTAAATCTCATTTCCAAACTGATTCAGAGAAAAGCCCTGGGAGTTAAGTGAGAATGAAATGTAGTGTTGTCTTTATCTGTAGTCTGAGGATTAATCTCGGTTGTGGCATTTGAAAGGTGTGGGGTGGGGTTTCATCCCATCTGGACATAAGGTTGAAAAACAAATAGATATTAGAAAGAAAGAAAGAAAACGCCGAAACCCACCTGCCAACCCATGTGGGGGGAAAAAGCGCAACAGCCAATGAGAGCGGATGGTTGGGAAGCAAGTGCTAGCTCTGCGGTTTACATTGCAGAAATATTTCAGGTTTCTTTGTAACTGGTTGTGAAGGTGTTAGTGATTTTAATTATGGGGCTGATAAGCCTTATCACATGCCGGTCCCTGGAATTTAAACCCAGCTGCTCAAATTGTGGCCACTTAGTTAAAATATGTGGCCGGGGGTGGGGAGGTGTATGTGCATGTGTATATATATGTGTATGTATATAGGCGTGTCTGTGTGTATACACACACACATGCACCAACCCCCATCTCCTGGCCTGAAAAAAAAACTGATTCCCCTTCTTGCAACCCATCATCTGAGCTCTGAACCATTTGGGCCCACGTTTGTAGCCCAGCAATGGGGCTCTGGCATCTGTGGATCTGCCTTCAGGCCTTCTCACCCGTTTGCCTACACTTCTGCCCCCAGCATCCCAAACAAATATTGATCCTGATCCTGCATTTCAAATGAAGGCCCTGTCCTGAATGGTGCTGAATGCCTATATGTGTACGCAGAGCATATTTTGGTGCATTGTTATGGCTAGTCACATAACCTGTCATTCTGGAAGCCCCGGGCTGCTTCGATGCAAGTGCATAAGTGGTCAAATGGGGCCTGCAGATGTAAATGTACAGTACAGAAAGAAATGTGCTTTTCTCTGTGGGTAATAATACTCCAGAAAATACAATCTTCTCCCACCCAGCTCCCCAAAGGATCCTGTTTGCCTCTACAGCCGTGATGTGTTCCACGCTGGCAGCATAAAGTGCTTGCTCAAATCCATCTCCTTATTACCACTCTGGGAAAATGACTTTCCCAGGGGCGCACAGCCTGGATTTTCTATCCCAGTGGCTTTCAACCTGTGGCCTGTGGAGCCCTGGGGGTCCGCAGACTACGTCTAAGCGGTCCGCGAAAGATGACTAGGATCAAACAAAAATCTGCAAATACCCACCTTACCATTCAAAGGGGTCCGCACCTCCATTTGAAGTTGCCAGAGGGGTCTGCACCTCCATTTGAAAGTTTTTAGGGGTCTGCAAATGAAAAAACTTGATTCTATCCTAATCCTTGCAGCAGAGTCCACCTTCAGCCGAGCCCCAGAAGTATATATTCTTTTTCAGGCCAGCGACCCTAACTCAGATTCAGAGCAGCCCAATGCTCCTCGTCCTTTAGCCCCACGCTGGGGCCCGCTGGGCCGTGCAGACGGCGGAGCACAGGGTCCTGCAAAAGGCACAGGTGCTGGATGTGTTTGTTCCCCCTGTGTTTCGCTGTATCACACGTGGCTGAATTAACCCGAGTACAGTGCTCCTTGCAGATAGGAAGGTATGTGGGGGGAATACAAATGATCTTCCTGAGAAGTTTCTTAGAAGCCTGTGAGTAATACCAATATCTCAGCAGCTGAATCGATAGTGGGCGTCACTCGGGCTTCATTCTGGAGAAAAAGCAGCTTGGCTTCATCATACAAGGTACAGACGGCCCCGGGGAAGGGATCACTGAAAGCAGGGAGGAAATGGGAGGACTTCTCTGCCTGCCTCTGTAAGTCCCGGACACAAGACTTCCCTTGGCCACAGCTAGGTCACTTTAGCCTGGCGGGTGGAGGGGCAAGCAGCATCAAGCCATGCCAGCCCTTGTGGCACGTCCCTGGGAGAGTGGCAGAGGGGCTGGCAGGCAGCGAGGGCATGCTAGGAAGACATGACCCTGAGGGAATGAACGGGAGTGAGAGCAACTCCGGGAGGGAGGGTGGGGGATGCCGGGAAGCAGGAGGGCAGGATGTTAACCGGCCCTTCGATTGACTGCCAAATTTCTCAGTATCCACAAGCCTCCTGGCCAGCTTTTGCAGTGCCCTTTGCAGGCCAGGACCCGAATCTGTCATCTTATCAGAGCAGGAGCCTCAGAGAGGCCGCTCCATTGGCAGTGGAAACAGCACCCGCTTGGAGCCCGGCTAGCGTCCAAAAATAAAACGCAGCGACACGTTACATTGACCAGAGCTGATCACATGAGGCCGCAGGCTTTAAACAAGTGCATGTCGGGCAAGTTGCTGAAACCACCACTGCTGACTCTGCCAGCTGGCTCACAGAGACAAAAATAGACACCCTCCCTGACACTGTGTGCACGTTCACAGGAGCTGCCTCTCTCTTACTGCACCTCCTTTCATACCGTACCAGCCCAGTCGTGCAATGAAGTCTGCTTGGTTCGGCAGGCAGGGCAGGCAGGACTCCTGGGCGCTGTGCACGGCTCTGCCACAGACTTGCTGTGCGCCCATCTGCTCTCTCCCAGCCTCCCCTTGGACTCACAGGAGGGGGCCTGCGGGGTCAGCAAGTGCTCCCCCTGCAAGAAGGCAGGAATGCTCCTCCTGCTTGTGCCGGTTACGCGTCAGCCTTTGGTGGATGCGAGATGATCTGATCACTAACTAGACAGTGACCATAATCTATCTGGCCACCTACCGCTCCAGGGCTCGGGAGAGCTTCGCAGCAACGGAGGGAGCAGAGAGTGTATCAGACACACAGGGCCAAGTCCTGATGTCTTTCTCTCGCCTGGACTCCATTTTTATTCTTTGCTCAGTCAGCCTCCAGGCCATTTCTGGGAGATCAGAGTTGACTCAGCAGCCAGCGCTTCGCCATTCGAGCCGCCAGGCATTGAGGATGGAGCAGGGGCTGGGGATGTCTGCTAAGGAAGCAGACTGACAAATGACACACGGACCTGGAAAAGTGAGTCACGAGGCCCCGTGACATCAGGTCCTCGTCGCTGGCTTCCCTCCTTCCCCCCATGACAACGTCTGACATTTGGTGAAGCCCCCCGCGGGGGCCGGAGCCCGGTGCAAAGGGCAGCTCGGCATTTGCTGGCTCTCTTGACTTGGGAGCTCGAGGGGGGTGGTGTCCCCCACCTCGCATTTGAGTCACTTTTTGCTGCCACCGTTTAAGTGTTCATGTTCACACTTGCAGCTATTTTCAGAGGTTAAGCCAGCGGCCCCAACCCTGGTGCTACTCCTCAGTACAAGCCGGGCCCCCATCCCCTTGCTTTAGTGGCCACCCATTCCCAGTGACAGGTCGTCTCTCCTGGACTCCCCACCATGAAGTACCATCAAGGGCCTGTCTTGGTTCTCCCCACAGCCATCTCCAGAAATGTCCCTTGCACAGCATCTCAGGTGCCCCAACAAACCTAATTCGTCGCACTTGCCCAATGTAGCGGGGGGTGTATTTCCAAACAGGTTTGAGCCATAACTCTTAAGCTGATGGGACAAGAAGAGGACATAGGGCCTTTTGTTCATTAGGGGATGAAATATTGAGACTCTGCAGTGGGCATGATCATCGTAGATGCCCTAGGCTGGGGTAATGAGATAGATAATTGTGCCTTAAAATGTCAATGGCTTTCACTCCTATAACACACACCAAAAAAAATCATGGCTGTAAGGTTAAGAGAAGGGCAGGACATGGCTTTCTCATCCTAGGACAGTTTTTGCAATATTGAAAAATTGTCCTGTCCCAAATCAGGGTGAACTGAAGGCTCAAAAACAGTCACAAACTGAAAATTCAAAGGCCACTTCTAGTTTGAGCCAGTCCCATCATTTTGGTGTCAAAACCTTTGAAATCCACACAAACCATTTCAAGCCTTCTTTACATGTTTGCCGCACAGAGCCTAAAAGTCATACTGAGAAGTGATGCTGCGCTGGCAACCTGGCACGTCTTCTCAAAAACATTAAAGCAAAATGGTTGGACAATGTCAAAACTTTTTCCCCCCAAATGTGTTTAAGTCAAAAGATCCATAGGGACCGGCTCTTTCCTGTAGAAGTTTTAGTTTTGATGAATTGGCATTTTCCAGTGAAAAACCTTTGCAAAATCCCTAGCCAGCTGATGTAAGGAATGGTCCATCCAAATGGGAAGGTTGTGAGTTTAGTGGCTACAGGACTAGGAGTGAGGACTTTATCCAGGGTGGGGGGCGAAGTACGGTCTAGACCAGTGGTTGTCAAGCTTTTTTTCATTTGCGGACCCCTAAACAATTTTGAGTGGAGGTGCAGACCCCTCTGACTTGTTCGTGTGGGTATTCACAGTCTTGTGATTGATCACAGTCATCTTCCGCAGACCCCTTAGACATAGTCTGCGGACCCCCAGGTTGAAAACCACGGGTCTAGAAGCTAAGAGAAGAGGGTGGTTGGGCCACGTGGGTTCAGTTCCCCCCTCTGCCACTGAGTCCTCATGCAGGGCTGAGAAAGTCATTTCCTTGCTCTCTGCCTCAGTTTACCCTTCTGTAAGGTAACAGCTCCCTATTTCCCAAGGGTGTTGTGACAGCTAATGTGCGGGCTGTGCGAAAGAAGGGGCATCGCTTGTAAGTACTGCTGCAAGCCAGGCCAGGGGAACGCTCGGTGCACACGTCCTCCTCCTGACCTGGTAAACGCTTGGGGATCCCGTGAGGTTGATTTTTTTAACTGAGGATGTCCCTGGAACAGCGGCCTTTGAGCAGACCTGCCTCTGGTCAGGGTCTCAGACGAAAGCCGTGCCCTGGGTGGGCTGTAGCCGCTGCTCTCCCCACCTGGACAGAGCGAACTGCGTGAGCTACTGCTCGCCTGGCAGGTGCCAGGAGATGGTGAGAGATAAGCTTCCCTTTTCACTGTATCGCAGAGCCCTGCTTCCTTTGCTCCGCCAGCCCCCTGCGCTCACTCTGCACGAGCGCACCCCCCCATCGCTCGCCTGTCTGCGTAGCAGACTGTACTCCCGGGACAGGGCAAGGGCACACCGCTGCCTTTTCAACTCTCTTGCGAGCCTCGGGGGGCCAAGGGGAGGGGTGGGGGTATGTATAAGGGCAGGCTGGTGTCTCTGCCTCCTTTTCACACCATCAAGCTCTCTCCTGTCTGGTGAGGATGCTGGCACTGTTTCAACCACTTCCTGAAGTGTCCTGCAGAGGGGCTGTGGTTAGCGCAGCAGCGTTTCTCACCCTGAGCCCAGCCCCTCCAGCTGGGGGGGACTTGCACCTCGGCCTGGGGCACTTCAGACCCTGCTACGGGGAGTGGAAAGCGGGACTGTTTTTTCCTGTTTCACTGCTTCCCTGCAAGATCGTCCCGCTGACGCCCAGCCAGCCAGGCCACGTGTGAATGATGGCCTCTGCACTTTCCAAGGTCGCGGGCGATTCTGGGGGACTCGACTTGAGACATCCTGGCAGGGCCCAGAGGAGACATCTAGGATCGAGGAGATTCAGGACCTTTTAAAGGGTCAACCCAAACCTCTGGCACTGATGCAGAGCTGGCAAAGAAACACCAAATGCTCGGTCTGTCCTTGTAGGCAAGGGAGAGGCTGTCGAGGAGAGCAGCAAAGTGCGGCTGCAGTGGCACTGGTGAGACCTGGTGCTGGCGTCAGGAAAAGCGGGTGGCAGCGGGCCCCACTCCTGTTGTCCCCCCGCACAGCTCTTAGGCTTGTGTCCGCCACTGCTCCCGAAACACGGACGGAGCCAGACAGACTTAAGGGTCGAAAGGGCCATGGGACCCTGCTGGAGACACGGCTCTCGGGCCACAGGAGTGAGACACTAACAGGAGCGCTGGAAGCGAAGGAACGGGATGCTGAAATGGCTGCACGGGAGGAGCGGGCCTTAATAGTCTGAGACATATGTGCAGTAACAAAATAAGACTGGTTTATTTGTAAGGTCAATGGATTTTTCAACCCAAGAGAGAGGTGCCTGGCCCAGGACAGGGTGCGAGGCCGCAGGGCAATTCCAGGAGGGACCCAGGAGGTGAGCAAAGGGGGCTAGGGGCTTGCAGCTTAGCTGGTGCACAAAAGTTCACAGGTTTGGTGAGCGATGCCATGGCCAGTCACAGCAGAGCATTTTCTTTCAGAGGGCTGCAGGAAGCAGCATGCCCCTCGCAGTGTTGGGAGGCATGCACTAGAGCAGCCACCGGTGTCCTCCCCGCCAGGGTATGGCGTGCATTCCCCAAAGCATCACCAGCACAAGCAGGTGTGGAAGGGGAAAGGTGCCCAGCATGCCCAGCCCTGCGCCCTTGGGCACCAGGGCAGCGAGCGGGGTGCTATACGCCAGCTGCTTCCTGGGAGGGCGAACTTAGCTGCCCATCAGGTGCAAAGCTTTCCCCGGGGAAGCTTGGAGACATCTAATGTGCTGCAGAGCTGGGAGCCAGCGTGGCGGACCCTCGGGAAGGACGCTGGGGGCAAAGTGCCAAGCCGGGGGGGTCTGGCAGCTTGTAGGAACGGGTTGCAACACTGTTCTGTGCCGTCCCTCAAACGTGCCAGCCTGTCAATCCCGGCTGCTGTTTGTGGCCTAAGATGCGAGCTGTGTTTGAGTTCCCTCGAGGGCCTCGTGTCCCATGACGTCGCAGCCGGCCGGAGAATTTCCAAAGAATCAGCGAGAGAAACACACCAGTAGTTCCAGCGCCCATCCAGAAAGACCAGTACAAGACAGAGCATGTGCTGAGGGGCAGAGGGAGGAGGCTCAAGGGAAGGCTGCGCTTGTCTTGTCCTCCAGGTTGGACCCTTTTTCCGTCTTGGCGGCGATGCTGTAGTAGTAGGAGCGGATTAGGGTTTCGACAGTCACAAACCCTGGGCGATCTTCCCACCTGGAAGAACAAGGAGGCACCAAAGATCAGCACAAAGGTCTAGACCAAAGCCAACAGCAGAGGACAGACCTGCAGCGCAGGTGTGGAGGGTGCGTGGGGGGACCTGCCAGATGTGTCGAGAGGTCCTTGCGTCACCCCGGAGGTGGGTCAGTGCCTTTGGTCCACTGACTTGCTGGACACCCAGCTGGGACTGCACCAGTCGCGCTGGTGGTTTTAAGGTATCTAATGGGAGCTGGGTAGAGACAACCACTTTGGTCACCGAGCAAATGGCTTTGTGTCCCTGCGTGCCCAGCGGTGGCCTCCTCTGAGGCTCTGCCTCCTGTTACCAGGTGCATGGCACCGAGGGATGGGCCCAGGCTGCAAAGTTCAGCTCTGGGGGAGTCATGGGAAGGCACCGACTGCTTTGGCTACAGCTGTGAACCTCTCAAAGGGACCCAGCTTGGCAAGTCAGTGGCCCAGGGGGTTTCCTCTGAATTGCTTGATAAGTCCCAGGGATTGTGCAGAGAGGTTAGTCTCTCGAAGGGGTATCCCTCATGAGACGCTGTGAAATCAAGAAGCCTCTACTGCTTTGTGTTGCCATACCCCATGACTGATGAGACCCAGCTGGGAGGTGAGCAAGGAAAGCCTTACTTGAAGGTCCAGCACTGCTGCATCAGTGAGTATATCTCCGGTGGGCAATCTGCCGGGCTCTCCATGCGCTTCCCCTGCTCAATGAAGCTCATCACCTCTGGGCCTTTCATTTTCTGCAGGAAGACCATCAAGCAGATTAATGACCCTGACCCCCAAGCTGGCAGGCAGGCTGAAAGGAGGCAAATTAGAATAACTCACGTGAGGAATTGTCTGTAACTGAGTAAAAGCAGTGGCTGTGGTACACATGCCGGTATACATATATGGTATACCATACGTATATGGTATACATGCTGGACTGCCCTGCCCAGCTTCCAGCACTTTGTGAACACCTGGGTTTTTTTCTAGTTGGCAGGTGGAACGAGACATCAAAGAAACCCAGATCCATCTTTTGTTTGTTTCTTCTCCGAAACCAGGCGATAAAAACGGTTTCGCCAAATGTTCAGACGAGCGCCTCAATTGGGGAGGAGCCTTCAGCCGGCCGGTGGTTAGGGCACCCCCCCAGGAGACTCGTGTTCAAAGCCGCTCTCTGTCTGACTGAGACCAGAACCAGGATACGGTCACTCTCGCCCCATCCAGGTGCTCCAACCCCTTGGGCTACGGCTCTTCTGGAGTGGGCCTTCCTCCGTCTCTCCTGTTGATGCCGCTTCGTTGCATAAATGATTAAATATTCATAGCGGCAGAGAGAGGACGCTCCCGCATCGCAGGTGCGGGGCGGGGGGGCCTTCCAAACCTGAGCGCATGCCCCATTTATGAGCTTTCTCCTCTTTCTAATGGAGGAACCAGTAGCACAGACCTGGACACCCCCCATTTTGGGACTGTTTGACCGTGGATCTGACCGCATCCGTGTGGGCACTCGTGTGACGAGCATCATCAACAGGGGAGCCACCTGTGCAAAAGTCCCCTCAAGCTTGGTGGTGAGGACACAGGCTAGGAGGTGGAGGATGCGGGGGGACAGAATAGGGCACCCAGCCCACATCCTGGGTGAGTGCCTTACCCATAGGGCTACTGACCAGTGCAGGGAAACCAGCTTGTCCTTGCTTATTTTCTGAATCTTATTTTTTCAATTCTTCAGTGGCTTCAGCCTCACATCATGCACAGCTTCCAGGAAACCAAAATCACATTTCTTCAGCAAGTAAACTATTCACTGAGCTCTCCTTGGGTAACTAATACTTTGGCTGGCTACTTGCTACTTGTCTCAGGTACTGTTTACACGGCTTGTGCATGCTTGTCCTCCGGGTATTCCAGCACCATACTGGGAATAACCGTACCTGGGCTTTCCCAGGATGCAGTGACAGATGTGGTTAGGACATGTGGTCGGTGTGGGTGCACAGCTCTACTGAGATGGAAGAGCGTGGCCCTAACACTTGCGACCCAACTGAAAGTCTTTGCCTTGCTTACCTTGTACGGTTTCTGCCCGTAGCTGAAAGCCTCCCACATGGTCACGCCGTAACTCCACACGTCACTCTTGCTGGAAAATTTGTGGTAGAGGATACATTCTGGTGCGTACCATTTCAGCGGCCACTTTCCAGCTGTCCTGGCCTGCAGCAGAGTGACAAAGAAAGGAGGGGACCTCTTACTTTGGGACAGCTGGATAAGCACTGTAATGCCCTGTGCCTGGCCACAGATCCAGTTTGCTGTACACATTTTTTTTTTTGAAGGGAAATGTCTCCTGTTCCAGGCCAATGGTTTCCAAATCCAGGCGTCATTCAAGAACCATGTGTGGCCCTGTGACCCAGGCACTTGCAGGTTGGCGGAGGACGGGGGGGGATGACGTGCTGTTCCAAACATGAATTGCTTCTCCATTGATGGAGAGATCGAAAGCCTGGGTCTGAACAAGCACGGCATGTCTGTGAGAAGAGCTGGTCAGACACCAGCACGTTTCCCATGGAGCAGGAGCCCTGCCTTTCTACCAGCTCCGGTTTGGGGACATTGCTGAGCCAAGGGCGTCCTCTGGTGGCAATCCTGCCTCGTGCCTTGGCAATTACCATTACAGTGTTTGCCGCCTCTATCTCGGTAGTGCCTTGCCTCCCCAGTGGATCGGGATTGAGGCCCTGTTGCACGACACATGGTGCAAACAGGAAACAAAAGGATGGTCGCGGCCCACAGAGCGTCCGATTGATTTGCCACCTCTCCTTCACCCCTCCGCTGCCTGTCTTGCCCGATTCTTCCCTTCCTACTCTCATATCTCTAACTGGCTGTTGTAAATAATCTTCGTCTCCTGCTATTTATCTTATCTTATCGTCTCCTCCACCTTATCACGCCCCGTCACTGCCTCTCTTTGCTGCCTTGTTCTCTTTCCCCGGGTACATTTCCAGCTCCTCTACTTCCATTGTGCAGCATTATGCCTGTCTACATTAAACCGGTCCCTTGAGACAGGGACTGTGTCTTCCAGTCTGTCTGCCAAACCATAGTGCATCCAATCCGGACCATGCAAGAATTTAGTGTAGTCACATGGCAGGCGGCCTGGGAAGGATCTTGATGTGCTACCCTGCATCTCAGCACAAGGCTAGAAAGGTTATAGGTCATTGGGTTTAATGGCATGTGTGCAAGATGCATGCATAACTCCTATAAAGAAATGGGGGTAAGGGCATGGGCTCCTGCTGGGGTGGCTGTAGATGTGCCCCTTTCAGCAGTCCTCTGCCATGCTTCAACTCACCTTGTAGTAGCTGTCATCAGCACCCAAAGCCTTGGAGAGTCCAAAATCACTGATCTTGGCATAGTGCTGGTTGACTAGTAGGACATTTCTGGCTGCCAGGTCTCTGTGGACAAAATTTTTCTCCTCCAGATACTTCATCCCAATGGCCACCTGGTGCATCAGCTCCACAATGTTGCTCATTGGAATCTCATCTCTGGGGAGGAAAAGGGAACCACAGGGTAACAAATCCACAGACTAATAGGAGCTGCAGCGAGCAGATCATTTGGACTCTCCTGCTCCAGAAGCCTTATCCCCTCTAAAAGAGAATTTTCATTTGCTATTATCAATATAGAAAATAGTTTGGTTAGAGACAATAGAAATCCTTCACCTTTCTTACACCTTTCCAGCCAAGAAATCCTTCACCTTTCTTACAAGTGGTCCCTAGGATAAGATGATCCTTTTGCCTTCATGGTGCAACACAGCTATATTGTCAGCTCATGCTATCCCTATGCTGGGGACCTGAGAAACTGGTTAGCTGCAGAGGATGTTGGCTCTTGAGAGAAGAGCCCATCCGAAGAGTTCTGGCTGGGGTAGTTTCTTCGATATTATTTGCATTTAGATTAGACTAGATGAGAACAGCTGATCGATAAACAGGGTGCATCTACACATGCACTTTAATGTGCAGTAGCCTACTTTATTGCACACTGAAGCATCATGTAAAAAAGCACGATTGCGATGATGCGCAGTACAATAGGCATTAAGTGGCACTTAAAAACCACGCACATTTGTTACTGTGCATTAAGGCAGCCTAATGCAAACCTTTAGTAACTCACCTTGGACGTACTGCATTTAATGCACATTAGAAACAGCACTTTAATGTACTTTAATGCCCACAAACTCATAGGTAGAGCATGAATCTTGGATGTCTGCATTACTCTGGAGAGGCAAGGCCCAAATGTGGGCCTTTTGTCTCATACCACAGCTTGCATAAATTTAGTACCAGTGCATGCTAGAGACAATAGAGTCCAGGAATGTTTCAGAGAGTTTTATAGGGACTATTTCCCATGTCCCTCCACCTGCAAAGCCAGACTCTTGAGTTTCTTTGAGTTTTTCAATAGTGTGCCTAGACAGGCAGAAGAATCGGCGAGTTCTGCTTTATCCACGACCCCCGGAAACACTCACTTCTTGGAAGACAGGTACTTGTTGAGTGGCCCACCCGAGGCCATCTCCATAATCAGCATCAGGGACTCCGCCTCGCAGACCCCGATCATGCGGACGATATATGGGTTGTCCAGCTGGTGCATGATCTCTGCCTCCTTCATCATTTCATCCTTCACGGCTTTCTCGTTGTTGCTCTTGAGGACTTTGATGGCCACGTCAATCTGCTTCCTAGCCAGGGAGAAGAGCAGGAGCGCACACATAGAGTGAGTTAAGCAAGCAGCTGATCTGCTGGATCCTATCCTGTTGCAGCTTGGCCGCTCAGGAGGCCGAGCCCTATGTAACAATGATCTTCCAGGACTGCTCCAAGAGGAGAAGCGAGGCCTTTGGGGAACTAGAGTAGAAGGCAGGGAGACAGGAGAGAAGAGCTAAAGAGAAGGTGATGCCAGCTGAGAAAAGCAGATTAAAGGAGCTGGAGCAGTCAGCCTCTCCCCGCAGTGCCTCCGCGCAGCCTCCCCGTTATCTGCGGATCTCGAGGCACTTACTTCCTCATTTTGTAAACTCCCTTCTTGACACAGCCGAAGTTTCCTGACCCCAGCTCCACTTCATCAATCATCAGGTGGTCCCTCTTCAGGAACAGCTTCTTGTCCTTCAGCTCCTCGGGGTCGCTGTAGGGACTCTCGTAGACACTGGTGTCCATGGGCAGGACGCGTGATTTCCCGATGCCTTCCACAAGGGAAGAAGATCAGGTTGCTAACCGCCCGTTTGTTCCCTCCCTCCCTCTGGTGACGGGGTATAGGTTGTAGCCATTGTGGTCTAATGATGTAAGCAGGCATGGCTCTTTGGGTAAATCCACCGACTAAAAGTAAAAAATTCCTTGTTGCAAGCTTTCACGTACAAACAGCCTTCATCAGGCTGCGGACAATTCCTCCGCCTGACGAAGGGCGCTTGTACCCCCCAAAATGTTTCCAACTATTTTAGTTGGTCTAATAAAAGAGATCAGATTTACCCAAAGAAGCTTGCCTTCCTCTAGTGAGGTCTTTGAGCTGGCCACCCCAGCCTTTCTCTTCCATTTTCTGGCCTTCCCACCTGGACATCTCCCTTCTTTTTCAAACCTGTGCTGTCTTCCAGGATGATCCCATTGCCACAGGCCCTGGTTTTGCAACATTAAATAATGTGCATGGCTTCCCTCATGACAGTCCCATTGCAGCCTCCATATAACATGCCAGAGTGTTTGCATGGTTGGGCCTATTCGCAGTGCTGCAGAGGGGGAATGGGCCAGGCTCGATTTACTTCTGGATTTAGGATTCCTTTAAATAGATTAAAACTATTATTGCAAGGGATATGGACACCCGTGGAGCAAATGGGACCTTTGTACATCAGATACAGGTGCCAGGGTGAGAAATAAGCCTTGTAATATTTCTCTTTGACCCGAAGGTGGCAATAGTGTGCTGGCAGCCTATTTGTGCCCAAAAGCTTGCAATTAAAGATTTTTTTTTTTTGCAAAAATCTTATTTGTCTAATAAAAGATATCACCTCTGTCCATGAGCCCTGATTGATTTTTCCTCTAGACCAATACGGCTACAACCTGGATACCGACACATGGAAGATACCGAATTTTAGCTGATTTTTTTAAACGCGATCTTCATATTTTCCCAAGCAGGCAACAACTTTGACCACTGAAACCTGACATCTTGCTCCTGCCCTTGTCTAAGGTAATTTGCATCGTCACAGCCTCAGAGGAGAGCTGAGACTCTGCCCAGAGGGTGTTTCCATCTATTGAGCCCTCTGTCAAACCCTATGAAATGTGAACTTTCATTTCTACCCAGGAGAAAGCTTGCAATTAATTTTTTTTTTTTTTTTTGCAAAAATCTTGTTGGTCTCATAAAAGATAGCACCTCTGCCCACGAGCCTTGACTGCTAGGCAGCCTATGCCATATGCTGGTGCATGGAACGCAGCATCACCAACCTGCTTCCAGCAAGGGGCCTATAAAGTGCCCACCCCGCTCCCACTCTGTATACAGAGAAAGACAGGCCTGTGCAGGGATGCTCACCTATGGGCTCTGGTGTGTATCCATCTGCATTTAGGCTTGAAAACTGCCTGTGGACCTGGCAGAGAAATAGCGATAAAGTATGTAAGGTGATGCAGGGAAACAGTAGGGTCACTCATGGAAGGGCGCTGGGACCTTCCAAAATGCCCTCATGTCTCAGCAAGGACCAGGGACTTCCCAGGATCTCTGTGGCTTTCTGAGAGTGAGAGCATTGTCTCTATGGGCCCGTAATCTGGGAGTTCATAGATGCTAGGGTCAGAAAGGACTTCAAGGGATCATCGAGTCCGACCCCCCTCCCATAGCAGGAAAAAGTGCTGTGGTCAGGTGACCCCAGCCACATGCTTGTCCAGTCTCCTCTTGAAGACCCCCAAGGCTGGGGAGAGCACCACCTCCCTTGGAAGCCCATTCCAGATTCTGGCAACCCTCACTATGAAGAAGTTCCTCCTGATGTCCAACCTAACCCTACTCTCCTTCGGCTTGTGGCTGTTGTTTCTGGTTATTCCAAGGGGTGCCCTGGTAAACAGCATCTATTCCCTGCTGCCCCCCCTCCAAGTGAAGATATATACTGCCACAAGACCCCCCAACCCCTCAGCCTTCTTCTGTGCAGGCTGAAAAGGTCCAGGTCCCTCAGCCTTTCCTCAAAAGACAGGTCCCTAACCATGCGAGTGGCCCTCCTCTGGACCCTCTCCATGTTGTCCACATCCTTCTTGAATTGCAGCACCCAAAACTGGACGCAGCACTCCAGCTGCGGCCTGACCAGTGCCGCATAGAGGGGGAGGATCACCTCCCTGGACCTGTTTGTGATGCACCTACTAATGCATGACAAAGCACGGTTTGCTCTGCTAATTGCTTCGTCACATTGGCGACTCCTGTTCATCCTGGAGTCGCCAACGACTCTGAGCTCTCTTTCTGCCGCTGTGCGGCTGACATCATCCCCCAGCCTATAGGTGTGCTGGTGATGCCCTCTCCCTAGGTGCAGCACCTTGCACTTGTCCTTGTTGAGCTGCATCCTATTGTTCTCTGCCCACTTCTCTAACCTGCCCAGGTCCTCCTGGATTCGGTTTCCTCCCATCAGTGCGTTTGCTTCGCCCGTAGTCTGGTGTCATCTGTGAACTTGAACAGAGTGCTTTGCACTCTGTGGGAATTGCAAGTGCATGAACACTGCTTTCCAACCACCCAGTCCTGTCCGTCACACTCAGAAACCAGAGTAGGGGAGGTGAGTGGGGACGTGGGACCCTGCAGTAGGACACCCCCCACCAGAAGTCCAGTGTTGCCTGAGGATGTGTGATACGCTGTCTCCAGCATACTTTATAGCCCAGCTACATCTCTTCTCCCACCTTCCTCCCCCAGGTCTTGCAGCTGCCCTTAGTTCAGGGAAGGGCAGGTTTTACTCACAAGGCCTGAAAGGTAACAACATTCAAAAGCACTTGGAAAAAATAGACCCAGTACTTACACTCATGGAGGGGTGGGCTGGTAGGACCGGTGCTACAGTGCCTGAAAGTCAGGAAAGGGATGCTATTGTTAGCTCTCTATCTGGGCTGGGCTGGGTAATACAACAGGAGTATCTGGAAAAATACTGGGGCTTGCATCCTTGCCCCCCCACAAGGCCCCCTCCACACCTCTGGTCTCATGGGGGCCTTTAAGTGGATGCAGATGTCATTAGCTGTTAGGGGAAAGTTAATGTCAATGACAATCAGGCGCAGCCCCTAGAGCTCATGAAAGATGCCGGCTCACCGGGGGCGCAGGGTCCTCTGTCCAACGGCAGAGCAGGGACAGGACGACCCTAGCCCATGAAAAGCAATGCAGTGCCATGAACAGGGCTCTGGACTGAGCCTCGCAGGAGCATTAACCCCTGGGCTGAGAGAAACCGCAGTGCTTCTGGAGAGTTTGGGTGTCGGGGCAGTGACCAAAGTGGGTTGTTTCTGCCCTTCCGGCTGGAAGAATCAACCCACCTGTTGGGGTGCTGGGATTAGGGCAGCATTCCTTCAGGTTATATATCAGTCCGTCTGCTTTGAGTTTCAGGTACTCCACGAGCTGGGGCAGGAATCAGAAGGAAAGGAAATTAGTGCACGGAGGAAAACTGCCTCCTTGCCTTATGGGCAACATCTGTGGCTTATGGTAGCTCTTTCCCACAGACTTCTAACCGAGTCCCAGCGAGCCCGCTCGCTCCACCGCACGTGGGACCTTCTTGCGTTCTAGGAGCACCAAGGAGAGGGATTTGGGGTATAGGATTAGGAGCAAGGAGAAGAAGGAGGGAAGAGAAGCCTCCAGGAGTGGAGAGGGTCAAAACGCACTCGATGCCTTTCGGCCGCATCAAAGCCGGACCGATTTGCAGAGGTTTGTCGGGCCTACGAAAGGCCGAGAGACAGAGCCTGGGGTCGGGGGCGCTGCCCTGGAATACAGGAGACCCAGACCCCAGGCTCCGGTGTCCTGTGGTCATCCGTAATCAGGTGGGAGAAGGCAGAGCAGGGGCATACGCCCAGGGTCCCGAGTCAGTGCTCCACCCTCCATCTCCCTTCCTTTCCCCTGCGCCTCATTCGTCTCTCTGAAAACGGACGTTTGGGCACAACTCCATTTTAGTTTAGGGGGCCATCTCAATACTCCCCGCCTTGGAATCACCATGACAAGGATGTTGGAAATCAAGGGCATTGTCCCAAAGGACCTCCATAGAAAGATATGGCAATGGGGCCTTTCAGTGAGAGGTGCGGGGGGCATCACGAGGCCAGGACTATTTCAGAAAGGCTGGTATCTGTCTAGTACTGGGGTAGGCGATGTGTTTTGGCTGGAGTGCTGAAAAAACCCACCACGTCCACCTCGGAGGGTGCCGGAGTGCCGGCAAGCCGGCGCCCAGAGCAGCTGTTTGCAGCCCCCCGGCTGCACCGAGAGGCCAGTCTCCCTGCAGCGCGGCTTGCAGCCTCCTAGCTGCCTGCTGGGAGCAGCCTGGGCTCCGGGGCTGGCGGCAGCTGCTTGGAGCCCAGGCTGGCAGTGGTGTGCCAAGCAAAATGGCCTTGCTGGGCACGCATGCCAAGGATTGCTGACCCCTAGCCTAGTATCTGGTACTAGAGTTATTGCAGAGGCCTGACTGCCAGCTAGGCAACCGAGCACTACGATGGGGCTACTGCTATCTCTAGATGGAGCCTCCCTCTCCAGCTCCTAAAACTCAGGCAAAAGTTTCCTACCCTCGAGAGGTGCATAAGGCAGGAGAATTTCTCCCTCTCTTGGAAGGGGTGCCAGCTGCAGAGAGTGTCCCACAGCACCTTACCTGCCAGAGCGTGTCAAACTTGGTTCCCTCGGGGATGGAGTACTTGCCGGACTTGTCCTGATCGATGCGGTAGTGGTACACCGTTTTCCCATAGACAAGGGACAAAGCGTAGGTGCCGTTTTCTTTCCTTTGTCGCAGCCTGTGTGAGAAGGTGGGGGCTTACTAAGAGCTGGCTTTGGGGCTCACCCTGTGAAACCGCAGGGCTTCTGCGCTGGGAGGCTGCAGCTGGGGAGCCCCAGCAGTGTAGGGACGTGCCCAGGCATCTGGGGCAAAGAGTAATACAGTGCCTTCTGGTTGCTGCTGCTATCGTGAATGCACGGCTGCTGGAGGCAGCTGCTTTTTTTCATGCTCCCCCCCAGTTCAGCACCCAGAGCTCTTGCCTCTATCGTTCCCCTTCCGGTTATGCCACAGGGGAGCTCTCAACATTTGGGGCACCCTGAACATCATCCTCCCAGCTGGTCTCCAAACCCCAGGGCTCTCCTGTTCCCTGTGAGTGCACAGATCCCAAGGCATCCATAGGAAGCTGGAGTGCCCCATGCACAGCCCAGTACACCTCACTAACCCTGGGTCTTTCCTGATATTCCCTATGCAAACACCACAGTGGCCAAGTGCATTCATTTCTTCCTGGACGCGCACGCGCCAAGTGGTGATGGGTTTTTACTGCTTTGCTGCCCAAGCCCCACCAGGTTCATTCCTTTCTTTCGCCTCTTCAAACATCTACATGTGAATTTGCTTGGGGGACTGCAAGATCCCCTGGACTCAGCTGCACACTGATGGTCCCCTGCTCTATACCCCACCGGGAAGGGGGAGCAGTCACAAGAGCGTGGCATACAGCATCTCCCAGGGATTTGGGTACTCACAGGAATTTCCCATCAGGCTGTGCCCCAGAGTAGAGCCTGCGCTCAGCTTCCTCCCGGGAGATGTTGCCGTGGTACCAGGCCATGCTTTCATGGGCAGTGGTAGCAATGAGCTTCTCTACCTGCGGGGCCTGGCTTATGATGGCTTGTTCGAGGGCATCCCCCTGCAAGAAAGTGAGAGATGAGACTTGCTGTGTAGCTACATTGGTTTCCTTTGATTTCTGCATCTTCTCAGGCAGGGGAGGGTAAAATCACAGGGCACCTCTGAAATCTGCCTGATGTCACTGCTAAAGTGCTAGCCAAGCGTCACCACGATGGTGACACCAGGCTGAATTCTGCCCCAGGGTAACTCTGCTAGCAAAATGAGCCGGTCCCTCATATCCTTTGCCTGCCGGTTGTGAGGAAGGGGGGAGGACTCACTGGCTTGCAGTCAAGGGAAGAGAAAGGTCATGGTGGCCATGGGGGGATCAGACCTGATAAGCACAGCACGGGCCTCGGTGACCCAAGAGACCCCTTCCAGACCCGGGTCCTGTGTTCCTGGAGAAATATGGTCGGAGCTGCTCGCACAGCCCTAGTTTCAGCGTTATCTTTCCAGCATAGATCTTGTCAAACCTAAGCCTTTCCCAGCTCTGTCCTGCCCTCCTGGTTGCTCCCTGTCGCTTTACACTCTTTCCCAGGCCCTGTCAGGATCAATGTAATCTGGAAGTCATCTGCACCGCACAACTGCTTGCAGACCTCGCGGATTTATTGACCATTATTTTCTATCACCAGTAGATGGCATCACTCTTTATCTTTGGAGTCTGCATGTCCCTGCTTGTGGCCATCCATATGTCTCCGTTATGAAGAATTTCCCATAACGGTCCCTTTCTTGCAATCGAGGGCCATCCCTCCGAGCCGCGCCGACTCCTTGCTGCTCGTTTCCATCGGCTCCAGGCACTGCTCTGTGGAGCCCTGTTGCACTGAGGTTTGGAAGCTAGATCCACCCTCCACACCTATTCATTTCTTATGGGAAATGGAGATTCACATTCCTTGGGTGGCTTGAAACTCCCACTCACAGGATAGCATGGACAAGGCACGGTGCTGTGTCAAAAGACTTATTGTGATTATAGCAAAAATGATTGGGGCTGTCTTAACTCTGGCCTCACACCACTGCCGATTTCTGCATTGAAGTCTAGACACTCGTCCCGGTGGGTGCCGGTGAGGACCTGCTGAAAAATTAATTTAACCAAGCCAGGCCAATGGCCAGCGCTGTAGTAGTTCAAATGCAATGTCGACAAAAGCAAAGTCTGAAGTTTACTTTGGAGGGAATAATATGTGCTCCCCACGCTGGGATCTAAATGAACTTCATTGCCTGTGGAAAAAGACCTCAGTGTTGTTTTGGGCAGCCCGATGACGGCCTTCACTCAATGAGTAGCAGAGGGTTAAAAAAAAAAAAAAAAAGCAAACATTTTAGGGTCCAGAAGAATGGGGGCAGAGAGGGATATAATGGCATAATGGCACAATAGAAACCCCCACTGCGCTTCCTTCTGCGCAGCTCTGATTGTCATGGGAAAAAAAGCATTTTTTTGGCGAGGTTCAAAATTGGGCAACGAGACTATGTAGGGGCCTGAAATACCTTTAATACAATCTGAGATGATACAGATTGGGACCGTTTACTTCACAGAAGAGATGAATCATCATTGTTAATAAATGCAGCAGTTAAAGAGTGTAGTACAGGTAGAGAGGAAACTTCCAGTCACCCTGTGTGCTCATATAAGAGAAAGGGGCCATGCAACAGCACCCAAAGGTGGCAAAGAGAGGCAGAGCTTATCAGTGCAATGTAGTCTAAGGACCTGGCAAGCTGGGCTGCAGGTGCCTGCTGGATCCTCGTGTCCTGGGCAGGCTTGTGTGGGCCACACCGATACCCGTCCTGCCACGACTGACTTAGTGCACTGATAGAGGTGCATGACAGGACATAAGCCGACCAATATGCTTGGACCCTGGAAGAAACTTTGCACATTAGCCAGGTGTTTTTAAGAGGACTTTGTGTCTGCTCTTTTGCACTGCCTAATACTGTTAGAGTAAGGACCCTGGAGCAGATGGCTCATAATAATACCTAGCTCTTGTTTAGCACATTTCCTCCCTAGATCCCAGAGTACATCGCATTGGAAAATGGGAGTCATGGCACCAAACAGATGGGGAAACTGAGACAGACAGAGGCATTGGGAGAGCCCCTAGGTGCCACAGGGGCTTAGGAGCTCAGCCGCTGAGACAGAGCAGAGAGAAGGAGGAATTCAAACATCCAGGCCACTGATCAGAGCAATTTATCTGGACAGAACTGGGAAAGGAGGGTGAATTGGGCAGGAGCCTCTGAAAAGCCATTTGCCCTAGCGGTGAAGGGACTGGGTGGAGGACTAGGGAAGCGCTGGTGTTAGAGAGGCCAAGAAGGTGAGTGCAGCCAGTGGGGCTCTGAACACAACCGTGGACAGCGCGTGCACGGGAAGTGCTGGTACCTCCAGTTTCCAGGTCTGCCGGATGTACTCGCGCACCATGTTGTCCCTCATGTTGTCAAAGATGCCGGACTCGGGCTCCACACCGCTGGGGCGGGTGCAGGGCTTGCGGAGGGTGCAGCAGAGCCCGTCGGCGTCCTTGGAGTAGAATTCGCAGAGCTCCTCAGGCCCGCAGTGCGCCTTGCCCCCTGCGATGGCGTAGGTGCCGTTCATCTGCCGCTCGATGGGGTAGTGGTAGAACTGGAGGTTGAACACCATGGAGAGGACGTAGCCCCCCAGGCTGCGCAGGCACTGGCGCAGCAAGAAGAGGCCATCCCCCATGCCGGCCAGCTTGAGGTGCTCCTCGGCCTCCGACCGGGAGATGCTGCCAAAGAAGAAGGGCAAGTGGGAGGCTGCATCGGGCATCTCGAATGCTTACTGGGACTCCGTGGACCAGTTCATACGCTGCTTGGGCTGGATCTAGGGAAAAGAAGCAGAAGCCTTCAGCAAGACTTTGCAGGGCAATACTGACACATGTAAAGGGAGGATGTGGTCTGCAAACCCCTGTGAAATTCAGAGCCCCGACCCGTGTACCCATCCATCTGCCTTGGCAAAGCAGGTTTGTCTGAAAATCTCAATCTGTCGTTATTCAGATGTTATAGACATCCCAGACCTGTTTCAACAAGAGTGGGATTTCTGATCCAAATCAAAGAGAGTGACTGTAGCTCAGTGGTTAGGGCCCTCCCCCTAAGAAACCAGGGCTTTTAAGTCCATGTTTTGCTGAAACAAGATGTGTGAGATGAGATATCTGAATATCTGCCTATTCCACTCCAGGTTAGTGCCCTAATAAGCATGCTTTTGGCCTTCCTGGGTTGGCTTTCCCCCGGGTCTCCAACTGGAGCTCTTCTGCTTTGTATACATAATTATCTAGTTATTAGATGAGGAACATCAACCTTGGTCTCATGCATCCCAGGTGAGTGCCATAGCTACTAAGTTATGCAGTCACTTTCACCGGCTCAATTCATATTTAATCAAGTATGGAAAACAGAACAGCCCCAACAGGAGAACTTGAGTGAGACCCACCCCATGATGAGCTGGTGGGTTGGAGACGTTCCTGAAATGCAAGAGACTCAGATTCGAGCGCTTGCCTGAATCATCAGGGCAGACGCTGGAAGCTAGGACTTTGTAATCCTGGGTCCGTGTTCAAGCCAGTGCACTATTCTGAGTCCCTGGCTTTTCACTTTGAAATGCTTTGGGTTTGTGTTCATATGTGATGAGAACATTTTTGAAGTCACAAAAACCTCTACAGGATGGGAAACCTGCTTCCTGCCCAACCCTATTTATGAACTTTTTTTTGCTTTTTTAATGCATGGATTAATTAGCTGTGCCACAAGATACTGCTCAAGCCAAGAGCTTGGTGGATGTGAAAAACCATTAGACATTTCCATAGGGAATCAGAACATTCTTAGTTAATGGGGATATAAAGGAATATAAGTCCTTTATAAGCCGACCCCTATGTGACTGATGTTAGGAGGAATTTTCTTCCAATTTTCTGTTGCTCAATGTCTTGAATCGTCCTCTGAAGCATTTGTCTATGACCGTTGCTAAAGATGGTCCGTGACATCTGCCAGTGATCTGATCCCGTTTGGCAATTCCTACATATTCCTGAGTACGTACATGAGTCACAGCTCCTATAACTTAGAGAAACTGTTGACTCATCCTTGGAGTTTCGATTTCATAAATTTCCACGGTTGCTTTTGAAACGGACTCTGCAAATGTCACTTGAAACCCCGCCGTTAAACGAAGGGGAATAACAGAAATGGACCTACCGTCTGCTCCAGTAGAGTCCACTCTTAGTAAGAGCCCAAAAGGAAATGTTGTCTTCTGAGTCAACGCAGAATCCCTCCTGGCAATGAGTGGCTGGTATTTGAATCAAATTATCTAAATCCCACCCACAAACCAAAACCCGTTTCCGGTGATTAATGGAAATACAAACAAATTCAAGGGGGCTCATCAGGTCCCTGGAGATCGACCTTTGATGATAAAAAGTAGATGTTGCCCCCAATAAGAGCTGAGTGTGCTCTTCCCTTCCATTCTTCCTGCAAATGCGTAATGGAAACACAACTTTCTGGGTTGCTTTGGCAGGTCCTGCTCAGCAGTGTACAGGGCTTTGTCCTCTCCCTCACCTCCAGACATAGCAATGACCCATCAGGCTGACCCCACTGGGGGCCCACTGTGTTGTTCTGGCAACTTCCTGTCTATCAGGCATTTTAAATGGCAAAAAATGGCCAGACTTCTTGGTTGACCGAGGGGCAGGCCTGTTCCGCATTAAAGGGCAGACCAGAAGAAACCCACCGTTCAAAATGGGGCTACCTATGTCTGCTTTGCCTGAGGTCCTACTTAGCATGCAGGAAGGTATGCAGTGTGAGGAAAGGGTTGGTTTTGTGTCTGGTACGCCCGTACAAGTGGCCTAGGGTAAATTGCCCAGGGAAACTATTCTGCTGTCTCCCCTGCTTACACTAGTGAGGTGCCTGTACGAAGGTCTGGATTTATGGCCATCAGCTCTTTTTTTCTACCTATTTGCTTGTTATCTACATCAAGCCCAGAAATGGCCTTCTGATGAGAACAGGAAGGGAAAGCAGGCCGAGCAGAGGAGGCATTTTACTAAGGCAGGAAACCACAGCAGGAAACAGTCAGTAGGGTTTGTGACTTGGGTATAGGCCTGAGAGTAAACTGTTTCAGGCGCAGCAAAATTAAGCCTAAGCTGTGAAGCCCCCTTCAAGCAAGCGCACAAAATGGGGCGATCCTGGGGTCAGCTGGATCCGCAGGCAGGGAAAAGTAGAGGGCAAAAACCTCCAGTGTGTCCGGCACTAAACTGCGACTGGTGCCCAGGATGAAAGGAGCTTGCCTGAAAGCCAGTCTCTTCCAGAGAGCAAGCATTTTCTATAATGTTAAAGCCACAAAGCAAATGCCCAAAAAGCAACACCACTGCATTCAACTCTTGTCCCGTTGACTATGGCAAGGGGGAGTCAATCAATGTGTTGGGTTTTTTTAAATGCAAGACAAACACAGGACCGGTTGCAGAGAGCAGTTGGAAGGAGAAAAGGGCATTTCAGCTCATTCGACATCACCTTCTAATTGCAGTCGCAAGCATCTGAAGCAAACTAGATGAACACCAAGAGCAGCGTGTCAAGTGGAAAAGCAAGCAGGCACAACTGCTCCAGTTGGTACTTGATGGCACTTGCAGCCTGGGTGTGAGAGCTCGGTATGCTAACAACTCCCCGTGCGAAACCAGTGCGAAGCCCAACATTTAAGAGAGAAAAAGGAAACCAAGACCTTTTTGAAAATGCTGAAGTCTCTGAAAACTAGATTGTACGAGCCGCCGCTCAGTTACAGATCCCCAGGGAGGTGCCTGTTTTTAGCCAGCTACATTATAGGCAGGATGGGCTTGTCCAAGCATAGGGTTGGGAGACAGAAGACCTCAGTGACACAGGAATTGCCAGACTGACCTGGACTATGAGGTCCCGTTCGTCCAATGTCCTGTTGCCAGCGGTGCCCAACACCAGCTGCTTTCAAGGAAGAGCAAGAAACCCTGCGGGGCAGTCCTTGGACAGTCTGCCGCCGGGAGGAGTTACCTCCTGGCCCCAAATAGTTCAGGGTTGGCTTCTGACCTGAAGCAAGTGCATTTATATCCCTTCCCAGATGCTGGTGTTTATTATCTGCTCTGCACTGTGATAACTGTGGATATGTCTCTTATCTTTATGCGTGCTCAATCCTTTTCTAAATCTTGGGCCTTAATGAGACTGTCCAGTGATTCCCACCCCTTACTGTTTGCCTCGCTGTGTAACCCCGAGCAACCTTGTGATCCCTCTATACCTCAGCTTCCCTCTCCCATAATGCCGGTACCAGTACTGCAGCACTCTCTTGGCAATGCTTCGAGGAAACATTTATTAGGATTCATCAGTAAAGGACCAGTCTGTGGGGAGCTGGGGCCTCTCAACTCCCACTAATTGCAAAGAATCAAGAACTAATTTGCTCAGGTGTCTAACCTAAGACACCTTGGGCCTAACTTTAGAAAAGCTGAGTATTTCCATTGGCTTCACTTGGAAGTATGCATCTTTGGCCCAGCCCTGGAGTCCCTTGGGTCGAGCCTCCAAAAATCAGAGGCTCCTAAAATCAGTGCCCACTTTTGAAAACATTTTGCTAAACTGCATAGACAAAGCCGCTGGCCCTGTTGATTAGGCATGGCCAAAACTGCGTATCATCTTCAAAAGAGAAAACCAATCCGGAAGACACTTGATGCGACTATCATGTGTAGCTATATATAGCCCTCCACACGTGTTGGCTAAGATTAGGACAAAGCCACTACTGACAGATTTTCATTTCATAACATTGAAACATAAGCAGAGGCAAGTTCTAGTCTCTTATAGCGGAGCACATCCATCAGAGTTGGGGAGAGGGGATTATGGGTCAAGTACTGAAAAAATGTTTGGCCTCTGATCTGCTCTGCACGTGCCCGTAAGCCCCAGCTGTGCAGCTGTCAGGGAATGCACTGGCCCTTTAAGAGAGGGGCCAGCTGCACCTGTAGCAGGTGTAACTCTGCTTTTCTGGTTAGGGAAAGAGGTGGAAGGGGTGTCATGTGATGGGATCACGTGATGTAGTGAAGCCTGCTGGGGTGTATAAGGAAGGTGGGTGGTTTGAATCTGCCCTGGGGCCCTGAGGAATACTAAGGAGGAGTGGGGTTTTTGCAGCTGCCGTTAATGAAGCAGCTATGTGGGGCGAGGCGGCTCGCTGGGAAAACTCCTGGAATGGAAAGTCTTATTAGCTAATGCATGAGGGGCACCAGGGCACCAGCAGTTGAGTCTGAAGCTGGACTGGGTAAACTCTGCCTCAGCAGCTGCAGGATTTGTGCTGTCTTGGCTAAAAGCAGTTGTCGGTGTGGCTGCTGGGCAGAAGCGCCCTCCCCACATCTTAGGCACTCCGCTAACTGTAAAAGGTGCTAATTCCCCAATTGAGTTGGTCCAATAAAAGATACCAGATTAACCCAAAGACCCTCGTCTGCCTAATTCCCCAGCGCCTTCATACAGAGTTGTCTGTTCTCGTCCCCGGGAACAAGGCAGAAGCAAGCACATTGGTTTGGCCTGGAGAAAAACTCCTTTTACACTCTTGCCCACGCTCAGCTTCGTCTCCTCGGACGGCCAGGAGAATCTGGGCTGTGCCTCATCTTCAGGGCTGCTCCGAATAGTTCCCTAAAGTCAGGATGCAGCTTGCACGAAAGGAGATGTAGCAAAGGTGTCACTGTGCCATTGATTGCAATGGCAGCACTCTGGTCTGCCACCAGCAGGGATGATGATGAAATGAGGTCAAGGAGAGAGTTATGACGACAGCGATTGAGATGGATGGGCCGGTTGAAGGGGCTTGTCTGGAGGCAGGACGCAAAGAAGGAGAAAGAAGCAAAGCAGTAAGAGCAGGGAGGGACGGGAGGGTGGTAGAAGGCACAGAGCTGGGAGCAGAAGGGCTGGGAGTGAGGCCTGAGGACCTTGTCTTTATGCATGCCCTTACAGCGGCCCCCAAGCCCCTGCCTTCCTATTCCTGCCCCTGTTTGACAGGAGGAGGCGGCACCTTTGCAATCTTTACACAGGCGCCGCAGGAACAGGCACCAACCAGGTTTGCTGGAGCGGAGTCTCCCGGCGGTGGTGATTGCAGGGCTCGCTAATCGGAGCTACACATCGCCCCCAAACCTGTCTTTTAAGGCTCTGAGAACAACTGGTTTCCAGACTCCCCTCCTGGTTCCCAGCTAAGGAGCTGCTTGCAACTGCCGTGGAACATCCCCAGCCCCGGGAGTAACTGCCTTGTTCAGGAGCTGCAGGACTTGCATGGCTGTGTGTGCAGCTGGGGCTAGGTCTCCCTCGGGACGGTGTAGCTTGGAGGTGCGAATGCTGGGGTGGGCATTGGACATTTCTGCAAGCCTTGCATCTTCTGGCCCAGGAACCAGGGTTTGTGCTTTTTAAAATTGGAGGCTCCGTCCACACTGGATAAATTGTCCAGAGGTCTGAAGCCAAACTGGGTCTCTGAAGTTTGGGATGAGCATCCCCCACCAGGGAAAGTGAGTTTCTGTCCTATAAGACACAGAGAAGCTGCTGTGCCTGTCAGAGCCCTGGCTATCTTCTAGTTTAAGCAGCAGAGACTTGTACTTTAGAGCCAGGGGTCCCTGATTTAGATGGTTGACGACCCAGATTTAATGCACATGCATGTGTTGCCCAGAGCCCTTTGAGGGACAGGAGCAGTAAAGACTCAACAACAGGTCCATGCACTATATAAGCAGGGTAACACCCACGGTAGAGAACCCAAAAAGCAGGAAGGACACTGCTTTGCTTCCGTGTTAACTACCTGACTTCTGTCTCTTACTAGTAGTAACACATCAAATAAATCCCTGTCTATACACCTGCACTCTACTGGTATTGCCCTGTGGCTGTACCAGGTACAGGGCAACCGCAAATCCGACCCAGCATCATAAACTGCTTACAGTTCCAGTTCTCTTTTATATTTTAAAGTGGATAAAGAGCACTATAGCAAACATTATTAAGGAGACTGGCTCTTAGGCACTGTATTTCATCAGCGCCTTTCAATGTGCTAGGTTAGGTAGGCCATTTTACTGGAGAAATTGAAACCTGAATGATTTATGGATATGGTAAACCTATTACGAACATGCATGGTGTGTTATAGGTGGTTCTGAGTACAGCTGGGCGATTTTTTTGCAGTCATAAATTCACTCAAAATAATGGGGTTAGTTCTGCCAGGGCTGTTTACAAATTCAATGCATCATTTTAGCCAAAATAAAAGGGGGGGAAATCATTCTGAAAAGTGTTTTGCAGACAAAACCTTTTGAGTTCTCATTTTGGAACCAGGTTTTGTTCCCAAAAAGTAACCTAAATTTTTAAAAATTTACCCAAGAATGAACTACGGCAAACGCAACGTTTCAGTTCATCCATAATCGTTACTTTTGCTTGTTTCTTTGCTTTTGCTGGGAAAAAAAAACAGCCTTTTTTTTTTTGTTTTTCTAGGCTACTGAACTGAAATATCCCTTGCTCACACAGCTCTGTTCATAAACCCACCCCTGGAAGCTGTTATAAGCATGTATAGAAGCACAGGTGTGCGAAGCCTGTTGATGTATTGCATTTTGCAATCATTGATGAGCCACTTAACAACTGAAGAGCTCATGTTTCAGTAACACTTTAGTGGCTACTTCAGACTGCAGCTGTAATAGAGTACAATCCTAGTCACCATTGCTTGTGTTTTTTGCACTCACAAGTCGAATACAGGCAAGCAAATGGAAAGCTCTTCCAAGACTTGGCTGTAAGCAAAAGACTGTATTTGCATTTGCAAAAAAACCACAAAAAGAAAACTCTGAACTTCTGCCCTAAGGATTTGCTTTTGGAAACTTGCCCCTTCCTGGCTTCACTTGGGGACCCTTGTCTTCTCTCTCCCCGAATATGAGCTGATCGGGTCGCGCTCCACTGCAAGGTATATTATCTGTCTGTGTGCTTGAGTTAGACAATAATAAGTAGAAATCTGTAGGTGATTTCAAGTCCACGGATCCCAAGCTGGATTGTTCATCCTCCCACGGAAAGGCCACCACCTCTGCTGCGGAGAACGTTAATCATTTTTACCTGGGTAGTGTTGTGAGACACAATACTTTTCAAGGAAAGTGAAGAATATGTTCTCTAGCTGATGTGATTGTGGCGGGAGGTAGGCTCCCTTGCAGCTGGGTGGCAGAGGGGACGCTCCCCCCTCCCCGAGAAGAACGGTGCTCGTGGCCCTTCATGCACAGCCCCCCTAGGTCTGCCAGGAGCTGCCACCTGCACGCTTCGCTCCCGGCCTGCCCCTCTCGTAACGCTGCGTTGCCCCCGCCCGGGCTCCACCAGCCTGAACCTGCTACGGGAACAGCTTGTTGATTCTGCTCTGAAGGGGAGGGTGAGATCGGGTGATAAAGCATGGAAAATTAATGACACACTCTTGATTGGTGGAGTCAGGTGGCGGTAAGCAAAGGCCGAAGTTCACTCATATCCTGCCAAGGACTTTTTTTTCTCTCTGTGGTTATTTGTCAAACGCTAATGAGCGGAAGCAATTGGCTCTCTTTGCCGTCTGAGAACTGGAGGCTGGGAAGGGGGGGGACCACCTGCACGGAGGAGGGGAGCAGAGGGCTGGGGGGGACTGCTCAGTCAGCATTGGAAATCATAGCTCAGGTTTCCAATCTGAGCAGGCTTGAACTGATGCTTTACCACTAAGACTGACCTGCAGTCTGCAGGAGGTTAGGACAGGTGCCAGGTAAGTCTGCAAGGCAGGATGACATTGCCTGATTGGCAAATACGGTACAAAGTGCCAGGGGAAAGCTTTACTGACCATCAAGACTTTATCCAGGAAACAGCATCTCCAGCCACACAGGAGGCCCCTAGAGCCGTGGGCAGGGGGCCATGTACTAGTGCTTTCGCACTGCTTTTGTTGACCCACGGTGAACCTCCTCACCCCACCAGTGCTGCCTGGCATATCGTGGCGCTTCTAGCTACCTCTCCAGGTCCCTATGTGGTCACATCAGGCCAGCATCTGAGCACCAACGCAGCAGCAAAATTTCATCCACGAGTCGGCCTCTGACGCGAGCACAGCTGCACCCAGCCTCCCCCGCCGCGTCTGCAGAGCACTGCCTGAAGCAGAGGGAGTGGAGGTCATGAGGTTTTTTTTGGACAGTCTTGCTCTGCAGCAATCAGTGTCTGACCACAAACCACGTGGCTGACCCTGACCATTTTTAATCAGGTCCTGTCTCTTTTGAAGGGTGCCGGGGCTCAAAATATCCTGCCTCGGCGTGGCCCTGCAAGGCCTCTGTCCTGCATACAGAGGACAGTGGGATCTCTTCACAGTCAGGGTCCTGATCCTTCTGTCTCCTGAGGGCCATATACTTCGGCCATGCGGGCCACAGGAGGATTTGAGCATGGGTGGTGCTTTGTCTGACTCTCATCTTGAGTCTGATCTTAGCGATATTTCAAATTTCCAGTGAACCTGACTGGGGAAAGGGCTTGGGACCCATTTCAACCTGTACCACTGAAGTGAATGGGAGCTTTGGCCGTGTGTAGCTGAAACGAGGGGAAGGGGGTGTGCATGACACTTTAAAGTGGGCTAAATGCGTTTGCACCGCTTTAATAGTGTTTGCACACCTCAGCGGCCTAATTGCGCATTAATTCCAGCTGCTGCAGGAAATTCGGCAGCATAATGCGCTTTAAATGACTTAGGGCAAAGCAAATTAAAACTCGCCCAAGGAGTGTCAGTTTGCTGCCCCTACAGCCACGGAGCAGAGCACCGGGCTCTGCGCAGCCCCACAGCTCTGCAGGCAGCGTGGCAGCAGCCCGGGAAGGCAGGCTCCGCTCAAGAAAAGCAACAAGCCTGACTCCCCCTGCCTCCCCTAGAGCCCACCACTATTAGAGCCACCGCTTCAATTTAGGGCCCCCGTTTTGTCTACACATGCCCTTTGTCATCAACTTCACTGCAAGCTGGATCAGGCCACCTGCTAAAAATCGGAGTCTGTCAGCCACACTCAGCGCCGCCTCTGCAGCTGCCTCTTAGCTTCATCTTCTGCGTGACCCAGTTTCTCACTGGTCATAGTTTTCCTTCTGGGACTGAGTGCTTGCCTGTTAGGAAATGGCTGGCGTGCTGCGGTTCTATATGGGTGTCTCTATAGCTATATGGGCATTATCTATATGGGGTAGTGTGAGGTCATTGTACGCCAAGAGAAACATCCTCTTGCCATGTCAGGAAGTTTGCCTTGTGATCTGGCGCAGAAGTGCTCCAGACAACTCTGGGGGTGTATAATTGTGTGGCAGCGTGAGTCCAATGCCCTGCTCCTGCCTGCGAGGGAATGCCGTTCCCTTTGACTTGCAGTCAGATGAGGGGTCCAGTCTCTGCTTCTTGTGTGAGTCACTTGTTTGTCCGCCGCGTGGGTCTGCTGCGCAGGGATTTGATTGCCAGGATGGGGGACAGACTTGTATAAAAAAAAAAGCAACACTCTTCTTTTGTCCAACCACTAAACAGACTTAATGGCTCTGAACCTATGGGTCCTGCACAGCGTTTAATTAGCGCGCTGTAATCCTAGAGTGCACCAGACAGTTCCCAGCCCCGTGTCCCCAGCTACTCTTGTGCCTCTGCCCGCCCTGCCACAAGGGCATTGTCTTTGTACAAGTAATGCTAAGTTTCCCAGCCCAGTAATTAGTAGGACGCAGAGCCAGGCCCAGCACCCACAAGCCAGCTAAGCAGAGCTTTCCTGAGGACAATAGCTGCAATGTAATAACACAGCTTTCATGTCTTCCCTGGGACTGCCTAGCAAACAGGAAAAAGGGGCCGTGGGCCAGCCGAGAGAGCCATCATTCACCTAGCAAGGAGGGTGCTGCAAAGCAGGGGGTCTGTTACCTGCTTCCCTAGCTCGCCTGCAGCTCTCCCTCTCCGCAGCAGTCTGCGGCAAAAGCCCCATACAAAGCAGTTGCCTTCCCGGAAATGGCTAGTTCCAGCACGAAGCGTGCGGGGGGCTAAGATCAAGCGTAGTCATTTCACTGCTCTGCTGCGCAGACCGCGATGGATTTGAATGGCGTTGTGTAGTGGAGGGTGCTCCCCCGTCCAATGCACTGCGGACAGGACGCCCTACAAGAGTCTTGCAATTAGCTTCCCAGTAGACAGCTTCCAGTGCGAGGATCTCGGCTACACGCCGACTTTATGGGAACGTGGGACTCCTCCCTGGCTTGCTCCTATGGCCATTGGCTACGGGCGAGTGAGATTCGGGGGCATCTGAACTCCAAGTCTCCAGGCTTTGGCCTCCACATAGGATGCCCACCAATGGATCTGGGAGTATCTGAAGCCCCAGGCTGAAAAGTCTGGGGTGGAGGATAGTTCTCGGTTGTATTGCCACATATGGTGTTTGAACGATTGAGTTTTGCTCAAACAAGAGGATTCAGAATTGGTTCGGCTAATTTGACCTGGAATACGAAAACATTTCCAAAAAAGTTTTTTTTTAAGTGTGAAGCAGGGAGAAGCCTGAGAAGGTAGAAAGTCTGGTCCCGGGCTTAGGGGGCAGGTTGAGACTTGGGAAATGAGTGGGTCTCCTTGCTTTGCTACAGATCCCTTTGCAGCCTTCAGCAAGTCCCCAGCTGCATAATAGAGCTAATAGCACTGCCCTGCCTCCCAGGATCAATTCTTTGCCCATGAAGTACTCGTGCACTATGGTGCTGGAAGGCATGTAAGAACCTAAGACGCACGAGCATTCAGGACTTGTGGCAGAGGTGATATCTTTTTTAAGGCCAACTCGATTTTTGCAAGGTTTCAGTTAAAGAAAAAACATTTTTTCTTGCAAAAATTGAGTTGGTCTAGTAAAAAATATCACCTGTACCACGAGTCCTGAATGCTTTTTCCCCTAGACCAATATGGGTGTGATCTGGATATAAGATGCATGAGAGGTTTTTTCATTTTCCACTCTGACCTGAGTTTTTCTGGCCATGCAATGCATATGCATCTTCCGTACCATAGCTGAGCCCTAGGTGAGCACAGATGAGGCATGTACTTGATAGGCAGGCACATCTCACCTCAGCCCCTCACTCACGCTGCGCTGTACGCTACAGCAATAACGAGAAAACTATATTTCCAACCACAGAATGACCTAGCCAGAGACCCAACCAATTTCCTACAGGTCAGAAGCCTTGCAGTATGATTGATTTTTTTTTTTAATGGAACAATTTTAAAATCTCCACGTTGCAGAGTTAATCTGTACATTTCTCTCTCTCCACATTTGAGAGTTCAGCTTTTCATTATTGTTTGTATTATTCTCGCACCTTGTCTACTTGCTGTAGCCAGTGGGACAGTCTGTCTTTCTCAGCAGTGCCTTGATCTCAATTTATATTGCACTGCAAATAACAGGCATGTTGCTAAGGCTGCTTTCATGAGCTAAGTTGCATACAACCATTCTACTTTTCTCTAATGACGGGAATGAGACTCAGCTCCACCTTGGCTGCCATCCACAGCTGCCACTATCACCCTGCAACACGGCCCAGCCATTATCTCTGCTAATCCCAATTGGTTCATCAACCTCTACTTGATCACTAGGGGCACAGACAGAAGTGCCAATTTTCACCCACTCTGGCCACAGAAAGCAGATGATAGCTGTGACCAAACCCAAGTGCACAGCTGCAGACCACTTAAAAAATGGCGGGGTGGGGGAGGCGAAAAATCGCGCCCCCTCATTGCATGAGGGCTCACGTGACGACTATTCAAAACAGCGTCTTCTGTAACTTGTGTCTGCGCTGTGGGTGGACCTGAGTGCAATCCTGAGCTGTGCAGGAATGGGGGTTTCCATCCAGCAAGCAGTTGCGGGTTCCCAAACTCCCTTTGATTCTCAGCTGGGGCAGCAGTCATCGCTGGCAAATTGTCCACAGAAAAATTTTGGAAAATGCTGCCTGGCAAGCTAGCCAGGCACGGCAGCCCACTACTCAGGCTTGTCTGGAGCTAGACAGCCTGGGGGCCCACCCACCTGGTGGGCAGTGCATCGGCCTCCAGGAACATAGGCAGGTAGGCTACTCAATCAGTCTGCCTGCCGGCAGCTTGTGTGTCGCTCAAAGGTTTCAGCGGAATCAAAGTATTCTGCAGAAAGGTTTGATTGTGCGAACGCAGTAAGTTTTCAACCCAAACCAGTTCCCTTGGAAAATATTTGACAAGATCTGATGACAGCCCTGAGCTGGTTTCAAAAGCTTAATAGTGTCACAAATTATCTCCCTTTGAAACTATTTTTTTTTCCAATCCACACCCTCACCTAAGCTGAAAACTTCCATTCTTGTAATCATGCTGTTCGCTTTATGCTGAACTTCCCCCCCGCCCCCCAAGTAACTGTATCTTCAAAGCAGGGGAGTAAAAGTGGAGACTGTATCCCACATGTCATCTGAGCAGAGGCTTTCTGAGTGATAGCACATTATCCTTGTGTTTTTATTGCACGCTCTTTCATATTAGAAGCCAACCAGCTATCAGCTTTTTGTACTGCTGGGGCATCTGACGGTGGGATTTGTTAGTACCTCCTGGCTTTACATCTGTCCTTCGGTATATTAACCCCTGTAACCAACATTAACATCTCTGCTGTTGCAGAGAGTATCAGAGTATGTCTCACGAGATTTTTTCCAAGGCCAGGCAAGTTGGACCAACAGCAGAACCAGCTGGGCTAAAAAGTGCTTTAGGAGCCTCATGTTTCTCATTGGAGCTATAGCCATTCACGTCCGTGAACAAAGACGTTTGTGGGTGGGTTGAACGGAAGCCATCCAGGTTGGGGACGGACTATTGGGGAATAGGTATGTGTATTAAGGGGTTTTAAGCATACAAAACTGCACCCTTTTCACAGGGAATATCAAGTTGAGTTTCGGTTGGCAACTTGGCAGCAGAAAAATGTCAAGGACTAAGCAAAAATGCAGAGAAGGGTAATAAAAATAAGGACCTTATGAGTCGCTTTTCAAGAGCTAACTGCGCATGTAAGTGCACTGGCCAAACATGACTAGGAGGAAAATGTGATAACCATCTACAAGTAGCTGAAGAGGGTTGTCACTAAGGAGAGGAAGAGGAGTTGTTTAGGATGCCCCAGGGGGATATTAGTAGGAGGAATAAGATGATATTAAGATATGGAAAATGTAAGCTGGGTATCAAGAAACATTTCCTACTAGCAAGATCCATTAGTGTGCGGAACAGTCTCCCCGAGGGAAGCACTGGAAGCCCCGTGGCCTGAGTCATTTAAAACTGGACAGAAAGTGTGCTGTAGAAAACAATCCTGCGTTGGCAGGGAACAGGCAAGATGAGCTAACAGGACTTTCCCATATCTAATTTCTGCAATTCTAGGAGTTCCATCTGGGGAAAATAATCCTCCTGATTTCTAATCTTGGCCAGAGAGTTAACGTCAGATGCGGTTAGTGCTCCATGGAAAACTCTGCAAAACATTTGATGTTGAAACAGTCTGCTCCCATATGGTGGAATCCTTGGGCTGATTTTCTGCTGGGTCTGGGGAGCTTATATGGACAGTCCCGGGGAATGAAGGCTGGCATCTACCAAAGACGGGGAATTACACGGGCAGCAACAGATACAAGCTTCTGCCACCCTTACAGCTTCCACCTCTGTGCCGGCCACTGGGGGAACAACCAGTTCCACTTGCATGACCTGGTCACCCCTTAGCTTTCATCCTTTCTACACGGCTGGGCCTGGCTTCCCATGCTTTTTGCATTAAGCAAAGCCTGTCCTTGCTAAGAAGTTGTCTACCAGGATGGGACTCGGCCCCATTCTACTGCTGAATATTTGAACGATGTGGCTGAGATCAGCAGCAAAGAGCCCTCTGACTACTGTTGTTTCCTGTCTCCTCCTACTGCAGTGTCCAGCTAACGAGTCAACGTGCAGGCCGCTCCTTGTGTCGAGCAATAGTAACCAGTTCAAATTCACCCTCAGGAGGGGATATCATGGCTCGAGGAATTAAGTTTATGCTATAAAGCCATTCACCTCTAGGTTACCGGATCACATCCAGCCATGGGAAGAGATTGCTTGATAGTCCCAGTTTACAGCTGCTTGGTAGCCCTTTGCAGAAATGTCTTCCTTCCTTCCAGCAGAAAGGCTGGTTTCCCATCCCATTCTCCAACCAACCTATGAATTACACTGATGTAATTCATAGGTTGGTTGGAGAATGGGGTGGGAAACCAGCCTTTTCTGCTGCCTTTCGGTTTCTCTGTGTAGCCAGAAGGCTTTAGGGAGGGTCTTGCAAAAGTTTCCAGTGTGATTTAACTCACCCAGTGAAGGTGACAGTAAAACCCCTACTAACTTAACTAAGAGCAGGCTACCATACTGAGAGCATCCCTGGTGCCCATCAGTCCAGGAGACAGATGCAGGATAGAAAGTTTTCTGGCTGTTGAGTTTCCTCTGATCCGTTGTCCATTCATGCAACTGGATCGTGTTGTTTGGCCGCACCCTTTGGAGCAATGACTTTTAGGATACAATGGAGCAATGACCTTCAAGCAGGATGAGAGACACCAGTGACTCTTCTGAATCCTTTGCTTGGCTCTGGTCTGTGCCCCCATTCCTGTTTCTGTATCCTTTGCCCCTCATGATCGATGGACCCTGTTGTCTGACTTTTAATGGAGGTGGCAGGGCTTTCTTCTTCCAACTCAAGGTAAAATGGGCAGATGCCTTTTATCTGTGCTAAATTAATTAAATAAACAGACAAACCCAAGTCCGAGTTTTGAAACGATTAATAATCATACAGCCACGCAGACTTTCTTGCCTCTGCTGCCAGCTTTCCCAGGGTGTAGATCGCAATCAGCTCAGATAAGCATACGTACATGTTTATACCCTTAATCTTTAACATCTCGACATTTTCCATTCAAGCATCATTTTGGGGGAGGTAGCTGCTTGCACGGCAGAGGGGCATAACATGCACAGAGCGATCCTCCTTAGTTGGCCATTTGCCAGGCAGATCTCAAGCAGCGCTGCTGCTTTGATTTCATTAGGGTGTCCTCCTGGGAGTTTTTTAAACTGAAGCATAGGCAGCAGGAGGCAGGTTGGGAATAGGGCTAGCGGGGGGGACCTGATGACTCTGGTGATCTTTTTCAAATTGACTAAATGACAGTGAGGTTCAGATTGACGGGCTTTGTCAAAAGCTTTTTGAAAGTCCAAATAAACTACTCCGACATAGAGGTCAAGACATTATGGGACCATAATGATCATCTGGTTTCATCCGCTTAACACAAGTCCACCAGTCGTGTTCTGGACCGGCTCAAGTCTTGAGCCAGCGACCCGCAGGTGGCTCGGATCCCATTTGCCACTCCGTGAGCCACTCTCTTTGCCCCTAGCACGTGGCTCTTCATCCACTGTTATGCTGAAATAATTGTAAATGCTTCAAGTTATGCATGGTGGACTACTCATCTGTGCTAATTCTTGTAAAAACATCGAGATTGGTGCTGTATTGCACCGCTGTCTGCATGCTGGCAGCTAGCACAGAGCCAGGGAGCAGTAACGTTTGCGGCTTTACTGTTCAGCCGGCTCCGCTCGCAGCCTCTGGAGGTTTGCTCTCCCCCTGAATCCTGCCTGAACTTGAATTGTTCCAGGAGCCCCTGGAGGAATCGGGCACGTCCCGAGGAATTCGTCTCCCTGCTGTGACTTGAGAAATCGTGTGAGCAGCATCGCCAAGTCTCGCTGCGGATGAACTGGAAAGGCCCAATGTTCTCCTCTGGTTTTAACCCTTCTCAAGGAGAGTTTTAAACCTCTTTGCGAAATGTCAGGTTTTCTGCACGCGGCTGGAGATCCCGAAGGAGGGGGTAGCGGAGAGCTTTCCTTCCGTGCCGCGAGGCTTTCTCATCAGTATATAGACTTGTTCTAGCTTTTGCCTGATACAGTCTGTACGGCGGAAACATTCACATGGGATTTTCTCGATATCAGAAACACTTTGCATTTACAAAGCACCCTTCACCTCGGCATCCCCTTGCAAAGGTGAGAAAGGCACCTCCATCTTGCGCTTGGCAAGCAGGCATTAAATGCCTGAGCTGCAGTAACTCCGACAGTTGGGGAAGTCAGACACCTTCGAGACCCATGGTCTATTTTTGGATCATAATGATCTGCAAAAGGCATTCAAAATATGGCGGGATTTCTTTTAGCTTTGTGCGTTTTATCGGTACAAATGAGACTTGAACCTATCATGCTCCTTGAAGACCCCATGGTGGTTTTTTATGAATATGGGTGTTAGGATCAGTGTCCCAGCTACTTTGTGCTTACTCACTACATCCTCCCTCCCTGATTTTTCTGTGCAGTTTCAACAGGAGTTAGTATTTTTCTTTATTTGCTGCCTAATATTCTGCATTGTGTCTTGTATGTGGGTAAGCAACTGCTGCCTACAAACGCAGAAGCAGCTGAAAAGGTTGCTTTCTTTGTAAAGTACTGCGGGAACCTTCAGGGGAAAAAAATGGCATGTGTTTGTACAAGAGGATAAGAAGAATGGATAAAACACAGCGATTCAAAATGCAGCTTTGCATGTAGGAGCTGCACTTGCAGCCTCCATACTACCCAATGTATAATACATCACGGCACCTGCTAAATGAGCCCTGTAATAGTTTTCAATAACCGGCAAACTGCCACCTCTTCCCTTGAGATCCAGGTTGAACACAGGGTTTCAATAGCTCCATGAAGTCCTGTGTCGGTGTTTGATGCACATGCACAGATCATGTTGCAGGAGGGAAGCCACTTATTGCCTCCAGCCAATTCTGCACCTTCTCAGTACACAGGACATTACTTATGCTCTGGTTGTGGAGTGTGAATGGCCCACAGAGTCCAGCCGAAGCTGGTAGTATTCTCACTAAGCACAGCAATCCATCCAGGGACTGTCCTTTTTGGGATGAGGGTCTTGGGGTTCACGGGCACTGCATGGCTTCCCCAGGGAAAGTTTCCTGTTGCCTCAAAAGTCTTGCATTTACCCACACTTACATTTTCAGCCCTGTTGACAAAACCCTGGTATTGGCAGGTATTGCATCAGTACCAAACATCCAGAAGAGTCCTATCTAAATCACTGCTGCTGCTTCTCCCTGCCACCCAGCTCTGGCACAGCCCTAGGAGCTCCCAGCAGCTGGCTATGAAGCCACCTTTCAAGTGCCTCTGAAGCCGCTGGTGCTGGGTTGGCTCTGGCCCATAGTCCACAGGTTGCTGCCCTCTACTTTATGTATGGATTTGTTCCAGCTTGAATTTTGTTCCAGAAAAGTGGATATATTTCATGACAGAATAGTCTGCAACACCAGAGAGTATGGAGCACACCAGTTCCCATACTAGAGCTAGTGCAGCTACTGTCGCACGGTAGTATGTGTATGCCTCTGCCACTGCCGCACGTAAAAGGACCCACGAAGCCAGATGAACTACTTAGTTTGGGAGGGAGCATGCAGGGAGCAGAGGCAGCACATCTGAGCATGGCACTGCCCGGCACCCAGCTGGGGTGGTAGAGATTTGAGCCTCTGAGAATATGGTGGCTTTAGATCAGGGGCCCGTGGGCCGGATTTGGGCTTCCAAAATATTGGATCCGGCCCTTGAGTAGGTGGCCGCCAATTGATTGGATCCAGCCTGCAGCTGCCTCATGAGGCCAAGCCCTGCCCGCTCCCACCCAGGGCAGCGTGTGCTGCACTCCTGCCCATGCCCACCAGTCCTGGCCCCAGCCAGCGCACACAGCTTCCCAGTAGGGCTGCTCCCAGTGTGGCTGCAGCTGCCCGGGGACTGCCCGGGTCCCCCTGCCTCCAGTGGCTCCTCCTCCTCCTGCCTTTGTGCCATGGGGAAGGATGGTGGCCACGGGGATGCACGCTGGGTACCACATGCCCAGCCAGGCAGGGGGGAAGCTGCAACCAGGTGGCTCCTGCCCCAGCGCCTTCCACCTACTCCACCTGCCTGGAAGGATGAGCAGCCACCTGCGGGAGGCTGAGTGGGTGGAAGGTGGCCAGGAGCTGGAGCTGGAGCCCCACGCACTGGGGCAGGAGCCACCTGGCTGCAGCTTACTCCACAAGACTGCTCAGCACATCTCCCCATGGCTGCCATTGCTTCCCCGTACTACCTGCTTCCCAGAGCAGCAAAGAAGGGGCAGGAGGAGAAGGAGGAGCCGTCAAGCCGTACCCAGGCATCTGCAGCCACACTGGGAGCAGCCCCGCTGGGAAGCTGTGTGCACTGGCCAGGCATCAGGGCTGGTGGGTGAGAATGGGAGCTTTGCACTGGCTGCCCCGGGCTGGAGCTGGAGGGACTCAGCCCCATGAGGAGTGCTGCAGGGGCAACCATAGGCCAGATGCAGGGGCGATTTGCACATGCACCTGCACAGCCCAGGCGAGCTCTGCTGCACGCATCCCCTTCCCCCACCCCTCCCCACTCCTGGCTGGCTCCCAGGACCTAGCACACAGGCAGATCCATCCCCCTTCCCCCCCCACACACACTCACCCACTCACACACGCTATATACAGAAGTAATACTTTATTTTGAGCTATCATGCAGTTACCTCTATATACACTACTCAAAAAAACCCCAACCCCATAGATCAGGACAAACATTTTTTTTTAAAATAAAATTAAAATATGTGAGAGTAGATGTTTGATTTTTTTTAGCATATGAGTTGTTGTTATCTATAACTTGTTCAAATTCATATCTTCTGAAAGATTTTATGTGTGCGGCCGTCAACAGATCACCAGATGTCATTACATGGCCCTCCAGCCAAAAGAATTGCCCATCCCTGCTTTCCCACCCCCCTAAGCACTGTCAGCCGTCTACTAGGTTAGCTCTTGATGCAATGTCAGAGTTGATACCAGAGCTGGTATTGGCATATGCAGTCCTCCAATAATGAGCCATCAGCACAGCTGTCCTTCAACAGTGACCTGCCTGCTAGTCTTCAGACTAAGCTGTACTGGGCGTGCAGTGGGCAGAAGCCTGAATCTCCCATTTGAAGAGTGCAGGGTATTGTTGGTCGCCAGCTCAGTTCCTATTACCTACTGCCTTTCCCAGTGCTACAAGCATAGCTCCAATTCACCATGTTACGCCCCATGGACCAAGAGAAAGGTTCTGGATTTTCTTTGGAAGTGTAGCCAAGTCATTCTCATAGCAACTACACATAAGGCCCGAGCCTAACTGTGTAGGGACTGATGCCAGTGGGAGATGTAGCTGCTTAACAACTCTGGGAGCGCGCATGTAGGAAGTGATTTTGAAGTGCCTAACGCTTTCCACACCTATTAACTTCAGAAGGTAAAGGGAGCACTCAGCCCCTTGCAGAAGATCCCCAGAACCTCTTGGGATGTGAGAGCTCCAGAGTCCCTAAATTCAGTACAGTGGATGGACCTTGATGAATAAGCTTCTTCCCAGGTAAGGATAAGAGCAAAGTTTTACAATAAGACTCCTGTGCAGAGTTTGGCCTTATGCACCTTCAGTCTTTAAGGACAAACAGAACTTTCTAGCCCAGGGGTGGGCAAAACATGGCCCGGGGGCCAGATCCGGTCCACCAGGCCATTCTATCCAGCCCACGGGGCCCCTAAAACATTTAGAAAAGTAATATTTATTTGCTTCTAGCTGCCTGTCAAAGATGACAGGACCCAGGGGCAGTAGGGCCTAGAGGAAACTGGTGGCAGGACCCAGCAGCAAGGCCTGCCCAGCTTTGCCCCCCCAACCAGAAACCCCTGCCTAGCAGAGGCTTCTAGCCTGATTCATTACAAGCCAAAAACTGCTCTCTTGGATCTGCAAGTCTGGTGCTTGAACAATAATAGCCAGGTTATTTATTAAAGCCTCCGACAGACAAATCGATACTTGGCACATTGAGGAAGATTTTCACTGGAGTCTTCAAAAAAACTCTTACATGACTACACTGAGTTTTTCAAAGGGCCCTAAGGATATCAGGCACCTGAATCCAAAGGAAAGCCAACCCTCGGGCTCCTATGAAAATCCCAGCCTAGGGGAGTTGAGTTCTTAACAACTTTGAAAACCCGGTCATCCCTTAAGGTGTCACAATAGGATTCAGGGCCAGTGTTTTTGGAAAGCCTGTGGGGGTGAGGTCTGTAGCTTCTTGTAGGCTCACTCCTTAGGCTGATTTGAAAATCCTGATTTAAGTGACTATTTTTAGGGAGCTGGCTTTGCAAACATTGAAGTCAGCGATTATGAATGGTGAAAGGAAGCAGCAAACAGAAAGAGCTTGATTCTCATTTTACTTAAGCTCTTGTAGCTCCAAGAGCCTCTATCCTGCCATAGCAGTGGAAAGAAGTTTATTCATAAGTAAGGACTGAGCTATGTGAGCCTCAGCTATTTTGAAATATTAGCTGCAAGTGAAGAAGCTGTGGGAAATGGGTATTGCACTAAAGAGAATGCCCAATTTTCCCTAGAAATCATTGGACTGAAGAGAACAGGAAGGTTCATTTGATAATACAATACTGCTTATTTGAGAGCTTTAAAGTTACAAAATTAATTTATAATTGAAGTGAAACCAGCAGCCAGTGGAGGTTTGGCAAGATCTGATACTAGATGGCACCCACAGCAAGCAGTAGGGTATGGTACAGGCTGTATTGTCAAGCAAGGGATGTGCATTTCCCGTATCAGTGTTGTTTTGCTCTGCCTTGTGGAAGAGCATGCAGGACTGCAAGTTTCTGAGCAGAAAGGATATTCATCCTTTCCTGAATAACCAAAGGCACGCCTGCAAACGTCACACTAATGTGCACATTTCAGACAGCTACGTCCAATCTCTCTGTCTTGGAGAGTAATATAATCGGTGCAGCGAGGGATGAAGGTCCAACCAATACCAGCTCAGCTGGCTTTGCAGGACAAGCAGCAGTTCCACATCCCCAGCAGGCACCTGGGCAAACTGCACGAGTGCCCAAAGTAACGGGTGTTTATGTATTTCCTCTGTGAAATGGTCTGTTCTGAGTGTGAAAATGCACTAGTAATCGTGCAGGCAGCACGTACCCTTTGGGGAGGCAGGTTAAGTCCAGCGGTGTGAAAGGCCAAGCTCTTCACTTCTGTGCCCCAGGGCCGTCGCAAGGGGGGCGGGGAGCGGGGTGACCGCCCCAGGTGCCGAAGCAAAGGAGCACCTACGGGCACTGCCCAGCTGGGGCAGGGTGCAGGACGGAGCCACGAGCAGCTCGTTCGGGCTGGCGCGGGGACGGGGGGAGGGTGGCTCTCGCTGCTGCGTGCACTCCCAGGCAAGCACGGGGGGGAACATGTGCCCCCTGCATCTGTGCACGGGGTGAGGGTGGGCTGCCATTGCGGGCTTTGCCCCAGTGCTCCAGTTAGAAATCAGTGTGTCTTCAGTGCCTGCCTCCAGCTGCAGACAGGCACTTCCCTGCACTCGGGATGCATGGCCTTTCTTATGAGACCAAAGAAGAGGTTACTCCTTTCTTTCAAAGCACGGCCTGAGATGGCGGGGGCCTTCGCCACTTCCTCAGCCCACGCCTTTTACATAATAGCCTAGTGGGTGGAGCACTCCCGCAGGATGTGGGGCAGCCATGTACAGTTTCCTCCTCTGCCCAAGGGATTTGACACCCACCTGTCCCATCCCCTCGGAGAGTGCCCTCAGCACCAGGCTAAAGGCTTTCCTGGGACAGAGATGATCCCCACCCACTCTCTTGAGCTAGCGAGTGCAGGAAGGCAGGACCCACTGGGCCGGAGAGAGCGAGCACGGGGGCAGGGGCAGGGGCATGACTCTGCAGCCTCGCAGGCAGAGCACTCACAGGGCTCCGCTCCCTGCTCCTCATGCTGTTTATGGATTTTTTTCTAGTGGCTTTTTCATGTGAAAGACGGAAACAGTCCTGGGAGCCACAGGCACCAACTTTTCTTTTTGCCGGGGGGGGCCTAAGTTGATGGACACCTGAGAAGTTTTATGCATGTCAGGTGACAGGCCTCTTGCCAAGGGGTTCCCACGTACTCAGCATCTCCACTGGGAGCAGGGATCAGACCCGAGCTCCTCTTTCCCCCAGAGGAGGGCCCTGACCACTAGGCTAGATGCACGCCGTCTTATATTCTCGCTGTCTCCCAGTATGATCTTCGGTACAGGGGACCCACTGCAGCCGGAGGAGTCTGGGGCGCCCCGACCCAGCCGGGCAGCTGGGAGCTGTGTGTCTGAACCCCAGCAGCGTGTGGGATCGGAGCCTCCCACATCCGCTTGAGCGTCACACCCACTGGGGCAGCAGCCACGCTACTTCTACTGGCCCCAGTTTTTGACCAAAACCGGTGGCTGCCACAGCATGTGCAAACCTGGGGCGTGATCCTGCTGGCACGGGTTAGACCCACTGAGAGCACAGCAGGCCCTCCGGGGCACATCAGCGGGGAGCGGCTTAGTTTGTGAGCTTAAAAAGGCCCCAGGCTGCTCCACACGAACGAGACTGAAACAATTCTGAGCATGAGCAGAAGCAGAACTTGAGGCACGGAGGGAGTTTTTCTGACGAAACCTCAGGCCCCTGCACAGTTAGCTGGGGGTGGAGGAATGCACTTGCGTGCCCAAAGTTTGCCTGCTCACAGCACTGTGCAGAGATACTGTGAGCTTATGGTGAAGCTCCTGCCCCAGTCACACCTCTCCCCACCCCCATCTCCATTAGGCTGGCGTCCACAGCACTGTGGCCCCCAGACTGGCATCCTACTGCATGCATCAGGTTTAACCTCCATGGGTTGAAGCAACAAATGCAAGCTACTCTTACCCTTCCTGGGACAGTGCCTCAAGTGTGACCTATCGGCATCAATGGGGTGGAAAATAGTGCTGTCTCAGTGTGTGTGGCTTCTCTGCTTTCTCTGCTGCTGGCTCCAGGTGTTAAGGGTTTGTGGTAGATAAGGTCCATCCTCGCTAAAGTGTGTGTGTGTACACATATGTGTGTGGGCATGTATATATAGGTATGTATGTGCACGTGTGTGTGTGCATTGCCATGTCAGTCTCCCAACTCCTCACAACTTTAAGAACCTGGTACCCTGGTTAAAACACACCACTGCCTTATCTGTGTTCAAAGACCATCACACTTAAGGCTGCCTATACACATGATTGGAGATGGGGGGGGGGGGTGCGTTTTAATTAGAGCAATTCCCAAACAGCCGCTCTAATTAAAATGGGTCACCTTCACATGTATTAAGTCTTATGCCTCTCTCCTCGCCCTGCCACCCCCCCACATTTCAAAATGGCCACAGAGGCGCTTTAACTAAAGCTCATTTGACAAGGTTTACTTAAGGTGTTCCCATGCCCATGGCCAGGGGGGGCTTAATACACATGACAGTGAAGCAATGCTGGAGTGTTTTAATTAGATCACAAACAAGCACATCTATAGGCAGCCCAAGAGTCTAGCTTTCTAGTGAAGCATCTGCTCATACAGAGCATACTCGCTGGTAGTGCTGCACAAAGAGCAAAGAAAAGATGGACAGCCAAGCTTTAATGCTCTTCCCAGAAAGGCTTCTGACCGCCAATTACTTTCTCACGCATTCTCTGATTAAAGGACAGATATGCCGAGGTGACTTTCATTTCTTCCTCCTTCTAATCGTGGTCTTGGTGGAAAAGAACATTTAGCAAAATGTTATTGAAAACCACAAGTGTGTTGCAGGCTGGCACTGCAAGCCCTTGTGGCTTTGTTCCTATTTGTCTGCAAAACTGTGTATATCTCAGCATTGGTGCCAAGGCATTTTCCAAGAATATCAGCAGGTTTTGCAGGAAGCTGGACCAGTCCTCAGCTCAAGGCGGGAAGGGTGATGAATTGTTGAAATGAAGGGCAGGGGAGAAAAAAAACCCCCCAAAAGCTCTTCAATCATTGAGACCACCTCCCTGTCAGGGCTCAAGCCTTCCCTCTGATCCCTGCCACTGTTGTTGGTCCAGTTCTGCCCATGTGATGGGGTTTCCACCCCTTCCCTTGGGAGCTTATTCCACAGCCCAGTAGAGCTGACCATTAGGAAATGTTTTCTGAGACTTAATCTCAATTTTCCTTTGTTCCACTTCATTCCATAACCCTTTAGACTGTGCTTAAATCAATGGGTTCTTGGACTATCGCCTGGGTTCATGGAAAACGGCAGAGCAAGAGCAGATGAGAGAACAAAGGAATGAAAGGAACTGGATGAGAATTTGAAGTGGCCTTCCTTTGAGGGCAAGTTATCCGTTGGCATTTTTATGTGGGGAACCTTTGAAGTCCTTTTTTTGGGGGGGTGTAGGGGGAGTTACAGGCATGCTCCCCCTCCCGTACTGTTAGATGGGACTTGGGGGCTCTGGTAAGATCCCAAGAAAGGAGAAAGAAGTGGGGTGTCAATGTTGAAATAGGTGTCCTGACACAGAGAGGTTAGGGAAGGACTGGCTTAAAGGACATCAGGCCATTTTTTTCACCATCGTTTCATGCTAGCCCAACCCATCTGCTTCTCCATCTGTTCAGAAAAGAAAGCACATGGGCCCGATGCGCTCTGTCACGACTCCAGTTTTATTCTAGAGTAACTTCTGAACCCCACAAGGAAACTGGGAGCAATCGAGTTGGGCTCAATGTGTTAGCAGTGACCTCTGACAACATCCCTAGTCCCCAGGAGGCATCAAGACAGACATACGGCAGGGGACAAAAGCAGTACTCGTGCATCACAACAACCGAATAACCAAGGAGCCAAAGCCTGTCTCTTACCTGGTCTCACCACTGGTGGAAGGGTCTTGTCTGGGCTTCTTCACATCAAATGTGTTTTAAAAAAAAGCCAAGCCAAAATATATTCCTCTGCGTTAGTGACTTTTGGAAGAGAGGCAAAGAGGGGAGTAGGCCACGTAGCATCCACCGTGCTGACTGACATTCACAGAGCCTCGCTCACTGGTTTCTTTGAAATGTGACCTATTTCCTTGTTGCATAGACAGGAAGGGAAAGAAGAGAAAATAAAAGCTCTTCAGCTCTAGCAGGGGAGCGAGTTCTCAACACCTGCTCGCTACCATTGCAGGGCTACATCTTGTACTGGGGGCAACAAAATCGAAGGAAGATGCTGAAGCAACTGTGTTCATCTCATGTAGCCCTGGCGAACAATGTCGCCCTTCCTGGACAGCAAGCCCAAGGAAGAAATGGGACTCAAACCCTCTCACATAGATGCACCTCACTAGCAGGGCACGACCCTTGACTTGGAAGTTACTAGGGGCAAGAGGAGTGTTTAGTCGCCATGGAAGATTGCAGATTTGGTCGCTCCATAGAGATTACCAAGGAAGGACAGGGTCACTGTTTTATACAAGAAATGGCACGATGCAATGCCTCTGATGGCATGGGATTACATTTGAGAGTGCAGGAGGTTCGCACCAGTGCTATGGCTCTGTGTGTGTTGCTCTGCCAGTGGCTTTCTGTGCAGATGATGTTCAAGTAGCAGCTGGACTGAGGTCTGCCACCCCCATTTCACATCAAACCGTGCCCACAACGGATGGACTCATAGCTACGGTTGACCTGGGTCCGTTCCCACCTCAGAGAAGAGAGGTGTTGCATCCCGTTGCCAGTTCTGTACTCTATTTGTTGGGCAGCGGAGACCTGGCAATCTTATGGGATGAGCGTGACATGCATTTTCCCGGGCAATCAGGAGAATGATAACGATATGCTGATGACAGTTCACTGTGAGCAGGCTGCAGCATACCAGACAAGTCTCTCTGCTTTGGTGTCCCTGCCCCTGCCCCCGTCCCCAAGGATTCAGAACTGTGACCAAGGTATGGTCCAGCTGGGTTTTGTTTTTTCCCATCTTTTGTGATGATGCATGAACAAGACCCACAGTAAAGGTCACAGCTCTTTGCCTCACATGGCCTCTGTCACCAGCCTCACTTATCCTCCTACAGGTCTCTCACATGCTGTTTCCGGCACTGCCAGCACAGGCTAGCAGAGAGGGTAGCATTGCTTTGAAAACCTTGGTCCCCTGACTGCACTTCCTTGTCACATTCTTCCTTTGGCCTGGTGTTGGTTGAACCTTCTGGGGAAAAAAGTGTGACACAACCCAACTTAGACCACCATCCTAGTATGGTGCACCAAGCTCCCCATCTTTGGGGACATAGGACAATCTCTGTTAGCTTTTCATTGCATTTGAACATTGGATTTTGTCGCTTCATAGATCTCCTGTCAGGAGAGGGCAGCACAAGCATATGAATGTGTCCCAGTCAAGCAGAAGAGAGAGGACTGGGTTACTCCAGCCATATGCAAACCAACCTAGACCTCCCAAGGTCTGGCATGGCCAGACCCTGGGCTGGATTCCTGTTTATGGAAAGGATGGAGTTAAGATATTTAGCACAACGGCTTCACGCCTGACATTTATAGCCCTTGAGGGGTTCATTGCAGATTGTAGGATGTCCTGATCACCCTGCCCCTCCTGAGAGCAGTAAATAGAAAAGGGGAACTAATAACAGTGGACTGGATGAGAACCACTGGCCTAGTGACGAGAGGTTTAGATCACTAATTGGTGTAAAATGCTTTCAGATACTGAGGTGAGTGAAAAGTGCAACAGCAGAAAGTCCCTGACTTTGAAAGTTGCTCCATTCATTCATCCTGGGATTTCTTGTCTTATACTTCAATGTGCAGCAGCCTTAGATTTTTCCTCTTCAATTTGTAGTAAACGTTTCATGCGAAACACGGGATACAGTAAGATGTAAGAGCTTGGTAAGAACACTACAGGTTTGGCTATGCTGCACGCCATCACTACCCAAAATGTCACAGCCTGGTTCATGCACTACTGTCCCCAGCAGTAGGGACCCACGCTCACTCTCTCCTGAGGTGTCACTAGTATTTGTCTGCATATTTGTCCCGCGCTGCTGACCCTCCTCCATCTGGGCAGTAAGCCGTTTCCTTGCGGATTGTCCTGTTCCAGTTCTACTTTCTTGCCATCTCTCTTCTTGTAACACTGTCGAATGCGGGGTTTGCTTTCCATTATGACACCTGATGCGCCTTTAGAGGGATGCAGGTTAAAGTGCCGCTATGCACATTGTAGCTGTGCTGCAGCTAACACCTGGGATTAAGGAAACGGTTGTAATTTTTCTCTTACTGTGGATGCAGTTAGCTGACTTCCTGTTTGCATTTCTCCCAGCTCAGACTATGATTAAGGACAATCATTTCACTACTGTTTATAGCCAGCTTCACTTGCAGCTTTTCAGCCCAGCAATATTTGGGCTACAAGTAAAGCAGGGGAAATAATAATAATAATAATAATAACTATAAGAATAATATATCCCATGGCTCCATCCTGCTCCGCACCCCAGCCCCAGGGTCCCATTCACCACCCTGGCTGGGCAGTGCCCCGACCCAGTTCCTGCCCTGCTCCCGCCCTCACAGTGGGGCTTTGATCTGCCCCCACCATGCCCCTGCCCTCCCCCACGTCCCTTCCCCTCCGCAGACTTACGTTCAGGGCACTGCTCTCCATGCTGCCCGGCTGCATTCCTGGTCACGTGCATGCATTCAGCTGCACGCATGTACGTGGCATCCGGGGGCTCCGGCCAGAAGGCATATTGTATTTATCAGTGCATTATTGGCTAAACCAGCCAAAAAAGCCGATAGCCGATAATGTTAACTTTCCTTTTAACCCTGCCAATATGATATGGCACCAATATACCAATGCAACTCTTCTAATAATAATAACAATAATAATAATAATTGTTGTTGTTCTTTGGTCCTGGGTATGACCGTAAGCTGCATCTAACTTGAGGGCCTGGTGGTAACATGGTGGGATAGCTCCTATAAAATACCACAATATGCCTACCCCCAGAGTAAGGTGGGTATAGGGCACCTCAAAAACCTAGCCCCCGCTGCCTTGTGGGCTGCTGACTACTCTAGGCCTTTTACATGTACACCATGATCCAGAGGATCAATGTTTGCCTGTTAGTACCAGTCTTTGCTAATGCTGTTGTTGCTGAAGTACTTCAATTGCCCCACGTGGAACCTTGTTGGGCCTTGCACTGTATACATAGATACAAACTGACCTCATGATCCAAGAAGCTGACAGGACACACGACCTATGAGAGATAAGGGAAATCCCACAATAGAATTATTTTGCATTGCCTGGACGGTCTGGAGAGATGTGTGCCAAGGCATCATTAAGTAACTGAGCTCTAAGAGGTTAAATGCTGAGAACTCTTGGCAGCACAGGTGGAAGTGGCCTAGCTGCTGTCAGACCACATCACGTCACTAGGACTTACTCAGCCTCAAGTGGCTGGGCTCGTCCCAATGGCGTGAAGTCATCCGTGTCCTGCTGCAGCCTCCCACCAGAAGACCTGTTGGGATGATGCTGTGTTGCAATGCAGCCTCACCAGGCCTGAAATGGCTTTGGGGAATCCTCAATTAATCTGTGAGCTCCAGCTGTCACCTCTCCAGTGGGTGATGCTCGCGCTGTGCCCCAAAATGTCCCTCTTTACAGTATTTGTACAGGGACAGTCAGAACCAGCGTGGCAGCCCTGTGAGATCTGTGCCAGTCCGATGACTGGTGATACTGGTCTAGTGACTGGTGATATACAAGCACTCTGGAGCTTACAGTGGAAGTTACTGTTCAGGCTCCTATGCCAGGGGGAATATAGGAAATACTGAACCACTTCAAATCTGAATCCAGATGTGACTGCTGCCAATGGCGGCCACGGGAGAGCACGGTGTAACTGGGCATCTGGGCACGTGCTGTTTCTAAGGGTTCTCTGCCAAACCGATGAGAGCGCAGTGAAGCCGGGTGTTTGCATTCTGTGCATCTGCTGAAAACGGGACCACAAGCCCTCCTTACTGTAGAGACCGTGAAAAAAAACACTGGCCGGGAGGTCTTAATTACAGCCTGAATCCTGTGTCACCTGCACCCTCTGCTGGAGAGAAGCAAGACAGTTCAGAGGATCAGGACACTCTGACCCTTCAGACCAGTCTTTTTGGCAAGCGTGCCACAAATTAGCCCCGCACCCCGCCCAAGTGCTGCTTTGCTGTCCTTTCCCTGCCTGATCTGCTGCTCTGCTTTCTGCTCGCAGCCCTGTGCTCCCTGCCCAATCTCCCTCTTTTCTGCTTCCTGCCCTGTGTTCCCTGCCTGATCTGCTGCTTTGTTTCCCTCTCCATCTGCCACTGTGCTTCCTGTCCCCTCCCTGGGCTGCCACATGCCAACCCTGCTGTAGACTGGCCACGTTCCCTTTTTGCTCTAGTGACAGAGGCTTGTGCATTGGAAGCAGGAGGACCTGAACTCTGTTCCTTCTGCTGCTGTGCATTTCTAATGATCACATCATAAAGTAGATGGATAATAGCTTTAGGGTCAGCCATGCCCAGCTGGCCTGCTCTCAGGGCCAGGATAAGAGTCTCTGTCAGGATGTGAGCGGGACTAGTAAACAGATCCAGCTGGGGCTCTTGACCTACCTGCGCCGGGTTCATTTCTGTGAAGTAATCTGCTCCTCTTGAGAGCTGTTCACCTTTTTTTTCTGCAACTATATATACACATATACTTCTATATATAGATACACACACATACATACATACACACACACATATGCATACATCCATACATATACATCCATATATATGCATATATATACACATATATGTACATATGGATATATGTATACATACATACATATACATGCATATCTATACACATACATATATATGCACACATATATATATACGCATGCATATATATATACATGCATATATATACGCATGCATATATTTATATACACATGCATATATACATACATACATATATATACATACATCTCTCTCTTGCTCTCTCCATATATATATATATATATGTAATTCCACCTCCAACAACTGTGACCAAAACCCAGGCCCTGCCACTTTAGCCAGGCTGCCCACAGCCATGCCGAGCAGGCAGAGGAGAGAATCCCCATGCGCAGGATGAGGCAGCTTTGAGCTGGAGGCAGCAGAGCATACTTTAACCTTGCTTCCTTGTTTGGAAGAAGTCTCCAGCATCCTTCCTACAGGCTTCACAAATGCCAGTCTCTGACTGCAAGGAGCTGTGCCCTAAGGGAAAGAGCAGGCAGCTGAGGGGATGGGGCTGGCAGAGCAGCAGATTCCCCAAGGAGAAAGATGTATGTTTGCAACCTTGTTTCTTCTTAATTACATGCTGAACCACTCCATCACAAGCTTAGCAGGGAGAAGTCGATCAAAAGCTCCTTGCCTTGGCCTTGGGCCACAGTCAATACAATTAGTGAGTTTTCTCCGGGCCGGAAGCACTTCCATTCAACAGTTAAGCCCCAAGTACTTTGTTTAACTGCTCTTTTAATGTCTGCGCTTTGGGGGCTCACATAATGGCGAAAACAGCATGAATGGTATGAAGAGGAAGGAAGCCACTCTTCCCACCCAACGAGGGAGCTGGCCAAGAATCCAGTAGTCGCCTCCTCTTTGAAATGCGCTTTATAATGGAGACCTGATCCCATTTGGTTTTCAGTGCCAGTAATGAAAGGGTATTTCCTTGCCTGGTAAGTTCTGTTCTCCGGTGTCACCTCCCGCGGAGGCACCAGGGGCTCTGCCCTCTGCTCTCATTGTCATGCTTCCAAAGTGCCCGTGGATGTTACCCACCCATCCGTCACCGCAGGATGTCAACCTCTTGCTGAAGCTTTGTATCGCAGCAGGGGAGCTTTAACTTTCCGAGTGAATTCCTGGCTGCGTGACATACAGATGCCATGGTGCTCGGCTGTGGGGCCACGTGCAGACTCAGGAATGGGAACCCAGCGCTTTGCACTCCCACCACCAGGCATCTCTCTTCTTACACCTGTATGGCTTCTCCTTTCTATGGGCTACTGAAGCCAGCACATGCAGTCCTGGCCCGCGCTAGACCCGACGGCTCCTTTCTCCTCAGACCCTCGAAGCCTGTTTCCAAGCTCAGTATGGGACATATTGAGACATACTGCAGAGATAAGGCAGTCGGGAAATAGAAGGATGCTCAGAAAGTCGTAGCATAGTCACTAGGTGCAGTCTGTCCTGGGTCAGTACTGGCAGGGGAGTCTCGACTGTGGGCAAAAGCCAAGCTGAAAGGGTGACAGTCAGCACAGGCCATTGATGGAAGCTGAACCCAGGGCCTGATCCAAGAGCATAAGCTTAAAGGAAAGCCTGTTTAAGCCTCTTGAAAGCCTCCTGAAAGCCTACCCTTCCTCTAGCCAAACTGGTGCCTCCAAGCTGCCATAGTGCAAAGCCTTCTCTTTAGGGTTAGATCATGCTGGCTATATAACTGCTTTTACCAAGGAATGGTCTGGATAAGGATTTGCCTACCTCTTTCTGGAGCGTCTTTGTGGCTCCTTTGGGAGTCTTTGGCCAGTAGAGCTCATGGTCAGGAAGTTTGTTCTGATACTTGGCCTAGATATTCCCTCACTGTATTTCACACCAATCCCCTTGTTTCAACCCCATCTTATTATGTCAAACAAGTCCTTGGAGACAGTTTTTGGGCACCTTTTTAAATAAAGAAGGACCCCCCTGGCATCTTAGTACCCTAATCGTTAACTTTAACCCCCATAAATGCCCTTTTTTACACCGCTGTTTTTTAGGTCTAGTCCAGGGGTTTTGAACCTTATTGAATCGGTGTACCCCAGCTGCAGAGCAGTGTAGCCCCAGCGGTTGGACGCGGAAGGGGTAAGGGGTGACGCACGGCCAAATGCGGAGTGGCGGCAACCACCACGTGCGAGCTTCCCCCGTGTCCAGCGCCTGCGCAGCACTGCAGGATAGTCTGCGGTGATGCGCTGCCCCCACATGCCCATGCATACCCCCCAGGGCCTTCTCAAGTACCCCTGGGGGTATGCATGCCCCCAGTTGACAACCCCGGTCTAGTCTACCCAGGAAGCTGCTAAGATGATTTCAGAAGAAAGGTAACGGCAACATCACAAGAGCCAAAAGAAAGAAAGTAGGCTAACTGAGAAGGGAAAAGCTATTTTAGATGGTATTAAGTCCCCTTTTTTCTCATTTAATGCTAATATTGAATACCAGGCTGGAAAAAAGGTTCACCAAAATTCCATATTCTTTCCATCCAAGGTGCAAGAATAGGTAAAAATGCATGTGGGGGGTGTTGCCGTTCGGGAGCCGAAGTCTGGCTTTCTTTTACCTATTGCCAGGAAAAGAAAGCAGCCCGATTTCTTAGACATCAAGCACACATTTGTCACCGTCAGACGAGCCCACAGATTCCCTGCTCCTTTATGAGCCCTGATTCTTTGTACCGGGGTGGCACGGGGGAGCTCGCTCGCATCTGGTGCTGTACACACGCCGAATGGAAAGCCGGTCCACCTATGTCGGGGGTGGCGGTTCTCTTGCAGCCGAAAAGACGATTTTTTTTTTTCTTTCTGTACCAGAAAAGATCTGCCTTCTGCGATGACATCATCAGTCTGGGGAAGGACTTTTATAGCCTGGTGAGTTTTTTCACTTTTTTTTTTTTTTTTGGTATAATCCTGGTAAAATTCCTAAACAAAGGGGTTGGGTGTTTCTTTTCCCCCGTTTTTTTTCTTTTTTCGAGCAGCCCCTGTCCATGCTGCCTCCAAGCTGCTCTCTTATTACTGCTCACTTCCTGAAAGGAGACCTTTTAGCAAAGCCTCCAGCTCTTGAGCTGCCTGAGTCTGACAGGAGAAGGCTATTCTACCGTGACTTGAAGACAGGCAACGCACACCCTCAGCCTGGAAAATTTCTGACACACACAAGACCGAGGGAGAGGGAGCGAGAGAGAGAGAGAAGCTTTTGGCAGCTGCTGGGAAAAAAAGAAAAGAGGCTTAAAGAATAAAAGAGAGAAAGGAGGAGGAGGAGGAGGAAGCATCTAGCAAAGGTAAAACATTTTCTTTAAAAAAAAAAAAAAACAACCTTGGCAGAGAAAAGGCAGAGAGGTTGGGATTGGGGTGGCTTGGAGCAGGGGCTTATGCAAATGTTCATCGAACTGAAAGCTGTCTCGGTCTATCGAAGGAATGAGGCTGAGGGATCCTGCAGGCTGGAAAAAAACATTTCTGAGAATGAAAACCATGTTCACCCTTCTCCGAGGATCAGACTTTCCATAAAAACGCAGGGTTGTGTTTCAAAGCGTCCGCAGGCAAGAGGACTCAGGCTGGGTTTTGCTCGCTTTCGCCCTTCCTTCCTCCACCTCCTCCTCTCCCCCACACCGGTCCGCTTCTTTTCTTGTGTCGAGCCATGCGATGGCATGGCTGTGCTTCTAAAATGGGATCGCCGCTTGAAAAGCAGCTATGGGGGAAGCTGTTAATTAAGACAAGCCAGCGCTATAATCCCTGCTGCAGAATTATATGTTCTTTGCTGCCCTCATTCCTGCGAATAAACACACGTTGCACTCCCTCGCGATTCCTTCGCAGCCTTCACGAGCTGCCAATGCTTCCTCTCCCTCCTGCGCTATGTGGTCAGTGGCTCAGAAACTCTCTGCCCTGCGAACGGTTCAATGTCATGAATTTTGGGAGCAGCAGCAGGCACTTGGCCGTTTTGCACCGATCAGACGGTCCTCTGCCTTGATAATATCTTTTTAAAGTTTGGTTTTTGGGTTTTTTGGGTAATGAACGCCCTGGAACGTGTTATTTTAAACATCAAAGTAAATATTAGTAATGGTGAAATGCCAGCAGATTATCTCACTACAGCTGATGAAGCTGCACTATAAATAGAAAGGAGTTTATAAAATAACCGTGGCCATCTATTCCCAAATTCGGGGGGCGGGGGGCAATAAAAATCAAGAGAGCAGCTTAATGTAGGGCTGGTCTCAGCCCCGTGGCCGGCTGGTGCTCGCTCCCTGGGCGCCAACTAGGGGGATGCGGCAAGATTTAAATTTTCAAATCGGGGTCACTGTTTGGAGGCTTTGCTCAGCAGTGATTTGGTCAAATAGAAAAGTGTAAGCCTTGCGGGAGGGTGGTTTTCCCTCCCACCTAATTGCAGTCTGTACCGCTGCCTGCTTCGACGGGAGAAAACTCCCTCCCGCAGCCCGCCACAGCGACCGGACCGGGTTTCCGCTCCACTTCTCTCCGCTTCTCTCAGCAGAGTTTAGCTTGTGACAGCTCAGGATCCCCCGTAAGGTGTCGGCAGCAGAAAGAGTCTTTCCGTCGGGGGCCCTTGCTGGCCTGCTGCCTCGTTTCCCGCGGAGAAGCTAGGAAAGGCAATCTAGGCCATTTTGCCAGTCAACACAGGATTGTTCCCTGTGGCCCATTAGGCTTTGCCTAACCTAGTCCCCCCTGCTCCGCTGAATGACTGAGGTCTCTGTGAAGACTCTCTATAGTATTATCTATCAAGCATTAAGAGGTTTGGCGGGGGGTTGCTCTGTTTCTTCCCCTTGTTCTTCCATATACTCATTTCCAACATCTCCTGCCTTTATAGTTGCACATGGAATATCCTTGCCAATGGGGCTCTAGACATCTCCACCTTTTTTCAGTTGCCATTAAGTCCAGTAATACAGATTTTGCTGCTGGGATCATCGGAGGGAAGCCTATCCCTTTCCCAGTTCAAAAGGACGAGACATTTCATAGACTTCATAGACGTTAGGGCTGGACGAGACCTCGGAAGATCAAGTCCAGCCCCCTGCCCCAGGGGCAGGAAATCAGCTGGGGCAAACGATCCCAGCAAGATAAGCATCCAAATGTTTCTTGAAAGAGTCCAGACCGCCGCTGGAGGGGGGTCTGTCCCAGGCCTTGGGGGCTTGGACAGTAAAGAAGTTTTTCTTTATGTCCAGGCTCAAACGGTCTTCCAGCAGTTTGTGACCATTGGACCTTGTCATCCCCTGGAGCGCTCTGATGAACACTGATGGCAAAAGCATCCCATTTTGGAGCAGAATGCATCAAACAAGTTATTTTTATAGAGAAAGAAAGGGATTCAGGGAGCGGGGGCTATTGTCTTCCACAAGTTTCTGCAGCCCACACTGGGAACCTGTGTCCTTCAAGCAGTCCTGCAGAGGACCTAGTGATCCTTGCTCTCCCGCATGAGAGCAGGATAGGATGCTTTGCCACCACTGATGGCTGGAGATGATCCAGAGGGGGGAAGTAGCCATGGGATAAGTGAGCATGTAAGGTCTCCATGGCTTGTGCCTGCCTACCAATGCAAGAGGTCGGGGGTGCTGTGCTGTTCAGAGGGGACCTGATCCAATGAGTCTCCTCATTGACTTCAATGAGTTGTCTGGCCTTTATTGATCCAGATGCCTATCTAAAGCATAGTTGAACCCCTCTAGAAAACCAATTTGCTTCCCAGGCTTCCAGTGGTTAGTTCGTGCCATGAGAGAGATACACCAAGAAGCACTTCTCTCAGCTGCTTAACCCTTACTGTGCGAGTTGAATCCCGGCACAGACAAAAACAGGAACAAACTTTCTGCATGTCCAGGAAGGCTCAAGGGTGTTGGTTGTAGCCGTGTCGGTCTAAGGACATAGGCAGATGAGGTTATTTGGGCCCAGGTGATATCAGGAAGGCAGATGAGAAAGGTCAGTTTGGAGTTGGAAGTGAAGTTGGAGCCCCACTTGCCTAGTGCGGCCCAACCCAGCAGGTACCCGGCCCAAGCCCCAGACGCTGGGCAAGGTTGAGAGGGCTGGCAACGAAGGGAACTCTCTTTGGATGTGTCAGCTGATCCGCTCTGATGTGAAATGATTACAGTGGAGTCAAGAAACGTGGAAGCCCACCGGGGTGCTTTCGGTGCTAAGCCATGCGTAAAAGGACACCATCGAGGTATTGCTCACATTAGTCACTGTTAACCTTCAGATTAAGTCAGAAAGCAACTTTGGTACCGAGCCACATCTTTGCATAACCCACATGCAGCCAGTAGCTCTTTATCAGCTGACCCCTGCTGAAGGTCGGCCCGTCGCTCTGCCTGCCCCAGAGATGCTCTTTGTTTTCTTTGGGGGTTCGGCCAGCTTGGCTAGTGAAAACCAAGTGCTCAGCAGCACTGCTTCTGCCCACTTTCATTTTCTGTTCATCATCCTGACCCAATGCTGTTATATTTGGGTTTCCAACACTTCTATTTTAACTCATTTTTAACAGGGAAAGAAACCAACCCACTCACTTCTGTTCCTAATGCTTCTCCAAACCCTTTTGATGCAAAACCTACACAAATACTGGTCCTAACCTGAGCTGAACTTACCGAGTGAAACGCTGGCCTGATGAGCTCATGGGAGTTTTGCCATTGACTTCAGTGGGGCCAGGATTTCACCCAAAAGTGGCTTCGGCTGAAACCGCAGCAAAAATTATTGGTTGAATCCACTTTGGGGCAAACAGCCCTTTATTTCGAAGCCATGAACCAAGGCATCTCCTCTGTGGCTGGACAGAGGCAGTGACTTTGTGGCCTTTGAGCTGCCACTTCCTCATTAGAAACCCACACGTGCTGGCAAGTCAAGGGAGCTTTTTTTTCTTCCTTTCACCATATCCCATCAGATCTAAGCAAGCTGGGCCACTTGCTTCCTTCTGGGGGAGAGCCTGCACGAAGGAAAAGTAGGACCCCCACATTTTTGGCAAGTTAGATCGGCTGGAGCAATCCCCATGCTGCCTTTGGGGTGCAGGATTTGGAGGCCAGGCCAAGAGGAGCAGGGGACACGATGTGTAAATGAGATTTGAGACCAACAATAAAACCCCCAGAGCTTTTGCAAGGGGGCCAGGCCCTCTGTGGCACTCCTGAGGCCCGTCTCCCCCCGGGCAGAGCTCTTCCTTAGGGACCACGCTGTGATTGATTTTCCCCTGCCTTACCCCAGCCCCCTACCCAAGGGGAGAAGGAGCTGCAGCAGAGAGCTAGTGCTGCTTGGCCAGCTTCATCTCTGGGCTGTATTTTTGCCCAGCAGTTTGCAAGGCATTGGAGGGATGCTCCTTCCCGACCGTCTGTCCCTCTCACCCCTCTCTGTCTTCAAACGCACTTCTCCCATGAAGGCTTTTGGACGGGATCTCTCAGCTGGGCTTCAGGGCTGACCCATCCTGTGTTTCAGCTGGGTTGCCTGTGTCGACACAGACTGCGCACTCTTGGGGACCTTTACAATGGATTCAGTCCCATTGTCTGAATTGTGACCGCACAGTCCCAGGTCCATAGGGTGATACGATGACGTGACAGCACAGTACTGGATAGCAATGTGGCATTGCACTGCCCATTCCTAGGATGAGGGACCAGTGCTGGGTTAGGACTGGGAAGATAAAATACTGGTAGAGAACATATATTACTGTAGTGACCAGAGGCCCTAATGAAGTTAGAGACATTCTGGGTGCTGGTTATGCTCCTGGTGCTGCCAGGGGGACCCACTTTCAAGCACAGGTTGTCCACTCATTCTTGTCAGGGGTGACACGCTGCAGATGAGGTGGCAAAGTAGCTCCAGGGTGCCCCTCCATCGCTGTCTCTAGTGACCTTGAGAGTGGCTGCAGGGGCCGTCCCCTGGAGCAGCAGCACTGCTGCATTGTGGATTTGGCACACGTGGGTGGGAGTGGGTGGGTCGGGCGCACTCAGGGGCGAGACTTGCCAGAAACACCACGGATGCGGTGGAGGTTTTTCATGGATCGTTATTCACAGATTGTTAGGGGCTGGAAGGGACTTTGCAGATCATCGGGTCCAGCCCCCATCATTGACGCCAGGTGACATGGTGAGAAACAGCCCTGCCCCAGAGATGAAGATGGGAGGGGAAAAGTGGTATTAAATAGGAACCACCGCTCAGTCCCTGCATTCCTTTCCAGTGTCCTCCCGCACCACCGCCGGTACTACAGTGCGGTAACAATTTGCCCTGGAGACCCATCCTAGAAAGGACTGATCTTGGCCCCTTTGCTAGCGCTCACTGCAGGCTTCTACTCCGGCGTTTTTAAAACCCAGCTTGCTGCAGCATTTCTCTACGTGTGACACCGCGGCATGGGGTGGATCTAGGATTATGAAAAGGAGGGTGCAGATGAGATGACACAACATGTTTTTCTCCATTTAAAAAGAGACTAGATGCTTTAGTCATATGGCAGGGGGCTGGCACTATGCAAGTAGAACTATTGGACAGTGCAGTACTTTGCTAGATTATATATAAAGTTGAAAAAACTGACACCAAACACGACCAAAAATAGTCAAAAGATATTGTTGCATTAGTCCGGTCATCATTATAGTTAAATGTACGTCTCATTCAGATTCATAAAACAACATCTAGCCTTCCTGAGCATCTTGGCAGTGCCTCCAGAAGTTCACTTGTAGTCTACACCTGAGTTAATATGACCATACCTGGTCACTGCACATCCCACGGCACGTTTCAGACACTGGGATGTTACCTGGAAAAAATCAGGAGAAAAAACACCCTGGCATAAGGTACACTGGTGTCGGCCACTTCTATCCCAGATTAGCTGTTTATTCAATCGCAACAGGCTGTAACCAGCTCCCGATCACTCACGCACATGGTGCAATAATAGCATCTATTGCTGCATCTCTCTACACCAGGGCAGTTGGTCACCTCCTACCACTGGACACAGGTCGACAAAGCCGATCTAAGTGACACCAGTAGTGACACATGCTGTATGTACGCCTGCAGGTCTGCACACCTGATTCTCAATACTCCTAGATGTTGGGCAAGGGGTTACTATGCTAGCATCATTTGTAGAGGGGTAAAAGGCTGCACAAGCAGAAGGCAGTAGAGGATGAAGCCGCCTGTGTCTGTCTTTCCAGATAGGGCAGAGGTATGTGCTCACTTGTGCAGGCAGAGCAAAGCGCAGCAAGGCTGCCTATGGAGGGTGAGAGGGCAGTAGGAGGAGTGGGAGGGGACCGGTCTTCACTGACGCCCGCAAAGGCAGCGATTCCATATTTCCTGACCACACCAAACCCATAAACGGAGTGGAGCATAGTGGGGCCATTCATGATTGCACACAGCGCAGCTTATGTGTCTCGGGACCGTGGGGCAGGGGCTGCAGGCCCTCGCAGCTGCTAACTGGAAAGCAATAAATGGTCCAGTTTAGGAAGGGAGGGTTGCAGGGCTCGTGTGGAAGGCCAGGGTGTAAAATGATTGGGCAGCACTGGACAAGGGTGCCTAGCAGGTGTCCTGGGCTCTGGATCCCCTGGAAACAGGATTGGTTGTGTTTTACGATTGTGCACTGAAGATCCCTGTACTAAACACACACATACACTCCTCTTGCATTCATGTTCAGTCTGCCCCGTGGTTTCTCAGACGCATCCATTGCAGGCCATACAGAGGACAGGGATTTTCACAGAGAGAAGCAACAAGCATATCAGTGATAAATACATATCATATACCCGTGGCCACTTGTGTACTTGTTTTATACACAATTTAAGGCCAGACCTTGAAAGAGCTCGGGGCCAGGGCTCATTCTGTGCATACACTCAGAGCAGATGGCAGTCACGTAAACAGGTTGAGAGACGATCCATGTCAATGGGTGGAAAACATACCTAGTGCCATGCAAAGCTGGAAAGGGCAGATGTGCAAACGTGTAGCTAGCATCCATACTGAGAAACGGGTTTACATGTCTTCATACATAAATAGATTACACATATGAATGTGGTGACACGTACACGGATGCATAGAGGACACAGATGCAGAATGTGTGCACATATCCATAGGAGTTATGCACCCAAGCATATGTGAATGGCACAAACGCACGTGTATGCATGCGTGCGCGCACACATATACATAACACATGTATGGGCATGTCACACGTGTAAATGCATAGATGGTACACGTGTGTGTGGTATGTACATATGCCCATACATAGTGAGAGCACGTATGTGTGCAGATAGCATGCACATTCTTTCAGTGACTGCTTGCTCTTTTTTTTATATATAATCTGCTGTGTTGTAATGTGTTCGAGCCATTGAGGAGGGTGGTGGCTTGAGGCCAGGAAGTCTGGATCACGTGGAACCGCTCCAAAACATTGCATAAGTCCTGTCTGAGAGGGGACCTGCATGGGAACGCTCAGATTTCACTCCTTAAAGAAAAAGAAGTGCCAGGGCCATCGTTTCCATCGAAGTCAGGGCAGGAGCTTCATGTGGCTGTCTGTAGTCATCTCCTGGCTTAGGAAGTCAACTTGTATGGTATGGAGATGGGTTCAGCCCTTGTGCTCCACAGCTGAGGGGATGCCACTGGACATGCATCCCTCCTAGAGCTTCTCTCTTCAGTAATAACAAGGGTTTTCTCCTCCATAGCACCTGCCATCAAAGGGTTTTGCAGAGCAGGGCTGGAGAAATGAAATGATCCTAGTTTTATGGAGCAGGAAAGTGAGGCACGGAGGAGTTAGGTGATTGTTCCCAAGACCCCCAAGGCAGGCAGGCGTGGAACAGGGAAGGGACCTCAGGTGCTGTGCTCCCCAGTCCTCAGCTCGGATACCCCCACTCTGACGAGGCTCCTTCTGGTCCATACCTGGTGACATTAAACACCCTACAACACTGTTAGAAGAGAGCAGTGAGCGATCCAGTCTCCTGGAGGGCTGCCTATACCGCTTTCCGACTGTGCGGAGGGCTGCTGGTAAAGCATGGCATGCTCCGTCAGTGCACCCTGCATCCAGAGACAGCTGCGCCCGAATTGCATTAAAGCAACGCTGGGCATGTGCCAGGTCATTAGCTCTCACATGTGCTCCTTGGCATGCAGACCACACTGCCCAGCTTCCTCGAGCAGGTGCTCAGGGGTGAGGCTACATAACGAGGAATTCAAGATACACAGTGAGACACTCTGAATCCCAATTTAGGCATCGGATTTGGTATGTGATTTCAGTAGGAGCTGGGTGTCTAATTGGAGTTATATGCCTCGGCAGTTCTTAACACAGGATGTGTGCGAGGGAGCAGGTTGTGACGTCAGGTCTTGCCGGCACCTCTAAAGCACCAGGCCATCCTCCTCCTCTGCGCTGTGCTCCTGTCCTGATTAGGATAACCATGATTGTTGCATTGAGGAGGCGATGACAGAGGTCAGGTCTTCTCGTTCATTCATTGAGTCTAGGCAATAGAGCAACACAGGAATATTCTTCTCTTTGGAAACGGTACAGCCAGAGCTTTCCGTCCTCATTGCTTTCCACAGCTGACGCTGCACGACGCGCATCATGAAAGATGAGCTTAGCCATAGGGGGCAGGGTGGGGATTGGAGGGAGGGGGTTTGCAAGTATTTCCTCCCGCTGGGGAATGTTGGAAAGCGAAAAGGCTGTTTGTATTTACTTCGCTTTCAAAAAGGGAAAGGGACACCTGAGCTCCTACTTTGCAAAAGTTGGATGAGAAACCTGGACCCAGCCAACTGCTGCATCTTTAGAAGCATTTAAGTTCCTCCCCTCTGCACTAGGAGGCACCTTGAACCTTTCTCGGGGGCCAAATCAGAGTCCATCTGCTTCCTATTACCTTCCCATACAGCTGCCTCCCGAGCCAAAAAGCCAAGCTTTCAGGGAATTCTGTCTGCAGCCCCGATGTTGAAATTAGTAACAGTTGTCATCTGTTTTCTTTCTTTCTTTCTTTCTCTTTCCTCTCAACTCTGAAATTCCAACTTGACTTTTACAAACCCCGCTAAACTCCTCCATGTTTTCAGTGTTGGGAAAGGCCAGCTTGAATCCAGCTGTGGAGTCAAGCTCACCCCTCTCTCGAGTCTGGGTTTCTGGGGTGGCTGTTGCCTTTGTTGTTGCAGCGGAGCAGGGGATCCAAATAGCCTCCTTGTCCTCGCTCCTCAACCCAAAAGTTCACACAGCAAAAGCCACCTTGGCACACGCAGCAGGGAGTGTTAGCAGCTCTCCGGCAGCGCCTGCCAAGTACAATGAATTCCTCGGAAAGAAGCAAATCGGAACCGGCCCAAGTGAGGCAGGCACGAGACTGCGAGAGGTCACGCTGTACCCTGGCCCTCACCGCGGATGGACACGGTCCACCCCGTGAGATTCAAACGAACACCCATGCCCCCCGCCGTGCACAAATTCAGGGTGCTTGCATTCGTTGTGCCTGTGAATTATTGCCATCCTGAAAGCACAACCTGAAAACTGAGGTTATGGAAAACTTTATACATGTTAAAGGAACTGAGAAGCCCTTCGTCTTCCAGCTTCTCTCCTCCTCTGCTCCTTTTCGTCCTTGTTTTGGGTCCTTCCTTCACGTGATAAAGGCTCGCGGGGGTCTGGGAAGTCGAGTGTTGTTGGGAAAAGGATGTCTTTGCGCCACTCGGTCCTTCCCCCACCTCACTTCACAAGAATTTCACAGCCCTAATTCCCAACATGTGGTGTTGAAAACATACCTACCTCCCCTTACAGCCAAGGGATTGAGGGACTCTCCCACCCCTGAAAACCTGCATAGATTTTCCCTTTGGCTATCAGGGATCCACTGACAAAATGTGGATTTTGCCCACTGGGGAGAAGGGGAGGGGGAGGCGAGGGAGGTCATAAGTCAGGACCACTGCAGTTCAGGGGCCTGGAGGTACAGAAGAGCGACAGGAAATCCTAATAGCTTTGAGGAAGCTCGTTCAACAAGAAAAACAAGACAAATTAGAAGGGTAAAGCTCAGGGGAAAATGTACTTCAACTGAGAGGCTTTCTGTCCAGAAACCTTGGAAGTGTGACAGAGTTTAAGAGCTGGAATCTCTAAGCTTAACAGACGCTGAAAAATGCTGACTTAGGAGAGAGTCGCTCCATGCTGGGCTTCTGTTTCCCTTTTGCAGTTTGCTTCACACCACCGTAAATGCAACGGGGAGGCACAGGCCCTCCGCTTTTGCAGTGGTCTTAAATGTATTGCATGCAGGCCACAACATCCAGGGTGCGTGTAGATGAAATGAGGAGCATGTGTGCGTGACGCTTTGAAGTGGGTTCAATGCTTTTGCACTTAAAGCGGGTTCAATGCTTAATGGCGTTGGCGTTTGCAGGCGGCGGAGGCATGTCGCATGTTAATTCCAGCCGCTTTAGCACACGCGGAGTTGTAATGCGCCTTAAATGACTTTGGGACTCAGCAAACTAAAACACGTCCAAGACGTTTTAGTTTGCTGCCTTATCACTGTGGAGTGAAGCACCGGGCTCCGTGTGGCTCAGGGACTGTGCAGGCAGGCCATGCAGGCAGCCTGGCAGCAGCCCGGGAAGGCAGGCTTCACCAAAGAAAAATTAAAAAATTGGCAAGCCTGATCTTTTTTTTTTCCCCCTGGACCCTGCCTGCCTGCATGAGCTGTGCAGGGGCCTGGTCCTTCCCTCCGCAGCTGCGGGGTCCCCTGGGACCCCTTGACCTGGGTGCCTGTGGACAGGTGCTGCCGGTGGGGGGTGCTGCTGCTGCTTTGGAGGGAAGCACCAGCCCCCACCACAGCCCAGGGACCACTCCACCTGCCAGCAGCTCTTCCTCCCCTACCCGCCACCGGAGAGGCAGGTAAGACACGTGTACACGACATGGGGGTTTACTTCGCCCTAAATTGAAGCAGTGTTTTTAAAAACCCACCGCTTCAATTTAGGGCCCCCGTTTTGTCTACACACACCCCTAGAGGTCAAATTGCAATGAAGCAGTATAGGCAGGATGCCAACTGCTATGTCACTGCCTCGTCATCCCCCATGACTAACCCCCACATCATCATATCCACACCGCCATCTGGTAGGATGGGAATAGCCCTGCAAGTGTCCCCCCATCTTTCTCTGTTCTTCATGACAGGAGGCTGAAGTTCAACCAGTCATTCTTCAGCCAGACATTTATTTCACTATGGCACTGGGATAGTTGTGAACTGAGTGTGACGTGATTTAAGGAAGGGTATGGACAGCTGTGTGCTATCTGCATAATACTGGAATTTGGATCTAGGGTTTCTCGTGGTTTCCTCCAGTATTTTTAAATGGATGGTGAATAGGATGTGTGAGAAGATAAAGCTTTGTGGGGACTCCTTCAATGAAGCCCTAGAGGCAGGAATGAGGATGGCCATTGAATAATAGAATCATAGAAGTTGGGTTGAAGTGACCTTGTAGATCTTCAAGCCCGACCCCCCACCTGGGCAGGAGAAAAACTGGGCTCAGATGACTCTAGCCAGGTAGGCATCAAGCCTCCTCTTAAAGACCCCCAGGGTAGGAGCCAGCACCACTTCCCTTGGAAGGTGGTTCCAGCTCCTAGCCGCCCTGACCATGAAGTACTTCTTGCGGATGTCTAATCTAAACCTCCTCTCCAACAACTTCTGGCCATTATTCCTTGTTATGCCTGGGGCGCTCGGGGAAACAAGGTCTCTCCCAAACCCTTCTGGTCCCACCTAGGGAGTTTATAGATGGTCACCATCTATAAACCTATAAACCTAAATCTTCTCTTCTGAAGGCTGAACAGGTTCAGGTCCCACAGTCTCTCATTGTAGGGTCTGCCCTGCTGTCCCCGGATCATGCGGGTGGCCTCCTCTGGACCCTCTCCATGTTGTCCACATCCCTCCTGAAGTGTGGCACACAGAACTGGACACAGTACTCCAGCTGTGGCCTGACCACATGTAGAGGGGGAGGATCACCTCCTTGGCCCTGCTTGAGATGAGCCTGTGGGTGCATGACAAGGTGCGGTTAGCCCTGCCAACCGTGACCTCGCATTGTCAGCCCATCCCTTTCTGCCTCCATGCTCTCAAGCAGGGAGTTTCCCATCTTGTAAGTGTGCTGCTGGTTACTACTGCCCACGTGCAGCACCCTGCACTTGTCAGTATTGAAATGCATCCTGTTTATGTCATCCCACTCCTGCAACCTATCCAGGTCTTGCTGCAGTCTTTTCCTCCCTACTAGCATGCTCACCTCACCCCAAATTTTGGTATCTTCAGCAAATTTAAACAGGTTGCTTTTCACCCCATCATCCAAATCACTGATAAAGAGATTGAACAGCGCAGGCCCAAGGACTGAGCCCTGGGGGACTCCGCTGCCCACTTCCCCCCAGGTCGAATATGACCCGTGCACCACCACTCTCTGAGTACGACCCTTCAGCCAAGCTGCAATCCATCTGACTGCATTGGCATCAATGCCACAGTCGCCTAGTTTTTTAATGAGGATGGGGTGGGAAACGAGGTCAAAGGCCTTGTTGAAGTCCAGAAAGACTACGTCCACGGTGACACCTGCATCCAATGCTTTTGTGACCTGATCATAAAAGGCAATCAGGTTGGTCTGACAAGACCTGCCCCTAATGAAGCCGTGCTGGTTGCCCTTGAGCATCATCCCTGAAGCCGGCCCATTACAGATGTGCTCCTTGATGATCTTCTCAAAGAGTTTCCCTGGGATTGAGGTAAGACTGATGGGCCTATAGTTGCCCGGGTCCTCCCTCCTCCCTTTTTTAAAGATGGGGACCACGTTGGCTATCTTCCAGTCATCTGGCACCTGGCCCAAGCACCACGAGCACTCGTAAAGCCGTGCCGAGGGCCCTGCAATAACCCCTGCTAGCTCCCTCAACACCCTGGGGTGGAGAGCATCTGATTTGAACATGTCCAGCTCCTCCAGAAGCTCTCTAACCCGGTCCTCCCCAACCTGAGGTCTGGAGGCGTTCCCCTCGAGTCCGTCTTGCATCGTGGTGGGGAAGTCCCGGTCCCTGCACAAGAATACAGAGGTGAAGAATTGGTTAATGATGTCTGCTTTCTCCTCTGGCGCAACCACCAGATTGCCCATAGGATCTTGCAGGGACCCCACATTTCCTGGTGCTTTCTTCATCCTCCCTATATATTTGAAAAAGGACTTTTTATTATCTTTGATTTTGGACGCTAGTCCTAGCTCTATGTCCGCCTTAGCCTAGCTCTATGTCCGCCTAATATTGCAGCCCTCTGGGTTTGTTCTGGGAGGGGGCACTGGAGTCATGAACATGTCATCTCCTCAAGAGCATTATCCAGATGACTAAGGCCATGTCTCAACTGTATCCTGGCCTAATATTTGAAGGGGTACAGAGTGTTGATGCAGTGCAGGTGTTGTTGGAATTAGCCCTTTGTTAGCTTCTCATTCACCTCATTTAGAAATGGGAAGTTAAGACACCAGGCAGTAGTTAGCCATGTTGGATGATTGGCCAAGTTTATGTCAAGTGCTGGTTTCATAATTACTGCCTGAAGTCTGTGGATTCTTGAGAGCAAAGACATCTACAGTCTTCCAAAGAAACATAAATTATTACATTTCTGCAACTGGAGAGCCCAAGATTTCCTGGCTGTTCTTCACCAGGCAAAATGGGTATGGGATAGGACTGCACGCAGTAGCTTCTAGCTCTTGTGGCTCTTCCAGTGCTTCACATTATGTAAACATCCGGAAACCTACAGAGAAAGAAATGAAACTATAGGTTTTATGCATGTGCATCAGTGTTTTCATCCTTGATAGGCCATCTTGGAATTGCTTGACTCGACCAAAAAACCTCCTTATACTTTTGTGCATGGCCGTTCATGCTCTGTTACTGACCTTCCAGCTTCATCCTCTAAAGGTCCTCTAATGCCATGGCCCTCTAAAGGCACAGGCATCTATGGGACAAGCTGAAACGGAAGGGGGAATATTGCTAAAGAGTCAATGGCAATGGGAAGTATGTGGTGTTATAATACCTGACTGGGTTTCCATGCCTTGGTCATTTCTTTGAGTACTGAGTTCTTTTTAAAAGCCTTGCAAGTTGGCTGAGTCTTCATGTTCGGGCTATTTTGACTAGAGGGGGCAATACCTCACTTTACCCTGGATGAGCTGACAATCAGGCCAGGGCACTCATGAGCTACATAACAATGCCTGTGTCCAAATCTAGGCTGAAGATAAAGTCGTAAGTGTGACAGGCTAAGTAGATAGGACTAGAGGCTACCAGAGGAAAGTCCAAGGAAGAGAGGAATGAGATGGAGCTCTTCATGCTGGTTTCTCTGCAGAGCTGTTGGTCCATGCATTGAAATCTTTGTGACCCCTAAGAACTGTGACCCATAGAAAGCAGTGCCCCATAATAACTCCACTGCCACCCTAGAAAATATTTCTCCCTTTCAGTTCTACTGGGAAATCCTTCATTTTTGGAAGTCTGTGAATTCGAAGGACATGGATGAGGACGTTGGGTTTGCAGAACTCCTGGGACATTCATTGCTCTAAAGGAAGCCTCTTGCATGGAAGAAAGCTGGGAATAACACAGCCACCCTAACCTTGGGTTTTCTCTTTCTTAGATGGCATCAAGCATTGTAGCATGAAAGGACAGCATCAGCCACAATAGGGCTTGTGGTTACCGCGCCAGGCTTTGGTGATGCAGCCCATTATGGAAGTCCCCAAGAAACTCCCAAATGACCTTGCTGTCTCTCATTTTTCATTCCAGATTTCTTCTCCAGGCTCCCTCTAGCGTTCTTGAGTATGCGGTACAGTTAATCGCTCCAGCTGTCCAATTAGTATTTGATGTAATGCAGTGCTACGTTTATTTATATTGCTTTGTTTCCTGACTTTTCAATGCTTCAAGGAAACATTGTTATGAGACTAAATAGAAAGTCATGCTATTTAAATTCTTGGATGGTAGGAGTGCCCAGAAAGAGACTTTACCCTTGGGTTTAGCTCCTTAAACCTAGGTCCATAAAGCAAATTTAACCCACAGAGCTTATAAGCACAGGTACAAATACAGTTGTTCAGGGTCCTTTGGCTTGCTGCAGAATTGGCAATTTGCTGTAAGCTGAAAGTTGTTCACTTTGACTGTCACCTGCTATCCTCCCACTAGCTTGCAAAGTCGTGCTGGACTCTTCTCTGCGTTCTTCCATGTAGCCCAGTGTCTGCAACCTTTTGCTGAAGTGGTTTCATGCTCTGTCTGTGGTTTTTAAAGTCCTCCGAGTAACATCCCCAAAGCAGCATCGTGATCCTGCTGCAGGATCTCGAAAGGCCCTTGGGGCAGATTTTCCATTATGATCTGGGTGCAAATGAGCAGAGAATCACACAGTCTAAAATGTGCTCAAATACCTAAGGGAACAGTTAAGACAGCTAGCCCCAGTGTGAGGAAGGGAACTGATTGAATGCTCCTTGGGGCATCTTTTTGTTCTTGCTACAGTGCCCAGCACTGGGGGGGCCCTGCTCCCAAACTGGAGATCCTAGGTGCTGCCACCATACAAGGATTAGCTACAGTTCACAGATGGGGAATTTGATGCTCAGAGGGACTATGGATGAATTGGAGGTCACAGAGCAAGTCAGCCTGCGACAGAGCGAGGGGAGAACTCAGGAGGCCTGCCCTGAAGTCTACCCACTAGACTACACGGCCCTCCTTTGCGAGTTAGACACAAGAGGAATCGAATCTATGAAATCTGGACAAGGCAATGATTTAATGATTCAAAATCCTTCTTTATTCAACGCATTTCTTCACCAGGATAAGTTGAGTTGGATCGCTCCGGATAATACAGAAACCACTTCCATTCTCAGTCCTTGAGCCAAAACACACACAAACACACACATACGTCAAGTAGATCTTATCCTAAGGTTCAAAAATGCCCCCTCCACGCTTTCCCTCCAGGACTGGAAACAGAAATGGGCAGTACCGGGCCTGAGCAAATCCTGTGAAACAATGTCGCTGACTGTTCAGACTTGAAATCAAGGTTCAGTTTGTGCCTGTCACCTTTTCTGTGTTTGCATTTCCAATTTGCACTTGGTTATTTGTGTGTGAGGATATCCACAAATGGGGTATTTTTATCTCCAATACTGGCAGGAAATGACTTTGAGATTCTGTATTCCATAAGTTAAACATAGGATACATTGGGTATTTGTAGAAGTTGTCCAACGGGTGAACAGAAACAAAATCACGTGACTTTTGCAGCTATCCAACACTATGAGCATTGCTTCTAATTCCCATAGACTGGCCAAAAGTGAACTGCAAGCCGGACAGCTTTCACTGAAGCGATTCATCAAACATTTTGAATAACAAATGCAACCGAGAATCTCATCATCTGTAGAGTGAAGGGCAAAATTCAGTGACTGCTTTGGTTTGAATTCTTTGGGTAGCTCTAGCCAAGATGCTGAGCAAAGGGGTCAGAAGGGGGGATGGTGGGATCTGTTAAAAAGCTGGGTTTTCCACCCAATACCATTTATTTACTGCATCTATTTTTTGTTGTCAGTAACACCAGCGATGATGTTGTCTCAGTTACACATTGAAATGCCTGGTACCTAATGATGGTTTAATGGAGGCAAGTGGTGCTACCACTTGGGAGAGCGTGCCAAAATGTGCAGCCCAGTTTGGGAACCTAACATAGTCCAAGGAACATCATAGCAGTAGATTTGTTCTTGGCTCCAACTGCCCATAGACAGATACAATTCCCCTGCAGGCAGGAAACACGGGGCACTGGGAGGGGAGACTTTTGTGGGAGACTTCCACTATACCACAGCCCTCCATGCCACTCTTGCTGCCTTTTCTGCTCTTTGTTTTTCGTCTCTCAATACCTCTGCTCTGGTGCCAGCTCCTCCAACATTTTGCAGAGGGAATTCTTTAAGGGAGAGCTTCCCAATCGCAGTCCTGATGTCTCCTAAAATGGTCCAGCAGGGACAGCAGTCTAGGTTTATGGTTCAGTTTTGAGAGATCAGGTAGCTCTTGATGGTGTCCATCACTGGCCAACATCTTCCCATTTCCCCTAAGGCCCCTTTACACCCCTCTAGCAATGTACAATACATTAACAGACCTCAAAGGCCCCTTTGCATTGAGAATTTAAGCCAATGTGTGTATGCGGGAACTAAAGCGTTACCAAACTTGAACGGGTGTAAATGATGGCACAAGATGCAGGTGACAGAGAGTCAGGTCCCTGGCAGGCTTATCAGCGCACTAGAATAATGTGGCTTGAAAATGCTGTGAATTGACTTGTTTGATTTCATGTGCCCTCTTTTCCCCACTTGCCTTCTTTTTCACACTCCCTCTCTCTCACTTTTCCCTGCTTTCTCAGTCTTCTTTCTTTAGTTTTTTTTTCTTTTTTCCTTTTACTCTTCCCCCCCCCTTCCCCTTTTCTCCAATCCTTTTTCTCCCCCTCCTCATCCTCTCTTCTACAGGGGCAATGCCGCCGAGAGGCTTTGATGCTAATTAGCACATGTTGAAGCCATTACGCCAGCCTGGGTACAGTACAATATAACGACTCTATCAGCCTCGCTGCTTTGGGGAGAGCACGGAGTGGCTGAGGATGTCTGCGAAGCAACTGAGGACTCCTGTCTCTACATAAGCAGTGGCCCAAAGAGAGACATGTTGGGACAGAGCTCTTTAGGCTGGTACAATACTCCCTGCACTGAGACAAGCATCGCAAACTATGGCAATAGCTTGGAGGCTCCTGACGTGGACTGTCATCTTCACCACGGCCGTGTGCAACTTTCCTGGTTACACGTTCCAGTCACAAGGTAGGGGTTTGCCATGGGGAAGGGGAAAGTGGGCTGGACGGTTGTGTCTCAGTAGACGGTTCCCAATGCTGGTGTGCACATGGGGAACCTCCTGTGCGAGTCCTGTTATGCTGACCACTGCACGCCACCCTGCTTGACCGGCAGTAGCGGAGCTCCTGGTGCCATCCCAGCTGTGTCTGGGGCAAAGGAATACCCTTCCACCAATGAAAAAGAAATAATTTTGGTCTAGGGTTTTCAGGTCCTTGTAGCCAGGAGCTGTGTCAAATGATAGCTAGAGAGCCGGGCTGCTTGCCTCCTTGAAAGCAAAAAGGGTCTTCGGGCCAGATAGTAATAGAGAGAGAGCTGCCGTTGCATTTCAGATGAATGAAGCATCCTAATGTGAAGACGAACTTCATAGCGAAGAGCCTTCCAAAAACGAAGGCGTTCGGGTGGGCACGTGTGCTTGCGAGCATCTGTGTATGCATGGTTGCAGGTCTCCATTTCAGTGCTTGCGGGGGTGTTTTCTGTGGGTGTGCGGATAAGCGTGGGTGCTTGCATGTGTGTATGTCCCCGTTCCATGAACACGCGCACGTGCTACCTGGCAGGGAATGTCCATCTGTGCATGTGTGTTTGCCTCTGGCTACGGATATATGGACTGGATGCTTTTTGTGCGTGCCAGCATACATGTTGAGCATGTGCGTTTAACTGTGTTTGTCCAGATGCTGGATTGACCGTGGGACACTGTGTGCAGTTGAGGCTGTGCAGCTAATTGCAGTAGGGCTACACTCCATGATGTATTAAGGCCCCCTGCATACATCTGAAGTTATCCGCCGGCAGTTACTGTCGAGTGAGACTGAACAGAGACAAAATGAAAAGCCACAAAACACACTGGGGTTGCAACGCTTTATCTGTGCCAAATGTGTAGAGCTGTCCCATTGCCGCATATGCTAGTATAAACAAGAGGTGACCGGAGACAGAATAATTGCAGACGCGGCGCAGTTCACAGCTTTGTAAAGGCAGAAGACAAACTTCGTCTGAAACAAGCCTGGGTTTTGGTGCTGTTCGCCAAAGACTCTGGCAATTCCCGTTTCTAATGTACTGGGCTTCCTGCAGCAGTCAGTTCAACTTCCCTCCATCTGCATCACCTTATTCGCCACACCAAATACATCTGAATGACAACTCGACTCCCCCGTGCAGTCCTGCCAAACCACCGCAGTGCTAACCTGCAGCACCCCCTCCAATTCTTAGCCCCGCTCGATTTGCTAGTTCATCTCAATCCAGATGTGAAGCGCCCCTTGCCTTCCAGTCTTGGGCCGCTTTGCAGGTCATTTGATGCACTAGGGTCCTGACGCAATGTACCTTTACTATTCTAGCCTTGGGCTTCTGCTAAGTAAAGGCCGTCTTAGTCTATTCTGCCAAACTCTGGAGTTGTTTGGTGATATGCAGAAGCAGAAAATATGCTGAGGCTGCCAAACACCCTTGCACATTTGACTCAAGTCAGGATTAGGACCCAAGTCTCCAGACTTGCAAAGTTGATGACCGTTTCCGTTGAGTAAATGTATTTATGACCACCCCTTGGGCACTGGCCTCAGCGTTGATGATTTTAACTCAGTTTATTCTAGTTGCCAGCTGGTAGGAAGGCCCTAAGTTCTGGGGAGTCTTGAAGATAAAAATGAGGATTAAGAACCTGGCGTGAGAAGCAACAAGGTGACAAAGGAGGAGCATGGCCATAAAGTTGGTTAACTTAGATGGCTTATGGTTGAGTAGAGGTGAATGAGGTGGGAGGCATGATGCCTGGAGATCAAGGGCCTGCAATAATCAAGTGGGAATGATATGGTAGGAATGAGAAGGAGGCGATGCCATGGAGAGGAACAGCAGTTCAGGAGGAGGAGAGAGCAGTAGGAATGGACATCAGATCTGGCCACGCCAATGCAGTGCATTAGGTTGTCCTAATTTAGTCCGAGAGCCTTTGGGGACCAGAGGTGATTTTAATGAGTGAATGGGCTGTTGCCAGGGTTCACCTCTTTTCAGGTAATGAGGTCAGGGGGAGCTACAGCTTCCTTCTCATTTGCTAGCCAGATCCTTGATTCAAGAAGCAACGAGGAAGGAGTGCGGGGTGAAGAAACAGCTGCTCTTCGTTATTTTTGTTCCCCCTAGATCAAAGCTGCCTGTGTTGGGAATCACACCTTCATTTTGCTGCATAGGCAAACCCACAGAGATTCTAGCTTTCTTAGGCACATCTTGAGCTGGAGGCTGGACCAGATGACCTCAAAAGGTCCTTTCCAGTCCCACTTGCCTACGATCCTGTGATCTCTGACAGCACTGCTGCATATCCAGGTTGGGGGTGCATCAACAGGCAAGGACTTCAGACCAGCATCACGGAAGTAGCATAGATCTACCCTGTGTGACTTACCCAGTGTCTCAGGGCATTTATGGCCCTGCAGGGACCTGAACCCAAGTTTCTCCCATTCAGACTCATTTCCTACCTACTCTACCAGCCTTCCTGGCTATGCCATGATGAGCAGAAGATCATTATCAGAGAGCCCAACCCCTGGCTCCCCACTGGCACAGCCCCTATTCCTAGCTACTGTTGTGTATGTCCAGGTGGTGGACTGGAGGAGAAAAAGAAAAAGAAAATGCTTCCAATAGGAGCAAGTTTTTCCAGGCCTGAAGTCATGACTTAAGTGGAAATAGCTGCGTTCGTTTGCCCGGCTTCTTTACACACAATGTGGGATGGTGCGGAGGAAGCTGAAGCATGGGGAATAAAAAAAAAGTCATCACTTCTGGTTGGTCAGGCCAAAGATAGGTGCCAGAGGTGTTTATGGCTTGGAAGGTCAGGAGCTAACCCCTAAACCCAGGCAGTGGGAAGGACCCACCCATTAGCGGTGGCCGAGGAAACCACGGTCAGATCCCACACTGGAAAACACACTAGAAGGAAAGCAAACTTTCCAGAGCCGGGCATGTGGTGAGAGTGGGATTTGGAGTCCAAATTTCTGATGGCTAGGAAGGCTTTGAAGATGGGTGGCGTGGAGTCAGGCAAAATGCAGCCACTGCAAGGCAGCCCGACCTCTCCCTGTTTGCTTAGAAAACAATGGTAAAAAAAAGAAAAAGATGCAGAAAGTACAGCAAGTCCCTTCCAGTTTGAGGGCAGGGTAGAGACGTCCATTCCACACCATGAATCATTCCTGCTTCTCAGCATAGGCCCACGCCAAACTGTTGGGAGTTAGGTGGAGAGTTCCCTGGAGGAAGGTTACCCCAGAGCTGCCAAATGCGGGTTACCCCATAAACTGCCAAAGGACTCACTGTACCTTCCTCCGAAGCATCTGGATGCAGCCACTGTCAGAGACAGATCTAGACAGGCTTGCTCTGGCAGTTCTTGTGACAGTTTGCTGGTCGTTCGAGACATGTTTCTAGACGCTGCAAAAAGCCAATTTCTTTGACAGGGAAAGGTGTTATGTTACTATGCAAGCACAGGCATGCATTGCGGACTGCAACCTTGTCAAATCATATTTGCTCCGTGGTGTGAGGCTGACTCAGGGACTGAAGTGTCCATAGACAGTGTGGTAGGACAAACGGATGTGTCAAAAAGCAATGAGAGCGGGTGAGTTGAAAAGGCAAGATGGCCTAGTGGTTAGCGGACCCGCCAGTGAATCATGGGCCTGGCTTCCAGTCTCGGCTTGGGCCTGCTGTGTGTTCTTGGACTCTGATTTACCACCTTTATTTTTCTTGTAAGGTTTTTAATGCAGGAACTTTCCTACCATGGGTCTGAACCGTGCCTACCCATTGGAGCGTTAGTGGTTGATGATACCGCTATAATATAAATAATCATCTTTACAGCAACAGATTTTCTCTATATTGCTCTGCAGTCTATATTTTCATTTGCTAAATACATTCTCATTTCCTCAGTGTATGGTTCTGGGTACTTTTTTCTGTGACTGAAACACCACCATATAGATAGATCTATAGAGCTATAAATATAGATCTATAGATATCTATCTATAGCTAGATCTAGCTATAGATATATAGCTATATCTATAGCTATCTATAGCTATATCTATAGCTATATCTATCTATATATCTAGATATCTATTTATCTATCTATCTATATAGATAGATAATCTAGATAGATAAATAGATAGATAGATATAGATCTATAGATAGATAGATATAGCTATAGATCTATAGATATCTATCTATCTATTTATCTATCTATCTATATAGATAGGTAGATTTATCTATCTATATAGATAAATAGATATCTAGATATGTACATAGATAAATAGATAGATATATAGATAGATCGATATAGATCTTTATATTAGTGGTGTTTCGTTTTAATCCTGGAAAAATGTGGATTTTGGGTACCTTTTTCTAATCCCAAAATTGGGGATTTTTTTTTTTAATCAGGGAAAACCAGGATCCCTGGTGATCACTTTACCAATGCCCCAAATTGCTGTGTGAAAGCGAGTCCCCAGCTGGAGAGAAGAGGAATACCAGGGGGGGAGTCTAAGGAGAGAAACTGGTCCTATTGTGGGAGATGTTGAACATCTATCCCAGACAGCGTGCAGTATTCTCGCTGCAGCCTTACTCCGGAGAAAGAGCCGGTCGCCTTTTTTCTTCATGGCATGGCCGAGCAGCTGAGAATTGCACTGGCTTTTCATTGCTGGAGTCATTGCCCATTGTTGCCCCCATGCCCCTACGTCATTGTGTCTGTTGGCCAGATTGCCTAGCTAGCTAGTCACTGCTGTTGTGTTTGTTTTGCCCGCCAGAGGAGTTCCTCTCCAGCCTCGATCACTATGAAATCGCTTTTCCCATCCAAGTGGACAAAAACGGGGACTTCCTCACCTTTGACATGAGAAGCCCGCTGAAACAACGCCCCCGGCGCAGTCTGGGATCCCTGTCCTATGAGCCATCTGAGCAACAGGTCTTCTACAAAGTCTCTGCCCACCGGACCCAGTTCCTCCTCAACCTGACGCTGCATTCGAACCTGCTGGCTGAGCACTTCACGGTGGAGTACTGGAAGCGCGACGGGATGGACTGGCAGCACGACTTCCACGAGGACTGCCACTACGCAGGCCACTTGCAAGATCGCTACCTGAACTCGAAAGTCGCCATCAGCAACTGCAACGGACTGGTGAGCCTCCATATTTGCCCAGCCGAGGCCATTGTTACTCACTATGGCCTCCTATAAAGCAAAGCAAATCTCCTAATCTTTATCACAGAATTGTACCTTGCAACGCTGATGGGTCCCAACATGCACTTCTCCACTGGAGTACAAATGATCAAATGGAGGTGGAACAGTGCGTGCTGGGATCTGGACTCTCCAGAAGCCATAGCCCTTGGTTAAAGTTATGGGTAGCCATAAGCCCTACTTGGATACAAGTCAAATTCCCATTCAGATCTGTGGGAGTCTCTCTGCTGACTTTAATTGGAATGAGCTGGGCAGATTTATAGCCCGCATTCAGATTATTTAATCTCTAAGAGATCCCACACTGAGCTCCCTTGCCTCTTTCCAACAACAACAGAGGCATTCTGCATGTACAAAAGGAGGAATGTATTGTGGAAGGGTGGAGGTTTCTCCGAGAAGGAACATTCATAAGTCAAGTGCTTATCCAGGCCTCTGTAATTAAGACAGCATCTTTAGGGACCACCATCTGTCTGCATTTAAACTGCAGACAAAAAACCCCAACCAAACAACCAAAAAACCCACCACCCAATGCCAAAATGCTTGCGCGTCTTTGCTTCAATGATATCTTAGCCAGAAATGGGGACGTGTGGTCACACTGTGATGTAAACCTTGCTGTGCTGTGATGCAATGGGTTTTCTGCAAGCAGTCACGGACATGGTGAACTGTGCTTATACTGATGAACTGTCCAGTATCCCCCCATGCAATCTCCAGAGCAAAGGCAGAGTCTAGCATCCCGCTGGTGCCAGGCACACCTATACCTTCTGTCACCTTCCACTTCCCCTGGATGGATGTGGCCATTGCTCTAACGCTTCCTCAACACGTGGGAGTTGGTGCTGCCTCCAAAAGAGTCTCTATCCCTAGCCTCTCTATCTAGACCCCTCTCCTCTACACCAAGCAGAGGGCTTGGTGCAAACATATTCCTTGAGCAAACCATGAGAAATGTCCTAGGATCATAGCAGAGCTGGAAGGGACCTCCTGAGGCCATCTAGTCCAGCCCCCTGCTCGTGGCAGGATGGTTTCCTTTGTGGGGTAAAACTAGAGAAATAGACTTTATGGGTTAGACTCATCTTTAGAGTAAAGCCCCCATATACCGCTACAGCAGTGTAAGAGGGCTCTGATTTGGGAATTAATTCACAGCCAGTCTACAGTCAGAGCAGCCTAAAGGGGCCTTACTTACTATGTACGATACCTCTGTATGTCCTGTTTCCAGTCTGCCCCACAACCAGTGGATAACATAGATCTTTCTTTCTTAATTTACTGATAGTCCCCCCGGAGTTTGCTGGAGGGTACATTTTGCACTATGAGGGATCTAACCATTAATTTTCCCCTCCTAGCATGGCTAGCAAATCCTCAGACAATGTGTGGCCAGGCGATACTTTGTCCAAGACCAGATAGTCCCATAGAACAGGAGGGGCACTGGGAGATCCCAGTGGCAAACGAATCTCCAGTCCCTCCCCAGGAGAGCACAGCAGGGCAGTGAGCATATTTTCTTTGCCTTCTGCTGGTACAGTAGCCCAGCAATGGCCTTGTTATCTGAGTTTACAGAATCAGCTGGGGGGGGCTCTTCTGTTTTAATGAGAAAAGTGGATCCAGCTGCTTTAAAGATAAACAAAGCTCTTGGATCAGAGGCAATATTTTTTATTAGACCAACTCAATAGTAGCAAAAAAAAAAAAATCTTTTTTGCAAGCTTTTGGGTCCAAACACCCTTCTGGAAGTTTATTCCTTTGCAAGAGTGTTGCTCTGTGGTGTGCAGATTAGGCAGGCTTCTTCCCTGGAGATGTCCAATGTCCATCAGAGAGGTTAGCAATGAAGTTTAAATTTTTTGGCTGCTTTGGCATGGGCGACTGGTGGGGGGGGCATGTGCCCCCCCCCACCCAATAGAACCCTCCCCCCACTGCCATCGCCTGCAGCTTCTATGGTTGCTTGCCAGCCCCATCCCCACCAACAAAACCAATGCCAGCTTCTGAAGGTGCCCCCCCCCCGCGACACAGGAGGCACCAGTCACCCATGGAGACTGGTGTAATCTAACCCAGTAGTGTGGATGCTGTCCAGCCGCCCAAAATGCCAGCCCACACTTTTGTCACCGCCTCATTCTGCCATAGCGCTTCCTCCACTAGGCCCTTCGAATGGAGGTGACTAAGCCTTCTCTGGGGATAAAAGAGGATAGTAGGGACCAGAACCTGGCCCAAGTGCTACTTTCATTTTCTTCCTCTTTCCTGCCAGAACTATTCAACTCTCACCCTCCACTGCTGCAGAGCCCTCAACATCCCATCCTGTGGCCCAACAGCACCTCCCCTTTTAAAACCTTTTTAACCGGCAGTGGAAGGAGAACCTGGCAGCCTCCTCATCCTGTTTCTTCTTCTTCTTTCAGCTCTTTCCTCTCATTGTCCATCTCATGTGCCTGGGAGAATCCAACGCTGGGTGTGTCTCTGAAAATGGGGAACCCCTGGTTTTCCCCAGTTGCAAGGCATGCCTAGGACTCCCCCAATCATCCCTCTGCTAGTGGAAAAACCCAAGGTTCCCCCATTGGCAAAAGTGTACCCAAGGGTTGTCCCACAGAATCAGGCCCCAGCTGTCCCCAGAAGTCCCTGCAGGACAACAGACAGCATCTGTTTTGCCCAATGAAGCAGATCAGCCAGGATGTGTCCCAGTATGGCTGATCCACTTCCTTGGACAACGTCTGTTTATAACCCCTGTGTCCAGTCAAGTAGAAATGGAAAAGATCCGTCTAGTTCCTCTAGTCCCTGTCCCAAGGGAGAGTGCTGGACGGACCGGTCCCTGTTGTTGCTTGCATCGTGACGGGAAGGCATGATATTTTCCTGCACATGACATGCAGAGCTGCTATTAAGGGGGTGTTTGTCACATGCTGCAGTTAGTATATGCTAATATAATCCGTAGGCTAAGGAGGCCGAAGGTGCTAGACGTCAAAGACCAAGCAACCGAGAGAATGGGCAGCAGAACTCAAGGCTGTCCCAGGTTCCCTGAATGTCCTGCCCTGTCCCCTCACACAATGCACTCATTTCTGCCTCATTGGGTAAGTTAAACTATCTGAAGTTGCAGCAAGGGAAGTTTTGGTTAGATATTAGGAAGGATTTTCTCACCAGGAGGGTGGTAAAGCACTGGAACTGGTTACCCAGAGAGGCGGTGGAAGCTCCATCCTTGAAGGTTTTCAAAACCCGGCTAGACAAAACTTTGGCTGGGATGATCTAGCTGGGGCTGGGCCTGCTTTGAGCAGAAGGTTGGACTAAATGTGACCTCCTGCGGTCCCTTCCAGCCCTCGTTTTCTATGTCAACCCCCTCCCCACTCTCATTTTGCTGTCTACTCACACCTTATGTCACCTCTGAGTTTGGCCTATGTACTTGCGTACATCCACACAACTCACACTGACCTGTGTACAACTCACAACTCTCACAACTCACCTGTCATGCTATATGCACACGCTCAGACACCTCAACACAATCCCAGCGATCGAAACACGTGCACAGTCACCTGGACGCACAGACAGTCATCCCGACACACGCACGCACCCATCCATGCTGGCATCCCGCACGCCCCGATGCACACCAACCCACCGCATCCCAGCACAGAGAGCCTGCTCACGTAACGTGCACGATGCTCCACTTCAGTTTGAACAGAATAAAAGTCACTGCGGCTTAAGTTGTCGGAAGCGAAGGGCAGGATGGTCGAGGCTCCAAAACACGCGCCGGCCGCTGGCTGCCAGCAAGGCAAGGCCGCCAGCAAGCCTGCAACAAAAAGCAGCTGGAATCGACAGGAAGCAGGCCTAGAAGCGTTTGCTGCCTGAGCCGTACAGGGGAACTGAAAAGCTTGTATTCACCAGAGAACTATTTCAATCCACTGGCTGTTTGGGATCCCAGAAACCCATGTGCCTGGGAGCACCATACATTTGCACACCTCAGATGGAAAGAGTCCAAAGTGACATTGCCCTGCATTTGCCTCTGAAGGCAGCATTTCTCCTGTAACCAGGATGTCCGAGGAGCAGCAAGATCTATTACACGGGGGGGGTGACTTGTAAATCTGCAGACCTGTGTCCTTCTCCCACCACTTCTGTTACCGAATGCGTGTGCGCTTCGGCATATCGCTGCTCTTCTGTGCCTCTATTTCTTCCTCTGTAAAATGGGGAGAATGCTACTTACCCTCCTTTGTAGAGGAATTCAAGTCCTGCAAACGAAAAAGGCTGAGGAAGTTTTAGGTATTGCTATTCACCTGGGTAGAGAGTCTCTGGAAAGCTGATCCTAAGGTTAAAAAACGTGTCTGTTCCTCTTCTATTCTACTTAGTAAGAGATTTGTAAAATCATTCGATTTTACCTGGTAAAGTATTATTACTGTTATTGTTTCTATTTTGCCTTAGAGTAGGACCTACAGCAGTGGTTCCCAACCTTTTTTTGCCTTTACCCACTGCTGGGAGCGGAGTGCAGTGACGGTGGCTCCTGGCACAGCTCATTCTTTGCGTGTGGCACTGCCGGCATTGCCCCCGCGCCTCTCATTTGGGTTGCGACCCAACCGCTGACCTAGAGGCGGCCCATTGAACTCAGAATCTCATTGTGCCAAAGCTGTACAGACCCAGAAAAAAGGTGATTTGTCCTTGCTCCCATTGTTCTCTCCCCTGAAAATCGGTCCACTGTTAATAGTCAAACTGTAGAGACAGGAATGATACAATGACATGATATGCCAGTAGACAGGCAAACACCTACATGTCAGGTCTTTGGGGTGGGGATTGTCTCAGTGCTCTGTGTTACTACAACACCTGGCACAGTGGGCTCCTGCTCGATGGCTGGAGCAGCTTAGATCACAGCTTTAGACTCCACTACTGGTGACGTTTGGATCCAGAGCCTAAGCAAATCTAAGCTTTGTGGATCAGGTCTTCATTGAGCACCAGCTCCATAAAAATGAAATCCCCCGGGCCAGTCCTGCAAAGACAAACACATGTACTCCTGTAAATTGTCCTCCTGAAGTCAATAAAGCAACTTGGGTGCTCGAGTTGCCTTATTAACTTATAACACTAAACCCAAGCTCTTATCTGTCTCTCTTTTCCTCAGCAGAACTCAGTGTTTTACAGGGGCACCGGTATGTGTAAGGGTTTGCAGTTTTATATGCCAGAGTTTGCAGGATTTGGGCCCTTATCCTCCCAGCCTGGTTATAAGCAGGGATCCTGATTTTGTCTGATTTAAAAAAAAGCCAATTTTCAGTAAAAAAAAGTAAATCCAAATCCACATTTTTTGGTGATTTAAATGAAACACCACAGGTAGATAGATAGATAGATAGATAGAACTACCTATCTATCTATATCTATATATAGTGGCATTTCATTTTTCCGTGATTTAAATGAAACTCCACTACCATATAGATATATACAGATATAGATATCTATATCTAGATATATCTCTATATAGATATCTAGATATATCTCTATATAGATATCGATATCTATTTATCTATAGATATAGATTAAAATGAAACACCACTATATATCTATATCTAGATAGATAGATAGATAGATAGATAGTGGTGTTTCATTTTAATCATGGGAAAATGTGGATTTGGGGTTACTTTTTTTTAATGAAAAATTGGGGATTTTTTTTAAATCAGAGAAAACCAGGATCCCTGGTTAGAAGCTAACAGGACAAGCCGTTCAGCATTCGTCTCTGCTCTGCAGGTGACTTGAGTGCATTGCAGACAGGATGTCCAGTTCAGCTCCCACACAAACCACAGCTCTATCCCGGCGGACTCCACGCGGCCCCCCTTCAGCAGGCGCTGGCCCGTTGGAGAACAGCGAGAAGTAGTGTTTGGCTCACCCTTGTGACGGGGATAGTGGCAGGGCCTAGAGGTGACAGCCCTGCAAAGAGCCAGAGAGGAATCCCTAGACAGAGGGAACGACCTGTCTCTAGCAGCACGGCCACGCTCTCCCTTCCTGCTGCTCTGCCATAAGCCGGCGGTGACCTCCTTCTCCCCGTCCCACAAAGCCGGCAGCCAGCTGGCTTCGCAGGCCGACACTCGGCTTTCCGTCGGAGTCCTTGCCAGGCTAACCTCACACTACCTCGCTTGTGTTTGAAACGGTGGAGCTGGGCCAAGAGCAACAGAGCTTGGTGCAGAAGGAAATCCCCCGGCACTCTGTGGAGATGGGGACTTCACAGGGCGCACACTGCCCTGATTCAGCTTTCCTAGTGGGGCGGGAGGGTGGGGAAGGAGACAGAGAAAGACCTATTAAGGAGGCAGCTTTGACCCCTAAAAAAGGCTCGCCCCACTCGCTCAGCAACAGCACTTTTCGTGAGAGTGCACCTTCCAAACAAGCATTGCAGGATGTTTTCGAGGCATTTTCATTGCCCAGGCAGCTCAGTATTGTTATTCCCCTTTTAAAGAGGAGAAAGCTTAGGGACAAAGGGGTGATGCGCCTTGCTGAAGGCCAAGCCGTGGCAGAGCTTGTAACAGATGCCTCTGTTCTCAGGGCTGTGCTTCAGTGCCTAGGCTGGAGAGGAAGGATGGTTCAATGGTTAGGGTGCTACCCTGGTATTCAGAGTACCCAGTTCTTGCTCTCTTCCCTGTCCCTGTAACCAAGTCACTTTGTCTTACTGTCACTCCACTACCCAACTGTAAAATGGGAGGAATAGCACTGCCTTACCTCACTGCCGTTGTATGAGAATAGATTCAGTAGGAGCGTTGAGGTGCTCAGGTATTACAATAATATGGGGCAGGTAGGTATGTACCTTGGATAGGGTTTCTCCTACAGACCTTGGAGGACCCTGGTAGATCACCTGGGTCAGTAGGCAGAACTGGAGCTTAGTGGTATGTAGGGAAAAGTATTTGCAAACTTCTCCTGGTTCGGAGGCAGATTTTGATCAGGCCCAGGTCTCCCCACTCTTTTCCACTGCTTCTTGTGGATGTTGTTAAGATCCGCGTTTCACATGCACAGCCATTTCTAGCAAGTTAGAGAGCTGAGAGATGTTCAGCCAAAGGGAAAAAAACACAAAAGGAAGGAGGGGTGCAGGTTGTAGCCATGTTGGTCTAAGGACATAGGCAGACAAGGTCCCTTGGGTAAATCTGATATCTTTTACTGGACCAACGCAAAGTCTTTTGGACCAACTCACAGTCTTTTATTAGACCAACTCAACTTCAAGAGGAAGTAGGTGAAACAGGCTATGCCAACCACTTAATGTAGTAAATTGTGGCAGCAGAGCTGAGCAGTTAAAGCAGTGGCCTTAGACTTGGGTTATAATCCCATCTCTTCCATTGGATTACTGAAGAAAATTGGGCTGGATTTTTAAAGCTATTTGGGTGTATGAAGCTGCTGATAGATGCCTGCCTCTTGGGATCTTCAAAGTCCCTAAGTATATTACCTGGTATATTTAAATGCATGTAAAAATGCTGTATCACACCTAGGAGTAATAACTGAATAATACTGAACATAATGCTCACAGCAAATACACATAATCCAGGGGTGGGCAAAATGAGGCCTGGGGCCAGATGCGGCCCACCAGGCCATTGCATCTGGCCTGCGGGGCCCCTAAAAAATTAGAAAATTAATATTTATCTGCCCCTGGTTGCCTGGCATGCAGCCCTCGATGGCTTGCCAAAACTAGGTAAGCAGCCCTCCGCCCAAAATAATTGCCTACCCCTGACATAATCCCACAGTCCCCTAAGCCTCCACTGGTGAGCAGAGCTGATTGACTAGGAAATTGCACATTGATAAGTTTGCAAGTAAAGGCTGGGATTGTCAAAGGATGATGTGGAGCATCCACGATGTTGAGTGTCCTATTGGCGTTGAGTGTCCACCACAATCGCAAGCACCAGGTTCAGCTCGCTCTGACCTACGTGGGCATATGTCCATTTGTGCATGAAGGATCACTGCACATTCACAGAAATGCTCATTAATCCCCAGAAGTTCACGTCATTGATCGGGAATGATTAGCTGTCTGCAAATTCATTATGAAAGGTCATTGCATGTCACTCATTATCCTCCCGTTCTAAAGCGTTCGGTTATGGAATTAGGATGCACTGCAGAAGCAACTACCATGCCACGCAGGGGACTGATCACACAACGTGCATAACCAAGGGGCAAAGAGAACGCTTAATGAGCCTAATGAGCTGGCTGGATTTGGTCAAACCCACTGTGTGAGCGCTGTTGAATAAGGGGTTTGGGGTGGGAATGATTTGCTAATCAAAAATGGGACTAACTTCTGGAAAAAATCTCCTCTATGTGAAGCTGTTCAACCCACTCAGCTAACAAATAGTCCTGGGATGAAATTTGTTCACACAAACCATTTCTCATACAATTAGGAATAACAAAGTGTAAAAATCAAAGCAATAGGGTCCCCATTGCCCTGCTTCTTCTCTTGCCCTCTACCAGTGCAGCATGTGTGTAAAATGCTAACAAATCTCCGCAATAATATTTTACAGCTGCTGTTTTGCAAATGGCTGCTCGCAGGTCAACAGAGAGTCTCCGCAGCTCTGTTCATCGCTCACTCGGAAAGCATTGAGAGAGCTAAATTTACCAAATTGAATTTTTTGTGTGTGTTAATTCTGCACCCAGCTCTGTTCCCTCGGGTCCGTTCAGTCTACTAATGTGCATGTGTGCGTGTGCTTGCACGTGTGTGCATGTGGATCCCTGTGTGTATCCAGGCGTGCACGCATGCACATGCATAAAACTCATCTGTGTTGGGGTCAATCAGAATTTGTGCTTTCAAGGCCCAGTTCTCATTTACACTGAGGCCCTTTAAAAATCTTTTGCAGTATATAGAGGGCTCAATATGAATTAATAATGTGCATTGTTACGTGTCTGCCGTGGCAGCAGACCTTTCTTGCCCAGTTTATCTAATGGGGGGAAGGGAACCGGCAGGGAATTTTACACATGGGACATATCACCTTACTTCTCTCCTCTTTTCCTTTTATTCCCCCGACCTTTCCTTTTGCAGCGTGGGGTGATAGTCGCAGATGAAGAGGAGTATTTCATTGAGCCGCTGAGCCTAGGAGCCAACGTCAGCACAGGGAACGAGGGCGAGGGAAGCCCGCACGTCGTGTACAAGCGATCGTCTCTCCAGTACTCACACATGGATGCAGCCTGTGGCGTGTTAGGTATTTGTGCCAGTGACTCCGATTCTCTCCGGTGCAAGCTGGGAATTCAGTTCCATGTAGACCCAAATCCTCAGCTCTTTGCTGCCCCTTGTAGCAAGAAGCAGCTCCGCATTCGAGCCAAATTTATATCCTTCCTATGAGAACCTGGCATTGCCCAGGTTGTTCAAGGGTATAAATCAAAGAAGTCAAGAAGGCTGCTTCTGAAAACCTTTTTAACCCAGGCTATGGCATTTTAACTATTTTAACTATTTAACTATATTTAACTATTTTAACGATAGCATTTTGTCCCCATCTATTGATTAGAACACATCCCAAAGGTAATACCTCGCTCAGAGGTGCTCCAATAGCTCAAGGAGCACAGGCTTGTGGTCTTGCTAACAGTTTTGGTCTTGCTAGTGACTTGTGAGGGTATCAGTAGTATGCCACTATATATGAGTTATGTTACAGCCTTTAATTGCATGATCACATGCTGTTTTTCCCAGAGAACCCCGTCTCATTCAGTGCACAGGAGTTGTGTAGTGAAAGCGATAGAGGCTGCCGAAAGAGAAAGGACAATGAATGGTTAGGGTGGTTGAATGCTACCCTGGAGAACTGGATTCAGCCCCTGCCTCTGCCACAGAGCTCCCATTCGATGCTGGGCAAGTCACTTAAAGTGTTTCATGGTTGATTACTAATTGCGTTTTCCACATTTCCGACTTAAGATCCTGGTGGCTGATTTGCAGAAGAGCTGAGCACTCAAGCTAATGAGTGGTCTGAACATAGATAGCGCTGCATAATGCTATGTGCTCTGAGAAGTCAGGTTCTTATCACATCAAGTCTGAGGTCCTCCTGAGCCTAGCAGCCTGTTGTGGTTAACCTTATCAAGGGCGGGAGGGATTTTGAGATTGTCTCGGACTGGGTGTTGCGGGATGGAATTAAGAGCTCCCTTGTCAACAACTGAGTCTCAATTGAGAAGGTCTTGAAAATGCTCCTTCTAACGGAGTTGGTGGGTCCCCTGTCCTTGATCAGATCTCCTCCGTCCTTAGGTCTCAAGAGGGTTGGTCCCTGGGTGCTCGGACCTTAGATGGCTTTGTTGACACTGACAAAAAACCCATGCATAGCGTGGATGTCAGCAAGATGTTGAATCTCCTTCACCTTGTCTTCCCACCAGCTATTCTTCATATTGCAGGTCCTCCTTTGGACCTCTGCCTGGGCTTGGTGGGAGTTGATGTCCTTCTGCCAAGCACAAAAGGCCTTGCGCTTGCAGCTGATTAACTCTTGGGTCTTCCCTTCATTCTCATCAAACCAGTCTTGATGTTTCCCAGTAAAAAATCCAAGCATCTCTTCACGGACACTGGTGACAATGGACTTCAAAGCACCTCAAGTGCTACCAACAGTCTCCCATTGTCCGGATGTCTGACACCCATGCAGCTGTCTGACTCCAGATTCCTAAAGCAAGGTTTCTTCTCACAGCTCAATTAAGGCGTACGCTCAAGAGGAGGGCAGAGAAAGTGCTTCAAGGATGTCCTCAAGGCGAGCTTGGAAAAAATGCAACATCAACATCAACTCATGGGAGGCTATCAGCCCAGACCACCCCAAAAGGAGAAAGAGTCTGCTGCAAGGATCTCAGGACTTTGAAACCTTACAGTGACAACACGAGACGGAAACCCGGGAGTGACAGAAACAGCACATCACAGCCCAAATCAAAAACTCAGGGCCTCCCACCGCACACAGAAACATGTGCCCAAGTTGCAGCAGAGCCTGTCAAGCCCAGATCAGCCTCGCCAGCCATCTTCAGACCCACAGATAAGGCAGTCATGGAAGGCAATCATCCTCAATGGCGAGGGACTGCTGAAGATTGTGGTTAACGCATACCAGTTTTTGTAGCCCACAGCACACCAAGGAGTGATGTGGCCAGCTGCCTTTGATGCTCCAGCCCGAAGGAGCAAGGAGTACCCATTTACAGCTGGGTCATTTGGCATGAGTCCAGGGCAGGACTTTAACTCACATCTCCAGAGCTGTAGCAAGCTGCCTTACCCCTTTCTGTCACTACACCCCTTAGGTGTCCCATGTTGGCGCCCCAAATCAGTGACCATTTAGAGTCTAGTGTTTTTGTGCCTCAATTCTCCATCTGCAAAATGAGGACATGGACTCTTCATATGGCTATGAAAATAAATTAATTTGTGTTTGCAAGGCTCTGGGATACTCTAGTTATGAGCATCACAGCAAAACTAATAATTCAGAGGAAATGAATAATGCTCCTTTTGGAGCAGGGTTGGAATAGTGAGCAGGAAGCGAGGCTTGGGGACACATGCTGAGTGAGGAAGATGCAATGTGGAACAGCTGTTTATTAATTGAGCACTGAATGAAACAAAGGTTGTGTCGAACACATAGTATGTGATCAAAGGCAATCAAAGACTGAAGCATAACCCGCATACACAAAAGGGGCAAATTTAAGATTTGCACGGGTTTTCTTAATCCTGACATCTCCCAGATTTGAGAGCTTGACTTTGCAATGTTAATAATGTTCTTTTAACATACTGCTTGTGCATGTGATTAATGTATCTATATATCTATACCTATATCTCTCTCTCTATCTCTCGCTCGCTATACATAGATATAGATATATAGATATATCGATATAGATCTATATCGATATATAGATCTATCGATATAGATCTATATATAGATATATCTATAGATAGCTATATATAGATATAGATATAATATAGATGCAGATATAGCTGGTGGTAGATATATCTATATATATAGTTGGTGGTGATGGAACAGATACCATTTTCTCTTCTGTCTTTCCCTCCAGAAAGATGGAGAAAAATGTTGTTTCGGTGAATGTGAAAATCGGTTTATAACCCATGTATTCCCAAACTTTGTGTTCAAGCACCCCCTTCAATGTGTGCCTTACACGTGGGTCTTGATGGCTAGAGATGGGAGCTTGCAGATCTGTCGGTGCTGCACGTGCCATGACTGTGCTGGAGTCTTTCTGTGCCCGGACTGTGTCCATCTGAGGGCACTGTGCATTTGGTAAAAGCTGGTATGCGGCTGGATACTGTATAGCAGGGCTGTCTTTATTCTACAGTGATTTTTGGTGAACGTGTACGGGGCTGGGAGGTATCTCAGAACAAAGCGCGGGGGTGTGGGGGGGGTGCGCACGGTTGAGCGATGTACCAGAACAGGAGGCTCTGTGCTAGGCAAGTCTCTGCAGACGGAGGTTGTGTGAGAGGCAGGAGTACACGAAGGAAGGTATTGTACACACGTAGGTGAGAGGCTGTGGGCAGGGTGCCTTATTAAATGGGGAGGGAGCCCCAGGGGAATTACTTTTTGTGGGTGCACCTCTTTGTCATGGGCCGAGTCGTGGTAGCTGTGTGCCTACGGTGATGAGTTTGTCCTGGCTTTTGGTAGGAGCGCACCATGTGCAGGGGAACGCAGGCACACGTGCAGATGGTGCGCGCGTGCCCTTTCTCCCCCAGCTCTTCCGCAGCCGGCAGGGAATGATGATTTTGCCCTCTGTTCCCCGTGTGGGATGACCCCGAGGCCCGGCACACGTTCGGTCTGGAGATTTACGCTTCATTCTGGATTTCCTGCCTGGTGTCCTGGCCGCCAGGCCCTGCAGTGGATGCCCGGGTGGAAAGCATGTTGCTGGAGGGTTACAATGCAGGAGACATTTATGTGAGACGACAGCAGTTTCTTTTGAGGAATTGCTGTGGGCTGCCAGAGATATTTCAAGCAAAGCAATGATGTCTTTGCCTTCCCCTTATCCTTCCACTTGGAAGCTTCTGCTTTCCCCTTCTGTTTTCTCTCATTCATCTCCTCCCCTTCACCTACTTATCCTTGTCCTAGAAGAAGTTAAGTCTAGGCTCCCCCAGAAACGTTGCCTCCCCACCCTCTGCATGACCCAGCAGGTGCCAGGAAAAGTGTCCTTGCCAAATGCAGGGCCTTCAGTCCTGGCTGGGCTGCCGAACATGGTCGTCTCCTCCTTTCTTTGAGATGGTGCTTGGACTACACTTCTAGCCCCATCCCATGCACAGTAGCAGAGGCAGGAGACACATACCTGCTCCTTGCTACAAAGTGCTTGCAAACGCTGTGTCTCACAAGGGTGCTGTGAGGAAATATATATTGCAGATTATCAGACGGCGCGGTAAATAGTTAAGAAAAATATAGTACGTAGTGCGTGCGTGCGTGCATGTGTGCACGCTGCAAGGAATTATTGCTCAGGTGTTTCAATGTGCCTGTGCTGGCAGTAGAAAATCTTAACACAAGTGGAAGCAGACAGAGCTGCTGTCTGTGGCATGCAGCAAGGTGGCAGTCCAGGGCCTGAGAGGGCTTGCGTGTCTGTAGGATTTCGGACTTCTTTTCCATGAGTAAAATCTCCCCATCTAGCAAGTTGCACCGACGAAGCATGTCACTTCCTTTAGTGACAACACGTGCCTATACACATGCGCCAGGGTGGAGGCGTTTTAATTAGAGCAGCTCCCAAATAGCCGCTCGAATTAAAACGTTGCAGCGTCACGTGTATCAACCACCCCGCATGGGGAAATGGCAGCAGGGGCATTTTAACTAAAGCTCATCTGACAATTTCAGCTAAAGTGCCCCCGCCACCACGTGGACGCTTACTATACTACACGTGACAGTGAGGCACAATGAATCGAGTCTGTGCCGATGTGTTGTAATTAGAGTGTGCCAGAGCATGTGTATAGCCACCCAAAGGCTCCCACTGACCTCTGGAAAGGAAGCTAGTAAAGGAAGGGAGGGAGGCTGGTGTTTTACGGTCAGGATCAGAGGATGCAGAGAGGAGGGTGCTCCCAACTGCCCCGAGTCCTTGCCTGGTTTGTGTGTCCCTGCAGGATACATTTGATCCTGAGGTTGTAAAGCCCGTGACACGTGAGCCAGCGTAGAAGCACGGCTGCGAGGGATGGTGCTTCTAGGAATAGCGTCACCTTTGTGGCAGTGCCGGCGGGGAGTGAGGCGGGCTGCATCCCTCCTGCTCCCGCCAGAGCGTCAGGAGACGACCTGGATTTTCCTGGCCCCGCTCCTCCCACCGTGGCTCCCAAAGTCATGTTACGCAAGGCAGCCAGCAGACTCCCCTTGTGCTGACTCTTTGCCACATTCCCCAGCTTCCAGACGAAAGCGAGTCTGTTCCCAATTGTTTCTTGGAAAGCAAAGACCACGGAGCAGGAGCCACAGGCCAAATACAGTTCAGAACAACCACAGCGCAACTGGCCTCGGCAGTGACATCCCCTCCTGTCGCCCCACAGTCTTGACCTGTCCTGACCTCCCCAAAAATCCCCCTTCTCTGCGGGCAGCAGACCACAAGCTCTCCCTGGGCAAGCCAAGTGGCCTTGTCTGAGCTCCACGAGGTCGGATTCAATCACCTTTCCTACATCCCCAGATTAAGCCCACCGCCCCCATCCTGCCCAGGAGGATGTTTCAGTTTTATCACCGCTCCATAGTAGAGGGGCACGGATTCATCTCTGCCTCTGGTTTCCTACCAAAATAGCTTCAGAGGGACCCCCAGCTTCCGGTGCGCTACGGTTCCCAGCACTCGGGATGCTCCTCCCGCAGTGCCGCTGTGCTGGGCAAAGCATGGCAGTAGGGAAGGAGTATGCTCAGCAGGGCCAACTCTCTTTGGAGACAGGCACTTGAGCTGAAGCGGCTCGATTTATCAGTCAAGGCTGAAGCGAAGTCCTCCATCCTCCTCCTGTGAGTGTAGGGCAGAGGTAGGCAACCCCTGGCACGGGTGCCACAGTGCAGCACTTGAATGCTTTCTGCTTGGCACACGTGCCTCGGGGTGGACGGCAGGGAAGGGGCCACTACAAGGATCGGGCCCCTGGGGGCTCCCCCACCATCTGCCCCCGGCACTCCAACATCTGCCACGTTGAGCTCACGGGTGTTTTTGGCAACTCCGCCCAAAACTATCGCTGACCCCTGGTTTGGAGGTTGCAGCCGCTGCTGAAGCCAAAAGCCCAAATCCTGTATTTAGGGGTGGAAGATGAAGAAAGTGGGGGGGAAGATTTGCAATGGCTTTGTTTCCACGGCATGTTCGCATGCTTTCTAAGTGGAAGAGCCATAGGGGGAGGGCGGAGACGGCTGGAGCAGCGAAAGGTGCCGCAGGTAAGGACTCAGCTGTGTTGCGGGAGTTGTGGGGGGGAGCCCAGAGACAGCAAAGGGGCTGCAGGCTGGCGTGAAGGAGAAGAGGCGGACCTGAGCTTGGGGTTGGGGGAGCCAAGGGACCTGGGGCTCAGCACAGCGGTACAGGTGAGGAGCCTTTGACAGGTGTTATGCACCTTGTACCTGGCTGCAGCCAATGCTCTCGCGCTTCACTTTCCTAATACGAAAAAACACTCTCAGTATGGTATTTTGGGGCAGTATATAAGCCTTAAAGTACCTTTCTTTCCCCAGATGAGAAGCCCTGGAAAGGAAGACACTGGTGGCTGAGAACACTAAAGCCCTCCCCGCTGAAGCCATCAAGCAACCACAGCCAGCGAGGCCAGCTGCCCCTAAAGAGATCGGTCAGCACCGAGCGCTACGTGGAGACCCTAGTGGTGGCTGATAAAATGATGGTGGGCTACCACGGGCGGCGGGACATAGAGCAGTATATCCTGGCCATCATGAATATTGTAAGTGTTATACCCACATCACAGTCCTGCCTGAGGTGTATAGCAGGGGAGCCTCTAAGGGATTCCCGCAGCACGGTGGGTGGGGAAGTTTGCTTTCTTCGAGGGAAAAGGAGACAGTGGAAGGGACCTCAGGAGGTCATATCTAGTCCAACCCCCTGCTCAATGCAGGGCCAGCCCCAGCTACATCATCCCAGACGAGGCTTTGTCTAGCCAGGTCTTAAACCTCCAAGGATGGAGAGTCCGCACCCTCGCTGGGTAGCCTGTTCCAGTGTTTTACTACCCTCCTCATGAGAGAGTTTTTCCTAATATCCAACCTAAACCTCCCTTGCTGCAACTTGAGCCCGTTGCTCCTTGCTCTGTCATCTGCCCCCATTGAGACCAGCCCAGCTCCGTCCTCTTTGCAACCCCCCATGCAGGGAGGTGAAGGCTGCTATTAAATCCCCCCTCCGTCTTCTCTTCTCCAAAATAAATACGTCCAGTTCCTTCAGCCTCTCCCCGTAAGTCATGTCCCCCAGCTCCCTAAGCATTTTGATTGCCCTCCATTGGACTCTCCAACTTGTCCACATCCTTTCTGTAGTGGGGGGCCCAAAACTGAACACAGGACTCCAGATGTGGCCTCCCCAGTGCCAAATAGAGGGGGGAAAATCACTTCCCTTGATCTGCTGCCAACGCTCCTACTGATGCAGCCCAGGATGCCGTTAGCCTTCTTTACAACAAGGGGACACTGCTGGCTCCTGTTCAGCTTATTGTCCATTGTAACCTCCAGCGTCTTTTCTGCAGAGCTGCTGTTTAGCCACTTGGTCCCCATATGGTAAAACACAATAGCAATCTGCTCTCATGATGCAGGGCGCAAACTGATCACCATAAAAATTAGGAAGGAGTAAATCCCATCCCTCCAAATGGTGCTGCCCTTTTCTCTAGGTTACAGAGCAGTTAGGACTTCCTCTGCAACACTGGGATTGGGTTACTGTTGGAGATGGGATCCCAAGCTAGAGACAGGGAGTCCGCTCCGGCTGTGCTGAGTCTTGTGAGGTGAGACAGGCTAGGAAGGCATCCACGGATATATGAAAGCCCTCTTTTCCCCACCCATTTAACTAGAGTGAAGGGCTCGTTCTGTTTGGATTTTCAAGGCAGGGGCCAGATTTTAAAATAATCCATGTATCAACAGTTGCACACGGTATAAAGCGTTCATAATGTTGGAAAAACTTTTAAGGTTTGGTACAGACGTTCAAAAAACCCAAGGTGGACTGTCTAAAATTGTAATGCCTGTATTTGGCCTAAGAGACCGTGTCATTTCTGGCCCACGTGCATAGTCATCTGCAAAACTCAGACCCAACGTTTTAGGCATCTGAACAACTTACCACCAGGTAGACGGGTGTGGAGCTTTACCGTTGCGCAGTAACAGCCCAAGTGTATGCCCTCGCTCTGCGGCAACTGGAAGCTGAGACACCATTACTCACTTCTTTCTCACTTTCCTACTGTTTAACTTCCTCAAACAGGCTGACAAGGGCAGCTGTGATGGAGCTGCCAATGCATGGCAAAGTCCTGCCCGCTTTGTCTCCATAACTGACACACAGTGCAGCTCCAAAGCCAAAAGCCTTTGCCCTCTGGGCGTAAGAAGGAGATCTAGGTACTGTTTAGCACTTTCTGTTAGAGTCAGGCCAAAAGCAGGACCCCCAAACTGAATGCTCCTTGCTGTTGGAGAGATGTGAAATCCAAATCCAGACTCCATTTCTGGACGGTGTTTATCTTTGTGTTCAACACGATGGGGCCAAGACCCCTAAAAACCAATGCCCGCGGATGTCCTGCAGCAAAGGGCAGCAGTGTGCACCCACCCAGGCGCCCCCCACCCGCCGCTGCATCGTCTCAGTGACAGCGAGCTCATTTTTAAGACTCGTCTTTTCTTGTTTCTTGGAGGTCAGGTTGCCAAACTTTTCCAGGACTCGAGTCTGGGCAATATTGTCAATATTCTCGTGACCCGACTAATCCTTCTCACCGAGGATCAGGTAAAATTTGGGGGGAGCTTCTGGGTCTTTGCCAGCCCAGCACACCTGAACAGCATGGCGGTTCTTCCGTCACACTTCTGAGCGTGTTGTAGCCCTGCATGTTAAAGCACGAAGCCGTGGCTGAGCAGCCCAGGCATAACCAAGTCGAGCGTCTAGGCAGAGCCCAGTGCGCTGCTCCACAGAGCAGGCTCTCCCGGGTGCAAGATGCTTGCTGACTTGCTAAATGTACCGAGTCCCCTTAGAGAAAAGGGACCTGCTGTGTAAAGAAGCAACCCAGGATCCACCAGCCACAGCTGAACGCACCACAGTGTCTCTGTGGTCTTGATTCCTCCCGCACCGCCTTGCTCAATGGGAGAGGGAAGTGGATCTCCGGCTGATCTGGGAGAAGGTATTCCCGGTTCACCATGTCGTGGCCTCTTTGGGGACATAATGGGACTGCTTTCCTTCCAGCCCACTTTGGAGATTAACCACCACGCCGGGAAGTCCCTGGACAGCTTCTGCAAGTGGCAGAAATCAATCGTGAACCGGAACGGCAATGGAAACGCTATCCCTGAGAACGGCATCGCCAGCCACGACACGGCAGTGCTGATCACCAGGTAAGACCCCCGCTGCTCTCTGAGCATGCGTGTGCTGAAGAGTTACCTGGGGCTCTTATGTAGGTGCGTCCCCCAAGTCTCCCCACCCCACATCCCCATTCATACACAAAACCCTCTCACCCGGCTATGGTGGTGCTTTAAATTCACGTGGGTCAGTCCAGCTGGGGCTGCAGCCTGTGTGGGGTTTGCCCCCAGGCTGGTAACTCAGCCGCACACGTCACAGGGAGGACGCAGACTAAAATACCTCCAGTGCTTTCTCACAACTCCCCTTGGAGGCCCAGAAAGACAAACGCATTCTCCTGCGTGTTACTGGAAAAGACTCATAAACTGGCTCGGTTTATCGTTCCACCGGCAAACGCACAATATATCCACCCCCCTGAAGTCCTTGGGGATGCCCATGAGGAACCAGTAACTCAAGCATGGTTTGCACTCCAGGACTTGGCTACCCCGGGTGTCAATGGTCTGAGCTAACGCTGCGTTGAACACTTAACCCAGACTTGCAAATGCATGTGCCATCAGCGCTAGACTCTTGAAAGGAGGCAAATGAGAGCGGCTTGCGTGACGGCGAGTGCTGTGCCGCGCGCGGAGGAGGGAACCAATGCAATTAAGTTGCAGCAACAGGCAGAGAGAGTCGGGTAGAGAACAGGCGCCGTGCACCATGCAGTTCTTTGAGCATCAGCACATCCCTGTGTATCAAAATCAGTGGGATATAAGCACATGCTCAAGTGCATTACTGCGCTGGGGCCGGCCTGGCCTGCCTGTGAAAGTATGCTGACAGTGCAGATATGGGACTTACACGGGATGCAAACAGCAGAGTGCATTGGACGGGGTCGCACCAAGGGATGGGAGCTGGAAGAACCATTTGGGGCCCAAGACTGGAACGACCCTGGCGCTGGCGGGGAGATTTAAAGGGCGCTGGCACGGCTGCACGACACCGGCCCTCCGCCAGATTGAGCCTTTCGTTGAGCACGTGAGCGCTGTGTTGTAACGGAGGCGCGGAGGCCTCCGGGAGTCATCAGCATGGCTCTGCTTTGCACCTTTTTTCCCCTCTTGAGGAAAAGGGGGAGGCTGTAAAATTCAAGCAGCAGACGAGGGAGTCTCCAAGTGGGAGCTGGCTCCCTTTGGCTTCCCCGCACGCTGCGCGCTCGCTCCAGTTCCCTTCAGCTGCAGGAGCTGCACGGAGCCTGGCTCATGTCAGAAGAGCTTGTGAAATTTTTACAGGGTGGAGGGAGGAGCCAGCAAAAGGCCCCGTCGGCCTTGGCTTCACCCTTCCAGGACTGCAGCGTCTGTTTTCCCTTCCCTCGCCCCGCGCTTGTGGTGTACAAACGCTGACTCCGAATTCCTCGGCTTCCCACCAGATGTTTGAACTAACCCTAAGCAACTCCTCGGCCCCGCGCTCCTCCTGCGCCAGGCCTTGGAAGGGGCACATCCGGCCCTGTCTCTAATAAATTCCCCGTCTCCCGATAACATCTTGCTGAGCTGTGGGCTTTTTGCTCTTGCAGGGACGTGTCAAATCACAACCTCAGAAGGGTTGCATGGAGTCGGCTCGAAACAAAGCAACAAATGCTTTTCACTGGCTCGGTTCCCTGGTAGGGGGTGAGGGGGTCTGCAGCGAGCAAGAGGCCAAAAGGCCAGGAGCCCTTTACAAGGAACATTGCTCTTAACCCACTACAGCTATAAGTTTCACGGGCTGCGAGAAGCTTAATGACGGCACCTGGGCCCATTCACAACCCAGGCAGATGCACAAACTTCTTCCGCGGGGCTCAATCCCGGCTAACGATCTTCATCAATCCTTGTTAATTATCTTTGCATGTTTCATATGCATCTAAGCCCTGACCAGCACCACACCTGCTGCTTTACTCCTGGCCTTTGTATCCCGCACAGCTTGTGCATCTCAATCCAGCCCCACCTTTGCACTCGCTCCTGGTACCCTGCTGATAGCTGGCAGCACCCTGGGCTATTCCAGCTAGAGATGCACTGCCCGCGTGAGCTTTAGTATCTGATGGTACGGATCATCATGACAAAGAAACAAATGTTTGGGTGGGTGTGACAGGGAAGGGGCAAAGAAAGGGACGTGGGCGTTGGGGGCAAGTATTCGGATTGAACCCGAACTTCGCTCTGTGGCCTTAGCTGTTGCCTAGTGAGCCTGAAACAGCTGCTGCGTCCCACTGTAGAGCGGGCTGCATCTCATTTGGGGACTGGAGTTTCCCTGATTGCTGTCCTTTAATCTTTATGTGCCAGTAACTAAAGCTGTGTAAATAACTCCTATTTTGGTGTGTCAGCTGAACTGGGAAGCTGGGAGGAAAAACACCCTATTCTGGGTCAACCCAGGGCTAGATCTTGTGAAATTTTTCATTGACTAGCAAAGGCAAAGAAACTCCATTTTGCTTTTTGTCATGCTTTTCACCCGAGCTTTTTAAATAATGGTAAAGTGCATTTCAATATGAAACACCCTTTAAAACTGGAACGTTTCCCATCGTGTGAGGGATGCTCCCCAGCCAGCCCTACTTGCACACACTAAACCCCCCAAAAGGCAGCAGTGAAGCTGCTTGGAGACGGCCCCTGCAGTCACTCCTAAGCCCACCAAGGAGAGGGGACGTGGTGTAGACATACCCGAAGTGACCCCAAAAATGCAGTCTCTTGGCAGGACTTCTGTTGTTCTGTAGACAAGTCCTTAATTAAGCAAGGGCCCAAGTCACAAATTTTAGATGTGGAGCCAACCCGCATGTGTCTTCCTGTCTCCAGCTTCAGTTGAGGGCTCTCTTTGATATCTCTCTGTATCGCCCTGTGCCTCAAGTAAGAAAATCCTCCGGGAAGATTTATTCCCCGCCATTCGAGCCCTGTGAATATACGATTCTTTAGCTCGGGCCAGCTTTGAAAAATTAAAAGAAATTGGTCCAGAGCCGCTGAAAACAAAGCATTTTTACTCTTTGCAGCAAGGTGGGAAATCAAAGAAAGTTTCCTCCCAGGTCAAAGGAAATGTTTCCTTTGATTTCAAATTTTTGATTTCAGATTTTCCTTTGATTTCCTTTGAAATCAAAGAAAGTTTCCTCCCAGGTTCATAGTCAAATGGTGCTAATGGCTCTTTTTTAAAAATAAAATTGAAGGGAAGTTCAAAACAAAAGGACATTTTTAAACAGAAAATTGAAAAATGTCCTTTTGACTGTGTTGAAATGAAACATTTCAACTTCATTGTGGTTTTTTGGAATCTGGGGGTTTTTTAATCTTTCACTGGAATATTTTTGTTGAAGCCAAATTGGGTTCCTGAACACCTTTGGTGGCATCAAATCTGCATCTCTTTTGTCAGAAGAAAGTTTTGGCTGATAAAGATCTCCCACTTTTACTCACTGTGCCTTGATGACCTCTGGATTTGAGCTCAGCCTGACTAATGGGGGAGGCAGACTAGACAACCAGGCCTCCATAGGGCAAACACGCTGCTCCCTGCTGCCATCACTGCCAGCTCCTCTGGTACTGCAACGGTTGCCAGGCATCTCAGCAGATCTTAGCTGGTGTAAAATAGTCAAAAGTGGCCAGGATTGTAGCTATCCCCTTTGTCAAGTGGCCCACCAAAACCTGGTTAACTGAGACAATGATCTTTAAAGTGTTAGCCTCGCATCAGTTTTCCCATCTGTAAAATGGGGCACACGGAAAAGTAATGAAGATAAGACCATTAATGTATGTGAGGCTCTTGGACCCTGATATGATGGGAGCTATTCAGAAGCCTCATAGGGAGAGGCATAGGCTGGGGAGCAAAGCACCATGGGTAATATGTGGTATAGCTGGAGTGAGGCATTGTGGTTGGCCAGCTATATCACTGGCTGCTTGGTAGCTTCTTTCTTTCTTTCCATCTCCGCATTGTTTTGTTGCGTGAAACAAGAAGGGGCTGTTCCTTCTGGAGGCAGCTTTCTGGTATGTAGCGCCCAGGATCTCCTGCCCACTCAAAGCCCCGTGCTATGAATCCTGGGATGACCAAAACTCCCTAGATAATACTGGCACAGTACTTACAGCTGCACAACTATAAATATATCTGAAAAGCCTGTACTCACCAGCCCCAGGCAAAAACTCCATGGAGGTTAAGACGCTTTTGCAGTTAGCAAATAACGATGCTTTCCTCTGGGAGGAAACCAGACCATCTAACGAAAGGGCGCTTTCCCAGACTACACAGGCTTTGGGGCTTGCTGATGCCTCTTTCTTTTTTTTTTTTTTTCCCTCTTTTCTTTCAGGTATGATATTTGCATCTACAAGAATAAGCCGTGTGGCACTTTAGGTACGTGGTCGTCCCGCTCCAGAATCTGTGGTGGTCATCATACGTTGCTCCCATGTAGTGCACCAGTGATCTCAAGCAGTGATCTCAACATCAGTAGATCTCAAGGCCAGTTTCAGAGGTTAGGTGTCTAGCAAGGTGGTCCAGAATTGCATGGGCTGTGGCTGGTGGTCTCCTGCCTCATCACTAGAGTATTTTCTGCCATGGTGGCATGATGGCAGGTTGTTGGGTCGTGTATTGGACAAGCTTCCCCTCCTGGTTCCCATGCGGTGCTCGCCCTGCAGATACATGAAGAATTTAGTTTTCTCGATATAGCAATGAATCCGATCACTTAAAATACCATCTGAGCCTTGCCTGCCTTTTTTTTTTTCCTCGCTTGGCCCCTACTACTGACAGTGCATTCTCTGTGCAGAGGCCTTGAAGAATTTGCTGTCATGAGCTCAGGGATGTTTCTGGGTTGTTGAACAAGATAAATGGAGTCAGGGTTGATTCTGAGTAGCGCTGGCACCAACCAAAGCCCCTGGGCCAAACTCTGGGATCTGCGCGTTGTATCACTGCAGCAAGCTGGATAGGACCTCAGTGCTGGCCCTTTAGAGGCAGTTCTTCAAGCCAAGGTTTTGGTGTGGGCCTTTCTCAAGTTCCAGGAAGAGCCAACCCCATCCTGGGAATGTCAGCACTTGTGTGACCAGACCCATTTCCTCTCTGTGGAGACAATCTGGGATTAAGATGAGACTTGGCACTTCCAAGCCTTCCTCCAGCTGCCAGTCATCTTGCTGCAAGCGCTTTCACCGGCGGCACGGAGGGTAATGGGAGGCTCAGATGCCAAAGCCCATAAAACCACTGTCCCATCCTGCCCTGAGGCCTGATTCAAAGCCCACTGAGATCAGTGGGCAAAGTCAGGACAGTAACACGAGGTTAAGGCTCACAACAAATAGCGAGCTTTAAGCCCATTGCTGAGCCCTGAAACACAGCCCTTTTCTGTGCATCATTGCACACATCTGCAAACTCTCCAAGCCAGCCTCCCATGCTAACGGCAGCTGCCTTTCCTAGGGCTGGCCCCGGTCGGAGGAATGTGCGAGCGAGAGAGAAGCTGCAGCATCAATGAGGACATTGGCCTGGCAACGGCCTTCACCATTGCCCATGAGATTGGCCACACGTGAGTTTTGCTCCCTGAAGAGTCCTCTTAGGGATCCCTTAAAGGGAAAAGCCTGCCTATTTTGACTATACTTATTGGTAACAAGCTCTACAATCCTATTTTAAAAAAGAGCATTATGTCATCATAAAGATCCAGAAACTGCCATGCCAGATTGGACCAGTGGTCTGTCCAGTCCAATATTCCCCATCCTTGCCCAACCAGATCATATCAAAGTCCAGCTGGCCCCAGACGCCTGCTCTACCAGATCCCACCACCGATGCCTGTGCTCTGATGTCTTGCTTCCTTGCACATACTGGCCAGAAAATGGATCATGCAGTCCAATGTCCTGTTTCCAGTGCTCAGAGCTTCAGAGTAAGACAAAAAGCCTAATGTATCTGAACAAACTATAGTGCATGGAAGGGAAATTTCTCCTTGGCCTTCATTGATAATTGTCCTGTGCCCTGAAGCCTGAGGAGCAATAGTACCTTGACATTTTAGCCTTCTTTGGGACAAGAGCTTTTCCTGATGGTGTTTGTGCAGCACCTAGCACAACAGTTCCAGTTAAGACCAGTTGCTGCACATGCAGTATGCCTCAACCTAAATATTAAGTAATAATAATTCATACATGTCTTCAACCCAGTAGGTAATCCTGCTCAGCTGTGCACCTCAGTAAAAAAAAAAAAGCGGGATCATGTGTATTTAGGTAGGCTAAGCTAAAAACAGCCCAGCCTTGTGCTCTGGGTTTTTAGCTGCCACTTCCATAGCTCAGAAAGGGATTTTTGCCCGACACACAACATCGTATGGTTGGCCTGAGCGTCGGGCAGGAAACGGCAGTGAGGTGGGAGGCTGGGGACAACCGGGGGGCAGGTCAGAAGAAAAGGAGTTTCCCAGAAGGGGCAGCAACATCTGGATGGTGACACCCTAAAGTCTTCCCCTCACTGAGCCAGAGTTTGTCCATCACTGCCGTGCCCCTTGGGGTGCATCGAAGCCTTTGGAGACGGGCCAGACCCAATATCCCATCACACGCTGGCCTCCCCGGTTGCAGTCTGAGGACACCCAGGAGGGACATCAAGTGCAGCTCATGTCTTTGTTGTCTTTGTGATGTTCTCCAGATTCGGCATGAACCACGATGGGGTCGGCAACACCTGTGGCTCTCGTGGGCAGGAAACAGCCAAGCTCATGGCTGCTCACATCACCATGAAGACCAACCCCTTTGTATGGTCCACGTGCAGCAGGGATTATATTACCAGCTTCCTGGAGTAAGAAACCCCGCTAGTCATGCTCTCCCTTTCCCCTACAGCTGAGATCCTTCTCCAGCCTCCACTAGTGAGTTACAAGGAAGGGAAAGCCCAGGAGATTGCCCCACATGCACACACCCCATGCACAATCTGTTCCCTGGCTCCCAGCCTCCAGATCCTCCCCAGCCACGAACCTGCTCTCCTTCCTCCTCCTCCCTTTTTCCACTGCTTGCATTATCATCTGCTAAAGACACTAACCTCCTGATTTACCCTGCCCCACAGCATGGAGACCTTAGCAACACTTCCAGGAGCTTCACCAAGAAATCAGTGGCTCCTTGGGATGTCTGAAAGGAGTCCAGGGCAGGCAGGAAGCAGGGAGCAGAGTTTATGTAGTGGGGAAAGGTGTGCTGGAGACTGGATTCCTCTCTCTATCCAAGCAGTACAGACAGGCTTCCCCATCCATTGCAGGATCAATTTTAAGGCGCCCCTAAACAACTTGGGAAGAGATGTTCAGAGACGCCACTGAGATTTAGGAGCGGAAGTCCTAGGCCTTTCAGAAGGGCTGTACTCCTACACCACAGAGCTGTTTTTTAAACTTGTCCTGTCATAGACTGGGTCTCCCTCTGTGTCATCTTCAGTCTTTCCATCAAGAAGGGACTGCTCTGGACCAATTGTGAAAGGGCTTTTATTTTTTTGGTGGGATCTGGGTGCTTGGGTCTACTCAAAAGACTAGGTCCAGCTTAAATATAAGCCAAAGAGGAGCAAACAGTGTGTTGGGATCTTCAGGCGCAGGTCCCGTCTTGGAGCAGCCCCAGGGTTGGAGCCCAGTTGGAAAGGAGGTAATTCAGCCCCTCGCCCTGGAATTGTTGAGGAGTGTTACAAATGCAAACCTTATTCACGGATCCCGAGGCCTTGAGCTTTCCCTCCGTTCCAGCGAGCTTGGCCGGGACCTGGGGCTTGCCGTGAAATTCCAGGTCTGGCAGCTCATGTTTGGCTGCAGCAGAAACCTCTCCTTGTGACCCCTGCACCCACAACATAGCAAAGCGCATTCCTCCTGCAGCGCTGGGAGCCTGTTGCAGCAACTTCTGTTGTCCTCATGTAACCCTGCAAGGTCTCAGCTGGGTTGGCAGAGAGCGGTGAATTTACAGCGCGCTCCTTTACCATACGTTCTCTCCGCCCCCGCTTAACTCTGTAAGCTGGAGATGCTCCCCTGTGCCAGTGATCTCACTTGCTGCAAGGCTTTGGGACTCAGGGCTCTGGGAGTGATGGCAGGGGCTTCAATTTAAGGAAAGGGTATGGCTGCAAGGCGGGGGGTCAAGGAGGAATCGTTCTTGCAAAACTTGGATGATCCAATTAAGACCTGGCAAATAGGAGAGGCCGGGAAGAGTGAGGGGTTTCCATATTCAGCACCTCCAGCTATCGTTCTTCATTACACTTACATGGCCCTACAGTCACTCCGGACAAAGAGCTTTGCAAGGGCAGCTGCTTCTTTTCCCTCCGGGCACATGAGGAAGAGGGTTAGAAGTTCTCAGTGCCCTAGACCTGCTCCATCCAGCCATGCATTGTCCAAAAATCCCAGTATCCAAAGGGCTTCTTTACTGGTGGAAAGTGCTGGTGATAGGACACAAACCCTTTAGGCCAGGGCTTCAGATCTTGTGGGCATTGGGACCGCTTGTGTCCCTGAAATGAAGCCTGTGCTCCAAGTGCTTTGCTGTATCTGGACCATAATACTTAGATCTCAGAACACTATAATAAGATTGATCAAACCCCAGAAACAGTCCTATGTGGTGGACAGTGTAATCTCCATTGTGCAGGCAGAGGAAAAGAATCCCAGAAGGGCCTTTGGGAGGGGGCACCTAACTCCCTTAGGCATTTGAAAGTCCCATCCAGAGTTTCAGATCATTGTTGCCAGACTTGGGTTCCTAAACATACACTCTGTGCATGCACAGCCCTGTGATCGGTGAAGGCTCAGCACTGTAACATGGACTTAATGCCCAAACGCGGAGTTAGGTGCCCAGCTTTAGGTCCCCAGTTAGCGTATATTGCCCAACCTGGATTTGGCCACCGTCATCTGGGATGTCACAGAGAGACAGGTCCCTTTCTCCAAGACACGGCCTTATATTTTGGACCCCAAACTAACCTCCCTGACTCTTTCTCCTACCTTTTCCCTGCTACCTGGGGGCCCATGTGAAGTGAGCTCATCTGTTCAGCCTGTATAACGCATAGAACTGAAACCCCAGAATCACGCGGCTCCAGAGCTAAGCGGGAGCCTGCAATGCAGGTCCAGAGTTTGACCTATCCCTAGTGTCAGTCAGGTAAGGAGAAGGTTGAATCCCTCGCTCCCTCTGTCTAGTATCTCTACGCCCCATCGGTGTAGTTTAGCCCCTCACTGAAAACTCAAAGGGAGCCCTTTCCCAAGTCCAGAAAGGCACCATTCATTTGCTCCCCATTTTATTTCATTTTCATGGCAGTGTTGGCATTTCCCAGCTGCCTGGCCTGAGGCATGGAGGTACTGAAAGACCTCGGGAAAGCATACCCCACTTACATCCCTTGCTTCAAATATAGCAAGGCTTCTCAATGCTTAGCTCCGGGTTGCTAGCAGTTCAGCTGACACTCGCTCCCAGTCCCTGGTCACAACCCTCCTGTTCATCTACAAGAGTTTCCCATTAGTGATTCTTTGTCTTTTCTCCCCTCCAGCTCAGGGATGGGATTATGCCTGAACAATGCTCCTCCCAAGCAAGACTTCATCTACCCAACCGTGGCTCCAGGGCAGGCCTATGATGCGGATGAGCAGTGCAGTTTCCAGTACGGAGTTAAATCTCGCCAGTGTAAATACGGGGTAGAGAGCCTTCCTGCTTTACTATTGGTTCCAAGGGAGTGGAGGGCAGGGCTGTGCAGGGCGAAGGGCTTGGGCCACTGGTGCATTTCTTTTGCCACCCACGATGCTTTGCTGTCTCGCTTAAAATGGAAGGCACTCGCACCGCCGCCGTGAGCTTTGCCTCGTTGCTCGGGGGCCAGGCCAGATCTGCAGATCCGCTCGGCTCCGTTTCCATCGGCTCTCCCTGATGGGAGGCGTTCGATTAATTCCCATGACATCCCGGCTCCCTGGGGATCAAAGGGCTGTAGAGGGAAACCAGGCTGCAAGCTATTCATCCGATACCCTCTTCAGTTGATGGGTGGAGGCAGGGAGGTGTTATAGAAATCGTGCCCTATACAAATTCCCGGCCCATGCATAATCCTAAGGAAAACCTCTCCAGTGGGCATGCTACCTTGGTGAGGCCGTCTCCGAATATCTGCCTGGCTCAGGTGAGACTGTCCCAAGGGACGTGCTCTTGAGCCCCTTCTTCCCACATGGGGAGTAAAATGTAGGGTCTGAAGCCAAATCAGGAGCTCTGCTCACCACTGGTGGGTCTGTGGAGCAGCAAAGCCAGGTTAGAAAAGGCAACCCACCAGAAGGATGGGCCCCAGACATGGATTTCCAGTGCAAAGCCAAAGTCCACTAAAGCCAACGGAGTTGCTCTCAGTTTACAGGGCCAGCCTGGCCCTTCACCCGGAGAGCCCCATAGGTCCGGTTCCCCTGCAGCAATTACCATCCCGAGCATGATTTGCTACTAATGGCTTCTGAGTCCACCAGCAACTCCCACAAGTTCATTCTGCTTAAAAGTCAAAGCGGGGTTGTTTTCCCTGGCAGCGCTTCCAGCTGGCCCTGGAGCTCAGACACCCTGCGGGATTCTCTCTGCTTCCGACGGCATCAGCAACAGAAGAGAGCCTGAAACCTGAATTTTATTGGTCACTTTATCAAATGCCTGTGGCAGAACCGTTTCCGGCTCATGCTCTTAAAACTATGTTGGATCTGTCAGTTTGGTAGGGCTGCAAGAGAATATCATCCGTTATCTGGGACCCATCGGGAGGTAGCCTTGGCTTCTTGAACCTGGCAGAGAAAGGCAGAGCAAGAACCAACACCTGGAAGCTGAAGCCAGGCGCATTCGAGTGAGAAAAGGCACGCTAGTGAGAGCGTTTAACCATTAAAACAAACTACTTGGACAGTAGGAGCCCAGATGCTGTAGTGTATAACATAAAAAGTTGCATGGAAAGATCATCTTTGTGGTATGCCCTCAGTGACTCCTGTGAAATCCCATGCCCCTCTATGAGCTGCTGCACAGGGGGAGCTGGTTAGCTTAGCAAGCAATTTGGTCCGTGCTGAGCATGAAGGTATAGACTCTATTCCCACTCCCGTTCCAGTGTTAGCTCGACACGGCTAATAGGAAGGAAGAAGGGAAGACACCCATTTCAACAGGCAAAGAGGACGCCCTTCTGCCAGTCTAAGCCCCAGTCATGTGGATTTGCCAAGGGAGGTTGGTGCTCGCATCCCACTGAGAAGCAGCCAGAGTCCAGTGCCCTGCTCCTTCCCACCGGCCGGAGAACGCCAGCGGGGAGCGGGGTTCCTGAATCACGCTGCGGACTCCTTTTCTTAATCACAGCGTCCTCTCCCTGCACCTCATTATGGTAACTACAGTAATAATGCACACACCTTAGCTCCCTTTTGACACTAGGCCAGAGGATTCCCAGTCACTGAGTCAAGAGAGTTTCACGCAAGGCACAGTGGCTATTTAGGACGAGGCTTCAGAGGGACCAAAGAATCCCACCCTGAAAAGCTAAAGCAAGTCAGAAAGGGATGCTGAACAGCCTGCTACCTGATGGAGGGTAGGTGGCCTGCAAGGCCCACTGCTTCGGGCTCCAAGGGCAGGCTGGAGCCAGAGGACAGAAAGCTGCTGCCTTGTTGCACAGCAGCAGTGCTGGGCCAGTGGCGGAGTGTGCAATGCTGATGATTTGCCGTGTTACCTGGCTGACCTTAGGATCGTGGCCAGCCTGCCTAAGCACGTGATATGCATAGCAGGAGGCCGTAATCCTCCAGGCCGTGTGTCTCTGGAGAAGCCCTAACTGTAGTGTCATGATACTAGATCCTACTGCCTGCGTCCCCTGTAAGCGTGCTCTGCTTTTGATTCTTCCTACTGCTCCTCAGCGCCTGGTCATCTCGGTAACTGCAAGAACTGCCCAAGCTGCTGTCCCTCACTGTGCAGCAGGACAATGCAGAAGGATCCTGCTTTGATAAGTCTGTGATGTAGAGATGAGAGCAAAGACCCAGCTTGGAGAAGGGAACCTTTTCTGTCTTACAAGCCATGCTCTATAGCTCTGCACATTGGATGTCTCTGACATACCCCAGCTGAGTTCACAGAGGGCTGCAGCCTTCAGAGCCTGTTCTCCCACCTCAACATTTCTTCCATAGAAAAAAACCCCTATCTTTCTATTTTTAATACCCAGTTTAATTCCCAGGGAGTCATTTTCTGAGTAAGAGTTCAGGATTCAAACAGGCTTGCTCTAATAACAAAAGGATCATGATGATGATCTGGCAGCTGGCTCGGCCATGGATGCTAGACACTGCCTTGCAGTTTGCAGGTGATGAAATCTGGACTTTGGATGATTTAGGGGGCGAGCAGGCTCCAAGGCTCTGCATGTTCTGATTTAGCATCTGCAATGGATTTGCAGCGTCTCTGTGATGGGGCTGGCTCTTGGGTGCGTTTTAAATTGCCTGGGAGAAGAAAAGGCACAGCTGAGGGAAATTGTTGTTGCCTGGAGCTCATTAGAGGTCAGGGTGGAATTGCGCTGAAGGACCTGGAACTCAGATAGAGCCTCTTGGAAGGAGGAGAGGAATGTCAGGGCCCTTTCTGGCCAAACGGCACTCGATGCAGCACTTGGTGAGAGATGAAGAAGCAAGACATCTTCCCTCTTCCCCAGTCTTGGAGCTGGCTAGTGGATGGCAAGTGCAGCAGCTAGCGTAATTTTGAGCATCCTAAAAGCAGCTCTAAATGCAACCACCAACAATGTGTCCTTTAGGACTATGTTGCTGGCTGGTGATTGCTGTAGTGCAAGGATTCTTTGCTGGGTCTCTTCCATCCCAATGCATCCCCTAAATGCGTGGGTGAGGCCAGAGAGAGAGGGCATAAAGCTGCTGCCTGTGCTAGCTTTTGCCCTCCAGCATGCTGCTGCCTCTGGGGGTAACCAGTTGCCCAACTTGATCTGAGTGACAGAAAGGAGCTGTGATCAGATCTCTGTATTTATCATTACTAACTACAACCCAAAGAAGGAGACAGTCCCCTGACTATAAGGGTAAGATTGGGTTACTCTTGGACTTCTTCAGATCTCCTGGGATATGTGTTCTCTGGTAAAAATGGAAATCTGGGGTGCGGGGAGCCAGTTTTGATGCACTCATGTCATTTCGGTACTTTGAAAGCAGGGGTAAATTTTGGGAAACTCTTTCCTTGGCCCACCTCCTCATCTGAATGCCTGATCAATGCAGAATCAGTCCTGCTCTTGGGCTGGATGCCAAGAGGTGCTGAGCTCTTATTGATAAGTAGGCTGCGAGAGCGAAGCATCTCTCAGGACATGGGCCCATCTTTGTGTTGCTTCCCTGCCTAAAATGCGCCAGGTCCTAGACCGGGGTGGGCAAAATGTGGCCCGCAGGCAGGGTGCAGCCCACCTGGCCTTTCTGTCTGGCCCACAGGGCCCCTAAAAATGTCGGAAATGAATATTTAGCTGCCCCTGGCTGCCTGTCATGCGGCCCTCGATGGCTTGCCAAAACTCAGTAAGTGGCCCTCCACCCGAAATAATTGCCTGCCCCTGTCCTAGACCGTCCCAAGCCAGCTACACCTTCTCGTGATCACCAGAGCACCGCTTCACCGCCCCAGCTGCCGCAGCCGCAAGTGATTCCTAATCTTGGCTCTATCTGTTTCTTTTTTTTTTCCTCCCTACCCCCTGCCAACATCTCTCTTTACAGGAAGTCTGCAGTGAGCTGTGGTGTCTGAGCAAAAGCAACCGCTGCATTACCAACAGCATACCTGCAGCCGAGGGGACCATTTGCCAAACCAATACCATTGAAAAGGGGGTAAGGAAGCTGAGGGCACCAGAGTGAGTTGGCAGTGAATGGTCCTCCCAGTGACGAGCATGTTGACTGCTTGCATGAGTGCGGGGCTGATTCAAGATCGTGGTTCGCCCACCCCTGGCTCTGGCATCCGGTGCTCAGGCGTAGTCCTTGGAGAGGAAGGCTGGAAGTTGGAACTTCCCAAAGAGCCTCCATGCCCAGCTCTCACTGTGTTTCAGTTCATCTCTGACTTCTTCGGTGATCCCAGCGTGAAGTCCTGGAGAACTCACCGCAAAGTCTGGTCAGGCCTAGCGCAGGCCAGAAGTGGGGTGGAAGGCAGAAGGAGGGGTGTTGTGATGGTGGCTCGAGCACTAGGCTGAAACATGCTTCAATTCCAAGCTCTGAAAGTCATTTTCCCTTTCTGTGCCTCAGTTTCCCCATCTGTAAAACTGGGGCAATTATTTGCTGAAGCACTTTGAGAGCCTCTCATGAACAGTGCTCTGTAAGCGCTAGGTATTAGTAGTAGGCCTCATTTTTCATGTGCAGCTGAATGTGGCCTTTTTTCCAAGACTATTCATTTTGAAAGTGAATTTTGATTTAATGCTGCTCACACCCCTTCTGTGTTTGCTCAGAATTTCCTGTGCCAACATTCAAGTAAGGAGATTTTTTTTTTTTAAGCTTGAATATTTGCTGAAAGCAAATGTCAGCCTGTGAAATGGGCTGTCACCATCCGTTCCAGACATGGTCAGCTGCATGCCATCCAGTGAAGGGCAGGAACAGACACCACAGGACTACCTGGCCCAGCAGGGATTTCCTGGTTTAAATGTTAAGGGCCTGATTCCCAGTTTGCCAGCTTTCTGTGCAGCCATTTACACCAGTGCATATCAAGCGTGAAGCACAGCTATTTCCAAGTGCTAATGACCTGCTCTGCCTTGGCTAGCTGCAAGTGGTGTCTAGGGCAACAGAGAATGAGGTCTGGAGCATTCCTAGTGTAACAGAGGTGTGTTTTTCCTAGCAGGCGAAAGCCATTGCAAAAGGAGTCAAGAATGAACTTCAAACTCTTAAACAGCTCATGAGTCTCACATGCAGGAAAAGAGCCAGAGTCTGAAAACGCATCATTCTCTCTTTTCCCTGTTGGCCATCTTTCCATCTAACAAAGCAACCCACTTCGAAAGAGAAGCAATATGTCTAGTTATTGCAGCACTTGGTCTCCTAGGGTCCAGTCCCACCTCTGACACTGGCTCCCTGTGTAACCCTAAGCACGTGACTTCACCTCTCTATACTGCAGGTTCCCCTCCCTTATTGTGGGGACTATGGGCACTTGTACACATCACGTTTTTTGCCCTTTCCAGCACTGCAACAGCATGACTGTTTGTACAAACAGGTTTTCCGGATGAGATGAGGCTCAACCCATTAGTGGTTATGAAGCGATTTGAGAGCCTCATGTGAGATGCTACTGGCCAGTATTAATTATTTGAATCCCCATTAGTCAGAGCTCCTGGTTAGCAAGACCTTGGCTATTTCCCCCCATTGGTTTTCCTGTTGGGCAAGCCCCCAGACTGGAACAGTTTGTAGAGCTGCTGCTTCAGGTCAATGCTGGCAGTTCCCCCGTTGGCTGGTGGGAGAGAAAAGGATCGAGTGATTTGAGCAAAGAAGAGAGGAACTGCTATACTATAGGGGGCACATAAAGACTTCTCTCCTGTGATCTACCAGCCCTCCAGGCTAAGGCATCTATAAGATATCTAGGCAGCCCAAGTCTGACTCTGTTATGGTGCCTCCAGGGTGGGGCTCTCCTTATTTATATGAAAACAGTGATTTTGTCTTTAGGGATCTTTCTGAGCACTCCCCAGGGGTGTTTCTTACCCATCTTGTGATGAGCAGAGCGGGCCTGAACTCTCAGGGCTCTGCACCTGGTGCCACTGCTGCAACAGAGCAGCAGCATTTCACACACAGGGCACATAAACCTATACTGACCCAATGTACCAGGCTGGTGGCAAAAGTGAGGGTGGTCATTCAGCCAGTCAGATGGACCTCCCAGGGAAGCAATCACATTTCTTTAGCCATCCATGGAAATCCATGTCCACATGTGGATTGACATTAAGATTTCTCAAAAGCAACTGTGACTCCAGACACACCTCCCCTTCCATCCAGTGAAATCAGGGTCTGGGTATGGTGCAGCTTAAGCCCATTTCTGAGAACCAAAATGTTTTCCAAATGAATCGGCTATCACCCCTGTTACTCAGAGGAGCACCAAAGGGATTGGGTGCTCTTGGGATGCCCATTTGAACAGTCTCAACCTGCAGAACTGGGCTGGGAGCCCAAAGACCCAGTTTTCTAAGGAAAGCAGGTTGTTAATGCTTGAGGGGCATTCTTGGCTCACCCCATCCCAGGATCAATGTCTGTCTGCCTCAAGTCTTCTTTCCTTCCCTTGCTGCTCCCCAGCAGAACATACGGATAATAATGGTGTGAAGACCCCATAGCAGTGGTCATTGGGAACAGATAAATGATCACGGTCTCCCCTCCACTTGGGAGATGCTTGGAAACTGTATTTCTAAGGGTCATGCCTGGTCAATAGGCAGCAGTACATAACCAGTCTAGCCCCAGTCCTTAAGGAGTCACCCAAACTATCATTCTTTCTCCTGCCTCTTCTACCTTTTGTTCATCGAGAAGTGGCTATGGGATCCACCCCCCGCCTTTTCAACAGGTCCCCAAGATCCCAGAGTCAGACCTACCCCTGAGTGACTTGAAAACCCCACATCCTTGGATGGCCTCCATGCGTGATCTGCCCCTGCACCTTCTCAAGCAGGATGAGACCCAGCACTTCACCTGACTTTCTTCATGTCCACGAATGGTCCTAACCCCCTCGCACTGCCACAGCCTGACTCAGCTGCCCTGGCCCAGGGGTGGGGACCTCTCTGGGAGGAGGGTGCATGTTCTTGGTCTTTAAGGCTCTTTGTTTCCCCAGTGGTGCTACAAGAGGGAGTGTGTGCCCTTTGGCACACGGCCGGAGGGAGTGGACGGCGCCTGGGGGACCTGGTCATCCTGGGGGGAGTGCAGCAGGACATGTGGGGGAGGAGTGTCATTCTCCCTCCGCCAGTGTGACAGCCCCAGGTAGGTGAACTGTTCATGCATGCTTCTTGCCTTGTAGGCACCCTGTCTCATTCCTCACCCTGTCATTACTGGCTGGGTTACTGGTCCGAGTGGCAGGGAATGAAGCAGCAATGTCCCCAAGCAGCAAAGGGCAGCACTGTATTTGCCAGCCTGATCTGGAGAGCCAGGCTCCAGTACTCTGTCTGGAGAGATGAGTTTCCTGGAAGTCAGCTCCTGAACACATCGCAGCCCCTGCAGATCACCAGGAGCTAGAATCAGTCTGTGCTCGGCAGAGATCTTGGCTTCTAAGGAGATCATCACAGGCAGAGCGCCTGGTCTGAATCGCAGGACACAAGTGGGTGTGCTGAGGGTAGAGCGAAAGCACAGTCACTGCTGCACTTGTGCTATATTGTAGACATGCCCAGCTCCAAGTTCCTTCGCTCAAGGTGGGCTTGCAAAACTCATTGCAAAACCCACCTAAGTAGTTGCAATTCATTGCAAAACCTGTCTAAGTAAAAAAAAAAAAAATCTAAGTAGTTGCAATTCATTGCAAAACCCATCTAAGTAAAAAAAAAAACCCCACCTAAGTACAGCCTCTGTGTTGCCCTGGCTCCGTGGCTGGCACTCCCGGAGCTGCCTAGTTTAAACCTAGTAGGGGCACGTCTCCCCTGTGCTGCAGCACTACTGCAGCCGCAATGTAGATGTACCATCAGGTTCACGGGACAACGCATTGGCTCCGATTACTTATCTGAAGTACACTAGGTTTCCCATAAGATTGCACTTCTGAGATGAGCCCTACAACAGGAGTTTCTCTCCTACCTGGGACAGTGCTGCAGCAAAGGCTGCAAGCTATGGAAAAAACAATAGCACTGCCACATGGCAGGTCGGTGGAAGGGGTGCAAGTAGCAGCTTATGGTAGTAAGTATTCACAGCATGGCCCACCGCACTGAGCCGCCCTCTTTTTCCCTATTTAAAGGCCAACCATTGGAGGGAAATATTGCCTAGGCGAACGGAAGCGCTACCGGTCGTGCAACACCGATGTAAGTGGACTTGGGGCTCTGAGGGAGACCGTGGGCAGTGGGCATGGCCTTGCAGTGCACTAGGGCTGCTGCCCAGGCCTAGGCAGGTGCGGGCACAAGGCAGCGTGTCACAAAGCAGGCAGGTGACAATTCCTCTTGCAAGAGGATTGTGCGCAGGGTTGGGATTCGCGGGAAGGTATCGACGGGCTGGAGGCAGAACGGAGAGAAGCCACGAAGCAGTCGGAGAGACTGCGTTCAGAGGGGCTTAAGCAGCTCCATGCTCCTGCCCTGGGTAGTTAAAGGAGGGTGGCGTGTGGGAGCTGCTGACCCGTGCCAGAAAGGAGAGGGACTATGTAGCACAGCCCAGAAAGGTATTAACAAGGGAAGGAGAGAAGGAAATAGTGCTTTTAGACTAAAGCTAAGTTGAACACAGCTCTGCGAGGTGTCCTGTGGGTGCTGGGGTCTTTGCCATTAATCTCCCTGGCCGTTGCACCCCGCAGGACTGCCCTCCTGGCTCCCAGGACTTCCGCGAGCTGCAGTGCTCTGAGTTCGATAACGTTCCCTTCCGAGGAAAATACTACACGTGGAAGACGTACCGGGGAGGTGAGTGGCACAGGCCACGGGGCTCTTTCCTGCATCCTGCTGCGTCTTGCCCTCAAGCTCTGGCAGCCAAAGCTGGGGTGAAGTCTTACCAGGGAGCCATTTCCCCCTTCTCTCCCCCCACTCTCTGCAATGATTTGCAGTTCGCCCAAGGGGTGAAACGTCTCTGTTCCTACCAGTGCTCCTCAGTTTCCCGCACACGACTTCACTATTTGTTTCCCACCTGCATTAGTCCATCTCGCACGAGCCAATCCTACCCGTGCAGCGTTCAGTGCAGCCCCATGCCTTTGGCATCCTATTTTTTAAATGCTGCCTCTGTGGATGCGTTGAGTGACTCTTGCACAACACCGAATGAAGCGCTGCCCATCGCAGACCAGCTGCCAGCAATGTGACGCCACCCTTATCCGTGGAAGCGGGCCCTTTAATTCCTTGCTAGGCAGGAAAACATATGTACCCAGCAGGATCTGAGCTGTCTAGATTATTTCTTGGGGTCCGATTGTTTCTTTAAACGTTGAGGCCTATAAACACAAGACCTAGAGACATCGCATTGGGAATTACTAGAGCAGTGCAAACTTCTAGTCCATTCAGTCCCATATCCTGTGCTTGGCAATAGCCAACACCTGGCAGGGTAGGAAAGGAGGTGAGAAGCTCCCATAATGCACCTAGCCACATGGTGTTGCACACCTTTTTGCATAGTTCAGGTCCTACATGCAGCCACCTGGGAAGGGACCTAAGATGCCTGAGTAGTGGCGGTGCCCCTCTCTTCCCTTAGAGCCATTCGAATGTGTCCTGCAGACATGTGGCTAGAAGAAAGTGGTGGGAGGAGGGCTGTGTGGCAGCAATCTTTTAATAATGAGAAAGAACAGTGTGTCTCCTTCATGTAGTTAATGAACTTGACGGGGGGAAATCCTTTGCAGCTGTGTAAATAAGCCTTCCTCCCAGCACGGACCCAGCATCAGGAACAGATGTGCTGAGGCTGCAGGGGATAGATCAATAAAAATGTAATAAAATTGCAAAGCAGTAAGTCAGGCAGACAAAGACCCCGACGGATGCTGGGTTGGGGGGTGGAACTGAATTATGGATTTGCCTTTGCTGGGGCTTCTCAGAGACTCCCAACTCGGGGACAGGCTTGGGCTCATGGTGTGAACACAGGACTGAGTATAATGAACAATTAGCCCCGTGCACCTGGGCCCTTGCCTGTTCACACAGCCCTGACACATCTGTGACCTACAGCCAAGTCCTTGCCTCTCTCTGTGACTCACTTTCCCCATTTCTACAGCTCATCTTCCTCCCGGGTGGTTAGGAAGCTTCCTGAGTTAATATCCGGAAGGCATTTGGGACTCTCAAGGTCCAGGTTTGCTGTGGTCAATGGTGAATAATAATCATCATGTTCAGCTCTTGTAGTGGGTTCATCCATGACCCTGAAAGCCCTGTACAGAGGTCAGTGTCATTATCCCCGTGAACAGCTGGGGAAACTGTGACACTGAGAAAGGAAATGAATTGCCTGTGATCACACAAGCCGAAGTAGGACTAGATTTGAAGTCTCCTGAGTCCTATCTAGTATCTGGGCTGCTGGCTAATTGTTCCTGTGCTGTATCCTAGACCTCAGGAACGCCTTGGGGATATTGTGCAACCTGCAGTCATGCTTTCCAGTTAGCAGAGGCGGAGAACGTGTTGGATGGTGATGGCTGTCAGGCCTACTCCTCACCGGCTAGGTGTAAGAGATGAAAAGATGCAAGGTGCAGGGTGGTAAGGGCAGACAGGGACCCAGAGGACACCCCCAGCACTCAGTGGTGATGCTGGCACTAGCAGGATGCTTAGAGTTATTTTCCACTTGGGAGTATCTTTGGCCTAAGTGCGGTGTGCCCTTCCTAGCAGCAGCACCTGGGCGTGCAAACCCTGGGTACCAGTGTAGCTCAGCGGGAGTTGGCACGACATCCTCGAGACCGTCTGCACTGTGCCCAACTTCACCTCTGACGCAAGCGAAGAGACAGGGAGAAGTTCCCCAAACAGGAGGCCAGGAGGCTCTCGAGGTGCCCGCACTGTCCTGCCTTTTTCTCCCGTTGTTCCCCTGTTGTTTTGCTCACCCCCACATTTTAGCAGCACCCCAGAGCCTTTGCTCCAGGTCCCCTCACCCTGCACAGGTGTCACCGGCTCTCGGAGCATCAGTGGCTCCGCTTTCCCTTCTTCTCGCCCGGCTGCTTGACCTGGTCCACCCCATGTCTGTCTTCCTGCGAGGAAGGTGGGTCAAGTCCCCTTCTCTCCCACGGGCATACAGTAAGCCTGTGAGCAGAGATCAGTAGGATGTTGGCCATCTAACCCTGCCTTGCTGGCAGGCCTGGAGCACCCACAGGACACGTTCTGCTCCATGCTAGATCCCTCCTGAGCACCCTCTGCCCCTTCAGGGATGCTGTCGTGGAGCTGTTCCTCTGGCGGTTGCTTCATGCCCTGGGGGAGTCCAGTCCTCAAAGCCTCCTCCTCCTCCCTCTTCAGCAAGGCTCCTGTCGGAGAGCTGGTGTCAGCTCTCAGCTCCGTGCCCACTCCCCCGGCAAGATCGGCCCGTGTGACTGCCATGCTCGCCTTTGCACCTCAACGCTGCCACTCTGCCCACACAAGTGCCATGCCGAGGGGCTGGCATGGGGTCCAGATGGGTCAGGTCTCCCCCTAAGGCCAGCCCGAGCAGCACAGTCACTCCTGCTGTGACTGCCCTGGCTAAACGAGGAGCCGTCCCCTGCACGGGGAACTGGCAGCTTGACAAGCGCGTGGTTTGCACTGGGAAGGGGCGGCGATTCTGCCGAAGACTGGGGAGAGCAGGAGCGGGCTGCTGAAAGCTGGCGCCAGCCGCCAGGTCGCTGGCAAGCGGAGCTCGGGTTTTGCATGGGGCCGGCACGGCGTGTTTTCCTGGCGGTGATTTATAACGGTCCCGGAGCCCAGACCCCAGGAGCGTAGGATGCACGGGCCCAGCGAGAAGCGCTGAGCTCAGCCGTTCAGACTTTAACAGTCAGCAGATACCTCGTGGAGCGGCTTTCATTGTTTGTTTATTGAATTGTATTCGCTTAGTTATTCATTTTGCTCTTGGCCACGGCCGGAGCCAAGGGAGAGTGGAACGACACTCGGGGTTAGCAGGGGGTGGCGAGGACAGGGCCCTGCTGCAAACAGGAGGGCTTGCTCATCCTAAATAGCAATGGGCTTCAATTCCTGATGGCACAGGATGAGTAGGAGGCACAAACACACATCCTCCGTGCAAAGCATTGTGGGCAAATGTCGATATCCAGCCTGGTTCATGTTCTTATTGATTTTGGACATGGTGGAGCAAAGCAAAGGAGCCCAGGGTTTTGATCCTGATTCACGTTTTCTGGACAAGGCTTTCTTTTGTTTGGAACTGGCGTGCCATTTACCGGCGAGTCTCGTCTTTTGGGGCACTGCCGCCTTTTTATTTCCCCCCTGCTCGTAAGAGGATGCAGAATTGGAAAGATTTGCTGGAGAATCAGCTGTCCAGGACAGTTTTGCCCTAGGAAGGACCGTGTCAAAACGTCCTTTTCCTGCACAGCAGGCCCATCCCTGCATGTAGTCACAGCCGCGACTGTCCATATTACTGACACGCGTAAGGCTTCCACCCTGCTACACCTGCAGGGCCAATGCAGGTAGGAAAGGGGCAGCGGGCTCTCTCCTGGCTCTTACATCACCTCATTAACTGAGCTTGGGATGGGTTTCATTTCTGCCTGTGCAACCACATCGATGCCAAAAGATTGCACCATAGGAGAGGACAGTGGGGTTACAAAGCATCTGCCCCAACCATATACAGATCATCCTCCTCTCCTTCTTCTTGATCCCTTTCAGCCCAGTTCAGCTGTGATCGATACTAGTTTCCAGTAACTAGTTTCAGTGCACCTGATGAAGCAGGATTTTGCTCATGAACGCTTGCGCACCTCTGATTCAGTTGGCCCGTGGATGTCAAAGTCATCCAACCCACAAAGAGGGATGTGGAGCTGGTCTGCAGACCAGATCAGAGCAGCCCCGTGCACCAGAGCGAGCACACAGGGCCCATCTGGCCCGAGCAGCTCATGCTCCCCTTAGCTGTGCATGCCACATGCAAACTGGGCCACGCGTGCAGATCCCACACAGGGCACACATCGCATGGGGTGCGTGGGGAAGAAAACCCCATTTCCCACTGGAAGCTGCTGAGCAGAAATGACCAGTTGCAGAGTCTGGGCTGCCCTCCCCAATCCTGAGTGGGGAAGCCCAGCTCCAAAGGGTGCTGGTGAGAGTCAGTCTGCAGCCCTGCCTGGGCATCTCCAGTCTAGCTGGAGAGGATAAGGCACAGAATTAATACTGTTACACTGTTAATTTGGAAAGTCATCCAAGGATCACCAAAGCCTCTTACAAACATGGATAGGGACCCGTAGCGCCATGATGAGGCCCCTAAGGCATCCGTCGCTGAAGAGCTGCCAGCCAGGTGGGATGAGACGATGCCAGGGGCAGGACCGTGGACCACCCCCAGCCAGTGCGAACGCCGAGATGAGGTATATGTGTTCGTCGTACTCCTTGATTTGTTTCAGCCGTGCACCCTGGAGGCAGGAGCTCGCTGCCTTTCATCGTTTCGGTTCGTTTGCCATGTCAGTGCTTTGCTGTGGTGCTGGTGCACATCTGTCCCAGAAGGCTGCTCACCCAGATTTGGGTTCCTAGCTCTGCCACAGGGCAGCTCCAGGAAGGAAGGAGGGAAGCTGCACGTGGAAATGAATGAAACAGAACGAGGCAAATCCTGCCCTGGCTGCCTCGAGAATCACACTGTCATCTAAATGCTGACCTTAATCATGCTGTTCAAGCTGTGGCTGAGCAGGTGTAGGTGATGCCATGCTCACTTTGGTGGGATTGCAGAAAGTATAAGCCAGAGTTTGGCTGGGTCATATAACCCTTGTTGGAGCACCAGGACACCCGGGTTAACACTCCTGGGGGACTTTGAGCCTCCATCCTGTCTGTCCCCCGGATGACGGGAACTACAGCAGGCTGGCACCACTGGGGCCATGTCGAGCTATTACTTCAGAGCAGACTTGGAGCAAAGTGCCACCTCCTTTAGCTGCCGCATCGAGCTGTTTCCCCATCCAGACATGACCAGGCCTTGGCCCTGCTGAGCTGACGAGATCCTAGCAAAATGTAGCCTGGCTGCGTCCAACAAGGGAGCCCCGGGGAGACAACTGCATTGTGCAACTTGCTGGGCGTCTTCATTTCCATTTTTTTCCTGATGAACCAAACATGCAAAACACTGAGAAAAGTGACACTGTTGGACCCTTCGCCCGGGTGCAGCAGCCACTCCCCCAGACACGGTCCACGGATGAGATCAGAGCCACGTCTCCAGGGCTGGTGTCTTTTGCCAGCCCTGAGTCATTCCCCGGTGCATAGCAAGCCCTTCCACACTGTCTCTGTGTAAAGGGCATGCAACGCCGCTGTCCCAAGCTTGCAGGTGCCATCACTGCAAATGCTACAAATAGAGGCATTCAAGGAAGGCATTGATCTTCCATGGCCCTGAGGACAGTGGAGGAGCCAAGGGACGGGCCATCCTGAACAAAGCAGGGCAAACAGGATGCCCACGGCCAGAGCCAAGAACAAGGAGTCTCTAGCAAGCCACTTGTCTCGTGCCTCGGGACAGAGCTGAGTAGCTTTGTTTCGAGGCCTGTTTATTTTTTTCTCTTGGCCCCGGAGCAGGGATATCAGCCTGCGCTGCCACTGGTCTGTGGGAGTGCAGCCGGCTTGCCATGCTCCTCCTCAGATACACGCGGCTTGGAAGGCTTCACGAGGCAGCGCCCATCCAGGCCTGGCCAACACGCATGCAATCAGTGGAAAGACTCCCGCTGGCTTCAGTGGGCTTTGGACTGGGCCCTTAAGGAGCAATGCTGAGAAGGGGGCAGGAGGATATTTCTTCCCCCCCTGCAACCCTCCTCCCCCATTTTCTTTCTCTCGGAAAGCAATATTTTGGTTGTTTCAAGGGAAAGAGGAACTCTCTCAGCCAAACAGCCAGCTGAGGGATGGGTCCTGTAAGCCACCTTCTGCTTACAGAGATTTCCCGGCCTGGGCCATGCCGGGCTGTGAGAGCCCCCCGAGATGTGCTCGCTGTCAGCAGAGCGCTCGACATGTAAGGCAGGTGCCTTCCCCACGCACCCAGGTGGCAGCCCGGGGACGGAGCTGAGATGCGAGGGCTATGATGGAGGCAGCGTGGTCCCAGAGTGAAATGGTGGTTTAATTCTGCATTCGCTGCCCATACCTGGAGGAAAAACTGTTCCCTGACCCTAATTAGGCAGAGACACGAAGGGGAAACGGAGACTAGCAGAGACTTGTCTGGAGTATGTGAGGAACGGAGATAGAGAGCGAGCCTCGGCTCTCGGATCCCAGTCCTGCTGCCTGTCGGCTCCGCCAGGATCCCGCAACGCGGCACGGGAGGCCTGGCGTTTGCGTGTCACCGGAGGTCACGGCCGGTGCCAGCAGCGAGAGCGAGGGGACAGAATCCGCCGTCCCATTTCGTCCTGAGCGATTCACCCTTGGGAGCAAGTCCCCCCTTCTCTGCCACCCGGAGTCCGAGCTGCCGTGCCCCTCTCCTCTTGCCCGTTGAGCAGGGTGATTATTCGCCTCACCAGCTGTGGCTCAACAGAGCAGAACAAACAATTTGGTTCTGCATTTAGCAGCAAGCCAGGCAGGCCGGGGAGCATCTTTTGTCGCTGGAGGTGGCGGTCCCAACTCACCTACCCGGTGAGCTTGCCTGTCTGCTAGCTGGGCTCCCTTTATGCACAGCCCCAGAGCCAAGACTTAGGCAGGATGCTGGTGTGCCATAGGAAGACAGGAGCCAGGCTGAGCTGGCCACAGCTGGAAGTCTCTCTCTTTCTCTCTCTCGATTGCATTTAGAGAGAAGGGCAAGTTTGAAAGGTTTTAAGCAAAATCCTCCCCACACGCCAAAAAAAAAAAAATCTGCTTGGGCTGTACGACACCAAAGGCAAGGAGGAAAACACAGAGAGCATCTCCGTTGCAGGACGAGATCCTTGCAAACCATAGCCTGGCTGCATCCAGTGTGAGAAATGCATGCCAGTGTTTCCTTTGCTCCCCATTTCTCACACTGTGCCCCACGTTTGCAGGCGCTGCAACAAAGCTGGGGCACGGAAGGCAAAGGAAAGAATTCAGCCTTCACGCCGCCAGGCCCAGGTCCCTTCTTTTTTTTTTTCTCTCCCTCTTGTTATTTTTTTTCATTCCAGTTTTCCCTGCTGGCTCCTCTTTCCAGCCTGTGACGATTGCACTCTGGGTTGGTTGCTGCTGCAGGAGTCTGGGCTGCTGCACGGTGAGCGGGGGTCTAGGCTTGCAACAACCGGAGGAGTATTATAGGAAAGAAAGGGTTTAGAAACAGCAGCAGTGGAGGACACACAGAAACAGAAAGGAAATATGGTCGTGTCATGGTTGAGCTGCTTAACAGGGAGCTGGAGTGAGGTGCCAGCATTTGGTCTCGTTTCTCCTACAGGGTAGGCAGAGACCAGAAAGGAGGAGAAACTCTGTGTGTGTGTGTAACAGTTTAAAAAAACATTTGAGAGTCCTGAAATGAACCCCCGTGTCTGGCTGTTTCCCTGCTCCACTTTGTTGTGTAATCAATCCTGTAGGCGAGTGGTGGAAGAAAGGCTGCCTTAAAGAAGTCATAGACACAAAAGGAAAAGCGAGGGGCCTCTTCTGGGGCCAACGGACCCTGTGTTGCGTTTAATCTCCCTGGACAAACTGGTGGGCTTTTCTGACTCGTCGCTAGGTGTCGTCACTGTCCAGCCGGGCCAAGCCACCTGCTGACCGCCCAGAAGCACCGGGCAGAAGTGCCCGGTCGGGTGTTAGGCTGGATGGACGAGAGACGACACGATGCATATGCCATTGCCATTGTGCGTCTCAATGGTGAGTCCTTCCCGGGAGCAGGGAAAGGGCACTCGGGCATTTCGAGGCTCCTCATCGCAGAGAAAGCCTCCCAGGACAGGACAGCTGGAACGGGTGGTCTCACGGGCGCGCGGGGAGTCAGAAGAAGCTGCCAAGGCGGGGGCAGTTTGGCTTTCAAGGTGAAGAGTAAGAGAAATCGGAGAAGAGCACGACGTGAATTTGAGAAGGTCGAGTTGGGTGACCCTTTGGCCATGACTACTCAAGAGGAATGGGCAACTGAGCCCTTACATTAGACCAAGTGACTGACGGCTCTCGCTGCCAGGCTCCCGCCTGGGCACCTCCCAACCTACGCTTACAGGATGCAGCTGTGCTTTTCATGCTTCCAGTTCTGACTGGAATAAGACAGTCTTGGGATACCGTGGCCAAGAAAATGAAAATTGCAGCAGAGGACCAGCAGGCTTGAGGGACTGGTGGTGGGACATTGAGCCTCCAGCCTTCAAACCATGAGTCCGAATGCATCCAAGGTTAATAGTGACCTAATATCCCAATATCGCTAGCCAGCAGTAATGATTTAGTGGCTTCCATGAAACACAGCGGTGCTCTCACTTGCGTTCTAGCGGATGGGCATCTTTGCGACGGGATCCGGATGAGCTCAGGTTTGTAGATTAGACAGCAAAGGAAACCATGGTGGTCATCTTGTCTGTTTTCCTGCAGAGAAGAGGCTATAATCTCTCCCTGAGATAACTCCTGTCAGAGCTGGAATGTAACTTCTATAGAAACACCGAACCCTGACTTAAAAATATCTAGTATCGGAGTGAGGGGTTCGGTATTTAATGTCCGACTTTGCCAAACTTCAAATGAGAAGCTGAAGACTGAGTGGGCCATGGAGACTCGCTTTCAGAGGGACCCCCTGATCCGGATTAAGTGGCGATCCCAAAAAAGAAAGCTTTCTTGGTTCTACCTGGCTCGTGATTGCTCTCTAGCACAGTCCATCCAGAAACTCTCAGGAACATGATTTTCTCTGGAAATGTAGAAAGTTCGAGGGGAAATGGTTTTAATAGGCCCCAATTCTGCTTTGGAAGAGGTGGACTCCCAGAGGACCCTTTCCCCAAGTGATCGTCCCCAACTGCTAGCTAACCTCTGAGCCAGCCGAGCTCCCCTCGGCCATCTCCTCCCTCCCCCGGCGTGACTCTTTCTTCCCCCTCCTCTGCTGTCACTGAACTCAGGCTTTGAGATGCAGCTGGGCCCCCCGTCCCCGCATCTGCCCCTTTGAAGTTCAGTAACGGCTTGCAGATGTCCTCACAGCTGCATGTGTCCTCACCCAACCAGGTAGCATCACTGGTGCCGGGGAGAAAAATAGCCACAGGCTGCATCTACGTGAGCGGCGGACTATGCAGTTGTTACCATGCGGTCATTGAGTACTTGCTTAACCGGGTGCTAAATGCCTGTGCAGTAACGGGCAGTATTGCACAGTACCGTCACCGCCCCGATTTTCTGAGATGCTGCTGCACAGTAGCAATGAGTTACTGCGCAGCGGCTCGTCACTACTGCACAGTAGCGTTGCCATCACGGGTCATGCCTGGTGATGCTACGGCGTTGTAGCATCTCGTGTTGATGCACCCTACAGAGCTGGCTTTAGGGGATGCCGCTCAGTGCGAGCATCCTGCACACTGCTGAATCCCTTTGGGGTGAGGTATCGAGTCTGGACCCATTTGCAGCCTCTTTTTAGCACAGCAGGTTCACTGAACTGATCCTCCCCCCACTTTTCTGCTATGCTGTATCAGTGGTGACCAACCCGAGTGAGTAGCGCAGGTTTAGTTCAGGAGCTATGGCAATTAATGCTGCCGCTGCTCCCCCCCCACCAAATGTCTGGTTCCAAGAGGAGCCCCTGGGCCAGATGACAGCTCCATGGGCCAGATCCAGCCAGGAGGACGTATCTTGGTTAACCGAGATCTAGACCATTGTCTGGCTTCCTCTTGTCCCAGAGGAAAAAGGGGGCTCAGCTCATCCTAGTTCTTCATCTGCTCTGGCCTTGCCACAGCCTCCAGCTTGTTCTCCAGATGGAAATTCTTACCATTTTCCTCCAGTTTCTTCCATGACAAACATCTAATCCTGCTCAGCAGGGAGGTGAACTGGGTGACTTCTGAAAATCTCTTCCAGCCCTGCATTTATATGGTACTTCTAAACCAGAGGGAGAATTGCTCTTGAAAATCCTTCCATTTGCTCATCCCTTCTGCCCCCAGCATGGGTTAATCCTGCAGAAGGCAGCACGGGAAGAAACTGCAAGGCAGCTTAGCCACCGATGCGGTGGAAGAGAGCGGTCAACTTTCCCATGCTCTGCAGAATAGCAGCCGAGCCTGGAGGTGTGAGACTTCATCCTGCGTCACAGCCCTGTGACAAATCCGGACCCGGTCCTGCCATCCCTGGCCGCAGTGAGAGCTGAATTGGGCTCATAAATGGGGTTACCTACTTCACCCGACAACCCTCTGCTTTGCCATTTCCCCTGCTGCACCCCACAGGCATCTCCCCTTCCCCTTAACGATCCACATTTCCTTCCCATTGCCCTACTCGTGAGGCCAGGGGTGGCCTTTGCCATGCGCTTCGAGATCTGGGGATGAATAGGCCAGAGCAAGGTATTATTGTGGTTGCAATCATCATTGCCCTCACCTGGGTGTCAGTGGGTGCATCCACCCTGCAGGTCAGCTTCTCTCTGTCCTCATCAGAAGCCGGGCTATGAATGGTGATGGGGGAATCCAGGCTCAAGTGCCAAAGGCGGGGTGGGAGAATAGTGGACCCTCTCCTCCCCATGCCATGCTCCCGACAGGAGAGCGTGCTCAGCTCATGGCCATGCTGCAACCCTGATTAAAGACTCTAGTTCATACAAAGGCACCAGTTCCTCAGGAGGCCTAACACATTCCTCCGGGAATTAGCACAGGTCACGTGGCTCCCGATTGTGTGCTGCGTGTGTCAGGCAGTGAGGCTGCCACGTTCAGGCGCCCCTCCCCAAGCCTCCCCCAGTTAGGGGTTGGGACCTACAGTGATAATGGCCTATAGACAGGCTCTCGGATGGCACTGCTGCCCTTCGGGGGGTTGTGCAGGCACAGCACAGGGTCTGCAGCAGGCGCCGTGTGTCTGCCCGCCTTCCCCCCGGAGGCTGCAGGATCCAGAGACTGGGAAGTTTGGGGAACTCCGTGCTCGTCTCAGGGGACCTGCTTGAGACGAAACATCTGCTGCTGTTGGCCGTGGCCGTTCTGCGGCAGCGTCCCGGGAGACCTGCCTGCTCCCGGGGTCTGTGCGTACCTGCCATCTGCCTGTCTGTACACATGGGCCTGTGCCACCTCCATCTCCTGAGCCCAGGTCACATGCAAGCTGCAGTCTCTGCTTCACCTTACCCTTGGCCATGCATCCAGGGGAGCACTTGGCAGCCTGACCTGTTCCTCCCCGCAGCAATGGGGATAGGAGAGAACTGCCTCCAGGTTTGGGCTTTCAGTCCCCAGAGTGAGCAGTAGAGAGCAGCACAGGCCCGGGAAGCAAGCTCCCTCGCTAGCAACTGCAGATAGGACCTCTGTAATGTTCCCAAAGTGAGGGACTGAGTCTTGAACCAGGACTTCTCCTTCCCATCCAGGCCTTTTTACTGGCCTAATCCTAGCAGTGGGTCAGCTTCAGCTCTTAGACGCCTGAGCCTAGCTTGGTCATGCACGGACTAGGATAACAGGAGGGGAGACAGGGGTGAAGGTGGCAGCTCCCCAGTGATGAACTTGTGATCCTTTCTGCCCTCTGTGCTCTGGGACAGAAGTTTCATCTGCCGCTTTGACCCAAATCCGCTGGGTCTGATCTGACATTCAGCCAGGTTTATCTTCAACTAGTTTCAGCCTTCCTGAAACTGGTTTATGTGCACTGATCTTCTGTTCTCTTACAGGTTTAAACCAGTTTCTGATGACTTGTGTGTAACTTCTGCCCTTAGCCTTTGTGTTTGTGGAGCCAGCCCCTTGGGTCTAGAGTGATTTGAATGGTCTTCCTCTTCTCTTCTAGGGGGTGTGAAAGCCTGTTCCCTCAACTGCTTGGCCGAGGGCTTCAATTTCTACACGGAGAGGGCTGCGGCTGTGGTGGATGGGACCCCCTGCCGGCAGGACTCCAATGACATCTGCGTCAATGGGGAGTGCAAGGTACTTTCTGGTTGCTGGAGAAGGACCAAGGGCGGGTTGGGGATCCCTGGAAGGTGCTTTCCTCCTGGAGTCTCCACATCCCAGTGCTGTCCGTGGAAAATACAGCAGTGGCCTCCATGAACCCTAGACATATGCAGTGGGGGCTGACGTTCAGCAGTGATGTCAGTGGGGCTTGAGGCTGCCAAAGGCTGCTTCAAGGCTGGATCCACACAGCCCTCCCATCCCCGCAGCTCAAGGAGGGTGACCACAGTCCTGTATTTGGGACACCCTGCCTCCTTTCTCCTTCTGCTCCTTCGTTCCTTGGCTGCCCTGGCTTTCTTAGCACGCTCTCTCCTACCTCGCTGCTTCTCTGGAAGCCCTCACACCAAATATGCTACCGACATTGGTCATTGACATGATTCAACCAGTAGTGCAACAAAGCGGGTGTGGAGCGGGTGCAAAAGGGGCAGCAGCTGCACTACTGCCGGTGTAGCAGTGATGCTGGCCCATGTGTGACTGCCACCCGCAGCACTCGAGTGCCCAGTGGCACCTCTGGATTCTCCTCCTTGTGGCAGCTACTCGACACCTTCCTGAACCAGAGGGGCACAGACGGAGACAGGTGCAGGGTGCCTGCTCGGTGGACAGAAGGAGGGAGGGAGAGGGATAGACACATTAAAGGTGGGGGAAAGAAGGGCTCTTCTGTTGCTTGATCTTATATTTTGCCATCAGCAGCTGATGGAGACGAAAGCCAAGAGTTTCTTTTCCTGGGGTCCTGGCTTTCCTGTCACTGCCCAAAGCACCTGGCTTACCTGTGGGACATGCCCTGTGGAGCAAAAACACAGACATTTCTTTGTTTCTTGTGTTGCTCCAGGCCCTGGAACAGGCGTTGCTCTTTGTTCTGTTCTCCAAGGGCAAAGTGAGGTCCTCGGCTGGGTTAATGATCAGCCTCTTGAACCTTCCTTCCTCTGGGTACTTTGAAATGGTATCTGGAGGTCTATAAATGCTTCTTTCTGAAGGAGAAGAGCTGCAGGAGCTGGGAACTTCCCCCAGCAGCAGGCCCCTCTGCCTTTGCTTGTCTCCCTGCCTGTGCCTCTGAAATCTGCCTCTTTCTGTAGATATGTGTGTACAGCAAAATGAAGGCACGGTTGTAGCACAGACGCCCACACCAGTTCAAATCCAGCCAGCTCAGGGACAAATAGCAGTGGAGACGGGGAGGCAGAGGCGTCGGCTTGGGTCAGCCACCCGAGTACAAACCTGCCAGCAGCTTGACGGGCATGATCCTTGCCACCCCTACGGGCTGGAGGCTCTGGGGCTCCGGGATGGCAGCTGACACCTATGACTTGCATTTCTGCCGTGCCTGGTGCTCCACTTCAGTGCGTGCATTGGACATAGGCTACATCAGATGAGAACCCACGCTCCAGCAGTTAAAGTGGGGCTCCTTCTCTGTGCCGACACCCCCAGGGACTTAATGGGCAGGAACCAGCCTCCCTGCTGAACAACCATCCTACCTGCGGGCACAGGCTGGACTCTAGCATGTCTTCTGGGCTCTAAGCCCAGCTCTGCCCTAGACAGGTGTGAAGCAACTCGCTTCACCCAGCTGCACCTCCATGCCCCACCCTACACAGGCAGTAGCACTTACTTAACAGTGGGCACGTCTACATGTGCCATTCATGTGAAGCAATAAACTCTGGAATTTATCGCTATTTGAACACGCACCTGGGACCGCAGCACACTGAGCGGGGTTGGAGCAGCTACAGCGGGCCCCGGGGGTCCGCCTGCCAGCCTGGGGCTGCTTCCCCCAGCTCAGCGTGCTGCGGAGGGCCTTCCCCGCAGCCAGGGGACAAGTGGGCAACCATGAAACCATTGCCTCAAGCCGTGTTGCCGGGTTGGGATAAGGGAATCCACTGTCACATCCCGCCAGCAGTTTGCCCAAGGCCTGTTCGTTCTGGGTTGAGTGGCTTTCAACCTTGGTCCCTGCACTGCTTCCATCTCTTGCCCCTTTTCTCCTATTGCCCCTTAGCTGTGTCCTACGGGTGGCAGAAGGAAGGCCATGCTGAACAACCCCCCGCTGGCGTGAGATGTAGATGAGAAGGAGGAATAAAATCAAGGCAGATTGGGCTCCCTGAGAGACCTACACCGTCATTCGTTTCCCAAGACACCTGGGACCTCTCCTGGGACCCAGTCTGGAGGTCTGTCCCACGGGGGAATGAGTACCTAATGCCTGCTGCTCTTTCCTTCTAGCACGTGGGCTGTGACCGCATACTGGGCTCTGACTTGAAGGAGGACAAGTGCCGCGTGTGCGGTGGCGACGGGAGTACCTGTGAGACCATCGAAGGCATTTTCAACCAGTCCCTGCCTGAAGGAGGTAAGGAGCAGCCAGGGAGGCAACCTTGCGTTTCCTTTATATCTGCTGGTTTTATCCTGGGAGAATCTACTGGCTTGGTCCTTAGCTTGGCGGGAGGTAAAGGGCTCGCTGTGCTTGCCGGGGGTCATACTTCTGCCAAAGCCACCTGGAAAGGCAAATGCTCCAGAGGTACATCCTCAAGTAGGGTTCAAGCACACCTCTGGGCTCTGCTGAGATCCTCGATTGAGCCCCACTTGCTCACACAGGGTCTGCCAGCACTTGGCTTCCCACCGGTAGAGTTGGGCACCTCGCAGCTGCGGTGGCACCCACAGATCCCTGCTCCACCACCTCAGGCTTTCCTCCGCAGCCTGATCCCAGCAGGGCAAGGTCTCCCCGCTGACCCGGGGCACTGGGGTGTCTTCCAGGTTATGAGGAGGTCATCTGGATTCCCAAGGGCTCGGTGCACATTGATATCCGGGAGCTGAACCTTTCCATCAACTACCTAGGTGAGAAAGCAGCAGGCTTGGGAATCCGGGGTGTAAAGCTGGGAGGCTCACACTGCGCCATCAGGGAAATCCAAATCAGAAGTCGTTTCCATGCCCGTACCCCTCCCTCTCTGTGGCCAGCATGGCAGCTCTCTCCCCAGTGGGGTGTTTGGCCTGGAGGGGTCGGGGAGGGTAAACTATTCTTTACACTAGGCGGCCTGGTGCACTGGGTGGAGCAGGTCCCCCTTTGCAGGGGACGGCACCCGCTGAAAAGGCCTGCCGCTTGCTGACAGCTGAGGCAGGACCGGGATGTATTCGTGTGCGGTGTGGACAGCCCGTCCCCACTGCGGCTCTGCCCTGCACGTACTGCTCAGCAACCACCGCGGTAACCCTAAGCAAGCCCCACGCCCCCCTCGGCACCTCCCTCTAAGCCAACATGTCAGGCTGGGGTTTAAAAATAGGCTGCCTCCCGTTTTCCTTGGCCTCAATTTTCCAGCCAGACTCGAGCATCTTGTTTTTCCAAAGGGCTTTGCAATTAATCAGCGACAACTGCAGGGGGCAGGGGGGGAGCGCGGCTTTCCACACCTCGCCCAGCAGCTCACCTGCAGCGCTCCCAGGGAAGCGACGCCGACGCCGACGCCGACACCGGAGCCGGCCCTGAGGTCACAGCGGGAAGGGAGCTCCCTCTTTCCTTGCAGCTGTCCTGGGAGACCTGCATTCACGAACGCAGCCCACAGGCTGCCGTGCAAGGCAGGCTGGCTCCCAAGGGGCAGTGTCACCTACCGGAGCCTGCTGCGATGCTCCCTTAGCCTTCCTTGTTCATCGGGAATTAACTTGTTCACCTGGGCCGATGCCAGCTATGGGGCGGGCTGGGATTGCATCCCCCCCCCCGCATTCCCTCCACTGTTCATTGTGAAAGGTAAGGTGTGCCCCATGCCCGGTGCTAGCACTGGGGTCCCTTGCATTGTCCAGCACATACCACTCTGTGCCATGGCCAGTCTCAAGGGAAGAAAGTCTTCCCCATCCTTCTCACAACCACAAGAACATCCTCCCTGCCCGAGTGCTGCAGAGAAGGACACGTTCAAAGTGTTGACAACAGCAGCAGGCAGGTAGTAATGAAGGACCTAGGTGCAATGGTGTGTGTGTATACAGGAGAGGGAGACAGGGAGAGTAGGTCCCCTCTAGCGACTGCCATCAGCAACAGCAGCTGGCTGCACACTCCCAGCTATTGAGGTCCTTCTTCAGCCCAAGCTGTAGACTGTAGAGGCCTGTGTTTCCAGCATCATAGACTTCAGATCTGATATGAGCTGAAGCCCCGTGTTGTCTCTGTGCAGGGCTTTGTGGCCACAGTTCGTTCTGCTACCAGGATTTGAGAAGACCTTTGCCAAGTGCCTTCCTATGTGCTATCCCAACATAGTCATCTCCCCAGAATTGGCCAGCAGGTCCTGGACCTCGGCAGTATGAGTGGCCCAGTGGCAAGTTTGCGAGCCTGGGAGTTGAATCGGGCACGGGCTTCCAAGGGAGGTGGTGCTCTCCCCTACCTTGGAGGTCTTCAAGAAGAGGTTGGACATGCACATCTAACCCCAGCACCCTTTCCTGCCCAGGACATAGGGGGTCGGACTTGACGATCTACTGAGGCCCCTTCCGCCCCAAACATCTCTGAATCTATGAGTGACAAGATCAGTGGTCAAACCCATCTCGGTCACTGCCTTCAGACGTGGCCTTGAGCAAGTCGCGAGTTCTCTACAGCTCAGTTTCTTTCCTGCAAAGACGGGGATAACAGATTTCTCCTCCTTTGTAACAATGCTGAGTCCTAAGGATGAAGAGCACGGTGTCGTGGCTAAACACTGCGTCACGCAGTGAGCGGTGAACGCAGTCAGAGCAGCTCGATACTACCGCGGTGCGAGTACTAGACGTGCCGTCGAAGCTGTGTTCCCCCGGGGCTGCTCAGAGAGAGCCCGTGGCCTCTCAGCAAGGACGCCCGTTGCGCGGGGGCAGCTCCCGGAGAAAACGGCCTCCACGCTCAACACTCTTTCCCCTCCTTGTCCTTCCAGCACTGAAAGGGGAGAACGGCGAGTACTACATCAATGGCAAGCTCTCCATCGACCCACCGAGGCGCTTTGACATAGCTGGGACGACGTTCCACTACAGGAGATCTCAGGATGAACCCGAATCGCTGGAGGCCTTAGGACCTACCAATGCCACTCTCATTGTCATGGTAGTATAGCTTTGCTTCCCCACATTCCCACCAGGCTTAGTCTTGACTGAACAGTCACTTCCAGTTTTCCTCTCCCCCCACACTTGCCCCAGACATAGTGCCGGCCAGTCTGCAACACACTCCCTGTTCCCTTGTTATAAGGCCAAACTCTCAGCTTTGCCTTCCCCTGTATGGGGGCACTCCTAGACGCAGAAGGCCCAGCCTCGGCTGTAGCTGCACGGGCTCCTGTCCCCTCCCGATCGCTTCTCAACCCGCTACTCTGGCTTCACGCCTCTCCTGCTACCCTGCTGCGCCGACCCGAGGCTTAATAGATATCAAGTCAAAAATAGCTGCAGAGCTAGAGGAGGGGCAGGCGAGGACCCCGCCGCACACACCTGCGTTCACGCCCAGCTCTGAGAGCGCGTTGGCACCGATGCACTGACAACACCTCTTTCCACAGGTTCTCGTACGGACAGAGCAGCCAGGGATTCGGTACAAGTTCAATGCACCCATCACCCGGGACACCTTAAACCAGTACTCTTGGCACTACACCCCATGGACCAAATGCTCAGCTGTATGCGCAGGGGGTGAGAGGTTTGACTGTGCTTCAGCAGGGGAGAGGCGTATGTATCTGCAACCCCCTGTGACTCCCGAGCGCCAGGCCTTGGCCACGCAAGACAGCCCACGGCGGGATTTGGTTTGGCAGCCTTTTTAGTCAAGCATTTTCATACAATGACCTCACACTCAGGCACTTGCAACTCGGTGTCAGTCAACATGGTTTTGTGGGCCACGTGTCCGGTCAAACCAGCTGAGTTTCATTCTTTAGCTAGGCAACAAGAGTAGCTGGTAAAGGGAACTGTGTTGACATGTTGACCTAATCCACTTGAAATTCGGTGGCTTGTGTTATGCAGGTCAGACTTAGATGATCATAATGGTCCCGTCTGGTCTTCAGATCTACACATCTGTGAACTGATGCACCTCAGATGCTTCCCAGAATCCCTTGGACTAGTTCCTGTGGGAATTGAAGCAGTGGTTTATATGATGTGTCTGGTGTCTCTGGAGAACGTGGCTGCAAGTGACTGAGCAAATGTTGAGAAGAAGGGAGAGGCAGTTTCAAACACAAGGTCTAATAATGTTTCATATTTGAAGTTAGGGACCTCCTTCCTGGCCTGTGTGCTAGGCCTCAGCAAGGGGAGTGAAGGAAAACAATGTTCACGGCGTTTCTTCCCACTGCTTTCCCCTCCGTAATTTTGCTCAAAAACTGGTCAAACCAGCTGAGAGTAGCTTTGTTGCAGGAAGCTGTTATCGCAGGTATCGCTTAACCAAATAGCCTCAGGTTTGCTGTAAAAACGCTTACTTGTGGCCTGAGCTGGCCTATCAAGTCCCAGTGCAATCTGGCTGATTGGGTAGATTTTTGAGAGAAGGAAGGGCTTGGCTGGAAATAGAAATGTAGGTATGACCCTAAGTAGCTCTATGATGTAGACCCAGGAGGAAGCGAGCGGCGGTGTACTGTACCTGCAGACTGACTGGAGGGGCATGTCGAGCAGTTCAGCAACCTGCACTCGCATTCAGGCTACGTCACTCTTTCTACCATTTCTCATCTCTTTGGCAGGCAGTCAGGCCCAGTCCATCGTATGCAGAAAACTGTCCGACAGCTCGACAGTCTTCAACCATTTCTGTAACCCTGAAGCCAAACTACCTGAGAGGCAGAGGCCGTGCAACACTGAGCCATGTCCACCGGCGTGAGTACAACGGCCTCTGTGCGACAGGTCGTCTCTGCTGGCGGAGCGTGGGGTGATGGGGCTGGTGGGATGGCTGATGGGGGTCTTAGATGGACAGCCAGGCTGGATCAAAGACTTATTCCCCCTTGGGGTCTTCGTGACAACCCAGACTGCAGCTACGGCAAAACACACCCCCTGTCACATATTGTCGATGACTGCCCGCTGACTACGTTCAGTGGTGGGCTATAGGAACAGCACGTGCCACTGAGGACACTATCGGCAATTATGCACGGGCTGGGTGACTCACAGATGCTCTGTGCCATAATACCCAGCAATGCACTAATATAGATTTCATGGATTTTTAGGGTCGGAAGGGACCTCTGTAGGTCATCGAGTCCGACCTCCTGCCCTGGGCAGGAAAGAGCGCTGGGGTCAGATGCTTGTCTAGCCAGGTGCTTGTCTAGTCTCCTCTTAAAGACCTCCAAGGTAGGGGAAAGCACCACCTCCCTTGGAAGCCCAGTCCAGATTTTGGCAACCCTCACTGTAAAGAAATTTTAATATATGTATAGCACAGTTGGGTTCCCTGGAAAAAGGGGGCTAAAATAATTGTTAGCATTAGTAAAACAGCATCAACTTGACGTGAGAGTAAAATGGAGCCAGGCAAGATCTAGCAGCAGAAGCAGTGGGAATAGAAAGCCAGCGGATAAATTATTACGTCGATAGCTTTGCCCTATAGCACTCGGTCCCGACTGACTCGGGAGCCGTGTGTGTCATCAGTGTTCACCAAAGAACCGTGACAGTGCACACACGCCTAGGCGAACCGGAGGAAACAACCTTCAGTTCACAAGTCAAAACTACAGCCCCTGAATGCCTGCCAACAAGCGGCCGAGTGTTACTAACTTCAGTCGAGCTCACACATTGCATCGTGCAAACCCCGAATGCCGTCTTTGACAACATCTTCTGCGAAGAGCTTGGGGTAATAAGTTGATTTGCTGCTTGCGGCTTGGGAGCCGCGGTCTGGCTTAGGGAGATGAGAACAGAGTAGCTATGCAGAAGTAATGTGCAATGCTAGCGTAGGCCCATAGAGAAGGTGTGAGCTGCAAACATCCTGTGTGAGAATTCAGTTAGCCAACAGCAACCACAAGCGTGCTTTTGGCTGGGTTGAGACAGAGGAGGTAACAGTCTTGTCTAAAAGCTTTGCGTAAAAAAGGGAAACGGCTTTCGACAGGTCCCGGCAGAGCCAATATGAGACCGTGTGCCCTCGTCTTAACCCTGCTGGAAGCACATTTGGCCACTTCTTCCAGAAGCTTGTGCTGCGAGGTGGAGGCTGTTGAAGTGCACGGTGCCGAGTGCAGCTTGCTTTTGGACTCGACCAGAGCTTGGCAGAGGAACGGGAGCCACCGGTTGCATCTCTGATGTCTGGATACTCGTTCCTGGTATCCCAGGTGAACTGAGGCACATGAGGTGTAGGAAGAAGAGCTGAATCCTCGGCATTGTAGGGACTGCAGAAGAGGACTTGAGAGCAAGAAGCGTGCTCTTGGGGAAAGAATTGAAAGCAGCCCAGAAGCAAGCTCAGGAAAGTGGTTGGCTGTGAACACGTATAAGCAGCGCTCAGATTGAGGCTCGGGAGTTCACAGGAGCCCACACAGAGACAATCTGGCTATCAAACCAGCCAGGACCTCATACCTAACTGCTAATAAAAATGTTGCAAACCCAGTGGAGTTAGAGTGCCCGTGCATACGCCAGAGAAGGAGATGTGGCAGCGCAAGGGTGGAGATGCCTGGGAATCGCACTGGGAAAACCTGTAGTCGCTAAAAGCCAGGGAGCAAGTGAATCAATCGAAATCCCACTTAGGATAAAGGCAGGCAGCATCATGCTGCAGGAGCTGGGGGCTTTTTTCTGTGATGGCAGAGTAGGGAGGCTTACTAATTGGCTAAACACCCTACCTTGGGGGTCTTCAAGAGGAGGTTGGAGAGATAGCTGGCTGGGGTATTATGATATCTGGCTGGGGTATTATGATCCCAGCACTCGTTCCTGCCCAGGGCAGGGGGTCGGACTTGACGATCTGTTCAGGTCCCTTCCGACCCTAGAAACTATGAAGCGTTGCAATAGCCCATGAATCTTAATGGCCTAACCCGTGTGATGTAAGAAGGGCATTGGGGAAAGCTGAGGAGAGAGCCCCGCGGGATTGTGCACCAAAAGAAACTCTTAAATATCACAGGCCCGTAGGTAGTCCTCCACCATAAATAGCTTCCAGCAAGCACCGATAATATCATGAGTTGAATTAAGTTGCCTGGGGACTCTCCTTTCAAGCATTGAGCAAAATAGTTGGCTTATTCAGGTCAGAGCCAGACTCTGATATGGCTAAGAAGCAGGTTTGGGAGATAAACAAGGAGAGGAAGACTGAGCCGCCGGCCACCCCCCGATGAGCTCGGGCCGAATCTGCAGGCAGCGAGTGCAGAGCTTCCCTTCCCCATGGCAAATGCTGGAGTTGAGGGTATTTGAGTGATGGGAACCATTGGGCACGTAGGCATCTATTGCAATCACATGTAAAGGTGCAAGTGAACCCCAGGAAGGAGACGCAGTCTCTCTTTGGGGAATCCTTGGTCTTGCACGCTTAGTGAAGCAGACCCAACCCCTCCATGTTCAACAGGGAGTTGGGAGGGGAAATAGCTTGTGCAGTCGTGCCTCATACTCGGGGAATCTTGGCAAGGGACTGAGCTCCTAACAACGTAGCTGCTCTCCATTTGGCACATCAGTCGGAGATGGAATTCAACTGCAAGTAGATGAAAGAAGGAGCCAGTAATTGTGTCAGGAGCAAACACAGTGCAAGTGGTAAAGGCAGCGTGGGGGGGATGATTCTCTCGCTATCAGCAGCACTCAGGCAAGCGTGGGACCCCACTGAGTGAAGCTGAAAAGAGCAAATTCAGTAAGTAATAATGACTCGATGGGGGCGACTCCAGTCTGAAACACCCTCCGCAGGGGACAGGGCCCGGTAATGTATGGGGACAAGGGCTCCAAAGGTGCTCTCTGCCTCCATCGCAGGTGCCCAGCATGCAGCCTCACTCCTAACCGCTGGCATTTGCCTCTTTCCCCAGCTGGGCGATCGGGAACTGGTCCGAATGCAGCCGGAGCTGCAATGAGGGCGTCCGCACACGCAGCGTCAACTGCAAGCGCAAGATCTCCACCACCGAGGAGAAGACGCTGGATGATGCCTCCTGCGCCCAGCCACGGCCCAAGATGCTTGAGCCCTGCAACAATCAAACGTGTCCCCCAGAATGGGTTGCTCTGGACTGGTCAGAGGTAAGGGCCCCTGCTCCAGCACACGGAGATGGTAGTTGGCATTCAGTTGGCAGAGGTGCCATTCACTGAGGCAGGTAAAGACTATCCAGAGCTACTGGAGCGGGTGCCATCGCATCCTGGAGAGGCGATGCTGGGAGCAGCCCTTCATGGACCCAGGGGACAGAGTAGATGGGGGTGTATTGGGACTCGCTCAGAGGGACCTCCCTGGTGTCTGCCCTGCCAGGACAGCAGAGCTGCATTCGATCCTCTGCTCTGACATAAGGATAAGCCGAGGTTTCATTAGCTACAGTCAGCAATGTGCCTGTGATTGCCGAGGGAGCTCCACGGGGCCATGTGTGGCCCCTAGTCTGTTGTGTGCACAAGAGAGTTTGGTGCTCTCAGCCCCAGTGCAGAGGTGATTGCAAAGGATGAGAGCCTGCTGGCCGAGTAGCTGGCACACGAAGCGAACAGTCAAGGCTCTTGAGGTATCCCTTGAGCAGCTCGGGCAAATGGGTGCCCAGTCCAGGCAGGCTCCATTCGGGGTGCAGTTCTTTGGGAGAGGGCACTGTGCAAGACTAGAAAGATGCTGCAGCTGCCTGACTATGCCTGGACCAGATCCAGATCCTCCACTGCCGAGAATAAGAGCATTTACACGACAGCTGAAGGTGCCCCCACGCCATACAGCTCCAAGCACGTTAGCAAGGTCCCGCTCAGAGCGGGGCACACAAAGCTAGAGAGAGAAGAAATGACTCCTTAGTCATCCAATGGACTCCGTGGCAGAAGGGGAAATAGATGTGCCATTGCTCCCCCCGCCATCCTCCAACTTAATCACTAGATCAGGGGGCCTCACACCTGCCTGGAGGCACCTTGTGGTGAAGGAGAGACTGGCCCAACGGGGATTACTTAGCTTGGAGAAGAACCAAATGACGTGTTAAGATGAGTTCTTGGGTTTAGCTGGCCCTCAGCGGTTGTTGGAGAGACCAGAGGTCAGGGCACTAAGGACGGATGGAAAAGGCATAGGAAAGGGGATGCAGTATTTTCTGAGGAGCGGCAGTCAGCTGGACAAGGCAGCAGAATGACTCAGAAGTACGTCAGCTCCTCATCCCACCCATTACATTTAATGAAATACTCACGAGGCTTGACCCACCCCTTGCAACAGCCTGCGAGGGTGGCAAAGAGCCCGCTGTGGCTCTCGCCCAGCTCCAGTGTCCAGGCCGCGGTGCTCCCTGACTGCGCCACGTCTCTCTTTGCAGTGCACCCCGAGCTGCGGGCCGGGTTTCCGCCACCGCATCGTGCTTTGCAAAAGTGGTGACCACAGCTCGACCCTGCCGACCTCGCAGTGCCCCGAGAGCTCCAAGCCCCCTACCAGCATGAGGTGCAACCTCCGGCGCTGCCCGCCCCCGCGCTGGGTGACTGGCGAATGGGGAGAGGTACTGAATGACCTACTGCCACTTACTATTTGGGGGGCCCAGAAGTTCCTAACCCATGCTCCAGAACCCCCAAATCCCTTTGCAGTCACATACTTTTTTAGCCTTAGCGCCGAAGTTGGCCAAGCAGCTCTGCCGTGTCACAGATGCTGGGAGAAGCTGGGCTTTGCACTGCCCGGGCTGGTGGGGTGAGGGAGAAGGGCTGCACTAGCTAGTGTCATGACTGGTTAGCGGGGTGGAGGGACCAGGCATGGACTCTAGCCCACGGTGGCATGAGGGTGATCGAGCCTGGAGTCTGTCAGGGACGCCAGTTGTCACACTGGGCTTGGGCATCTGTTCTTCCTGGGTATTCGGGGTGTTCTGGCTCAGATCCCCAGCTGGCCTGCATGTAACCCACTGAGACCCTGCGCTCATCTGTCTGCAGCCGAAGTAGCCTGTGGGACGGAGGGGCAGCAGGGTAGCCTACCTGCCCAGGACTGTAGAGCAGCCGGATGCAGAGCTGGGGGCTTTGCTTCCTGCAGTGGGGATCGGTATTGTAACTAAAGCGAGGCAGCAGCAGCCCCAGGTGCCAACTAAAGGGGCTGGGGTGGGTGGGAAAAAATAACAGCCACTGTTGCTGTCACCTGGCCGTATACCACTGACACCAGCACCCAGGAGCTGCTGCTGCCCCCGGTGCCAAGCTGCCCTGCTGCACCTCTGACGGGGGTGTCCCACAGTGCCCGGCTCTCTCTGCACGTTGGCACATGGCATCTGTCGCTGTCTCCAGCACCCTGTGCATGCCCCTAATGACTCCTTGCACATCCTGGGCTGTAAGAAGCCTGGGCACGGTATAGGATTTAGGGCTGGAGGGACTTACTGGAGCCAATGGAATAATTCCCACTGAGCTCCCTTGGGTTAGATCAGGCTGGACTGCGGGATAATTGCTTGCATGTGAGATCCCTGTGGCCAGCTGGCGTTCGGAAGTCACCAAGGGGCACTTAAATCCTTTGGTCTGGTTACAGCCTGGGGAGGAGGGAGGAAATCAGGGGGTCAGGGGATGACCAGCCCAAGTCCCTGTTGCTGCATGCTGTTTGACACGGCATGAAGGGCGGCTGCAGCTCTGGATCGTGTCCCTGCAGTGCTCCACGCAGTGCGGCCTCGGCCAGCAGAGGCGCTCCGTCCAGTGCTTGGCCCACACAGGGCAACCGTCCAGCGACTGCGTGGAGTCCCTGCAGCCGCCGGCCATGCAGCAGTGTGAGACCAAGTGTGAATCGGGACCTACGGACAACCCCGAAGGTACCGGCCGATGGGAGCACGGGAGCCGCGGCTGAACCCCCAAACCCTGCGCCTCGCTAGCTTTGCTGCAGGTTAAAAATCTGCCCCCGGGGCTCCTGTGGGTTGGTACAGGGGAGCCATGCTGCAGGGGGTGAGGCACGGGGCACCATAAGATCTGACGTCTGCCTTGAATCAGTGCTGAACCAGCCGCCTGCCTGCGGGGAAGTGGATCAGTATACCGATCTCGCAGCTTGTCTACACCGGGGAGTCTGCCATGACAGCAAGGCTCCTGGGGAGGATATGGCACGTGCCTGGCAGTGGGGTAGTTCTGCCACCTTCCCTAATGACCCACCTAGGCTTTGTACTGGCGTTGTTACCTCAGCTGGGGGGCATCATTCTTCCACATGCCTGGCCAGCGTAGCAAACTTTGTAGTACAGCTCTAGCACCAGCACTTGGGTACATTTGGGAAAAGGTGCCTAGTCTCTTCCCTTGGTCAGCTCATCACTTGCCTGGCGCTCGTTGCTTTTGCTCCTGGCCAGCCTGGGCATTGGGAAGCTACACTTTCCCCGAGCTTGGGGGGGCCAGGGGTCAGTTTGAAGCCCTTCTTTACATCGGGTGTAGAGGCAGCTGCCATGCGGGGGGCAGATTTAATCCCTGTCCCTCTTTTGGTCCAGAGTGCAAGGACGTGAACAAGGTGGCCTACTGCCCCCTGGTGCTGAAGTTCAAGTTCTGCAGCCGGCCCTACTTCCGACAGATGTGCTGTAAAACGTGCCAGGGGCATTAACGGAGCGAGGCCGCCCCTGTGGGAAAACTGGAAGGCGAGAGCTACGCTGAAGGGCAGCCGAGCCGGGCCGTTCCCCTCCGCCCCTGGGAATCTCCAGAGGATTCAAAGCAAACACTGGTCGCGCTCCTGGTGGGAGCCGGCGACCCCCGACCCCTCCTGCATGACCCCCCCAGAGCCCCGACGGCGGGTTAAACCACTGCTGATGCCCGTGCCACTCCGGAGACCACCAGCGCCAAGCACGAGGGGAGCGGGGCAGTCCCTGCGGCCATGGCAGAGCCGGTCACCATGGTGGGCGGCGGGGAGCGGGGCAGAGCTCGGCAACAAGGACATTACTTGAAACAGACATTGTTATTTATTTAGTAGTGCAAATGGGTCCCGTGGGTGCCAGCCGGTGGCCATCAGCCCTGTTAGCCCCGCCCACCGTGGCGGGGGACCCCATGGCGGCTTGTGATGTCATAGGGGGAGGAGATAAAACAAGTCGCTGGCAGCGAATCAGCATTCTGCACTCCTGCCCTCTTCCGGCACCGAAGGGCACCTCTGTCCACCACTGGGAAGCTGAGCGCGCTGCGTGCCTGCTGCCGCACTGGGAAACCGGCCTGGGTGAGGTGGGGGTGGGGAACAAATCAATGGAGCGATGGAGAAAATGGGAAGGAGGAGAGGGGCAAGGGATCCAGCTACCAGCCTGCCCCGGACAGTCAGCACCGCGCGTGCCTTTAGGCTTCTTTATGGTGGAAGAGGAATTGCTGCTGCAAAGGGGAGAGGTGGAGGAGGTTCCTTGGAAGATCTCCTGGATGACTGGAGATCCGCTGAGTCCTGAGCAGCACCCAGGAAGCAACATGAGATTAACTTGGGGGGGTGGATGGGGGTTGTGCATTGTTTACAGGCATGGTTTATTTCGTTTCCAGGTTTTGCAAAACTTTTCCCGGCTGCTGTGATCTTTGTTACGGAGGCGCCTGGCAGGCCCGACCAAGATCAGGCCCCAGTGTGCTGGGTGCTGTACATGTATGTTGTAGGAGACAGGAATGCTCCCAGTCTAAGTATAGATGATGAAGAAAGGCTGGAAGGGGGAGGGCAAATGACTTGTTGAAAAGATCACTTGGCAGCACAGCTGGCATTCGAGTCCCTAGGCTGGGGCCCTGTCCACTGCCCAGCTGGCCTCTTTAATTCACCCCCTACGCAGTCAGTCCCCTTTCAAAAATCAGCAGCCTCCCCACTTCCTTCCAGGCTGAAAGAGCTCCCAATCCACTCCTCCAGCTCTGCCCAAGAGGACACCAGCAGCCCTGAGAAAAGAGTGACCTTGCAGCTCCCCCACGGCATCCTCCATCAGGGTTCACTTCCTTAGTATCTGTGATGTAGCAACCTGCCAGTTCCCTTGCCATCCAAAGTCTTCCAGGGCAAGCAGATCTGGGCCAGGCCTGGATTTCCAATGCAAAAAGCAAGTGGGTTTTATTTTTTTTATTTTTCTTTTTAAGTTTCAGGCCTTTTGCATCATAAAGATGGAAAATTCAGCACAGCCCCATGTTCGGTTCCCTTGGCAGGGAAGATCCAGGGACGCTGAGAGGGCTTGTCTGGGTAACCCTCTTCTCTCAAATGGCCCTTTCTCCCCTGCCCCAGTCCTTATCTATTCATGTACCTTCTACAGTATTATCTGTTCACCAGCCAATCACAGCCTCCCAAGTACTGTGCAGTTCCCGATTGGCTGGCAAGCGGGCATCAATAGCTTTCTTCCCGGTGGAATGCTCCATCCCAATATTTTCGCTGGGGGGGGTGGTGCAGGGGTTGTTTTCACCATTTTATATAAATATATATAATAAAAAGTGTTTAAAATACTAACTCTGAGAAGGAGGAGCAAAGTAACGGCATGATGTATAATAAAGGAGTAGCTACCATCCTGGGTGCAGCGTCTGGTCTGAGTGGCATTCCTCAGCTCGCATTCGCCCCAGGTGGATGTTCACGTGGGGCTCAGGTCGTGTGCTCGGTGGCCCGTTGCTGTCCCTGTCCCAGACTTCTCCATCAGACACTGAAGCTTGCCCTGCACCCCAAACAGGGGGTCCTCAAAATGTATTTGTCTGGTGACTCATTACACACCTTTTCCACCCCGGTTCTCCCTTTTGGAGACATCTGTGAGTTCCTCCCAGAGATACGGCTTAAGTGCATACTTACAAAAATTCACCGTGCAGGTGAGAAGGGAGCACTGTGAAGTCCACCCCAGATCCCTGGAGCAGCCTGGATCCTTGGAGGAGGCAGGTGGATTGCCCAGCACCAGGGAAAGCTTGAAGGACACATTGCAATTGGCCCTGCTTTGCACCCTCTACTCTGTAGCATGACTTGCCCACTTTTCTCTTCCCTTCCTGGGTTGTCCCTCAAACTTGGCAGATTATTCCTGGAAGGACCACCTCGCATTCAGCCCATTGAAGCTCGGCAAACCCCAGACATGATCCACATTAAAGGTCTACCCAGAACCTCATAGCGTCACCAGCAAATGCGGAGGACTCCAGGGGCACATCCAGATGAGCGGGAATATGTGCTTTGCAGTGCCTCAAGGCTTTTGAGGTGCCACAAAATCCACGTAGCCCATGTCAAAAAGTTCCCCATGCTGCATATTTGCAGTGTGGAGACCGGGAAATCCTGGTGTCGGGGGGGGGCAAAACAATGCACCCAAAACAAGTGTGGCGGCACATATGGCTACAGCGTGCACCACCAGAAATCAGAGCCATGCTCCAGCTGCTGGGCAGGGTCTGCACACCCAATCACCACCACTGTGACCCTGGGAGGCCCCCAGGACCCCTGAGGCTGCTGGGGCCAGGTCAGGTGCTGCCCCAGCCTCCTCAACCCCACCCGGGGCAATTTGCTGCGTGCCGGAGCACACATGCAGGGGTGTTCCTAGGGGACAAGGAGTGGCACAACTATGTGCCGCTGCTATTTGCACCCAGGAAAACACACAGGGATGCACCCCAGGAGGCTGCAGAGGGAGAACAGCTGGCTTCTGCTTGCAGCCAGACTGTACCAGGCTGAAGCAAGGCCCAAGCTGCCGAGCAAGGAAATCATGAGCGAGACGCCTGCCAGTTCAGTACAGGCTCATGGAGCTGCCAAAAGCATCCTCTTTTCCAGGATTGCAAGAATCGAGTCCCACCAAGCTTGAGGCTCTTTTAACAGAAGACGCAAATGCAGCGTGTATTTGCCCTCAGGTTTGGGAGCATTTAGGGTGCTCTGACTTCATGTTTTCCAGCTTTCATCTGCAACTGCAAGAGTGATCAGTGTAATTTTTTTTTTTTTACATGAAAATGGAGATTCTGACAAAACCGCGACTCCAGGAGGCGAGGCCTTAAGAAAAGGGCCCAGATCAGGGCCCACCGCAGATATGATAAGAGTTAGCTGCGTGGCCGTTGCCTCGCCCTGGACTGCAGGTGCAGGAACTGGTCTTATTCGTCCAACAACTGCCGCAGAAAGTACAGCTGTCTCCATAAGCAGAAAGTATTGTCATCGGTCTCTCAATGTCCCCAGCTCATCCCAAGTCTTGTCTGCCGCCCAGAGCATCTGCTGCTTTGGCGAAGCCAGCAAAGCCCTCCAGTCCGGATGCAGCGTAGGCTGGCAGGCGTTTTCCAGCTGGCACAGTTCGGAGGTAGGTGGTCCAGTGAAAGGTCGTACCAAGAAATCCCATTTCTCCCTGAATGCCATCAGCCAAGCCTACAGCGGGCTCTGGCTGGCATGACTTCATCGGCACCCGAAGCGCAATCCGTCCCATCCCGGGTAAAACTTTGTCTTGCAAGCCGAGCCCCGGGCAGGCTGCAGTCATCCACTAGATGTCCTCCCAGCCCTGGCGGATCAGCACCCAACCCTGCACATGCCGCCCATCTGCTATTTTTGGAGCTACAGCTTCTGCTGTCTCATCGGTCCCTACCACAAACGGCACGAAGGCATCACGCCTGCCAGCACCATGGGGCGCAGTTCTTGGTGCCGTTTTGTAACCGTCCCCACTCAATTAAACCCAAGGCCAGAGCGGCTCAGGGCTTATCTACGCCAGCGCTGCTCAATCAGCCCTGCGGGGCCGCTCCATGGGCCGGATTCTGCACAGGGTCAGGCCCCACGTGACCGGGTCTAGCCTCGCACTGCCCAGATTGGGTCCCACACCCCTGGATCTGCCTTGCAGCACCCAGATGGGGCCTTGTGCACCCTGATCCAGGCCTCGTGCTGCACCGATCGGGCCCTGCACCTGACTGTAGCACTCCCCACAAGTCCAGAAACTTGGCAGCAGGGGAGCAGCATTTAGCGCTGCCATGACTGCCCACCACCAGGTTTTCAGGCCCATGAGGAGCCCTGTGAGCTGCACGATATGGCTCCATAAGCCATGCCGTGCCATGCCAAGGTCCCCCTGTGACATATGACAGATGCTGGAAACGAGGGTGCAGGGCTGCCGGAGAGCAGCTTGGGGCACACACCGGTGAGCATCTCCCAGCGGGGTGCACCCAGGAGCAGAGCAACCCTCCCCTACATAACCCTGTAGTGAGCCACAGGGCAAAGGCTTTGGGTTTGCTTTTATCACTTCTTGTTCTAGCCCCCACCTCCTTATGGCTTTGTGTGTCATACAGACTTAGCTCCATCACCCCTTGGGCTGCAGCCAAGACCCCAGTCCCCAGCACCGAGCCAAGGGTCCGTGTGCTCACCTTCTGCACAATGTGATTGTGCGCACGTGTGTGTGGGATGGGTCCTGGCATAGGTCAGGGTCTGTCTGTACTGCAGATGTGTCGACTACACTCCTGCATCCCCTCCATGCAGACGCCCTACCAGCATGTCACGTGGGCCCCGCACCTGTATGGCTTGCTCTGGTCTGCAGCTATGATTCAGCCACACCAATGCCCAGATGGTGTTGCCAGCTCTCAGAGTCCTCCTGGCAGTAATGGGATGTCGCGAAGCCCACAAGCCTCAGACCGCTCGGATACCCTCAGCAAACTCCCTCTGCTTGACCTCCTGCTCCGCTGTGCGTATGCGGGTAAGAATCCACCTGGGGCTGGTGGGCAGAGTTGACATGGAGCCGGGATAAATGAAAAGGCATGTTTCAAAACCAGGCCCTAATGAAGAGGCACTGACCTGCTCAGTTCCCACCTCTGGGCATCACACCAAAGGGATGCAGAAGAGCACCTGCCACCGCTGCCATTCAGAGCTGGGAACCCCAGCAAACCACACACGTGTGTAAATGGAGTCTCCTCTGAGAGCATGCCTCCAGACCTGTTGCTTGCCTCGATAAGATCTGTCTGACATGGCCTGTGGTTTTCAGGGCATCACAGTTACAATCCTCTACAATGGTCATATTCCTGTTCTTTTTTTTGTCCTGTTTCCATAAGTTGTCCCTAGTTAGTGCAGCACCCAGGTCATGATACTGAGCTATTCAGGGTGCACACAGGCCCACGGTGCGACTCGCACGCCACAGGTAGGTGCCCCGCTGCCTCCAACTCACATTGGTGCCCTGCTCAGGTTGTGCAAGTTTAACCTAGTTTTATTCATCTCCGCCCATACAACTTGTGGTTGATCGGTACGTGCCTCTGGGCTGCCTTTCTCAGCATTTCACCTTGGGCAATCAAGAATCGTGAGTCAGGCTCCAAGATTGGTGAGGTTGGCTTCAAATAATTAGGGCATTTTTAAGCAGTAAAATATGTTGGAGGCTTTCTTATTTGCCTTCTGATTTCCGAGTCTTTCACTGGCCCTCGCTTCATTTTCAAGCCTTTCCCTCTGAGTATGGGGGCTAAATAGTTAATCTTAGAAGAGGAAAGTATAGACACTTGAGTTTCTTCTGAAGTCTCCTAATTCCAGGACTGGTGGCTTTAAGGACTACATTAAAGATCTCAATACAGATCCCCACGGATACACCTGGTGCTCCCACTCCCCGGCTGGCACTCACGGGGGGGGCACCTGTGTCCCCTCCTGCCCCGGCGCTCTCGTGGGGTACACGTGCACCCCCGTGCACTCCCTACACATCGCCACGGCCTGGGGAGCCGGTAACGTGGCCTGATAGGTAGGTGCCCGTCTCTAGATCAAGGCCACGTTTGCACCTGTTGAGCCTGGAGCATTTTGACGTTGAGTTCCCTGGCAAAAAGCCAAACACCAGTTAAGTCTGCAAAAATATCTGCAATTGTTTGTCTATCTGCAAGGGGCTGGTGAAGCCCTGCTCACAGACACCAGCCCTCCTGCAGGGAGCCGCGGCAGTCTAGGAGCAGGAGCACATCCCCAGTGCTGACTCCTATCCCGCGGTCGTGGGAGCTCTCACCAGCTCAGGTGTGCTCTGAGTCCGGGGTTTGCTCCCTGGTGCCGACTGGGCGAATGTCGGCCCCTGCTTCTTTTTGCTGTGACCTCCGCCTCCAGGTAATCATCACGGAAGAGCTTGCGATGAGCTGCAGTGAGCTTTTCTGAAGAACCACTTCCCCGACACATCGCTGATCGCAGGTACCAGCTACATCGCCAGCTTCCTGCAACGGTAGTGGGGGTGTCGGCAGTTGTCAGCCAGCTCTTCCCCTGCCTGTGGTCAGTCCAGCTCAGAGCAATTGCACCAGGAGTGGGTGTTTGGGAGCTGGGCTTTTCCACGAGGACTTGGCTACCCAGGCCAGGATCCGCACTTAGCCAACCCCGCACAAGCACTGTGTGCGCCTGCCTTGCTTCTCTCCACATCAAAGGGAGGTTCAGGCTATGCAGATGTCTTGCCCATAATGCTCCCAGTTCTTGGAAGATCTCTCTGGATCAGCTCTGGTAGTCAGAAAACCTTTGAATTGTCAACCCCTTCCCGGGTTTGGCCCCTTGGAAATCAATGACGGTTTTTGCATGAGAAGGAATCTCATCCCTGGGGTCATTTGATTTGCCTGGGGTTGCTAGGTTGTAGGTCACAGAGTAAGCACTTCCTTGGCCCTCTTACCACCCCATCTCCCCAGTGCCCCTTTTGCCATCTCTTGCAGAAAGACTGGGGCTGTGAGAGTGATGAGGGGAAGTGGGGGAAGCAGAGAAGACAGAAAAGCGGGGGGAAAGAGGAGATTCGCTCTACCCTCCCTGCCTCTTCTTGGCTGGAGAGGTCTGTGGGATGGAGGCAGGGGTGCCTGTTTCTGGTGGAAGGAGGCAGCATGGATGAAGCAGGGGCAGAGAGGAGCTAAGGGGAGCTCTGCATATTGGGGACACAAGGCTCCAACGAGAATCTGGCCCATATAGCTCCTCCTAGGATCCCCAGCCCTACGCCACAACCCCCTTGTGCTGGCCTGGGTGATCACTTGTCCGGATGTCTTGTCAGGAAGAAGGGGCAGGGCTTCTCCGGTCCTGCTGAAAAACCAACATTAGCAGTTCCTGGCTGGGTAGGCTTAGATCGTTGCTCAGAGCTGACAGTCATGCCAGGGCCTTCCCCTATCACCCTGCCTAAACATTCAAGGCCTTGATCTCTGAGCCTGCAGTCGAGCTCAGGTGCCTCCATGTTCTTACTGTAGTCTGTGTGTGCAGGGACCCCGAGCAACTTAAAAAGCCTCTGGTCCCTCGTTTGTGCCGCAGCCCCTGGTCCCTCATTTATGTTGCTTCCCCAGCTTCAGCCAAGAGCATTGCAGCACTCGAGAGACTAAAGAGACCTATTCAGTATAGAAAAGAGATGTTTGTGGGGGGACATGAGAAGGGTTAACAACCTACTGAATGGCCATGAGAAAGTAAATAGGGATTTATTATTTACTGTCTCTCACAGGACAAGAACGGGAGGTCACAAAAATGAAGCTAGGAGGCAGCCAGCTTAAAACTAACGCAAGGCAGTGCTTTTTCACATGGCGAGTCATGGAAAGTGTGACATTCGTTGTCACCAGCTTTGGTGCAAGCTGATGGTGCAGCTAGGTTCAACAAGGAATTGGACATGTCCTTGGGTCCTCAAGAGCTGTTGAGCACAGGAGTTAGGGATGGGGAGAGGGACGTGCAGTTCGGCCTTCTGTGACTCCAAAATGACTTAGAAGCTTTTGCTCCAAGGTTGCAGAGAGAAAGCCATTCAAAGGACTCAAGAGAAATCATTCTGGCGCGTTGCTGCTATGCAAGTTCCCAGCTCCGTGCAGCCCCAGGGTCCGGGAAAGATCGCAGAAGAAACTGCTTTGCAACCTTAAAGGTAGCAGAGGCTGCAGGTGATCCATGCGGCCTCCCCGCCTGCAGCCCAGCCCCCCCAGCAGGTGTCTCCCAAATGACAGATGCCTGGCGGAGGCTCAAGCAGAGTTACCCCTGCCCTCATCTCCTAGGTGGGCAGTGTGCGGGGGGGGGCGGGGGGGAGTTTCCCCGCCTCCGCAGCAGGTTGCAATAGGTAGACAAAGCCAGCTGCCCCCTCCCCGCCTCTCCCAGCCCTGAATGAGGAAGTAGAGGCTGAAAAGGAAATTAACTTGCAGATTTCTTGCTGCCGGCAAACCAGCCAGCGAGAGTCAGTGTCTGGGAGGGCCCATGTCCCCTGAGCTGCGGTGACAAGGGTCTGGCACCCCCTCGCCGACAGCTCAGCCCCACCCCACCTAAGGGTCTGCAGCCAGGCGAGCAGGACTCCGGGTCTGCAGGGACACCATGGTAAGTGCAGCAGCTCAGATCACGGGGTGCTGCCCCCTGCTCCTGCTCTGTGCCCGCTGGCTGTCCCTGCCCCCAGCCCTGACCTCCTCTGGGTTCGTCGCTCCTTGTTCTGCGCCCACCGGTGTCACCGCAACCTGTCCTGAGCTGCCCCCTAAACCATCAGGGTCTCATTTGCTCGTCCCTGCTGCCCTGGGGCTGTCACCGGCTTCTGCACAGCGCTGCACCCACTGCTTTTCCTGGCAACCTGCACTCCTCTGGGTTTGTGAGAAAGGCAAGGTGCAAAGACCCCCGCCCCGGGGACTGGGGAAGCTGCAAGTCTCCCTATGCACAGGGAGAGGCAGGGACTGCAAGGGGCTAAGAAGGAAGGAGGCAGGTCTAGTCCTGAGTCAGCTGGGGAGCCCAGGGTGGCTTCGACCCGAGGCTGAGAGCTGCAGGGTCAGTGCTGTTTGAGGCCTGCCATCGCCCCGTCGGCTCCCTGCAGGACCTCACCCCTCCAGGCAGGACTGTCGAGCCGGCTGCATTTGCTCTGGGCTGGGGCTGATGTGATGGAGGAAAGGTGGTGAGATTGTCTGGGTGCTTTGGATACCTTGGAGCTGCACAGCAAGGCCCATGGGGGAGCTTGGGGGGGACAGAGCCGATGTCTCTGGTTCCTGCTTGCCCAGCTTCCCCGAAATGCTTCTGCTTCCTCTACCTGCTGCCGTCCAGCTGCAGTCAACCCGGCGCAGACAGAAAAGGAGCAGGTTAGCAAGCTCCATCCCGCTGCAGGGTGGTGGGTGCCTCCAGGAGCTGAGGTGTCTGTATCCAAATAGGAAAGTGCACGGTTGCCAAAGCGTCTGGTTGAGATGGACCAGGCAGGGGCAGGCACCTTTTCTGGAAGCCAGATAATGCAGGAACACTTGGACTCACTAACACCCCTTAGTCAGGCCCCATGGCTCCTCTCCCATGGTTGAGCCATAAGGCACAGGCCAGCCGTGGTCCCCAAGGAGCCTGTGAGTCTTCGGGAATGCCATAGCCCATGCTGGAGGCTCCCCTAGGAGCTACTGAAGCAGGGGCACCATTTAAAGCCACCTCCCCTGGGGCTACCCCAACTTGCACCAAGCTGCCCAGCAGCCCTTGCATGTGTAAAATGCCAGCTGCTTCCATCCCTGCCCCACAGCCAAAATACCCCCTGCCCTGCATGGAGCTGGCTAAGTACAGTGCACTCCTGGTGTGAAGGAGAAGCAAATGACAAGCAGAAACAGAAGTGTCGCAAGGCAGCTGCACCTCCGAGCAGAGCCAGGACCTGCCCGCGTGCCCTGGCCCACTCGGTGCCCAGCCTCACCAGAGGCAGAGCTCAGCCAAACTCCCCGCTCCTAGGACAGCCGTGGGTAGATCTTGAATTTGCAAAGCAGCCTGCAGAGGTTGAGGTGCATCACATAACCCCCCCCCCCAAAAAAAAAACCACGTTTTTCTCCAGTTAAAAATAAACTAGAAGATTTACTTCTATGCTCAGAGCCTCGGGGTGGATCGTGCAGTTTAAGAGTGAAGCAACGAGAAATGCATTTCATTGGAATGAATTTAAAAAAGCAATCAGCGGGGCTGTGAACTAGTAGCTTCGTTAGCAAGAGCAGGGAAGAGCCGGCAGGATCTGCCCCGGGGAGGTGCATCTGGAGCCTGGCAGGTAGACCCCCCGCCCCCCCCATTCTGACTTGAACGTGAGGTTGGGTTGGTTTTGCTGCTGTGGCAGCACTATATGCACTTCTGCACCTTTTCAGTCTTTCCGGTAGTTGGGGTGTTGGCTGCAGGCCATGTTTGCTTTGCCTTTTAAAGGTGCCGGTTTGCCAGGCCTTGCGCAGTGTTTCCTCCCCTCTTCCCAGGGCTGCGCAGAGTGTCGTGCTCTGATTGCAGCTGTGCTTTGAAGGGGGCCCAGACTGTTTTGAAGATCGTGCCGCGAGAGGTCTACTGCTTCCCATTGCTCAGTTCTTATTTGGGCAAGACGGCTGAGCTCTCGGCCGGCAGCTGAGCAGCGATGCGGAGTGGCAGTGGCAGTGCCAGCCAGAGGTGGGCTGTGCTGGGGCACTTCTGCATCTTCTCTCACCCTCTGCCCCAGTAACCAGGTAGGGAGTTACACCTTACATGAGCTGTGTGAGGCTATAGAATTAGACTTCTAGTTTTAATCCTTGTATCAGCTCATCTAAGGCACCAGGAAGCAGGTAATCCCTGCCCTGAGGCTCGCTGCTTGTGCCCATTCCTCAGGGAGGAAAGCTGAGGAACAGCTGGAAATTAAAGCCAGGCAAATTCAAAGAGGAAGTAAAGCATTTGCAGCTCCAAGGGTGATGAACTGGAGGCAAACACTCCCCAGGGAAGTGGTGGAGGATTTCCCATCTCTCCAAGTCTTCAAGACGGCTTGCCCCTCTGCGACGTATGCTTTTAGCCAATCACAGTCACTGGGCTCGGGGCTGGGGGAAGCGGAAGAAATCCTACAGCCTGTTGGATACAGATATGTACCATCAAGCACCCGGGTCACAACCCGGACGAGCCATATTGCTCCCAGAGTGAAGGATGCTAGAGACAGGTAGCAAGAGCGGAGAGAGAAATGAAGAGGAAAGTGAAGCTGAGAACGACTCTTGATTCCTCCCCGGCTGAGATCAGCACAGGAAAGAGGAGTCAGAGAGGAAGAAGAACCTGGTGTGAATGCAGTTGTGGTCTGAGTGGTTGTTTAGCATTTTCATTGCACGCACTGAAGGAGCACCGGTGGGGGGGCAGGCCCCTACTGTCCAAGGCGCTGCGCACACACGCACTGGTCAAACGTCCCTGCCCCAGAGAGAGCACACTCGGGGCCTTTAAATCAGGTCCAGCCCACCGAAAACGTCCCCCAGCCGTTGAGATCTCTGAGGCAGAGGAAGGGCTTGTGTGCATCCCCTGTGAGGAGGGCTCGCCCCCACGGGGCACGTGCCTGCGACTGTCCCCCGAAAAGGGGCACAGGGACAAAACCGTCCAAAAGGCTGCACACACCATTGTCAATCCCTCGCTCTTTAATTCTAGGGTTTTGCAAACAGCTGGACCCACGGTTGCTGCTGTGACCACAGGCCGAGTGGAGGGAAAGGGGAACTGGGGCTATGCATTGTGAAAGTGGCCTACCTAGTTGCTCCCTTAGTTACTTAAAAGCTGCCAGTATGGAGGAGCTAGACGCCCAGACCCAGGGCAGGGTGCTAGGCACAGTGGACTTTGAGCTGCGCTCCAGTGACTCAGACCGGTCCCGGCAAAAGTGAGAGACACGGCTCATTTTGAGAGGGTGGATCCCAGAAAAGCAAACAACAGTCACAGAGGAGGTCTCGAGAAGACTTTCTCGGTAGCGTGGCTTCACTGTGGAGACTCACTAACTCGTACCCGCACTTTCTGTGCACATTGGGCAATATGTGACAGGGAAGAAGTGCATCTAGTTGTCAGAGCTGCGGACAGAGAGGTGGGGGGGTCCCCAAGTTTCTGAGTCCCTTCCTAATACTGTTGCTGACATGCTGTGGGCAAGGGGTTGGTGCATCGGTTTCTCCACCTGTAAAATGGGTATAAGGATCTTGCCCTACCTCACAGGGGCCAGTGGTGCTCTAGTCTGTGTAGGGGACTTTGAGCTCTTCAGTTCCTGGTTCTTCTGGAGCCGATTACAAAACTCCCGTTGGATTCAAGGGGACTTGTGTTTGTCCTCTGGCCCCAGTTTATCAAGGTTTATTAAGTAAGTCAGGAAAACACCCTCACCTATGAACCAGGAAGGTAAAAGCAGAGGTATGATGTTGGCTTGGACAGAAAGAAGGAAGGTGTTGAAGGTGAGTGCTTCACGCACACAGCCCTGTGCAGTCATAAAAGGACTCCCCTTGGACTGAGGTGCTTTGTGCGCTCAGAGGCGTTGCACAATTCCCCAAACGCATGGAGTTCCCTGGCAGCTTCCCGGTCTCACCCTCCAAACCGTTCCCCCTACAACTCCTCTTCCAACCTGCTTCCCTGCAGGTTGGTAAAGTAAGGGGGGAGCCATCTACGGGGCATCCCCAAAGGGAAGGGCATAGCCTAATGCATGCAGGGGAGAAGGCTACATACCCAACAACCAGCACCTCTGAAACCGGAAATGGAATTCCTTCGAAAGCCACAAGCTCGGGCTGCCCTACGCCACGTGCCAGCGAGACCGAAGAGCAAGGCCCCCAAACCCTATAATGCAGCACATGGGAGGCCTCCCCTTCCTGACCCCGGTAACGACTTGCTGCCTGTGCCCTGAAGCCTGCAGCTCAGCGAGCCTCCGTTGCCTTGCACAGTTCTGAGCGTTGTCACACAACCGCTCCAGCTGCCAGCCCGATGCCTCTGAACTTACGACCCCATTTCCAGAGAATTTCTTTTATAGCCCACTAGAAAGGAAGAAAGAGCTTGAGGAAGGGCAAGCAAAGTACCCAAACCGGGGCTAATGGAAGAGAGGCGGAGCTGAGATCTGGCAAGAGCTGTGTAAGCAGCCCCCAACCCAGGCCTGTGAATGCACCTGCTTAGTCATTGCAGCCTAACAGCAGTTCCTCCTGGTGAAGCTTTGCCTCCCCCATTCCCAGGGCCGGGGATAGATTTATGCCTACTTGACACAACGGCCCTACTTGTCATTTTTGCATCATGTTTCCTGTTGCATGAGTCAGCTTCATCCCTGGTGTTTGAGCCCGACAGCAAATTAAGATGAGATACGGCTGTATTCGGCTGGGTCCCGGCACCTGGGCTGGAGCTGAGGACAGCGTCGGGCTGCCCCCCTCCCAGCCTCATGAGACTCGGTTCTCAGGACAGGCAGCATGTCGGGGGCAGAGCTCTCCCATCAGCTGCAGTTACACCCTGTTAGGCCCCAGAAGTCCGATGTGGTCTGTGATCTTGCTGGGGAGTCCTCAAGGCATGTGACATGGTGGAGGAAGGGCAAGGCCTGAAGCAGACATGACTCACACAGGGAATGTGAAGCTGCCTGAATGTGGCTTGTTTGCAGGGTCCAGCCACCGGAGAGCGGGGCTTGTAGTGCAAAGTGGGGATGGGAAAGGCTGGAGAGGGGTGGGATGCACCAGGCTTTCTGGAAGGACACCTGAGTCCTGCTGAATAGCCTGAACCCCTGGCTGGGAGCCCTCCGAGCAATAGGAGGAACACAAATGAAAAGAGGAAGAGAAGGGAAAGGGAAGAAGCAAGAGGCACAGGGCCTGGGGGAGGGTGGGGAAGAGGGGAAGTGAAAGCTTTGCTTACTTTAAAGTGAAAAGAGGAAATTAAGGAATGGCAGCAGCAAACTGGACAGGCTCAGAGAGGAGGACAGGGCCTGGGGGGACGGCTCTGGCTGCTCTGAGACTCTGGCGGAGTCATGGCCCCCAAATGGGCTGGAAAAGGAGAGCCAGGCCAGACCAGCCGTGAGACGAATAAGTGGTGGGGTTTTCCCAAGTGCCACTCGCAGCCCCAGCTCTGCCCACACAGCAAGCGCAAGCCGCGTCGCATGGACGTCAGGGCAGGATGCTGCGCCCAGTGACCGGTGCAGTGACCTGCACTCGCGCTTTGCTCAGAAATGGAGTGATAAGTACGGCTGATCCTTCCAGGGTTAACACCCTGTTAAACAGTCCCGGGCTCTCTGTTGCTCCAGCCCTTTACACTGGGCACATTGTCTTTTCAAATGAAATCTGAGCCCAACGCGGCGTTTCCCAAGTCGGTTGACGCGGCCCAGCTCAGCGTGATCCCGGTGCACGGCCCATAAAGCCGAACCCACAGCCCGCAGCTTCCCTCCCAGCCAGCCACTGTAGGAGGAGACAGCTGGGCGACTTCAGGGTATTTCTCATCCGTGCGCTGAAAATGGACCTGAGCTATTTCTATTCCGCTGCTGGGGCAGAGGAAATTCTCAACTGTTATGTATCTCTGTGCTTTGAGGCAGCTGCCTGAAAGCCAGGGCCCCTGGTACTTGGTCCTGTGCTAACATCTGGCATGAAGATGGTCCTTGCCTTGACTTGAGTCTGAAGTGAGAGATAACAGACAGGCAGGAAGGGCAGGGAGAGGACAGACAGACAGGAACAGAGAGGAGGTAACTGTGCTGTGTAGGCTGCTTGTGTTTAGGTTTTGCTCATACAGTGCATGAGAGTTTGAGTCAGAGGCGAAGGCATAAGGAGCATTTATTTCCTCCTGCCCGAGCTGGCTACGGTAGCCAGAAGTGGCACATCCGTTCCCCCTCATTCCTCTTCGTGATGGTGTGCATGCCCAGCTGGCTTCAATCTCACTGGTGATTCACACAAGGGGAAGGAAGACTTTCGGGGAGGAACGTCACGGGGTGCTGGATGCTGCCAAACATGGCAAAAGGTTGGACCACAACCAGGAGTCTCTAGTTTCTCTTGCCCTGCAGTCACTCACTTCACCAGAAAAGCCCCTTGGCCTCAGGACAGGGCCTTGCAAGCCCTAAGGATGTCCCAACGAGTGCTTTGTACAGGACTTCGGATGGCTAATCCTAACAGAGCCAGGGAGGGGAGCTCACCCCCTGATCGAAATGAAAGGTGAATGCTCTGCTGTTGTAAACTGGCAGCATCCCAGCAATTTGGTTCCAGTAGCGGAGCCCTTTGACTTTACAACATTGTGACTTGACCCCAAAAACGAAGGTGGTGCATTGCTCCTTGGACCTGAAAGCACCTGGGTATTGTTATCTGCACGCTCCCGAGGAGAAGTGATTTCTTGAAAGTCCCATCACGAGTCCGAGCTGCATTTGGCATAGGGGCGCTCGTACACGATGCGTCTGGATGCAGAGTCCTATGCCCGCTCCACCGTGATGTGCTGCTTCTCTGAAGTGCCTTTGTTGGCCACAAAGGACCAACTCACGGGACTGTAATACATTCTAGTTTATTGGACGGCATGTGAAGTTGCCAATCAAATCATAAATGCCAACTTTGAGTTACGGGTGGTACCGGTCACCATAGCCCATGCACACACACATGCACTCCCTCATTCAGACCCATGTGGTATTGTGTACAGTAGCTGCCGTAGTGATTGTGACAGCACTGGCATCGGTATATCTACCTGCCTGAGACCCTGGAGTCTGCTGTTGGTGGACAGCTTCCTGCAAGGCGATGGGAATCGCCTGCTTCTCCTTGCGTCTCGGTAGGCCAGGTGCTGGATGAGAGGGTGCCACCGAGGGTCACTCTTCACTGCCTTTTATCCCTTTCTGGCAGACTTGTGTGATCCCCCAGCATCATCTTGCTGCCCAGTCCAGAGGTCACTGCCCCACCTGGGTTTTGAGTGGCACATTACAGCTGTAGTCACAGGGGTCTCTGCCTGCTGGTACCTGAAGTTTTGGGAGTCCGCCCTTGACTTACTGACTTAATGGCTGTATTGTCCTGGGTTACAGGAATAGTCCATAGGATGAGTGTTCAGCTCCAGGAATCACTTCCTTGGCTTGATTAGTTGAAAATGGCTTGTTAAGACCCTTCGGCTAGGCTATTGTCACTTCATTACATACTGATCACCATACACTCCCATTCATTCAAGGGACCGCCCAATATAGCAGATTGTATCACTTTACCATTGCAATTTCAGGGCAGTTTTTCACCGCGGTCCAGGGTGTAACTTCATTCTACAGGGAGGACATTCCTGCAGGGTTTAAAAAGTATAAAATATAAAATACAAAATGCTTTGGTAAAGACGAGACAGGTGAAATGCACTGGGAGAAATATATCAAAATGCAATGTGAGACAGTGAGGGACAAAGGCTACTAGGGACAGTGAGTGAGTTAGATTAGCACAGGATATATTTACAGTCTTTGCAGGGGATATTTTAGCTCTTTTGGGTTTTTTAGTGACACTGAGTTTAACTGATATGTAGATGTAGTTTCTAGGTTTCTCCTACAGAAAGCCACTTCAGCTTTCTGGCTTGCTCTGACCCTTGCCATACCCGTGCAATGAGTGTGCTAGGTCTCTGCCAGTACTGAGAAGGAAAAGAAATGCAGAAAATGGGAGGGAGCGGGTGCTGCAGGCAAGAAGGGGCTTCTGTTATATCAGTGTCCAGAAGAGAAATGTGCAAAAGGGGCTTTCTGCTACACCTTCTTGGCCTCGCTATGGACCGACCGTCAGTCTTTCTCTCTCCCATCTCCCCCCACAGGGCAGCAAAGAGCGGTTTCACTGGCAGAGCCACAATGTTAAGCAGAGCGGAGTGGACGACATGGTTCTTCTCTCCAAGATCTCGGAGGACTCCATCGTGGAAAACCTTAAAAAGCGCTTCATGGATGACTACATCTTCGTATCCTTTCCAGGGGCTGTGCCGGGGCACTGGGGCAGAAACCGAGAGGCCAGCTGAGGAGCACTGCTGAGAGCCTTTCAGTGAAACAGCTTCAGCTGGGGCCTGCTCTGGCCATCCAAGGGCTGCCCTCTCCGATAGTCCCTGATTGTCCTGTGGTCATAGGCGGTGTCAGGGTATTTCCTGGGATGCGCTGAGCACGGCTGTGGAAGGCCGCACTGTCCTCCGCAAAGGATTCAGGCACTGCCAGACACCGCAGTGAACGCAGATGTCTCAGACTCGACCCCGGATGCTTTTCCCATTGGAAGGCCTGAGACGCGACTACCCTGGGTATCTGAAAGGCTGGATCAGGAGGTACAAAGTCTTCCTGGGACACCAAGAGCAGGATTTTCAGACCTCAGCTCCCCTTTGGGCAGCAAAACCAGTGGCTGGATCATTACCCAGCCGGGATGCTGAGCTCTTCTGAAAATCTGACCTTTAGGCTCAGGGATCAGGCCATTTCCCCCCACGGCCATGATAATGTGGCCCTTTGTAACTCTCCTTCTGCCCCAACAGCACCTCTGCTTGGGAGAACAAAGGTCGTCTGCAGCCAGGGTATTTTAGGACCATTTCTTTTGAAATACATCCGTGTTGCTCTTACCCCGTGAGAGGCCTCCTTACTATAGGGAACAAAACATCAAAAAGCAGAGTTCGTTCTCAAGGCACACTGATTTTCTGGCAAAACATGCTGGCACAAATGCAAAATAGGATTATTTAAATTAGGGTTGCAATGCCCCCCCTGGGAGATGTAGTTCAAATCCTTTGTAGTCCCCTTCTCTTCCTTGTGCACTCCCTGGTTGGCCTGTATCTGCCGCGGTGCCTCACTTTCTAACCTGGAGTATTGTAACCTGGAGTATTGTAGGCACACCTGGCTGTGGTGCAGCCTGGGAGATGTAGTTTGGCCACAGATGGGAATGGGAACATGGGACATCTGACCTACAGCTCCCAGCAGACACAAGAGGGGCAGGTTGATTCAAACTCCTCCATTTTTGTGATAAAATTCCACTTTTTCCGGTGGCAAGCAGATTTGTCGCCAAACCCTGCTTTGTCAAATGCCTGGCTTTCCATCTGAAAAACAGTTGTATCGGAAAATTGTGGCAAGTCCTGGTGACGGCCTTGAGCTTAAAGCAGGAGCTCCCAGGACAGTCCTTGTTAGGCCAGTGGTCTGGCCGCTGTATAGGATCCCCCGCCGCAGGGAGACTGCCTGGGGAACCCGGGAGCAAACACGGGCAGGCTGAACAAAGGCAGGACCCAATGGGGGGTGTTAGGAAGTGGGGGGGTCTAACCAACCAGCCTCAGGGTGTTTTTCATGTGATAAAGGGAAAAACAGACATCAGTTCTCCTTGTGCATTTTGGAGGCTGACTTTGAGGCCTGGGTAGTTTCCAGCTGGGGTTGCTTTGCTGCGGGAAGTAGCGGCACTTCACAAGGAGAAAGGCCGAGGGACAGGAGAATCCAAAACCTGCAACCAAAATGCTGGATACAGAAGTGCTTCATGCAACTTCTGGAAAAGGATTTGGATGCAGTCCTGGAAGCGAGTGCCAGAGGCAAGGTCTGGTTCCCACTTTCCAGGTACTCCTTCCTCCCTGCTGGGAGCAGCCGCATAACCCCAGGAATTGCCGCCTGAATGGGAATCTGGGGCAGGCCCGTGTGTGCTCGCACGTCCCTGTCCTATACCTGGATGCTTACCAGCTGCATTTTACCTTATTCACATACTGAAACTACACTGGGCAGTTTCGCTTCCTGGATCTCAGGCAGTTATCTGGGGGTTTTCTGGGTTTGAGTGTAACACAGGAAGAGTGACAGCTTGCCATCGAGGGCCTCTTTAACTTTGTGCCAACTTTCGGCCGTGAGCCCTGTTCTGGGTTGTCTTGCAACCAAGCGAGTATTCGCCCCTGTTTCGAGCGGGTGTAAAGTGTCCCGCCCTCCCTTGACGGGTGAACAACTGCACAAAGTGAAGCCGGGACAAAGTGTGTCCATTCACTGTCGATCTGTGAAGCCTTTTCTTTGTTTATACGGGATCTGCATTTTGGGCCCCTGGGGCAGATAGTGAGGGGCTGCCTTGCGCTCAGATCTAGGGTCCGCCTGCTCCTTGCCTTCTCAGAGCAGCTGACAAATCCTGCAGCCCGGTCTATTGGGTCGAGCCATACTGCCGCCCTCATCTCTTTTGACAGGAAAGGCCAATGAGCTGGGAGCCAAAAGACCCCAGGCTCCAGCCTCAGCCTTTTCACTCCTTTCTGGCAATGACTCTGAACCCTTCACAGCCTAAATGACCGAGAGGGGCTTCATATCCCTCCCCTGGTAGGGTAGGCAAGTATCCTTCTCCACACCGGGAGGTCAGGACTGGAACTCGTAGCATTCAAAGGCACCTCGAGGGTCCCTGGGGCCAACCCCTGCAGAGCTGGAGGATTTGCTGTTCCTAACCCATTGCAGAGAGAGATCCCAAATGCACCTCTTTGTGAAACCCTCCAAGGAAGCTTTTTTTTTTTTTTTTTAAACATTTTATTAGAAAAACTGACACTATCAAACACATTAAGAAAAACAACAAAGAAACGAAACCCACCTGAGGTTTCACAAAGTTAATACAAAGCATATTCCACTGCCTCCCTCTGCGGGTCTGGGTGCTGGCCGGTGTTTTATGCCAAGACTACTGGTGCCGCCCTTCTGACTTCACCTTCTGAAAATCAGGGCTGAAGTTGCAAGGTCATGGACCTTCCCAGTGCCTGCACCACGCTTAGCTGCCCTGGGTCTCAGTGGTTTCATCTCTATCACCAAGGCGGGGAGCAAGTCTGACTGAGCAGGTGCAGGGATCCCCCAGTGCCTCCGCAGGGTGATCACTGCGGGGGGGTGGGGGCATGGAAATGCAGGGTTAAGGCATATGGCAGTGCTGTGTATAGTCCCGTAGGGACAGAGGGGAGAAGCCTTGCCTGGAATGAAGGACTAGCGAGTGAACCTCAAACGGAGCGACCGCTGTTTCCATTGACCTGGCGCATAAGGCTGGTAGCCAGCTCTGGGGCGGAGAGTGTGCGCAGTGCGAAACAGAAGACAGAGGAGGGGGATTTGGCAAGGTTATGGGTCATCTGGGTACAGAGCAGCCTCCCCCTGCCCCCCTGCCGGTCCCAACCCTGAGTCCTTCTTAGAGCAGGCTCTGCCCTCATCCTTTGCTTTCTAGTCCTTCCACCGAGCTGCTTCTGCGGTGCCCCCAGCAATGCTCACGTGCTCTTCCCTCCTGCCCAGCAGCACTCCCAGCTAGTCCAGCCCAGGTCCCCACTGCACCCCAGCACTTGACCTGCCTTGGTCCGGTCGGGTCCCTGCCTCCTGCAGCAGAGGCAGGCAGGTTTTTTGAGGACATCTGCACCAGAAGCCCGTGCTGCAGCGCAGAAGTGACTCTGGGCGCTTAGTACAGAACTGATCCTGTTTACCCCTGTTCATTGTGATTCGAGTCTCGCGCGCTGCCCTCGCACTGCCCATGCCGGGTCAGGGAGAAGGCGTCCGGGCAGAGCGCACCATGCACCCCCCCGGCACTTCCCTGCGGGAGGCTGCATGCTGAACCCACTTGCTATGGGGCTGCAGCCCGGAAGTGGATGTCAGTCCTGCTGGTCCCAGGGGCTATGTTTGCTGCAGTTGCAAGTGGAGAAGACAGTCAGCGCAACGCTGCGGCTTCGCCTGCTCACCAGACCGAGAACCTAAATAAACCTCCTGTGACCTTGCGTTGTACTTTTCACTGGCCATGGTCACAGAAGCATGACAGAGAGGCAGGCCAGCACACGGACGAGGGTCCGCAGCATCCTCCGGGCTCTCCAGCCATCGGCTGCTCCCTGCTGCCTTCCTGTCGGGAGGGGGCTGGCTGGGAGCAGAGGGAGCCGGCTGGGCACGGGGTTCCCTGGCTGGGAATGATGCTGGTCTGAATGCTGGGGGTGAGAGCACAAGCCACCGCCAGTCCCAAGGAAGATGGGGACGGTGAAGACTAGATCAGCCATTCGCACGGCTGTGGTGCACTGTGGTTTGCACGGAAGGCAAAGCTGTGTCCTTACAAGGCGAGGCAGTGACATAGACTCTTCCTGCTTCATGCATCCTGCGGCCTTGTCGCCTCTCTGGGGCTGTGGGGGGTGTTTTTCTGAACAGGAAAAAACACAAAAATAGAAACCTGCATCTTCCCTTTTCTTCTGCAGCTGTGCGAAGGGGCCCCGAGTCCAGCAGAGCACGTATGCATGCAGCAAGAAGTCCCCCACCCCTGCTCGCCTCTCCTCCCATACTGTTCCCAGTGGACCCGCCGCCTGGCAGGGGAGTGCTGCCCCACCCTCCTGCTCCAGGGACCCGCTGCGCTTCTGCAGGCTCAGCTGGACACCAGAGGCCACCTGCTCTGTCGGCACTGCCACGGCAGGAAAATCCAGCTCAGAAAGCGCGGTGACCTGGAGCTCTGCAGACACCTTCCCGCCCCGTGCCCTTCATCCTCTCCTTAATCTACCAGCTTCTCCTCCTGCGCTGCGCCTCACCTTTCCTGCCTCTGCTCTCGCTCGAGCACCCCCTTCCTCACTCCCAGTTCCCCCCATAATCTTTGGCATGTCCTGCATCTGCCCTTTCATCTCGTCCTGGATCTGACCAGGGCGCTGCTGGAGAAGACGGGCGCTCTCTCCGCAGCCGTGCCCTTGGCTTACTGAAGGGAGTCACTGCATAAAATGGAGATGACTCAAGACTATGGATACACGGAGCAGAGGGCAGCCCGCTGGCGCTGCGTCTTCCATGTATCAGGCCCTGGCTAGCTCTGCAGCACTGCTGATTTATACCAGGCCAGGTATAAAGCCGCTTAAAGGTGTCTGCTGGCTTATCCCTGATATGTGCACGGATGCTGAGCAATTGGGCCCGGGCAGGCAGTGCTCCCGCGGATGGGTCTGCCTGGACCAGGAGGAGATTGCAGCTTGCTGTCAGAGAGGCCGGCCAAGAAGAGCACTTCCGAGACATCAGGATAGCTGTGGTGAAAAGCGTGAAAAGCAGAGTACTCCAACCAGCATGGAGATGTCTGCCACTTCAGCTGCTAGCGCCGGCCCCCAGGACTCCTGCAACGCCAGAGCGGCCCCACGTCGAGGGGAAGGGGGAGATGCTGATAGCGAGCTCTGGAGCGTCAGTCTCCACGCGCCCAGGTTGCACTCGTGAAGCCGTGCTCCTTTTTGCAGGGCTGTTTTGAGGACTGGGGAGCTGGGCTGATCTGCCACATCAAAGCCCTGCTGGCAACACCCAGCATAAACCGTTGCGATTTCCTGATCTCTACCACCCAGCCCTCAAGCTAAGAGCGAGGTGAACAGCTCGTTTCACGTGCTCTGCCGCACAGGGAGGGGCCTGGCTTGGAGGGCATCTCGGGTATGTGCAAGTGGGGCCGCCCCTGTCCCAAGGTGCAGAGGGCAGTCCTGGTTCTCCAGGGTGCATTTTGCAATGTCCAAGGCTGGGGCTCTCGCGTTTGTCTTCGGTCAAAGAAAGCCTTGTGATGCATCGTCAGGACAGGAGGTGGGAAGAGAAGAGCCAGCGTACGCTGGAATACACCACTGGCCGGTGGTAGGCTGAGCCCAGCCTCCTCTTGCATCCTCCTGTCGGTCCGTCCAGTCATTTCTTCCTCCCATCCAAAATCAGAGCCATAGTCGGGACCCTGCACGTGGGAAGCTCGCAACGGAGCGCGTCCGTGGAGTGACAGCGTGGGACCGCAGCATGGTGCGAGATCACAGCATGACTTTCCTGCTCGCAGGACCTGGCTTTGGACCTGCCGGGACAGCCAGAGCACGTGCCCATCCGAGGCCACAAAACGCCAAATTTGCAGCAGTGTTTGGTGTCGGCAAGCATCATGGCAGCTGGATTTGGAGAGTTCAGTTGCTGAGTACGGCTTGAGCTCTGGCCCTTAGGACGCGCCACCCTGGGAGCTGAACGTTTGAGAATTTGGCCCGTAGGTCTGAATTTTCCTTGTGTTTTGAAACCGTCCCAAATGATAAGTTATATTTCCCCAAACTTCCCTCAGCTTCTGTAAAGCCAGTACGCCCCCTCCATAACCCAGTATCACCCTCGCGGGAGAGCTGTGCCATCCTCTATCCCCAGTGCTGTGCTTCAGCTGTGAGCCATTGGCAAGGGAGCAAAACTGTGTGTTATACCTGCCTTTGCCTCTCGGCTTCTCAAAGTCCATCTGCGCTATATCTTGACTGGCCCCTTCCTGTGGGATGGGAACCGTCATGATAGATTCAGGGAAGCAGAGACCCTAGAAAAGTCTCTGCACCCAATAGCCACCCGTACCGCTTTTCCTGGGCCTGATTGCACCGCTGGGGTCAATGCATTCGGCCACTCGCTAAGCTGCCGAGTTCTGGTCCAGATCCCCAATCCCTAGATGCTCCAAGGGTGAGATTTAACCCTGGTCCATCTCTTGCATCAAACTCCTCTGCCCAGAGCTAACATGGCCCCTATGCCCGGCTTCAGCAGCTGTGCTATGTCTGCGGTGCAGGGGGATGTGAGGGAAGGGAATTGAGAGACGCGCATTCAGGACAGATGGGCCTTAACCAGCTGCTCAGACTTACATCGGGCCAGTCCTCATCTCAGTCAACCCCTTCAAGCAGATGCCCTACTTCACCGACCGGGAGATCGAGCTGTACCAGGGGGCGGTAAGTGGACCTGGTCACAAGCCAGTTGGCCATCGGGCTTAGAGATGGGGGTTGATTTTACCCTTGTTGCTGCTGCCTCTGGATAAAATGCAAGCCACGGATTCATGCATAATCTATTGCATGGGGGGAACCTAGACCAGAGGCGGGGTGTGTGGACCACTGGGTCAGGCCCTGGCCTGGGAATCAAGAGACCTGTTTTAGTCCCAGTTCCATCATTGACCTCCTGCCAGACTAGGGCAGGCCACTTCGGCTCCCTGGGGTTTCTATCCATCCCGGTTGGATATAACTACGTTGAGGCAGGGTCTGCCATTCACAGTGAAGAGGCCGCCATCGTGGCTAGGGCCTTTGGGCACACTTGGAAATACACATTTCCAAACAGACGCTGTTTAGTCTGAGAGGTTGCATGAGGAACTGAGGGTCAGATATACTACTGAGACATTATAATTATCCCAGAAATAGACTTTGCGAGGCCAAGAAATTCAGCCTCACCGTTACAATTTCAATCCAGGTCCAACAATATTAACCCATAACCCCAGCTCCTTTAAACCTGTTCTATAATGACACCCAGAGAGGTAAAAATAATCTGAATTGTTGTCTCTAAAACTAATACAATCTCACTGGGGGGCTAAGTGCTGGTATGAATGTACAGCTGCTGTAGGGCGGAGTTTAGGTGATTTAGGAACTGTCTATAAGTGCTGCTCACTCAGGGGCCCTGCTCTGTGTTTGGTAACTATTCTTCTTGTCCCGTTTGTAGGCTCAGTATGAAAATCCACCCCACATCTATGCTCTGAGCGACAACATGTACCGGAACATGCTGATCGACGGCGAGAACCAGTGTGTCATTATCAGGTAGCGAGAACTCAGCCTCCCAGGGCAAGGAGACGTGGGGCGAGGGAGGAACTGGGGTGCGCTAGTAAAGATGCGGTACGTTCACCAGTTCAATGGAAACCTCCAGGGAATCCCTTTGTACTGGAGGAAGGAAATTTGTGGTTCAAGATGGGGCTTCAACTGGGGAGCAAGTACAGGTGCAGTACTCTGGGTGTTGCCATTCATGGAGGGGCCAGCAACTCAGCGTTTGCACAGCACCTAGCACCACAGCATCCGTCACTGCAGCTCCGAGGCCCTACAATAATATTATAAAAAAAATTATAATATTATAATATTATATTATTATAAAATATTATAATATTATAAAAAAAGCTGGGTCAGGTCCTGTCCTTTGCAGGCATTAAAAATCCCAGAACGTTTCCCAGGAGTAGGGCTGTGAGTCCTCAGTCCATCTCTGGGCTAAGTCCCAGCTCTGCCACCGCCTCTTCCACTTTCAGTAGGCCGCAGCATGCTTCACTTCCCCCCCTGAGCTGCTGCACCAGGCTGCTTTGGGTTTGGGAGCTGCTGTCCTGGCTGGGGTGATTCCTCTGCATGTGAAAGCATGAAGTGCTCAGAGGGGGAAAGGTGGTTGCAAAAGGCACTGGCAAGTCTACACCTACAAGGTGGTTAGAGGCAGAGGAGCTCTCTGGCAGGGGGCACACCAGCGTGGTGCTCTATGAACCGCTAGGCTAGCAAGGGTGTGTAATGTGACCCCATTTTACTGATGGGGAACCATGGAGGCCAGAGTGGCATGGTGATCAAGGTCACCCAGCAGTCCAGGGCAACGCTGGAGGGAGACCCCAGGACTGCTGAGCCCCAGTCTGGGGCTATAATCACTGCTCCACCAACCACATTGTGCCCCTGTCTGTCAGACACAAGCCATCTGCCCTCCATCTGGTTTGCAGCCACTAGTCAGCACCAGAAGAAGGCAGGCCTTCGCACTGCTCCCAGTTACTACCCACTTCAGAGCAGGCTAGCTTGTCTCCAATCACCCATTACTTGAATAAGATCAGGCCCCGCTGTGGTTGATGCGACCCATACACAGAGGACAGGACAGTCCCTGCCTTCAAGGGCATACACCCTAGACAGACAAGCCAGACAGAGGATGGGAGAGAGAACGGAGGCAGAGGTAGCCAGTGACTCAACCCAGGTCACACAGCAGGCTGGTGGCAGAGCCAGGAACGGGCTCCAAGTGCCAGGAGCCTGCATGCAGTGCTCCATCCGCTTGGCCACGCTGCTAAGGGAATGATGGCTGGCAGGAGATGAAGCAGGCACTTTGCACAAGAAGCAATCTTTGCACAAGTCCCTCATCCGGCTGCCTATTGCAAAGAAGCAGCCAGGATGTGGGGCAAGCCCAGAGACTTCCCTTTTACATAGAAGCCACCAACATGCCACACAAGCAAGAGCCTGGGGTGCTGGGAACTCAGCCCTGGGCAGCCCACCGCAGCGGCAAAGCCCTGCTACGTTTGTATGTCACCGCATCTCTGGGTCCCTTTGACTGCATGCTCCTTTTGCAATAGCAGGGATGCGGATTGGGAGTTAGACGAAGGATGGGAGGAGAAAGGAGGAATAGAGCCCTCCTTTCCGGACAGGCTCGGGGCCCACGCTGCGAGATCAGGCTGCCCCGTCTCACGGCTGGGTGGGTAACGGGGTGCTCCAGGCCTGCGGAGCAGGTCTCGGGTGGTCAGTCCTTGCTGGACAGCTGCATGCTAAATAAGCAGCTCTCTGCACCCCCTCATTAGAGCAGGACTGAAGGGGGTTCACCTGTGGGCAGTGGGGGCTACCCCAGGCTGTGATCCCAGTGGGTGAGGGCTGGGTCGGCCTCCACTGCTCTGGAAGTGCATGGGCCTGGGCTGGGCTGGGCTGTTTCACTTCCTCCTCGTTTCTTTAAATGTCTCTGCAGTGGAGAAAGCGGAGCTGGAAAAACTGTGGCAGCCAAATACATCATGGGCTACATTTCCAAAGTGTCCGGAGGCGGAGAGAAAGTGCAAGTACGGCTCCCTCCTGCACCCCCTGAGCCCACCTTGTCCCTTGTCTCTGTTCCTTTTCACTCCCTCCAGCACCTCCATCCCCCTCGCTTGTTTTCTTTGGACACGTCCTTCTTCCACCCACCGAGCAGCTGTCCCCAGTAGCAGGGGGCCCTGGCTTCTCCAAGGAAAGGGGTTGGCAAACCAGATCCCAGGCCAGGCTCCCTCTTAAAACTGAGTGCATCCTCCCCGCAAGGATGCAAGTGCATCCTCCCTGCTAACACCTGGCATCTGCTGCCCTGCTTCACACCAAGAGCTGGCACTTTCATTCCAGGGGCTCCAAAGGTCCCCCCTCACCAGCTGGCAGTGCCCACCCAGCACCAGCCCCCCTCTCCACACACTGGGAATTGCAGCCCTGCTCCAAGCTGGTGGCTAGCAATGAATGCCTGCCCCATAGCCTTGAAATGGATGTGCCTGCCTTTCCATCGGCCCCCTGCCATCGCCTCTCCTGAGCAGCAGCTCTTCCCCCTGAGTCACCGTGCCCACCCCATGCCCTCCGACTTGACCGTTCCTCTCATTCCCAGCACGTCAAAGACATCATCCTGCAGTCCAATCCGCTGCTGGAGGCCTTCGGCAACGCCAAAACTGTCAGGAACAACAACTCCAGCCGATTCGTAAGTCTCCAGGGCTGGCCAGGCCCATGCCATACCCTGGGCAGTGAGGGATGGAGCTGGAGAGCCTAGTGGGAGTCGTCATTGTCCCAGCCCATCCAGGTGGCAGGGATGCTGCAGCGTGGGCTGGACAGAGCTGGGCCAAAGCTTTCGCATGCCGTGCTCCAAGCAGCCGTTTGCTTTGCTTGGACCACTGCTCCTTCCAGCTGCACATGAAAGCCAGGAAGCCCACAAGCTGGCGGCGTATCCATCTGCTCCACTGGGACTCAGCATCAGACCCCTTCTCTTCCTCCCACCTGGTCTGGCTCCCTTTGAGCCTGCCTGTGGGCTCACAACATCCCCTGGCCAGGGGAAAGGTGGAGGTCTTGGAGCCGGGAGAGGGAGCAGGAAGGGTCATGCCCCCTGCAGATGGAGAACCCGTCTGAGGGCCAGGCCCTCAGTGAGGAGATGGGACAGGAAAAGGATGAGAGATGAGACAACTCGGGTCCCATATGGTACTTTTATCTGGATTGTGGTATCAATGAAGAGGTCTTGGGTTTGAGGTCTCGATCAGGATCCAAACTCCATGGTGCTACATAGTCTTTGCCCATGAGAAGGGGCAGCGGATAGGGGAAAGGGAGGAGAATAGCGCAAAAGGGTTTGGGAAAAACCAAGAGTTCAAGGATGAGGGAGCCTCATAACAAGACAGCCAGACTCTGGCTGATTCACGGGGAGCCGCAGTCCTGGAGCCCCAGGGCTGAGAGGTCTCCCCTCGGCAGGGAAAATACTTTGAAATCCAGTTCAGCCGAGGCGGTGAGCCGGATGGAGGGAAGATCTCCAACTTCCTGCTGGAGAAGTCCAGGGTGGTGAGCCAGAATGAGAACGAGAGGAACTTCCACATCTACTACCAGGTACCCGACAGAGCACAGCACAGCTCCCCGGGGCCTGGGGCTGCACAGCGCCCCTGCAGCCTCGGGAGGCAGAGGGAAGGGAGCGCAGGAGGGTCTGAATGGGCGTGAGTGTGACTGCATGGGTATTCATGTGTGTGCAGACGGATATACATGTTTGCTTGTGCATAAGCGTGTCTATGCAAGGGTCCAGGAGTGTGCAGGGAAGCGAGCAAAGGGGCATCCATGCCTGTGCCCCATAGCATGCCACTTCTGGAGCAGACCGGCTCTCTAGACCTGCTGACAATCCGTAGAGGATGGCAGTGCCAGGGGAATGAATGATCAGTTGCAGGTGCCAAGCAGGGAATCGCTCTCAGGACATCCCTGGCCCCTTCATGTCCATGCGGGACACAGAGCTGACCCCAGACCTGCATTTGCTCTTCCTCCTTTCCTGGCAGCTCATTGAAGGCTCCTCCAAAGAGCAGCAGCAGAACCTGGGGGTGATGACCCCAGATTATTACTACTACTTGAACCAATCGGAGACCTACCAAGTGGATGGCACTGATGATCGGAGTGATTTCCACGAGACCATGGTGAGTAGCTCAGCGGGGGCTCAATATGGGGCATGTCATTGTGGCTCTTACTGTGACTATCCAGATGAGCGGCTGTGACATATCGTGCGACCTGTGTCTTCCCATCACAAAAGTGATGCATTTCAGTGCTGCCATGTGGCCGGCATTAAAAACATTGTCCGAGACGTCGACGCGGCTTTATCACCAAGGGAAATAAATGACAAGTGAAATTTCCAAGACAAAAGCATTTGATATTTGGCAACAGATTCTAACAGCTTTATGACAATATCTTTTGCTGAAACTTCACAATGGACTTAATTTTTGTAGCGGTTATTGTTTCCGAGCCTGTCCCAAACAAGCTTGCAGCCAAGATACCGAGTCCGACGGTCCTTAGCCCAGCATGTGGGCTGACCAGCTGCTTTCTCTGCCCCCAGAACGCCATGCAGGTGATAGGCATCTCCGGCGAGCACCAGCAGCTCGTGCTGCAGATCGTGGCTGGCATCCTCCATCTGGGCAACATCAGCTTCAGAGAGCAGGGCAACTATGCCCAGGTGGAGAGCTCTGACCGTGAGTATGACAGCCTGAGCCCGCCTCCAGGGACAAGCTGATGGAGGAGGCAAGGAAGCTCCCACCAGGGGTAGATTTCCACCCAGAGACAAGGAAGAGAGAAATGCATCCTTCTGGGATCTAAAGATGGCAAAGGGACTGGAGTCCTCAGGCCGGCCTCTTCAGTTAGCAGGAGCCAGTGGAGAAACTTTTTAACAGCTTGCATGCAGACTCTCCACATCAGAGGCCTCACAGTGCAATACAGAGAGCGCTGCTGTCCCCATTTTAGAGAAAGGCAAACTGAGGCACAGAGAAGGGAAAGGACTTGACCAAGGGCCCTTCAGCAAGCCAGGCCTAGGACCCAGGAGTCCTGCCCGTCAGTTCCTTCCTATGAAAAGCTAAGCCACGTGCCCTGCCACGATGAGGAAGAGAAAACCCAGGCATCTGGGTGCCTCAGTGCCCATTTTCATCACCAGACCAGCTCCGCCCTCTATCAGTGACCTATCAGCTCTGCCCTCTAACCTGGGGGCCAACCGTCTTGCTGGCTAACACCCCGGGGAGGGAGCTGTGCGGCTGGTGGGAGTCTTCCTCTCTGCAGACACTGAGCTTGCGCTCCCTGTGCCCAGAGCTGGCCTTCCCCGCCTACCTCCTGGGGATCGACAAGGACCGGCTCAACGAGAAGATCACCAGCAGGAAGATGGACAGCAAGTGGGGGGGGCGCTCAGAGTCCATCAACGTGACCCTCAATGTGGAGCAGGCGTCCTACACCCGCGACGCCCTTGCCAAGGGCCTCTATTCCCGGGTCTTTGACTTCCTCGTGGAGGTGAGCTGAGCACCGTGCCTGGCTTCCAGATTCTGGCCGCTCTCTTACTACCCAGGCCCCGATGAGCATGGAGGGAGGAGGGATGGGTAGGCAATGGCGGGGGCAGACCTCAGGTAGAACGGGGCTGAGCGCACCCCACCCTTCCCGCCTGAATCCGCAGACATGCTCCAGAGCTGCAATTTCCTTTGGGAGGCTGCTCTGGACTTGTCCCCAGCACCTGCTCCAGAGCCTGCCGACTGTAGCAAGCCCGAGGCTGAGCCCAAAGCACCCCCGCAACCAAACCTGTGTCCCGGGAGCACATCGCAGGATTCAGGTGGGGTGTGAGTCCTGCCACTGACAAGCCCAGACAGACACACACCCACTTGGCATCAGCAGCTGCTACTGGCATATCCCCCATATACAGCTGTGCCCCACTGGGTCTCCCCCTGGCCTGAAGCAGCCTTTTCAGCTGCCTCTTTTTTCAGGCTTGTGGTGAATAAGGGTCAAGAATTGGGGTTTTGCTGAGTCCTGCCCCAACAGATAGCGCCAGGCCCAACCCCGCTGTGAATGGAGACACCAGAACGATGCAATGGAATAAACTAGAGGAAAAAAGGGCATCATGGTAACGAATCTCTCCCTTGGCTCTGACCCCTTTCTCTCTTTCTCTCTGCAGTCCATTAACAGGGCCATGCAGAAGCCCCATGAGGAGTACAGTATCGGGGTGCTGGACATTTATGGCTTTGAGATATTTCAGGTACTTGTCACCGTTCAATGGCAGCACTGATACGGGGCGGGGGGGTAGGAACTCCAAGGCATCGGCATTTATAATGGAGCAACCAAAGAGGGTAGACGACATTCCCTCTCAGCAGTCTGGATATCCAAAGAGGTCCCCCAAAGTTTCCTCCATCCCAGGGTCACTGTCTCCCCACCAAGCTCGTTTCCTCTGCAAGCCTCACCCTAACACAGGCTCCATGACAGCCTCCAATACCAGACTCATCCTTGCAAGTCTGGATCTCTGCTTCCCTGGGAACGAAACTACGAGTGAAAGGCCACCGTGCTCAGGGTGGCCCCGTGCAGACACTTTCACACAGACCTGTCTGCCAGCTGCCCCTGCTGGTGCCCACTTACCAGTCCTGGGAGCCAGCACCTATCAGCCTAAAACTTGGTGCCAGTGTCCACCCTGCCTGGCTAGCTATACAGCCAGCATCCATGCCCTGCTGAGCCCACGGTGCCCTGGACCTGCACCAGCAAGGAAGTGAAAAGCAGGCCTGGCTGTATTGCTACACCTACCTATCCTCTGACCCAGGGAGCAGGCAGGGCCCAAGGCGGGCTATGGAGAGTGGGATGAGCCAGTGTCATGAACCTCACCCTCACCTCCTCTCTCTCGTTTCTTATGCTGCAGAGAAATGGCTTTGAGCAGTTCTGCATTAACTTTGTCAACGAGAAGCTGCAGCAGATCTTCATAGAGCTGACCCTTAAAGCAGAGCAGGTACCGCAGGGATGGGATCCGAGCAGCTCAGGGGAGGGAAGGAGCCGGGGGGGAAAATGCTGCAATCAGGAGGTGCCATGCAGATCTTATGGTCTGATTTGCATATCTATAAATAACCATTTGCATACCATGCAGATTGTCTTTTCGAGAAAGAAACTATGAAACTATGAAAGCTGGCCCATTTTTGGCCCCACTGGTGACAATCTCAGCTGGACGCTGCTGCATGCTCCTGCCTGAGGAGGCCCAGCAGTCTCTGCGACCAGGACATTTTCCTGAGGGACTTGCTGCGTGTGCTAAATGGGCTTGAAAGGGAGACTGGCGACTGGTTCCCCCGGGAGGAGTCTGCCCATCTCCATGTGCCTGTGCCCCGCATGGCAGAGCCGTGCCTCGCCAGCCAGGTCAGCTGGATCTCTGTTGTGTTCCCTAGGAGGAGTATGTGCAGGAGGGGATCAAGTGGACCCCTATCCAGTATTTCAACAACAAAGTGGTGTGTGACCTGATAGAGAACAAGCTGGTAAGAGAGGAGAGTCCCGCTCTTGGGGGCGTGGGGCTGTGGGACCTGCATTCAGCACTGACCCAGGCTTTCCTGGGCACTGATGGTTCATCCAGTTGGCAGTGAATGGGACTGAAACCTTTGGGCCCCGCTCAAGCTCAGCAACAAAACAGCTGCACTTCCTGGGCGACATCCCTGGGCGGGACGGTTTGAGGAGGTGCTTTAAGATTCTCAGGCTGGAAAGACCTTGCCGGGCCTCTGAGTCCAGTCCACAGCAGAGGTGCCCATTTAGCCAGAGAGACCAAAAATTGTCTCTACTCAGGCACTGAACCCCAAGCACTTTGCACATAGTTCACAAGTGGTCCCACCAGCTCAACCTGAGTGGAGGCTGACCCGTACCAGCACAGGGCTGAGCTGCTGCAGGCACGAGGCTGAGCTGTGCCCTCCCTGCCACCTTTAGGAAGCCCTGTCCATCCATCGCAGAGGTCAGCAGCTGGACCCCGCTCCTTTTCGAGGGCCCCGTTCTTCCTTGGTTTCACTCCTACTCTTCCTCCCAGAATCCTCCTGGGATCATGAGTGTCCTGGACGACGTCTGCGCCACGATGCATGCCACCGGCGAAGGGGTGGACCAGACGTTGCGGCAGAAGCTGCAGGCAGCGGTGGGAACGCACGAGCACTTCAACAGCTGGAACTCGGGCTTCGTCATACACCACTATGCAGGCAAGGTATATTGCATAGACACGCTTCCTAGGGCCGCTGCACACCTCCACGAGTATATGAACACTCACACTGCACACACGGGCACTGCGCACGCTGCCCAGGGAGGCGTGTGCACTTCAGGTCTGGGGCCTGCATGAATACACACGCCCCAGGGCACACGCACGCAGCCTGGGAACCTGGGCGTATGCTGTGAATGGGAAGGAAAGCTGGTCTGGCGTAGTGGTTGCCAGCCCGCTGTGGGATGCGGATGACTGGTGCCTTGCGAGGTTGTAGTGAGCGAGCCCTGGGTTGCCTGTCTTCAGTTAACAGTTTGATGCTGAGGGTACCGGGTGGCATGCCAGAATTATGAGTGGCTTGGTCATCCAAAGATTTGACAGTGATCTGCTGGGAACAACTGGTCTAGTGGACAGAGCACTGGGGCAGGAGTCACTAGCTTCACTTCCTGGCTCAGCTGCATGCTTTTTCTGTGTGAGTCCCTCAGCCTATCCAGTTCTCCATCAGCAGAGGGGGATAGCTCTGTCCTACCTCTCAGGGGCCTTGTGAGGCTTAATTCCATGAATGACTGTGAGATGTCCCAGTGCCGTGGTGACAAGGGGACCGGGTTGCTACCCTGATAAGTAGAGTGATGCTGATTAATGTGCGCTGCATGGGTGATGTGGCCCTGTGCACACACTGAATGCATGCACATGAGTGCACACTTCTTCCTGCCATGAGTCCCCGGGCTGAGGATGTGCAGACCTCAAGGTGGAGCAGCCACTGTCTGGGATCCAGTAGAGGAGTCAGGGGCATGAGCACCAAGATCCTTGCCCTGTGGGTGATGCTTCCCCTGCTGGAAGTGCTCCCCACCAGCAGGACTCTAGCCCCAGACCAGACTGGGGGGTCCCCTTGGGCGCTTGCAAAAAAACAGTGACCCGCTCCTGGACTGTCCAAGAGCAATGGTGTCATCGGCGGATCATTAAGAGCATTTGTTGAGCTGAAGACTGGACCCTCCCCTACTGATTTCCTCCCTTGCCTCTCGGCCCCCCCCAGGTCTCCTATGATGTGAATGGCTTTTGTGAGCGGAATCGGGATGTGCTGTTCACCGACCTGATCGAGCTCATGCAGAGCAGTGAATAGTGAGTCCTGCGCGGGCTGCCCAGTGTCCCATGACAGGGGCTTGTGTGTGTCTGTGCCCTGAGGTTTGCTCTCAGTGCAGCATCAGTGGGTACAAACCCAAGCAAAGAGCCTCAGAAACCAACCTGGCTTGGGTGAGGTGGGCTGCCCACTGGGGCAGGGGCGTAAAACAGCAGGGACCAACCCGCTGTGACACCCGCAGCCCACAGATGCAGTTGGATCTTCCCAATGGCACTGTCCCTTATGCAACCCTCCCTGCATGCCGTTGCTTGGGTGCATTACGAGGGAGGATGCACCAGGATAAGGAGACTGGTGGAAACCATGGATTCAGCCCTTGTTTTAACAGGTGCATCTCACATTCACTTCAAAGGGAGCTGCACCTGATGGAGCCAGAGCCGAGACTGGTGCACTGAGCTGGCCAGAGCTTCAGGGGGTGGAGACCACAGCCTGAGCAAGCCTGTTCTGGGCTCGCACTGGTGACCATTTTCTGTCTTCTAGTGGATTCATCCGGATGCTTTTCCCAGAGAAGCTTGATTCAGACAAGAAGAGCCGACCGACCACAGCTAGTTCCAAAATCAAGGTAGGGCCCTGAGGCTGCCAGAGGGTGCGGGCCAGGATGGGCTCATGCTGGAGGCTGTTAATGATATATAAATGCTCTTCTTTGCAACAGAAACAGGCCAATGACCTAGTAAACACGCTAATGAAGTGCACCCCACACTACATCCGCTGCATCAAACCCAATGAGACCAAGAAACCCAAGGACTGGGAGGAGAGCAGGTACGATTTGCTGCTTATCATTTGGATTATTTGGATCCAGAGTCCCCTCGGGGGGTAGGAGCTGTACACACACATAGTAAGGTACAGCCTCTGCTTCAAAGAGCTTGCAAGGAAACTGCTAGCACAGACAAGGGGTTGGAGGAGACATGACCTGCCCAAAGGGGGTTCAGTAGCAGAACTGGGAAGAGAGCCCCGGATTTCCAAAGCCCGGTTCAGTATCTTCCCCTCTGGGCAGCAGCAAGAATCCAACATTTGATAACCTAGAATTAATCAATAGGTAGCTCTGCCGGACAGTGAGTAGGTCTGGGCTGTGGCTTAAAGCTGGGAGAGGGTGTTGATATACAAGCAAGATCCTATTTACATGTAAGCAAACCTGCTTCAGCACAAATATAAACCCACACAAGGTGCTGGTCTTCATCCTTAGGCACCTGCCCCGCTTGATAAATCATAGCTGTGCCAGCGCGGTAATACAAACGGGCCCTACAGCACATAACCAGTTTGAAAACGGTGCACGTGACCGGCCGTGTTTGATTTCTGTGGTTTAGTACAGGGGTAAGCGAATCAGACATGCATGTGCACACATGCGTGCACACGCTCGAACTCATCCGCTTGCACACACGTGCCCCTACACATCCACGTTGCCAAAAGGACTCAGGCATACTTGAGTGGTGCCTGCCCCTCAAGCTGAGGCCTTGGGGCTGATCAGCCTCCTGTGATGCATGTTCCTCTGTTCCTCATTGCTGCATAGGGTGAAGCACCAAGTGGAGTATCTGGGGCTGAAAGAAAACATCCGAGTGCGCAGGGCAGGGTTTGCCTATCGCCGAATCTTCCACAAGTTCCTACAGAGGTAAGGCCATCGCTGTCCCTGCCCGGGGCCTGGCAGACCCATGCTAGCTCCCTGGAAGGTGTCTACCCATGGAGCCAAGAACCACTGCGTCTAGGGCAGGGCGGGCAAAATGTGGCCCGGGGTCCAGATGCAGCCCACCAGGTTATTCTATCCGGTCCTCGGGGCCCCTAAAAAATTTAGAAAATTAATATTTATCTGCCCTGTCATGCGGCCCTCGATGGTTTGCCGAAACTCAGTAAGCAGCCCTCCGCCTGAAATAATTGCCCGCCCCGATCTAGAGCATGGTCTATGTTTCCCTGGGAGAAGGCCTCTTGTTTCTGAAGGAGTTTGAGATGCAGTCCCCGTAAGCTCATTGCTATTGTACAGACTAGGGGGGAATAAAGGGGTTTTCAGTTCAGCCAAACTTAAAAATTGTGGGAGGAGAACAGGGGGCAAGGGGAGCTGGGGGTTGGAAACAAATAAAAAATGGTTTAGGATCAACCCGAAACATCTTGTTCGACATAAACCGCGATAGCTTATTCACTTTTTCAGCTTATTAAAGCCCGGTGTTTAATTATTCTCAATTTCCCTTCTAATATCACACAGAAACGGGCGTCTCAAACCAAACAGTCAAAAGGCTTTGGTTTGAATGCGGCGAAACAGAAAATGTTGGCATTTCCAACCCAAAACATTTTGGGAACACCTTTAAAATGCCTCAACATTTTCATAAGCTTCTGGCCCCCGCCATATTTTTTCAACCCGAACTATTCTGCTGAATTTGTCCCTAACTGGTGATTCGTTCTGGGTCCCCTTGCAAGACCTTTTATCAGCCAGTTCATTAATCACTGAAAAAACTTTGCGCTCAAGCCCCCTCTCCTGGCAGGTATGCCATCTTGACTCCCGAAACATGGCCATGCTGGCGGGGCGACGAGCGCCAGGGTGTGCAGCACTTGCTGAGGTCTGTTAACATGGACACGGACCAGTATCAGATGGGCCGAAGCAAGATTTTTGTCAAGAACCCCGAGTCGGTACGTGTTCCTGGGTGCTGCCGTGGGGGCTCACCTCTTGCCTAGATTAAATCCTAGATTATCTAGGATTTCAAGGGAGTCACTGGACATGAACCCCAGTGTCAATGTGGGAGTGCTTTTGCCAACCTTCCCCTGTCCTTTGGCACCTGGGCATCTGGGTGATGAAGAGGAGGGGGCCAGCTGGGATTCAAAAGGCAGCAGTGCGGGTTCCCAAATACCTTGAAGAATGAGAACAGATGACAGCCCCCTTAAAGCCACTGGGGATTTTCATCCAGGGAAACCCCAATGGGGTCTTGACAGAGAGAGATTTAGATCTGATGGAAAACTGTCCCTTTGTCTGCCCGTCCCATCTGCCTCCTATTAACTCCACTTCCCTGTGAGCCTTCCCCGCCACGCAGTCCCCGTGGAGAACAGAGTACCCGCTCTCTTCCTGCCCCTTCCTACTTGGATTTTTTGGGGGGATCTCATGGTTTTTCCACCATCAGCTCTTCCTGCTGGAGGAAATGCGGGAAAGGAAGTTTGATGGGTTTGCCCGGATCATCCAGAAAGCCTGGAGGCGGCACATCGCCATCCGGAAGTATGAGCAGATGCGGGAAGAGGGTAAGGGAGCTGCAAGCTGTGCCACTGTGCGCAGGACAGAGGAGGGACGGGGCAAGTGACGACGCAGTGGAGGGTGGGTTAAAGTGGCATTAGCAGGTCGGGGCCTGTTCACCAGTGGGAGCTGATGGGGGGTCGTTCCAGGAGGGGCATGATTCAGGCCCAGCCAACTTCTGACGATGGTCCTTTAAACATGCACAGTTCAAACCTGCAGCCTGTGTGGGACTAGGAGACAGGGCTGAAGCTGTTCTTTGCTCTGGGAGAAATAGTTTTTCTCGTGGTAAAATGGAGAGAACTGAGAGGCACAACCCCTGGTCAGAGCTGAGTCTAGTGATTCGAGCAGGGAGGAGAGGAAGGCTGTATTTGTGGGTCCTACCCCCAGCCACCACCGGGAATTTGGGATGGGAGGTAGAGCCATGGAGACTGGGATGCAGGACGCCTCTAAGACATCCAGGACAATTTCCAGGAAGTCACTTTATTTCCCTGGGACTGTTATGAGGCTGAACTGAGGACTTAAATATGTATCACTCAATCTGAAAATAGAGTGTTCTCCTGCAGGCTCTAATACAACAAGAGCTTTACTAATGCTCCCAAACCTAAACAATATGAAAAGCCAGCAGAGATACACAGGTACAGAAATAGCACTGTAGAGAAGCCAGACGTGCTCCCATTGCCCTGTCCCGCAGCACAAATGCAAGAGGACAACCGGGGCAGAGAAAACCTTCAAAGAGACAAAAGCCGCAGCATCTCCTGCGATGCACAGCAGGCCTGCAGGACTTGCAGTGGCAGAGGATGAAGGAGAGAGGCAGCTCAGGACGACTGGGCATTTGTCTGGGGAAGAACGCCTTCGTACTTAGGATGAGGATGGTCAAATCATGGCAACTGTAAATGCCCAGGCTTCAGGGCATACGCTATTGGCAGCTCAGGGTCTGGAGGGGATAGGACTTCATATGCCAGGGTGCTTTAACACTGTCCTCCCAAAGCATCAAAACCGGGGGCATCCCACCAGGCCGGATGGGTCCTTGGTCCGCGCAGGGCCTGACTCGTGCGGACACATGTCTTTGCTCAGCTGCCAACATCCTGTGCGGCTTCAAGGAGAGGCGGAGGAACAGCATCAACCGCAACTTTGTGGGTGACTACCTGGGCATGGAGGACAGGCCCGAGCTGCGCCAGTTCCTGGCCAAGAGGGAGCGGATCGATTTTGCCGACTCTGTCACTAAGTACGACCGGAGGTTTAAGGTAAATGGGCTCATCCCAGGCTCCTCCTTCCCCAGGCCTGTGCCAAAAGGTTTGTTGGAGAAGGAGAGAGGTCAGTCCCAGGTGACGCAGGGGCAGGAACAAGGTGCTAACACGCGGGGATCGGGCCCTAAATGCCTCGTGTGCTGGCTGCCTTTGCCCAGGGTCTCCCCGGGGTCCCGGTGCTGTCCCATGTGAGACATGGCCCTAGCCCCTGCCCCTGGGCTGCTTCTGCTGGCTCAGCACCCCCATCCTCTCCTCTCTCTCCCTCAGTCCATCAAGCGTGACTTCATCCTGACTCCCAAGTATTTCTACTTGATCGGCCGCGAGAAGGTCAAAAAAGGCCCGGAGAAGGGTCAGATCAAGGAGGTGCTGAAGAAGAAGGTGGAGATCCAGGCTGTCCGTGCAGTCTCGCTCAGGTGACTTCTCCGCTAGCCCTCATCACACCTGCCACTCCCCACAAGGCTGCCCCAGCCCTGGCAGGGGGCTTCCAACACGTGTGAGTGCCTGGTTGCATTTGAAGTAGCAGCTCCTTCCCCCGGGCGTCTGTAGAGGAGCCGCCCTCACCCCCTTGCACCCACTCACCCCTTTGGGTTTCTTGATCCCACCAACGCACCGGGTTAACCACAGAGGTGCTCCCTTACTGCCAACTCCAGCACTAGCCAGGCTCTTCCCCCACCTTGGAGGCCACCCCTGATTACCTGACACTTTCTCCATTGCCAGAGACTTCCCAGACAAGGCTGGTGATGGGGTGCGGTGTAGGGGTAGCGTCCAGGAAGAGAGCTCGGTCCTTTGCATACACTACAGTGAGAGACACCCCCCCTCCATAGTTTCCTGAGCACATGTGACCTTGTGGGGGGGGGGGTGTCTCTGTGGCCTCTAACCAGCCCTGCCTCCAGGCTCACTGAACCCAGCAGGTCCCTCCTGGGGCTTTATGGTCCCTGATGGGGCCTGCAGGCATGTGACGCACTCTCCTCTGGTGGTTTCTCCGGCCAGCACAAGGCAGGATGATTTCTTCATCCTCCACGACAGCGAATCCGACAGCTTCTTGGAGTCCATCTTCAAGACGGAGCTCATCAGCCTCCTGTGCAAGCGCTACGAGGAGGTCACCCGGAGCAAGCTGCAGCTCAACTTCCACGACACGTGAGGAGCGGCAGGTCCCCTGGGGCAGGGAAGGTGGCACAGCTGGGGCCACTTCACCGGCAGACGAGCGCCCTGCTCCCAGCTCTGGGAGGGGTGTGTGGTCTAGTGGTTAGAGCGAGGGTAACAGGGCAGCAGGGCTCCTGGGCTCTATCCCAGGGTCTGGAAGGGGAGGGGGCTCTAGTGGTTAGCATGGAGGGGCTGGGAAGCAAGACTCTTGGGTGCTCTAGGCTGACCGAAGAGGAAAGTGGGTTGTAGCGTGGCTGGGGGGCAGGTCACCGTGGTGGTCTCGGGGCTGTTGTGGGAGAAGGGGAAGTTTAGGAGGAAGCCACACCTGATTTTTCAGGGCTGTCTCCTCAATGACACATGGGGCTTTTCAAAGAAAGACTAGCCAGGCGAGGGACCCTCACGGCCCCTCTCCCCACTTGCCCAGACTACAGTTCCGGGTGAAGAAGGAAGGCTGGGGCGGGGGCGGCACCCGCAGCGTGACCTTCATGAGGGGGCAAGGTGACGTGGCCATCCTGAAGGCATCGAGCAAAGCCCTGACAGTCAGCATCGGGGACGGGCTCCCCAAGAGCTCCAGTGAGTGCCTGCGGCGGGCCCTCTCGCCCTGGGGTGGGGGGAGCAGGAGGCTGGTCTGTGACTAGGGTGGCCTGAGGAATTGCACCTGAAGGATGGTGCCCCTGGGGGCCTGGCTCCCACCACTCCTGTGTCCCAGGCTGCACCATCCTGGCTGGAGCAGGCGGTTGCACGGTTTGGTTTGGGGGCCCCGGTCCCACGGGGAATGGGAAGAGGATGTGCCTCCGCGGGGCAGCAGAGATGGGTGTGCTGAGAAGCAATGGGAAGGTGGAGGTTTGCAGTGAGCCGGGTAAGCACCAAAGCCCTGATGAAACTGGGCTGCAGCTCCTGCTCACTGCTTTGTCCCAACAGAGCCCACTCGGAAAGGGATCCAGCAGAGCAGAGGCCACCACAGGCAACCGGCACCCACAAGAAGCGTTCCCCCTGCTCCCAGAGGTGAGGAGAACGGGGCTTTAGGGGCAGCAGCCCAAATCAAGAGCTGCCATGCTGGGGAGCCTGCCCAGGCAAGGAAGTCCCCAGACCTCCCCGAGACAGGGGCCCATCAGTCGGGTCCGTTTCAGCCATGGTGCCAGGCCTCGTGGGTCTCTAGGAGATCCCTCCCCGCTTAGGATCATGGCCCTGGGGCCCACCAGCAGCCCTCGAGCACTTGGGCTTGACAGTATAGTCTAATAGCTACAGCTCGCTGCCCTGGGAATTGGGACAGCTGGGTGTGTTCCTGGTTCTGTCCCTGACTCAGTTTCCCCGCCTGCCAAACGGGGATAATGAGGCCGAACCCCCTGGATCAGCGCTTCCCAAACGTTTCCTCGGCATGGCCCCATTTGCAGCCCCATTTCCTCAGCATGGCCCCCCACCCCCACGACGCCACATCCAGCGACGGTGTGACCCCATTTGGGGTCGCAGCGCTCAGGTTTGGGAGCCGCTGCCCTGCATCCATGGCTGGGGAGCGCCCTGTACAGCCGTCCCTGGGGCTCTCTAACGCACCCTCTTCTCGTGGCCCTTCCAGGGAGCTGCCAGAACGGAGCTCCCCAGTTCCCCCGCAACAACATGAGGCAGCGGGACTCGACAAACGCCGTATTGCAGAAGCAGCCGCGGGGGCCGCCGAACGCGGCGCTGCCCAGGCAGGGCGCCAGCCGCAGGGTCAAGACAAGACCCCCCTCGGAGCACAACCTGGAGTTCCTGAACGTGCCCGACCAGGGAGTGGCAGGGTACGTGTTGCTACTGTCCCGTGCGCCAGGTCCCTGGACTGCCCTCGCCCCAGCCACCGGGGCAGCGATTGTCCCCTTTGCCATCAGCCCCCTCCTGCCGCCTGACACGGTTCAGCCCATGCGTGGAGCCCCCCTGCGGGGATCAGCACGTGCTCACCAGCGCTGGCCTGAATGAGTGACTTGCTCAGGGAAGCCAGGAACAGCGGAGGCTGTCTAGAAAGAGAGCAACCTCACGCCTGGGGCTGAGGCCCTCCTAGCACCGACGCAGCCCTCCACAGCCCAGCGAGCAGTGATGAGGAATGAGCAAAGCTGCTCTGCCTCCTGTGTCGGTCCTGAAGCACAGAATCGTTCTGGGGGGGGAGCTGGGGACCCACACGAGGTTTTGGGGTCTGCCGTCACCGACGGGAAGATGCAGCCTGAGAGCTGTAGCCGTCCCCACCACCCACTCCTGAGACTCCCCTCCGTGCTGGGCACCGCGCAATCCCCACTGCTGACCTCTCTGGGTGCCTTTTGCAGCATGCAGAGGAAGAAAAGCATAAGCCAGCCCCCTCCTGCAAGACGGCCCAAGCCCCAGCCCAAGGTCACGGTCCCGCGCTGCCGGGCCCTATATCAGTACACCGGGCAGGACGTGGATGAGATCAGCTTCAACGTGGGAGACGTCATAGACATCCTGATGGAAGGTGCGTATTCTGCATCGGCTGCGTCAATGCGGGCCAACCTCCGCGGGGGCAGGAAAAGCAGCCCTGGGGCAGGGGCCCCAGTGCCAGGGAGGTGGGGAGGATGGACCCTGGGGTGACAAAGCCTGCCTCCTTAGGCTAGCTGGGGATTAGCTGCTTCACTCCCCGATCAGCAGATGCATCCTTTGCAAGGACGCTGCCTAGCAAAAGAACCCAGCCATGGTGCCCGACAGACTAGCATTAAAGTGGGTCTTGGTAGAGAGCCTGGGGTGTCTGCCAGAGGTTAGCTCAGACGCATATTAAGACTAGAGAACCTGAGAGTATAGAGCCTGTTCACAGAGGCTGGAAAATGCAACCCTTCACTTGGGATGCAGCCAGTAGCAGCAGGGAGTGACCATCTGTGTCACAGGACTCACTGGCATTCATGCCAGCTGATGGCAACAATGGCTAAGGTACTTTCTCCCTGTTCCAGACTGGATACCGATTCACTTGCCCTGGTCAGGAGTGTTTCATGCACAGAGCTCTGTGCACTAATAAAGGCACTCAGCTGGACTATAGCAACTGGATCTTTATTTTAAGCACGCTGCATTAGCGCATGTGAAAGTGGCACCTTGTTTGCTCAGAGCTGCTGTGCAATCCCCAAGCACATGGAGCTTCCTGGTTTCACCCTCCAAATCGTCTGTCCTACAACTCCTGCTCCAACCTGCAGTTTTCCTGCAGCTTGTTGCAAGGATTCCTCAAGCAAAGGGCTGAGGGCAGCTCCGGCCTGTGCACCTGTAGCTCGTGGAAATGCACCTGCTGCGCTGTTGTGTCTCATCTTTTCCCCATGGCGTGACACCTGCAAAGTGTAAGCAGCTGGGGACAATCAGACAGTCCTCGGGTCTCACAGTCTAAGGCCGTGATTCTCAGTCAGGGTGTCACAGCACCCCGCAGTGCTGCGGGGTGTCGCCCAATATGAGCACTGCTGGGTGTGCAAACACCTACACATAATTCACAGATAAACCCAGAGATTTCAAATCCCAATCCATAATGTTAAAAGCATCCTGCCTTGTTACCGAGTTCTTTGCAACAGAAGAATTGCTCTGTCATTTTTCCCTTGTCAAAAATTGAGCGAAAACAAAAGAGCTAGCCTTTTCCAGGGGGAAAATGAGTCTTAACAAGAGGTTTCTTGGGTCACCACAGGGCTACGGTCTGTGCGCTCCCTGAAGCTAGCCTGGGGTGCGGAGATGTCTTCTGTAGCTGACCGTGAAAACTGTTAGCGGGAGGGATGTTCTGGTCCCGTTCTGTGGCCAGAAGGGACCCTGTGAGCATCTAATCTGAGCCCCTGCATAGCACTGGCTGTAGGATTTCAACCCCAGGCAATGGGCTTTTGTTGAGTGGGCCTGTCCAGTGCAGGATATCGCCAGTTAAACCTGAATAGGATCGGGGTTAGGGCATCTTGTTGACTCGTTTTTTAAGAAGGGGTAAGTAATAGTGCAGCCAGCTCCCCCAGCTGGGAGACGACTGGGCCATGGCCAGAGTCATGCTCCCTACACTCACATACGGGGTCACCTTCGTAGGAGCCAGTCCACGCACCCAGCCGCACGTGCGCGCATACCCAGCTCTCGAGCTCCGCGGCAGCGGGAGGGATTCACTGAGATGGAGCTTGCAGGGCACAAAGAGCCTGCGAACGGCATCGCTCACTCCCCGCGCCTAATACTAAGCACCGTTTCCGTCTTCCAGATTCCTCGGGGTGGTGGAAAGGCCGGCTGCACGGGCGAGAAGGGCTTTTCCCTGGGAATTACGTGCAGAAGATCTGAGCCTCGGGCCGAGGGTGCGCGGACAGGTGCTTTGGGACAGACATGGCTGAGCCTACCAACCTCATCTTCTGATAAAGACTGTGCGACCAGTGAGCAAACAGGCCCCTCCCACAGGGGCAAAACAGGCTCCTCCCACAGGGGCAAAACAGGCTCCTCCCACTCTGCTTCCCGAGGCGGGGGAGGATGGATGCATGGCGGACAGATCGTGATGGGGATGTGGCGGCACAACTGTTGTTTGGATTCCCGGGCGCAGGCTTCGTCGGCGACACGTGTTTAAAGCTCGCTCCCGTACGGCTGCTGAGCAGCTGCTTGGTGTGGCTTTCTGCTGACGCTGGCATTTTAACAGGTGCTTTCCTTTCCAGCTGCCTGCCCTACAGCCCCCTGCTCCATCTCTGTTGCCCAGCTCCGGTCCTGCTCTCCTGCTGCTGAGTGATCGGGAGCTTTGTTCGTTGCTGGTCCAAGCCACCTTTGCAGTAGCTCGCCCACGTGAAAAACCTATTGCAGCAAGGAGGGCCCATTAGACATCCGTCCGACACTTAGGACAATGGGACTAGGACTTTTAGGTGGCTATGAGGCCCCAATAATGTATTATAATAAGGTTGCACTCAGCGGTGACTTCAGCCCCGTGACCCGGCACCCAGACCTCCTGCACTGTTTCTGTTGCACGCTGAATCTTGAATCAAGATCAGCAGAGAACATAGGGATGAGGAGCCGGCATCGCCAGCGGCTTGGCACCTCTGCACCGCGACTGGATCCCTCGCTGCTCCCCCCACAGCGAGACATGCAGTCTCTCAAGTCCGAGATGGTGTTTACAGCCAGGCAGCACAGCCCCCTGGTCCTCGTGCAATGAATGTTGAGTTTGCTCCTCTGTACGGTTACCTCGATTCTTTTTTATCTACACTCAGAAGGTGCACGGATAAACCACGTGGGACTGAGATGCGTTTCCTGCAGGAAGTTAGAAGAACGGTCTTTGCAAATCAACGTGAGACTATGCAACGGGGAAGTCCTAGCACAGCAGGGGTGCTACCATCACCTGACTACCTGGGAAGAGAGCCACAAGCAACAGGTGATGGAAGTGCCAGGAGTTAACGAGGCGGGCTGGCGAGCTCCAAAGCGGCTGACTCAACAGGTGTAGCAATTTGTCATCGTTAGTCAAGAGCTTACCCTTTTCAAACCAGCAGGTCAGCAAAGGGTGACTGTGGTTATGTGCCAAGGGGGCTGTGACTCTGGTATTAGCACCGGAGTTGCAGTGAGCAGCAGATTTGGTTTATCTTCCTGATCCGCACCCTGCCTGGAGCAGGAGATGGACCAAAGTCAGTGCAAAATGTTCTGAATTGGGTGTTCGTATTCCCTCTTAAAATACCAATTAAGTGGGGTCTGCTATTCCTCAGTAATGACCCGGCAAAGCGTCTCAGCTGGAGGGGGAAGTTTCTGATTCCACTGTTGATTCTCTTTTTGTTGAGTAAGAAGGCAGCAAAACTACCCCTGTGGGTTAAATAAACCTCTCTCTCCGGATTCCCACCTGGCAGCTGCATCACTTGCAGAAGGGAGACCACCAAAGACGGTCCTGCTCAGTTTGTCCCTGTAGGTGCTCGGACAAATGAATTGCCCTTTCATAGTTTCATAGTTTCATAGTAGCTAGAGTCGGAAGGGACCTAGGTAGATCATCTAGTCCGACCCCCTGCCTTGGCAGGAAAGAGCACCGGGGTCAGATGACCCCGGCAAGGTGCTCATCTAACTTCCTTTTAAAAATCCCCAGGCTAGGAGCCTGCACCACTTCCCCTGGAAGCCGGTTCCAGGCCCTAGCCGCCCTGACTGTGAAGTAGCGCCTCCTAATATCTAATCTAAACCTACCCTCCGCCAGCTTGTGACCGTTATTCCTGGTCACTCCTGGCAGCGCACGGGGGAACAGGGACTCCCCCAATACCTGCTGATCCCCCCTGACCAGTTTGTAGCAGGCCACAAGGTCCCCCCTTAACCTTCTTTTGTGGAGGCTAAACAGGTTCAGGTCCCGTAGCCTCTCCTCATAAGGCCTGCCCTGCTGACCCCTGATCATACGAGTGGCCCTCCTCTGGACTCTTTCCATATTGTCCACGTCCCTCTTGAAGTGTGGCGCCCAGAACTGGACGCAGTACTCCAGCTGCGGCCTGACCAGTGCCGCATAGAGGGGAGGATCACCTCCCTGGACCTGCTCGAGATGCATCTGTGGATGCATGACAGGGTACGGTTGGCCTTCTTGACTGCCTCCCCACACTGCCGGCCCATGTTCATCGTGGAGTCAATGACGACTCCAAGATCCTTTTCCGTCTCCGTGCTGGCAAGAGGGGAGTTCCCCAACCTGTAAGTGTGGTGCCGGTTCTTCCTCCCCATGTGCAACACCTTGCACTTATCAGTGTTAAACCCCATCCTATTCTCATCCGCCCACCGTTGCAACCTGTCAAGGTCAGCTTGTAGCCTATTGCACCCTTCTAGTGCACCCACATCCCCCCACATCTTAGTGTCATCAGCAAACTTGAACAGGGTGCTTTCTACCCCCTCATCCAAGTCACTGATGAAGATGTTGAACAGCGCGGGCCCGAGGACCGAGCCCTGCGGAACCCCACTGCCCACATCCGCTCCTGTTCCCAGGCCCTTCTTTAAGATAACAGTGTGGGCAGATAACATCACACCGTGCGGAAGAGGGAGACCATCCACCAGTTGTGTATGGGGAAGGCAGCTTGCTCAAAGCCATTCAGCTGCAGAGACAGGAACAGATCCCAGGTCTCCTGGGTCCTAGCCCAGTGCTCTGTCCGCTAGGCCTCTTCTGCTGTCACTGCAATCACTTTAGGGTAGAAATGGGCATGGAAGCAGGGATGTATGAGTAGGAAGGAAAACCAATATTCCTATCCCTACCTAATTGTGCAGCCCCCACCTACATGCTGTCTGCTTGCAAGACCTCCCAGATCCCCCTGCCCAAACCAGCACCCACAGGACCCCAACCCCAGCAGCCTCTTCGCTCACACGACCCTTACAGTGCTGACAGGCTGGGTAATAGGGAGGTCTGGAGGGGCTAAGGCTGAAATGGGGGGTGTTTGAAGAAGCAGAGGAGCCATGTAGGGGGCATAGGTTAGCTCAGCGGTGGGCAAAATGCAGTCCACGAGCCAGAAGCTGCCCACCAGGCCATTCTGTCCGGCCCTCGGGGCCCCTAAAAAACTTAGAAAATTAATATTTATCTGCCCCTAGCTGCCTGTCATGCAGCCCTCAATGGCTTGCCAAAACTCAGTAAGTGCCCCTCTGCCCGAAATAATTGCCCGCCCCTGGGTTAGCCCCTCCGTGCTAGCCTCATCGGGCCCCTGGCAGAAATCCCTGGGCAAATTAACTGAAGTGCCAGTGCCTCAGGGGAGGAAAGGGGACGCATATATGTACAACCGTGCGCACACGTGCATGCACGTGTGCTCACACAAACCCAAGCCATCAGGGGAATTAGGATGCAAATCACTTTGGGGCTGTCTTCCCTGAGGCTGTCCCCTAGGTTTGTCCCAAACATGCCTGCCCACACTCCGAACCCTCCGTGCGACTTGGCTAGAGATGTATTTACAGCCAAGGTGCTGCTTTCCCTCGATCTGATAACCCACCCAGTTCAGAGTGCTAATCAGGCTAAGCCCGGTCCTAATGGTCTTCCAGCGCCTTCCCACAACTCTTCTAGTGTGCTTAGCAGGACAAACGAGCTCTCCCACCACGCGCTGGGAAAGGATCATAGCACAGCTCCAGCCCCTGCACTACACACATCTGTGGGTTGGGCCCAGAAGTGCTAATGCCACACGCAGGGGAGGTACCAGTGACTAGGGCAGGATGGTGCTCGCACCCAGCCCGAGCTCGAACCCAAGCTGCCACCCATGGCTGCCTTCCAGCCAGAAGCACACGCCACAGCCACCACCCACAACGGCCCCCACCCTAAGGTCACCAGCCAGGCAGCACCCATGCTGGGCTCCCCTTTTCACTAGCCCCTACACCCGTCAACCAGACAGAGACTGGAGACGAGGCAGAAACAGGCCCAGGGGCTGCTGGCTGATGTAGTTGTCTCCAGGGTGCTGTATATGGCCTCTTGGTCCCTTTGTAGAAGGGGAGAGATGGAAATGGGGTGGGAAGTGATGGAGGAGGAAGAGCAGTGGCAGAAGGGAGGGTCTGCAGCTATAAATGGGTCTGCAGCCCAGCAGAGGCTGCCCACCCCCCTCCTAGGCACTAGAAAAGCAGCCCCAAAGGAACGAAGATGGGAGGATATGAAGAAGCAGCTCTTAAATGGCCGCTCCTTCATTGCAGGCCCCACTAGATGGCACCACGCACCCAGAGTACGGGTGCTGGGCCCATGGGCGGGTCCCGCGGCCCTGAGAAGGGAAGAGGTTTGGAGGCCTGGCGCAGGTCGGAACAAGCCTTGCCAGCCGGTCAGCAGTGGCAGCGAGGGGGACGCTAGGACCTCCTTGTCCCCAGGGGCTGGCACCTTGTCCTGGCCGTACCTGGGCCACCCCTGCCCGGAGGAACCGGGGTGCCAGGGCGTGCTCCACCCGGAGCAGCGGGCAGCACAGAGCGCGGCTCCCAGCCACGCGGGAGGCTGCGGGTGCCGTGCCGCGGGCAGGTTGCTGATGAGAAAGGGCTGCACACCCGGGGGTCCTGTGCGAGGTGCTGGGGCCCAGCCAGTTCGGGAGCGTGTGGGCAGGAGCTGCCCTAATTGCTAGCGGACCCAAACCAGGGACAGAAGAGCATTGATACAGGGGTCCTGGCCAGCTCCAGACCCAGCCGATACCAATGAAAAGCGCAGGCAGCCCCGGAGCGGTGAAAAGCAGGCCCTACTGCTTCTCCTGTCTCCCATCCCGGCTCCCAGCCTCTAACCCGGAGACCGCGTCACTTGGCATTATTCTACGCCTGGGGCAGAGTTAAGGCCCTGCCGGGGCCCTCACGACATATTTCTTCTCTTAATGCCTTTGGGTTTCTTTCCGTGACCTTAGAAGAAAAATGCCTAGCTTGGGAATAATTACAGCAGCCTGGTTATTCATTTACCCCGGCACAACCAGTACCGTGCAAGCATGAGGGATCACGGGGGACTTCCAGGCATTTCTGCAAAGGAGGCCACTGTCCTGATGGCATGGCAGATAGGGAAAAGGAGGCAGGGAGGTACGCCGCGGCAGGCCTGGGGTCACCTGGCAGGTGGGCGGCAGCGCTTAGGGCAGAACCCAGATCTTCAAGGCTGCAGCTGGTGAGACAGGTGCAAGGGTCTCCCCTAAAAGGACCCTCCTACCAAAAGCAGGACGTCTCCCTGCAGCAATGGGGGCTGGTCTGAGGGAAACGTGCGGAGCCTCCGCCTGGATACAAGATAGCTTAGAGCCGAATGCGACCTGGAGGCTTCCTGTGCGTCTGAGAGGCCCCCCAAGACATGAGGGCTGGCACTCGTCTCCTTCCTTCCAGCCATTCAAAACTTGGTGGGGCCCAGTGCTGGAGACCTGCTGGGACCTCTCATGACCCAGCAAAGGGGGCCAGACGCGGGCATGGGTGCACTGGGTTGCTGCCCAGGGCCCAGACGCAAAGGGGGCCTGAGAACGGTAATTTTTATTATCGTTATCGCTGGCAAAGCGGGGGCCGATACTAGAAGTTCACCCAGGGCCGCCAGGCCTAGGTACAGCGCTGCCAGCAAACCTTCCCTGGGCACAGGCTGGGCTCTGCAGGCTTTTCTGGGGGGTGGAGCGGGGCCCGTCTTCCCAACAAAGGGCATGGGAAGCCTGCGGGCAGGGACGCACGGTAACCCTCGGCTTAAACACGAGGGGACAGGCCCAACGCTGCGGGAAGGGCTGCAGAAAGGTGCGGGGAAAATCACGTGCTGTTGCGAGCCGGGTTAGGGGCAGGGGCCGCGCTCCTGCTCGGTCCTCCGGGCCCCCCCCGCCCAGCCGGAGCCCCCTGGGGCAGCGGCCGGGCCCCGCTCCGCTGCGGCCACACCGCCGCGCCCCGGCTCCCTGCCCCCATCCCGGGCGGCCGCCCCTACTGGTGTGGGGGAGGGGAGAGGAGGGGAGGGGAGGGGAGGGACCCCCGGGCGGGGAGCGCTGCGTGCCAACGCGCCGCAGCAGTGACGTTTTGGAACGTTCCCATTGTGACGCGTCCGGCCCGCACCCCCGGGGATCCCCCGGGCGCGGGGCAGCGCGACACGTGCGGGGGGCTCCCGGGGGAACCCCGCCGAGCCGGGCCGGGCCGGGGGAGCCCTGCCCGCAGCCCCCGCCCCGCCGCCTCCCCGCTCTCGCGACAGCTGCGAAGCAGAAAATGGCTCCGCGCTGAGGCCGCGCCGCGGATGCTGCTCCGGCCGGACCCGGCGCCCGCAGGCAGGACGCGGCCCAGCCTCGCGGCCCCCGCCGCAGCCATGGTACGTGGGCGCCGGGCCCTCCTCTCCCCGACGCTGCCCTGAGACAGCCGGAAAAACAGACCCCCCCACCCCTAAAAAGGGCCGGGGCCTGCCCCCCCCCCCCGGGCCCTGCTGCAGGATCACGTGACGCCCGCCTGGGGGCGCGGGGGGCCCCCCTGCCTGCGCCTGGGGCATGTCTCCCCCGCCGGGCCTGCAGGCGGGGGCAGGGCACGGGGGAGCGGGGGCTGCCTTGCGTGCCCCTGGGCGCCCGCCTCCTGGCACCCTCGTCTGGGCTCTCCTTGCACCCGCGGGTCCTGTCTGCAAAGTGGGCCCCTTCCTCCTGGAGAAGCCTCCATTTCTCCCGGCCCTCGCTCAGCTGCGCGGGTCACGGCTGGTAGCCCGAGCGGGGATGCTGCTCGGTTGTCCAGGCAAGGGGGCTGGAGGCAGGCCCGGCGGGGGGGTGACGGCCGCCACCCCCGCTTTGATTTGGGGTCTGGGCTGGAGGCGGTGGGTGGCTTTGCAAGGGAGATCCGAAGGTGCGGCTTTTGTTTCGGATAACGCGCTCCTGGCCGTTGCCGTCGGGGGAGGGCGACGCTGTCCCTGGCTCTGGAGAGATGCCCGACAGCCCCGCGCCGGCCTGCGGGCGCGGCTTCGCTGCAGCTCCGCGCCCAAAGGGCCTGGTGCCCTGAGCAGTTTGCAGGCGTAGGGCTGCGGCAGCCAGATAACTCTTGCAGCGGCCGTGCCCCCGGCGGGGGAAGCTAGCTGTGAGAGAGGCCCTCGGGGGCGGCGGGGCTGCCCGTCGTGTAATCTGTTCGGTTTCATTGTGCAGCCTTGCTCGGCTGATCGAAACAATAAGGCGTGTGCAGAGATCAGGGGTGGAAAGTCCCAAGCTAGGGGAGTCTGGCACCCGGGCTGGCAGACGAAGCGTTTCCAATGGGCTCCTTGAAGGCACATTTCCCCCCACCACCCCAGAGGCCTGTTTCCACAGGCGGAATGGTAAAGGCCTAGAAAATGAGGAAGAAGCTCAGGTCTCGGCGAAAGGGCACGAGCTGGTGCCAGGACCGTGTTTATCCTAGGGCACAGGCCTGAAGCAAAGGCTGCTGTCATCGCGGCTTGGCGCAGGTGGAGGAGTCAGCTGCATGCTCCTGTGTGCCAGGCAGAAGTCAGGTGCTGCACGGCGATGTCTGCCAACAAGGCATTTTGCATCACGTGCGTGCTTCTCTTGTGGGAGAAGAGACGCCTATGTTAAGGCTGAAATATTAACATTGGGGAACATGTGAATTGACGCCTGCTGCTCACCGTTGGTCTTGGTGTTTACTGCCAGCTTTAAATCATCATCCATCCCTCTGGGTTTCACGGTGGCAGATCAGGGAGATTTGGTTCAAACAAACAAACAAACAAAAAGCAACCCCGACTTGTCCAGCCCCAGCACAAATCGCCGGCTGTGATGCCCTTTGGATGCAGTGTTTTATTTAAGACCTGCGCGCTTAACTCTGTTATCCCTGGTCTGAATGTGCCCACTGCAAAGGGTGCGTGTGGCTTCCCCGCCTGGCAGATGGAGCATAAAACGCCGAAGGGCAGGCAGCGGGGTGGGCGGAAAGCTCAGCAGAGCGATCGGCAAAGGGCCTTTCCGCTGGTGTCGCATTTATTTCCTGTATCTCTCGTTCCTTCCTGTTATTACCCAGCGAGCGATCACATGAGTCCCCTGTTCTGAAGCCTTTGTCTCTTGTCCCTGCACGTTATGATCTGTGTTTCGGGGGCTGTTAAGCCTCTGGTGTAGATTCTCCAGCAAAATCATGCACCCCGCCGCGGTAGCCAGCATGTGCAAGCCCTCCGGTTTGGACCAGCGAGCTTGAGCCTTGGAAATTATTAACTGGGTCAGCACTGGTGACTTCTGTTCTGCCAATTAAATCTGGGAGGTTCCTATAAATGCTCTTCTCCTCAGTGTACCTGTTTGGATTCGCGAACGAACCAGCTTGGGCTGCTTTATTCCCTGTGTGCGTTATGCCTAAGGAGTGTTTAGAGAAACCGAGTTTTCAGCAGCGACGCAGAATATTTGTGGACAGTGAAGTTTGACCGGGCAGTTGACACTGCCAGGGGCCAAGGGTACCTCCGCCCTCTGATCAGTGCTTCCCTGGGCACGTATGGACCTCACTAGCTCGGGCATTACCAGCAGTGAAGAGCTACTGTGCAGGCTGTAAGGCCCAGCGGGGTCTTTTGGTACTTTGCAGAGTTGCTGGCCCATGCTGAAGCCCAAGCTAGCTCGATTAAAGCCAGCGGGGTGGAGTGATCTGTGTTTTAACGGCACTGCCAGCTGTAGCGTGGACGTACCCCAAGCACTCAGCTGTGGAGGGTGGAAATGCCCTGGGTAGTTACAGGCTCAAGTTGTTCTTTTTTTTCTTGATCTCTTGCACCAGGGCACAACTTGGAGTGATTTGGTAGCACTGTGCATGGTGCGGGTAGGGGAAAATGCCCCTGTTGCTAGCTCGTGGTGCGCCCTTCAGGGCTGCAGCAAGGTGCACGGGAGCCCACGCTGGTGCATCGTATCCTGGCTGTGTGGACAAAGCCGAAACAGTCGTCCTGCCTTTCTCCCCGTGCTCCTTCCCAACATCTCAGGGAGCTTAGCTTCTGGGGAAGGGTTGGGGCTGGGCGGGTGCACCCTTGTCCCTCCTGGAGCTGAGGCCAGGTTACATGGCTGTAAAGACCCCTGCAAGGGGCAGATACAGGTTGTCCTGGGGAAAGGCCTATTTTGGAGATCGTGTGTGATGTGGCGAGCCCCTGCTACAGGACTGTCCCTGGTCTTCCTGCGCTGACGCATGCGTTTCACTGGGGATGTTGCCTTCTCTCTCATTTCATGCACGCGGGTGTGAACGAAATGAATCAGAACACCCTCGGGGATGCTTCAGTGGACCCCAGTGCGGTAGATGTCCCTCACCATTTCCTCTGCCGATGCTTCAGCAAATTGATCTGCGCCCCCCCCCCCCCCCCCCGGCATCTGAATTTCCCAGAGGCTGGAAATCTCAGTTTCTGCCCGGTTCTAGCTGTTCCTGGTGCTGTGGCTTGGCACAGCCCACTGAGACACCTATTGACTTTGGCAGGCTTTAGGCCAGGGCTTGAGTGATTAAGGAGCCCTTGCATGACTTGCTCAGGAGTTCTTGCCTCCTTTTTAAACTAGAAAATGCCCCCACAAAGCCCCCCCTCCCCGGGCAGGTGTGACCAAAAACACCTAAGTGGCTTGCAAAAGGATTTGTGCTCCCAAATCACTCGGGTGGCAGTGAAAAGCCCATTTCTTGCATCAAGGTGGCATGGATAAACCTGAAGATGCCACCTTCCTTCTGTCCCTTTGTGTGCACTCATCACAATAGAGTCTTTAATTACTTGGTCACGTGCTCTTCCTAAATTATCGTGCCATTTTTTTTTCCCCCTATGCAAGCCAGGGAGTTGCCTCTTGAATGAGAATGAATCATTGTGTCTGGTTTAGTCTAGCACAGGCTAGACATCGGCATAATTTGAAAGCGCTCTCATTTGACACATCCTCTCTCGCCACCCTCTTGCTTGTCTTATGACTTGCCCCAAGCATTTCAAGCTGTTTAGGGCCAAAGCTGCGACTAGACCCGTACAGCACCAAGCACAGCTGTGCTTCAGTGGCGTCGAGGTTGCTGGATGCTAGTCTGCACCAAATGAGCTCAGGCACTTTGCTGACCCGAGAGAGCCTGATGGTGGCCTGGCCCTGGTGCAGCCTTATACAAGTGATGGACACTTCTAGGGAGCGCGTCCGATGCTCTAGACTCGCCTTTGCTTCCCGTGTGTCTGAGTCCCAGCCGGAGGAGCACGCGGCTGAGCTTGATGCGCTCTTAGGGTTGTCCAGTGAGGCCTGCACTGGAGGTCTCAACGCCACCCAGCCCCTGCATGCACGCACTTCTGTCTCCTCCGGTCTGGAGGGGAATTTGTCGCAGATGTGGAGGGTGGCCGGCTCACCCAGGAGCCGGGCACGTCCCTTTCCTTTGCTTCTGCATATCACAAAGGAACAGATGCTAAGGAACACTTTTTCAGGTGCTTTGAGCAAATGCCCAGCCCTTCCAGAGGCTGCTTCCCTGGGGTGCTATGTGCTGGGCCTGCCCACCCCTCCGGATGGCGCACAGCTCTGGGGAGGAGCAGTGGGCCTAGTTCTTCCAGGCACTCAGGCTCCTGCCATCCCTTGCATTCCCTCCTGGCCGTGCAGTTGTGCCAGGCCTGGGGCTGTGCAGAGCAGCAGGGAGGGGAGTGAACCGGCCCATGGTGGGGGCAGTCGCTGGCATGATCTATCGGCCCTTGGCGCCGGCTGGGCTGCGCGGAGGCTTGTCAGCCTGCGATGGGAGTAGGTTGTGGGGGCCTTGGCTCACGCCGTACGGGCACGTTCAGCTCCAGCCAACTCCCCCCCAGGAATGTGCCGCGTCAGGTCTGAGATGCAGAGCTGCACCGTGTCCGTACCACCATGCCGCCCCAGCTTGGCCTGTGGCCAGGTGCCCATTTCGGGACCCCCGAGCCCTAATTTCAAGCCTGCTGCAGCACGGCCAGCATCCTGGAGGCAAGGGGAACAGGCTCCCCTTTGTGCGCCCCGTAGGCCTGGCGCTGAGCGAGCCCCGGGCTCGGCTGGGAATGAAAGAGCCACTGAGTCACGCCGGAGCTGTCCGTGTCCCAGCATCACGGGGCCCTGCCTGGCCACGGGGTCTCCGGCATCCCCTGTGGGCCTTGCCCCGAGTAGCAAAGAGCCCCTCCCATCCCATCCCGTCCCCAACCACAGGACGAGCGTAGCCTTGTCTGCGTTATCCACGCAGGCAAGTGCCAGCACTGATGCATTGGTGTCCCCAAGCGGTCCCCGGTCCCTGGCATGAGAGGGGAGTCAATGCCACAGGCTTCCTCATCCTGTGCCTCCACCAGGCCTGGGCTGAGGCTGTCGGTGCTGCCGTCAAGCCGGTGACAGCTCAGCCAGGCTGAACGCGGCTGGTTTAACCTGCCTGGCCCCAGTGCCCTGCTGCAGCAGCTCTGCAGCTCTCCATGTACCAAGCAAGCCCGGGTATGTCTGGGCCAGCGGCAGGCCATCCCGCTGGCAGCAAGAGCTGCGCCCAGAGGCGGGCCCGGGGTCTCGGCCCCCGTGGCAGGAAGCAGCTGGGTGCAGGAAGCGAGTAACCTCCTGCCGTGGGAGCATCTCCGGGCAAGGGCTGTGCCCACGTCTTCTCGGTACCCAGCGGGATCCGCAGCCCCGCGGCAGCCTGGGTCTGTTCCCTGCCCTGCACAGGCTTTTGCAGCATCTGCTTCTCCGTCCTCGCTGCAGCAAAAGGCTCTTACGATGACTTTTCAAGATGGCCCATTTCTAATAGGCTTAGACTGGGGAGGCCTGTTCTCCTGCCTGTGCGTGTGCGTGCGAGCACACACGCATGCGAGATAGCAAGGAGAGTAAGGCAGGCACTGCTCCCACAATGCACTGTGTCATCCTCATCCGTGCCGGCAGGCAGGCAACCAAGGTGTCCCCGGCTAACCTGAGTTTCCTGCTGCTGAGCAATGGGGGAGGAGGTTGCAGCAGACGTGGCGAAGCCCCAGACAGGGGCATGTGGGACCCTGAGTCGAGGGACCTTTGAGCGCTGTCCCCAGGAAGGACCATACGGCTGGGATCCCAGTGCTGGCCCGCACCCCTGGGACGCCGAGGCTGTTTTGCTGGGTCGTGTGCTGCAGGCTTGCCCGTGGGCCGTGGGGAGCAGGCACTTGGCAGCGAAGGCAGGGCCTGGCATGGGAGCACCGGAGAAGGGCTGGGGGCTGCAAGAGCGGGGACGGGCTCAAAGGAGGACAGCGTCCCTGAGAGAAACAACAGCGAGGCCTGGGAAGCCTCTGGTGTTGGGGCACGGGTCCCTTCTGCCTGCCAGAGACTGGCATCAGCAGGGTGGGTGGGTTATGCAGTAGCTGCCCATCGCTTCTCACATCCTCAGATGAGGCTCCCAGCTAGAAGGCCCCTGGCCTGATCACCCTCTTCCTACGTGGAGGGGGCCTGCTCCCTGCCTGCCGTACAGCTTGCCCAAGCTATCGGGGCGACGGGGCCCAAGCCCTGCTCATCCGTCCACTCGCTGGAGCGGCTGCACCGCCCGGTCCTCTGAGACCCCGGCCTCCTAGGGCCTGGCTCAGGTCCTGGGCCCAGTGGCCCCACACCCGGGTTTAGCTCCACGTCCAGGCTGCACAGAGCCCTGGGGGTGCTGCCTGCCTCTGCTCCTTCCCCAGCCACGTCCTCTTTCCACACCTCCCCTTCCCACTTTGCTCCCCGCTTCACCTAGCCATGGCCCCTCCTGGTTCCTCTCCAGCCATGCCAACCTCTCCTCCTGCTTCTTCCTCAGATCCCAGGGACATGTGAAGGGGTCTGGGGGGGAAGGGGTTGGAAAACGGTCCTTTCTGCTCCTCTGTGGTCCCATGTAAATGGCCTCCCAATTTGACAGGTGTGGTGTCTTCACCCCATGAGTGTTGTCCCCACACAGCTCTTGGGGAGGAGGGCTGTGGCCAGGGGACATCCCAGTGACCTCCCACCCTGCCGCACAGCCAAAGGTCATTGCACTCCTAGGCCTTTCCCCGCGCTGCACGTGGAGCAGGCAACACTGAAGTGCAGCGGTGGCTTTGGGAAGAGGGCAGGGTCCCCTCTCGGGGGGGGGGGGTGCTGTGGTTGATCCTTCCTCCCCCCGCACAGCTGACCGTGCACCCTCGTGTCTGTCTGTAGCATCACCAGGAGAAGACCTCCTCACCGGTGCCCAGCATGCCTGCCCGCTCCACCACTGCGCTTGCTTACCCTGAGCTCTACCCCAGCCCCATCAAGAGCAAGGTTTTGAAGACTGAGAAGGAGAGAGCATCGCCCACCTTCTCCTTGGGTGGTAAATACCCTTCTGGGGGACCAAGGAAAGGAGGGAGGCTGGAAGGCAGCTGGCTTTTTGGGAAGGGGGCCGGGGCCAGGAGCTGAGGGTAGGGGTGGGGCGCTTGGTTCTCACGGAGCCCCTTTCACGAGAGCACAACGTGCCGCCTGTGTTCGCCCACCAGGCGAGGCAAAACAGGGGGCATCGTTGCCTGGGGCTGTGCCCAGAACGGTCCTGCTGGGGCAGCTCCGCTCCCCCCTCTTCTAAAGCGAACCAGATCTTGGGGCCTCAAACCTCACGACAGCCCCTGCCTGAGTGGAGGTAGCAGGCACCCAGCCTTGCTTCCTCATGCCTCCTGCTCCACGGATGTGTGCAAAGCCACCCTAGGCCATGCCACCCCATCTGCCCACGCTGGTCACCATCTGGAGCAGTCCTCTTCTCTCCTTGCTCCGACTCCGGCTGTCCCCAAGTGCTTTAATGGACCAGGCTGCGAAGTCTGACAGGTGGCTCCAGCCTCCCACGGTGGCCAGAACCGCACAGCCAGGCACCACCTCGGGTCTGGGCCTTGGCATGGCCTCAGGGCTGGGGTTGTCTGCCTTAGGCTCAGGAGGGAGATTGTCAGGAGCTCTAGTTTACAGCTGGCTGCCCCGTAGGGCCTGTCCCCCCAGTCCGGATCCCTGTGCGGGTAGCGAGTCTGTGCCTGCAGTGGGTAGGTTGGAGCAACATGCAGAGGTCCTGGCTGAGACTGTAGCCCTGCTGTGCTGTCGAGAGGACTCAGCCCTCTGACCCCTCGGTCAGCCCTGGAGGATCTCCTCTACCCACACCTGACAAGGCAAAACCTCTGCCAGAGCCAGAACAAGCAAACAGTGGGAGGGAAAACTGAGGCACGGAAAGGGAAAGAGACTTGCTATTGGTAGCAGCAAGTCAGTGGTGGATGTAGGACTTGGATTTCCGGTTGCCTGAGTTTCAGTCCAGTGCCCTAAGTACTAAGCTGGGCTGCCTCCCCGTGCTTTCTTCTAAGCCCCTGGAGGTTTAAGATGAGTTCAGATGGGCACTGGGTTCTCTACGACGACAACAGGAGATAGAAAAACAGGAGCAGCGGAAACAGTGCACCGTGGACCAAAGAAAAAATCCAGCACCACCCACCCCATGTGGATACAGGTGCTCGAGTTGCAACAGAGCCTGTCAATCCTGGATCGTCCTGGTTGGCCACCTTCGGACCCCCAGATAAGACAGTCATCCTTGACTGCAGGGGGATTGCCAAAGAAGGATTCTCTGCAGCTGTCTGAAAAATAATAGAGACCTTGGCCTGTTGTTTTTTTAATCTGCAATGAGAGGGGAGTGGACATCACTGCAGGCAGTGCTAAGGTGATTAGGAGCCTGCTCCGAGGCATTTACACTGAGGCTTCTGGTCCCCTCCAGTTTGACTGCCTGTGTGTCTCCTCTGTGCCCTTGTGCTACGTAAGCTGAACAGTAGCTGGGTCTTTGGCCAAGCCAAGCCAAGCCCTGTCTGGGAACGTGCTGCTACCCCAGGCTGGGATATGAAATCCATCCCTGCTTTGTTGAACCCCTCCACGCGCCCCCCATGACCTCATCCTAGGGTGACAGACTTGCCCCCCTAGCACTGGTGCTGGTGTATGTGTATTCACCCTCCTCATCACAGCCTCTCCCCATCAGGGTGCAGTGACCCGGCCGTCTTGGGCAGCCAGGCACAGCCAACGGCAAGCGGAGGCGGTGGGGCTCAAGCGCAGGAACTGCGGCTCCCCAAGCGCAGACCTCTCCCAGGTAAGGTCCCTGGAGCCCCTTCTGGCAGCCTTGCTCCCAGCAGGGTGGGGCCGTGGTCCTAGCAAGGCCAGGCAGGGTACGCTCAGGTTCTGGGTGGGCATAACTGTGGGCCAGCTCGAACTTGGGACCCTCGTGGGTCTGGCGTTGTTGCCCTTTCAGCCGCAAATGGTGACTGCAGCTGCAAGACACTAGCCTGGGAAAGAGGGAAGGGTTAGGGGAGTTGGTGAGATGCAGAGGGAAAGCTGTGCCTGCCTGGTGTGGCGGGGTGGGAAACTGGGCCATGGCAAGAAAGAGGCAGAGGTTAAAAGAAAAAAGAGGTGAAGGAGTGAAATGGATGTGGTGGGATATTTCTAAAGGAGAAATGAGGTACCAGTGGGATCAGAGCCCCTGGTACAGACAGGGAGCATCTGCCTTTTGACTGCTCACCAGGCCGTGTGACGTGAGTATGCTGCGTCTCAGCTGTGGAGCTGATGATGTCTTTTCCAAGGGGCCAGCTCCGAAGAGGGAGAACAGGCCATGGGGAAGTCTCTAAGCCAGGTCGGAGGTGCACTCCAGGGGCCAGGAAGGTGCTGCCGCTTTCCATACCCATTTACTGAGCAAACCACATCTGCAGGAGCTCTAGCTCCCAGCCATGGGTCCTGTGAGGACTGGTTGGCCGTGCTTGTGGGGCAGGGGTGGTCTCTAGATTGGGTGTGACAGCCCAGGTCAGCTTCAGTACATCAGTGCCAGCAAAAGAGGACCTGCCTGGGGAAAAGCTGCATGGAACAAGGCTGCATGGAAGCCCCTACTTTCAGTCAGTCGGAGGTGGTGAAAGCCAGGAAGCTGTCGGAGCCAGGGACAGTAATGACTCCAGGGTTTGTCTTCTTCCAGGGAAGCACTACCAGTGCTCGAGCTATGGCTGCAAGCTGGCCTTCCACAGCATGCAGGAGCTGATGGACCACTTGAAAGTCCACTACCGACCCACGCAGTCACTGGAGGGTAAGGCGGGGGGCACATCCTGGTGAGGGGCACTGCTGCTGAGATGAGGCACGTCGGGACAGCACGTGCAAGGGGAGCGTGGCGGTTGCTGCAGGGGCAGAGGATTCGACTTAAGGAGGCCTTGTTCACCCCTTCCTGGTGCTTTGGCTCAGCAGATGGGCGCCAGTGGGTTATCGTATCATTGCAGTGTTCATTCGGTCAATAAATTGTGGCCCACGGGCTGCTTGCAGATAACCTGCTGTGAGCGCTTGTCCGAGGTGTGATTGGTCACTGAAGTCCCCTGGTGTTTCTGCCAGTGCACAGGTGGTCATGGCTCTTGTACCAGGAGCGCGCAGACTGCCATGCCAAGGGCCGGTCTTCCAAGTGTTCAGGGCATGGTTGGGGCATGGAAGGTGCTGTTCACTCTGGGAAATCTGGACCTTGCTTCTTATGCCGTCATGTGTCAACATGACACCCACATGCATATGCATTGCACTGTTTTCCTGGCTCTGCCTGTGGGCTAGATGAGCTCTTCATCTTGTGTCTTAAAAGAGGAGACTGATTTATTAACGCCCAAGTTCTCCCCTCCCTGCTGTGCCCTGAGCATCTTCTTTTATTGGTAGGTCTCTGCCAAACTTATCACCCACTTCAGTAAATGATCAGTAGCTCTTCTGTTCTTAGACCAGTCCGGCGCATGCCATGGGTGGGGAGAAGTGTATGAGGCGAACGAATGGGTGGTCCTCGGTCTCCTGCTGGACTCTGTAACCATTGAGTCACTGGTTTATGGAGGTCCCCTGGGTACAGGGGGAGGCTGCCGTGGCTGGCGCTATCCTGGCCATGGGTGCTGCTGCAATGGCTAGGACACTGCCAACCTCTGTGCCCCTCTTCTAGGGAAAACCTTCCGCTGTCCCACTCCGGGCTGCACGGAGACCTTCCCCAGCATGCAGGACCTCATGACCCACATGAAGGTGCACTACAAGCCAAACCGCTACTTCAAGTAAGTCCCCTTCATTGCACTGCAGGCACAAGGCTCCTGCCTTTCTCCACCCACTTCTTCCTTTGCTCACGCCTTTCCTGGGTGGGATTGTGTCTGTTCCCCGGTGGCTGTTCTGCCTCCTCTCAAACGTCCCCATGGGATGTGCTCTCACTATTCAGCCTGGGAGATGGTGTAAGAGCCAGTGTCCCTTCCTTTTGGACCCCCAAGCGTTCTGCAGCCCCTGGCCTCATGCAGTGGGGTCACAGGGGCTAATCCCTGCCCCCCACATTAGCTTTGCCCCCCTTGGTTGTGTGTACAGGAAGGCCTTTCTGCCTGTGGCCTGCTCGGCTTTTGGCCCCTTCGGGCCTGGCGGCAGGGGCCAATGCCGGGGTGGCTTCCATGCTTGCCGGGCCATTGCCAACTCTCTTCTTCCAGGTGTGAGAACTGCATGCTGCGCTTCCGAACGCACCGCTCCCTCTTCAAGCACCTGCACGTCTGCTCCGACAGCTCCAGCACTTCGTCTCCGGCTCCAAAAGCCGAGAAGCCCATCCTACCTGCTACCTCTGGCCTGGAGAAGGACCCCCTGGCCAAGCCGCTGGAGGGGCTGCCCAAGCTCCAGGGCGTCATCCGGCACATGGAGAAAGAAGCCATTCTCCCTAGCATGGACACGGTCTCTGCCACGGCGCCAGCCTCCCTCCCCGCCAGCCTCTCTGGTCTGCATGGCTCCCTGGAGTCCATGCCCCTGGTCTCCCCGACCTCCCACCCCTTCCCTCTGCTGGAGCCCTCACTCTTCGGGGCGCCCTCCTTGACTCGGTTCTCAGGCCCGCCCCATTCCTCGGTGTCGGGGCCTTTCCTGTCCTATATGCCCCCCTCGCCCTACAGCTTACCTCAGGCTTCAGTCCAGCATCGTCTCAGGCCATATCTGCCCAGCCAAGGTCTTCCCGTCTCCAACGCCGTGTGGAAGAAGAGTCAAGGTGAGACAGCAGGGCCGTTCGGTACAGCTAGAGCCTTCTGCTGGGGCTTGCCCATGGCACAACGTGGCTCCCGCGGGGCTCGGCTAGCAGCTTCTGCTCAAGACCCAGGATATTACTGGGCCCTTTCCCTCCAGGAAGGATCTGGCACCCCTCAGCTCCCTCTCTGCCTCCTGGGCTTGGCCTGATGCGTCTGGGTGGCCATTTCTCTTCCCCCTCCCCCCCCATGCCCAGACTCTCACCCCAGCTAGCAAGCGGCTCCTTGGGAAGGTGTTAAATCAAGTCCCACCGCCCTGCCTGGAGACCACAGCCTGGGGTCGTGGGAGGATCCTGGTCCAGCCTCTCCCAACCACCGGAGCTGTCGCCACCCCACAGAGTCCTTGTTGATCAGGCAATGTCCGACCTCCATGCCAGGCCTCGCCTGCCTGAATTGCTGGCATCTCAGCCAGGGCTTTCCCCCAACCCCCGCACCCTGCCCTGGGAAGGGAAGGCCTAATGCTCCTCTTGCCCCCAGTTCCCTTCGCAGATGTGAGTGTCAGCCCCCTCCTCCCAGGCTTCGGCTGGGGAGTGACTCCAGGTTAGTCCGGCGTGGGGCTGCTTTCTGGCCACGAGAGGGAAGTTCAGCCTCGCGGGGTGGATGCTGCCGTGCAGAAGCGGGAGGGGAGGCGGCGCCCTGGCTGGAGGCTGAAGGAAGACCAGGGAGGCTGCTTGGACCAGCGATGTGACGAGGGGCTGGGGGACCTTGCAAACTGGTTGAGGAGTTCCCAGAGCTTCCCTAGGGGGTGAAATGGCAACGCATGGGGCTGGAGGCTTGCTCTTACTCTGCTGCTTGTGGTTGCTGGGTATCGCGGGCCCTGGTCTCATCGCAGCTTGTAAGCTCAAGTGTGCTCAGGAACTGGACATAAGGGGCACAGCCCAACAGTCATACCTTGTGGCCACTCGTGGAGGGAGGGCGCTGCAAGCTGGGAGGCCGGGGGCTTCCGGCAGGTCTCTAGTCCAGCACCAGGTGGGTCTTGGCTGGGGGTGGTAGCTACAGTGGTACCCAGCTGATACCGGGTCCTGTTTTGGTACTAGGTGGGGGCTGGCTCTGTCCTCTTCAGCTTGCCCCTGCGTGCAGCGGTCTGCGTCCTGCCTCTGCATGGGACCAGAACCTGGGTTCCCTGCAGCTCAGCGTGGGGCTCTGGCCCTGGGGCGGGTGTATGACAGCAAACACGGTAGCCAGACAAATTCCCCTTAAACTGAAGTGCCCTGGGCCCCTCCTTTTCTTGCCAGAGGTAGCACCCAGACACCAGGCCCCAGCAGGAGGCAGCCCCTTCCCCAAGGAGCCTCAGTCTTACTTTGGTTCTCACTTGAGCTGTTGTGGCACCCTGGGGTACCATGAGATGCTTTCGGGGATGCCACACTTGCTCTTCCCCACCTGGGCCCTCTTGCAAGGAGGTAAGTGGAGGCTTTATGCAGGGTAAGCTCCTGCTTCTCCCTGCTAGCCCCCGGGCAAGCAGCGAAGTGCTTGAATCTCCCCCCAGCACCCTCTGACCTGCCCCTGTGCCAGGAGGTATGTGCTGTGCCAGGAGTAAACACCTGCGGTATTGAAATGGGGTGTCACAGAAGGAGTTTGCGACCCACCGGTCTAACAAGACGAGGCAGACGCAGGGTGGCATGGTGCAGGGTGTTGGTGGCAAAGCTGAGAACAACGCAGGCGTCCTTAGCTCCCGTTGGGGGGCCATGCTTCATCCATTGCCCTCTTGATCCCTCACCCCACCCCTTGTGCCATCAGCTTCATGCTGCTCCTTGCATAGCAGGGGGCCATGGCTGAGGGCCATTGCTGACCCAGCGGCAGTTACGGCTTCGCATGCCTGTCCTGGCCATGGGTCCCCGGGGGCTGCGCAGGCTGTGCCCTGTGCCCAGGCGCTGGCGAGTCAGTGCGTTGCTTCCTGCCCCCCCCCACCTGTGCTGCAGGCCACTCCTCCAACAGCCGCATTGTGTGGGAGCACACGCGAGGGCGCTACACTTGCATGCAGTGCCCCTACTCCACCGCCTCGCGGGAGGAGATGACGCTGCATATCGAGGACCACCGCAAGAACCCGCCCCCGCCCAGCCGGCTAGATGGCGAGATGGGTATGTGCCAGTGGGCAGCTGGGGTGTCGTGGGGAGGCGAGCAGCGTACCGTGGCCTGCTGCTGGGGTTGCTGTGGCTCCCATCATGAGTCCGGGGGTGCTGGCCTTCAGCTGCTTGCTCCCAAAGTGGTCACAAGCCTTGGCTGTGGGTGGGCACTGTGCCCCCAGCTGTCACGTACACCCTTCCCCAGCCTTTCACGGCTGGGCTTTGCCTTCCTAACTGGAGAGGCAGGGAGGAAGGTTGGATTCCTGCAGCATGACCATGTCCAGGGAGAGGAGAGGTGGGTACTGGCACTGAGGATCAGGCTAAGCTGCCAGAGACCTTCCCACGACACTAGCCCCCCTCCACATGTGATCTGCACCATCACCTTCTCCCCCAAGGCTGGGAAAGCTCCCCTTGCCTGGGTGCCTCTCCCTGCGGGTGCCCAGCAGAGCTTGGGCCATGCACCGTGCACCTGCCAGCCTGGGGCACTGACACTGGCTGGCAGAGTTGACAGACAAGTGAGGCATCTGGGGTGGCTGCAGCCATGAAGTCTCCACTGCAGCAGGGCCAGTCTGTGCCCCAGATGGGGCTTTTGCAAAACCCTGGGAGAGGGCTGGGGTGGCAGCGCCATCTTAATCCAGGGCAAGCCAGGCTGTCCTGCCCCTGGGAGACATGCACCACTTAGAGCAGCCCCTGGGGAGCTGGTGGGTGCTTTGGCACTGACTCTTCTCCACCCCCCCCCGTCTCTTTCTCCTTCAGATTTCGGGGTGGGCCTTGCCTCCTTCCACTCGAAGCTCACGCCGGAGATGGAGAACTCCCTGTACTCACAGCTCTGATCCTTCTGCTCCTGCTTAGTCAAGTGATTTTTTTTTCCCCCCCTGCTCCCCGAGGTGGGCAGGGAGCTGTGCACGGGACTCCAACAGGAGCTGGGAGTGGGGGGAACTTAGGCAGGACCCCCCCCCCCCTCCACCCTGGGGCTCTGGCATGGCTCCTTCACCCCCCCTGCTGTGTTCACGTCCCTTCCCACTCCAGCCCGGACTGCGTGCAGGCCCCTTGGTCCCCCACCGCAGCATCTGGGGTGGGGGGGAAGGGTCTGGGTTTGCTTTTCTTTGGAAGTTTGATTCGAGGCCCCAAAGCCTCTCGCTCTCCTACAGATCTCACTGCTTCAGACACGGCTCTGCCGAGCCTGCGCGGGCTGCTCAGGAGTTAGTGGACTTCTTCTCCGGAAGGAGGTCTCTAAATAATAAATGGGAACTGTACAGGAGCCACCGTGGGGCCGTCTGCTCTGCTCTGTGTCCCGGGGCTGGGGGGCTCCAGGGCAGGCGGGAGAAAGGGATGAGAGCGGCTTGCACGGCGTGGGTGGAGGGGCGCTGGGCCTGCCAGCATGGCTGGTCCCTCTCTGGAGGGCAGCAGGGGTTCAGGCATTTGGTGGTTGCTGCTTTGGGCTCTAAACCAGAGAGGGGGAAGGCTTGCGGTGCTAGAGGGAGACACCCCCTCCCCATGGCTGGTGTTATCCTGCAGCCCACAGTGGTGCTGTCTCCCGGTCGGGATCTCACAAGTCCCCAGGCTCTTTTCTCTGTCGGCTTCACCAGGCAGCTGGTCAACCAGGCCCCTTGGTCCTAGGGCAGAGGGAAGGAGGCTTGTGGTCCAGGCCCTGCACTGGCCCAGACTTGCTCTTCCCATGGAGATGCATTGGCTCATAGCAGCACTAGTGTGGGCCCAGCTGGAGGTAGGCAGTGGGAGTTCAACCACAGCAGTTGTGCTCTCTCTGGCTGAACTGGCCAAACCCACCTTGCCTTTCCCCAGCTGGAAGAGCGTCCCCCCAAGCCCAGGCAGAGCTAGGGGAGAGAGGGGGGTGGATCCAGTCTGCCATGGCGTATTAACCATTTGTATCGCAGGAGGATTAGAGCCCCTGCATTGTACTTACCAGAGCAAGGCAATCCTGACTGCCCCCAAAGACCAAAGCAGGGAGACAAAACCTGGTGTCTTATCTGAGGTCACAAGGGCCAGTACTGCAAGTTCCCAGCTCAGGGCCAACTCCCACAGCCCACACTTCACATCTGCTTTGCCTTGGCTTGCACATCTGGATGCTCCTGTTAAGCCCTTCAACCCAAGGGGCCACTTTATACACACCAGTGAGATGCAACCCAGAGCCATACCTCTTCCCCCCACAAATTGATGCAGCCTTAGGGATCAAGTACTGAAATGAGTCAGTGCAGCACCAGCCCCTCCCCACCCCCTAGCCTGCCCAAGCGGCTGGGATGGTGCACGATCCCCAGCACTGCTGCTTGCTTTGCTCATGATGGCGTGGCAGCCTCCACCCGCGGTCCCCACGCCTGTGCGGCCCTGGTACACCCAGGGCCCCACTGTGCTGGGCATGGCAGATAAGAGCCCCTGCCCTGTTGCATGCTAGAGACAAGTCGGGTTGGGGCGCTAGAGCGAAAGAGGAGGAGGGGTGAGCAGGGAGACTTATCCAGGGCCCAGCTGTGGGCACGCCCTGGGGTTCAGTGAGGACAGGGGCTGATACAGTGGAGCAGCCTAGCACTGCCAGGACCCCCCACCCTTGATGCCGTGGTTCCTTGAGATAAACCACTGCTTCGGTACCTTGGACCCCTTCAGCAGAGCAACAAGCAGAGCTGCAAGGAAGGGGGGGCAGTGGTGTGCCAGCTCAGCCCAACCTGCACGGCCGATAGCTGCGCTGTACCCACCGACCCAGCCCGCTTCAGACAAGCCGGCTAGAGCTGAGCCTGAAAGGAGTGGGCAGAACAGCAGCACACGCTGAAGGGTTCGCAGCCGTGGGGCAGTGTGTGGCCATGGACGGGGACCTGGCAGCCACTGGTGGTGCCCAGCAGGTGTGAGTGCATCCCCAAGTACCAGAAGGGTAGATCTGCACCCTACAAACTAAACCAGAGGGGTATGGCATGAGGTTTTGGGAGCCCAACAGCCAGGCAGCCGCTCACAGAAGCACATGTTCTGATTTAGTTAGTCCAGCAGCACCCGCAGTCAGCCCAGCTGGTGGCAGGGCCATGTGGGCCACCCCACAGAAATTTGGCAGCAGGCAAGTGGCAATTCATGGTGGTGCCGCTCCCTTCCACCACCATATTTTTGGCCCTGTAGGGACCCCAGGCAGCTGCCTCCCTCCGCACTAGCAGGAAGGGCTGCACTGCCACAGCCTGAAGCCCTTCATTCATCTGTGGCAAGAGCAGCCCCTTGCCAGTGGGTCAGACGCAAGGAGGGGAGGGACCGCGGCTGTGCTCCATCACGTAGGCAGTGCATTAGCCATTTCTCCCCGAGCACAGAGGGTTAATCCTAACCCCACCCAGCACCAGCCATTTGTGCCAGCAGCTTTCTTTGGACTTGCCTGCCTGCCTACGCCCTCCGTGAGTCAGCGGGCAGAAGATCCAGCTTTCTTTGCTGCAACACAGAGCGCGGCCTCAACCCCCGCCCCAAGGGAGGGAGCGGACGCCATGGCTGGAAGAAAAGGCAATGCAGCCACAGGCGGGCCAGGCGATAACAGGCCTCTGTGCTAAGCTCCAGCGCAGATCCCAAAGCACAGGGTGTCCCAAGGTGGCCAGAGGCTGGGCTGTGGGAAAAAACCCAGTAATTAGGTTGGGGAAACCTCCCTGCTTCTTGAACCGTGCTCACACGGCAGCAGGAGGGGGAGGGATGGGTGTTGAGGGCGAATCCAGAGCTAAACAGGCCCCAGACAAGGACGATGTTCCTGCCAGCCAGGCAGTGGGCAGCAGAAACCCCTCGAGGCAGCTGCGTTTGGCCGCGGCGCGGGCAGCCAGGAGCGATGCATCTGCTGGGCAAGGCAGCTCCCCTCGGCAGCCCTGCTCCCTTTAGTCCCATGGCATCCATTGCTGCTGGAGCACAACAGAGTCCTGCCCCCCCAAGCACTCCTGTCCTGTCCTGTCCATGGGGTGCCGCATCACAGTCTCCCCCTCCTCTCCAGGAAGCAGCCTGGGCCTCCGCTGATAACAAAGGGCAGAGGCTGACCTCACAGCCAAGGCATGTTTGCTCTGTGCAAGCTGAGCAGTGAAGCCTACTGAAGCAAGCACCCACCCCCAGGCATGTTTGCTCTGTGCAAGCTGAGCAGTGAAGCCTACTGAAGCAAGCACCCACCCCCAGGCCTGGCAGGGACCGTACAGTCTTCTCACATTCACCCCCGTCCCAGACAGGGCATCCTCTCTCCATGGGGGGCCAAACCGACCCAGAGAGGACAGGGACCCACAAGCGGAGCCTGGGAGACATGCAGCCCCCTTGATCTCTGAAGGGCGATTCTCCAGCATCTTCCCAAGAAGTAGGGAGTTTCCCCCATTTCCCAGCCCTAGTTGAGGAACCCCTGGGGAAGGGAGCCCAGCTCCAAGACCAGCACAAGCAGGCAGCGCAGAACATGCTGCCGTCACGTCCTGGGGTGCCTGCTGCACTCCCAAGAGATGCTCCAGTCTCCCGTGCTGGGCTTTAGCAAGCTGAGTGCTAACAGCTAGGGCACCGTCCCTTCCTTTTCAGCTCCCCGTGGACCAGGTCCCATCCATCTGTAGCAGCTGCAAGGCTCTGCATCCCCCCCGACTCCTCCCTACCTGAGATTTCCAAGAACTCAGCCTGCAGCTTCCTCCATCCACCTCCACTCAGTGCAATGGAGAAGGGGGAAGAAATCAAATGCTTCTCCTTTCAAAGAGGCAAGCATGGCTTCCTCTGCAGCAGCTCCAGCTCTGCAAGCAGGCTGAGGCAATAGGGGTGCAAGATCCCCCTCCACCCCCCATTCTGTGCAGGTGCTTGGTTAGCATTTCAGTGACCCACACAGGTGCTAGGACTCCAGCTTCCCTCTGGCATGTCTCCCTCTGCCTCTCCTTCCCACATACCAGAAAAGCCAGCCCTGCCCTACGGAGATCAGGCTTGTTCTAAAAACCCAGCGCCCCTTAAGTCAGTGCTTCCCAATTCTGCACTCCCCTCCCCAGTGAAGAACTTGCACCGAACTTGGCAACCCTGCCTGGCCCACTACCCAGGTTCTCCAGAAGGCTATATAGGGCTCTACACTTTGCCATTTCTCCTTTTTCAGCCTAGCCTGAGGCCTTTTTAACATATTAGAGCAGCGAAGCACATGTGTTCCCAGTCTAGGGGTTAAACAACAAACTAATCCTGGCAGTTTCAAGACGCTGGCCAAAAGGAGCTTTGCATCTTGCTTTGGACCAAGCGCCCTGCTCCAAGCCATGGGGGAAAGGACCAAGATACCCCCTTATCTCGCGCTTCCCAGGATCGAAAGGGGGCAGTGAGAGAAAGCCGATACAAGGGGTTTGTAAAAACTGACATCTTTATTAAAACTTTTTCTCCAAATTTTGTAACAAAAAAAAAAAAAATTTACAAAAAGGCTGGAGAGTCTCATTTCTGGGGCTATTCTGACCAATCGAAACCTGACGGCGATTAGGCTAATATAAAATCCTTACAATCCGCTTCATTAAAAAAAAAAAAAAAAAAGGGAAATTAAAAAATACCAACTGCTGCTCTGATTTCATTTAACAAAAAAAATCCATTAACATTTATAAGTTATTCAGTTTGCATTTTACAGGAGGAGTTTCTCTTTGAATGGTTATAGCTACTGTACAATGCAAGAGACAAGGGCAAAGCCACACCAGGCGACAGAGCAGAGATCTACGGGGGCTGCGGTATTCAATACTCCTCCGCAAGAACTGCCTCAGGAAGGGGCAACTTGCTGCAGTCAGCTGCAGGGGCATTTGCATTTGTGATAGGCATTTGCCCAGTGGCCAAGCGCCCTGCTAAGTGCCAATGCATCTGCCTTTGGGATGACCCAACTCCCCTATCACTAGCCTGTCTGAACAGAGATCACTGGGCACCAAATAAGCCAGCAACTGCAGTGCCATGATGCCACAAGGCTAGGACAGAGTCCAGGAGCAAACAAACACCCCAAAGAGGGAGGGACAGAAACCAAGGAGTCAGAAATGCCATGCTGGGTAGCTCCATCTGGTTAGATCCCACCCACTCCTTGCTATAAAATAATAATTAAAAACAAAACAAAGCAATCCATAAAAAGGGCCCCAAAATACTGACTGGAGAGGCGCATCGGTTCTACTGCTCTGGGCAGGGGAGAGGGAGGAGGCACCTGGTGAAAATGTTGCAGCACAGCCCGAGGTCTAGTAGTGCATGAAACAGTGGAGATGGGGAACAGCTGGAGTTCCCAATGCACTTCTCTGCACTCTGGAAAGAGGAGGGGATGCATACGCCAGGCTAGCAACTGAGCCTATCAGCAAGAGCTGGTACTGGCTAGCAGAAGGACCCTGAGAATATTTAGGCTAACACGGTCTCCGGGGAACGCCGAGTTAGGTGTCACAGTGATAATGGCGGAGTGAAAAATGGAGTGTGGTGGTGGTGGTGGTGGTAATGCAGCATCCCCTGGCCAGCTGCTTTCTGCCCCTTCCTAGAGGTGTAGGTTGGGATGGGGATAGGGAAGCCTCACCACAGCAAGACATTCACAGCAGCCAGGCAGAACTACTTTGCTGACAGCCACAAGTTATGACGTGGCTAACAGGTCACAAAATTCCAGTTTATAAAACAAACTAGGAAGCAGAGAAAGCAAGTGGCAGGGCTGCTGCAAGGTGCAGCCTCAGAGGTATAAGACCCAGCAAGGAGCCTGTTCCTCCTAGAGACCCAAATGCCTTTGCACCCCGCAGGGCTGACAATCTTCCAGCATCTCCAGAGGTCCCACCACCATTGCTGTTCCTGATGGGACAATACCTCAGGTGGCTTTGCTTTCAGAGTCCATCTGGACGAGCAGCTTGCACGCACTGTTTTGGGAGGCTGGCAGCTCCTCTGGAGTGTGTGCATGGTGGGGATGGCCAACTTGCATCTCCTTGTGGGGACATGGGGTGGAGAGGGGCTGCTGGAGCTCTGGGTCCCAGGTGGTGAGGCCAATTTCAGACAAAAAGATGCTCTAGGAGGATTTTCTTTTCTTTTTTTTTTTTTTTTTTTTTGCAAAAATGCAGCACAAACCACAGAACGGAGGAAGCCTTTGGTCATGAGATGTTTGTGAGAAAGTGAGCTTGTATGGAAGGATTCTCCTGAATGCCTAGGGTAGTCTAAGTCTTAAAAAAATATATTGTGGATGCTGCAGCCGGACAGAGGGGAGGGGCTGGGAGACAGGGATTTACAGTCTCACATGGACACAACAGGGAGGTTAGGACAAGCACAGTCATAGTCCGTAAAACTGATTGGCTCGCTAGGATTATCAGTCGTCGTCCTCATCGTCTTCATCTTCCAGATCTTCCTCTCCCTCATCCTCTAGCTCTCGTTTTCTCTTCTCTCCCTGCGGAAGCTCTGCTGGGAAGGAAAGAGATAAACTAAGCAGGTGGCCTGGCCAAGACCCTGCTAAGTGCATTATCTCAGCACACCTTGAAGGGGCCTGGTTTCAGGAAAGACAAGGCACCTCAAACTCAGTCCCCTCCTGTGGATTTCTGAGCATGCAGAAGCTACTGGCTACTTTGAGCCTCCTGACCAAGCTGATTAATCAAGTGATTTAACATTCCAAGTCCATGCCAGCCTTCATGCTGCTGCATATATCCTCTCTCAAGCTTTAGTCTCCTTTATATAATAAACCCACTGAGATCGAGATCCACTAGCCAGTGAATTTCAACACAAGTTGAAAGGCTCAGTCCCCTTTTGCTCAGGAGGGAAGAGGCCAAGTAAACTGCACTTCCAGGAGCAAATGCTTCCTTGATATTACATACAGATCAAGTTTCCACTGGAGACTCCTGTACAACTGCAGGAGAAGGCTCCTACAATGAGAAATGGGCTATTTTGTCAGTCCACTTTAATGTTTCACTGGATTGAACAGCCAGCTGCTACCTTTTTTTTTTTTTTTTTAAAGGTCCTGGAAGAGCATAGATTTGGTTAGTGTTAATGGGAAGTGAATGCCTGGTAAACCGGTATCGCTCCTCCGGGCTTAGTCCAAGTCCAAAGTTACATTTTGTAAGCACGTAAAGCTGATCAGGCCACTTCCCCAGTGGTTCCAAGAAATCATCTTGCTCACATAACACACATCTGAAGTTTCAAATGTGGCCTGTTCCAAAAGCCTCAGTCAGGAAGGATGATGAATTTCATTGTGAAGGCAATGGATGCTTTGTCAGCAAGTTTGCATGAGCCCATTTGGAGATTTCACTGCCTCCATTAAGGGTTTGGACAATTTGCACCTGCAGCTAAACACCCTGCGTGGCTTTATTGTGTGCACACACATACACACGCCACAATGCAAGTCAACACAGCATCGAGCACAGGAATGCTGCACCGTAAAGGAACTCAAGCATTAACCCACAGCAAGAACGTTGCATGGCAATGACATTAACTGCAAGTAGGTGCACCCAGGCTATGCAGAGTAACAGTTTGTACTGGGCCAAACTTCTTGGTTTCAAGTACCTCGCTTGTGTGCTGGGTTTCACTGCTTGCACTTTTCAAAGTGCCCAAGTTCAGAAAAAATGGGGCAAGACTCATCCAACATGGAACTGCCCAGTTTCTGCTCATATCTCAGAGCAACTGTGTGCACCCAAGCTGTGCAGTAATGGCCAAGGTGGCATCAGCCATGCAGTCTAGTTAGGAGAATTAGAGTTTTATACTCACCCTCATCACCTTCATCCTCCTCTTCATCCTCCCCATCCTCATCATCCTCTTCCTCCTTGAATGAAATGAGAGGCTATTTGTAGCAAGGAATAAGATCCGTGGGACAAATCTAATGACCTTTGTAGGGAAGCATCCCCCCCACAGCCCCTGCTCCTCTGACCCTGCCCACTGGAGGAGCTGTCCCAAAAATGATCCCCAAAAGCATAAAACCATGAAAAAGTAAGGCTGGAAGGGACCTCTGCAGGTCATCTAACCCAGGCCCCTGCTCAAGATGGGATCATCCACAATTGAACCATCCATGTCCTAGCCTGAATTATCCCTGAAACTACACCATCAGCCCTGTCGCAAGCCAGTATGTAATGTGCTGTTTCTTTCAGTCACCAAGCCAATCTATTTACTCCGGGAAAGGCTTCAAGAAGGCGGCTTCAAGAAGACATGACTGCTGGCAGCATTGTGCCAACAACAGTTCCTGCGATACCGAGCTCTCTTTGCACCTAGACGGCTGCTCCCTCCTCATCCTACTCCATTCTATTTCACTTTGTAACAAGCAGGAGAAAAAATGCAACTCAGGGATGCACAGAAAGATGCTCTCCTTAAATGCTACAAGGCACTATTCGGAGACCAGCCAGCTACCACAAAGGCTCTTTTCCTGATTAATACTACCCTCGGGCCAGAATACAAACAGCTGGCTACATTACCAAACAGGATTAGAGGGGATCACTGATGCAAAGGACACACGCTGGGAACCAACCAAAATGTACAAAAGCGAGTCTCACCTCATCGTCTACACCATCCTCTTCCTCTTCAGCATCCAAGTCATCGTCATCCTCCTCTTCATCATCAATCACTTCTTCATCCAATTCATCTTCCTCATCATCATCATCTTCCTCCCCTTCTAGCACAAGAAAAGTTGAAAGAACTGGGTTCTGCTTGGCACCAACGGGAAAGCCGGGAACCCCTGACACTTCCAACTCCCAGCTGCCAGTATGGCCACACTATTTATGTTAGTGCAACGTACCTGTGACAGGGGACTAAAAAATCCTGCAGAGCAGACCTAGGCACATAGGATGTGTCAGGTGACAAGCCCAGATTTCTAAGTTAGGCCTGGGAAGGACAAGATTATAAAGACTCATCCTACTCAGAGTTCAAAGCCTGAAGATGGGTCTTTGGGAAGCCTGGCTCCTGAGAGAGTGAAATGTGTAGGCAGTTCTAGAAAACCAAAAATCTCTTACCATCGCCATTCTCCTCATACTCATCATCCAGCCCATCACCATCTGCTTCAGGGTCCGAGTCAGGGGCCTCCTGGTCATCCACATCAAACCCATCCAAGTAGGTGAGTTGGGGCAGAAGGGCAAACACGCTCTCCCGATAGTTGATCAGCATTGTCACTTCGCAGTTGAAGAGGTCCAGGCTATGCAGGTTCGGCAATTTTTTCTGCAAGGATTAATTTGTTGCGCTGTCAGAAGGTTGCTTATGGCAGGTGAACATCAAGTTATTTCCCAAAGGGCTGGTTTCCTCTCTACCAGAAGCAACCGTCTTGCATGCAATAACTGCACTGAGCTCTTTGTCAAAACTTGATAAGCTGTGAAATAAGGACGGAGCTATCCCAGACTCAGTGACGATAATCCTAGCATAGCTGCTTCCATTCTAGCTCCATTGCTGTGCATTTTTCTCCTCTCAAAGCTTAGGTCCCTCCTTGATTTGTCTCTAAGCCCCATGGAAGAGGAAGCTAGACCAATGCTTAGTTCTGGCCTGAAGCGTGTTGCATGAATTGGCCTTCATACATCCTTTCCTGCCCCAAAGTCAAGACACCACAAAGCACAAGTCTGATGCTAAATGGCTGCACGGCTAGATCATGCAGCAAGGCTACAGGCCATGTACTTTCGGTGCCTGGGAAGTGCTGTTCTCACTGCCCCACCTTTTCCTCAGTCGTGCTGCTTCAATTTGGACTGCAGAACTGGGCTGAGGGAGGAAGGGAGAAGAACAGCAAAGAGCTTTGAACTACTGGGGAAAAGATGCTGAGAACAAACTGCACCTACCAGGCACACAATGGGTGCCACAGAGGCAGGAGCCTTCTTCTGGGAGCAATGTTAACAGAGTGGGGGAAAGGGGCTTTGAATGTGCACCAAGAAGGCCACATGATCCGCAGCCATAGCACCAAGGGTGACATGGGGTCATGACACAGGAGGCGAGTGTCCCAGGACTGATGTGACTGACACCCCCTCTGGTGTCCAAGCAAATCACGGCTCCATGACACACCCAGGTGCCACCTACCTCAAACCGCATCCGACCCCTTAATGGTCCTGTCTCACAGATAGACACTGCGCACTGCGTCCACAGTTTACTCATCCAGCCCAGTGTCAGGCTTCCTTTAGCAACTGGCTGCTGGTTTTCCAGACAGAGGAGCCATTAACTATTAGCCCAGCCACAAATTGGGCGACTCATCTGTTCACATCAGAACCACGAAGTGCTGTTGGAACAGTTACCAAAAGGTTGGACGTTTACCGCACAGACAGCTCCCAAAGGAAAGAGTGCCAATGGCTCGGATCCCCGTGCTGGACCTTCCACTCACCAGTGGCTCCAGGGTGTTGATGTCCTTGATCTTGTTGCCGCTCAAGTTCAAGTGCGTCAGGTTAGGGGTCCTCTCTGCTAGCACTTCCAGGCCTCCAGAGATCCGGTTATCACTCAGCTCCAGCTGCCAGGAAAAATATTATGAGGCCAGGGTCTAAGAAGTGGCAGCACTTGGGGTGGAATATCACCTCCATCTGAGAGGTCATACAGGCTAACAGAGGAGCCCAGACTCCTCATACAGCTGGGATACCCCAAATACCACCCCCCCAACCTCATATAAGAAATGGTCATAACTAGAGAGCCTACCGCACTCCAACCAGTGCCCCACAGGAAACGTCAGCAAGTTAAAAGTGCCCCAAAAATCCAAATTACAAGCAACAGCATGAAACATCCTCCCACTGCCAACCCATGCAGGGGCTCCACTGCTCCAGCAACCGTCAGCACATTTTAGTTTGTCAGAGCGCACAGGCAGCGATACAAATGGAGCAAAGTGGTGCTAATCCTGCCCGTAAGAAGTTTTGTATCCCCACTAACAGCAGGGCTATGCAGAAAGCTTTGTCAATGGTTTCCAGTGTTTTAACCAGCTATAAACGCCTGAACCAACATGGCAGGACCTCCAGTGCCAGCAACAACTCTGCTTACACCTACAAATGCTGCACGCGCGCTTGCAGCACCAGACTTTTTTGAAGGCTCGTGCGGAAAGAACCAGCAGTTCTCATCCCCAGTAAGGCTGGCCACAGACAACGGTGTCGAGGCATTCAACAGCACAGCACTTTAGCAGCAAACAGGCCTGCTTCCACCATCGAATATGGCGCTTGCAAGCCGGCCCTGAAGCAGTTAACCTCATTGTTTCACCAAAATGTGGTCGTTCCGCGGGGTCACTGCTCTACATGCCCGTTTCATTAAGCCCCACATAAAGATTAGGTGTGTACAATGCAGCGGCTCCCAAGGGAGGCCCAAAGGTGCTGGCCCCTGCCCCTCCATGCATCACTGAGTGACATGAGGCAGCAGAGATGTGGGGGGAGGGGATGGCAGCACCACTCCACCCCAAACTCCATGCGACGCATTACCCGTTGCCAACACCACGAGTGGTAATAGCACAAATGGCAGTCTCTGCTCCCAAAGACATTCAGCTCTTCTATTGCCAGCCATGGTTTCCCAGTGGACAGCTGCTACAGGTCTGCCAGGCACCAGCCTCTCGTTTACCTTGCGAAGTTTGCTGAGCTTGGGGAGGTTGGATACCGACAGCAGGTTGATGTTGATCATGCTAAGGAACTCCAGGTTCTCAAAGTCAGAGGAAAGGCCGACAATCTTCCCATCATCAGAACGGCAGTTATCCAGCACCAGCTCCTTCACCTAGCGAGAGGGGAAAGGCACGAGAAAACCATCATCATTTAAGTTTCCTGCAGTGTCATCTCTAGAGTCGATTTGCATGAACCCCACACAGGCTCACCTCACTCATCCGAGCTCAATGACTACCTGCAAACATCCCCCTCCCACTCGCACCATAAAAGGGGAAGCAAGTTCCCCACTGCCTTGAAACCAAATGTGCTCCGGAGGGACGAGGCAAGCAGATCAGCAGCACCTGCTACGGAGTCAGTCTAGTTAGGGTATGGACAGTGCACTTCGGTGACAAGGTAGACATTGCAAAGGGACAGGGGCTAAAATACACACACCTCCTCAGGACAGCTACTCCTTAGCTTGGCGGCTAAAAGTTGTCAACCAAAGAATGACAAATTTGCATCGTTTCACCCTGGGCACTGAAGCAAGCTCAGAGGACAAGCGCTTTTAGACTGCATCCGATCCCAACCGACCCGCTTTTGTCCAGTTACCGCTCCCTTTCACCACAACCACCTGGGTCTGCCTCTTACAGATGGGAATATTTCCCCACTAGAGTTTTTCACTCCAAACTAGCGTGTCCAACAACACCCATAAGCCGTGCCTCTGCCTACTTTGCGCCCCCGGCTCCGCACAATAAGACAAACTCATTTTTCAGGTCCTAAACATTTCCTGGCCTGTAAAAGCTCGGCTCCAGACATGGCCCAAATGGACACGGACCTCACCTATTTGCTCCAGTAAAAAAGCTGCTGCCTGTAATCAATTTGAGGGCGCTCCAAAGATGATTTTATCAGGAAGGGCAGCCCCAGGTGTTACGAGCTGGGACGCTGGGGACAACCCAAAACGGAGCAAGGCGGTTCTCTGCAGTTAAAAACCAGCCTTTCCCATCAGGCAAACCAGAGGCTTTGATCCCACGTGCTCTTGCAAAGCAGGACGTTACCCTTGCTAGAAAGCTCCCTTGGAGGAGCATCCCTAGAAAGCTAGGGATGCTCCTCCAAGCCACCCTGCGCCCCTGCCCTCCTGCAGCCGCCACGGCCTCCCGACTCCGCCACGCGCCAGCAAGTGGCTTTGCCTGGCCCACGCGGGCCCAACTCCCCTCAGACTCTGTCCATCCCTCCCAAAGCGGCTGAGGAAGGTCCCCCGGCTGCGCCCGAGCGGGGCCGTTCGGGCCAAGCGGAGACTTTAACTTTGAATTAAGGAGGCGGTTGGGTTCCCCTTAAATTTTGCAGCTCGCCCGAGGGAAGGGGCAAATCGCCCTTGGATTAGGAAGCGGGGTTTCTTTTTGATTTCGCAGGCAGCGCGAGGGAAGGGGCGGCTCAGGAGGGGTTTCTTTCTTCATGTCGGTGTGCAGGGGCCCGGGGGAAGGGGCGGCTCTCCCCCACGGAGAGGAGGGGCGGTTTTATTCCGCGTGTCCCGGGCCCGGAGGAGGCGGCCGCGTGGCAGCGCAGCGCCGGGCCGGGGCCCTTCCTTCCTCTCTCCCTCCCCTCCCCCGGCCCCGCCGAGCACCCCCGCGCGGCGGCCACGTGCCGGGGGGGCCCGGGCCCACGTGCGCGCCCACCTCGGCCGGCTTCTTGTTGCGCAGCTCCAGCGTGAGCCGCTTCTTCATCTCCATCCTCCGCGCACCACGAGCCGCCGCCGAGCCAGGGACGCGCCGCCGCCGCCCGCGCCGCTTATATAGAGGAAGGCGCCAAAGGCAACAAAGGGGCGCGGGCAGCGCCTCTGCCGGAGCTTCCGCGCCCTGCGCCGCCTCCCGCCGCCGCCCGCTGCCTCCCTCACGGCGGCTGCCTCAGCTTGCGGCGCCCGCCCGCGCCCTCCGGAGCGGCCGGGCCTCCTCAGAGGACGCCAGCCGCGAGCCCTGCGAGGAGTGCAGCCGGGAGGCCTTCAGAAAGTCCCGCGAAGTCGCCTCGAAGAAGTCCTTCCACATCCATACGGCTGCTGTTTACCACATAAATGCCTCAGCGCAGCGCTGTGACTCGGCTGTAATTGACCGAGTACAAAATTCTGCCTCAGTTTTGGTGAAAACAGGGGCTCGGGTCTTGGTTCAGGAACCCCTCCCCCATTTATAACAGTGCAGGAACTAATCGTGCCCTAAATCCGGACTGTCCTATGGCCTGCCAGTTGTGTCCGTGTCCCTAAACGTGACTGCTTAACCCCAGCTCGGACCCATCACTGACCCCTTTGCAGGGAGGTTTGTTGTTTTTGGTCGTTTTCCGTATTTCAAGCCGAATGAGTCCAGATCCAAGAGTCACGTGTGGCCCTACTCCACCCCCACCTGGGGCTTCAGACGTTTCCAAAATTTTTGGTGGGCATCCTACGTGCAGGCCCAAGCCTGGAGGCTGTGGGTTCGGATGCCCCCAGCCAAAGGCCCCCGGGGTGAGCCAGGGAGGAGCCTCCCCTTTCCATAAAGTCGGCTTAAAGCCAAGACCTTCCCACTCCAGCAGCTCACTGGGAGGTTTCCTACCCATCCCCTTGGCAGGTGCTATCCCCGTGCCAGGCGAGCGGTCTTCCCCAGTGCCGCTACAAAGACCGCCCCATGGTCACGGTGTTTCCCTCGCCAGGCAAGCATAAGGCTACGCTTGATCTCAGCCCGGAAGAGGCCGAGAAGCAAGTTTACTCATCTGACCCGGCGTCCGGCTTCCGTTAGCAACTGGCTGCTGGTTTTCCAGACAGAGGAGCCATTTGCTATTAGCCCAGCCGCATACAGAGCGATTCATCCGTTCACATCAAACCACCAAGCGCTGTTGGAGCAGCTACCAAAAGGTTGGACAACTGCAGCGCAGACAGCTCTAAAGGGGTCAGCGATAGCCCCTGTTGCCCGCATCCTGGTCAGACGTTCGGTCTGTACGGCCCCATCCGGGCCTGCGGCTGCACTGAATTAAAGCATTGGTCCCCGGAGATGAATCTAGGACTGGAAAATCTCACATCTCTTGCAGAGACAGAAACCTCCCCGTGCTCAGGCCGACTGAGCACAGAGCTGCGCCCTCAAGTACTGGCGGGCAGGGGCTAGAGCCCCACAGAACCGGGATCCAGCCCTGGGAAAGAGGGCCCAGAAAATGGGGTGGTGACCAGCAGGAGAAAGGAGAAGGCAGGTCAGCTAAACTAAAGAGAGAGGCTGCCCCTGGCTGCTGAGGACATGCACCAATACTCTACAGAAGATGGTAAATGAATCAACTGATTTTCATATTCTTCGAAATTTCTTGTGGGTTTTTTTATCATATGAACCGAATATTTGAAGAGTTCCCTGGTTTATTTTCCCTCCCCCACCCCCTTTAGTTTCAGTAGAGGAAAAATGAAGATGAAGGGTATTGGGAACAAAACCAGCCGGTTCTTTGGCTTTCTCGCTGCGAAATCAGGAGAAAAAAAATCCCATTACAATGAGCCTTTCTCATTAGACAAATTCCTTTGGGTGGAAAAATCATTTTTCATTTGGGAAAAAAAAATGGCTGCACAAATATGTTAAGCACCTTCTCAGCTGGGCTCCTTAGAGACTTGCTGAGCAATCAGCTCCTAAAGTGTTGACGGGTCGGTGTCGGGCTCCAGTTCGAATTCCAGGGGAAATTTTAACAAACTCCCCATGAGGATCCTTGCACCTGGAGCAGCGTGAATGGCATGTCCAGCCCTTTGTCTGAGCAAAGGAAGGACAATGCAACAGCAGGCCCTGTGGTGGCATCCATCTAAGCCAGGGGTGGGCAAAGTACGGCCCAGGGGCCAGATGTGGCCCGCCAGGCCATTCTATCCGGCCTGTGGGGCCCCCCCAAAAATTAGAAAATTAATATTTTTCCGCCCTGGGCTGCCTCTCATGCAGCCCTTGTTGGCTTACCAAAACCCAGTAAGCGGCCCTCCACCCAAAATAATCGCCCACCCTGATCTAAGCTCTCCGGGTGCTGGGAGCCTTCCAGAAGCGGTTTTAGAAAGCAAGACCCACTTCCAACTGTGGTGGGTCAGGGCAGTGGGCTCTGCTAGGCTCTCCTGATACTTCAGGCATAAAAAAAAAGACCCCAGTTTGAAACGTAGAGATACCTAACGCCACGTGCAGTCCAGGTGCATGTAGGGGATTGTAGTTTTATATGAGTTCACCGGGGGATCCAGGTGAAACAACCATCTGTCCCATCTGCGTCTGGACATTACCCAACACGAATTACAGAAACATTACAGAAACAGCTCTGTCCTCCACATGCACCTGGTCTTTGTGAGGGGGGGAAGGTTCAGGGACTGGATCCTCCCTTGGTCACCTCTTTCCTCCCATGCTCTTGGCCAAGTCTCTTGGCAGCTGTTGAGGTCGTCTCTCTCAAGGGCACTCTGGGGTGAGAGGGATTGGGTTGGGCTTAGGGTGCGATCTTAACATTTGCACGAGATTCTCTTAAAACAGTAGTGCTCAACCTCTGGCACTCGGGACCGTCATCTGCCCCACGGGGCTCTCCGTGGACAGCATTCTCGAGCCCTTCACCGCTTTTACTGGGGGAAGCATGCATATCCTTTCTGAGATATAGGATCAGGTGTAAGTGGGTATAGTGCCAGTTACACCAGTGGAGGGGCTGGTCCCCAGGATGCACCTCTCTAACTGCTCTGCTGCTACAGTCAGTCATTCACATCCATGCCCCGTGTATGTAAAATCCTGCCAAGTCAGTGTGTTTCTGACACAGTCCCACTGGTGGCTGCACCTTATCAATGATGTGTCAGTGTGGCTCATCAGACCTAGTCTGGGGCTCAGGACAACTGTACTGTATCCCTGGTTCTGGGTGACACCAGCTCAGTCACTTCCCATCGGTACAGTGAGAGCAAGTACACTCTCCTTTGCAAGAGTGTTGAGATCCAGGACAGTATAGAGCAAAGTCCTGGGCTTTTTCAAATGATCCTATTGGTAAGGAAAGTTGGCCTGACCTTCCCCTCCACCATGACCTTCACCAGCAGACGTAGAGGCTTCTGTGACCCTGGTCCTTCCCCAGGAGGCATGCTGGGAGATGTCTCCAATGCTCCCCCCCTCCTACCGATCCCTATTTGTTCTGAGGTCCCATTCATGTATTCTTTTAGGAGTTGTTTCCTGCTCTTTTGTAGAAGACAACTGTGTCTTTCTGCTCCCCCTCCCTCTTTCTCCACCCATCATCTTGGCCTGAAAATGCTCACCCAGAATAGTTAGTCTGACTCAAGTAGGAGGCAGGGTAGTTTTGTACCTTAAGCTAAAAATAAACAACTTGGCTTGATTCAAACCACAGCCTGACAAGACCATTCTCCCACACTAAGTACCTGTGAATTATTCAAATTAACACTTTGCCTTGGGACAATCAATTGCCATTTAAGCCTAGTGTATAAACAGCTGTGTGTCTGTTTTGAAGCCAGGCCTAATCAGGGCAGCATTAAAGAAGTGGGCTGTTTTTAGCCTTAGAGACTAACCAAAGCAGATAGATATTTATAGCACAAGCTTTCTTGAGCTGAAGATCACTTCATCAGATGCTGTGAAAAAATATGAAGAAAGGAGAGAAAAATCAGAATACAAAAGACAAGAGAAGGGAGGAGAAAGAGAGAGAGTGATAGGGGAGCCAGAAGGGGACAGGACTGAGAAAGACCAGTGAAAAACCAATAAACCCAGAGCAACAAAGGTGTCTGTCCCCAAAGCAAAAACGGAATTTATTTATTACAGTGCTTACCTCTTTGCAGAAGGGCCAGGCAGGGGAGTGGGAGATCAGTCAGACACGGATGAGTCTGAGCCTCTGCTTAACTGCTTATCTCCTGACACCCCTCTGCACCCTTCAAAGGATCTTAATGCACCCCTGGGGTACCTCTGGCTGAGAACCATGGCTGTATAGGCACTTAACTGCCTAAGCTCTCTTTCTGTAAGCTTATCTTCACTTAGCAACTTCCCCCTACAAATGACATCAGTGGAAGGGCTGGGCTATGTAGGACCTGCAACCAAAGTAATGACCTTGATCATGATACCCATCTGCAGCTATTCCAGTACAAGCAGGCCTGAGGACACATTTGTCATGACATTACCTATCCTCTTTTATTAATGTAGTTATTTCACACCCAGTTTTCATACAGGCGAGTCCTGAGATCCAATTTAACACCTACCAACCCTGAATCCTCACCCATACATCTGTCACTAGCCACTCTCCATCTACCAGGATCGCTTTGGGATCCAGTCCAGGAGCCTGTCTCTGGTACAATGGCTGGTACCAGATGCTTGGGAGGGGAAGGATAGGAAATCGTAAAGCGGGTCATTGTAGAACAGCAACAGGAAAGTCTCCTCCTGCTGCCCAGAGCTGCCTCGTGCCCTGAACCCACTTCCCTTCCTCTCTATCCTTCCTGAGACATGTGGGCTAGTTTCCACCTGGACAGTGGAGGTCAGATTAAACTAGATTCCACAGAACAACTGTCCCTGAGCTGTTTGCAGCGTGATGCCTTCCTAGGCATTCATGTAACTGCACAGATGTGCTGTGGCCAGCAAGGGGAGCCATTCCCAAAGCAATGTGAGATGGAGAGTGCCCTGCAATGGAGCTGACTAAATCCTTCCCTTGTGCATAGAGAAGTCATGGGAATGGCAGAGCCCCAAAGGGACTAGTATTGGGAATAGATCCCAGTGAAATGATAGGAGGGATAACCAGGTTGCAAGCTCTTCTGTAGGCAAGACCCTGCTCTTAGCGTACACAGTGGGACAGACACAGAAGGTGACCACCTGTGTAGTAGATGTTGCAGCCACTGAGTCATTACCAGGGATCCTGGTTTTCTCTGATTTAAAAAAATCCCCAATTTTCAGTTAAAAAAAAGTAACCCCAAATCTACATTTTCCCATGATTTAAATGAAACACCAATTGTGTGTGTGTGTGTGTGTGTAGTGATGTTTCATTTAAATCACAGGAAAATGTGGATTTGCAGTTACTTTGTTAACTGAAACTTGGGGATTTTTTTAAATCAGAGAAAACCAGGATCCCTGGTCATTACCAAGGTTGGGGTGAGCTATGGGCAGGAAAACCCCCAGCTACGCAGACATGAGAAACATCTTTGCCAGCCAGACCCATGATAAGGTAGTCCTGAGGTTGCCTCCCCCTTCTAGTGAGCCTACATATCCTCTCCCAGAACCTGAGCCCTGGGGGCATTTTGGGCTACAGATTGACTGGACTACACCCAGAATAGGTATAAACCCACTGATTCTGCAAAAGATTAGGTAACACCCCTTGCTCTTTGCTTACCAGCACAAGAATACACAAAAACCTGCCTCATTTCTCCACCTGTTTTTTCCACCCCTCTCTGGAGCATTATTTGGGCTAGGGACAGGTAGTGAGGGCTGATCCAGAATCCTTCTGTGCAGCTCCATGCTTGTGTACTTATGAACAATGAAGTCCTTCCAGCTTCACTCATCTTAGTTGGTCCCAGATCTGTATCAGTCCCTCCCATCCACCCCACTCCCCTGCTACAAAAGCATGGTCATCAATCATTTCTACCCCGGTATGTCCCTGCAAAAGCTCCCTTTTTTAACTATCCCCTTGTCAACTCTGCCCTTCATCAAACCTGGGGAATTGCCACTCCCAGATCCACTTCCTGAGATGTAAGATACAGCTGGTTCCCCAGTTACAGTCTGATCTTACCCAACCCATTGCTGGTCCAACCACAGCTGTAGAAGTTGGGTCTTCTGCACTACCCCTAGTTTTATGGGTACACACTAAAGGCCTTGGCAGCACATTGACATAAAGGCATTTCATGATACAGCCACTGCCATGGGAACAGCTTCCTAATGAACCCCTGCTAAACCAAATGAGACAACTAACAACCGACACCCAGGAAAAAGCCAACCTACTTAATGGGTATTTTGCGTCAGTTTTTCACCAACCCAAAGGGACCACCATGCTTAACACGGTGCGAGACTGCCAGGGTGAGGGTGAATTGATACCCTACATCACTGTAGACCATGTAAAGGAACACCTTGAGAGGCTGAACACCTTCAAGTCAGCTGGTCTGGACAGTTTGCACCCCAGGGTAGTAAGGAGCTGGCAGGCATCATAGCTCAGCCCCTGGCAAGGATCTTCAAAAACTCGTGGCGCTCTGGTAAAGTGCCCAAAGATTGGAAGAAGGCCAATGTTGTGCCTATCTTCAAGAAAGGGAGGAAAGTAGATCCAGGGAACTGCAGGCCTATCAGCCTGACCTCTATCCCTGGGAAGATCTTGGAAAAAAATATCACAGACCAGGCCTGGAATAGACTGCCTCCAGAGGTGGTGCAGGCACCTACTCTGGACTCTTAAGAAACGTTTGGATGCTTATCTTGCTGGGAACCTTTGACCCCAGCTGACTTCCTGCCCTTGGGGCAGGGGGCTGGGCTCAATGATCTTCTGAGGTCCCTTCCAGCCCTAATGTCTATGAAGTCTAATGTTAGTGAGCATGTATACGCTATGCCTGGCCAGTCCCCAGGTTGTCACAGCGGTGCACCCTGTTTGCTTTGTTGCACTGCCTAAGCAGCATTCTGCAGAGAAAACCTCAAGAGATAGGAGGAGACTTTCTCCTCTAGTTCTTGGGAAACATTTTGCAGTGGAGCCCTAGGGATGGGCATAGGTAGTTCTATTTACCAATTCTTATCATGGCTTGAAAACCTGTTCTCATAAAATTATGTTCTGGGTCTGTGTAAAGGTTTAGCTCAAAGGCCTAGTTTCCAGAGCCATCCCTTCCCACCATACGCATTATCCCCAGATCATATCTATTTTGTGACCCCTTAACACTCACTGCGAAGGGCGTGGGAAGAATCAGAGTCAAGCCAGGCATTTTAGTAATTACCACAGAAGGCAGGGGAGATTTGTCTTATAGACCTCGTATATGCAGAATAAGCTTTTAGACCTCATATATACAGAATAAGCCCAGGCTCACTTCAACAGATGCTGTGAAAGGACACACACAGAGCAATTACCACAGATAGCAGATCGGGGTGCAAAGGAGGTTGCCCCAAACTGTCCTGAGTGAGCTTGAAGAAATGAGCTTTTGTTGTCTGAACCAGAGCAAGGAGCCTCGGATTTGCTCACCTCCTTCTTTGGGCCAAGCTCAGGCAAACCCAGCTCTCATAAAGCCAATCAAATTACACAGGCCTGGGCTGATTTTTGGCCTGTGGGCTTTGGCCCATAAAATTCAGCCAGGGAATCACCTGCGAGAGTTAAAAACATTGCTTATTGGTTGCTTTTCTTTAGAGGGCTTTGTAATATTTGAATGCCAGAAAACAGGAGGCAATGAAAGCATCTGAGGATCAGCAAGCTATTGCAGTAAAAATGAGCTTGAATTTATATGACCAGGTGGGTGAGAGAGAGGTGGGTATTCAATTCAGTCATATTTGGGGTCAGATTTTCCAAACAGCTCAGCACGGTGGTGCACGAGGCTCATATCAGACCATTAGTGGTACAGTGACAACTGTCGGGTGCCGAGCCCTTTGGGAAGCTAGTCCACACAGCCCCAGGGAGCGTAGTCACCCACTGATCAACACTGAGCTTCCCACAGCAGAGTTTCACAGCTGGTGCACCAGGAAGAGTTTAGTCTTTGCAATTCATGCATTCATTGACTTTCTCATTAAAACTGCCAACTGTGGGACTGATGACTGAGAACGGTGGCAGCTACAGGGTGGCTGTTTTGTCAGGGGAACCACAGGGATCAGATGATGAATGCCACACAGGCACAAACCACTAACACGACTTCTGATAGAAACAACCTTTGGTGTCTACCAGTCTGGGCTGAGATCCAGTGGGTGGCCCAGAGGTAAAAGAAGCTTCAAGCTCCTCCAATGGCTAATCTGCTTTTGAACATAATTTGATGGTAATTATCAACCTGCTACAAGTCCGCTGGGTAGCACTGTTGCTTCTTCCTACTCTTGGCTGAGCGCTAGGCTGAGAGCTGTGCAGCCTGGGTTCTGTTTTGCCTCTCACAGGTTTATTTAGATGCCAAATCCTTCCAAGCAGGGCTACTCACAGTTGGACTCTCTAGATACTACTGTGCGATAAGTTTAATGTGATGGGTTCGGAGGGCAAATGCAACCGTGCAGACAGGTGACCATTTTGCATGGTATAATGATAAAAGCTTGCTGTCTGATGGGTGCATAAGCTGCTTAGTGAGCCTGCAGCCTGGATTTACCCCACGGAGCTCTTCAGCTAGTCCTTTTAAATGCAAACACAGACCTTACACAAACTAACAAATCAGCAAACAAAATCTGATAGCCCTTCTCCAGCTGGCCCTTTTGCTCCAGCAACTTTGTAGCATTGAGCTTGTCTAGATTTGAGCTTGTCCAGTTAGTCTCCTGCTCCTGGACTTTTCTTTCCCTTAGCTCAGGCTCCCTGCTCTCACCCTTGGGCTTTTAACTGACCACCAGCAGCTGAGTTTCTACCAAAACCTATCTGCTCCCACTTGAAGAACCAAACCACCTTGTTACAGTATGGCTTCCTGCAGGATGGCACCTCAGTTCCAGGCCATGCCCTGGGACAGCTGAAATATGAGGCAAGGCAGAGAGTAGAGGGAAGTGGTTCAGATAAGAATTCCTCCAGGGTATGAGTCTCTCTTCATCCTTGAAAGCCTCAGGTGATGGTCAGACAAGTCAAAACAGGGGCAATTTGTCATTGAGGCAATAGTCGGACAATGCCTGGTGGGTATTAGGATTTAGGACTTCTGCTGCCACTCATGCACTCGAGACTCTGCGTTAACCACTTCGTTGCCCTGTGCTACATCTTCCCCAGCTTTATAACAGGAGACTGGCAATCCTTATATAAGTGCTTTTATATACATTTATAAAGTTTTTTTCATGTATAACTTCAAGTTCCAGGCTCAGAGGTCCTTTTATTTCCATCTCTTTTTAGCTCTGGTTAAATGTAACATCTGCTGTTCCAAAGAAAAGAAGGATCATCATCCATTTCACAGCTACATATAAAGGCTATGGGGCTGGATAAGGTATCTTTCCACTCTCTGCAGATCTTGTCTATTTAAAACTGAACTTTCCTGGATGGTAACTCTCCACTATGTCTGTCCAGCACTGAGGACCATAGATGTTTCCAAGTGCAAGTACAATATTAATAGGGCCATTTTAACCCTTTAGTGGGCCCTAGGCAAACAAACATGTGGGCCTCAGGCCAGTTGAGACCCCCTCCTCACCCCGGGGTGAAGGGAAGGGAAGGGATGGGGCCATTCGAGCCACCGCTGTGAAGAGAAGGACCAGGGCCCCACACAGCTCAGGGCCCTAGACACGTGCCTAGTTTGCCTATGTGTTAATTCAGCCCTTAATATTACTAATAACACAATTATTTCCCCATTCTCATTTAGCCATTTTCAGCCATCAAATGAATGTGCCCATTATTCTAGGGAAAGGGAGACAAGTATTCCTGCATAGAACAATGGCTAATATCTAATCCCTGAGGATACAGAAGCAGAAATATCCATGATGTTTGCTTTCTTGCATTGTGATTGGGCAACCCCATGACAAATGCCCAATATTAGATGCTAGAGCACAGGGAGAATCTCCCTCCCAAGCTGTGTTCTTAGAGTGCAGCAATATAGCATAGCACTAGGTCTTCTTGCTATTTATTTATTTGACTCATTGGAGTATTTGGCCTGAAATCTTCACCAGCATAAAAAAAATGAGGTTTATCTGAGTAAATTAGGCTACAGGTGTAACTTATAAAGAATGTAGTCAATTATGTAATACAGCTGATGGTACTTGGCTCAGTGGGAAATTGCCCATAGCAGCAATGAAATACTGGCTTGAGAACATTCTGAGGAGCTGTAGTTTGGTTTGCGTAACTACAGTTACAATTATATTGTAAAAGGCAAGCGGGTCAGTGATTACCGATTAGATACAGAAGCCACACCTTGCCCAGGGTGTGATCTGCCTTGTTTGTCTTTTCTGGAGCTTTCCAACTGTCTTTACTCTGTGCAGAGCAGCAGATTTTACAGGCCTCCTTAAATGAACACTAAGAAATTAAGCTGGTCCTTGGTGATCCCAACAGAATGGAGATGATAAGAGAGCTTTTTCTGGCTCTGTCAAGTCTTTTGTGATTGGTTGTTGCCGCCCATTCATGGATGACTGGTGCCTCCCGAGTCTGGGGGGGCACCCACAGGCACCGCTGGCAGCAGCAGGGGCAGAGCTGGTGAGCTCCCTGTTGAGTGGGGGTATGTGCCCCCCCCCAAGTCCCTGTTATGCATCACCTATGCTGTTATTACTACTTATCACCTATGCTGTTATTACTACTTCCAGGCAGCGCACAGTATGATTTCTATCTTAGAAAGCATGACCTCTTCCCAGGGGAGATAAGGGATAAGAAATGTTTTCTAACTTCTAAATATATGCAAGATGAGATACCAACTCCTGTAGAGCAGGTCATCTGCAGAGACTAAGCCCTGACTATTTGCATCTGAAAGCATGAGCCTGCATGCCTTGAGCTAAGGCAACATGCAAAGGAGGTAGGAGTAAATACAAAAATAGATTAGACTGCTAACAGGGGCTACCATCATGACTATATTCAGATAGCATCTAATGGTTTCAGGCAGGCATTGAGAGATAGGACTCCTGGATTCCAGTCTACAATCTGCCATTGACTTGCTACAACAGTTTGGCCCAAATCCTTCTCTAACTGCAACATTCCCCTAGCTTCCTACAGAGAAATGCAGTTTTCAAATGAAAGGCTACGTATTGCAAAAATCATTGCAATTGTGACCCATAGCTACTTTGCCTCTTCACAAAAATAATTAAGCTGCCAGACACCTAATAGGGATTATCTGGATAAAGAAGGGGGGCAGCTGAGGGAGGAGATAACAGATGATCCAGAGAGCTTTTGTTGGGTCTGAATGAATTCAAGTCAGCAAGGCAGGATGAGCTTCATCCTAGGTCCTGAAGGAACTAGCAGAGGGGATCTTGGAGCCCTTGGCAATGATCTTGAGGACTGGAAAAGGGCCAAAGTAGTGCCCTTTTTAAAAACAGCAAGAAGGAGGGCCTGGGGAACTACAAACCAGTTAACCTCACCTCAATACCTGAGAAGTTACTGGACCAGATCCTAAAGAAGTCCATTTGCAAGCATCTGGGGAAGAAAGGCTGATCACCAGTGGCTGGTATGCATTTATGAAAAATGTTGTGTCAAGCAAACCTGATCCCAGTTTGCTGGGTTGGACAGGGATGATCTAGGTGCAGCTAGGCTCATTTTCTACCATGGGTATGTCCCATGCTTCTGGGCTTTGCTGGTTGCTCCCACCCCAGCTTTTTTTCTGCTATATGTGTCATAGTGTTTTTAAGCCTCCCCAGAGGCATTGAATGTTGGCTACAGCAAAGGCTGGGGACTTCAACTGAGTGGTGGCTATTCTCCTGCTAGGAGCAAAGCCAGAGGTTCCTGCCTAGAAGGTCTTGCCCCTCTGTTCAGGGTCAGAGCAGTAGCCATATTTGGGGTCAGATTGGCCTGGCCTGGAGGGGTTTTACCTTCCTCTGTAGCGGGCGTCATGGCCCTCTACCCAGGACCTCTTTAGACTATATTGACAACATTTTATAGACACGGGACATTGGCTGCTGTGGTTCCCCTGCTTTATCTGTGGCAGGTTAGGGTGTTAGGTCTGTGCTGTGTCAGGGTTGAGGATAGTCTTATGTAGAGTTTAGATTATGGTTGTTGAATGGGCTGGTTTAGATAGCGATGATCCTGTTTCAGGCAGGGAGTTGGACTCAATGACCTCTGCACGGATTTCTTAGATTTTAGGGTCGGAAGGGATCATCGAATCTGGCCCTGGGCAGGAAAGAGCGCTGGGGTCAGATGACCCCAGCCAGGTGTTTGTCCAATCTCCTCGTAAAGACCTCCAAGGAAGGGACAGCACCACCTCCCTTGGAAGCCTATTCCAGATTTTGGCAACCCTCACTGTAAAGATTTTTTTTCCTGATGTCCAGTCTAAATTTGCTCTCCTTCAGTTTGTGGCCATTGTTTCTAGTGATCTCAAGGCGCGCCCCGGTAGACGTTGTATCCCCTGTTTCCTGCTGTGCCCCCTGGATGAGTCTGTAGACAGCCACAGGTCACCTTTCAGCCTTCTCTTGCAGAGGCTGAAGAGATTCAGGTCCCTCAGTCGGTCCTCATAGGGTTTTTTCTGTAGGCCTCCTGTAGGTGGCCCTCCTCTGAACCTTTTCCAGGTTATCTACATCCCTCCTGAAGTGTGGCACCCAAAACTGGACACAGTACTCCAGCTGTGGCCTGACCAGTGCTACATAGAGGGGAAGGATCCCCTCCCTGGACATGTTTGTGATGTACTTACTTATGCAAGAAAGACTGCGGCTCATAAAAGAGCGTATAAAACAGTTTTTTTCTTCCCAGATCATTTCTCCCTCTGATGTTTGGCTGCCATGTATCATGTCTTGGCTTGGTTGGGTAGAAATGATGCCATAACAAAATGGACCAAGTCATATTGGCATGAGTCCATTGGAGCACTTGGCAGAGGGTAGGATTGGGCAGCTTCCAGTGGTTTCTTAAGGTTTCTTCCAGTGGTTTCCTGTGCATGCCCTGCCCATCCACTCCCTCCCCATACCTATCAATGGGGAAATGAGGCTGCCACTCTCGAGATCTCTGTTTCCCACATGCAGGAGTGGTGGGAGGGGATGCCTTCAAGGGAGCTCCACTGCGTCATTTCCAGGCCCAGCAGGTGTGAGCGGTGGGGTGTGATCACTCCAGGCTGGGTATTCAGACAGGAGGTAGATGCCATGCTTCTCATGCACTTTTGTGCATGCTCAAAAGTGCAAGTTCAGGCTTTGAAGGACTTTATCGGCCAAAACGTACGTGTTCTCCTGACCTCTTCTTGCAGCAATAGAGACGAGGTGGCATTTAGGGAAAGCAAAAGGTAGCAGATTTGTGACTGATGAAAAGAAGAACTTCCCTGCACAATACACAGCTGGCCTCTGGGACTAATTGCTACAGGGTCTTGGGGAGGCCGGATGCGTCCGGGCCATTTCTCTAGAAGTAACGCACACCTCCAGAGCGGGAGCAATAACACAGAACCAACGCGTTTTAGCAGGGATCTAAACTCCCCGGTGGCAGGACATGAGCCAAATTCGAACAGGGATATCCTTTAACTGCTCTCTGCAAGATTTTGAAATCTTATTTTCAAGCAGCTGGTTCTGACCATGGTTTAGAAAGAAAATGCTGGACTAACAGGTGTAATGCAGTCTGCCAATACCTGTGTTACTAAGGCAGGTAGGCATTGTACATACTTCAGTACATGCAGCTGGACACAACTTTCCCAACATCCCTTTTTTTTGTTCAAAACTCATTTTTAATTTTTTAAGATTTTTTTTGCGTGTGAAAAACTGCCGACTTCAGGGAACATTTTTTTTGCTGCAAACAATATTTTAAACATTTGTAAAAGGCAGCATTGATTTTAGCACAGATGGTTTCAAAGCTGTCATCAGAAAGGCCCCGTGTTCCCAAATCCAGGTTTTTTTGGTAAACAGGAAAACAATGCAAATTGCTGAAAAAACCGTGGGGACAAGGCTGGTTCATGAAACTACCCAAGGTAATGAATAAAAAACCCCTCGAAAAATTTGAACTCTGCAGAATGAAGCAACTTGAACATTTTCAATCTTTTTGGTGAAAATTACTATCATTTGTCAACCAGCTGTACCAGGATATGTGCACATTTTGGGGAAATGCATAGCGCTAATGTTTGTGCTCGGACATGCTGAAGTCATTTCTGGTTGTATTTGCAGCTGCTTTTCCAGTTTCCCAGCTCCACGGCTCCTACCTCTGTCTCGGCAAGGCTCAGTAATTCAAAGCCTCTCACTCGCCCAGTTCTATAGTACTTGGAAAGTGTCATGGGAGGTGTTGCTTGTGTCTCATCTGGAAAGTGTCTCATCTGGAGACAAAGCAAAAGTGATTTGGTGCTTCCTGCCAACGGCTCCCTGTGACCTCACACTGTAGGCGCTCCTTTAAAACTGGAGTGGCAGAGCAGGTTAGGAGGGACTCTGGCAATCAGAAATACCTTGGAGCTCTTGGCAGCTTGCTGCTCTGTGCGAAAGCAGCCGTGAGTTGAGAGAGGGTGCACAGGTAAGCTAGACCTGTATGAGACACAAACACCAGATTTGCTTAGAGTCTTTCCTCTTTTGTTTCTCTGACTTCTGTGATATTTTTACCTGGGCTTCCTCTGCATCTCTTATCCAATTCTTGATGGGGGCTATTTTCTGCAGGAAGCCCTGCTTCTGTCTTGCCTCCCACCTTATGTCATCATTTCCAGCAGTGCAGAAGTGAGTGCAATGTAGATGCAAAATGCTATGGGATCAGGATGATGCTGGTATACATGCACTTTGCTGGGATACAAATGACCACATTGAAGTGCTGGGCCAGAAGGTATCAGGCCCCATTGTTTTAATCTGTTTCTATTTTCTTTATTTTTCTATCATTATGTCTCCACTCGTGCTGAGGAACTGCACGAGTGTCTTAAATGTAGTCCATTAACCTGGACTATGATGAGGGATGGCTCAGTTTGCTTGTGCTTTGTGTACAATACATTTGCTTTAATGTGGCTTTCCCCATTTCTCTCCCTTTCACATTCCTTTGGAAAATGCAAAGAGAGGAAACTGGTCTCATTGGCACCATTGTATATCTGGAATAAATCCATTATCTCAGATTGACACTGGTATAACTGGGAGTAAAATTTGACTTTCTGCATTCACTTTTATAAAGGAGCACTTATAAAGTGCAAGTTGTAAATGTGTAGCAATAAGCTTTTCTTAGATCAGCATTTTCACCCATTAGGCTGTTGCCTATCGGTGCTTTAAAAATGTAAGACACAGTGAGGTTAGTATTATCATTCTGTATTTTAGACTTCACAGATATGGAGAAATGTAACTACAACACTTGTTATCTTTGTATTGTGTTGAAAGAATTCAGATTCCCAAATCTTGTTGGTTTTTCTGTAGATATCAGGTATTTAAACCTAAGGTGGCATTTTCAGTAGTGTCTAAGTGACTTAGGAGCAACAGCCAAGATTGTAGAAAGCGATCAATGATCTGGGGTATTGGGATTGAAATGCCTGATATTAGACAACCACCTCTCAGATTGCCCTCCCCTTAACTATCAATCCCTGTTGAAACTCTAGGTTTCATCAAAAGGCAATGGAAGTTACATTCCTAAGACTTAGCTCTACTAAAAAGCTCACACTTTATCATAAAGGTGTTACAATTGCTAAACTACTGTGATGAAACACTCATTTCACAACTAAGTTTTTTAAGTGCCAGTTCACACAGAGGACAGAAAGTTGAAATGGGGTTGAAAAATCCTTTTGGGGTGCCAGTCCAAAATACAGAATAATGGACCTGATTTAAAAAAAAAAAATTAAAAGAACACTGAAGTTGAGGTCTGTTTTGGGACAGGGACAACCTTTGGCTTTCAAGAGAAAGCAGGAAAGGAGACAAAGCGTTCCACTTTCTACTGTCTGCTGTTTCAAAATGCGGCATCTTCTGCTGTCAGTCATCATCGTGATGTTTTGGGATCTCCAAAGGCATGACAGATCAGCACACACTGAAGCTGCATGTCACTACAGCACGTCTATGCAGCCACATGTTCTGTATTTCAACCTAGCTCCATTTCTGTTTCTTTCCCCTTCATTTCACTTCTATATTTACCCAGAGGAGTTTCTTATCTGTTGGCAAGATCATTTCGCTAAGCTATGCACTAAAGGTGGAGTTCACCTGGTGTAGAGGGGCAGCACAATCCCTTTGCTCCACTCAGACCAAGAGGTGAGCACAGCCTAGAAGCTGTGCCAGTTTTCTGCCCAGGGATGAAATTAATCCCTGGAGAAATTGTGGGGGAACAGCTGATTTACAAGAATAAACCCAGGGAGCAGAGCTCAGCCATTCCTGGGAGGGACTTTACTCCCGTTTCCCAAATGAGAAGCTCTTCTGCATAACCATGAAAGTGAACTTAAGGGAGAAGAAACAGAAACAGAGCTGGGTTGAAACACAGGACCACCAGCAGCAGAGGTGGCCACTGGGGATGGACAACAGAGCTGAGAGGGGTCCTGGCGGCAGGTCCAGGGCTCACATTTGGGAAGCGTTTCTGGAGCAATGATGAGCATTCCTGGAGTCGTGGAGGGATGTGAATGAACATGCTGCCTTTCCACATGCATCAGGAAGCCCAAGAGGCTGGGCCAGCAGGGAGGACATTGCAATTGTGCTTGAACAGATTGGTGGAACATGTGGAAATGGAGATGCAGGACAGGCAGAGCTGGTTAGTCCCCCTCCTCTGTGGCACAGACTCACCAGCTTCTCTCCCTATGCAAAGACAGCCCAGGAATGCCAAGCATATTTTCCTACCTCAGCGCAGAAGTGGACTGGTGCGAAGGCAACTTTGAGCACTCGCGGTCCATTGCAGAGTACTACAACACGGTGAGTGTGCAGCTGCTTCCTCGCAAATGGGGGGCGTGGGGCAAATGATGCTGAATGCATCTGTCGGGGGAACCAGCTCATGGAGCTGGGATAGACCAAGCTCCTCTCAGAAGTGGGCTTGTGTTTTTGCTATCTCCAGGGACTCTTGAATTTTGTTGCCTGGCTGCGGGTCCCTTGCTGGGTGGGAGGTTCATTGCCTATAAAAGTAATTTGGTAATAGCTTTGGCCGCTGTCAGTAGGTGTGGGACAGGTTCCCTGTGAGCTCCCCTGTGAGCTCTGTCGATGCTCCTTTACCCAGAGTGTTAAAAATCCTGATATTCCAGTCCTGCAGCTTTCCTGCCATGCATGGTGTATCCACAGCAAGGCTTATACAGCAGATATATGCACAGGAAAGGCAAAGCTCAGAGCTGAAACTCCTCACTCTGTGCTTGCTCTATGCTAGGATTTGAGCCCAGGACTAAGAAGGAGTGAGAAAACAGTGATAGAGTAACCTTGCTCTGAAAATGCTTCCTCCTTGTCCCAATGGTTTGCAGCTGGATTAGACACAGTGAGTGCATTTACACACACACCTTACTATGGAGCTAATTAGCTCCGCAGTAAAGCATCACTGTCTACACGTGCGCCCATACTAGGACACAGTAAATTAACTCTGCTGTAAGATAGTAGTGCTGGACAACAAATCCTACAGCAGAGTAGTTACCTACACCAAAATGTATGTGAAGATGGTGACCAGAGCTGGCTGGGGCACAAGGGTGCTATGACTGCTGGCTAGCCCTGCGCTGTATCACCCTCTGCTCCAGCCAGCCCCTCCGCAACATGTTGAACCAGGGCAGAGCAGCCCCAGGCTGGCAGGCTGATGCTGTGGGCCTCCTGCCAGCCGAGGCCTCTCCATCCTGGCTCAATGTTCTGTGAGCATAGGCACACAAGTAAATACTGCACCCAGGAGCAATAAGCTCTTGTGCGAACTGCGCCGAAGTTTATTGCTACATGCTAACCGCACATGTAGAGGCACCTAACTCATGTAGATTTATGTCCCTTCAACAGCTCTCACTCCTGAATTTCTCAACACCCATAAAAGTGCTTCCTTCATTTTTTATACTTCCTGGTTTTAAGAATTGCCTTCTAGTTCCCTCAGCACAGTACAGGGGAACCTGCAGGACCAAATGCCTATCAGCGTCTGTTCTGCTGCTAGGCCTATTCAATTAGGGCACTAACTCAAAACATGCCAGCCTCGGTGTGGGGAAGATCCCACACTACAGCAAGCAGGCACAGGTGCTACTGACAGCAAAGGGCATTGTACCAAGGCTGAATTCAGTCCAGGCAGAACTCCAGATTTAGGTACAAATTGCATCCCTTTTATACACCCCCCCCCCCAAAATTGTCGTAACTGCTACAAGTAATGCTAAATGATGTAGCTACTTGAGACCCCTTCCGATCACAAAGCCCCTGAGTGTGTAACCTGCCCTGCCATTCTCAGTGCATTACTGCTGGAGGATCTCATGAGAACAGACTGGGAGATGTTGGGGCAGATACTAACATCTGCACACACAGACCTGCTTTTTAAAATGTGACTAGTTACTTTGGGGTGTCAATCTTTAGGAGCCCAGCCACAGCCACTCCGCAATGGCTAGAGTTCCTAAAAGCACAGAGGAATCTGTAACTCAGGTGGGCATCTCCAGGTGGGCACAAGTCCTCGTGAAAAGCTTTGGCCCTAAATCCATACTTAAGCACCTAAATAAATGGAAAGGTGACATTTTCAGAAGCCATTTTTCAAAGAACGTGGGTCTTTAAGGGAAGATTTTCAAGGATATTCAGACTCCTAAAATGAAAATAGGAGCCTGAGGACCTCACTCTGCTTAGACCCATTCAGAAATCTTACATATCTTTGAAAGTCTGACTTATAGGAGCTCACATCCCTTTAGCTTTCAATGGGACATGCTCATGAGTGCCCAAATCACTTTTGGAAATGTAACTAAGATTTCTAGATTAGGACTTTTAGACAATTCTGCTAAATATCAATTTAGCATCAAAGGATTAGCACCTGTACTTCTAGATTAAGCCAGCGTTATGATGCTAACTAGGTTGAGTAAAATTCCTTTTAGCCACGACTCCTGCACCAACTTATCCCTTGCAGGAGAGAACAACTGAAATGAAGAGTGAAAACAGATTACGCCAAAGGGTAAACGGCATGGAGTTTCTTTTGGGGATTAAGTGATTGTTTCTCTCTAACTGAACACAACACACTTGCTTCCAGTGAGGGAAAGAGCTTTTTTTTCTGGTTCAGGCACTGATCTCACTCACTACAGTTTTTCTGCAGTTGAGTCACTCAAATCATCCCAGGCCAAGAAAAGTTCCCTAAAGTATGTGTTTAAGGGTGAATTTAATCCCTTTGGATTGAAGTACATCTGCAAGCACTGTCCTGTTTGGGAATGGATTTAGATCATTTCAGACCTGCTTATAGGCATATAGGCTGGCTCCTGGCTGCTGGGCACTTACAGCTTCTCCATGAAAGTCAGTGGGAGTGAGAATATTCAGGCCTGTGGCCAGAGGAGAATCAAGTCCATTCTTTTCATTTCTACATGTCTGTCCCCCACTGGGTAAACTGGCCATATTTTCACTTTTAAAACCATCCTCTATGCCCGTCCCTAAGAGCTCCTTTCTACTGGGCCCTGATATCATGGTATAACACTTCCAGACCTTGTCCCAGCAAACATCCCCACACCCACACACTCCTGCTCTCTCCAAGGAGAATGTGATTACAGCATTCACTCATGCAGTGTACCGTTCAGCAAACTGCATCATCTATCTCATGCTCTCCAATAGGCAAACCTAGAAGTCACTGCTATGGGTGGCTGCTGCTAGGCCACTAGTGGCAAATACTGCACTGACTGATTTTTGTAGCACCTTCCTGGAATGCAGATCCTTTTGCTTGTGGATCAGACACTGCCATTTCCAGTCCTCTGGAAAGCAAACTGTGGTCTCAGACCGGTTCAGTTGGGCCCTAGTAAGAGGCATTGCTTTCTGTGGAAGCAGGTGTGTTCTGCATTTTCTAGATCATGCTAAAATGCATTCCCCATGCAGAGCTCATTGCACTCCTCTGCTCCTGCGATGACAAATACCTGGATCGCTGGGGTGCGGCCCACATCCAAAAGAAGCAGTGGCATTCAGCTGGCCAGGCAAACTTTCCTAAAAACTGCTACTTCTAACAGAGACTGCACTCGAGTAACCAAGGGTAGGGATCAGTTAAAGGGGCAAACACAGTCCTCAAGATCAACTGCTGTCACCATTCTTCCACCAGTATCCAAGTCTTATGCAGGTGCAGTTTTCACTTCCTGAGCCCTCTTCTGTGTCAAAGCCACATATTTTTCCCAGGTGAGCTTGATGCAGTGGAGGGAGATGCATTGATGGTACTTGCAAGAGTTTGCTCTTGAGGTTCACCGTTGAGGAAGGCAGAAATCTAGGCTACAGAAGCAGTGTCCTGGAGTTGCCTGTGGTAGCATTCATTCACTGCATTTCTTACCCTGGAACAGTAGAATTCATCATGCATGGGCCTAATCCACAGGTTGTGGGTGTCAGTGAGAATCTTCCCATTGACTTTTACAGGCTTTGGCTCAGGTCTTGCATGATTAATTTAAACTGGAGGATTAGTCTGTTCCAGCTCACGGCTGGCGTGCTCTGCTTGCTTGTCATTCAGTCACTGGTTGGACAAGATGCTAGATGTTTTGCTGAATCCTTTGGGTGTGTGTGCACAATAGAAACAGCAAACAGTAGTCCCTGGTGATGCATTCACAGATTGTAACCATTAATGGTGTCCTAACCAGTGCTGGTAACCTGATGAGGTGCTGAAGTTACAGAAGGTGTTGTGGTGGGGAGGGAAGGGGAGCAAGGAATATCTTTGGGCTCTAACACAAAAGTTGATAGTATCAGGCTCAAAGGGGAACTTCAAGGATTCTCCCCCCACTGCAGAGCCCTTTATAGCCTACTTTTTGCAGCTTATTCTATGACTTGAACTTTTCATAGTGTTCCTAACATCACCCCAACTCCCTTCACCAAATCATCTGGGATAACCTTAGTTAGATCCTAGTATAACTAGCTTGGGTGTTGACATGACTTTGTGACTGGACCAGATAACCCTGCAGGTCCCTTTCAACCCCAATGATTCTGTGACTCAGTCCCCTATGGAATAGATAACCTCATCCTCCCCAGAGTTAGCTTGCTTTGTCCTTCACAAAGTTCATCAGCCTGGCCCCCTACACGCTGTGCCATCATTTATGTTGGTACAGAGTGAATGTAAACTGCCCTTAAATCAGCAAGGCAGCAGTTTATGCCTGGTTTGCACTTGTGTAAACCACGGCAGCAGCAAATCAGGCCTTTTCTCTTTATTTCTCTGCTTTCTATTGCAATTGGCTCCATGAAGATTCAGGATGTTTTCTATTAAGCTTTCCCCCGCCGCATCTGGTTCCCTGCCATTGTGGTTTGGAGCTGGTCATTCAGGATTTTAGCAGCACTTTTGCTGCTAAAATGTTTTGCTTTGTCTTCTTCTCAACCAGTGCAGTTATGTCTACTTCAGCTACACCAGCTGTGCCTTATTCTTCTGTTTAAGAGACATCATAAACCAGGGGTGGCTAAAATGCAACTTGCAAGCCACATGTAGTTTAAAGGCAGGCCTGAAGAAAGTAGTAGTAAGATCAAAACATTCCTTTTCTCCTCTGCATTTATTACGTTGTATTCCTGATTTTCTTCCTTTCTTGCTTATTATTTGTTCTAAGAAGTTGCTTAACAACAAATTCTTCTCTGGGCTGGGGCACTGTGCACACATCATTGACTCTGGGGCATGCACATCTCAAAAATGCTGTGCCCTATGGCTCTTGGCCATGTTTAGCTGCAAACCAAAATCTTGACTGGTTAAGAAGTTTGGCCACCCCTGCCACAGAGCAAGGCAGTGACAGTTTTTTCTTTTAAAGCAGTGGTTTTCAAGCTTTTTTTGTACCATGACCCATTTGCAAACATCAATGGCCAGTCCCAACCCAGTGCCTCTCCTGACCCACAGCCCCCTGCCCCGAGGCCCCAGCCCCTCCGTGTCAGGGCAGAGCAATCCCTTATAAGCTGGAGATCTACTTTTGGGTGAGCCACAGGTTGTTTCAAGGCATTTTCCTTCATGCCACCTTTGTTCTCTATTATGCAAGTACCCATAGAAATAATCTCTCTAAGCAGTCTTAATCTCATCCATAATTAAACTCAAAGCAAGAACATTTGTGATTATGAGTAACCCAACAAGTACACTTTTCTCGAGACCGAAATTTGTTGCCTGATCTTGTCTTGTGTTATGTCACATAGGAGTCTCTGTTCTCACAGGTCTGAGCTCTGACCACCAGAGTACATCACTGCCTATTATTATAAACAACCAAGAATTAATCACAATCACTCGCTACTCTTAATTGCAGTACCACAGTACATCATCATCCTACCGGCAAACCAGTATATCCAATGGGACAACTGTAGGTTATGTGGGTGGATATGTGGAAGATGAAGTGAAATGGCCAAAGAGAAACCAGTTAGAGGTTTGTGACTGATAAGTCACTTGGGTGTGGACATATATGTACACACATATATAGAGCAGTATTTGGAAGGTTTGTAATTGGTTTCAGTGGGAGAGAAACTGGGGCACAAACCATGCAAAATTGAAGGGAAGGAACCTTGGCACAGATTGTTCTGGTCTCAATTATAGTGGCAGATCGAGCTATAGCCTGGACTTACAGGGATTTTCAAATGGTGCCTTGTTTCCAAGACTCTCCAACAGCACTAAGTACATTGCCAATCTAGCAAAGCATTTTGAACAGATGCCAATCAGTCCATTAGGCAGGTCTGCCCCCTGCCTCAGTGCCTACCCATTAGTCCCATCAGTGAGGAGGGAATCAGCAGAGAACCAGGCAGATCCCATGCTGCAGTCCCTGTAATCTTTCACCTAACTCCCAGATATCTCAGCTGCAGTGAAGCTGCCTGGCTGTTTCTGGGACTGCCCTTCATGGGGGATTTGCAGTTCAGGGTGGACAGGGGCACAGAAAGATGACCGGGCTGAGGGGGGAGGTGTTATTTTGTCAATGGATTCTCCTTTGGGTTCATGTGGGGGGATACCTGTGTTGCTTCTTGCACTTGATCCATTCAAACAGGCAAATTGATTTGGATCAAAATTTAATGGTCTCTGGTTCATCCCCAGCATGGAAAATTTCAGCACAAAAGGAACTTGTTTGGGAAGTATTAGCAGCTGGAAAGGGGGGTTAGGGCTGGAATTGGAGCTTGACTACAGAGCAGGGATCTCCCATGCCAGCCAGTATACTCAGAGCCTGAAGCAACTGGCCTTGCAGTTGTCAGTGGGTTATCTCCCAAGGACAGCTGGCTAGCAGGGCCACTGGACTACTAAGTCGGCAGTCTCTCAGAGCAGAAGCAGCCACTGTGATTGCAGATCTGCTAAGGTCCAGGATGGCTGGTCAGCACCTGATTGGAATCACACAGGTATAATCATCACCAGCAACACAGTGGAGCCACAAAAACCTATGTCCACCTACTTTCTTTCCACACATGGTGCGTTCATCCGTGGCTTCAGCTGAATGTCTCTCTAGGTGCCTTTTCTATTAGCAGACTTCATGAGCAGTGACCTGTCTCCTGTTCCTGACTCTACCACTGTCCTAGGCAGGCCCCTTCCCTCCCACCCCTCATCCGTCTGGCCTGTAAGCCCTTGGCAACACAAATCATCTCACTATGCATCTCGTCTGTGCAGATCTAGTTGTAGTTAGGGTTTGTAGGTGCTGTTTTGATGATAATGAGACTACAGACCCAACCATCACATTGTGGAGTAGCAACTTGTAGGGAATTGCAAGAGGGCTTTATCAAGTCCAAGGGCACTGAGGGAGGAGAGGGCCTACCTCCCTGAGAATCGCCCCCTTTCCATCACGCTTTCTCACAATGTAGGCCAGGTGCATGGCCTCTCAGCTGAGACACAACATGAACAAGTCATCAGATGACATCTGAACTAGTTCGGCCATCTGTTCAGTCCCAGTATCTCTACTCGGCTTGGAAATCTCTGTCTATGGCTTATTGTTCTTATCACCCAGAATACCATGCATCTAGATGAGTGCTATGACAGACCTAATCAGGACTCGTAGTAGAGTTGATATCTTTTATTAGACCAACTAGATTTTTGCATACAAAAACAAGTTTTTTAATTGCAAGCTTTCAGGCACAAACACCCTTCATCAGCATAGGAGAAAAGATTGTAACCTGGATACATGACAAGTCGAAAGCTCATACACCAGGTCTAGTCTCTTGTTATACCAAACTGTCTTCCAGGAACTTGATATTCTGATCTGGACAGCCTCTCTGGTGTCTGCTCCTGTGGTTAGTTGCTGAGGCCCTGTAGGCTCCAACGTCAGGCAAGTCTGATTCCCAGCCCAATAGGACCTAGCGAGTGAACATCTTGCCTCCATAAACCCTCACATTAAGCTAACTATGCCTAAGCTGCTATTGTGACAGAATTGTTCTTAGACTTTGGAGCACACAGTAGCCAAAAAGAAAAAAAAAATGCCCCAGATGCCTTCTGTACTTATCATCAATTTAGTAACCTGTTCAGTTTGCCACCAAGTCAGGTCCTGCTCTGAGTTCCAGCCTGAAAAAATTAGCAATGAACTGAAATGCATATGGTAGCAAGATTTCAAAAGGACCGAGGAAGTTAAATACTCTGTTTCCACTAATTTTCAATGGGCGCTTTTCCAAACTCCACCCAAAGCGATTAAACTTCATGCTATTAGATAGCCATAAAAGTAAACCCTCTGTGGACCATTGCTGTTGTAGCAACAGGAATATCAAATGATTGTGAATGGAAAGAGAGATGCTCAGGAGAGAGCCTCACGAGGGAAATGTGGTAGCCTACTGTGAAGTCAGAGGCATCCTGTGAGAAAAGAAAAATGTGTCAAGGCAACCAGTAATGCCCATGAAACCCAATAGGGATTTGCCAGAGAAACAGAGCTTCCTTTTGCAATGCATGTTGGGTGTAGAGGATGCCAGCTGAAATAGCCACCGGACATAAAACAAGCCATGGGTATGCCTAACAGTGGGACGCAGGCATCATTTGGATGCATCTTCTGGTTCCTCTGAAAGCAACTATAGCAAAAGATGGATTCAAAGGATGGGCTCAACAACTGTAGTCTCAGTCCAGCATTGCAGAGCCTGCCTGGGACCTAATGCTAAGCATTGCCTGGTAGTTCTTTCTGCTGCTTCTAATATTTTCACCAGAAGACATTCTTTCTCATGCAAAATGAATTCAGGGTCAGTAAACAGCAATGGCCAAAGCCACATAGGTTGCCAGGTCTTTGCAGGACTCCCCATACTCACATCTATATTCCAACTTTCAGTGTGCCCTTATACTTCAGTCCTAGGCCCTCCTCAGATAGATAGCTTTCCTAATGCATAAAGCTCTGCAAACGCAGCATACTTTACTACTCCAGTCCAAGTTCTCTCCTAAATAGAAACAGAGAAGCCTGTCAAATATTATGACATGGACAAGACCTAAAACTCACTCATTGTCCCCTGGGAGCTAGGCCTTTGTGTGAACTGCAGAGCTAGAAAGCTAGTGAGATGGCTCACACTTACACATGAATTCCTGTTGCCATCTGTGCACAGACTATGTGGCTGATTTCTGCTTTCCTAAGAGTTCAGTGGAGACGGTTGCAAGTTGGTATCTCAACCTGCTTAAACTGGCCATGATGAAGTTGAGGCTGGAAATTAGAAGGAGGTTCCCAGCTATTTGAGCAAAGAGGTTCTGAAACAGCCTTCCAACTGGAGCAACAGGGGGGAAAATTAGCTGCTTTTGATGGCACTCAACAAATTTATGGAAGGAATGGTATGACGTGGTACCTGCAATTAGAGGGGACTGGGCTAGGAGACTGGAGAGATTTTTCCAGTTCTGTCTCTTTATGTTCCTACTAGATGCAATGTTATGGAGTTCCAGTATTTAACCATCAAGCTCCAGTGCCCTGGATTCACTTAGTTTTCAAAAATTGCTTGAATTTAATCATCGCATTTTCCAGTCTGGCATACTGCACCTCCTTATACCTCTTCTTTAATATCTGATCTTGTTGTTTTCTGTCTACTGTACTAATTAAATGCTAATGTTGAAATCAGGTCAGTAAAAGATGGTGATGCAATGCACATAGCAGCAAGGGTTACACCCCTGTGTGAAATCTCTAGCATCTGCTTTTCCTAACTCTGGTCTGCTGAGTTGGTAATTGAGCAACCAGCAATGCCATAAGATCATTCTTGCAATTTGCATTTTGCTGCACTTTCTATGTGCATTTTTGCTCTGTTGCTCCTTTGTGTTCTCCAAGAACGTCTTTACTCAATTTTGAGGCATTTTTGTTCACAGCCTATTTGTAATTTTATAGCTCTGGTTTGTTTTCTCCCTCTCTTTTGTTCTGTCTATCACTGATCACAGCAGCAGGACCAGAACTTCCCTTTGGTGGATGTGTCTGAACCTAAAAACTGAGTGATGGATAAGATTGCTCTGATTCTAGCCTTGGCTAAATTCCCAGGCAAGAGTGGAAATACAGCTGGATTGGGTAATAAATATACCAAGAACAGGCAGCTCTCCTTGGCCTGAAAGATGCTATGAAGAAAAGCATTAGCTTGTCTCCCCACAGGCTTGATGAGGTTCAAGACTAACATGCTGCAATGAAAAGAGAGCAGCCTCGGTTGTGTATCACATGGCTGATGTGTAATCTGAACATATTAGGTTGTGTATCATACATATAACTACTAAAGTGTACACTCGAGCCCTCTTATTATCCACTTAGGGCCTTTTGGACCTCACAAGTCAAACAAAGCTTGCACACGAGGGCCCAGAGGGATGCAAGGAGTTGCTTAATACAGACCTGATCATAGGAACTGGGCCCAAGTCAGCACCTGCATGGGAACAAAAGGAAGGACCATGGTGGTGAGGTTACAAGTAATCTCAGAGCACAAGGGGTGCTAAGTGCAAAACTAAGCTGTGCTCCCCACTTCCCCTCCCCTGCAAAATAAGTGCTACTTTTCAGATGAGATTATACCAAGGGCTCAACCACTTGTACTCAGAATATTTGTTCTTGCCTCCTTGCTCATCCTAACATCCTCCCTTCCCCTAGCAGCTTCAGGTGGACCCAGATTCCTTTTGCTCTAAAACAGTGGTTCTCAACTGTTTTAGACTCAAGGCACCCTTCAAAAAATGCCTGTTTTTAGTTTTCACATCTTTTTCTTTTTTTTTAACAATGGCAAAATAATTGAGAAATTCCTCTCTTGTGAAGTATCCTGAAAGACCACAATAGGCCAGAATGTTTTAGACCCTATGGATTCCTATTTGAAATCTCTAGGTTTAGCTAAACAAGGTTCTTTGGGTAAATCCAATAATATCTTTTTGATACTATTTGAGCTGGTGTAATAATAGTGGCAAAATCCACGTCAGGGCTGAGAAAATGGTGGCGGCATGCTTTTGAACTATAGGTTTAGCTAATGATTCTTATGTAAGTGTTTGCATACCAAACACTGCTAATAGCTGCACCCCACATCAGTGCTGTCGTGATTGATCCTGGATCTTGCACTTGCATCTTCGGAGGTGTGGTACATCTTGTGCAATGCGCTGGATGCCTTTGTGGAGGGTGTGTGAGGGAGGTTAGGTGGCAGCTGCATGCTGGGATGGGTGCACGCCGAGGATCTGTCACGGGCGGGAGTGCCTGGTTGCTCGTGGGTTCACACTTCTCACAGGGTGGCTATTCATTCGCCAGTCTCTCGGTTCTGATCCTTGGGGGGAGTTTGCAGGGCACCTTTCCTGCACAGGCCTGTGGGCTTCACTTTGTGGATCTGCTGGATGCAAGAAATCGTGGACTAAATATAGATATTGGATTTATGGCCTACCTGCCATCAGATACCCTGTCTGCATTTTACCAGCTACATTTTATCACCTTCTCCCCCTTCCCTACCCGCCATGCCTTTTCACACCTATTGTCTCCCATTCCTTTTGAACCTTACTGACATGCATTTGCATGTTCACAGACCTGTATTTTGCATTTTGGCTTCTATTCTACCTAGGAAAGCACGTAAACACCAACTGACTTTCCCTACGCCTGAAAAAGGGTGTTTGTGCCCGAAAGCTGGCAAAGAACAATTTTTCCATGGGTTTAGTTGGTCTAATAAAAGACAGCATGTCTACCCAAAGAACCTTTTTTCCAATATAGTGCAAATCCTTTTAAAAGGATCTCATGGCACCCCAGGGCGCCATGGGTGGTTAGGAATCAGTTCGCTAAATCATTGTGGGACACTCCTGCATGTTTTTAAACAGCTAAAATGTTTCACCCTAAAGGAGACAGCATTTCATTGGTAAGCTTCTGCAGTGTGTTTAGGCTTGGGATGAAAAAGGCCAAGCCAGAGAACATACCATCCAGGTCAAGTTGAAATTCAGACAGACATTGCACATATGAGCATTTCCAGTTGGCAATTAGCACTCTTTGTCTTAGCTCAACATCAGTCCTGACTGGCTCTGGGGCCACATGAGGCAGTGTAAACCAGAGGGCCATGATGTTAAACCAAGTCTTGTTTGAACCACTCCTGGCATAGACTGGGTTTCACTTTTGCAGGGGTTAAATAGATACTGTTAAGAGCACTGGGCTATAATTTCCAAATCTGACTAAGGGCCACTCTACAGGTAACATTTAGGCTGCAATTAATGCGTTAATCACAGCATAGTTGGCAAGGGTGCTACTCATGCTCCCAATTTAAAGGTGCCATAAAATGAAAAACCAGACATAAAAGTGTTCCACTTATGATGTAGAAAATTTTTATGGCTGGTTTGCATAGTGCCTTAAATCAGATGTGAAGCACATCCAGGGCTGGTGCTGACAATCAGCTCATTGCTGGCCCTGGCCCCAGGACAATACCAGCTTACATCAGGCTGCAATGCATTTGTACACACACTTGCGCCACAGCACGGGGCACTTTTAAAAGATGTGCATCAGTGTGGCAAAAATGGCTGCGGCACACTGTCGAACTAAAACACCTCAAAGTGTTTTAGTTCAAAAGCATGCCACTGCCATTTTCTGCATGCTGGTGCACTTTTTGCCACTTATACAACGCACACGATGCAGCGCAGTGCGCATCAGTTCACATGTGGACCTGCCAGATCTCCAGCATGTCATGGGATGAAAAGGTATGTGTATAAATGCCCTGGCTCTTGACTTGGTGGTGCAGAGAGACCCTGGGATCATGATCCTGGGCTTTCCCTTTACTAACAAATAGAAAGGGCATGACTGGGATCTGATCCCTTATCCCAAAATTGCAAATATAGCATGGAAAGGGTTGCACTTGTTGGGAACAGGGCTCAGATCCTCTGACACCTTTAAAGAAACGTGTGCCAGGGATCTAAGGAATCCAGGCATTATTGCTGGGAAGAGATGTGAATCAATATTCCTTGGCTGGCTTTCACACTGGTCCAGCTCCTTTGCTGATAAAAGCTGTTTCCAAATCTAATCTACCTTTTACCATTTGGGAATTTTTTGGACCTTCTCTAGAAGCAGCTGACCTCTTAGATGCATCCTGATCCTTTCTTGCTCTTTGTATGGTCACCCTTACTGCCATGTCAAAGATAGGGAATTGAGATCACAAGAGGGAAGGCAAGTTACCCAAAACTATTGCCTTGGGAAGAGGACCCAGTATTTCTTCACTACTTCCCCGGGGTAGGCACAGCCTTGTTTGACATGAATCACATCAAGAGATCTTGATTAGATGCTGTTAGCAGAGTGCCTTGAAGGTACAGAATAATCCTGTTACATGCATTTTAAGAGCATTAACAAAAAGTGCATCTTTCATCATGCAGTTGCAACTGTATTGACTCCCTGACTCTTGTGATACATTGGTGCACTGGCTTATCCTACCTGTCTCCCTTCTTGTCTGGCTCCACAGCACTGCACCCTCAGCAAATGCCCCCTCCCCAACAGGTTTACCAGCTGATTCACCTATTCAAGTAAAACTCCTTAGTCCTTACCTCCCTGCCAATATGAACTGAATGCTACAGATAACAGGGGCATTGAAGGAAGTCCAGGGATGAGGAGGAAGACAGAGGTGGTCAGGGGCTGAAGAGCTCTGGCCTTTCTGTTCATTTGCCCAGGTACAGGATCGATCCAGTTTAAGTAAACTGGGACAGACTGTCCTGCCACAGCTCTGCTGACTCCCTTCCTCTGCCCCAAAGACTGATTTAGGCAGAGAGAAGGCAGCAGTCCTTACCTGCCACTACCTTACAAGGGTAATTCTCCTGCCAGCTTCAGTCCTATTTGCTGCATGACACCTTTGCCTCCTGAATTTCAGTCAAGAGTAATATCGATTGGGTGACACCTATGGTTCAACAAAGGTAGGTATCCATTTTTCAGATGGGGAAGCTGAGGCACAGCAGTGATCTGGCTTGTCCATTGACACCCAGGGTTCTTTTCCCTGTAAATTGAATATGTTTGCTGTTTGTTTTTCAGATCAGCAATGTGAGTTTCTTCATCATTTCTCCTGTCCTGCTGCACCTGAATAAACAATATGTCCAGGAGCACAGAAAGCCTGTGTACTATCTCTCCGCCATGCTCTTATCAATAGGTACGTGGCAGGGTTATGGAAAGGCTCAACATAACCCAATTGCCTGCAGGTTTCAGTGGAACGAGAGTGGACCTGCCAAGGAGGCAGACTCAACGCTGGGCTAAGTGCAGCACTGAAGGCACAGCTTAGGGCAGGCAAAAGACAGGATTTGTGGCATCTCCTCTGCGGTCAGTGGCACCAAGCAAAAGCTAAACAGACCTTTACTGCTGCCTTCACTGAGCTGCTGCTTTGCACTGGGAATCCTTGTAATGAGCGTGCCACAAACACTACCTATGCCTAAGCCAGTGGTTTTCAAGCTTTTTTGGACTTGAGGCACCTTCCATAACTTTTGTGAATTGAGTGGGATCCAATTTCAGAAATCAATTTATGTATTAAAATGCTTACCTCCTACCTGGGCCATGGAGGTGTGAGATCATCCAGGCAGAGACAGGCCTGAGCCTGGCTTATCCGCTTAGTTTATTTGCTTATCTCCTCTCATCTCATGGCAACCTTCAAAGGATTTGGCTGTACCCCAGTGTGCCCTGACACTATGGTTGAGAATCACTGGCTTAAGCCAAGCCTACCTTGATCCTAGGGTAAAGTTTCCTCCAGCCTCTTTCCGCGATCAAAAGGGCAGCCAGAACCCAGCCCAGGACATTATTCACAAGCACTAAATCTTCTCAGTAAAACTCTGGGAACCTGTCTGAATTGAGCCACTTTATTATTGACAACCACCTTCCACCCCCAAGGGAGGCTTGAGGGGGAGTCTCAGGTTGTTGAACTGGCTCAGGGACACAACCTACAGTTTCTGGATCTACCCCTGGCTCTGATTATGGAGCAGAGATGCCTCTCCACTGGTCCCCACTGATTCTTGGATTCAAGAAGGTTCATAAGCAGGTGGGCAACTTGAAAGATCATTTCAATGGGATGGAGCCAGACTAACCCCATACTCCAAGACCTACTTGAACCAGAATCTAAATATATGAATGAGCCCCTGCCAGTAAATTGAACTTAGCTGCACATCAGGCTTGTCTGGCTTGCAGGCATTCATGCTGACATTCATGTAGGAGTTGCTGTGGACAAAGCCAAACCTCTTGGCTGCTCCTCACTGAGGACTAGGGTGGGAGGGAAAGTCGGGGAGAGGTGGGTGGAAGTTACTATAGGAAGAAAGGAAAACACGCCTACACAGCAAGCTTATCATGCTAGGCAGTGGCATCCTCAAAACAGGCTTGTGGCTCCACCCAAGCTGCCTTTCAAACTGGAAGCAGTATAGTTACACCCAGGCCTCATTGCTGGCCAGCTAATTAGCACTGGTTGGGCTATTTGGTCCAGTCACTCATCAGTGGCAAATGCACACCCAGAGCATGGTGTAGATGTACCTGCACCATTCTGGTTTAGGAGGCAGAGTGCATGAAGTAGTGCAGTGTGCTTGAGGCCACCACGGCTGTCTGACATAGCAAGTTTGCTGGGTTTATCTGGAAATGGAAGTGACCCCCTCTATCCCAGGCTGAGGCCAATTTACAAGCCTGCCTGGGTGGTGTGAACGGGGTTTAGTGCAAATAAGAACCAGGCTCAAAGGTACCATTTGCTGACTCCTGACCAGGGTCTCTTACTGCCCACCTACAGCAGAGTGCCCTATGGAAAGGATACATCCCACTGTCTGGTAGATGGGTGGTGCTGAATCCTGCCCTCCCCTACATGTCTGACTGCTGCATCCACTGGAGTTCAGCAGAAGTTGGGCAGGATTTGACCTTGTGCAAGGGTTGAAAGGCAGAGAAGGGGCTTGTAGCATGTGTGCTATGGCTCTCTTCTGTCCCAGCCCCCATTAGAAACTTCAAAATCAGTCTCTTCACAAGGTCTGTCCCAGCCCCCATTAGAAAATTAGAAAGGTGGAGGGGGATTGGGAGGAGCAGGATTATTAATCCAACCAGCTTCACTCACTGCAGGTATCTTCTCTGTATACTTTCACACGACCTTAAGCTATGTGGGGCAGCTGCTGGATGAGCTCTCCATCCTTTGGACGCTGGCTGTAACCTATACCTTTTGGTTACCAACGAGTCGCTTCCCAAAATTTATCAAGAACAGGTGAGAAAGGTGTGGCTACTATGTACCCTGCAGGCTACAGCAGCTGCCTTGTCAACCATAACATCTCAGCCTTCCCTTGTGTGGATCCATCAAGTCCCACATTCAGTAGCTGACCTTGCTGAGAGGGGACACACTACAGAAGTGGCTCTCAACCTTAGACTCAAGGCACCTCTCCATAACTGTTGTGGATTTAGGGGCAACCTCTGCTGATACAGACAGGAGGAGCCGCTCCTTTTCCCTGCACAAAGGAGACATATTCTCTGCCTTTGCCGCAGTGCATCAAGCCCAGGGGACACCCCTTGCCTGCCAGGTAGGGACAACACTTACTATATCCTGTCCACAGTGGTGTTGCTGGTCTGCCTGAGAGCCCAACAGGCTCCTGGCAGCCACTTCTGTCAGGCCAGGCTGCAGCAGGGTACCCCCTCCTTTATCAGCCACTTGTTGGTCTGGTCCCACGTGGCATTTTCCAGAAACAGAGGTGCAGCAGGGCAGCTCTACTTGGCAACAGCCGCATAACATCCTTAAAAGGATCTTACAGCATCCCCGGTTGAGAATTGTTGTCTTCCAAGTTACTGCGCCACATGCTGGAACCACTGTTCACTGGCAGCAGCTTGGTCAGTGCAACTGTGAAGGATACTCCTAGCAAAGCTTGCAGGAGTTGTGCGAAAGTCAAGTCAGCTGGAGCAGGTACAACCAGCACATGGGCAATCAGGGCTTAACCCCGGAAGGTCACAACTCAGGGGATCAGGAACAGGCAAGGTCAGAAAGCAGGGGTCCCAGCTAGAGTCTGGAAGCCAAGGTCTGCAAGAGGCCAAAATATAGGCAGCCCTCCTGGGTACAGCCACAGAAGAAAACAGGGGGATCCAGGCTGCAATTGCTAGCCAGGAACTGTAAGGGACTGGGGCACAGGTGATAGAAACAGGGAGCTAGTACCACACCCATGCAGGCAATGGGTCAGCTGGAAGTAGTTTGGCCACTGGCAGCCAGGCTCATTCGGGTAACCAGGGCAGTTTAACCTGCTTGCAGCTCTGCCTCCTCTAACAGCTGCCTTTGCAAAGCTAAGCAGGAAGCCAAACATGACTTCTCTCAAATGCATCCATTTGGCCCTTGCAAGCAGCATGGCCAAGTAGATGAGACTCGGGTTTGCCAAGTTAGAAGCCCACATCCTTTTACCACCTCTCCTCACTTCTCAGTGAGGCCAGAGGTCTTGCTTGTTTATGAGGCTTAGGAAAGGCAAAAAAGTTATCAGCACTAGGTAGTAGCACAAAAGAGTCTGGCAAGTGTGATCTGATTCCTAGCCCGGGCATATTCCAGGATATTTTGAGGGAGAAAAGCATGGGGATGACAGTGAGGTGTCTTTGTTCTGTCACAAGCGGCGTGGGTGCAGTAACACAGGTAGGGGAAGCTCTCACCTAGACCTGCTAGCCTAGGCTAACAGTTGCAGTGAAAACCTCCCCTTGGAGTCAGCCATTCCCATGCAAAAAAAAGGAGGTCACTGGGAGTTCACTGCAGGAACAGGGCTGGAGGAGGAAGGAGAAGAAGGGAACTTGGAAGGGATTTGCATGTGAATACCCCATGTGGGAGCCCTATTGTTCAGCAACTCAAAGTCTAAAGGGGTTTGCAGGAAAAACCCTGACTGGTGCTAGTGAGAGGAATTCCAGCCCCTGGCCTCAGTCCTGCAGTCCTTACTTGTGCAACATTTACCTCCGTCCTGTCTGCCTAGCTTTCTGCCCACCAATGTGACAAAGGAGATGGGTCATGCTGACCGCATCTTGCCCTTGTTCCAGCTTGCTTTTCCTTTGGGAATCCTGCGGGCATCAGATAACATTGCCTTCAAATGAGGCTTTTGGCAAATGAGCTGTGCTTTGGGAGAGACTTCCTGCAGAGAACAGGTATCCCGGGAAGACTCCTGTCCCTGTTTTCCTGCCTTTCACAGTCTAGCTGCTGCTCGGTCACTCGTGCTGTCAGCCAGGTGCAACTCTGAGGCTTCTCCTGCTGGACTTTGGGCTCCATGCTGCGACACCACAAGGCCCTGAAGGGCAGGAGTTGGGTACCAAGTTAGTGCGGTGACCCTCTTGCTTACATCTCAGCTAGGGCTGCGACCTGCCATGAAACATACCCACCTCCTGTGTGATGCTCATCCATCTCTGTTTGTCCTTTCCTGCTAGGACTCAGTTTAGATGGCTGATTGCCATCACGACCGCCATCATCACCCTGCTCTCCTTCATCAAGCCGTCCGTCAATGCTTATCTGCTGAACAGCTTTGCCTTTTACCTGCTGTACATGATATGGAGTCTTCTGAGGAAGTAAGGAGTGGTTTCCTCTGCTGGGAAGTCTGTTTGCACTTCATCCCATGCTCATGGCTGCAGGGAAGAGTGTAGGGGCAGGGGGGCACTCCCATGAACACACACACATGCCCACTGGGACTTGGGAGACTTGGGTTCAGTTTTCTAATCCACCACATACTTCTTATGTGACTTTGAGAGACCTGTTGGTCTCTCTGGCCCAAATCCTCAAAGACAATTTGGTGAGCTCCCATTAAAGTCAGGGTGAGTTGTGACAGGTTAATCTAAGTGGCTTTACACCTTGAAGCAGCTTTGGTTACACCCTTCAACTGAGCTGGTCACTCAGGGGATTTGTACACATGCATGTGTATGTGCCTCAGCGCCGGGCATTTTTAAAAGCACCCGGTACTGTGGCACACATTTGTATAAATGGTGAAGTGTGCAACAGCGCTGAAAAAATGGCAGTCAGAGGTGTTTTAGTTCAAACATCAAAGGTGCTTTAGTTCAAAAGCCATATTCTGTATGCTGCTGCACATTTAACCAGTTATACAAATGCATGCGATGCAGCACCGGGCACATCAGTTTGCATGCTCTGCTGACTCAGTTAATTGAGTCTGCTCCGATGCACTGGATTTTTGGTGCATCAGAGCAGATATAGCTACGTGTTTAAATGCCTTTAGGCATTTATACAATTCAGATGCTATGTTAGGACTCCAGCCCCACCAAGCATTTAAGTATGTGTTTCAGCACCTCACTGGCCAGGAAAGTAGTTGAGCATATACATAAGATCAGCAATAAGGTTGGGTTGCTGGGCTGAATGGAGGCCCAAACGATATGTTAAGGTTGGGTCCACTTTAGACGAGAACTGTTTCATAGTTGGTCGGGTCGGAAGGGACCTGAGCAGATCATCAAGTCCAACCCCCTGCCATGGCAGGAAAGAGTACTGGGGTCAAATGACCCCGGCAAGGTTTTCATGCAGCCTCCTTTTGAAGACCCCCAGGATAGGAGCCAGCATCATTTCTCTTGCAAGTTGGTTCCAGATCCTAGCCGCCCTGACCATGAAGTAGCACATCCTGATGTCTAGTCTGAATCTACCCTCTGCCAGCTTGTGACTGTTATCTCCTGGTAGTGCTTGGGGGAATAGGGACTCCCCCAATGCCTGCTGGTCCCCCTGACTAGTTTGTAACAGGTCACTAGATCGCCCCTCAGCCTTCTCTTGTGGAGGCTGAACAGGTTTGGGTCCTGTAGCCTCTCCTCGTAGGGCCTGCCCTGCTGCCCCCTGACCATGCGAGTGGCCCTCCTCTGGACCCTCTCCATGCTGTCCACATCCCTCCTGAAGTGCAGCGCCCAGAACTGGACACAGTACTCCAGCTGCGGCCTGATCAGTGCCGCATAGAGGGGGAGGATCACCTCCTTGGACCTGCTCGAGATGCATCTGTGGATGCACGACAAGGTGTGGTCGGCCTTCCTGACCCCCCTGCTGTCGGCCCATGTTCATTTTGGCATCAATAATGACTCCAAGATCCTTTTCTGCCTCTGCACTGATGAGAAGGGAGTTCCCCAGCCTGTAGGTATGGTGCTGGTTCTTCCTCCCCAGGTGCAGCACCTTGCACTTGTAGTGCTGTGACTAAATAAGCTTCCTGGAGTGGTGTGCAGGTGACAAGGAGCTTTCAAAGGGTCGACACTTAGCTGCATGGCCAGCTGAGGAGAGAGCTCGAACACAGAGACTCACATTTTGGGTTGACGGCCTTTCTCAGAGTGGCATGGTAAAGGCCTTTCCCCAAAACCCAGTGGGTTCAGGCTCATCAGCCTGAGCAATGATGGGCAAAGAAGAGCTGCCCTTGAACATGCTGTAATGCTAGTGAGTGAGCGTGGGGGTGGGGATGGGGGCGTGTATGTGCGTGGGTTGCACTGTTCACCTCTTGGTCAGGGGTTCAAACCAGCTTCGGTCAGTGAATAGTGACTGATGTTCCTAACATACAGCTCTGTGCTGGCTCCTGTGCAAGGGATGAGGGGGCTCACAACAGGTCAAACATCTGCTACACGTGAACTGATCCTGCAGTCAAAAAGACTTTGTGGCAGGGCAGAAACTGGTTGTGGCCACAGAGACTACATTGGCCCAGGATGATTCCTGCAGCACCAGGGAAGCAGCTCTAGGCATCTTCAAAGACCTGTAGAGAGTTAGGAGCCAAAATCAGCTCAAGGCGATTTGGTGCCCGACTCCCTTTAGCTCTTCTGAAAATCCCACCTAAATGTCTTTCTTTTCCAGGGTAACTCCACAGGTGTCCACAGCACTGAACGTACTCCCACTTGCAGGAGTAGTTCTAGTGCACAGAACCGCAGGGAAAGGGGGGCTGGCCCCCTCCATGGGCAAGGGCACACATCTTGCTCTGACATGGCGAGCTAGAATCGATGACCAAAAGACAAACTCTTCTAACTCCACGATCCAACCTCTACCCCCTCCTCCCAAACTGCCTTCCAGGTGCAAGGACGGCCGTGTCCACCGGCTAGCTGCTGCCATGGTTGTGTGGTGGGCATTAGCCATTGGCTGCTGGATAACCGACAAGTGGTTCTGCGGATTTTGTCAGAGGATCAATTTTTGTTATTTTCACAGCTTCTGGTAAGAACAGTCATTTCTTCTCACTTTGACAGAGGAGCCAAATCACTGTGGGGTGTCGCCTCCTAACCAGGACATCCATCCGCCTGGTTTCAGGCCATAGCCTGAGAGCTCAGGAATCATTTGGGGGCTGGGGTTCAACAACAAGGCAATGTTAGGGTTCATAACTGGTAACGACAGTTGAATTTTTTCAGAAGGGAACGTTGTCCACTGCAAAAATGCCGACGTGATAAAACGGGCATGTTCCAAGAATCATGTGCTGATTCCACTGAGACTTGATGGAAACCAGACATCCTGGCTAGTGCCCTGCCATCTTGACCATTGGCTTCCCAGCCTGGGCATCCTACTATAAAGCTGGACAGCTGGGACCTGATTTGCTAGCCTAGATTTTTTTTTAATCCATTATAGATGTTTAGGGTCAGAAGGGACCTTAGTAGATGGAGTCTGACCCCCTGCCCTGGGCATTATGTTTCTTTCAGACTGGAGGGGCTTTGTTTAGTTTTTGTTTTTGAATTTCCATTCGACAGAAAATTTTGCATGTTTGATTTTTCGTTCCTATTCACAATTCTTTGGAAATGATTTTTTATTTTTATTTTTTTACACAAAGCAAATTCTGGTTTCCACCCATCTCTGTTTGTTTGTTTGACAATTTCTGCATTGAGTCTAAAGCCTGAAGTCCTTACTCAGCTCTTGCTTGGCACGTCTACATGAGACGCTAAATGCACAGTAGACTAATTCTGCTGCACATTAACACAGCAGGCATAAACCATGCTAATGCGCAGCAGAATTAGTCTACTGCACATTAGCATCACAAAGCGTGCGCTGGTGCTACTGTGCAGTAACACCAATTACGAGGCAGTAAATTAGTCCTTTTATTACAGGTACTAAACGCACCGTAACTACGGCACATTAATGAACATGTAGACACAGCCACTCAGTCCTTAAATATGAAAAATGAAGTGTACACTCTGCACTTCTCAAGATCTGGCCTTTATAACTGACTAAACACTACTTAGCTCCTTGGTACCAGCCAAGGACTTTCTCCTTATTTCTTCACCGTCAAAAAATACAGCAATTCTTCTGTTGCAAAGAACTCAGACCCCAACTGGTCACAATGTTTCTGACACTATGAATTCCTATTTGAAATCTCTTCATTTGTCTTGTGAATCATGTATGGGTGTTTGTTTGCACACCTAACAGTGCTAATATATGTGCAGTATCCTGTGGCACCCTAAAAAGGATCTTATAGCTCGATCCCTGGTTAAGGATCACGGCTATAGCCTGATTTCCCAGTGGAATATATCTTCTCCTGGTTATATATATATATATATAAAAACAGGAAAAGATATATATCTACAGTTGTCTTCTCCTGGTTATAAATATATAACCAGGAGAAAGTACTGGGCCAGATCCTCAGGTGTTATGCATTGGGCAAAGTCTTTTTTGGAGCTATTCAGATTTATACGAGCTGGGAATCTGGCCTGCTACATCTGGACCTCATAAAAATCCCACACCATGCTATGCTGGCAACGAGCTTGCAGCTAGAATATTTTTCACCTTCATGAGGATGGGGCCTGTGTCGTTGCAGAGAACAGTGTGCACCGGCTGTGATGTCCCATGCTTCTTACACATGCATTCTTTGTTTCTTTGCTAGGCATATACTGATCGCCATCAGCCTTCTGTACTGCTGCCCCTTGGTTATCTACTTTTATGTCTTACATGATATGCCTTCCTTTCAACCCCAGATACAGTACTGGCCTTGTGACTCCTGGGAAGTTGCCTTGCCCTATCTTGCCCTAAGGAAGACTCACAAACAGTGTTAGAGACCAGTTCTAAGATTCAGCTGCTCAGGGGCCATGCGTCTGAGCACAGATATTGTCTGCAAATACTTAAGTGGTGGTTTTGGTTCTCTGAATGGCTGTTTGGATACCACCACCAGCATAACTAGGGCAGGGCACCCAGGGCAGCCACCCTGGTTTCTAACTTGGGTGGTGGGAGAGTGGGGGGAAACTCTGCCACTGAAATGGTAGTGGACAGCAACTGGAAGTCACTGCTGCCCCAGATGCTCAGCTACATTGTTATCCAGGTTGTAGCTGTATTGGTCTAGAAGAAAAGGCAATCAAGACTCACAGTAGAGACGATATCTTTTATTAGACCAGCATTATAGGTCTAATTATTATTATTATTATTAATTATTAATTATTATTGGTTTAATAAAAGGTATCCTCTCTACTATGAGTCCTGATTGTTATGTCTCTGGTTGCCACCCTGGTGATTGGGATAGAAGTGTTGATAGCTTGCTCTTGCATGGCGTGAGAGCTGTGTGAGAGCTCACGAACAGCCAGAAGTACCACGACCCAGTGTCTTCCATTACACAGATCCCCAGGGAGCGGCTGCCTCTTTTGCACCTGGGTGTATTTCCTGATCCTTGCTGAAAGGATCTCAGCTGATAACAAACCAGAGAGATGGCATCTGGCTTTAGGACCACTGTTGTTATTATCATTGTTATTTACTGATGCCTACAGTACGTCTCACAAGGGATGTGTATTAAAGCTATGGACACTGACTTTGGCTGGAACACATCTCTCTAGACTCACTTCATACCATTTGTCTGCCACGCACTCAAAGATGGCCACCAAAGCTCCCATCTATCCTTGGATCCTATGAGGGCTATTTTTAAAGGCATGGGTTATGGCTGGTCACTTGTTTGGATGCATGAAATGGGAGAAAAGCTAAGAAGCAATCTCTCCCTTACAGCCCCCATGCAAGCACTAGATGCAACTGCCACACCAGCAGCTCTCCTGAGCAGCAGGACTCACTGCTCACTTCCAGTGGTACCTGCAGCTCTGGGGAAAAGGCGATTCTTCTAGAGAGAGCTGGCCAAGAGCACAGACCTGACTGCACATGCAAGGGAATACTTGCAGTACTCCTCAAACATGTTCTCTTGGCATGCCAAGTTTCTGCAGGAAGCATGCAGATGCCATCTCTTGCATTCCCCTTGGGGTGATGTGGGGGGGATATGGCACACCAACAACACAGCCAGCCATAAAGTGCTCTGCAGAATGGCAAGATATGCACAGGGAGACAAAGTGCTCTTCCCTGGCTGCAGAAATGCGGCCATCTCTAAGGGTAGGGTGCTATGGTAGTGCTGCCCAGTAGTTAGGACCAGAAGGAAAGACACTGCATCCAGTCAAAGCAGCAAGAGGAATTCTAAAAGTAGGTGCTCAGTAACCAAACCAACATGCTGCCTGAATATTGAGCAATGGAGATGGATTTGAATGCTCTCAAATGTGTGGCTGAACTGCAGTTTCATCTTACAGTGTGAACACAACCACCAATTCCAGCTTTGAATGAATCCCTGTACCTCTCTGTGTCCCAGTTTCTGGCTCTCTAATGGTGATATTGTAAAATTACCAGCCTGCACCCCCAGCTCCAGGTTAATCAATGTGCATAAAGTGCTGCTGCATAAGCAGTTAGGATGTTAATCATACTCCAGGTTCTTGGAAAGTCAGATTCACAAACCAACCTGTGTTTGATGTAATGAAGAAAAGCATTATAGAAGAGAGAAATGGTATAATCATTGTCCCATGTCTGGGAAGCCTGAGTGATGATCATTGTCTCTTCTCTATTGCCTGGTCTGCCACGTGGAAACGTTTAGCAGTTGCCAAACTCGTTTGCACCCCTTGGACCAAGGGCGGATCAAACACAACCAGCTAATGCTGTTTGGAAAATGAGCTATTTCCTAGTGCAGACAGCAACTTTATTAGATTTTAGGCATCAGCATTTTGAGCTCTACAATCCATCTCCTTTTGCTCCCTACCCTTTACCATGCACAAAGCAATTGTCCTCTCTGACACAAGGTCTCTATCCCCATCCCCACACTCCTCTCTGACACAAGGTTATCCCTCTCCAGCCCTTTTCTGACACAAGGACTTCCCACTCTCCAACCTACCATAGCCCACATCCAAGTGAAAGCCAAGACACTGGCAGCCCCAGTGGCATCATAAGCAAGCCTTGCCACAGTGGCCAGATCCCCAGGTCTAGCCAGGGTGGTGGGACTTCCTGTGGCAGTAGCCATCACACTGGTTTTCACCAGGAGACAGGCAGCTCCAGCAGCACTGCAGGCAGAAGCCCTGCCACTGTGCCCAGAGCCAGGGCTTTGACCATGGTGGTGAGGCTTCCCGTGGCAGCAGTCCGAGCTCACCCTTGCTTGCACACCCTTGCACAGCTTGAGCGGAGATGCAAGCAGTTCCAGCAGCACCATGGTCAGAAGCTCCATCACCAAGTCCAGAGCTTGCTGAGCCAGGTCTTTTGTCCTGGCTGCAGTGGCAGGGTTTGTGCCCACACTGCTGCTCAATGCTGCGTTCCCAGGGATGCTGGCTGCTACTGCAGGAAGCCCCCTCACCGCAGCCAGAGCTGAGGAAAAGTCCATGTCATCAAGCTGGATCCAGCCCGTGAGCCATAGGTCTGACACCCTGATCTAGGGCAAGGACTCCACCCCATCTCTGAAAGGAGCCTCATGCATATCCACTGAGCCTCAAGCCCATCTCTATGAGAGTCCATGTCATTATCTCCAGTTTGCAAGTGAGGAAGCCAAGGTGCTGAGTGAGAACAGGATGTGACAGCTGGCTCGCCTGGCACCTGGGCCATTGCTGCAACCCCCAAACCACCCACTCCGACCACCTGAACAAGTACAAACACTCGCACCCATGTCTCTGTGGCTCTGCCCACCAGCTCCTAACTGGAAGGGAAAGGCCAGTCCTCCATGAGTACGAGGCGAGGAGCAGCCTGGCTTTGCTGGGGCACTCGAGGCTGTGTGTATTATGGCAGGATTCTCCCTCCAGTATGATAACGTGCCAGTGTGGCAGAGAGGCGGTGCAGAAACAGCAGGGCCCTCCACAGCTCTCTTGTCTGCCCGTACGCAGCACCACTGGCGGGGTTACAGAGCAGCATGAGGAAGGGAAGGACAGCCAGAGTTGCTGACCAGTGCTGATAAGAATTGCAAGCAAAGTGAATACAAGGACCATGGAGGCAGGAGTATGAGAGAGAGCCGCCTCTCCGTGCTCAGAGAGCACTAGCAGCAGAAGCAGGGGCTACGCTCAACCTAGGGATGCTCTGAACTCAGCCTTGTGAGCTGTCCAGGATCTGATTTTACACTTCTCTTGCCTCCCCCTGCACACTTCGCTTTCCCCTCTCCTTCAGTTTGTTCACTGCCTATCCCTCTTTCTCACCAACCCCAACTGACTCAGCTGGAAACTCTCCCTTACGGTCTCACGCTGAGAGCCAGGACAGACTGGGGGGAACCTGCACTGACTGAGAAAAATTCTCTGCTCAGGGAAAGTGACTGCTGGGAGAGATGAAGGGGTGTAGGTTGTAGCCATGTTGGTCTAAGGACATAGGCAGACAAGGTTCTTTGGGTAAATCTGATATTTTTTATTAGACCAACTCAAATAGATGGAAAAATGCTTCTTTGCAAGCTTTCAGGTATAAATACCCTTTGTCAGGCTGAGGAAGCATCTGCAGTTGGTGTGTGCTCTTCCTGGGTGGAAGGAATAGTAAAGAGGCCAGAGGCTGGTAGGCATGCAAGAAAGGCAGTCAGTGAAGATGTAAATTGAGGAGTCAGTGGGTGAGAGACAGGCCGGGGGGGAAGGGGAATTAATGTAGCTGGTAAATAGCGGAGAGGTACCTGGGGAGTTAGATGTTGGGCAGGTTATAATGTGTCATAAATCCAGTGTCTATATTTAGTCCATGATTTTTTTGTATCATGGAGGTTGATGAAGTGAAATTCATAGGCTTGTCTGTAAAAGGTATTTTGTAAAATGGGAGGGAAGTAAGACGCTGAGCTGATATGCACTTGTAAAGCACTTTGGGATCCAGATAGAGAAGAGGCTGTCACCTGCATGAAGCATGTCCTGCTAGGCCACCACCACGGAGTAGCCTCTTCTGGGTTCCCAGCCAGCTAGGATGACATATCATATGATCTTTCTTAGTTCATTGCCTTTCTAGGCTACAGTGATACTGGTGACAAGGCTGCAGAAAGACATACCAGCTGCCAGGGTAGTTAGCCTCATGATGTCCTGCCTCGGTCCAGAGGTATTACCCAAGTACAGAAACACAAATACCGTGGGGCAGCTCATCCAGTCTAGGAGGACATGGTTTTTGACTATGCCTCTCCATGGGCTGAGAACTGCTTGGGGAATTCATGCCCCTGCACAAGCAGTTCAAGAGGCTGCTTAGGAGTGGGAAGTGACTGCTGCAGCTGCCTACTCCCTGCAGCATTATGTGCACTCAGGGCACATTTACACATGCATATTTACTGCACAGTAACTGAAATTACTGGGCAGTATGGGTGTGGGTCTCCACGTGCATGCCCATACTGCACAGCAAATATGGTGACTTATGCCAGCTTGTGCATAAATTTGATACCTGCATCATGCAGGTTTCAAATTTACACCCAATTATTTACTGCACAGTAACACATGTGTAGACATCTTACTGTGCAGTAGCACTATGTGTGTGGACTGACTTGGGATTTTGGCATTAATGTGCTTTAATACCTGCACTTGTAGACACAGGCCTATTCCTGCTTACTGCGCAGGAAAATACTGCGCAGTAAATTTAAGCCAAAGTAAATGCATGTGTAGACATGACCCCAGAAAGGTAACTCTGACCTGGAAAATGTTTGCACTTTCTTCATCTTTAGGCTCACACAACTGAAGCAACAGCACAAACACTGTTGCTGCCAGGGTGAGATGGGGCATCTCTGTGTACCCCACCAAGTCACTGAAGTATTAGGTAACAGGGCTGGAAAAAAGCTAGTGCCCTGGCAGTGCTCATGCCCCTGCATCAATGATGGTATCGGTGCTAGAGTCAGCAGCTGGACGTGCAAGGAGATCACCGATGAATGCTAGGTTGGGCCCTGCTGTTTGCCTCCACAACACAACTCTCCACTGTCACTAGATGGCAGCACTGCCTATAAAATCAGGAACAGATTTGTTCTTCCAAGGGAAACAAATGCACAAGAAATGAACCCCAGGAGGGCTGGATCCTCTGCTGCCCCGTGCTTTGCGCACCCAGGGGGAATGCCACCACGCCACTGGTTTTGCCCTGGCAAATGATGGCATAAGGTGCAAGACAAGGGAGCATCAGATCCCTTGGCTTTGTCGCCTGTCTCCTCTTCCCCTTCCCCTTCCCCATCCTCGGAGCCTGCCATGCTGTCTTTGTCTCTCCCGCATGCCATCACTCTACCTCTCCCTCTGTCACACTCCCCCTTTCACTTTCCCTCTCCGTTTGATTCTCTCCCTGTGTCGCTCTCCCCCCTCCCCTGCATTCTTCTGCAGCCTATTAATAACTTCTGGGCCATTTCACAGGTTCCCCGCTGGGCGCCTTCCCTGCGACTGGAGCCGCCTTGCCCCAGCCACTGAGCGGGCTGGCAGCAAGTTCAAAAGTGCAGCGCTGCTTTCATTCCCTTTCTCCTCTTCAGGGGGTGGGGGAAGCAAGGGCTCAGAGAAATGACCTTGTTGCCAGGTAACCTTGCACTGAAAGTGCTGGTCACCTACGTTCCCCCAACCTCCTCCTGGGGCTGCCTAGAAACTACAGAGATGGGCATGGTCCAAGGGCCTACAAAATCAGGTGGATGGGCAGATGCAGCTCCAGGGGCGGCTGCTGAGAGGAGGGCAAGCACCGGTTTTCAGAACAGCGTCGCCGCTATGCAGCTTTCACTGCAGAGAGACCCCCCCACTTCCCTGCCCTGTTGTAAAAGAGATGTGTTCAAAACACATCTCCATTAAATACAATGTGACTGCACTTGAGTGACTGCAACAGGCCTCAGTGACAGCAAAGGGCATGTTAGAAATGCCCAGTCAAGCAGATCAATGCATTCAGAAGCTGCGCAGGATCTCAAACCTTCATGGGTTTTTGAAGGAAAGCAGAAGCTGTTGCAAAGGCTGCGCACCGACTCCCCAGTCCTAGCTTGGAAACGTTTGCAGGATGTGCCCCCATCAGCATCCTCCTGCAGGCTAACGGGCTACGCTGGGAAACGGGTGTGTCGGACAAGCACAAGGTGCGGAGACAGTGGGGTGCAGATCAAGCCGCAGCGCTCGCAAACACATTATTAGAAAATCGATGGGGCTGTCACAGGCACCGTTCAGGACACTTTTCTCTAAACCTGAATGGAGTCCTGTTTTGGACCGTGCCTGGGGAGCAGTGTGCATGGGCGGGACAGCAGGGTGCCGCATACTGCACACTGACCACAAACAATGGGCCAATGTCAAAGGCATGCAAGGCAAACAATGCCACGAGACGCTGCAGAGAGGCTTCTGTGGCCATACAGTCCCCCCACTCCCTCAAAACTTGGAGCTTTCGAGATATTTATGTCTCTGCTTAGCATGGACCAGCAAGCTTATTTCACAGGGGAACATTCAGGGACAAGCAGGGTGGGTGGGGACTGCAGGCTCCAACAAGGAAATACATAACAAGATACACAGAAGCTCCCTAAGTCTGTATGCTACAGTGGGGGCTCTGATTTTAGACAGAGCTGCAGGATTCAATGTCATACAAATAAAAATCTTATCAAATATAACATAAACTCTCCCCAAAGATCCCGAGGACTTGACAGGTATCTATCCTAGCACAGCGGACCACATTCTGCTCTTACCATCCTCCAGATGTCCAGGGATCTGATAAATGACAAAAATAATATGTCCGTAACCAAAAGAAGCCATGAGACAGCTGCTACGCTGACTCAGATCATTGCTCCTGCTGCACTTGATGCTGGATGCTTCAAAAGACATTGAACCTTCTTCTAGCTGGAGATTTAAGGGTGGTTTGTAATGGTTAGGCTTCAGTGTTACCATCTAGTTGGGCGTAGCAGGGCTGTATCACTTTCCTCTGGGCCTTGATTTAGCTATCCATCCCTGTTTGGCAAAATACTTGAGTGTCTACTCAATACTGAGGTCAAGTGCTTTATTTAGCATTTTGCTTAAGAATGACAGTGTGACAGGCCACTTAGTACCAGTTCAAATTTGTAATTCCTCCACAATGCTTGCATGACACACCAGAGTAACCACATAGGGCAGGCACGTCCGGTTGCGCATGCACGTGTGATTTCCCGGAGACAAACAGCAACCACGTATAGTTGTGCTACTGCTACTTGTCTCCAGGGAATACCCTGCATGTGTGCTCTGGCATGCAGCAGGTTGCCCCAGGTTGGGGAGGGGAGCCTGGGGCCAGCGTAGGTGCTGGCCCCAGCAGCCTTGCTTGGGGTCCTCCTGGGGCTTCAGCAGCGATCCAGGTGGGCAGATCCTGGACCACAGCCAGTGTGACTTTGACCAGCCAGGCTCCAATTTTGGGCAGCACGTACTGCCCACCATGTGCACCACCCTGTTTTTATATGCTGCATCTCGGTGTCAAAAAAACCTGCGACGCTGCAAATTAGCAGCACAGCAAATGCATGCATGTGCAGCGCCTGCAGTTTGCCGTACTGTAAGATGCACATGTGCGCTCTTCTGGACACACCCATGATGTTTATTCTGTATGCCTTTCCCTGTATCTCCTAGCATGGTTACAATTTCTCATCAGATTATATCTTAATTTAAACCAAAGGCAGAGTAGAGATGCACCTTACAGACTGAACTACATAGCTTAAGTGAGCAAGGGCTTACTTCATGAAAGGACATGCACAGAGCAGGCATCAGACAGAGACATTTGAATACAAAAGACAGGGAAGGCGGGGAGGCAGTGTTAAGAGAGGCAAACAAGTAATTTGTCTGGACAAATAATAGACAAGTAATACCCACAGGGACACAGGGGTCAAAAAGGCTAATCCAGGGAATGGCATAAGAATCTGTAGTCCCTGTTTAAATCATACTTAACACAATCCAGTCTGTGGATGATTTCTTGTTCTGCAGTTTCACATTCAGTTTGGCCTTTACAGTTTCACTGTTTAAGAACAGCTACTTTGAGGTCATCAATGAAATATCCGGGAAGATTAAAGTGTACGCCCACAGGCTGTGTGTGTATTTTAGACTTGATGCCATATCAATGTCCCCTCATTCTTTCCCAGAAGGACTGCCCCGTCTGTCCAACGTAGACAGCGAAGTGGCACTGGCAGCAGGGGATGACACTGGTAAAGCTGCAGGTGAATTAAAGTCAGGTGCTATAATCTGTATTATTTGGTCCAGCAATTGTGCGGTCTCTATTGATGATAGGGCACAGCTTGCATCTGGGTCCATTGGGAGGTCTGGTGTCTTAATAAGAATAGGAGTTAGCCCAAGGGTGGGCAGTTATTTGGGCAGAAGGGCCACTTGCGCAGTTTTGGTGAGCTGTCACAGGCTGGATCAGCCCCATCCCAGCTGAGCACACCCTCCTGTGTGGTTCCCGGGCCAGCCTCCATGGAGATTCTGCCTGCCTGCTCCATCCAGTGCCCCTGGCAGTGGGTACAAGGCAAACAGGTTGGGGTGCCCGGCAAGTGGGGACAGATCTGGCAGCGGCAGGTGGAAGAAGCCTCCACTGCGGGGGCTGCTAGGAAGCAAGTCTGCACCTCAGCCCCACTGCATGCCATGGGGGTGGAACCGGCCACACGCGCCATGGCCTCAGCTGCCCCCTGTTCCTGGGCTGGGTAGAGCTGAGGGACCTGCTGCTGGCCGATTAAAATCCCTTGGTGGGCCAGATCTGGCCCATGGGCCATATTTGCCCATCCCTGAGTAAGCCTGCTGCTTGAGAGATGCTGTTTAGAGGTTGAGAGGCTGTGTATAAGCCACAACAGGTTGGTCCCCCATGCCTACTTTGCCATGGGTGTCATTTTCCAGAAGGGGCTGGCGGTCATCAGTGATGTGCTCAAGGTGTTCATGCGAGGGCTGTCGGTGACAAACAGAGGGCAAACCTTTAATCGTGCAAATAAGTCCTTCAGGGGGGCAACTTCTACTCGGGATCTGTAGGAATACAACCCTAGGCGCTGATCTTGCCATGTTCAGCAAGCAGGCAAATTTACACCCTGCAACACCTGGGTGAAATCTGAAGGGCGGGCACAGTAGCCCACCCACCTGGGATACACTGTAGGATTCACATCTCAGTCTGGATGCTTTTCAGGGCAGGCATTGTGGTTTATTTGTCCGTAAACCCCCATGCACATTGCTTGTACTGCATAAATAATTCAGATTTAATTAATAACAACCAACCTCTGCCCTAAATGATGCCAAGAAGAGACAGTGCTTCACTAGAGACAGGGACTCTTTTGTCTCTTGAAAAATTAGTTTAATTGTTAGCGTCTCAAACCAAAAGACACGCATTAAAGAACATGGGATCTCTGTTGCCGAGCTGCTGAGATTTTGTGTGTCTTGTTATTTTGATATTTTCCTGAAAGCCTCAATCCTCAGTGTCATGTTATTACAAGTGAACTTTTTTTCTTTTTTAAGTTTCTATCCCTCACGTTTGTGGAGAAAAGTATGAAATGTGAAATGTGAAAAGTGGCAACCTTCCCCCCACCAAAGAGTAATACTTGATATATGTTTGTTGGGTTTTTTTAATCTTTATTTGAGGCATCACTTTTTGAGGACTGACTTGTGGTTTTTGAAAATTTGGCAGCTGGTGATACAGTTAAATGCACCTTGCAACTATGAGGAAAGGCCACCTTCAATTTTCCCATTGTTTCTCTTATGACTTTCTGTGTTCGTCTTTCACACAAGGCAAACTTGGCTCTTATGTTCCAAACATCTGCAACAACTCCCAGATGTTAATGATTGTCTTTGTTGTTGCTGTTTTTCAGACTACAGTATTTCAATAAACAATTTTTGATGATTTTTTTTTAAAGACCAAATTATTTAGCAAGGAAAAAACCCACTAGGGCTCCTTGCCTACGCATACTAGAATCCCTGATGAAATACTAATTAATTAAAACACTCTTTTTTTAGCATTTTTACATAAACGATTTAATTATTTTGTTCCCACTGGTAACAATTTTTACTACTTACTAGGAAAAAACAAGCAGTCAACATATGTTTACCAGAGTGGGTCAAATAACTCTCAGATACTCGCACATGTAGTAATAGCTCTTAAAAATCTTAAACGCAGACTTAATAATAGCTGCTATAGAACAACATGCAAAAGATAGATTACTTTTTTTCCAATAATAGCCTTTCCAATTCAAAACACAATTTCAAGTTGACTGTTCATTACCTGGTTCTGCTGATTTTCCTGTGAACATGCAAGCACTTAAGCCCCAAATCCTGAGAGCACTTAAACACATGCTGTACAACAAGTTTGTGTAAGTACTGAACTGAATAGGGTTATTTTGCTGAGCTGGTGTGTTTAAGCTTTACTAGCACAAATACTTTATCAAACACAAATATTTAGCTCAAATGCTGAAGTGCTCAGCTAATACAAAATCCACATTGCACGTTCCATTGCAAAATTAACGAGCTGTAGTAGATTAGCTGTATAAATCGTCCCATAAAAGAACTGGTGGCCAAATTCAATAAAATACTTATGTACATGCTTAATTTTAAGTATAAAATTAGCTCCACTGAAATCAAAAGCAAGAGCTGAAATTTAAACTTTGCTGCTTGATCCAAAAATGCTGTCATGTAGCATCTCTACCTGGCAAATAGAAGCAGAATTGCAACCTTTCTCCGCATACTTTCTATGAAAAATCTGCAGCATTAATCAGTGGAGAAATGCACAAATAATATAGAATATTAGAATCATGGAAAAGTGGGGCCTGAAGGGAACTGTGGAGGTCATCTAGTCCAATTTAGCCCAGGGAATACCTCTGAGAATCTGTTTTTGCACAATTATCCTATCATAGAGTTTTAAATGACTGCAATCACCATGGCATCTGATCACCTTCCGAGTGACATCAACAGAAAATTTGTAAACAGAAATAAAAATGGTGAGATGAACGAACAAATTATTCATCCTGAAGTACTCCATCAGAGCCAACATTTACTAATATGAACAGTAATGACCATTTTGCCACAAAGCTAGACTGAGAAATTAAGAATGGGCGCAGATCGTATTTACATCAGCACATACCTGCCTAGCATATGCTCGTTCAGACCACAAGTGCAGTGTAATTCCACACTGTTATAAATGCCCCTTAACATTTAGTTTCAGAGCCTTCAGACTAGGAATTGCCTATTTTTAGAGGAAGTTAACTTCTTACAGTTAATATTTTATAGAGACACAAAAGCAGTATATCATAAAAGGGATCTTTACTCTTGGCTTTTCTGCTGCTCACCCACAGACCACATCTGGACACCTAGAACTACAATTCAGTGAGGAACCAACAGTAAAAAAAGGGATAGAGCATAATGTGCAGACACTAAATAATTAGCTGCTAAAATTGCTTTAAAAATCATTGCCTAATTGATGCTTTTGCTTGCAACCATCATAGGACATGGTGACATATACCTTTATTCTCCTACTATGGAATCATTATGTTGCAGTACACACATATCCAAATGCAAATACTTGTCATCACTCTCAAGCTGTTCTCAAGTGATTCAATGTACTGCCCATACGGTACAGGAACATGTTTTCCACATTATGTCAGATGTTTTGTGGCACATTTCATGCATCTATTTAAGTTACATTTTACAGGATCTATACACGAACAACACAATGAAACTGGTCACCATTCATGATATTTACACAGTGCATTTTGAAACGGCTTGAAACTTGGCCAAATTAATCATATTTTTCATAGATAAAATGTAGATGGTTCATAAAATATATGCATAATGCAAAGATGAAAGTGAGTTACAAGTCTCTGCCTGTGCTTGATCCCCAGAGAAAGAAAGACTCCTACAGTCCTGAGTAAGAAGTGTGATTCTGTAGCTCAAACTGCAGCCATTCACCTGCTTAGCTTCAGAGTTCAGTGGTTTAATCTGAAGCATTTTAGGCAAGCTGCTGCCTGCTGGCAATCACACATGTACTGTACTGTGGGTGCATCCCACATATACCATACTGTATATTAGCTGTGCAGTAAAACGTCACCATCTACATGTGCACTGGTATTAGGGTACACTAAACTAATTAATTCTGCCGTAAGATAGTACTGTTGGGGACAGTACTATTTTATGGTGGGGTAAGTTACTGCACTGAAATGCACATGTGGATGCTGACCATGTGTGTAAACTGCACCCTGTCGGTCCAGCCAGCCAGGGGCCTGCTCCGCCCTGGCTCAAATTGCTGTTGTCCTGGGTGCACGTGTAAACGTTGCACTCAGGACCAGTTTACTCTAGCTCAAACTGCTCCAGAATGTATCACTTCACATTAATTGCACATGTAGATGCATTCTGTATGTCCTAAACTGAGCAACCAGAAACTGTGATGGCTGAGGCATTAGGCAGTTGCAGTGGGCTCCCAAACATCTGAGATGCCAGTCACTCTTGAAGTATGTCTAATAGGCTGCTGTATGATTGCAGTATATATGTGTTGCAAGAATAATGAAGTAACAATGGCATGGACTAGCTACTTATAGACCTACATCCCAGGCAGGTTTGTACAGCCCTCACTGCTGTGCCAATATATCTACCCATGTGAGATCAGTTCAAGCTAACTTGCATATATGTTTATGCCCACTGCAATCACATAATATCAGACAGTGCAAACATAAGGTTAGAACCGTCAGCATTAAGCTGCTGTATTTGGGTCCACCATGAGAGCTGCCCTAGGGTCAGGCACATCAGAAATTCTGATCATCTGAGTGCTGTGGGACTGAACTGTTGCACTGAGCCTTGGGAACCTGATCAACGCAGACTGCCAGAAGAGAATCAAAGTCACATCGCCCCCAAGCAAGCCAGAAATAACAGTCATCATGAGGACCCCAAAAAATGATACACCAGGGCTGAGGGCATCAGAGGCACCAGCCGCAGAAAGGACCACCTGCAGCAAACTGTCTGAGCCAGGGATCAGGTCATTCAGAGACACAGAAAGAATGTGTATCACTGCAAGATTGCTATATGCCAGGCAGGGCATTGGGAATCCGCAGCCACCAGGAGTGCAATGGCCACAGGGATGCTAACACCCTCTAGCAAGGTATTTTTGCATTTGTTTTTTTTCAGCAGATGATTCAAAAGTGGTGGAACAACCTCCCTTTTTCACCCAGGTGACAATTCAAAATGGGCAGAATTTTTGGAGCGGGTCTGACTTTCTTGTCTACCTGCTGATCCCTTCTCCCCAGAACTAGAATAATATGCTCAAAAAAGAAAATAATATCCAATTTCTTTTCACTGAGTTTTAGTGTTAGGATTTCTGCTTTTGGCTTAGAAGTTACCAGGATAATGTATTCTTGGGTGAGCTGTCAGTAGTGAAAATAGAGCTTAAATATTGCATCCATCTGATAGTGCAGTTGGGCAGCTTGGCTTGCCCATTAATCAGCCAGAAGGAAACACATGTAGAGCAGATGGCTGTTTTTCCAATGAACTTATCACATTCCCAGTGCACTAGAATAGCATTGGTTGCAAAAGGGCAAATTGTATAATGAACCTGCCTCCTCACAGAACCTGCTGGACATCTTGCAATACTGCCAACAGCTCACATTCAGTATTGGACGTGGACCACACCAAGAATGTTTGCTATGAAGACTCTGGCTGGTTCAAAAGCTTGACAATAGCTTAACCCTTCCTACCACTTTCAAATCCAGCTTAAAAACCAAAGCATGAGAAAAAGTTAGGACCATCTCATGGGCCTTTACTATTCTGTACAAAATGGGGCAGTAGGTCTTAATTTAAATGGACAATTGGACACATTGAAAATGCAACCTCACCATTTATATTAATAATCCCCCTTATAGATGTCAAGAGCAAGCACTAGATGGAGATGCAAACTGAGAGACTTCCCTTCTTACCCAAAACGTTGGTCCCTCTAATTCAGAAATGAAGTACGTCAGCAGGACTGTCAGGGAAGCTAACGTTGCCCATCCTGTATCTGCTAGGGACATGATGCATCTGATTCTTTTCACTGGGACTACATTCACTGAAAACAAAATAAAACTCTTGTGTTCCTGCTTTCTAAGAAAAAATTCTCTTTTCCTTCCAACTAGGAGGGGCACTGTGTTTTAAAAGTATTTTGCATTTTTTGAGGAAATAAACTACACTATAATTTAGGATATTCTCTGTCACAAAATAACTTAGTTAAGCTAAACTATATAAAAATGTCTTTTTTTCTGTTGAGTCCTTCATTAATACAGGGACTAGAAAAAATGTCAAGCTGTCAGTAACTTTTCAAAGATGAAGCTAGTAGTTTGCTAGTCATCCAAGTCCTTGGCTAATAACAATCTGGACCTTCACTATAGTATGTGCCAGATTTAAATATGTGCTGGGAATCCTGGGAGGTGACCGATAGACATGGCACTTGATTTGAAACAATGATTTGAGAGAACTAAGACAATATTGCTGGGCATAAACAGCTGATTTGGACTAACACACATTGTCAGGTTTGCAACATTCAACCCAAAAGCCCCGGAGTACCCATACTAGAACACCAGAAGGATCTATGGTTGCAAACACATTTCTCATTCCTATCAGCTGCTTTTTTTATTACCCATTCTTCTACTTTCTCTCCGGCAACCAACCTGGAACTGTCCCTTGAGAACAGAGTCTTCTGCTGAGACTGTGGCATGAAGTAAGGATGAAGAGGGGTGTGAAGGATGATGAATGAACAAAAGCGGTTCACAGGCTCTCTTCAGTAACCAAATCAGTCCATAAGATGAGGTTGAAAGCATCTGCAAAGTGTGCACATGGGGGCTGTGACACTACTACTGGTAAAACCACCCAACCATGGTATCTGCAAGGAGAAGAATGTCGAGTCTTTGGTCATTAGTATGTTAGGGAAAGCCAATATAAAAAACCTGGGGTCCCCCTTTCAATTGCAATTCTGTTAATTTGTAAACACTTTTATAACACTGCCTACCATTTATAGAGGACTTTTAATTAACAAACTTTACAAGGGAGATCAGTATCATTAGTCTTGTTTTATAGATGGGGAAACTGAGGCACAGAGCGAGGAAATGAACTATCCAGAGGCAAAGGCAGGAACAGAAACTATGACTTCTGAGTCTCAGATCAGTGCTCTGTCCAGTAGACTTGCGCGGCGTACATTGGAACAAAGGAACACAATAACTTCCAAGTGAGTTTTAAGTCATGAGGGAAGTGATCATTATTGTGTATTCGGAGAAGGCTCCTTGTTTTAGCATCTTTGCCTAAACAGTCCTCGTTCTCCCTCTACATCCCAGCTCTTCTTTAGCGATATTTTTCCTTCTTCCACCTCTTTTTTTCTGTATTCCTTTAGTTTCATGTTCCAGTCTCCTCAGCCAACAAGTCTCAGTCCCCTCTCTTCTTCCCATCTCTGTACAGTCCCAGTATTTCCACCTCCTATCAAATGGGTTCAGACCTCTCTCGTAACTCCTGTCCAGTCTATCTCTTCTCCCTCTGGTCCTGGACTCACCAAGCTGCCGTCACTACTGCTTTTCTTCTCCCCTGTTCTGGGTATTTCTGCGTCTTTTTGGAATCAGGTTCCTTGTTCCTCCAGACTGCCAGGGACTATCTGACTGAGCAGAGCTAGGCTCTGTGATCTCAGTTCTGGTGCTCGGCCACACCTCAGCCCATGCAGGTGAGAGCGCATTCGGTTACTCTGTGAAGATGGTCCCTGTGCTATCTGCTCAGAGCTAGGTCTCTTGAAGGGCTGCAGCATGCCCAGTGCGGATGGCGTGTTTGGAGGTTTTAGCTGCTAAGCTCTAAATCTCTCTGGCACAACAGAGAGTTTTCAAAGAGGTCTTTGGACAGGTTTTTTCGTGAAAGGCACATCCCTGACCTAAAAGCCCTGCTGCCACCACATGTCAAATTCCTGCTCCGAGGAAGAGCTTTAGGGAAGATCACCAGAATTTTATGAACATCACAAAACACTACATTTTTCCTGCAGCATCATTCTTGGAAATGGCAAAAGCATTTCCAACCACTGTCTTTTGGCTGCAGTGTGCCCAAAATATTCAAGCCAACTGGCTAGCTCGGCAAAGAAGTCGTTTAAAAAGGGGCTTTATGGAAGAAGTGTTGGGTCGGTACAGGCAATGCTACCAGCCGCACCTACAAGAAGGAGTTTGGGGTTATAAAAATAGACTGTTGGGATAGCTTTGGAGTGGTGTATAGGCCCAGAAAGTCCCATGGCAGTTCAGGGGAGTGTTTGGAGGGAGCTTTCGGGTATAATATTGGGCGTGAAGGTTTCATGGGGATGACAGTTGGGGGCTAGCACTAAATATTTCCAGTGAGAGAGAAGAAATAGCTAAGAAGGAATAGGGTGGTCTAGGGTTGGGAGGGCCAGGAAGATGATACTCGGTTCAGCTGTAGCTTCTCCTACCTGTTTGCTCTTTCGGGTAGATTCAGGTGCACGTAGCTGAAGTAGGTGCGGGAAGGTCCGTTCCTGCTGGCTGCTCAGCTCCCTAGAAGGGGGATTTTGTTGGGTGGCGGAGCCTGGCTTGCACTCTGTCCACTTTCGTGTTGCTAAACTCCCTGGCAAAGCAGCTAGACTTATCTTGACAGTAGAGTTTTTTCCCCTCGTGGATACCTGCTGTCCCTTGTAAGCTACCTGGGACAGCATTACTCAGTTCAGGATATTTTTGGGTTAGGCATGTACATCTGCAGGGTAAGATAGGGGTTTTTTGCTGTCTTTTTTTTTGGTGGTCCTGTTATACCCTCCCCTGGAGGGGCTAGAGACTAGCTTGATATTGGTACAATGTCTTTCCTCCAAAAAGATCTGACAGGTCTTAGCCCTCCCATTTCCCAGGACTCTTTCTCTCTCTTACTTGTGGACATTGAAGCAGTACATGAGAATATTTTCCAGAAAATATTTCTATCAGTTGTAACATCAGTTTATCTGAGTGAAGCCAGTGCGAGCCGTAGCATGGGCAGATTGTTTGGCTCCACTCCATTTCCCACCAGTTCTAATAAGCAGGTGGAACTAGTGGGAATTCTTTTGTGAAGTACTTTCCTATGGGCAAGGCCTTGGGAAGATGCACACATTTCAGACTCAAGACAAGGATTTCAGAAAGAAAGCGCCTGAAAAGAAAATCCAAACAAAAATTAAAGAGATCTACCACACTGAATCTGCATAATTAAATATGCAAATCACCCAATGTTTCTTATCCATTGGCAGTGGACCTACTGTACATGGCAGTAAAACAGCAGATCTCTGCCAGAACACAGCATCATAAAGAAAGAAGCTAATTGGATTTGCAGGCACCCATTGCTAAACCTTGAAGTTGCTGGAATGAATATAAAGGAACAGGAGCTCAGCTCACAGCTGTCTTGGGCTCTGAGATACTCAACTGACAGCTCGTTAGTTTGTGACGTCCCCATAAAATTAGAGCTTTGGAGATACCTGATTTATCTGCTGGCTATGCCCTCCCCAAAGCTAAGCACACATGACATCCCTTGTATATTCCCATACACGCACATGAAACCATTACACTTGTGGTTGTACACTTTTCAAGTCTCATAAAGCAAACAGGGAAAGATGGGTTGGTATTTGGGTAAGAGACTCCCCCAGAACAGGTGGGTATTGGATAAAGTGATTTTGGTATGATTTTTTTTTTTGAAGGGTGCCATCTATGCTGAAAACCGTGGTGTAGTGAAGACATTCCTAGGCTAGCTTCAAATGGTATAACCTGGGTACTAGATGCAGTTGTAATAAGGTACAGGGAGCTCTACCTGCATTAAATTACCCTTAGGAAAAAAGGAGTAATTAGCCTTCACAAGGCTCTGTGCTGTTGTGGGTAGATTGTTTCTAGTTCCTGAGCTAGCATGTTTAAAGGTTCACTAGATGGAAGTCTGCAATGTAGAACAGTATAGCGTGAAGCTGGTTCTGACTTTCAGGGCAACTAGTCTGTTTTTAATAGCATCAGCCTTATCTTTATTAGAAAAATAAATGAGCTTAATTTCAATCACGTGAGAACAAACAGCATGTGCCAGATGTTAGTCCCGGTGTGTAACGTACTCCTGAAAGGCGTTCAGATACTACGGTGATGAGCGGAGTAAAATAGTTAACCTGACAGCTTAGGCTCAAATGAATGTTTCCTTTGTCAATGGTTTCACTGATTGAAGTTAACATGCAGCTTTACTCTCTTTGTTCACACTAAGACTGTACTGTCTTGTTTATGATATGTTGCCCTTTGGGCATGTTCACCAGATTCCTGGCACTGCACGGTGAATTCTGGAAAATTTTGTTCAGCATTGCACGACATACCCAAGCTGCCCAAAAACTAACTGGAGAGGAATTGTGATATTTCAGTAAATTCTTGCTGCAGACCGCTGTTCTGAATTTAGAAATCATTCAGAGGGACTGTGGCTCAAATGGACAGCAGCATGCTGTGCTATGTGTATGAGTAGGTGACTTCCAGACAAACTGACCTCTGGAGAGTGGAATGCAGAAAGGTATCCAGAAAAGACATTTCTGCAGTAACTGGTGCATCATGGGACACCAGTGGGAAGACAATTTGCATTTACTGTGCCAGAACAGGACTGAGAGAGACCCACAGAGGCAGCTGATTGATTGAGCTAATTCCAATTGAGGTTAATCTTGCAAGAAATCAGGGTAATTTATACAGATTGGTAAATAGTGAAAAATTGATTGCAGCAAATTTGTACCAGTGTAGCAAGGGCACTTCTCAGTGAGTTAAGGACAATCCAATCAATTAAATCTCTAGGCTAGACAATGCCTAGGGAGGGGACAGATTCACTTGAGGCAATCCAGCTACGGGATGAAATTTTTTTCAAATTACAGAGGAGCACAGAATGAAACCAGTGTCCGACTACCTTTAGAATTTGCTGGAAAACCTTCCTGTTTGACCAAGTTTTTCTGTCATAATCCAAATGACATTCATAACATCAAATCACACCCCCGGCTCCCCAAATTTCCGTATTCTCTTTCCCCAGACAGAAAGCTGCCTATAATCCAGAGTACATCCAAAAAAAGTACACTCTGGAATTTGCTCTTCCCCATCTACCTTACAGGACTGGTACTTGTATACTGCAGCGGTGACGAGTGTTTCAAACCCTTAAATTATATTGCTGGATTTTCAATTCATCCTAGCTATATATTTTTCTAATCTATAGTACTGAGAATGAATGCACCTCAAAAGCATAGTAGACACCATTTCCATTAGTCAGAAGAAATGTCCACAAAATCTGTGGAAAATATCTGCAAAATCCCCACCATTTTCTCTATATTTTGCATTCCCCCCTTGTCCCTGGTCATAAATCATTTTGTTCCTGCAATCGTGTGGTGCAGCAGAAGCACAGCTAAGATACTGCTTTGAGACTGAACCTCAGGCTCTGCAGCTTCTGTTGTGGGAAAGGGGAGACTCTACCCGGTAATTACACTGGAATAAAAAGCAAATTGTGGACCTGTAGACAATGCCCTTTTAGATAAAACTGCAGGGAAAACACTGTGTTCCCACTGTAAAGCTGGTATTATGTTAGACATTTTACACAAATAATCTGGGTTGCTTGTTACTTATCTTTCATATAACAAACTGGCTTTTATTTATCTTTTTCTTCCTCAGCCCATTTTGCCATTCCCATAATGTGAACATTATATCACTTGTCACCTGGTGTCAGATCACTCTACCTCTTCTTAAGAGACATTTACTTTTTTGGGGTTGAGTCCATTTAAGGATTGCTTGGTATGTCATTGCCTTTCCTTTTACCCACTCCTTACGTGAGGCCCGATCAAAATCTCCGAGAAGTAAAAGGAAAGATGATTAAGTTTATTTCAATGAAGTTTCGATCCACGCCTTGGAGAGAAGGGCTTCTCATACCTCGCTCAGAGCTACACTTATCAAAATATTCCTGTATTTTCCTGATTTAATGTTTTTAGTAACAGGCAAGATTTTTAGCTAGTATTATATTAATACAGTTGCACAGAATTCATAACTGCACCGTGAATATTCCCCCCAAAAGACTCACCTTTTATTAAGGCTTTCTCTAACATGTCATTCTAGTCTGAGAAATGACTGTAAAAGTGGCATCATAGGATTCCTTAACTCAGTTCAAATGTGCTCAGTTCACAAGAAAATATCCACGTCTAAACTAGGGAAAAAGGTGTATTTCGGACACGTTTTGGCTAACATTAATTAATGTCTCTTGAAACCTAGTGTAGATAAAACAGGTATACTTTTAAGGTGTTAGCTAATCAAGGTAAATTTAGGAGGCATCTAGGTTTCATATCCACCAGTTTAGGCATGTTAAAAGTACAACTTGCTTTGTATGCATTGGTACTGTAACCTGCTAATTAACATGTGTTATGTAATATGTTTTAAAATAAACCAAGTCATGTCTATATTAATTCTGTAGGGCTAACAGGAATAACAATTTAACTATTACAAGCAAAAAATATGCATCTGAGATGTACATAATCTGGGCCAGGGGAATAAAGAGGTGGCATTTTTGCATAATTAATTGTTGGAATACTTTAAGAGGGAAGTATCTTTTGCAAAAGCTGACCCTGCTGTGCATGTTCCTGACGTTAGCCTGCACATTCTGGTATGAATCTGTTTTCAAACACCATCATAATGCATTACTACACTGATGCAATTTGCCACTCCAGACCTGACTCTGAAGCAGATACACCTGAGATGTACAGGAGCAGAGTCTCTGAATGTTTCCAAAATCCCACTGCCATTTAATCTAACATTTTCTTAGGACTCACTTCAGATAAAGCGATGTTGTGCAGACTACATCCCTACTCAGACTACTAGGAAAAGGCAGGGTGGCACTTTACTAACTGGTTCAGGGAAGCATGAGCATTCATAAGTAAGAGCCCACTGTCCGAATCTATGAATGAACTGCAGAAAAGTGTTGTTGTTTTTTTTAAACAGAAGAGAGACAGAGGGAGGGGGCATTGCTGAGAAAGTCAAAAAGTGGGTAGATTTGAGCAAGAGGAATAAGCAAGGTATTTAACACTTTGAGGGATATAAGAGTTAACAATTGGAATTAATAGCTAGTTCGGTATTGTCAGAACCCACAAGTTGAGCCGGCCTGGTTCTGTGTTGACCCCTGGATAGATGAACCTGGGGTATAGCATAGAAACAACGTCAAAAACTTGGTGCCAGAGACCATACATAGAAAGCGGCAGTTGACATCTGATGTCAGGGTAGATTTGGCCAGAGAAGAAAGGTTCTCATTTGCAGTGAGTGTTGGACCCATCAAACAATAGCCAGAAGAGCAACTCTGATTCAAACCAATGCAGGCAATGAAGGCTGAGATGAATATAAACCTACACCATAAAGGAGAAAAGTAGCTCGGCTGCTGGGCATAGGACTCTCTGAAGTTTGAGTAGTAATTTGAAGTGTAAAAACAAAAAAAAAAAGAGCTGTAACAAGAAGAAAGGAAAAAGCAAAGGTGGGTAAAAGCTTTAGGCCAGCAATGTCAAACTCGTATTGGATGGAGGACCACATTCCCTCCTTCTCAGGTGCCTGCGGGCCACATCCTGATACTCGAGCCGGCAGCCCCAGCGGTTCAACGGGCAGAAGCTCTGACACTGGTGCTGTGGCTTCCTGTGATCGCAGCCATGGTTGCTGGGTTTCCTGTGGTGACAGACAGAGCCCTGGTGACAGCTGGAGTGCTGGCAACCTGAGCAGCACCGCGGGTAGAAGCCCCTTCACCGCAGCCCCAGTGGCCAGAGCTCTAGCTGCAGTGGTGGGGCTTCCCATGGCAGCAGTCAGTGCCCCAGTGAGAGCTGGGTGCTGGCAACCCCAGCGGCACCGTAGGTTCCCACGGGAACAGCCCACATCCCAGCGAGAGCCAGAGTGCTGGCAGCTCCAGCACCACCACAGGGAAAAGCCCTGCTACCATGGCCAGAGCCAGGCCTCTGGTCAAGGAAGTGGGGCAACCGGGCTCTGGTGAGAGCCCAAGCACAAGCAGCTCCAGCAGCAGCATGATCAGAAGCTCTGCCATCATGGCCAGAGTCCACTGAGCCAGGCCATTTGTCCCGGCTCTGGCTGCGGTGGCACGGTTCTTGCCTGGCAGGCTTCTTGGTGCTGTACTTCCAAGGGTAATGGCTGCTGCCATGGGGAGCCCCACCACCACAGCCAAGCTGGGGCAAAAGTCCGCGGGCTAAATGACCCGGGTCAGTGGGTCGCATCTGACCCACAGGTAGTATGTGCGACACCCCTGGTTTAGGCTGAGGTAGATTCAAAGAAAGGAAAAGTCCTAATAATATTCCAGAGAAGCTGACAAATAAGCTACAGAGAATGGAGCTATGGAAAAGAGAAGCGTGGGGTCCTGGGCAGCTCTCAAATTTCTTGTCTTGGGAGCAATATTTAATAAAATAACAACAAAGTCTGAGACAAAGGAAAGAGAACACGTTTTTTTTTCCCCAAGGAGGATTTCACTTCTTGCAGAATAGAAACGCTTGGGTGAGGTCAAGGACTAGCCATCAGGATAGGGAGTTAAAGGAATATGAGAGGCCATTTGTAGGGAAGTAATGTCCACAATCACAGTGATCAGTCACAACTCGAAGGGAGAGGTTCATAGATTCATAAATTGTAAGGCTGGAAGGGACCTCGGAAGATCATCGGGTCCAGCTCCCTGCACCAAGCAGAAAAGACAACTGGGCGTCAGGTGACCCTGGCGAGGTGCCCGTCCAGTCTCCTCTTGAAGATTTCCAGCTTGCACCACTTCTGGAGGGGGCTTATTCCACAGTCTGGACACCCTAAGATGTTTTTCCTAATGTTGAGCCTGAATCTCTGGAGAAGAAGAAACAGAGCCTTAAGGCCCCTCTGTACCAGCAGGAAACCTAGGAAAGGAAGAAGCTTTCCCACAAAGAGAGAAGTTGAGAACGCTTCCCCATGTCCACTGGAGATAAGACAAGAAGCAATGCAATTAAACTGTGGCAAGGGAGACTTAGTTGTTTCCCCCCCGCCCAATGTCTAATCTAAGAATAAAGATAGTTAAGCACAGAAAGAGATTACCTAGGGAGGTTTTGGAATCTTCATTATTGGAAGTTTTTAAGAGCAGGTTCGACAAATATGTCAGAAAATGGTTCACATGGATGCTTAAAGGGTGTTCCACCTGTTTTCAATGATTCACACAACAGCAAGTAGAAGGAGAATTCAAACTGGAGGGGCACAGCAGGACACGGGATGCACTTTTTCACTTGAGACTGAACATGTTGTGTCTTTCTTGCTTCGCTAACATCTGCCACAAGGCTAATGAAATAAAGTTTCTGCCTCCAGCATAATTTGGGCTCTTGGTTAATTGTCTGTAGACATCACAAATCTCCCCCTCATTCCCAGCTCTGCCTCTTGCTTGTGGGTTAGCATCACACCATCACACAGGCTGTTAGGCGTTTTTCGGAGTTCCCTCACACCATTCAACCAGCTGGTCAGAAGTACAAACGCCTGCCGCCTAAGGAATCTTATGTGCTTGGCCTAACTTCTCCTGAAGCTGGTTTGCATGGGAAGAGCCACAAACAGCATTGCTGAGGCAAAGATCAAGGGAGAAAAGGGGCACCCAAACCTTGCACGTAAGCCTATTTGTTGCCCATCAGGACTGTGGGCATAGCCCACCACTCAACATACTAGCCCCTGCTAATTGGGGGAGCTAGGGAAGCACAGGAACAACCAAATTCAGGGGACAAAAAGTACAAAGACAGGACAGGAGAGCAGGTCACTGGTTCAAAAAGAGCGCACCAGGGCCAGGGCTTGCACATAGGATACCCGCTTGCATGTGGGGAGTATCCAAAGCCCCAGACGGATGGTCTGGGAGGGAGGACAGAGAGAGCAGCACAGACTTGACCATAGGGTGGCCATCGAGGGACATCAAGAATAGAGGCGAGTTGCATTGAGTGCACAGCGATCGTGTTCTTTTGACCACTCTGAGCTGAAGGACATCTTTCGCTTGGGCGTTTTGAATGAAGGGCGATGTCGAACTGATTTTGAAGACCAACGGCGGAAAGTCGTAACATTAAGGACGTCATTAGGACACACGACAGATAGGATCTTTGTTGGCATTGCGATGTGTAGGGCATGTGCACCCTCTGAGGGAGCTCCCCTTTCGCCGGCGCCCGTGGGCAGTCGCCGTGGCCTCCCCCAGCCTCCGGGGGCCTGCAGCATTCACGTTGGTTGGCATTCGCAGCACCAAAACCAACACCGGATGAATTAATCTATCTAGTAAAGTCTGACAGCGGGCGCCTGAAGCGAAAAGCAGAGGACCTCAGGGTGTCGACAGAGGACGGAGCGGCCGCCGACAACCCCGCCAGCTCCGCGCAGGCACGTTTTAGGCCTCGGCTGTTGGGGTTTCACCCAAATGACTGCGGAACAGGTTTGGCCTTGACAAAGGTGTTAAAATAAAAAGCAGCCGCAGCTCAGGGACCCTTGCACTGGGGACTTCGTGGGGCTCCCTACGGGGAGCCACCGGCCTTCTTCCCGCCCCCTCAGAACGAGGCTGGAACCAGGCGGCCCCACCCCTTCCGCCCCGGCCCCGCCTCCCGCGGCTGGCGCCGAACTTCACCTCCAGCCTCACCCCCCCGCCCCCCGCCCCCGATTGGCCGCTACGCCCGCCACTCAGCGCGCGGCGGGTCTCCGGAGGCCCGCGGGAAGCCCCGCCTCCCCGCCGCAGCCGAGGCTGCCATTGGCAGCGGTGGCTGCCCCTCAGGGGGGAGCCCGTTTCCGGTTCCGCGGGGGGCGGCAGCGGTTGTGCCTGTGAGTGACACACAATGAGGCGAGCGGCCGCTGCGGGGCCGTGAGGGGCCGGGGCCGGGGCCGCGGCCGGGCCGAACCGTGGGGAAGGGGGGAAAGCGCTGAGCCCAGCCATGGACAATCAGGTGAGGGGGGCGGGGTGGGGGCGCACGTGGCAGCGCGGGGCCCGCCGCGGGGGGGAGGGGCGGCCGTGGTGCCCCCATCCCCTTCATGGCCGGGGGGAGGGGCCCAGCACGCGCCATGGCCCCGCCCCCTGGCATGGGGGAGGGGCAGGGCACGGGGCCGTGGCCCCCCCGCTCCCCCCCTTCGGGGGCGGGGCAGCACCCACACCCACCTCGTGTGGGGGGCTGGGGTGAGTGAGGCAGTAGGGCTTACACCCCCTGTCCCATCCTGGGGTGGGGGTCCCCCCCAAAAAACTACCCACTCTGGTGGTAGGCATGAGCAGAGAGGGCCGGGGGGGGGTTGACCCTATCCCACGTCCACTCGGGGTAGCACAACTTTCTGCCCCTAGCGCTGAGGTGCCAGCATCCAGCTCTGCCACATCTCCCGGCTTGGTCAGAAGTGGCATCATGATGGTCTGCCGCCCCTCTTTTGAGGGCCGGGGCATCATCCACAGCGGTTCTCATGGGGAAGCGGGGAGCGGCATGTAGCATCAGTGCTGGTGCCGGGGTCCTGTCCTGGAAAACGGGGTATTACCTTGCTCCTGCAACCTTGCTGCAAGTTGATCTTGCCAGGATCGAAAGCAGGCTGTGCCTCTCTCTTCCTAGCTGTATTTTTTTTACGTTTGCGCACAATGTAATCTTGAAGCCTGAGTCTCTACAGGCCCATAAATTTACATGTGAAGCTCAGCTAAGCTCTGGTGGTTAATCCAGAAGTGACAGTGAATGGATCTAATTGTTGGTTTGGAAGCGGTTGGTGTTATCAAACGGAGAAACTGGAGGTGAGAGTTCAAGGCCTTCGTTGAGAAGTCGCAGGACATAGTCATTTGTGTCAACAAATAGGTTTAAATTTCATTTTATTGTAGACGGCTGGGCAAAAATTGGATTCCTTGTATTTCCAAACAGAGCAAATTGAAACGTTTTGGTGGGGAGCATTTCAATATAGGTTCTTTTCAGCTATTGGTTTAAATCAGAGCTGCTCGACCCCTGACCTGAGAGCCGGATATGGCCTTCGGGGCTGCATGATCCGGCATGCGGAGCTCTACATGGATCTGGAAATTTGACATTGGAGTACTAGTGTCAATTAACCCTGTCACTGCTCCACTGCCACTGCTTCCATGCAGCAAGGCCCAGATCTGATCCGGCACAGCTGGATCAAGCCCGTGGGTCAGATCCAGCCCACAGACTGAGGTGGTATCACTTATCTGGTCCTCGGAGCGAAAAGGTTGGGCACTGTTGATTTAAATCCTGATGATGGCTAATCAGACTTTTACCTAAAAAGAATGTCAAGTACCATTTCCACTTTAAACTCCACTGTTGTTTTACATTTCACTTAGTGCTTCCTAACCTGATTTTAACTAAGACATGTATGGGATTTTTCAGTCATTTCAGCTCTTATGACAAACCTTTATAAATTGCAATTACCCTTCTCTGGAGTGGGGAGGTAATTGGGTGCAGTAGCAAAATTTAAGGCAAGGTTACAGCTATTTAGTGCATGAAGCTATAGAATAGAATGGATCTGTTGGAAAGAATTCTTACTCGAATACCATGGGAATGATGTCAAGAGGTTTTGCCCACCGAGGTCAGGGTTTAGGCAGACTCTCGCTAGTTGCATTATCTCATGCAAGGTTCCTTTGTTTTGAGTAAAACATGGTTTGTCTTTTTGTTGGAATCTCAAGATTTGTAAGCCTAGGCAAAGGGCACCTTTTTTGGGAGACAGACAGACAGAGGAGACCTTAGTCTTTCATGCTGAGTTGTAGCCCATGGAGGTGACAAGGCCAATGTGCAAAAGAACAAAATGATCTACTGAGAGAACTTAAAGATGACTCAGAAAAATGGTGAAAGAGCGATCCCCTGGCTTAGACTTGAGGGATCAACAGATATATGAAGATGTTTTATGTTGGAGCTGGTAGCCTAAATCAATACTCTTAAAATCATTTGACCCTTAATGAGTTGTTTTTTTCAGTTAAGGAGCTGGATGAGAGCTTAGAAAATCATTGTTCAGTTCCTGGCTGTGCCATGGACTTCCTGTGTAATCTTCAGCAAGAAGCTTAGGCCAAGGTTTTGAAAGGTGACCTGTGATTTTTCAAAAAGTGCTGAGCATGCACCCGTTGAAAATCAAACTACTGTTATCTATATTAAATTGGATACTCAAAATCACTATCAACTATCTATCTGTGCCTTAATCTCTGGTGTTAGTCTTTATTGGTAAAATGGGGATAATACCTTTTCTGCTTCCTGTATTTGCTAGAATATCAGCATTTTAGAGCAGGGACTATCTCTAACTACATATGTATTCAGTGCCTAGCATAGTGGGGACGCTGATCTAATTTTGGGGCCCATGCATGCATGTGTAAAACAAATAGTGAGGAATAATGTTCCCATTCAGAATGCCAGCTGATAGTTGACTAGGTCACGCCTCCATTTTGAAACTGAAAACAAATACATTTCCCCCATAAATCTTAGTTAAGTGGAAATAAAAGTCAAAAGCAGTCCTGCCTTCATGTGAGTATGAAGTTCCGGTCTCTAGCTTTGGACATTTAAGTGCACTCTGAGATGATCATGGTTCCTGCTTTAGTTTGTATAATGTTCACGTGTCTAGTCTAGTAAGTACATAGATAAGACTCTCAGGTGAGTTGTTTCTTCTGAACTCATGCTAAAAGTTTTTTAGTTTTCTGTGTGGTTAATTACACTGACCTGTCCTCTGCAGCATACATCTATCTCCTATAGTCTCCTAGGTGAAACAGATCTGCAGTAATATGTACATCATCTTAATAAACGTCACCTGTTTCTTCCGTGCTATATGTAGTAACGTTTTTGTTCCTTGAATAGAGCACTTGGTTCACCTATTTGTAGTGTTATCTGTTTAATACTAATTAGATTAGCAGTTTGCAGGTGCAGTTCAGCTGCCTCAAGTGTGGGAGGCTGTACAAATGCACATGAAAGCGAAGTTCCTGCCCTTAAGGAGTTTGATTTTTTTTTTCCTCGAAAGTATTGATGAAATATGTGGTAAATACTGTGGAACATCAGAGTTTTACTTTCTTGTAAATTACATGATTCTTCTGCTAGAAAATAGACACAATATTGTATTCATATAGTTCCACATGAGCAGTCCATGAAAATTAATCAGTGTATAAAACTTACAATGCAGATAAGCTTTCTTTAGTTCCTACAAGAACTTTAAAAACGGTAAATCAAGTGCTGTAGTAAAAAAATGGCAACTTGAAAAATTGATGTGCACATAATCTAACCTAGTGATTCACAATCTAATATCTTTTTTTTTTTCTGCCAATGCTGAAAATTCTGCCTGGGATCTGAAAATCAGATTGCTGTGCTCTGACATACCTGTAATAAAGATTCTGCAATAAAAACTTAGCTGGTGATGCATGAGACAGAAAAGCCCATCTCTCTTCTATAACTGTATTGACTCCGCAGTGTTAGTTCCATCAAACTAAGTAGGTATGACTTAGAGACACGGAATAGATTTATGGTGGTAGGAGCCATTTTTAAAATCACTTTTCAGACTGACTACAGCATTGGTTTAGAGAATTTGTCGGGGTGTCAGAGACATTTAATTTTCTTTAACAACTTATAGTTGTGGATCTCAAAGCTGTGTAAAAGTGTCATCACTACTACATTAATCGTTATTCTGCACCTCTCTTCCCCTTCCAGTGCACAGTACAAGTGAAACTGGAGTTAGGGCATCGAGCCCAACTGCGGAAAAAGCCCACCACTGAAGGGTTTACTCATGACTGGATGGTATTTGTCCGTGGCCCAGAACAATGCGACATCCAGCATTTTGTGGAGAGGGTGGTCTTTCGGCTACATGAGAGCTTCCCAAAGCCCAAACGTGGTGAGTATATTTTTTGGAGTGTCTGGTTAACCACCATTTGATCTCCTTTGTATGGCTGGTCATTGTGCAGTCTAGATTTTGCCTTGCACTGTTAGGTTTCTGTAAAATATTTTCTTAAGGAGGAGCAAAACATAAATTGCATACACACAAGCCTTGACCTTTGCAGGTGACTAAAATCCTTAAAATATTGGGTGAGGATGGGCCTAGGGATTTCTCTGTTTTTGTCACTGAGTAGATATCAGAATTTCTACAAGTCCTACCCTTTCACAAATGCCATTTTCAGCTCAGTACTTAGTAACATAGTATTTAGCATCAGGAATGGTGACAGGCCTCATTTTCCTAAAATTCAGTATTTTTGAAGTACCAGGTCAGGAAGACTTGGTCATGTAGGTATCTTATAGATACTGCCTTACAACAGTCATTTGAAGAGTCAATGCTGTGAAAAGTAACGTGAAAGGTTACAGTTTGTTTGGGTTTTTTTTAATCCTGTACATCTACTATACACGTTGACTATATTTACTGCAAGTTAGTGCAATAAAATTGATATATGGTAAGCAACCGGGTTGCTGAACTGGAAGTTAATTTATCAGAAGCCTTGAATAAAACTAACAATCTGTTGTGCTGGAATCCTTGTCAACCAATGTAATTACTTTATAACAAACATCTATATTAGGATTGTATATCCTCTTTGCTAAGCAGATTGCTGTATTACCCTGCTCTAAAAACAACAGTTTATTTCCCTTCTTGCTTCTCACTTGCCTGGTTAAGGTTCCTCATCTCCCAGCCTGCTTTAACCCAGCCTTTCTCTGGTCAATAGATTAATTCTGCAGCCCATCAAGACTATGCCTAAGTCGGCCTGAAAGGTTGTGGAAAGTCACTTGCAATAACTTGGAGCAAGGGACTGCTGGCAAGGTTGTACAGCGCAGCGAACACGTGAGAACTACTGGAGAAAAAATTGTAAAAATAGTGTAGCAGAAGAACAAAAGCTGCCTGCTAAATAGTCTGAACACTTCTTCTGAGATCATATGGGCATTATTTGTTTATGGTACAATTTTAAAGTGAAAAAAGTTAAAGTCAAGCAGTTCTTATTTCAGGCATGCACTTCCCTGTTGTAGGAGCTTTTGGAATTATTGGAGTGTATCTGTTGGTATGTTTAGGACTGAGAATGACTGACTATTCCTATATTAGAGGAAATTAACTTGGTAGATGCTAAGTTTTAAGGGAAATATCACTTCCTAATCAAACCAATTCTTTGAAATACTTTAGAAATAAACAGTATAAAAGTCTTTCAGTAATTTTCTCTAGTGACTTAACTGACTTTATTTACATTTACTGTAATGCATTAACTACGTTCAAGCATAAAAGTATCCTCCTTTCCTGAGATGAGAGTAGTCTGTTCCTGTTACGTCTCCAGTGGGACCAGTTATGTACAAAATAGCACTGACTGCTTTCAAAGAGAGCTACAGCCATCATGCCTCTGTTACTGGGACTTGCAGTGAAATGAGAATTTTGAGAAAATGAGAATAATTAAAAGTATTGGCCACAAAGGGTGGCCTTAAGAATACATTTGAGAAGTATTATAAGTTGAATAGGACACGTTTTATAAAACACATCCCAATATGCAGTAAGATTGGTTTCACCTTGCAATTTGTATCTGTGTGTCTGGGATTGAAATAACATACATGCTGTTTTGCTGCATACAGGCTGTGTTTTAATTCCTTCATGCCGTATATATAAAATATTTCTTACTTGGTATGTTTCATTCTGGTGATGAGAGTTTTGCAGACTGAAGTTGTTACTACATTTAACAGATCTCTATTTTTCAAAGCAGACAATATCCTAGATTCCCTGAAGAGGATCTACTGTCTCCAAACCATTGCCATCATGTGCAAATGGTTCTAGAATCCTCTGAGTCGGATGCTAGTGTATACAAAGTGCAATGGCAAATGGCACAAAAGATTCCAGGTCCTAAAGATACAGAGATGGAAATAGGACAAGGGACTGGGGCCGAGCAACAGATCCTTACTTAGCCAGGGAATCTTCATCCTGTTTGCTCAGGTTCTGTGTTAGTGGTGTGTCGTTCACTCAGTGTCAGAGTTGATATTTGGTATCATGAGCTCTGATGTTGTGTACTTTGGGGCTCCGATGTTGTGTACTTTGGGGGCAAGTTGTTCAACTGCTTGTTTCTGCAGGTGTAATATGCATGCAGCATTTACCTGCAGGTTTGCTGTGAGATTTGATTGCATTGACTAGAGGAACTGCTAAATTTTCCTTTTCTTGTGAGAGGAGTCAGGGAGAGGTTTTCCTTTCTCTTGTTAAACACCTGATCTTCTGGTTTGGTTTATCATAAAGGTCAGTGTTTTGAATGATCTCTGCATTGTAAGAGACCCACTTCTTATCCTTGTAATTATTTTGGTCTCTAATGTTATGTTATACTTGAAGCTAATGTGTTTGCTTCTTTTTCAGTGTGCAAGGAGCCCCCTTACAAAGTGGAGGAATCTGGCTATGCTGGCTTCATTATGCCCATTGAAGTATATTTCAAAAATAAGGTAGAGTCCAAGGTCTGGTCTAATTGTCTTGAGCTGTTACCAGATAGTGGAGCTATCTGGCGAAAAAGGACCTGAATTCTCTGTCTGTTTTATGTGTACTTGTTTATTACTCTAACAAATAGAACTTGACTGTGAGAGTTGGAAGTGGAAGCAAACTTTCTGCCACTTCAGAAAGAAAACTTAGTGTCTGATAACAGGGTGGAGTTGATTTAAATCAAATCAATTAAAATCACTGTTCAGGAAGCCTTGATTTAATCATTGTTTTCTACAAAAAGTGCATTCATATTGTTTGATATCCTCTATTCCAGGGGTTCTCAACCATTTTATGCTGGGGGTTGGCAAACCATGGACTGGCAAACTGCAAACCACAAGTGACTGGCATACTGTGGGCAGGCAGCCAACCCTTTTTTAAGCTCAGTATAAAAAAAGGTTGGCTGCTGGTCTGCAGTATGCCGGTCACTTCCAGTCTGTGGTTTGCCGGTCTGCAGTTTGCCAGTCCACGGTCACTTACAGTCTGCTGCAGCCAACCCTCCTGCAGAACAGCAACCAACCCTCCTGCAGAACGGCAGCCAACCCTGTGGCCCAGGGGTTGGGAACCCCTGCTCTATTCATTTAACTTCTTGAAACTTTACACTTTTAGAGAGAAGCAAGGGCTTGACTCTATGCAAACAAACTCGCAGAGAGACAAGAGGGCTGATGAGTAGGTCTGTGCGAAGTGGCTAGTGTTCACTTCGGGTTCAGCTGATTCGGGGGACAGCGGTTTGATTCAGTGACTCGAATCACTGTTCCGATTTTGATTTGGCTGAATCTGATTCGGAGATTCAGCAGCAGCTGAATCTCCAAATCAGCCAGATCAGGCCCATCCCCTGCTCCTCTCCCTGCCTGCCCTAGTTCCCAACACTTGGGGGGGTGGGGAGGGCCCTGGCTCAGCAGGTGCTGTTTGGGCAGGGGGCAATCCTCACTGCCCCCTGCTGCATGGGGGGGCTCTGCATGAGCCCCCGAATCCCCCCCCAGCCCCCGCAGGTGTCCCTCATGGGCCAGCTCCAGCCCTTTAAGAAAAAAAAGACCTGAAGAAACCCAGGGCTTACTGCTCCTGCCAGCGGGGGATGATCCCTGCTTCCTTGCACCACGTGGGGGCTCTGTATGAGCCCCCTGAAGCCCCAAGGCTGCCCCAGGAGCGGTGAGCCGCAGGGTTTTTCTTGGCTTTTTTTTTTTTTTCTTAAAGGGCTGAAGCCCTGGCAGGTGGGGTACCTGTGGGAGGGCCAGGAGAGCAGGGGGGGCTTGTGCAGAGCCCCCCATGCAGCGTGAGGCAGTGGGGATTGCCCCCCTGCCCAGCAGCACGTGGTAAGCACCAGGGCTTTTTTTTTAAGTACCGGGAGCTGGGGGGGGGGGGGGGGGCTGGGTGAGTGGGTGGGGGTCGGGGGTGGCAGGGGTCGCCCCATAGTCTCCTCCCCCATCCCCCGCCCCTAGTACTTACCAGCTCGGAGTAGCTGCAGCTTCCTGCTGTAGCCACCAGGGACTGTCCGAATCATCAGAGCTCTCCGAATCTTTGCCAAAGATTTGGGGATTTTTTTAATCTATTTAGACCTCTTAATTGATCCCCTGATTCCGTTCAGATTGGGAGATTTGGCCACCAAATAGGGCCAAATCTCCTCTGAATCGAATCACCACCCAAAGCTTTGCACAGCCCTACTGATCAGGTCTGTTATCTCTCATCCCCGTATACTACTGTCAACAAGGATGTTATCTCTGGGGACACAAATCCAGAGTTTGAGAACTGAAGCGAAGCATCACAGAGATGCTTAATGGGATCTTCTAGACTGATCACCAGTTCCTGTTGGGTACAGTGGTTTTCGTGGATCTTTACTAATCAGCAGAAGAACGTCTGGGAACCCCATACACTTGGACCCCTGATGCAGTTCATGGCCTGTTGTGACCCATTTATAAAACTTCTAAAAATGTTACATGAATATATTGTCTCAGGGTATATGATTAGAAGTTATAATCCCTATTCCGTGATGTTATCTTTGAACTTTAACATATCTGAAATGAAAACTATCTTTATATAGGCTTATTTAAAAAGAAAAAGCATCTTAAAAATGCGATTAAATAAAATAAATCTGATTTATTTATTTATTTTATAATTGTTGAGTTTTGTCCATCCTGTCTGATAATAGTGGAATATGGAAAAATAATATAATGATAGCCTGGCAGGTTGAGGGCTTGTCTACACCCAGGTTTAGTACAGTTAAAGTGATACAGTTCCTCTAGTCAGAATAGCTACAAAAATGTATAAAACTGGTTGTATCAATATTTTTTTCATGATATACAAGAATAAGCTGTGCCAATGTTAGGCACCACTGTTTTATTTGTGTGAATGCATCCATGCTTTGGGATATGCCAGTATAATTGTTTTGGTTAAAAATTAAACCTAACCTAAATGTCTCTGTCAGTATTCAGGTCCAAATCTAAGATTTGTGGACCTGTGGTATAGAAATTCAGTCTGTAATAGATGCTGTCAATCTGATTTCATGTTTATTTAAAAAAAATTCTAAGGATCTTAAAACTCTGTAACAAAATATGAGAATTAAAACATGGTATTAAGAGCGCATGGTAAAGATAAATGTTAGGTTTGCCTCCAAAAGTCATGGAAGATCCCAGAAACTAGCAGTTTGTCAAACTATTTTGTATTCTTCCTTTTTCTTGCTATGAGAGAGAAAGCATGGCAGTTACTTTGTTATAGAAAAAACTAGTACAAACCCAGAAAAGCTAGAAAAAAGAAAAGTTAAGTTACTGAACAGGTTACACTGTCTACTTTGCTGCCCAGAGACAGAGGTCTTGCCTTAAGTCTACCTAACCTACCTTGCAGCATCTCATTTACTAAAATGCCTCTCCTCCCCAGACTCATCAGGTTACCTCTACTTTCTTCCTACTTCACCACAATATCTCATCACAATGCTATTAGTTGTGAACACTTTTGAAGTAGTTTGATGCTTGTCTATTAGTTTCCCTTTAACTCTGTAGCCTTTGGAGTGCAAACCTTTGTTTCTGAGCCAGTAATAAGCTGGTTAAGGATTCTGACACACTTCCCGTTGTGCACTGCAGGGGAGCTCCTTTGTTGGACTATGGAGGATTTTGTGTGCGTGTGTGTGTGTGTGTGCGCGCCAGAGGCAGACTGTTCTAAGGCTAAAAGAAGCAGTCTGTGGGGTGAAAAGAAAAGTGGGCAGTAGAAGTGGGTAAAGGATGAAGGTTGGTGATAGAAGCAATTTTGCTAAACATAAGTACTGAAAAATTAAAGCAGTGAAACTTACCAAGTTTTTAAAATGCTGAGATTACCCATGTGACATTTGGTGTTTTGCAGTGGGAATACCCCCACCCCCTGTTTTATATCCTGCCTTCCGAATCGGTGTTCACCTTTAAAGGTCTAGACAAAAATGTGCTCTGCCAGATGGCTTCCAACTTTTGGCATGGATGAGCTGTCATTCAGTTTCTCTTCTCCTTTGTGGCTTATATTTTCTTTGCTTCTGTTGATCCCTGTTCTACTCAGTCTTCTGCTCCTCTTGCATTCCTCCTTGATATTCCCTGTAGCCCCTGGTCTTCCGTGCTTTTATTTTCTACCTTCTCATGCTATAATTATCTGTATTCTCCTATGTGCCCCCTCCCCCTACGGCTCTTCTCCATATTCCTTTATGTTCCCTGTCTCTATCTGATTCACTTTCATATTCACCTGCTCCGCATAGCCTATGGGACTGCCACTTTCCTTAGGGGTAGCTTGGTTTCACCTTTTTTGAGAACAGTGAGAGATGGTGGCCATCTTTGCCACACACGGTTTTAGTTTCTTTGTTTAGGTATGTGGGTCACAGTGGCCATCTCAACTGAGGGAAGCAGGTTGCACCTGTCCTGTCGAAAGCAGTAGGAACTGGAAATCATTTTAGGATACGGCATTTCTTTAAGATCTATTTTTCTCTCTCGTCCCAAGAGAGTAAACTTTCATTTAATAACAATGGCGAGGGGAAGGGGGGAAACCCACCTTTAATTCTAAAAGTGTCTTTACCGAAGCTACCCTTTATATCAGATCTACTATTTACCCTCTGTTAGTTTTTGTTCACATACATGTGTTTTTAAGACCATCACAACTATAGTCTGTCGCAAATTTTAACAACACATCAACATTAAACATTAGTAAAAGCAAGTAAGAAAACTACTGAAAATTCAAATGCCATTAAAGGTAACTTTCTGTGAAGTTTCATACCAAAGGATTGCTTATATGGAGAGAGAGGAACAGGACAAGAAACTTTAATGATTATGTGAAGAGAAGAGAAACAGGAAGCAGAAATAGTAGTGGCTTGAAAAAGAGCATGTGTTCTTGCTGATATTAAGGTACAAACTAAAATATTTGCTACTTAAAGGCTATTTTCTTGCTTTGATCACTAGGCTAACCTATTAATGCTGATGGCTGGCCAGCTCTATCTTGTGGACCATGCATAGTCCTGAATTCATACCGTAGCCTATGGCTCATAATTATACATGAAATTTGGCACTTATCTCTTCTTTGGCCAATCCTGTTTTAGCTGAATCAGAAGTTAAGGATTCGAATCGGGAGTTGGTGACTATGGCTGATTTTTTTCTGGAGGTGAGAGTAGCTGGTCACAATAGTTACTTCTCAACTTAAAATCTGTTAATTTTAGAAAGTCCTTGTGGTTAAAAGGTTTTCTTCCAATACACTTTTAAAATGAGGGGAAAACTGTGAAGAGGTGATGAATTCCTCATCTGTATATGGTGGTCATCTTTTTCATGTTTGCCAAATCTTTTTATCTTCCCATTATCTTTACCCTTCCTCATTTGGTTGCTATGGTGGTAAGTAGTGGTGGTTGAAGCCAGTGTGTTCTTTGACATGGCTAATGAAACATGCCATATGTTGCTGGAGCATCTTTTTCTTTGAAAAATATCTTTAATGAGCTTCTTCAGGGACTTTGGCTGTGCTGATGGAAGTGTGCCTGGCAGTCCTCCTCCTTCGTGCATGAAATGCTTTGTTTTTTCATTGGCCCTGTGAAATGGGAGAGCCAGTGCCAGAATGTGTGCCCTTTTGGTGCCTTTCTGTCTGAGACGGCTGAGCCTGCAGAGTATTAAAGTGATATGGGAGCCTTTTCATCTGCTCTTGTGCCCTGCCTTGGCAGTGAATATGCTCACCTTCCCCCAAACTCTGATTCGGCTCATCTCTTGTGAGTAGGTCCAAGTTTTTCACTGTTACCCGTTTGTCTTCCATAAAAACCCTTGCTCATTTAAAGCCAAGGGGTATGTAATCTTAAGCTGTCTTCAGTGTAAGATTAGCCCCTCTGTGGGCAATAAGTCTTCCATTGCATAAAGGGTCCTTTCATTTAATAATCTCGTACTGGGGGCCAGTTGGAGCTCTTGCCATTACAGTCCAGTCCAAAAAAAGAACTGGGGGATCCGAGCAGGTTACATGAGAGCGTCCTGTGAAGGCACAGTTGACGTATAGTGCTAAATCATTTGAGATTGTACTGAAATTGTTAGCTTGCCCATTTCTATTTTTAAACCCTTTGTGTTTCTTCCTGTAGTGAGGGCTGCTGTTGGTAGTTTCTAGGGGTTGGATCAGTGTGAGCTGGGTACAGTGAATACTTTGCAGTCTTTCCAATCTCTTTCCCTAAAAATTTGGCTGTATTAAAATATTGCACAGCCTCTTTGTTGTCTCCAAACACATCTCTCAGAACAGAACACACTAAAATCTTGAGCATAAATTACGAGTCTGAGTTAGTTTTTCAACTACTGTTACACTGTGGGTCCTGACCAAATCTGATTACAAAAATAAAAGCTAAAGAGTGAAGGATGGTTTCATGTTATGCCAAAATCAGATAGAGAGGATCCTAATATGACAGGGGTAATAAACCATTCCATTAAAGACATATGCGAAGTTTACCATCTCTTTTTATTTTTAAACCCTGTAATTAAGAGAGAAGACTTCCAATATTTACATAATGCATATATACACAATTGAGTTTTTCCCCTGTTAATAGAGAAGAGGCACGGATGGGGGGAAAGCAATACAGTACCAATTGAATTCTTTATCAAATGTTGTTAGTTTAAATGCTCAGTTTCTATTTTGACTCCATTTGTTCTAAAAAAAAAAAAATCTTGGATTAGCAAGTCTCCTTTAAAATTGCATGGGGTGATCAAACAGTGGCATTAAGGGGGAGAAAAGAATGAAGCTGAGCCAAGAAAAACTCAAGCTAAGTATTGGGAATCTTCTTGTCAGTAAAATGTATTAGCTTCTGGTTCAGTGTCTTGGGGGAAGCTGTTGGACATCCTATTTTATTGCAGCATTGTACAGAACAAAACATTTCGATATGTCATGGGGAGAACTTTTACACAGGCCAGGGTGCAAAGGGATAGATTTCACCTCTTTTCTCTGTCACTTCATAGCACAGGGGAAGAATGTGAAAGGGGTTGTTTAATTTATCATCTCCTCTGAGCTCGAGACTCATGCATGTTGTGATGTTGTTTTTTATCACGGTTGCTGTTCTTTTTCAGCCCTGCGGCATTTATAGTGTGTTACTGATCAGGCAAGTGATATATTTTTTTCCTTTTGTTTTCATCTTAAATCCACACGTACTGGTTATTTTCTCTATTTTTCTTGTTGAATAATCTGGGTTTTGTTCAATACCTTTCTTAAAAACAGCCTCAGTGAATGTACTTCTTCCTTGTACACTCCTCGTTCTGCCTGACAAATTTAGTTGTTTCCCTAGCTGGGGCAGCATCCTCCTCGGCATTTGTAAGTTAGCAGCTAATTAGCGGCCTGCCTTGATTTGGAAACTACACGACAAAAGTGTACTCGCTTCTCCACAAAGGTAATTGACCCCAAACTAGACTTGCTAATGTGGTCATCTTTAATTTTTTATTTTTATAGAATTACCCAGAAAACAATTGCACATATGCAAATTATGATTTAAAAAATGTATTTCTTAAAGCTATGAGAGAAGAGCTAATAGTAATGCCTTATTCCTTTTTAAAAGAAAGACAAGAAAAGTTAGAAGAAAAGGGTTGTAGGCTTTCAATACTCTGAAACTCATTTTATGGACAAAGTATGGTTCCCACCTGTGGAGCTGTGTAAATATAGTCTGAGTGACAAAGAAAAAATCAAGTATATTTGTCTGTTGACTGGTGAGAAATTATCCCTTTGCTGTAACTTACTGTAGGGAATGGAGCTAGGAGCAATGGCCTCAAACTGCAGCAGAGGAAATTTAGGTTGGAGATTAGAGGAACTTTCTGACTATGAGGTTGGTTAATCATTGAAACAGGCTGCCTGGAAAAGTTTTTTATTTCTATACATCCCTGGGTATTTTCAAGAGCAACAGGCACTTGGCTGGGATAGTTTAGTCAGGGATTATCCTGCCTTGAGCAGGGGTCTGAATGAGATGATCTCATGAGTAGAGCCTGGTTTAAATTGCAGGCAGAGGTCGCGGCATGGCAGCTTCTTTAATCTTGCTGTCCCCCCCCGGCTGGTTGGCAGAGGGACTCTGTTGCCTCTGCTGCTTGCTCCTGTTGCCCGAGGGCAAAAAACACGGTTTTAAATATGCGACTCTTTTTGCCCCCTGCCACTTGCTGCTAACTGGGTGGGAGGCAGAAACTGCGGCATATTTAAAACTGCTGTTTTTTGTCTCCCGATCATTGGGAGCAAGAAATGAGTAGCAGGGCCCCTCCACCAGTCAGAAGCAAGGGGTGCATAGGGGGAACTTCAAGATTAAAGAAGCCGATGTACCGCAAGCTAGGCCTGTGATTTAAATCCAGCACTACTCGTGAGGTCCTTTCCAGTCCTACCTCCCTATGATCCTATACCTGCTCTTCTTTGAGTGATGCTTTGCATTTCTAATTCTGTCTTGGATCAGCTCTTCTCTTGAGAGAGATTTTGGTTTTCCTGCACTAGAAATCCTATCCTCGGAATATTTTAAAACAACAATACAATGTCTATTCTGTGATTTATTCTGCTTTGTGTTGTACAGTTTTGTGATTATTAAGTCACTAGCTCTCTGTTTATCAATATTCAGGGGAAATGGGAATAATCCAGTAGTGCCTCGAGGGTAAGAGTGCTTTTTGAGGTCCCCAGACATTATCAGCATGCTGGGCTGTGAACAGTAAAATGTCCTGTTACTCGCATCTGGGTGAGGAACAGGCCAAATGAATTCTCCAGGTGTGGATGGAGAGGTTCCATCTATGCAGCAAAGTTGCAATAAATGACCAAGTGAAGTACTACTAGATGCCACCATTGCTGAGTATCCCAGTGCTTCTTCCTTATCTCGTACACTTTGGTAGATTTCTCAGATCATTTCTGAACTCTGTGCACGCATCCTGCAATGTTTTGTTTTGTTTTTTTCTCTTGGTTGGTGTGTGGGACTAGGCACTCACATGGACCAATGGAAGGGAAGAGGGCATTTTGACCAAGGGCACTGTTGAATCCTGGCCCATATGAAAAATGCCCACAGAGAGCCTTAACCCTTTTACTTCCAGACATCTTAAAATGTCAGCGGTAATAATTGGCAGGATGCACATGGAGGCTAGAACAATAGGGAATGAAGCCTGAGTTGATTGAATAGTTGACAAGTGGAGAGATCAGTTGGGTGGGGGAGAGAAGCATTTATAAATTGCTTGGGACAGTTTCAGTTTTGCAGCATACGGTGCTGGCCTGTCCCTGTAATAGTGTATCCAAATTAAGGAGCTCAGTCCATGTGGAAGAGACAGACGTGATTTGCCCAAAGTCAGAGAGAATGGCAGAGGTGGGAACTGAGTTCTACCCTGCTATATTCAGTGCCTGTATGGTGCAGGTTTTGCTTCAATTCTCTGTAAAAGGTAGGAACTCTTATCCATAGCTTTTAGCTTAATTATCCTAACATGGGTTAGGATAGATACCTGGTCGAGGTCCTATGATGCCCGAAGGGTGTTATAAGTACTGACTCCTGCAAGTTTACATATACTAGGTTGAAAACAGAAGGGATAACTTTGGTTCCTCATTTGCCTTGCATCACAGGATAATGGTCCTGAGTTGCCAGCAGCTTCTGCTGTATTCTGGGCCCACTGATTCCTTGTGGCAAAGGTTGCAAAGCATTTCGGAAGCAATTCTACAGAGGTTGTGTTGTCTGAGTTTCTCTTCGTTGTCTGTTTAAATGACATGAGGCAGTTGCATATCCATGGGATCTTTTATTCCAGAATTAATAAGTCTACCCATATATTTTATATATGAAGTTATCAGACCTCAGGGTACCCTCTCAGCAGCTAGGGTTACCCAGCAAGCAGAGAGCAGGGCATGCAGTGTTCCTTAAAGGCTCTGATACTGAACATGTCTCCTGACCCAAAGAAGAAAAAATTGCATCCTTTACTGCACCATCCTCACTGAACATATTTTCTTCATTTTCCTGTTGGTGCTTTTTCGTATAGCTCTGAAATGCTAACTGTAAAGCGCTCCTCCAAACTTAATTCCGGGGTCTTCTGTAATAAAACCTTGCCTTATATGCAGGGTTTTGACATTTTCGTTTACCTGAGATCTTTGTGCCATATTTGTTTGCCTAGATCTCTGTCCATGTGAGCTGGGGACCAATAATTTGACTCCCATGTTGGCTTATGGATACCGTTTAAAAAAAAAAAAAAAAAAGCCAGATGTGATTACAGATGTTGGTTCTCAGGTTGACAGTGGTTTAATTTTAAAGGAAATGGCTTCTTCAGATGCTCATAACCCTCTAGCAAGCTGTAAGAATCGGTGTGGTTTGATGGGAGCTGACACTTCATTAGATTGCCTGAGAATATGTCAGCTTGGAGTGTAAAGGCCCAGAGAGTCTATTCTCCTTTATCAGCTGTGAGTGCAGTGGGAAATGAAGCTGTTGTGTGAGGCTGTTGTGAACTGTGGAAAATGAGGCATCTGTGAAGCTGCTAAATGTTATGCACAGAACAAGATGTGCACGGGGGTACTTGTGTACTGTTGAAAGGCTTCACATAACCTCAGAAGGATTCTACTTGCTCTGCGCACTAGCATTTCACAAAGTACTCAGGAACTGAACTATGCCTGTCCAGGCTGAGAAGCATGTGCAAAGTTTGAGGCATTTGGAGGGGATATAAGGATTGCTGCTGTGCTAATGAACACAAGAGGGAGGGCAAAGCATATGGCACAGCCATTAATGAGATCTGGTACCATAGAAATGAAGTTTTCAGCCATACTGAGACCACCTTGATCAGAGCTGCCCCTAGGGGTGTGCAGGGCCCAGCATATCAGCCTGTGCGGGGCTTGTGCAGAGGGAGGTGGGGGGTAGCAAGCAGCCAGGGGAGTGGGGGGGCTTGGTGGTGAGCATCCAGAATGCATTGGGGGGCGGGGGGGGTGACAAGCAGCCAGAGTGCGAGGCCAGCAGTGCGCAGCAGCCGCATGGAGTGGTGGCACCTTCAGGGCCCGTATAGCACTGTCCATGGGGCCCCGAAAGTGCGGGGCCTGTGGTGGTCGCCCCAATTTGCCCCGCCAAGGGACAGCTCTGGCCTTGAGGCTTGTGAGAATTCATTGCCACATGGGAGAACACAGTTTATTCATTAATTCCTTACATCAGGAGGTTGGAACTTGCCTGTGACACTTGCTTGGTCAGTTCTTGTAGCATCTGTTTTGGAAAGCTCTGAAAGTTGAACTACGAAAAAGAATTCAGCATGGCAATTGTAGTATTTCCCTATAAGGTACCTAATCAAACCATGAGCGTGGAGTGGGGAACCTAAACTTGAAGCTGAGATTTGCTGAAATTTTCTCTCCCTCCCCCCACAAAATGAGAGTGAGATACTGGTCTAAAGCAGACCCCTGTTGAAAGAAAGATGATATACTGGTTGACCCAGATCCTTGAGGCTTTGGACTGCCATAGTGAGTAGGACATATACAGATGGTTGCTACATGTTGTAGGGACCTGGTCAGCAAATTCAGTGCCTGTGGCGGTACTAGGGAGTAGAAAAGCATTTGAAATTGTGGTATCAAAGGTATGGCCTTAAGGCAGTAGAGGGAAGGTGTCCCCTCTTCCCAGAGACCACTGCCTTTGCAATAAGATGACAGAATCCTTTCTTGTCATTATTATTACTGTCAGGCCTGCATATATGGCTTGTTGGACATTCCTCCTTATTTCTTTATCCACAGAGCAGAGTAAAGACAATAGCAAATAGCTGTATAGGTGCTATGCTGGTGAACTGCCTTTGTTAGGAGGACACCCCTTGCAATTTAGAATCGTCTTCAGGATGCTGTCTGTGTGACCCATTGAATCCTTTCACTACTAGCAGAGCTACGCTCTGTGCTGCTGTGTGCTTAGAAACTGAAAGCATCCCAGCGTCTAAAATTCCCTTGTCTTAATAACTGCACGTTTTGTTGTACAGCCAAAAATGGTGGCCGGTGATGCACAGGGAGGACACTATCAGCTTAAAGTTGTATTCTTGCACCTATTACCTTTGTTACCCATCGCAAACTGTTAACCCTGTTCCATACATCTGGTTGATTTTATTTAAGTTAGTATTCACTCTCTACATACTGTGTTCCTCTCATTTATCAGAAAGTGCCTTTGCTTTCAGATTCTCCTGCCCTAGCATATGGTTTCTTCATTTTATAACATTGTAGGAGACAGTTTAATCTTCCATAGCATGAAAAAAAACTAATAGCATTCATATCAGCTTCAGTAAACCTGGGCAGAAATCTCAAGTGTGTGTTGTCTTACTAACCTGGTATGTGGATACTAGTAGAAAATATTACTTTTTCTGAAGAAGATAAAGACTATTAAGGAATTCTATACGTGTGTAGAAGGAATTACAGTAGCAGTCTGCTGTCTGCTGGGAGGCTGTTTTACACACTGATACTCTAAGTGAAAGTGAACTATTTGGCTGCAAATACTAAAAAGGCTCCCTGGGACTTGCATACAAACCCCATATTTCAGCTGCTAAAGACTGCTCATTAATAGATCCTAGAAAGCTTAAAGGAGGAGGGCAACATCCACTCAGCTCATGCAGTCAGCAGATCCGAAGGGATTTTGCAAATCTAATAAACTTTCCCTTTATTCAGCTAATCTCCCTAGTACCCTTGCCCCTTTGAATTGAGAAATTGTCCTTTCCCTAAATATTAAAGAATATGTATTTCTTATGTACTTTGCTATAGCTCCAGTATTTCCTGACGGGGATCGATCAGTAGACATGTTCTGTGTTTATCTAGTGGTGTTAAAGAGCAAGATGCACACTTCACATTTGCTTTCTTGAACCTTATGTCCTACCTGGGAGCCCTGTAAACAGTAGGTTCTGGCAGATGTCAGTTAATGTCCTTGTATATTACTCCTTACTACAGGGGAAACCTATGTCTGAATTTCTGGTGTGAGTATTAGATATGGTCTTCAGTACAGGTATGTTAGAAAGTGAAGTATTTGTGCCTAGGTTTGAAAAGTTTTCTGTGATCTTGGGGTGAAACCTCTTATGAATGTGACATTCATTCAGGGGTTTATTCAGTATTCCTGGGGCTGACCGCTTGAAAACTCTAACTGAGCATACTTGCCAAGATCCCTCACGAGTCTTCTGCTTTCTTGGTTTCAGGAGGAACCGAAGAAAGTCTGCTTTACATACGACCTGTTCCTGAATCTGGAGGGAAACCCACCCGTGAACCACCTTCGCTGTGAGAAACTGACTTTCAACAACCCCACTAAGGAGTTCCGCCGCAAACTTATTCGGGCTGGAGGGGTGAGTGCCAGAAGAACCAGAGATGTGAAGAGGCTTGTTAAAAGGTGTAGCCTGCTCATTTTGTTGTGAGAGTTTTCTGTCTACTTTAGACTGTCTGCTTTTCTGATCAACTTAGCTCTGGTAAATGATCGTGTGGCCTTTTGTTGCATTTATCCTGGGGTTATCCCAGATTTGGGTTCTGGTGATTTAACAGCAATGCCAGAAGCTGCAAAATGCTATTTTTCAGCTCCCAGATGCAGTTTGAGAGACCACATGCCGTTTCAAGGTCGTAAGAACACCATGTTTTCAGGTATTCTGTGGATGCCTCTGGATGGTGACGTTTTCTTTTCCATCTGGTTGTTGCTGTTTTCATTGTGTGAGCTCCCTTTATGATCTGCTTGGTGCCATTAAGTGCAACCAATCATGTCAACACGGGTTGAAAAAAAGGGGGAAGGCTGTTGAGATGTCTCTATTCATTCTTCCCACAAACAAGCTAAGTACTTGGCACTCCTGGCTACTTGCTATTTCTGAAGTGTGGAGGCAGTGGTCTACCTCATGAGAAGCAGAACTAGAGAGAAGTATTAAAATATGTTTTTCACATTGAGCTATTTACACCAGCCCAAGAAGAGAGCCTGTCTCTGCATGTGGAAGTACATCTTTTTCATGCACAAAGAGGTGATGGCCACCAGTTGTTAATGAGTATTGAATAATTTTGAAGTTGATTGTGTCATGCAAAGCAAGGAGATATGGAGAGAAGTAAGTGGGATAAGTAACATATAAATTAGAGTGAAGGATAAATGACAGTACTCTTTCCTGCCATGACAGGGGGTTGGACTCGATGATCTGCTCAGGTCCCTTCCGACCCTACTAACTATGAAACTATAGAACTGGAATAAATGCCTGGGAAACAGAGAAAGAAGGAAAACTGAATGAAAGGAAAATGAGGAACATGGAAGATCAAGACTGTAGCGAATGGATTACAAGTGTTAGATTTGGCACCTGGTAAAAAGAAATGAAAAAAGGCAAGAAAAAGAATAGGAGCTGGAGGGAAGAAATTGGCAAAGTAGTTTGAAAAAATAAAACAAAACATAGATAATGCCTTTTAAGCTGCAGTAAGGACAAAGCAGGCACAATGGATCATCTGTGCCACTGTTGTAGAAATTGGTACTGAGGACTTAATTGGTGAAATATCAGGTTGTTTTGTATAGGTTGTCAGCAAGTTCCATGTGAGGTTAATCAGTTAGCAGCCAATGTTCTAACACTTTAACCAGTCTTTTTCTAGTCTCTTGTCTGAGTTTGTCTTGAGATAGTTTTAGGCCACCCTGGCTATATAATTTTATCCTGGTTTGCATCACATTATTTGAGGTATTCTTGAGTTAATTGCCAGATGGGTTGCCTACTATCTTCCTTTCTTGAACAGTAAATATATTCCTTTGTTAGGAAGTTTGTCTACAAGCAGGTGATTTCTGGAGAGGAAGTATTAGTTACTTGACCAAATACAAAGTCAGTTTGTCCAGAACTTTTTCAGAAGTGAGAGACAAGAAGCAGCAGCTTATTTCAGCTGCACTTTTCTTTTTAACACTGTGTATGTTTTAGCTTTTGTCATGCATTATTGCTTTCCTCTAGACTTGGATATTAAAGTTGAGTACATCATCAGATGTAGGCAGATGCTTAGAAATAGGATGGATTCCCTGCAAATTGCTTATATGACATGACACTTCTAAAACCTTTTTGAACCTTTAGCTCATGAGTAAGGCCTGGTTTAGCTCACAGGCCCAACTCACTAATAGGGCTGTGCGAAATTGCACTGTTCCATTCTGACTTCAGTTTTGAGGTCTGGACGGAACAGTGTTTTTGTATCGAATATAATTTTGAGCTGAAAAGCCTCACTGTTTCACTTCGTCAAAACAGTAAGACTTTTGGAACGTTTTGCTGGATCATGAGGCTGGGGAAAGGAACTCAGCCCAGCAGAGCAGCTAGTCAGCCCAGCTGGGCTGCCTCTCCATCACCCCCACTAGATTGTGCGGGGTGGGGGAGGAGGAAAGCATCCTAGTGGGCTGCCTTCCTGCCCCCTACCGGATCTTGCACTGGGGATAGGAAGTCAGCCTAGCTGGACTGACTTCCCATCCCCAGCACTACGGTCGAAACGTTTCAACTTTCAAAACATTTAGGCTAGCCTCGTTTTTGTTTTGAGGCTATTTTGATATCCTTTGTTTCATTTCAATTTTGCTGTTTCAGTATGGCAGGTTTAGGGTCAGGCGGGTGGGGAGGGTTCCAGGCTACAGCTCCAGGCCTAGGGGCTTAATGGAGAGCCCCTAAAGAGGAGAGGGGAGCAGTTGGAGAGGAGTGCCTCCGAGGTAGAGCTAAGTGGGGGCAGCAGCCGCATCAGCCAGGAGGGAGTGGGATCCCAGCACCAGGCATCCAGCTTCACACTGCCATGCCAGCAGGAGGTATGCCACAGCTTGCCCTGGCCCTTTTCAGCACAACTCCTGGCCCGTGGGGAGCAACAGGAACACCTTGGCCCAGGGCACTGCCGTGCTTGCAGACTGGGAGCTCCTCTGAGCAGGGTCTGGCGCTGTGCCCTGAGGGCTCTGCACCCACCCCCGCCCCACAGATCCCAGTGTGCCGGGCTGCCCTGTGATGTGAGGCAAGAGCTCCCTGGGCACATGGCTACAGGCAGCCAGTCCTGGGGGATGGTAAGCCAGGGAACATGCTGGGCTGGGGGGTGGATAAGCCCCCACTGTGCTGGGGGAGGCCATGTGGTTCATCTCCCTGCTGCAGCTGCCCTGCACCTGTGGATTAGTGCCACAGGGGAATGCTGGCCTCTGGGGGGACGGCTTCCCCCTCTTGGGCCAGGTTTATTGGCTAGGCACTGCTGTGGCAGGAGGGGGACAGAGGCCGTGTGGCCCCATTTTTCATTTTGTTACAGTGAAATACCATGATATGTCTTCTTGCTGGGGAACTCTTCAGCAAGCGGCCATATCATGGGATTTTATTGCAAATTGCATTTTTCGTGAAAATCACTTAATTTTGTGGTCTTCACAAAAAAAAATGCAAAATCACAATTTAAACTAGGCCCTACTCATGAGCAAAACATGTGAAAGAGGCTTTTTTTTTTTTCTTCTTCCAGCCTCAACTTCACAGTTGAATTACTTTGACTGAATACAGTGGAATCGAGACATTTTGGCCTCTTGTGGTTCTCCTCATGTTGTGCTTCTGATCTTGCTAATAAATTGGTTACCACGGCAATTTCTGGTTGCAAAAATTCTCCAAGTCCTGCGAACATAAGAGAATGGGCATGAATTTGAATATTTTCTGTTTGAGGTGTTATCATAGTGTTGAGAATCTTAAATGGTAATCTAGCAGGAGATGCTCCTTACATTCTTTAAGAGGAAAAAGACTTGAATAAAAATGGCCATTCATTAAGTCACTAAGCCCGCAAATAATCATGTTAATGCAGTACTTCTTTACTCGCAGATAATTTTGTCTTCTGTTTTATTACTAGGTGATGGTAATGCCAGAAGGAGCAGAAACTGTGTCCAGGCCAAGTCCTGACTATCCTATGTTACCCACAATACCACTCTCGGCCTTCTCTGATCCCAAGAAGACCAAACCATCCCATGGGTCAAAGGTCAGTGGCATGTTATGCAGTCATTTTGGTTATTTGGCATTCTACTTCTGGAAATTCACTTTTTTGTTTTGTGCTGTTCTCTTCTAAGCAGCGAAGTTGATTTGCTTGGCATCACAGAGGAGGTGCAGTCTTCAGGGATCACTGTTGCCATTCTCAGTTTCTGGCCTGTTAAGAACTACATAAGGGCCTCTTAGGGCGTGGGGGTTCCTGTTTAATAACTTACCCATTCACCCACACAGATTTAGGTAGTCCCAGTATACCACAGCAGTATTTCTCAACATTTTTAGACTCAAGGCACCCTTTGGAAAGTGCTAGCTTCCAGCTTTCACTTGTTGACAATGGAGTGATTCTTTTGTTGCAAAGAACTGAGAATGCAACGTCAGACTGTTTTTGATGCTGTGAATTTCTTTTTGAAAACTCTTGAGTTTATCTTGTGAATCTGATAGGTGTGCGTATGCCTGTAAATGAGGTAATATTGCATGGCACCCTTAAAATGATCTCATGGTTCCCTGCGGTGCCATGACACCTTGATTCCTTTAGAGTTCTTGTGATTTGCTGCTACCTTTTGAAGTGAAATTTTAGAAAAATGAAAGAGAAGTTTGAGGAATTTTAGAGAACTGGGATTGCACAATGAGCTGCTAGAGCTGATGATTCCCTAGCCTCAGTTTAAAACCAAAATCAAGTTCTTTCTGACCATTGGATCTTTTTGCTGCATCTCAGAAGCTGTGGTCAGAGTGCCTTAGGATTTCAGTCTCATTCCAGCAGGGGTGTTCAACGTCTGATTGCCATCAGAGCCATACGTATTCGGCCTGCAGGGTGCCCCGCAGGTTGAGAAATTTGGTGCAAGGGAGCACTTGTAATAAATGTGCCCCCTGCCAAATTCCCAACTCTGAGCCCTGCACAGCTACTTGGGGCCAGGTCATGTCCCCTTTCCCCTACAGAGCTGGGCCACACCTCCTGCCTGCCCCCTCCCGTCTTCCTGTCTCCATGGAGCCAGGTTGGAGCTGGGATGCCCCCTCTCCACCTCCCTTATGCTAGATTGGGACCATCAGCCTCATCTGGCTTATGGGCAGCCTGGGCACTATCAGTCCGGCCCGTGGACCAAAAAGGTTGAGTGCTACTGGATTAGAGAATCAAAACTTCCTCCATTCAGCATTAGCTTATTCCTAATGCTTCAGAAGAAGATGAAATTATCTTTCCACTAGTCTAAGGCAGCCAGGCTTGTATATAGGTAGTTAAGCCTGTGGGAGGTAACTCTCTTAAGATATTGCATTGCATTTTGTCCTAGTCTACATAACACGAAACATTAGGTTAAACCCTTCTGTTTTGTATCCAGCCCCCATTATCTATGTTCCCTATGGTACCTAAACTTGAATTGCACTTTTAATTTCTCCTGATGCTTATGGTATGCAGCAGGGTAACAGTGACTTGTTTGATAGTGACCAATTCAGTTTCTTTTTGACAGAAATCAAAGACTAGGACATGGTGAATAGGGAATAGAAACTAAGGGCATTTGTGTGCATGCTTGCGCTGCAGTTGTATAAGTGGCGAAATGCACTTCAGCGCTGAGAAAATGGTGGCAGTGTGCTTTTGAACTAAAACACATTGGAGGTGTTTTAGTTCAAAAGCGCACCACAGCCATTTTTTGCATGTTGACGCGCATTTTGCAACTTATACAACTACATGTGGTGCACGTCAGCTCACGTGTGTAGCAGACTCGATTTAATCAAGTTGCTCTGACCCGCCAGATGTCCAGTGCATTGCAGAACGAAAAGGTACATGTATAAATGCCTGAATTAGAGAGGCTGTTGTTACTCTCCGTTCCATATTGACTCTCCTCCTGCCATGATGGCTGAAGATCACATGTGACCTTGAGTGGGCTGGTCACCCACAAGTGAAAGCAGACTTACTTACTCCCTCCCCATAATGCTCACCTGTCCCTTGAGACGGACAGTTTCCATCTGATCTGTATGTACTGCTTGTAGATAAAGATCAATAGTGGTAGCAAGCCATGGTTCTGTCATAACTATCAGAGACCTTACTGTTTTTGCCAAGCTCCAGTATAGGATGAGTTGATACATAGCACATGTTGGAGCAGGCTGCAACTATAGCTTGCTTTGGCAGAGCAAAATACTTAGCTTGGTAAACTTCTTGTTTTGTTTCTAGAATGCCTGTTTTAAAAGAATACCTTAGTGTAAAAGTTCATTTTGTTTTACACTTGATATTGTCTCCTCCATGGTTCATGCACATTTGGCTAATAGTTACAAATGGGTCTTAGACGTTTACCCTAGCCTTCTGTTCCTGAATTTTAGGATGCAAGCAAGGACAGTAGCAAAGTATCCAAACCACACAAAGTAACCAAGGAGCATAGAGAGAGGCCAAGGAAAGATTCTGAGAGCAAAAACTCCTCCAAAGACCTCGAACGAGAACAAAACAAGCCTTTGAAAGACTCCTCTAGAAAGCCAGCTGAGAACAAACTGCCTAAGGAGGAGAAAGCACCTCCTAAAGCTGCTTTCAAGGAACCAAAACTGGCTGTGAAAGAGACCAAACTGGAGAACACTTCTCCAAAGGGTGGGCCACAGCCGGAGTCAAAGTCTTCCAGCAAAAGGCCCTCCAATGTGGAGTCACCAAAGCCTAGTGCCAAAAAGCAAAAAAAGAGCAGCTCCAAAGGGGGGAAGAACATCCCAGGGACTTCTCCTCGAACCTCGTCTTCCTCATACCCAGAGAAGAAGCAAACCAAGGAGAAGACGAATGCCAAAGTGGAAAAGGTAAAATCAGAAAGTGAAGCCAAGGAGATCAAAAAACCTGTGGAGATGGAGGAGTCGAATTCAGAGGATGAAACTTCTTTTAAGTCAGAGGTGAGAATGGGTTCTTCTTTTTATCTGGGTTGATGAGCCATGTGGTTTGACACTTAGAAAATGCTGTACAGCATCCAGAGACTAAGGTGGGAATCAGATGGCCTTTGCATAGCTATATTTCAAGCAAAACTGCAGTGCTCAGAGTTCACAATTCATGTGATTCCTGTCCTCCCTACCTAGTTATCCTACTGCTTCACATGTTCAGCGCTACACAAGGAGTTGCCTGCAATCACAGTTAATCTTGAAATGTATATCTAAGTTATCGTCTCATCCATATTTGGGTTCTTTGAAGTGACATTTACAGAATAGGGGTACAAGCCTTATGTCCATTTAGCATCTTTGAAATTGTGGTTTTGAGCCCAGCGCGATCCCAGTGTAAAAATGAGAGAATTAATCTTGGGGGGGAGGGGGTTGGTTTGGTTTTTTTTTTTTTTTTTTTTGAAAAAGCTATATAAAAAATGAAAAAAGGAATATAGTGACTTGTCTGAGGCCGATGCCAAGAACAGAGAATATAGTGCATTAGTCAGTGCTGCCAGACACCTGCTAACTCGAGAACTGTGGCCTGCTGTGCTAAGATTTCTAATAAAGTTGGGTACCTGCAGTGACTGGCCCACATGCCCCCTAGTGGGACTTGGCTATATCAGCGATGACTTATTTTAGGACATTTAGTCATGGTGTAGATGTCTAGAGCTAAGGGAAGCTATACTCCTTTCCACTCCCTTGTCCCAGCCCTCTTGGTAAGAGAGAGGGCAGAGGTGCTTCGCTACCCCTCCCCTTCCTTGGGGGCTTGGAGGTGGGGAATGCTGTCACTTCTCTTAAGTGGTGTTGTTTAATGCTTAGGCACTCCATTCTCTGTTCTGAATCAAATCATAGCAGCATTCTTCTTGTGCCTGGTGGAAAAGTCAATCCACGTGTTCTGTGCCTTGCTTCATGGTCCTTTTTCTGCCTCTGCCTTTCAGGTGCACAGTACTGGACGACTAAACCATGGGCACGGCTTGGCTTACTGTCTTGCCATTTTAGGTAGCTGTGGAGGAAGTATTTCCTCCACTTTACCTTTTTTTATTTCTGCATCGAACTCAGATTGGTGTTGGGGGAGAGGAAGGGTCCCCTACATGTGCTGCTAAGAGTCAGAAAGTAATTGGAGCATTGAGAAAAATGCACTTGGAGCCTATTGAGGCATTAAGGCCATGTTTATACTACTCCTCTGTCTTGCCTAGAAATGGGAAATAAGCCCTGCCAACTCACTCCCAAGGCCACCAGTAAAAACCAGTAAAGTTTTAAAGTGCAGTCCTTTGTCTTGGGAGAACTTGAGAGTGGTGCCAGCATGAAGGCTCACTGCTATTCGAAGCTGCACCTCATTTCTGGGCTTTTGTATGTTTAGAGTGGGAGCAAGTGGATGGGGTTTGATTTACTTTGCATGGTCCTGAGTTCAGCAGGAAAGTTGTAAAGATAAGGCCTAAGTTTCCTGATCCAGCCCACACTAGAAAACCTCCATATGGTGCTAGTCTGGATAAGGCTAGTCTCAAAAGAAACTCTCTTCTTCCTGGTTTAGAATGAAATGTAAAATGTCTTGCAGGACATATTTGGCCAGAGGGGTGCACAAAACAGTAATTGGCTCTAAGTAAGACTCGTCACTTTTTAACACTTTTTTTTTAGGCCAGTCCTGACTTTTCAGCAATGCTATAAAATAAACAGTTGCTGAGGCTTACTGTTGAGCTGGCCCTGGTCTTGATGTTGTCTGTACAACCATTTCATCCCAAATTTTACCCGCTTCGGGACTTGGATTGTGCATATGCTGTGAGCCTAAGGGCTACGCTTAATGGCACCCATACACGTGCATCAAGGCTGCACCAACACACTAATTACAGCGCATTGGAGCAGACTCAGGTAATCGAGTCTGCCGGAGCATGGTAATTAGACTCCAGCATCACGTGTATCGGCATTTCTGTGTTGAAAAATGGTGGTGGGGGTGCTTTAACTAAAGCTCTTTCGATGTGCTTTAGTTAAAACACCCCCACTGCCACTTTTCAGGGCAGGGATGTTGATGCATGTGACAGTCCAGTGCTTTAATTAGAGCGGCTCCAGAGCTGCTCTAATTAAAGCAGTGTGTGTGTGTCCCTGGCACTTTGTGCAGAGCATGTGTATAAAAGCCCAGTGTATCTTCATTTTAAATATCAAGCTGGAGCCATACATTACCCCAGACTGGCCCAATCACCCTCTGGACACTACGCTTCTCTTCAAATGTAACACTGGAATTTCAAGGCACTTTTAAAAATATTCATTGGATATTGGGATTTAGCAGAGGTGACTCAGCTAATATTCTTACTTTAGTCATTTGCAGCTGCAGTTCCATTAGTTAAAACATTGTAAAATTGATTTATTTTTTTCCTATTGTGGTTATTTTATGTCAGTCAAAATATACTCATCAGGGAGGACAGAGCCATGGAAGGACTCTTTATTTAAGTAGGAGTTAAATCCCACTTACATTTTAAGATAAAAGCATTATGTTCTCATTATCCCTTGAATTGTATGCTTTGTATACAGACGCGGGAGATAAGATGTGTTTTTGTTTTTTGTTTGTTTGTTTTTTAAGATCAGTGTAGCAGTATCACCTAATCTCTTTCATTGCCTTGGAGGAAGGCAGAAGAGACTCTGGTTTGTCCTAGGGAAATTCAGACTCTTTTGTTTTTTTCCTGATAAATAATTTAGGGGACATGCCTGAAAATCTTTACTTGACTTAAAAGCAGTCCTGGTAAGTTATGTGTTATTGGGTGTTGAATTCCAACATGATTTATCAGTCAAAACATTACCATTTAACTTTTCAAAAACGGTGTAAAATACTAATCTCTGAGGGCTGCAGTTTACAGAAGGTACAGTGTGTTGGCTTCCAGCTCCAGCAGTTTTCAAAGCTGTGGCCACCAAAGTGCATTCAGAATTGAAGTGAGAGTTGAGTTGAGACAAAGGCAAGACAGCAATTGCACGCACTAAGGCATGTTGCACAACAAGAATACCGACTTTTTAATGGAATAGAATATTGCTTCCAGCCATGCTTGGAAGTAGATGCCTTAAAATTCTCAGCAGCCACTTGGCCTAATGGTACTTCTTATCACTGATTTAGCACTGAACAGATAGCCAAAACAACTCTTAATTCCTAGCATATTTATATGTCAAAGTGCAATTCCTAATTCTGCTTATATTCTGACATATTAATTGTCCAAGTGATAGTGTTGGCGCCTTAACTTGCTTGGGGTGAATTCTGCTGAAGATACAGAAGGGCTGTTGCCTGTCTCTTCTGTAAGATGAAAAATTGAGCTCTTTTTTTAAATGGCTCTCAAGTAGAAATTAAAGATCAATGTGAGATCTTTCTTGGTTGCACCACTAGATTTAGCCTTTAACTTTTTTCATTCAGTAGATCAGGGTCTGGGATTCCAGGCACAGCACTTGAAACGTATAACTATGCGAGTTTATCTGTACAACTCAAATCCACCCCTTGGTGTAATTTTCTCATGATTTGTGATGCTTGTGTAAATTGTAGAAATATTGCATATGTGCATGATGTGTCTGGAGTGGTGAAAGGGGGGGGAGATCCATCTGGGTCTACCCCTTCCCCGTTGCCCTGAGACCCAGATCTGTGTAGAGACAATCTCTCCCTCCAGGGGGACTGGGTCCTGTCTGGGTCCACTCCTTACCCCAGCAATGTGGGCTCAGGGAAAGGAGAAACTACCAGGGTGGAGCCAGCCAGAGAGTCAAACCGTCAGGAGCAGCAGCAGCAGCAGGTACTTATGGACTCTGGTGACACCATCAGACCATGCCGTCTCCAGCTTTCATTGTGGGCATACTTTCTTTGCTGATTAATTGGCTGCTCCATTCCCCTCGTGCTTTCCCCACTCCTAATCATTTTGCTGAAGCCTCTTTCCATCTGTCCTCCACTGTGTTCCTCTTTATCCTTCTCTCACTCTTTTCAACTTCTAGGTTCTTCAACCAGGTGTCTCCCTTATTCCCTCTACCCGCCCAGATCCTTTGCTTGCTATTAATTTCCTTCCTTTACTTCCCATTCTATCACTTCTCCTTACTACCTCATATATGATGAAATAAGAAATAAAATAAACCTAGCCATTTCAAAAGAATTTAAAAATAAAAGGACCAAAATGTCATGGAAGCAGTGACATTTCATTTTATTCTACTTGGAATCTGTCCCTTTCTCTTGGTCCTTGCTGTTTAGACTTTGTAATCTTTTTAGGGCAGGGATCCTTTTAACTGTGCGCTGTGCCTAGCACAGTTGTACCCTGCTCCTGTTTGGATCCTCTAGGTACTATAGTCAAAGAGTAAGTCATGGTTTGTACCCTGCACTGCCACGATGATGGAACCATAAGAATTATCTACCAATTAAGAATGTTTAAGACTGGTAATATCAATTACTGTCTAGCTTTCTCAGCGTTTTTCTGATGAACTAAAGTAGTGGCTTTTTCATAAGTCATCTTTAAAACATATTTTGAGAACAAATATGGAACTTTAGGAAAAAAATGCGCATCTGAACTGTCTTAGAGACTTAGATGAGACTAAGTGCATCAAATATCTTTGCAAAGATGAAGGACAAGATTTTGGCATTTTCGCACTGAATATAGTCAAACCTGAGAGCTCAGTCAGTTCCTCATAGTTGAATTCCTAATTCTTGTACAGTTTGTAGATTCTGGTGACCGTGGAAGATAAAATGTTATGCTTGAAGCTAATTGCTCTTCAGCGAGCCAATAAACTCAGTGCACATAGAGAATTGTAAGCTCTTAAAGTTAAGTGGCTAGTGGTGTTGCCCTGTCTATCAGCTAAATTGGTTTGATATAAAAAAATTCTAAGCTCTGTTAATGGAACTTGTACATTCTGTGAGCTAAAATATTCAAAATCAAGAAATGTATGAGCTCTGTTGAAACGGATGTACCTTACAGGTTCAGATGTCTATATGGGTTATCATATACAATGCCTATAAGGCTGATTATTCCATGAAAGGTTTTTGGAAGTACTGTAAGCCACAAGTCCAAGCTTTGGGGTGGGTTAATTACTATGGAAATCACTTTAGCAATTTTATTATTCTTGGGGGTGGGGGGGTGTTAAGAATATATGTACAAAAAAGAGAGTGGGATTTTAGTGACTTGCAGAACCCGAAGGCGCTTGAAATGCAATTGTCACTTGACTGATTCAGCACTTTCATCGAAGTGTTCGAAAAGTCCAAATTTCTCTCCTTCTAGTGTTGAACGCTTTTCTGTATGGCAGAGATCCTTTGATTCTGTGTAGACCCATAGCTCCCAGAACAGGGGAGATTTGAAGCAAATGTAGATAGACTTCCTGTTTGTTCCCCATAGTCTCAAACTTAAAGAAAAAGTCTCTTCAAAGAATACTCAGGTCCTGCTGAATGCAGCTAACCTGTGTTGTCTGCCTGAATTTGCAGAGCCTGAAATAACAGGTAATCCAAATTAGGGGGTGCTAAATTAGTTTTCTGTGATACTTCAGTTGTTGATGTTGAAGATCACACAATATATTACTATTGAAGGTGTGTAAGAAAGAAAAGAACACATGAATAAGAGTTGTACCAGATTTTTTTCTAAAATTGTCATAAGGAGGCCAGGAAGGGCTAACTGCAGGAGCAGAAGAAATGCAATATTTAGAAAGTACATAATCCTAATCCTTTAGCATGTACCAGAGCTGCATGAGGAAAAGATAAGATGGTGGTTTCATTTTCCTGACAGGAAGGTTAGCTTTCCATAGTTTAGGAAACTGCTCTATATCTAAGCCAAGTAGCCTTTCTGTGAATGTACTTTGGGGATATATCATTCCTAATAAATGCATGGTGAGAAAAAACTATTCTAGAAGAGGATGCATTAGGAAGGCTGCTTGGATTGGTGAGAAGGAAGCAGATTTTGGAGGCAGGAAGTGGCAGATGCAGAAGAAGCAAGTTTGTCTAGCTGTTCTTCAAACACAAATATATCACCCAGATGTTAACCTCAGCCCAACTTTAGATTGTCAATGCTCAGAATGGAATGAGAGGAGGAATTGGTTAATGGAACAATTTGCATAAAGCTGCTATACATTTGCAGAAGAGAAATACCCAGATTCACAGATTTTAAGATCAGAAAAGGACCATCACTTGGCCTGACCTCTCATATAACAGGCTGTAGAACATCTCCCCGTAATCAGAAATATCATCCGAATGCAATTTTTGTATCGAAAACAAGGTATATTTGTATGTCTAAACTTAGTGCCTGGATACTTAGGCACTGAATGAGACATGATCATGTGAACCTATCTTGGAGCAGGGAGCCTTCAACATAGACTAATTACAGGCACAGGAACAAGATTAAAAGACCTTGCATTTCAGAGAGAGCATTTCAGCTACTTGCATATTTCCAGGCATTTTTACATTCTGTGCAGACTTAGGGCAAACGGCACCAGGGTAGGCTGCAAAATAGCACTTCACTGAAAGTTGGATGGACCGGTGAGAGCTTGAAACTCCTCCGCTCTGATTGCCCGTCATGAGGTCAGTCCTTGGTACTAGCTACTGTATATGGAAAGTCTTAAATGACTGGTAGCCAAGGTACCTCAAAAATGTCTCCTCCCTGTGACTTGGGGCACTGATTGCTCAGCATAACTGTGTGAGGCCCAAGGCAGCATCATGGTCTTATGCCCGTGTTCTTGAGAAATGTTGTAATCTAAGCCACGCAAAGTGCCTGAGTATTGCAGTAATGATTGAAATGAATGGGTAAGGACTTGAAGTAGGAGGCGGGGGGGAAAGGAGACTAGAATTTCCTTATCTCTTGCCCCTGTCGTCCTCTGAGATCAGAAAAGTTAGGGAACAGCATCTGCTGGTCTGTCAGAGATTAACTAGTTGTGTTGACTCCCTAAGCCAGGGGTGTCAAATATGTGGCCCGTGGGCCCAGCCATCTGGCCCATAAGACCCATACAGTGCACAGTGCAAACCCATGGTGCGGGACAAGGGCCTGCACAGTCCCTGCCTCTGCACACCTGATGTGGCAGCTAGTCTGGGACACATGCTGCAAGAGGTGCAGGTCCCAAAGCCAGGACACACCATGCGTGGCACAGTTTAGCTAGAGCAGCAGCCACACAGCTCTGCATGTGGTACTTGCTCCAGCTGGTCCAGGACCTGGGGTGCTTGCAGGTGGCTCATGCAGCACAGGTCCTGGACCAGCTTGAGCAGGCGCCGCACTTGGACATCACAGTCCTGAAGTGTGCAGTGGCTCAGGTATGCGAGGAGAGTGGGAGGGGGAAAGGGAGGGGAGGAGGGTCTCTACACCCAATCTAGCCTGTAAACTGAAAAATGTGCCCCACATCCCACTGGCAGGGCCAGATGAGTTTGACACCCTTGCCCTAAACAATATTCAGAAGCAGTGTGTTGATGAGAACTGCAGCACCTGCAGGTGGCTGTCAGCTTAATGGGGTTAATCTTCCTGAACCAAACTGCATATCAGAAACTTTCCAACCCTTGCCGCAGTGTGCCTCTCTGGCAAATATTTCCCGTGTTAAAATATTTTCATTGCTATTCAGGAGGAGGTAAAATACAGTGACATATTATTTAGCACTTGTGGTTCCCGGTTTGGTTTTAGATGCTTGCAGGTCTGGTTAATCTATGTGACAAACTGGAACTGTAAGGTATTTTGAGAGAGAGTGCTGTCACTGTCGTCATTTGTTAATGTTTAAATACTGACCTACACACTACCAAGTCTGCAGTGCTTTGCTGTTTAGTACTGATATTCCTATAAAAAAATGGATCGGTAGGAGACTGCTTAGTATTCAGCTGGATGGAACAACCAGTGGGTTTTTAGAAATGGCCACAGTGAAAAGCTAAATGTTGAATTTCTTGAGGAATTAGAGGCAACACTGCATTGTTATCATGGTTAACAATCTTATCCAGTCCTCACCCATCTGCATTATTATATGGGGGGAAGTATGAATGTAGACACCTATAAGAAATATTTTATGATAATCCTTACAAGAAATAATTTTAATGGTCCATTCTCTTATTTAAATCAAATGGTTGACTTATCCTTCACTACCCCCTTGTGGTCATTGGCACCTGAGCACAAGCATTTTACAGCTATCTGATGCCGTGTTAAGTGCAGAAAATCATGTTTTAAACTGACATTTCTGTGTAGTACTAATAGTTAAACTTTTTTTTTATGCATGCTTTATATTGTTAACTTCTCTGCCTGGACACTGAAAGCCTGAAGCTGATTTCTCCTGGGTTTAATCTGTTCATTTTCAGGTTCTCAGTGTCCAAGCCGCAAGTAATACAGTGTAATAAATAATAGCTGACATTGGCATTAAAATTAAACACACACACACACTCTCTCTCTTATTTGATGTATATAGGTCAAGGCTTGATAGCAACTTAAAATATCTAAAATTAGTGTCAAATAAGCATGTTCTGCGAAGCCACTACTGCCACGCTAAAAGAGCACTCACTGCTATGAAGTTAAAGGAATTGCCATCAGGTTAAAATTAGGAAGTTCTAAATAAGACATATCCTTAATTTCTAGCTATTTGAGGCCAAAGGAGTTTTACAAATCTATTTTCCATGGTTTGTCTGGTTGTTTACATTTTGCATTTCACTCGTCTTCCACATTTAACAATGAACTTGTTTTATTCAGTTTGAGTTTCAGGTTCTCCTGTGCTATGTTAAACTCTGAGACCTGAGTCAAAGTAGAATCCTAGAAAATAGGGGTTGGAAGGGACCTCAGGAGGTCACCTCTAGTCCAACCCCCCTGCTCAAAGCAGGACCAGCCCCAACTACATCATCCCAGACAAGGCTTGACAAGCCAGGTCTTAGTACTTGAAGGGGGAGGGGGATTGGTTATCAGAAGCTTGTGTTGCCACTTCCTCACTAGGTCTTCCTCACCTAATCCCTCCAATGCCTATACGGTCTTAAAATTCATTGACATTGCAGCATGTATGTTTTATTTAAAAAAAACAAACCAAAAACACAACACACTGAGTACAGTAGATAGTGATGTTGAAAGGAATAGTGGTGTTATGAAGATCTTGAGCACTCCCTGGCAATGTTGTCTGGATTTGAAAGGTTAAGATTCTTTTTTCCTTTTTTCCCCTTCTATGGGGGGTGAAGTCTGTCCTGTCCAGTCCCTCCAACTCCAGTTCCAGCTCAGACTCCAGTTCGGACTCGGATTTTGAACCATCTCAGAACCACACTCAAGGTGGGATATTCTTCAGGTGCATCTAGTATTGTTTCTTGTTTGTTTTGTTTTAAATGCATGTTATGACTGTTTCATGACATTGTGAAAAACAAGCTTTTCCAGGCCTCTCTCTGAGCCCAGGGTCCTAGTTTGGTTTTGCAGACAGGAGCTGATGATACCTGTGTTACTTTACAGCAAAGAAAAGAAAAGTAATGCCTTTGCATTTGTTGCAAACTAAGTTTTCTCTTCCTCTGGCAGTTAGTTGGTGAACTCTTTATATGGCCATAGAGACTTTTCTGATATGATCTTAATTTTTTTTTAAACTTACTCTCTTGTGCTTACAAACTTCCAGTTTATAAATTCATTCCGTTCTGATTAAACTGCAGTATCACAAGGCACTGGCTTTCCTCTTCCAATCCCAGTTAATAGAAATAAGACCTACTGATTGAATTAAATTCATCCCTTGTGCTCTTCCCTGTACTGTATTTCAAAAGCTTTATTGTGTCCAGCAAGAATGCAAAAAGGTGGAGTATCTACCACTGTGTTCAATGTATGGCTATATAGTAGGCACTGTGCTATTACAAATATCATGTTTAGGACCATATTTTAAAAATGGGGCCTTGCATATGTGCAATAAACGTGTCCTTTATTTTAACAGAAGGGCTGGGGAAAATAGATACACTCCTGAAAATATATGAAATGTTTTGAAGTAAGAATGTCCTTTTTAAAATGAATCTATATTTGGCCTCTCTTTAGTTTTAAGCAGACGTGTAGGCCGTGTCTCTCTTGCTGTATGTCTGAGTAGGAGTTAAACATCTGTGACATTTTAAGAAATCATGTCATCTTTGGGTTGCATTAGAGAGAAAGTTTAGATCATAGCTGTCCTATTGGGATTGAGCTATATAACATTGCATTTGTACTAACCGTTTTCTTTCTTTTCCTCCCTTGCTTCTAACACTAGGCCCATTGCGCTCTATGGTAGAGGATCTGCAATCGGAGGAATCAGATGATGACGACAGCTCTTCTGGGGAAGACACACCAGTCAAACCAAACCCAGTCAGCCGGGATTCCAGGTCATTATAAATCAAGATGGTAGATGCCTAGGCACATCTCTTTAGTTTGCACGTTTTATAACTTTTTTGCATCATAACTTTGTAAGGTGAAGGAACTGTGGTCATGGGGTGTGTGTGAAGGCACAAGAGCTAAAGGATCAGATCAAGGACGGGTCCCTGAAGACCTGTGTTGTTCTGGAGGAACATGCAATTAGGGAGCATTTAGTGAAGTGAGAGAAGAATTAGATAAGGATTGTGTCACGGAAGCCCAAGAAAAGAAGGTTTTGAAGAATATTACATAGTTGATGGGCTCAAAATTGCCAAAGTTATTTGAGTGGAATGAATATAGAAGAGAGGCCCTGTGGGGCTGTATGGCCCTAATTAATTTTTTGTTCATTAGTCAAATGAAAAATCGCAATTTCATTTCTGGTTGTCATGAACCAAGAAGCTTTTTCATTGGTTAAATGAAAAAAATGGAAAATTCCATTTTGGTCAATCAAGAGGATTTTTCCGTTTGGGGGCTTTGATCCCTTTTTAAAAAACAATCTCTGAATTTTGGCAAATGTTAAAAAGGAAATGGAGTTCCCAAACAGAATATTGAAATGCCTTAAAAAAGCAAACAACAGAGCCCAGTTAAAAACCTTCTGTTTTGACTTCTTCTGAATTTTTTTTCAGGTGTTTTGTGTTGAAACTATTCCCCAAGGATGATTTGCATTTGGGAACAGTGTTAGTGACCCTGAGACCCCATTTTTCAGCGAATTAGCTATCTCCCCTCTCACTCTCTACCCTGCACACATTCAAGTGTAGTTATTAAAGGATATTTGGAGAGCAGTTTCATTGAAATACAGATGGCAGAGATTGGTTTAAAGGGAAGAGGTAGGATGAGAGGTTAAGATGCTTTGAAAATGAAATGGGAGAGGAGACAAAGTATAGGGTTGCATAACTAATTCCAGACGTCACGGCAGAATTGTGGTTTCCATTAAAAAGGAAAGGTATGAGTTTTCACAGTTGAGAAGGAAGTCTTTGAAAGATGTACTGAGTGTAACCAGTACGTTCTTGTCTTCCTGGGTTTGTGTAAAGCGTGTCGCATCATTATCTATATGGCAGTGGTACATAAGAATGTCATTCCTGGCCTGTGGTCCCACAATGCTAGGCACTGAACAAGCTTCACAAAAGAAACTTCCTCAGCCTCCCGTCACCGAGGTGTTGACATGAAAGCTTGACAACACTTCAGAAGTCGGCATTGACTGTTTCACTGATGATTAATTTAGCAGATGGGATGCAGTAGGGGGTAGGAGCTAAGTATGCAGCAGACTAGGTGTTCAGAAATGGATCAGACAACTAAAGAAGGGAAAAAAGAGACTCATGGAAACAAAGGGTGAGAGGAAAAGAGAAAGGAGGATGGAAGAGAGAGACAAAAAGTAGAAACATGGTTTTGAACAGAAGCATTTTTTTGATGTAGCATTGCTGAATGTGAAGATGATTAATAGATTATATAGGAGCAGTGGTAAATATTTACTGTGGGAGCACATGTATGGGAATTGCTTGAGATTTGTAGTCTCATGGGTTTGTATACTACCCTGCCTCAAATCTTAATGGAATGTGAAGTTCATCCCTGTTCATTGAAGGAGTTTGACACCTCTGATTCAGAGGTTACAGAACTATCAAGACTGTAAGGATATCTGTTCACACTCTTATTTCAGGCTACCAATATGCAGCCAAATGCTAGGGCTCATTGAGAGTTGATTTGACTCTCTCCCATGGGATTAGGCCAACAGCTGTTTCTGACTTTAGAGAATGGAAATCATTGGGTTTCGTACTTATTTCTTCAGATGCTGCCATGGTCAACATCTGGCATTTCATGTTGGTCACTTGAAATCAAGCACTTGCCTCCCCGGCAGTAGCTGTAGGTTTTAAATGGGGTCCTATATCCACTACAGAATTCACTTCTTTGCTTTAGTTTCTGCTGTTATTACTTCCACACTGTTCCCATTGAGTTATGCTTTTCCAAATCTAATTTCTTCAACAGTCTGTATTTTAAATACAGTTGAAGTTTGTGGTGGTGCACCTTCAGGTCATCACCTCAAATGGGAATTTCAAAATCTTCCTCTTCATTCATTACAAAGCGGGTTATGTTGCTTGTATACAGCCATTGAACTTCTGTGTGGAAGCACATGCAATAATAAGATGTAATTTGGAACATTTGGCTTGTAATTTGGAGTGTGAGCGTACTGAAACCATGTTTTCTTGGGATTCTCTTGCATCCAATTAAGAGTTCTTTTAATTCATATATTTCACTTCTTAATTAACCAGAAAAGCAAGCTGTAGATTTGTTTGGCATTAACTAGTGATGTTGATTCTGTGCTGTTCTTTTTTTCAGACTGAGTCTTAGTGACAGTGACAGTGATAACAGTGCAGATTCCTGCCTGCCAAGTCGAGAACCCCCTCCCAGTCAGAAGCTGCCCCCAGCTAATAATAAGGTATTTGTAATGTGGGTGTCAACGCAATGGTCCATTGTTGGTTTTGGCCTGCATCTGCCGAAGCTAAATGTTCGAGGTTCTCACTGAATGCCCTGGGAGCTTTGCTTGTGGAAGAACTGGAGGGTTACGCTTTTTAAGTTCAAGGAACACCATCCACTTAATCTAGTCACTTTGAGTTTCTGTTGCTGTGACTGCCTGCGGACGCCCTGCAAATCTCAGTGGCTCGGCAGTCCAGATAATGTGCTTTTCACAGAGCAATCTTACAATATACAGTGTAAGCAAACTAGAATCTGTAAATAACTTGTTAGTACAGCCTTTTAACTGCAGCAATCAGATTACTTGTAGCAGGACCTGAAAAAGTATTTCAGAGTGAGTGATGTGTTGGCCAGGATCTCTTTTAACAGAATATAATATGGCTTCTTGGAAGTCATTCATGCTCTGAGAATTACGGTGATAGTGGAGAGTAAACAATATTGTCAGGTATCCAGAAATGTCAGTCACATATTTGGACTGAAAATCGCCTTGCTGCCTCTTTGGCATTTAGAAAAGCACCTTGTATTTGAAGCATCTTGCCAGCAGAATGGCAAGAAATCTAATAGAATTTGTGAAAGAGCAGTAAACTAATTTTTATGCCCTTATCAATGAATCTCTGGCACTGTACTACAGATTTTATATGATAACTAAAGAAGACTGTTTTTAGTTAGCTGTAGGGTTTCATATCAAGATGAGAAGGAAACTTTTGGTGTTCCATTAGGAGTAATAAAAACAAACCTGATGTGTGGAAAGTGTAGTGTGAAAACCAGAAGCAACTTGTAAGTGATATCCTAATTATGGTAGTTCAGTTTGTTAGTGAGAAGACCCAACCCAAACTAGTGAAAACAAAGTGCTAGAAAACCTACTCTGAAGAACAATTTGGCACTGCTTCTAGGAACAGATTATGATAATCTTTCAGTCATCTCTCTTAATGTGATTTTTTTTTTGACAGGCATCTTGATGATCAGGAATGAGATTGGTTTGTGCCAGTTTGCAGGTACCAGGGCATTATTCATCAAGGGCTTTAAACTTTTTCATATTACGTGGTTCACTTCTTTATCCAAAACTGAAAGATGCTGCAGTACACTGTAGAGCTGCTGAGGTTACAGATCACCCTTTTGTTCAAATCAAGCAAGGCAGAAAGTGTTTTGTATTTTTCCAGTGCTTAATGATGGAGAAATGTTTCCTTTTCCCCTCTTGCCTCCACTGCCCTCAATTCCTGCAGCATTGTTCTGTCCATGGTGCCATGGACTACTGGATGCAGCTCACTGCAGAGCTCCTCTTCTCCATTGTCCAGGTCAGCCAGAGGATTTCCTTCCATGGGCTGCCATGCACCCAAACCATTAAAGTTCCATCTTGCCTGAACTATTTTTGGTCACAAACCACTATGTGTGTGTTTGTTGTTCCTCAGGCATCTGGAAGAAAGAGTCCAGAATCCTGCAACAAGCCAGAAAAGATCCTGAAGAAGGGAACATATGACAAGGTAATTTGTTCATGCAGAGAGGGGAACACTTTTCATGAAAACAAGTGCTTGGGTTGAGTTCTTGTCCATTCAGATTGCAACAATTTGAGCTCAGACACAGAGATGCTAATATCGGAAAAATGTTGACTTAGGAAAATGAAGTTCTTTGTGATAAAGAAATGAATCCCATATCCTTTCTACCTTCAGCCTCTCGGAGAAAATCACGTGGGTTTGTCTGTTCTTTTGAAGGCACTTGTTGTCAGAGGTGCTCTGAGGGTGACTTTATTAACAAGATCTGTTTGATCTTTACCAGAATGCTTCAGAATTTCAGTTCATTTACTTTACTGTGCTGTGCCGAGCTTTGCACTCTCCACTGAAAGCTCTGTTTATCTCGGTGTAACTCCCTTCTTTCTCTCCTTGAGGGCAACTTAAACAGTGTGTGTTCTTTAAACAAAAAGCTCATTTCAGCTGGCTGATGTTCATGTGCCAAGTTCTTCTCTGCCCTGATCCTTCCATGGAGAAATCCTTTTAATTGAAATTATTAATTAATACCTTTCTCATGGAGCCCACTAGCTAGGATTGCTAAGAATCACAAGATGGGGCTCTCAGATCAGACTGCAAACCATTTTCTTTTCCGCTTTGTGCCAGCCACTTTGGATGAATCTGAAGTTGCGAGTTTGGCAGCAGGCTAGTAGGGTCTCAGATAGTAGTACAGAAACATTCTCAGTCCAGAGAAGTGTGTGTTCTGGGAGTGACGCTTCTCCCCAGGTGAAGTTTCAGATTGTTGCACTGTGGTTTCTCTTGAATCCTTCCTTTGCGTTGTCGTTATGAAATTATCTATGAAATCTATGAAATTATTTCCCAGAGGAGCTCAGGTTTGCAGATATGCGCACGAGAAATGTTGAGGCAGCCTTATCGGCAAAGAATCTGCTTTCTGGGGGTCCTAGTGTGTCCTAGCAGTTGGGTCTAATTCTTTACAAATATGTAAATATTAAAAAATTAAATTTGGGAGGTGATCTTGGGCATCTGAAACTTTCTGTCCTCACTGAGGAAATGACATTTTGCCAGCAATGATGGAAATGCATCAAGTTTGTCATTTTTTTTTATTTCTCTTTATCCATCTTTCTTAGGCTTATACTGACGAATTGGTGGAGCTTCACAGACGGCTGATGGCACTACGTGAGCGCAATGTGCTGCAACAGGTAGACATCCCCTGTCAGCTTTGTGATAGGCTGCTGTCTGTTTCCTTGTGACTTAGCTGGCATCTAGAATCTAAATCAGACCCCTAACCTTTGTGGGGAACCTGTAATTTCAGTTGCAGTATACAGTAAGGCAGTGACTTCTGCTGATTTTAAATAGGAATAATCCAGGAATGCAGCAAGTGAGCACTTTTATTAAAAAAAAAAAAGGGGGGGGGGGCGGTTAAAATGTAGGTTTCAAGACCCTTTTTACCTTGTCTGATATAGAGCCATACTTTACTTGAGCTCCTCTGAGTCCCCAGAAAAGAGGTAACTAATTTGGGATGGTTTAGAAGGGAAGTGGTGTGTCCGTGCTTCTTTCGAACTGAACGAATCAATATGTGTATTTGTAGCTGGGCCCTTTCCTCGTCAAAAGGGAGCCTTTGAAATTTGTTTAGTTCATAAGGGCAAGAGAGGGGGTTCAGTGGCTCACAACCATCCTTTCCAGTGCTTTGGTCTGCCTGTGAACTCGTCTAACATCTCCTCTCTCCTCTAGATTGTAAATCTCATTGAGGAAACTGGGCATTTTAATGTTACCAACACAACTTTTGACTTTGACCTTTTCTCCTTGGATGAAACGACCGTCCGTAAGCTGCAGAGTTACTTGGAAGCAGTGGCAACATGACGCTTAGTCTCGGAAATGGGCTGCTTTTGAAACCAGAAATCCCATCTCTTGGTACCAGGAAATAAACCCATGGAACTAGGCCTTCTTACTCTCTTGATTCACCCGAAGCACTGCCTTAGAGAACAGCCATGCTCTATGAATGCACAGCCAGCTGCACTTTCTTGTAGTCTTCAAACAAGTACCCATATCGCTGTCTGTCCTCCCTAGCTTCATAAGTACGCTTGGGCACAGGTACTAAGTAGCGCAAGAGACGTGCTGCTCCCAGCTGCACAAAGTGACTTTTTTGGTTTCACTTCAAGAAACTGTGTTTAAGAACACATTTCCAGGTGTCTCTGAGATCTGAAGAAATTTGGATGGTGGTTTCTTCACTAAATCTAGGGACCAGCCTGCTGGCAGAGAGGCTCAAGCGAGTCAGGTTTCCCCCAGCTCTGTGGAGAATTGTTCATGCTGTGTAGACAAGATTGGCTTTTACAAAGCTAGCCATATGACTTATGACAGAAGGCTTCCCAAGGGGTCCTGTTGGTCTATTGCAGAGGAAGTGGAGAGATGCCACTTTGGATCACTTGCAAGCTCTGTAGTGGTTTGGTACAAAGTATTGTCTCTAACTTGGTTCCTGATCCCTACAAGGCATCGTTCCATATGCAGAGAGTACAGGGCCTTATTCTGTGTTTCAGCTTCCTGGAGAGACAGTTTGTGCTCTTTGAAGAGGCTCCCGAATCTGCTGTCTCCCACTGGGGTTTTGAGACCTCTTGTTTATTGATCCAAGCTCCTAAACAAAGTCTCACTCCTTTCAGTCTGCTTTAACTGTAATAGGACTACAAAACTGTAAGCTGTATATTTTATATATATATATATATATTATATATATATATATATATTATATATATATGTATGTACTGTATGTATAAGAAGGGCCTAGTTGGGTCTTAAGATTTTAAGGGTGTGTTTTTCTGTTATGTTTTTTTTAACGGCCATGGCAGGGGAGGGGATTTACTAAGATTTGACTTGTTTGTTTGTTTGTTAAAATGCCTCTTGTGGACAATTTTTAGCAGATGAAAGCTGAACAGCAATCTTCAAAGCATTTTGTGCTCTGATGGGACTTATCTGTCTTTCATTTTTTCAGTGTTTGAATAACTTTGCCAAAATAAGTCATTGGTTTTTGTTCTGTGTTCTCAAGGATGAATTTTCCTACAGTGGCCCCTATAATAGTGGCTGTATTCTGGGGGAAACCAAAACAAGGGAGTGTTTTGTCTTGGGACATGCTTGTAAAAAAACAAAACAAAAAAAACAAAAAAAAAAGTAAAGATTTTGCCTGCGCGAAAAAAGGGCAGGAAATAGAAAACACTAATCCAGAATATTTTACGTTCCTAGTGAAACTAGTATTAACTTCCAAATGCTGTCTGTGTGTTAGCAGGGAGCAGAGGAGGTCCCACAACTGTAATCAAAACTGTGTTAAACTCTTATCTACTAAATTCAGTATTGTAAGAGAGAATGATTTTGCTTTTCCAATGAATATTTAAGCTTTTGCCAAATGTAAATAGGCTGCTGGCATAGCACTGAGAAGGAAGCTACTGGTCAGAATAACCCTATACAAACAAATGGACTTTCCAGCTCTTTTTTAAAGTCTCTTGTGGGACCTCATTGAGGTATGAAATACAGTTTGAGAGCTCCCTCTGTGTGCTGTCCCACCAGTCAGCGTTGAATTCCAGTCCCTTGTTTTGGATTACCCCTTTCTTTATCATGGAAATGTTGCAACTAATCGATTGAAGCGGCAATACGATGATAAGGTTGTTTGAGTTGGGTCATGTTGACCTGATTCCCTTTGATTTTTGTCTGTTTGTACCATCTTTCACATGTCTTTCTATAAACACCAAACTCATGCCAGGCCTGTGCCCTGTCATGTTGACAGTGATTTTTTTTTAGCTGTTTTTTTTTTTTTCTTTCCTGATGGACGATTCCAAGTCTGGATCGAAACCCTGCTCAAGAACGCGCTTCAGCAAGGTTGAGGATTGCTGGAAAAGGAGGGAGCTGCAGTACCACCTCAAGCTCTGCAACTGCATATGGCTTAACTGGAGGAAGTCACGCCACAATATGCAACAGATTTAGCTTTTTAACTCTGCAGATCCTTTGTGCTGTTTAGGGCTTAGTGAGTATGTTTAAGCTCTAGATGTAGTATTTGTTCAGACTTTGATGGAGGGAGTGAGTTTTGTCATGTTGCATAATATAAAAACAAAACAAAAAGAAACCCCTCCCAAGACAAATTTCTTAGGTATGTGAAGAGGTATTCGAAGCCCAGATCCAGATCCTCCAGGGAAGGGAATGTGACGGGTGAAGCCTTTACCTCCCCAGAGCAGTAATAGCATCAGTGTTGACTGATTGGGATGTATGGAAGGTCCCTGGATCTTTCACCACCTCTCTTCTCCCTAGATTACTTGCCTCTGTTTCTTCCGTATCACCTAAATCCGCTTCATCCATAGCACGCACCCACACGTTCAGTATTTTGTCCTGGAAGTATAAGTGGCTTCTAAAGCTACAGCACAAGGGACCAGAGACGCATCTCTCCTCTTTCCCTGTCTTCATAATGCTCCTAAAATGGTTCCAAGGAGCAAGAGACTTGAGGATGTTCTTGAATGTAGCAGTGCCCTGTGGAAGTGCCTTGGGTGACCCCCAATGGCCACTGCTATGCCCGGTCCTGGATTTGACTTGTGAGATTTTACAAATATTAATTTGGGAATTTTGTTTGTTTTTATAAAAGGTATTTTACACACGGATTTTTTAGACTTTATAATACTCTCCTTGGAAACCTGAAATAGAAATATTCCTTACATTGTATGCACATGCTGGTTTGTTACTAAAAGGTTCTCCTAAGTACTTAGGTGTTTTACAGATTTATTGTTTGTTGAGGGGGTGGGGAGGGGTGGGGGTACAGCGGGATTGGGGACCACAGGAGGAATGACTCTGCCAACGAGGACAAAATTGGTCAAATCTTGGGCCTCCCAACCTTTGTGTCCTCTTCTAGTTACCTATACGAAAAGTCCCATTGTAGATTCTCTAGTAGGCTGACTGAGTGGTGTTCTGAACATGCCCTGTACAGGTATTTGTGGATAAAGTGTTTGTTCTTGTGTCTCTCTTGGGAGCATGGATGGATAATTGTAAAATAGGAAGGAAATGTTGATAATGCTAATGTTAGCACCACTTCAAATCTGTATGAGGATGCATCATAACTTGCATTGTTTAAAAAACAAAAAAACAAAAAAAAGAGAAAAAAATCCCCAAAAAACAGAAAACAGACAAAAAAAAAACAAAACAAACCACAGTTGTCTTTCCAAAATTGACTTCTTAGCCATACTGATTTTTCTGAGGAAAATGGACAAAACTCTAGTTTACTTAAATGTCCTTCAGCTTGTTATTTAGGTCATGTACAAATGATTAATCTGAAGGCTTTCAGAGTCTCATTGTTTTGAGTAATGTGGATGTGAGATTAGGACACAGCTTTTCCTTTGTCCTTGACCTTTGCATAAGAGGGCAAAAGGGGTTAAAAACGCTTTCCTGTTGTCTTGGTCTGATGTGTATAAAGCCTTGAGGCTTTGATTACTGTCATTTAGTGTAGAAATGGATAGAACGGTTGTGTCTAGACCACAAAATGCCAGTTAGGAAGAACGTTGGACACAATGGTAGTAAGACTGGCTTTGCTGTAGTTGGCCTGAATATATGGAAGTGCAATGATGTAGCTGCCAGTTATTATCCTGCTCTCCATGGTAATAGCATCAGAACTAGTACAAAACTATGATGCGACAACCAAGGAGCGGTTCTTGTCAGAGATCTTGAGCTTATTTTGATGGAAAAACATTAAATCTTCCTTTATGGAGCCCCATCATAACCTCTGTAAGCAGAGGCCAACATTGCTATCGGTTCAGTTGACTTCACATGCTCTGTTCAACGGCCACCAATGGCTTCGCATGCACTATAGCACAGTTGAGGTACTCACAAGAAGCTTCCTTTGTCATTTCAGGTGCCTGGCACTCGCTAGTGTAGCGGACATGGTAGTGTCAACACTAGACAACCGTTGTGCACCTTTTTTATTACTTTTAAAGAGATTGAAAAGGATGGGTATTGCTGTTGTGGGGCACGGAATAGTCATCAAGAACTAAAGAGATGAGTTTGCACTCCTAAGGAAAGTATAAGTACTTCAACGTCTAGATTTTTAAAATTGTATTCTGCCTAAAACCAAGGTATTAAATACCTTGTTTTTTTGAGGATATTAAAAGTTGTGTTGGGGAAATGAGTTCTTCGTTCAGCTGTAAGAAATTCATCTGGCCCAAGACTAATCCAAGATTTAAAAAAAAGGAAAAAAAAAATCATGTTTGTAATAAGTTACAGGATTGTTTCTGTCCTGAATTTTAAACTTTTTGTTAAATTTGTGGAATCATGGAGGAGTTTTTCTAGAAAAACATGAAATAAAGTAAGATGGAAAAGTAACACTTCAAGGGTTTTCTGTTTCTCTTAACCTCATTCCTTCTACTTGGAAAGGATGATGTTGTGTTAGAGAATATGGTCTGCATTTATCAATCTTTACTTCTAAAATATTTTTCACTAGAAAAATAATGCGTTTAACCCTGAGGTCACCTGAACCCATCTCCTGCAACTCATGCTCCTTCAGCAGGGTTTGTGATGCTTAGACTGAAGAGTACTCTGGAGCTTGGCATCTGTATTCTTTAAATGCAGAGCAGTAATGATTTGACTGATGGAAAAGGACACAGGTGTAAAGATGATCAAACTTCTAATTTAGGATTCAAAAAAGAGGTAAAGAAATTGCAACTGTTGCAGTCCAAATTTATACCTGCAGTGGAGTTACCCCCCACACCTGCTAGAGAACAGAGTCATGGCTTGCTGCTGAATTACAGCACAGGGTTTTGATAATGTAACTAGTGACATTGCCTGGGGGCTTCAGTACAGACCTGGACTAGGCAAGTCAGGATTGCAGCATAATGACGTGGCCTCGTTACTAGAAATGCTAGCCTCCTCATTCCCTCTGCTGCTGTTAGTCCTGGCACAGTGTTACGCAAGGCTTAACTGTTTAACAGGTTCAAAGTTAAACCACGTCCTTCCACTGCTTGTATGAAACCAGCCTTCTCCAATGCAGTGCTCCCTGGCAGTGAAAGCAGTGCTTCATTTTGTAGCTCTGCTTAACAGCAAGGGCTTCGTATTGGCCGAGAGACTCCGCTTTTCTTACAAGCAATAATCCCCGCTTGGTTTTAGTAGAACTACAGGTGTGGTTGGCCATGGAGGAGACTGCTGACAGTTGACAATTTATCATTATACCTGATGTCAAATGATTTGCAAGGGGAAGGATCTCTGAGTGTGAAAGATCTTTAGTTAGGTTGATTTTCATGTAAATGCATTAATACTATGCCGGGGTGGGGGCCCACAGAATGAATATCCAAGTACTTCTAGAGCTCATCATCACTGCAGTAAAGAGTGATGGCTCTAGACCTTAAGAAATTATCGTTGCCACCCTTATGGGGGTGAAGTATCTGCATTTTACATATGGGAAACAGACTTGCCCGAGGTCACAGGAGTCTGTCAAGGCTAAAAGTCCAGCCAGGCCTACCGAGTTGTAAAGCTACAGCACAAGGGATCCTGTCTCTGCCACCATAGCGTGGCATATCAAAGCAATAATATGTGAAAGAGAACATCACACAGGGAAACTCAGCCACCTTTGGCTGCTTCCTCAAGAGGAGGGAAAAGCCCATTACTTTTGCAGATCACCTTTGAAGATGCCTCACTTAAGTTTCCCTTAGAAGTTAGGGACCTTGTATGCTGTAGATACCGTAGATTTAAAATCATTCAGTCTTGTGGCACTTTAAGATAACTGTCCAATGCTGTTCATTTTTCTGGCAGACTGTTCTCACAGGTGATGTTCCTGCTGCATCTTCTTTATCTGCAAGGAGAGGCGGTTTCCTGATATACAGGTACAATCTTTCTGGCCAGAATTAAGACTGAACTGAATGTAACGATCTTCCTCAGACTACTGTTTAGATGGTGTCATTTTAACCTGAGAGCACAATGCAAGATTGAGCAGTAAATGGTTCTGTGCCTCATTGTGCCATGGGCTGCTGGATGTATCCATGACCATCACCACTGGTACTTGCTAAGCCTGACTGCATCAAGTGCACGAAACAGCCTGCTTGACTTGAGCTGTCACTGAAAATGCACCACCCTCTAAATCAGTGGGGGGGGCCAACCATTTTGGCAGGCGTGCTACAAATTAGCTCCACCAACCTCCTCAAATGCTGCTCGGATCCCCTTCCCCTGTCTGATCTGCAGCTCTAGCTTCTGCTCCCTGCCCTATCTGCCACTGTGCTGCCTGTGTGCCACACAAGCTGCCTGAGCCACTTGTGCTGTGGGTTGGCCTCCCCTGTTCTAAATCAGGTTGCAGTGGTGAATAATAGAGGTGGAGGATCCCATTATATTGGGCTCTGCAGTACCACAGCAAAAGCTGTCTGCTAAATTCCACAGTGTAGCCTTGGTGATCTGGCTAATCAGGCTATGTGCTTAATTAGGAGTCCGATTCTTATGCAGATTTAGAAACCATTCAACTTGGGTAATGACATAAGTATTGTCAGCCTTCCTGTGGCTGGACTAGCCTGTCCTGGCAGCAGAAGGCAGAAGTTTCCTTCCTGAAAATTCAAAGTAGAGTGCATGACTGAGTAACCTAGGCCCAGAGATGAGGCTGGAAGGTGGCCTTTGTGCCGGCACCTTCCATTTGAGAAGCCCCTGCTTGCTTTACCTTGGACTTCAACCGTGCAGAGGTTCTGTCAGGTTGAAATAGTTAGAAACTTCCAAGTGAAATGGTTCAGCTAATCCTGAGAAGGAGGCTGGCAGTTCACATAATCCTTGGAAAGGTTTGGCAGCTTCTCTCCTTTGGAGCAAGAACTTGACACGGGGCTGGTGGCCTGGGTGTCGGACGTACCTTCTGTGCTCCTCTCTTGGAAACCGACCCAAGTTAGAAGGGTTGGGGGGGGATACGCAGTGAAGTTTGCACAAGATCTGTAGAGACTCGCTAGGATTTAACAGCTAAAAATATCTCTAGAGCTTTTCATTCTCCTCCACTCAGTTTCCTCATGTGCTGTGGGATGGGACGGCACCTGCCCCATCCCTGCAGAGCGTGCTGCAGCGACAAGTGTGTGGCCTGTTGGGTCCTACCAGTGCAGTTCGACTGAGCATACAGCAACTGTCCAGTGAGTACAAACTGTGTAGCCTTTATCCATGCCATCAGCCAGGTGATCAGCCTGGCCAGCAGCAGGGAGTGTGCAGGGTTAAACACACAATAACAGCGTTTCTGTCCTACCCTTCAGTATGCATCAGAAATGTTTCCAGTGAGCACATGTCATTGCTTACCTTACAGTTTGCTGACAAATTATCTTCGTAATTACAGTGTAACTTCCCAATCTTGTGTGCCAGGTTTTGTTGTACCGTTGTACAGCTTTCCTTGATTCATTAGATTGTATTGGTGTTCCATCCATTACGGGATATTCTTAGAACAAATTCCAAAGGTTTGGTGCTGAAACCTTTGCCCTGTAGGCTTTTAACTCCTGGTGATCGGCAGTGCAAAGCTGTACTTTCCTGGTCACAGTCACTGGAACAATAGCCTTTCTCTCCTGTGCTGCTAGTGGCCTCTCTGTTCTTCTCACAGTATGGAGGGAGAAGCCACCTGAATAATGCAGAAAGGACAAGAACTGGCCCCAGGCATTAGTCAGGAGGGTAGAGGAATGTGTCCAGACTCTAGTTGCACACTACTGGTAGGTCAGACAAGGTGGAACAGGGCAAGGGGCCTGGGAATTGATGGTGATGGAGCGGGGGTATAAGGAGATGTGTACTGGTAGGAAAAAGAGCCCAGGACAGGGTATTGACAGTGGATTAAAAGTCTGGGAGGGCAGCTATTAGTTAGGTGGGGTATAGTGGGGGACAGGGAAGCTGGAGTGGCACTGAAGTTGGATGGAGGAGCAAGTGTGGACAGAATGGACAAGTGGATGCGGGGATGAGCAATGGACCAAGAAGAACAGCACTTACTGGGCAAGGAGATAACATCTCCACGGGCTGTGAAGTGGAGACTGGAGCAGGTTAGAGGGGAAGGGGCCAGATCTTGGGGGAGGGGAGAGGATGGATGGAAGTCTGTGACCCCTGGAAGTTGTCGCATATCTGAAATCCACTGGTGATTCATCTCTGCTGCCGGTGGGAATCCATGTAATGCCTCTGGAGGTGTCAAAACTGTTGAGGAGGAGCATGGTCGTATGTGATTTTCTAGACTTAAAAAAAAACCCCAAACAGACAAACCCTCATGAAAATGATGTGCAGAAGCTGTAGCGTAGGGATAACCTGGCCTCCTCTCATGGGGGTGTGGTAAAAATAAGTGCTTTGTTTATGAAGCAGGCTGGCTGGTGATAGGCCTAATAGCAAAACCCACAGGGAAAAGAGCTCCATTGCTTTCGGATTGAATTTGACAGCCGTGCAGTAAACAAGTGCTGTAGAGAATGAAGAGAAACGTAAGGCAGCAATTAGCTGCTGGAAGTACTCTTCATCCCAGGGACCGGGCGAGGCAAGAATCCTGCTGAAGTAAGTGTGCGATCCAGAAACTCACTCACGTGTGGCAAAGACCTGAGTTGAAGGTTGCTTGCCTTGGCAGCCTTGATCTTAAGCTCTTTGTATTGTATCAAGTTACTGTGTGCAACTTAGGTTTTCTGCTACATGAGTGAAGCAGAGCTACCGAGATGTCACTAATTTGTAGTATCACAAAACACCTGGCTCCGTCTTGGAACCACATTTTGCAGTGTTCATGTTGTCTGACAAGATAAAGCAGTTGATAAGGCTGTCATGAAAACCAGAAACCCTTGCAGAACCAGTTTCCCCTTCTAGGAAGTGGGCCAGCTGGAGATCAAACTGGTAGGGAAGAAGGGGTTTCAGAGGCATAGGGAGAGTTGCTTGCAAGAAGACTGAGGGTTTTATTGCACATTCTGGTGTGAGCTGCACGACTGTTGATCGGTGTTAGTGCTGGCTTACAGTTTGAAGCAGTCACATGCTTAATTCAGGAGTTTTCCTTCTACCTGCATAGCTGTGAGTTGCCACTGGAGGCCTGGTGACCAGGGGCGGGACTAGGAGCTGTAGCTGTGAGTTGCCACTGGAGACCTGGTGAGCCAGGACAAGCATCTATCCCTCCCCTACTAGCAGAGGTGAGAGACCTCGTGGGGTACTGGAGGTCTTCAGCCTGGGGAGCAACATCTGCGAGGAGTGGCCACACTTTAGTGGAACAGGAGCTGGGTAGTGTAGATCAGAGAGAAACCTGCCCTGGAGTGGTGTCAGTTTGAGCTACATAATGAGTGCTTAACACCGCTACCTAGGATAACTTTTATAGTCTTTTCTCTGATGCCTGATGAAGAGTGTTTGTGCCTGAAAGCTTGCAATTAAAGACATTTTTTTGCAAAAATCGTTGGTCTAATAAAAGAGATCACATGAGCCCCGAGTGCTTTAATGCCACTTCAGGGTATTAACGTACAGACAGTCCAGGGGTTAAGGGCTCCAGAAGTGGCCCAGAATTACTGTGGAACAAGATCCTGATATTGATCAAAGTAACAGCCTCCGAAGGCTAAAAGCAATCTAAATTAAACATTTTGAACCATGGTACAAGAGGAAGGGATAGCCATTTTAGTTTCATAGTTAGTAGGGTTGGAAGGGACCTGAGTAGATCATCTAGTCTGACCCTGCCCCCCCTCCCAACATGGCAGGAAATAACACTGGGGTCAAACGACCCCAGCAAGATGTTCATCCAACCTCCTCTTAAACACCCCCGGGTCAGGAGCCTGCACCACTTCTCTTGGAAGTTGGTTCCAGACCCTAGCCGCCCTGACAGTGAAGTAGCGGCTCCTGATATCTAGCCTAAACCTGCCCTCTGCCAGTTTGTGACCGTTATTCCTGGTCACTCCTGGCGGTGCTCGGGGGAACAGGGACTCCCCCAATGCCCGCTGATCCCCCCTGACTACTTTATAACAGGCCACTAGATCCCCCCTCAGCCTTCTCTTGTGGAGGCTGAACAGGTTCAGGGCCCGTCGCCTGTCCTCATAGGGCCTGCCCTGCTGTCCCCTGATCATGCGAGTGGGCTCCTCTGGACCCTCTCCATGTTGTCCACGTCCCTCTTGAAGTGCGGTGCCCAGAACTGGACGCAGTACTCCAGCTGCGGCCTGACCCGTGCCGCATAGAGGGGGAGGATCACCTCCCTGGACCTGCTCGAGATGCATCTGTGGATGCATGACAAGGTGCGGTCGGCCTTCCTGACTGCATCCCCACACTGCCGGCCCATGTTCATCTTGGAGTCAGTGATGACTCCAAGATCCTTTTCCACCTCCGTGCTGACAAGAGGGGAGTTCCCCAACCCATAGGTGTGGTGCCGGTCGTTCCTCCCGAGGTGCATCACCTTGCACTTGTCTGTGTTGAATCCCGTCCTATTCACATACGCCCACCCCTGTAGCCTGTCTAGGTCTGATTAAAGCCTGATGCTTCCTTCTAGTGTGCCCACATCTTAGTGTCATCAGTGAATTTGAACAGGTGCTTTTTACCCCCTCATCCAAATCACTGATGAAGATGTTGAACAGTGCGGGCCTGAGGACTGAGCCCTGGGGGCCCACACTGCCCATGTCCCTCCAGGTCGAAAATGACCCATCCACCACTGCCCTCTGGGTGCGGCCCTCCGGCCAGTTGGCAACCCAATTGACTGTGTGGGCGTCTACACCACAGCCCCCAGTTTCTTAATGAGAACGGGGTCCTTCCGGAAGTCCAGGAAGACTATGTCCGCTGTTACCCCTGCATCTAATGATCTGGTAATCTGATCATAGGCCACCAGGTTGGTCTGACAGGACCTGCCACTGATGAACCCGTGTTGGTTGCCCCTAAGCATGCAGTCCCCCACTGGGCCCTCATGGATGTGTGCCAGCATAATTTTCCCAAACAGCTTGCCTAGGATCAAGGTAAGACTAAAAGTTGATAGTTTTACACTGATGTAAAAGAGGCCAGCAGTCTAGTAGGGTTTGTCAGTAGGCATACTTTCCTGCAGCACTTGACCATTTAGTACAGTGATTCTCAAGCAGGGATCCTTTCAAAGGTGAAGCAGGAAGTGTTAGTATGGTTAGCTTTACAAACATGATTCACAAGATAACTGTGGATTTCTATTTGAAATCTCTGGGCTTATGGCCTTTCTGAGTTCTTTACAACAGAAAAACTGCTCTATTATTTTTCTGTAGTCAAAAAAGTGTAAGAACATAGGAGTTGGCATTTTCTGAGCAGTCTCGCAAGTCTGGGATAAAAAACTGTTGAGAGCCACTAACCTGGTGCTATCAACTGGATCCAGGCCTGGAGATCTCTAGCAAGGTGTCTGATCTTTGGAAAGTTCTGAGACTACTGATGAGGTTAGTAAGGGTTGATTTCCCTTCCCCACTAAGTTTTATAAAAAGAATTGGAAGGGGAAATGGCCATCCAGGCAGCAACACGCTCTGCTCTTCCCCCTTTTTAATTCCAGGTCCTGACCCTTCATTTTCTGGTAGAACGAAGTACAGCTCATCACCCTGTGAGGGGCTGCTGCTCTCCTCTTCCCTAGAGCTGGTGTTGGCTGTGCAGCAGAGGCAGTGCCACCTCATCTCTTCAGTTTGAATCCACACAAAATAGCTTTCTGTCCACCTGAGTCAGTGAAGAGTAGGGAAATTGTCTTGCAAGACAGTTGGAAGCTGCCTCACGGTCTTGGGAGCATCCATGGCAAACCCAGCTGAATCTAAGGTCGTGGACAACTGACCTATTTATATCCACTGGGCAAGGATTTCTTGGAGTGGCAGCTTTTAGTTGGGGTAGAATTAGACAAAATTTCAAGTGCCAGCTGTTCTTCATCAGGTCTGATTAGCCATCATGGCTACAGCATCACTCTTACACTACCACTAATAATGGATATGTTTGGGCTAAATTGCTGTTGCTTGTGTTTCAAGGCACACGTTTTCTCCCCTCGCTGTTCTGGATAAAACTTAGCTCAAGTCCTCTTTGTTTCAAGGCATATTACCTGCTCCCTAGTGCAAGCTGCTATAGGATTGATATAATTTAAGTCGGTTTGTGTTAGTCTGCCCAGAGCTTAAAAGTGGAGAAGGGTTCTTATTTGAATGAGCAAAACAGCTCTCAATCGCAGAAGGGAGGGTTTCTGTATCCTTTGGAAACCTAGGTGAGTAACATTTATCTTCCCTATCACCAGTTTAGTCAGCCCCCCATACTTGGAACAAGAGGTTCATTTGGTGAAAGTTAAGGTGATATTTAACAGAGCTAGTAGTTTGGCCCTGGCCACTAAAGCATTGCTTTGAACAGGCATGCTGAGCTCTCAAGAAGGGTTTAAGAATTTATTTAGCATTAACTTAACAAAATTTAGAAACAGCTTCTGGACTTGTCCAGCAGAAGAGTTTTATGAGACCAGTAAATGGTTGTAATAGTGCACAAGCTTTTGGATTTGCAACAAGTGCTATATACATTACATACACACACGCCACATCATTGTGAACCTCATTTAAAGCCCCAACCTGTAAAGACATCCTCAGATTGTAGTACAAGAAATTCAGGTTCTTTAATACCTCTGTTTGCTCTCCACTTTAGTTTAAACAAGCCAGGTCTTTGGTGCCAAAGTGGTGGTACAGTTAAAAAGTTAAATGGATTAACCATTTCTCAGGTGCCATTTCACCTTGGTTTCCTGAACTATTACTTGACCTACTGAGTGAGATGCCTAACCGGTTATTCATTACACAGGACCTCCAGGCTCTTGTCAGAAGCCTTATATTAACTCAGTTAATTTTGAAACCAACTTGGGCATTTGTTCTGTCCTAGTCCCCAACGAGGATTATATACTCTTAGTTACCTTAATCTTAGTTTCTTACAGAGAATAAACAAACATTGAGGTTTTTTGAAACTTAGTTATATTTAAAAAACAAAACAAAAAAACCCAACCCAGCTTCCAGTGATAGCCTGCAGTCAACATGAAGCTTTCTATTCAGTCATGGTAGAAACATTAGCAGTCCAAATTACTCATCTGTACTTGAAGACAAATAGATAAGCCAGGGGCTCCTTGCAGAATCAGTTTACATCTGATAGCAGATGTTCCAGAGCAAACACGTTAGTGAGAAGGTTGGTTGCTGCGATACACAAGATTCCTCCACCCTGAGAGTGTCAACTTCTTGAGACTGGTAAGGGGAAGAACTAGGGATTTGCAACAAAAGAAGGATTTGTAAAAGCCTTCATTTACTGGGGTGGTTATTTAAAAAGTTAAAATTTGAATGCATTCATTTTAAGAAAAGGTTGTTGGCCTTTAAACTATTCAGAGTTGTTGTTATTCTCTCCTACACCTGTACCTGCAAGGTGAATGTTTAAGATGTGGGCGAGGTAAGGTACCTTAAGTGATACCGTGCCACTAAAACCGAGTTCTAGACTATTTCTTGATTGCTAGACAACATCTGAGGAACGTGTCAGCAAACCTGCTGATTTGGACAACCCTATTAAAGCATCCTTTTCGACTGCTTCTTATACCAACACATGCAGGGTATAGTTTCAATTATAGTTTATGGCTTTGGGACACATCCCAAAAGGAAAAACTGAGGCTTAATAAAAAAGAGTATTGCACAGTTATCTAATAACCCTATTACCACATACATATAGCATATGAAGCCTTAACTATGTCCAGTATGTTTATTTATACAGCATTTGTGCCTCTGTTTGACAGAAGATGTCTCGTCAAAAATATAGATGCAGTTAACATGCAGTTAAATACACACATACACATATATATTAAAAAAAAATACTCCTGTAGCCTCAATAACTAGGCAGAGAAACCTGGTTTCCATTTTTTTTTTTTTTTTTTTTACATTCAGTTCAGAAAACACACACACAACACAACACAACACAAACCTTTGGTGGAAAAATAAAGCTATGCCATGGTTTTTATGATACACGTACCAAGGCATTCTAGGAACTATTTTAACAGTTCAAGTTATAAACTTTTTGCCAAGTCTGCTTGCAACCTCCTTCCCCTCAAGTTAAGCTGCTCACCAACACTGGCATTAGAACAAAGACGGGCAATGCTGCTCTAAGGTACTGTAATGGAGGAAAGAGTACAGATAAAATGATTGAGAAGGATTGCGTTGTAACTGAGTCTGGTTTTATTTCATCCTTCATTTGAGAGGCCCGTGCGTGCTGGTTGAGAATGGGATGTCCTGACGAGACCCAAAAAGAGCTCCACGTTTACTGTCGAAGAGAATTTTCTGTAGAGGTTGGAGTTTCCGCATCAGTGTAGAACCGGTCAATTTGGTCTTTGTACATCTTTGCTACAACAGGTCTTTTCAATTTCAGCGTTGGCCCTGTAAGGAAAGAGAGCACAGAATTGTCGCTGCTTGGTGTTCTGTACACAGCGTTATCTCCATTTGCACTTGTGGAAACTTGGATTAAACTCGAGTCCATTGAGCCTAGGACCTTAGTGTACACAGTATAATGAGCTGTACAGCTGTTAATCAGTGGGAGCAGTCACACCCTTAGTCTAGAAACCTCTGGCTGTCCCCTCTGTGCAGAGCTGTGACTTGCCCCTGGAGGCCTGGTGAGCAGAGGTGGAACTAAAGAGCTTTAACTGGAGTTACCACTGGAGGGCTGGTGAGCTAGGGCAGGTTTCTATCCCTGCTCTACAGGCAGGGGTGAAAGGTTCTGGAATACTGGAGGACTTCACCTTGGGTAGCACATCTGTGGGGAGTGGCCACACCTTAACAGATCAGGAGCTGGTAGTGCAGCTCAGAGATAATCCTGCCCCAGAGTGGCTTAGTTTAGAGTGGTGTAACTCTGAGCCACATAATGAGTGCTTAAAACCAGATTAAGCTGTTAATGTGCAGACAGTTCAGGAGTTAAGAGCTCCAGGACCCACCCAAAATTATATGCAACAAAAGGTCCTGAAGCGCAGGTGATTGTGATCAAAAAAGTTAGCAAGTTCCAGGCACAGCCTGGAAGGCACAAAGAACACTGCTGATGAAGCAAAAACAGCAGCAATGCTGCCAACTCTTGTGCAGAGCTAGGGAGGAGACAGCCAAGGCTTAAGTAGCCCGTGGTCACAACAGAGGTTTACTTAAGTTCTTTCAGGGTGGCAACAGGCTACAGTTATTCCTGGCTCCTGGTGGACTGGTGCCTCCCTCCACCCATCCAAGCACCACAGCCCTCTGTACTGGAGCCCCAGACTACCATTCAGGGTCTTTGGGCAGAAGAGATACTGCCTAGAGCATCTTCAGGCAGCTTCCTGCAATCCTCACGTAACCCATTTCAGTCTCTTGGGCTGCCAGAGCCTGTTACAGGAATCTAACCTAGAGAGACAGTGTGATACTAAATCTTCAGCTTCCTACCACATAAACAATGCTGTGGGGTTAATTGTGCCAAGTGGAGGTTTTCAAATTGGGGATTCAAATAAGATTTATTTTACTCCTATTAAGTTGCAGTCTCATAAGTTAATTAAAACAGATTTGTAGCTAGATAGCCTTTATGCTAGAGTTCTTACTTCCTTTTCCTAGGGGGTATACTATGCATTACATTTAAATTAGTTATTTTACCTTTTTTTCCCCCCATGCTAGAGTGAAGGGCATCATTTCATCATCAATTACTATAGCATTAAACTCTGTTCATGTGCGTTAAGCTAGATGTATGAAAATATTAACTGGAATTGAATCCTGCAGAAATACTAAATGGCAGTCAAAAGCCCAGTGCCTGTGATGACTTTGCAACCAGGTGCAGGAGAGGCAAACTGCTTGGGTCTTGCACCATCAAGCCCTTTATGCAGGATATATGACCTCTTGTGTCACATTAAGCTTGACCACAAAGTTCAAGCATCTCCTATCCCATTATTTTTATTTTATCAAGAGAACTAAGCAACCTATAACTAACAGCAAGCTTGATAAAGATTAATGGATTCAGCAGGTTTTTAAGGATTATTTATGCCTGAACATGTTTGACACACAAGTTGGATTTTTGTTTAATCAGATAGAAGAAAGCCACTCGAAGGAGTAAAACATCATTTAAAAAAAAAAAAAAAAAAAAAAAAAAAAAAAGCAACTCCCTTCTCTTCCCCCCGCACACACAAAAGAGCCCACAACAACAACAACAACCCTGCCCTGCAGATTTCATAAAAGTCGTTGCTGCCCAGCTTCCTCAAGAATCACCACCCATATCCAGCATAGGAGAGCAACTGTTGGTCTGTGCAAGACTACTTTAAATCACACATGACTATGGGGCAGCAAGGGAGTGGGTTGGATAGTACCATCCAGTTCTGAGAACCTGGTTGCCCAGTCTGTTCAATATCTACCAGTGTGGTCACAGTGCACATCATGAGAAGTTCTGCACTGGCAGACTGTTTGAAAGAGTCCAGATCACTCACCTAGCTCTCCACCAGAGACAGAGAAGTCCTTTTCCAGAATGACCCACTTCTGCACTTTCTGTGCATTTGAAACTGCTCTTTCATTGACTGATGAAATTCCCTTCTGGATAGCTGCATAAATGGCTTTGTCTTTGCCACCTACAATCTCAGAGACTTTTGTTGCTTTGCTGCCTAGTTTGAGACAGTATTCTATAGCTTCTGGAGTGAGGTCATCCTCTGGTTCACCAGTTTCTTCGTTTGCTTTGCACTACAGAAGGAGAAATTAGAATGACTGAAGGGAATATACCCGACGTAGTTTTGCATTGGAGCAAGTCTTAGGACCATGCATGAAGTTACTACATCTTACCTCTTCTCTCCATGCTTCCCATCCATGCCCTTAAGTGGCCAAACTAAGCAGACAGCCAGAACCACCACTTTAAACTCCCTAGCTCTACCAAGGTAATAGAAAAAACTTCAAAATAATACTAGTAAAAGACAGTTTTAAAAGCCAGGGGTTAAACAAAGCTGCACCTCATTACCACTGCAGAGATAATGAATTTGGAAGAACAGAATGGGGCAGGGAGGAGGGGAAAAGCAGCAGGTTGTTTTTTGAACCCAACTGCTTGCGTGTCCTTCACTTCTCCAACTTCCCCCTATTTGCTGCTCATGCATGGGCTTATATAGAACTGACTGCACATCAAAAATCATTAGGTCATCAGCCAGAGGTGCCCAGCTTGCATCATGCATGCCACATGGCACAGGCAGCCTCTGTGCATGGCGTGTGATAGATTGGGGAGAAGGCAGATAGCTTAAAAAGGCAGACTGGGCAGGGAACAAAAAGGCAAGGAGCAGCAGCTCAGGCATTGGAGTGGCACTTAGGAAGGGCATAGGACTGGTTATTTTGGCAGACATGCCACAGAGGTTTATCTCCATTCTGTCAAACAGGAAGGCAAGATCAGGGTTTGCAAAAAATCAGCAGTGTTACCTGTAAACAAGTTCCTCATAAAATTAGGTACAGTATGTCTAATAGTGGGATGCTGCCAAGCGTCTTTACATGTTGTGCAATGGCTCAAGGGTGTTGTAGGATCATACTGTGGGAATCGAAACTTTAAAAACTGACAGGGACAAACCCTTTAACTCAGGGGTGGGCAATTTTTTGGGCTGGAGGGCCACAACCAGGTTTGGCTGAGGGCTGCATGCGCACACATGCTGGCGCTGCAGGGGATGCTCAGTGTAAACAGCTCCTCCCACCTGGCACTGTGGCAGGCCCCAGGCTGGGCTGCTTCCACCCAGCATCCCCCACAGCACCTGGGGGGCAGAATCCAGCCCTGCAGGCTCTGGGCACCACCTACAAGCAGAAGCTGGGGCCCAACTGTGACTCAACCAGGGCCTGTGGGGCCAGACACTAATCTCCCAGGCCACTGTGCACTGTTGGGTGGGAGTACTTCCAACCGGTAACCCCTGCGGTGCCAGAGTCACTGCCTGCAAGCAGATGCTGGGGCCCCAGTATGGCTCACCCGGGGCCTGCCAGTGCCAGCTCCTGCCTCTGGGCCGGATAGAAAAAAAAAAATAAATAAATAAATAAATCAATGGGCAGGCTGGATCCAGCCTCTGGGCTGTATTTTGCCCACCTTTTGTTTTAAATTCAACCAGAACAGCTTTTCCTCTGGGGTAAAGGCAAACACAACCTGTTCTTTGGCTACTTAAACAGCCAACTTAAAAAAAGAAAAACAAACAAACAAACAAACCAACCAAAAACACACAGCCACTCTCCGTACCTTCAGTGTTAGCAGCATAGAAAGGAACTTAGCTTTGTCTCCAACCAACATAGCATTACTAATTATGGGAACAGCCTCCTTCACAGCATCTTCAACTGGAACAGGAGGAATATTCTCACCTCCAGCAGTAATGATGAGCTCTGGAAGAGGAAAAAAGAATAAAGCTGTGATCATTCACTACATTTCTCTTTTTTCAAGTGTTTTTTTTGTTTAGCCTGAACTTTAAGTGTAGATTTCAGACAGCCAAAAACGGCCCCTCAAGTGTTGCAGCACCCATCTCCAATAGACAACTTGAGCTAGGTAGCATTTTAAAAACACCCACCATGATTCAGCAAGACTATACAGGCAGCAAGGTGAACCCAGTTTAAAATATCTACTGACCACTGTACTAATTAAAACACAAATGAACAGAGGTAGCTTCTTTGGAGTAGAGTTCTTCATTGAAGTACTGCAGGGTTTAAGACTCAGCTGCACAATTTATCTGCAGTTTACACGGGAAGTACATGGGCTATGGTAGAAAGCATGTACGTCAAGTATTCTCGTATAGAGATCGGATGATCCTCTAGCTTACCCTGGTCCTAGGGAGGTGCCAGGAAGAATGGTAGGTTTGAGTTTGAGCTGTTGCTTGGAATCATGATCTGTGTGCATTGCCGAGCCTTCCCTTTAAAAGGCCTGTTCTTGGACCATGAAGCTGCCACTCCCCAGGCAAGAAAGCAGCCTGTTTAACCTGCTCTTAGCAGAATTTGTGGTTGTGGCTGGCTCCAGACCTGGACGGGGGCCATGGAGGCAGATCTGTACCCAACTGTACCAATACAGGGCTGCCTGTTTTGTATGTTGAAGAAACAAGCCCTGCCTTGTTCCTCTGAGCAAGGTACACAGTTCCTGTCTTTGTTCTTTTGGATCTCTCAGGTATGGCACTGGCAATGTCCCCTTGCTGTGCAGAGTGCCTCCCAAGTACTAGGAGCCAGACAAGAGCAAAGAGGAATTTAGATCTTAGTGACCTGGCTGCCTGCCTGCTTTGATCCCAACACAGAACAGAAGCAGAACAGGATTTTCCCCAACTTTCCAGAGCTTGTGCCACACTGCAAAGCTGCATAGGACTTCTATAGGACACACTGGGCCACAGATGTAGTACACAGTTTGGGGTTTTTGCTTTAAAATTTAGTTTCCTATTGTAACCCCAGCTTGTTTACCACGTGTCACGCTATTAAGTTGCATTTACAAGCCACTTCCAGGAACAGCTATACTAGAAACCACCTTTGCTAGAAAGTGAGATTATCATAAGCTGCCTGATTAGAACAGCAGGTTTAAAATGGGAACAGTTGTCTGGCTAGAAATCAGATTTTGATTGCCATGGTAAAACTGGCCCTCATCCCAAATTTTGAATGTCTTAACTTTTCCTACCCCTCTACCCCTTTTGCAAAGCTTTCTCCTGTCATACTGTATGCCACACCAATGATAGCAGAACACCTTAAAGAAAGCAATACAGTAAGCAAGCATCTCAGGACTCACTGGAGTCACCTTCCCTTCACACCTGTCACGGCTTGCACAGGGAGACTTGTGGTTAGCTTTCAAGATTTGACAGATCCTGTGTGATTAAACCCATGATGAAATCCCTGTTAACTGTTCAGAGCGATACCTTTAATCCTTCCAGTGATGAAGAGGAATCCATCCTTATCGTGTTTGCCAAGATCACCTGAGTGTAGCCAGCCTGCTTCATCAATTGCCTCTTTGGTTTTCTCTTCCATGTTCAAGTAGCCCATAAAGACATGCCTTCCTGAGAAACAGATCTCTCCATTGCCATCACTATCCGGCTTGTAAATCATTGTCCTACAGCCTGTAATCTCCTTTCCACAGCTAAAACAGACAGAGTCTCTTTAATGTTCAGTAGCAAAAGAGTTATTTGGAGATTCATATCTAAACGTAAACTTTCTGAAGTCTTGTCACACCTCCTCCAGCAAGGAGTTTATGTCCCCAAGTCCCTCCTTGTGTAATGAGATCTACAGAGGATTTGTCATCAGCGTTTGGACACCTGGTGTTTTCAGGCTGTTTGTGAACACCTGATGTTGAAGAGTCTGAACAGGTGCACTTGTTCTGTACAGTAGACACCACCTTGTGTTATCAGTCCCAGAGTAATAAAGAACCTAACCTGTACTAACATTTTCTGTAAGGCAGTACCACTGAAGGAGGGCCAGAATTGCTATTTGTTTGCCCATGGTTCCTGCTACTCCCACACAGTCATTCTTCACAAGCGTCTCCAAAACAAACTCACTAAGCTTAAAACACAGCTATTTTTCATAGGTAAGTGGCAAGTTTAACTGCATGGCTGATGCACAGACTCTCACTAATCCTGCTTTATTAATAGTGTGTGGATGCTGGCAGACTGAAGAAGACAGTAGCTGCATTAGGATGCAGCTTTATATCAGCTAATGAAACTACTTTTCTGTGCGGCATTAGTTTCTTTCCAAAGCCCAACTCAAGTTAAGAAATTTACCTAGTGATCCTGAACGCATGTGGGAGAGAGATCGTATGAGGTCCAGAGCTCTCACTCATGCCGTACAACTCATACACAGGAATGTTGAGACTCAAGAAAAACTCCACAGTCTCTTTAGTAATTGGAGCAGCCCCAGTGTAGCATTTTGTGCAGCGATCCAGTCCAAGAGCCTTGCGAACTTTTTTATACACCAGCTGTTTGGCTAAACGGAAGTTCACTGGGAGTTCATTAGACCTTTAAGAGAAGATTTTAAAAGATGCACAAGTTAGTCAAGACCCCTGGCTGGAAACTTCTTTGATAATCACATTTCTGCTTAAAAATAAGATGTGTCAACTTTTACTACAGACTATTAGTTAAAAAGACCCATGCCTATAACATCTGACAGCACAAGGCATTTCAGAAATCCTAATATACTGGTTTGAAAAAGCTGCATTTATTTTTACCCCTTCATCCTTTTCAGGTTGGTGTGTAATCCTACTTCTTTAGCCCATGCTGCCACTTTTCTTCTGAGCATAGAGGATTTTGAGCCCACAGATTTCATTTTTTCTTCCATTTTCTCCCAGACGCGTGGAACGCCCATAAAAGCAGTTGGTCTCACTTCCCGTAGCGTGTCTACTAAGGTCCCCTAGGTAGAATGAGATTTTTAGGCAAGATGATTGTGTCTTCCCCCTACACATCTTAAGCCACAAATCAATGGATTGTTTATAGTTACCATCTACGATCACATTTCTAAACTTAAGCATCTCCATGTTGCAATTCCACTACACTGTTCCCCTCCCCTAAAAAAGGGAGGGTAAAGGCAGCTCTTTTCTGGGACCCTGGTGAGTGATCTAGCCCCGAATCATCAGAACTGGAAACTCTTATTTCATCAAGCAGGCAGAATCAAGATGGGGTTTGGGGCATTACACGTGCTTTGGTTTTCCAAAGCTAGAAGTTTGTTTGTACTCTTTACCTAAGCTTCAGATTCACCTGTACCAACAGCACAAAGACAAGAATTGGATCTTGTTTGTCAGTACCAAAGTTATGAATCTCAACATCTGGACAAGGCCTACAGGATATTCAAATCCAGTGCTGCAGCCAGTTATTCGGAAGAAGGTGCATTATCCATCCTCCAAGACTACCTTAAAAGATCGCAGTAAGGTATTCTTTAGCAGAGAGTGTGCTTAGTCACCTTAGTCAGGTCCAGAAGCAAAACAGGAGGCCAGAGTTCCTTGTAAAGTCTATATTAAGAATCTGTAATGTTACCAAACCAAAGTACTTGTTATACTTGGATACAATACAAAAAGATCTCCAGGTTTTGGCTGCTGGATACAAACTAGCCTAATTTTTTCAGCTCTTGACATGATTTATTAGAGACCTTTAAGCATCAGCTTTGACACCAGCTTAAAAAACGTGTTAGACTATAGAGCGTTTACCTTCAGTGCATCTGGTTGAGCAAAGAAAGTTTGTGCACCAAATTTTATTGGCAGCCAAATATCAATCATCTGAGCAGCAACGTGGCTGAGGGGAAGGTAGCTGATCACCATTTCCTGCTTTACTGTAGCTTCTGCCAACTGCACGTACTTCCCAGCTGCTAACGCAGTCCATGTTATCTACAACAGAAACATGGAGTTAGTGTTAGTGACAATTGTTCTGAATGCATTTGCAAGGCACAGTAGAGAACAGCTGTTGTCGCTATCTAAATGCATATGCTTTGTATTTAATCCTTTTAGAAGTGATGTTTAAAAGAAAGTTTCAATTTTTAGTCTCTCTAGCTTATTTAAGGTAAGGTCTGGATCCACCAAAGGTTAGGCTGATTTCAGATACTTCAACACCTGCTGTTGAAAATTAACAGTGGCTTTCCCTTATTTCCCCATTCTCACAGGGGACTGAATGTAGGTTGGGAAAACTTTACACAAACAAACAGACACCCAAGAACACCTTCCCCCCCAATCTTGTACATAAGGCAAGGGGTTTATTTCATTACAGGGTATTCCTGTATGGCCTAGACGAGCTATTAAAATAGAGCTCTTGTCAGAATATTTTAGTGTCCACAGTTCAGGCTTCTCTGGCACTTAGCAATGCATTTTGGGATCTCATAATGGATCTCTCCTGCTACCTTGAATTAAGATTTTTACTTGTCTGAAGTACATAATACTTACATTATCATGACTGAGCATAACTCCTTTTGGCTGCCCAGTTGTTCCCGAGGTATATATTAGCGTACAGCATTGGTTTGGTTTCTGCGAGGCAATAATATTATCAAGCTGGGTGTCTGGAACATCATTGCCAATGTTCATAAACTCACTCCACTATATTAAAAAAAAAAAAAGAAAAGAAAAAAAGGAGGAAGAGCTTAGTCAGGTTTTATACCATTTCTACATATAAAAAACTGAACTGTCAGGAGGGGGAAGGGGCATTATTTGAAGATATTGTTTTTTTAGATACTTCACAGCCATATAAAAATCCAAGTGTCCTTACTTAATATATGCAGATTTTCCCATTAAGAATTTCCTTCCATTACAATATGGTTTTTAACAACTAGGACTTGAGATGTGGCACCAGCCCTGTAACTTTTTCTCTGTTGCTAGGGAAGTGGGGCCAGGAAAAAGTAAAAGAGAAGATGCTTTGGGGAGCAGATGTCAGTGCTTAAGGAAGTGTTGTCTTGCAGGACATGAGCAAGACTAAGAATTACTAAGGGTATAGTGATATCTAAGCATATAATGGACATCCTGATTTATAAAACAGAACTTGGAGATTTCTTCAGAAACAGCATTGTTATACTTGACTGGGGGAAGGTGGCCTTCCAGGAAGGTTTAGAAATAGCAGTCTCTTTTGCAATCATTTATGCAAGTGTAGAATAGGTGAAGTCTCACACATCACATTATTCAGGTTCTCATTTTGAGATGTCTCCATCCATTTTTCATCTGTATAAGCAATTATTGCAGTTCATCCTTTGAGATACCATAATGTAGGCAAAAAGCCCTTCACTGAAGATGAAGGCCTCACAAGAACCAGCCTTCCATGGTGATAAGCCACAAGAGATTGTCATGGTACTGCTTAAGTTTCCAAAAGAGGCTTATGCCAGGAAGTGATCCAATATCCTGCAATCTGGAATGCTTCCACTAACTTCTCCACTTCAAAGTGTGGGGAGCTGCATGTTCTCAAAGTGTTACAACCTTCAGTTTGCCATGTTGTCAAATAGTACTCTTTGATAGATGGAGTGAAATGCCAATTACAAATACTTCTAATTGTTACTGGGTTCCAGAATTGCACAGCAGATACTACTGAAGTGACCTCTTACAGCACGAGTAATAAAACATCCGAATCCAGTTGCGGTTGAAAGCAGAGATAGGAGCCAGTTCTGGCACACTGTAGTTTCATTGAGGGAGTGGTGTACACCAAGAAGTGCTGACTTACAAGAGAGAATTAATTATAACCAGATATTCAGTGTTAGACTAGTTCACTTAAATTGAATCTCATTACTTACAGTGTAGAGGTTTGGTCTCTTCTCCTTTAGCTCTTCATTATACACAATAATGGCTTTCAGAAGAGGGAGTTTGTGCTGAACCTGAAACAAAGTCAAATATTAAAATAAGCTGGTGTTCCCCCCCCACTCCTCTTCAGCTGGACATAAGCAAAAATACAAAGTTCCCAGTGTTAAAAGACATTTTCATGGACAATTGAAAAAGGCAGCTCTCTACACATTGTTTATTAAAAAATTTTAAACTAACAAAATGCTCCTGATATATAGTTTCATAGTTTCTAGGGTCGGAAGGGACCTGAGTAGATCTAGTCCGACCCGCTGCCATGGCAGGAAAGAGTACTGGGGTCAAACGACCCCAGCAAGGTGTACATCTAGCCAATATATTAACTACCTACTAGATATATTATTAATATATAGAAATGCCTCCCAACAGCTTAGAAAGCAGTTATCCAGACTGAAACCCATTGCCAGATAACTAAATTAATCTTGGCTTGTGGCACTCCACAAACTTGAGCCGTGGCTATGCCTTGAAACCAAGTGTTCAGATTTCATTCTAACTAATGCCCATCCAATGAGGAAATGTGCAAGTAAGGTCATTCAAGGTCATTTTTATTTTTTAGGTGCTAGTTGTCGTATTTAAAATTTGTAACCACCATGTCATTCTAATCCCCGTTCTGTCTCTGCATCCAATCACAGGACAACAACTGCATATTGGCTCTACCTTGGATTTTGGGTAAGATAGCCAAGCAAATAACCAGTAGCCTCTAAACATAACTGTAAAAAAGTACTTACTTCTAGGATTTTCTGCAGCTGTTTCTGGTTCTCCACAACCAGGATATTAGCCCCACAGTTCTCTGCTACATACTGGCAGGCATCAGGGGAGTTTGTAGTATAGATGCCAACAGCAAAGCCACTATAATAGAAGTAGAGTTAAAGGGTAAACGAGCTGAAGTTTAGGCATCCAAGAGCTGGCCCAAGAGAGAAGGCTCCATAAGCTACGTCAAAAAGATTTCCGCTTTCGTTGCCTTGCAACTCCAGCACTAGTGATATATTCTTGAAATTTAGAGCTGAAATTCTATTTACCAACACAGAGATGGGGTGAAGTGACAAAATATTAGATGGGCCAAGCTGAGGTTCCATAAAAAGGTGTAGGCTCAAGTATTCCCCGTTCCTCCCCACCACCTCATCTTGGTGCACTGCGCAGCAAAAATGGTTTTCAGACAAGCACATTATGATGAGAGACCTCTACAAGTGAGCAAGACTAGAGCAAGCATCTTCAATAACCAAGTTAAACCATCTCTAGCTTTAGGTAAACTAAGTTTAGATTTAACTGTCTTAGTTACAAAAAGCAGTGACCGTCAAAACCTACTCTGACGTAGCAATTTAAATTTGCAGTAACACTTTGAAGGCTAAATTGGTTTCTTACCCTGCAAGGATAGCGCCGATGTCTGCAATGAACCACTCTGCAGAATTAAATCCCAGAATGCCGACACCATGGAAACGCTCCAAGCCCAACTGTAAACAAAAGAAGCTACAATTTTACTTCTCTTTAAAGAAAAACATCACAAGCAAGTTAAGAATCTCAACAAGTCATCAGCAGAGGCAGCTGGCTCTGGGTACCTAGCGTCCACCTAATCAATACCAAGAAGAAAAAAAAAAAAAGGAGGATCAAATCACTATACAAGAGGATTTAGATAGTAAAAAACATCCTGAGACTTGCTACCAAACATGATTTATCAACAAGCAAATCACCTTGGTTTTGTTCTTCAGGACCTCAGCACTAAATAATATTGCAGACCCCAAGTATCCTTCTACTTTTGCAATACGCAGACACAATCTAAGTGCATGTTGCTATGTCCACAAATAAAAAAGGCAGGAGTGCATGGTCTAAGTGTCTTTTATTTATTTTTTCAGGTTTCGGTCTCATGAAAATAGAGAGGATTTGATCCATCAGATAAAAAGAAAAAGCTTGGCCATACAGCTCATGTAAGGTGGTGTCAGGCAAGAATGTGTAGTTTAGTGAGAAATCTAAGCAGTGATTTTAAGTAGTTTTGCCAGGCTCTCATACAAGCAGCCTTTTCTTTACAGCTCACCTTTTGAGTTCTCTAATTCTGAAACTGCTTCCAAGGAGTGGTGAGAACAGGAACTTTAGAGTGTGAGCATTGTTAAGGCAAAAGCCCTTCAGCTTGTATTACTTAAATCTTCCCCCCACCCAACATGGAGAAGGGTCAGGAGGAAGTGGAAGAACCATTCCTAGCTCTTGCTGAGAATCACCAGATTACATTGAGGCGTGGTTGGTAGGTTTTTGGCAGTTCTGCAATATTATTGTGGGTAGATGAGGAAAGTAGTTATGCAAGATGTAATAAATTTTAGAACGAGTTACGCCAGGTTTGTAGCTTAAGCTGAATCCTCCAAGGGATTTTTTTGTAGTAATGTTTCCTTATACAAAAGCCTATAATTTGAGGGAGGGTCTTATGCAGGCCTTTTCAGTGGTTGTCAGACTTCCAAAGTGAGAGTCCAGAGCGACTCTTAAGCTCATGCCAGATTGAGTCACTTGAATTCTTTAGCCCTAAAGAAAGAGTCCTCTTCCCACTCAGCTTGGCCAAACTGTAATACCTGTTGATGTACCAAGGGCATAGGAGTCACAGAAGAATCTTAGAAGTGAAGGGCTGGAAGGAACCTCTAAAGATCATAAGAGTCCAACCCCCCTGCTCTGGGCAGGAGTACTGTTGAGATCAAATGATCCCAGCAAGGTGCCTGTCCAGTCTCCTCTTGAAGACTTCCAAGGTTGGGGACTGCACCACCTCTATGGGAAGTCTGTTCCAGCTTCTGGTCACACTTACCATAACGTTCTTCCCTACATCCAACCTGAAGCCATCTTCAACAGTTTATGGCCATTGCTCCTTGTCCTCCCCTGGGGCAACCTAGTGAACAGTTTCTCTCCGCCCCCAATATTCACCCCTTACATACTTATAGAGCCACCAAGTCCCCCCTCAGTTTTCTCTTCCCCAGGCTGAAGCATCCCAGATCCCTTAGTCTTTCCTCATAAGGTCTGTCCTCCAGGTCCTTAATCATTCTTGTGCTCCTTCTTTGGACCCTTTCAAGATTGTCCACTTCTTTTCTGAACTGTAGCACCCAGAACTGGACACAATACTCCAGCTGGGGTCTCGCCAGCACTGAGTAGAGAGGAACTGTCACTTAGCCCTGCTCACAAAGCATCGGCTAATGCATCCCAGTACGCTATTAGCAATGTTGACTACAGCGTGACACTGGCGGCTCACGTTCATCCTGTGATCAACCATAACCCTACTCTTACTCTGAAAGATTAAAGGTAAAAGAAATGTGCAAATTCAAGATATAACCAGAGTACACACTTTCTAGTAGTCAATAACTGAGAGGTGGACAGGCTGGCAAATACAGCTCTGCAAAGGCAGAGATACCTTTATAAAGCTTTTTGCTGCCTTCCGACATTCAGTATAGTATTGCTTATAAGTGAACTTGATCCACTTGTCATTCTTCTTCGATGCAAGAGCAAAATAATCGCCATAGTTTTTAACCGATTCCTGGAATAGCTCGTGAACAGTCTTTGGTGTTTCACTGCCAATGCCACGTTCATCCATCCTCAATTTGACCTCTCCATCCCTCTGTGTAGTCCATAGGCCAGAGGTAGGAGGCGGAGAGGCTGGCGCTTAAGAAAAATAAATAAATAAAAGGTGTTAATGCAAGCCAAAACACTTTTAACCTGCCACTATGGCAACGCGCATTTTATAAAAGCGAGCGTCAGATCCGAGAACAAGTGCCAAGAATATCAGTCCAAATTCTCTGCTGTTCTTTACTTTGATACTATTCTGTTTTAAGCCTGAATTTGGAATGGATGAAACCTGGATGTGTTCAGACTACTCCAGGTTTAGTTCTCATTCACTGCTCACTCCAATGGATTTCACTTGGCCTCCAAGGAGGGCAGCGTATTCAACTGTCCCCGACCCCCAAGCTTGGCCGCTGCGGTAGTGACTGTAAATGCTCTCCCGCAGAACTTTGGCGTGGAGAGTAAAATGTGTACTGTATTGCCAATCAAGCACAAAATGAATACTACTATATCCAAAGCTGAAATCCAACACAGTTTCTGAGTAGAGTGCCCTGCAATTTAAGTTTCTGCTTCCATTTATAGAATATCTGAAATTGCCGGCTTCCAAGTTCCTGTAGAGATCAACTTATTAAATAACAATCCTATATAGATAGTTGTAAATTTTTATTTTTTTTTGCTCACCTTTGAACATGAACATCTCTTTCTGAAATTCGTTGGTCTCAGTCTCTTTAGTTTTTATGACACTATGGTCTTCAACAATTCTGCAAGGCAACAGTAAGCTCTTTAAACATGGACTATCTATATTGACCTAGCAGCATGCATATTCTTACCATGTCCCCTCAACCCTCAGACATTCATTTTAGAAAAAGATTCAATTAAACTAAGCTCTGGCTGCCAAAAAGCCCCAAAATACTTACATTCCCAGCTTTCTAGATTTAAGTCTGCTTTGTTATTCATTTTACCAGTTGGGTCTTTAGTGGAGGCCAACCTGAGGAGAGTCCCTGTCCCCAAGAGTTTACAATCTGAAATGTCTTTGTGGTCAAAAGAATTTGACTGCAGGACTACCTGCATTCAGGCGAGAACAAGATTACCTGTATTTCAGTATACATGAACCAGCAGTGCTAGGCTTGGACGACTAAGAAAACCATCTAAAAATCTTTCTAAATCCACAACTTGGTAGAGCAGATGCCAGAAGCCAAATGACCTCCATCAGGAGCAAGGGAGATGCAGGTCTGCTGCTCCTCTCCTGCTAGAGAAGCCAATGTAAAGACACTAAGCACCAGCTGTTATCTTTCCTCCTTACTACCCCGAGTAGTGGCCAAAGCAGTAACATCCCCAGGAGAATCCAGCTTCCTACAGGAGACTGCGGCTTGAGCACAGGTTAATTCACAGCCTCCAATACTATTTTAGTACAACCTTTAATGTGCTTTTGCCATCCCTAGTTAATAATGTGATGCAACTATAGTACCAGATGCTTCAGAGGAAGGTAAGAGGACTCCCTTGACAGACAAACCAGACCAGAGGGCCAATTTATGACCCTAAGCAGTTAGTGGCTGGCTTTTGCCTCCAAGCATGAAGTTTTCCAAGCATGTTGCACTCCCTTGTGTGTGGTCATGGATATATACACACACACACATATATACACACACACACACACACACACACACACACACACACACACACGATTCTAAACTCCATATGGCTGAGCTATTGAACTCAGTAATATCTTAAGTTTCCCCAGTAGCCTACCACCACAGATCTTTAATTACTCCATACTCCAATCGCCATCTTAGTATCCTGGATTTTTTTGTTGCAGGTAGCTTTTAAGAGCCAGAACATTTGGGATCCTCACATTATGCAGTTGAATCATGTTAATCATTTAAGTAATGTTTGACCAATCTAGACTTGGATTGGAAACTCTTTGGAGTAGTAAGTAGTTCTGATTTAAAAGCTTAATGCAAGACACTTAGGTGGTCCTCTTCCTAAAGGAAGATTACTTTTCTACTGTGGATCTAAAGACCTTTAGTCAACACTGTCCCTTAAAGCTTTTGTAAGTGGGCAATGCAAGAACTCCATGCGATGCTTCTGGCTATAAATAGGAATGGAAAGGCTTATTGTTTTTCCTCTCCAAAATAGGTTTGTCAGATATTCATTCCCTTCCCTCATTACCCTGTTCTCATAATGTCCTGCCTTTGCTTGAATGGACTCACCAAAATGAGGGCTTCTCCAACAGTGAATTACAGCTACATGTTTACTGTCCTGCTTTCGTATTATTCACATGGATGGCGTTTCTCCGTACTAGCATGCAGAATCAAATAACCTTTAAACGTTAAGATGATATACGAGGTAGGGAAACGATGATTACTGTCCACCCCCAGGGAATTAAGCTTTTCTATCTTGCCTCCCACACAAGCTGTCCCTAGAATGTCACCTTAGCTTGTTATGCAGACAAACATTTCTTCATGTCTGTGCTGAACCTTCACTTTTCTTCATAACAGTTTAGGTGTGCGCATGGGAGGGGAGAAGGGGGCAACAGGAGATTCTTTGTGCCCTACTAAGCACCTGTCCACAGTTTTGGAGGGTTTTCCCCAAGTGTCTAATGTAGAGAAATGAACCAATGTCGTTAGTCTTCTAGAACTCACTAGACATTTATGATGTCACTAGCATCCGAATTCTACTTTATCCTCAATACCAGATGACTTTGTTGCACACACACAAGACTGCACACTTGATGTCAACAGGCTCTGCTATTTCTATAGCAATCATCAGCAACATTGCAACAGACTCCTAACTTGATTCTAGCAAACATTTTTACCAGCAGAATTGGTCCCATGCAAATTTCTGTTCCTAATTCAGTCTTAATTCTGCTCCAAATCTACAGCTTCCTTCTTTTTGTAAGGGAAGTAAAATGATCCGTTTCCTGGAGAAATGCAGAGTGCCATTACGGGATGCTGTGTTCATATTATTTCATAATTAGCAAGTTTGCTCATATGTAGGAATAACTACGTGCCAAACTGCACCAACAGGCCAGATGCGCTTTCATCCCTACTACACCTATAGGAATGGAGGGGACATAGCATACTGCAATTTTTTTTTTTTTTTTTTTAATTGAGACTGGTATGACACGATTCAGAGCAGAGGGAATATTAAGTCTTTCAGGCCTCTACAGTTGTGTTGAGATGCTATTTTGAATAGTATTTAGTAAAACAAAAGGTTGATTTTACTCACTTGATCTGCAGTCCAGAAGCAGATTATCAAAGCTTTTTTGCTTGCTTTGCAAGTTAGTGGGCACATCTACACATGCTATTAATGTGCAACAGGAAACTCTAGTGCATATCACACCAGGGTTTATTGTTCCTGGGTGCTGCATTTGAACATGAGCCCAAGACCACAGCATGCCAAGCTGGGGCAGAGCAGCCTCAGCTGGCAGGGGACCTGGGGGGGTGGTCAGTCTGCCAGCCCAGGGCTACTCCTATCCAGCTCAACATGCTGTGCAGGGGCTGGCTAGGCCACAAGGGTGCTTCAGTGCAGGGCTAACTGGCAGGCACCCCTCACACTGAAGCATCCTCATGCCCCAACAGCATCTACATGTGTGTTGCTGCAGAGTAAAAATAGTCCGCTGCAGGATATTATTTGTGTTTACAAGTCATATCAAAACTGGATGTGCAGCCACACTGAATAGCCAGACCTGGCCACTTTTACTGAAGCTTGAAAAACAGCATCAAAAAAGAAAAGGAAGCTGAGAGGAGTAGTATTGCAGTATTTCTAAGGGGTATAATCTAGTCCAGTGGTCTCCACAGTGGGGTGTGTGCACCCCAGGGGGTGTGCAAGACAATCCATTGGGGTGCGGGAAGAAAAATATTAGAACTTCTGTTTATATAAATATACATATATTGGGGGTGCATGCTCAAAAATTTTTTACTGATAGGGGTGCGCGATCAAAAAAAAGTTTAGAGACCACTGATCTACTCTATTAACAGGCCAGGGGAGTGTCATGATAGTGTTGTCAGTCAAATTAACTGATTTCATATATGGTTTTATATTTATTTCAAGGGGGTTAGCAGATTATTTGCACTCTTTACTGCTTCTGCAAGCAGGCAAACATTGGAGAACCCAAGAGTAAACCCTGATACACTTTCCTTTTGTTTTATCCCAAGGGTCTCTGGATAGTTTAGAGCTCAAATCCCATGGAATTTATGATGGATCTGGATGTCTAACAACAAAAAACACTTTGGTTTTTCAGTTTTCCTATAAGCTTAAGAGTAACATGGCTCAACCCTACCTCATTTATTATGCATCAGTTTTACTTCATTATGGTTTGAGCTGAAAATCTGCCCTCTGGTAGATTAAGCCAATAGTTCATACTGGAAAGCTACGCAAGTTCCGGACAGGCATGTAGTAGGCGACGGTTTTATAGACAAGATTATTCTCACTTAGCAGAACACTCAGGTTTGTACTTCAGTCATATACCAAACACAGGGTTATGTCCTGTATCAGGAACAGCATTCTGTAAAGCGCTCATGTATAATTACTATTCCACCCTCTCTCATGGGGGGAAAAATAAATTTAGAGCCAATATTATTTTGGAAGCAATAGCAGAAATGTGAAATCTTGTAACATTTGATACAAGCCTGTTAGTTTAGCGTGACAGATTAATTTCTATAGCAGCCCACCCCTGTCTCCCCCCGCTCCAGGATACTCTATATGAATAGCCACACAGTTGAAAATAGAAAATTGGACAAACCCAGCTGAAGAGTTCACTAGCACATCATCCACAGACACCTCACAAGGCACATGAATGTCTGGCTTTAAGCAAGCCTGTGTGGCTGAATCTCCAAACGCTCCTCTTGTCTCCAGATCTGCCAGCATTGTCCCTATAATAGACATTAAAAAGGAAAACAGCTTCAAAAGTCGATTCTCAATGTAGTTATCTGAGCCAACCAATTCACAAAAAGCCACCGCTGAAGTTTATCAACACCACAATACCATACAATTATCCAGTTCAGTCCTAGGATGCAGTCAAGTCTAGGATTTCAGACTTTCTAGATTATATGGGTTCTTTTTCAGTTGTAATCTACAGTTTTGAAGCAGTCATAGGAAATATGAAACTTTAGCGCCAGCCAAAAAAACCCGTTACGATTTCAGAGCAAAATCTTACAGTGCATCGTCTCTGCCTTTGTGCAATCCTTTTTCTTTGTAATGTTTCTGTATGACCACATATGTTCAGCATCCCTTATTTTTAAACTAGCGCTCACCAGGAGGATGTGTAGCATCTTATGTCATGTGTTCTCTGCCTTGCAATTGGAAGTAGCCCGTCACCCCACACTTTTCTCCTTATATGGAGGCTCTGGTCATGTGTTTGTTCCTCCTGCCCCTGCAATATCAGCATGCTCAATTAGTTCCTTAGAGGATGCTGGATGGTTGCTGGTTTCCTTTTTCCTGCCTGGAACACATCCACGACAGCTGCGAGACGGTCACAGCCCAGAGCCGTTGTAACCCAGGGAGAGCTGTACACACAGTTGTATTTGTTCTCACACTAAGTCCACTTTACTTTTTTAAAAACCCTAGGTTACATTATGTTGAAAGGGTTTCAGAAGGTCAGTGATCAGTAGCTATTTGAATATTTGGTCTCAGCATTTAAATAGACTTTTCCTAATGCTCTAAGTGCCATTTTTACCCAAGCGGTGCGCTGACCAATACAAAGAAGTAGGGTGTTGAGCTAGTTTGCCTCGGTAAGATGCATCCCCCAAATACTTAGGAAAATGGACGTACATCACCTTTGGAAAGATCAGTGTTGTATTTTATACCCATGCGAGACACTGGATCATTTTAAAATTGCAATGCAATGTGCCACCACTAGCAAAAAGCACATTTATCTGGCCCGTCATAAGAAAAGACTAGATATTAATGAAGCATGTGCCATTGAAAAGAGCCCAAGAAGAGGGTAGGAGGAGCTCCACAGCAGTCTGGCTCTCAGAACACCTTTAGAAATAATTGTACGATCTGCTACAAGAGCCTCATAGTTCACTTCCTAGCGGGAGGATCTCGGCTACACACCGACTTTATGGAAACGTGGGACTCCTCTCTACTTGCCCCTGTAGGCATTGGCCAAGGGCAAGCAAAACTTGGGGGCATCTGAACTCCAAGCCTCCAGGCACATAGGATGTTTGCCAATGGATTTGGAAGCATCCAAAGCCCCAAGCTGAAGGGTGGAGGATCCTTACTGGTAGTAGGGCCACATATGGTTTTTGAATGACTCAAAGGATTTGGAATTGATCTGGCTAATTTGACCTAGCACACAATTTTTTCCCAAAAAATATTAAAATCTGCTGGCTTTGTGCACCAGCAGCCAATTCTCCTTCCCCCCCCCACCCCCCAAATTATTTCTGTCTTCCAGTCACAGCAATCATTACATCATTGACAGAGGTAAGGGGAGAAGGACAATCAATGAATGAGCCTCTGTAGCATGGCTTTCACAGTTGTTCCCCCTGTAAGGGAACCTACTTTGCCAGCAATCCTACATATCAGCTACATTTCTAGACCACGTCTCCTGCTTGAATACAAGTTCCTTTCTTCACGAAAGGAGGGACAAATTCCACTCCCCCCCCAAAGTCTGTCCATCCTCAAGCCCAATTGGAAATCCCAGTCTATAGGCACAACATTGAAATGGAACCCAAATATTCCAATAAAACTTCTTGCAAAGGTCTCAGCTATGATGAGTTTCACCAAGTTATGCATTTCCCTCACTACATAGTATCTTCAGAAAAGAGCCTCGTCACTTGTTCACAAAATGTTAATGAATACACCCATTTATTAAGTTAGAGATCTAGTGATTACAAGACACAACCAGCAAGTGTTCACATGCAACATTTAGATTAGAAGTAGGAGAATGCCAAGGATCCAGTATCCAGGACTAGTCATTTTTACTCCTATACCGCTACTGTTCTTGGACAAGGACAAAACGTGCTGGTGCAGTACCAAAAAAAAAAAAAAAGGTCCTGGTTCCAAAAACTTAATACATTTCTTTCTACCTACAAGAGTCTTGAAAATAAACTAGACCTCATTTGTTTGTTCATCAACAATATGTTGCTCATAGAAAGTCACTATAGCTAGTGTATCAAGGGCAGTCATTGGCAAACAGTGGAACCATTGGTAAATAAATCATTTCTATAAGGGAACATGGCTACCCCCGATTAGGTGTATGCATTAAAAATTAAGATCTCTGGCTTTATTCCATCCAAGAGGTGGCTGTTAAAACATTTTAACTAACTAACTAACTAACTAACCTGCCGATTTTTAGCCAGTACATTTGTTTAACAGAACATCAAAAATCCTGTACAACGACCCAGTCAGTTGTCAGTGCTGAAGCAGAAATTTTCCTCATTCCTGGGTAGTTTAAGACTTTGATTAGCAGCTATATCAGCTATTTTCAGTGGGCGACTAACTTTTCTTGGCCAAGACTAAGCTAAGGGTCATTATTTTTAGCACTGGAATGTTATTACTGTTAATATATCACTAAAAACATTTCAGAGTGTACTATTTGAACAAAAGAGGGAGTTGAACAATTCGAAGTTGATTAATTTGGCAATTAACTCTGATGCGTCAGAGGCAAACTGTACCTTTAAGCCACAAGTTTCGTAGGAGCAGAATAAACTGTACCACATACCCGCTTCTAAGTCTCCTTGTACAAAGAGCTTGTGAATTGGAGGAAGTGAAGCAGCTCTTGAACAGGACCCAAGAGGAAGGAAACCCTGCGTATCTTCAGGGGGGGAAATTTCCCCCTCTTCATCTACCATGACTTACTGTAGAGCGGTGGACAACTAGGAAGTGTAACCATTACTGCATTTGCCTTGATATGCCTTCTGAGAGGTTTTTTTTGTTCACCCTTTGTCATGATGCAGCAATCTTTACAGGATGGAGAAAACTTGGTTTTATTCTATAGTGTTAGGACTAAACTCTTCTGCTCAGCAGAATAGTAAAAGCCAACTCAAGATCTACTCTTAAAATATCTTTACATTATATTGCTTTTATGTATCGTATCAACTAAAAGCTTCTGTGTTTCCTTTAGTACCTTACATGATCTCCTGTGGTATTCATAAGAACTTGTTGCTCCTCAGCTCGCATTTGTTTTTCCCTCCCCTTCAGCAGTTTATCAGAAAGGGAAACACACTTTCTTCAAAACAGGCTTTATCCCCAACCTCTTTCCCATCCTATGGGATACACTCAGCAGGTTAGTTGATAAGTAGCTTAAAGCACAATAAAACACGGTTGAAAAAGTTTACCAAAGATCAGGTTGAGCACAAAGGTCATGCAAGCTGCAAGATGCAAAATATGCAGACCTAACTCATGTGCTTTCTCCAATGGATGCAATTATTGGCAGATCCTTTTTTTTTAAATGGACATGCTACACCAAGTCTCTCCTAGAAATACTACATCCAGGTTTTGGTGTTTTTGAATATCCATCCAAGAAATGGGTCAGAGGTTTGAGCTAGTCAATAAGTCTGTAACCTGTGCTCCAAGACTCTCCATCTGAAAAGCAGAGCTAACTTGTGTTAAAGTACAGAAAGCACTTATGCCACCAAAAGGCACCAGAAAGAAAAGGTAGAACTGTTTTTTTTTAAATGAACCTGTTACCCCAATCTGGGGACCAGGCAAGCTAGTGAAACAAGGCCATTTCCTATCCCAATATTTGATAGCAGGGATCCTTCTTCTGTCAACCTAATTCACTGCTTAATGATGCATCTTTCTATTCAGGAAGTTGTGCCATATCCTACAGGGTCTGATCTTTTCATTGTGCAAACCCCTTTGTAAGGAACCGTTACATTGATCCACTCTACCAGAATTTCCAGAACTGGCAATTTGGCAACCATTTCTCGGAGGATGTCCAAGATGAAGAAAAAAAAGTGTTGCCCAGTCCTTGTTGCTCAACTTTTCATAGTCTAGGGCAACAGCCCAATAAATGCTTCATTTTTAACAACCATCAAAAAAAGAAGCAGTACCAGTACTCATGGTAGAGGTGATCTCTTTTATTAGACCAACTCAATTTTAAGTGATAAATTGTTTGCTCTCTCTAAAAGTTTGCCTTGCTAGTACTTAGCCTGGGATAAGTCACTTATAACAATGAGAGTCTAGTGAAGGTCATGTTCCAATATGGCCATTCATCAGGTACAGCCGAGAGTCTGGGAAGAGAGAGACCACACACACTTCAAGCTTGAAGTTGTGTGGGACTGTTAGCGATCATAACACAAACTCATTGGAGTTGCATGCCTACAAATAGAGCTTTTGCACTTCATCACAACTGCTATCCAGAGAGTGTGTTTCAAAGTAATGTATTAATTAAGCTGTATTTGGTTATTTCCAGTTTTGTTATAACAGTTAAAAATGGGTAACTGGAGTCCGTTTTGCTTTAAACCAAGAATACTTATCTTCGTGCATTTGGAATAGGAAACGGCCCTCATTAGCAGGCTGATATTATTAGCTGTGCAAGTGACTGCAGAGTAGACTGCGTCTTCACTTCTGGCGAAGTATGAAGATCCTGTCTATATTGGGGTATTTTAAACAAAATCCCTTAGAAGTGCAGCTTCACTCAAACGTTTGCTTTCAATTTGAAGATCTGACAGCACAAGGAAACTTGAAATGAATCTGCCCACGTAGTAGCCAAATTGTTTGTGGAGGGGAATTCCCCCCTAACAGTTAACCAAAGTGTAATTTTAGAAATAGGGAAAAGCTGAAAAAGGGAACACCATGTGGCAAGATGCCCAACACGTTTTTGTTTTTTTTTAAAAAACAACACACACATTTAAAAAGAAACAACCTCATGAGGCTTCTGGCTCCCTTTTAATATTAAAAATAACAAAATACCTTAAAAGAAACAGGGCGTTCCCCATAACAGCTTAAAGCAAAAACTTTTAAGATATAGGGAACAGCTAGCTGTCATTCCCTGTCTCCCCTGCCCCTTCCCAAAAATGCTCCACAGGAAAGTTAGAAGTGTACCCTCAACTCCACTCCACAAAAGTTAGTCCAATATCACACCTTTCTCAATACCACAGTTTCTAATTTATCATCTGAACCAGCAATTTTAGCAGCTGGGGGTTTTTTCTGGTTCTGTCCCAGACTCCTCCAAAGGCAGGTTGTACAAATACGTTTAAGCACTTCAGTACAGAGTTTGCTGCACACTATAAAGAGAAACAGGGCAGAATTTATGGCAGGCATTGATCAAATAGAGACTTAGCTTCCTGCTGCAGTTACCAGCAACACTTGAACCTTCTGCTGCAGCACGACCGCGTACCGAACAGACCGACCCCTTGTTCTGCTTTAGCTCTAGGTGTGGCTTCAATCTACAGGTCTATTCTGCTGCAGATAAGCCAAGCAGCTTTGTGGTCCACTGACCACTCTAGCCCTCTGAAACTGCGATTTCCAACCCCCTTTGTATCCGTTTGCTAAGTCACTGTACTTCGTTTCTGCACTTGCTAGATGGAAGCCGAGATAGCTTCCAGCAAGCAGGGGGTCCACACAAATGCAAACAGGCTGCCTGACACTTTACAGTTAGCCATTAAAATTAGATCCACGTTGAGAAAGGGTGGGAACCCCGAGCTAGATCAAGCTGTGCACATCTCTGGAGCGTTCCTACATGACATTTGTATTTAGCTGCCGGTGGCATAGAATATAAAAGCCTCACATGACACATTCAGCGCACAAGGGATGTTTTAGAAGCCCTCCTCGTGCTTTGAGATCTTGTGCAAGTGCCACCCATTTCATTCCTACCACCGCTCGGCAGAGAGTCAGGCAAGTGTAACCATATCGTTTCAGCCAATAGACAGGGTACAGCTCATTTCATCAGGTGACGTCTCCAGACACTGAATGAATAAGCAGGCTCGGGGTTACTATAGCACATTAACCTGTTGGAAGTGCAGACAGCAGAGGCAGCCCGTGTTATTCAAAATGTGGAAACAAAGATAAGCCGGTTTGTTTAGCACCAGTAATGCAAGCGTCACGTACTACTGACCAGCTTTTTCCACAGGAAAAACCTTTTTTTTCTTTCCTACTGGCTGTTTTGATCCACAGTCCTACTGGAGAAAGATACATGCAAACCTCACAACCGCGGAGCATTAGCTAGCATCATTTCCATGCTGATGTTACAGGTAGGCAACCCGCGGCACAGGTGCCAGCAGATGACACGTGAAGTCATTTTGCAGGACACATGTGCTTTGGGGTGCACAGCAGGGAAGCAAGCACCATACTTGGGAGGCCTGATAATAAAAATCTGCCAGGAGTCCATCACCAGAGATAATGATGAGAGAGAGAGAATGATGCAACTGCAATTTCCCCCCCTTTTTTTGGCAAATGTAAATGCAATGCAATAGTTATTTCTTTTTTTATTTTCATTTCCTTTCTGTCCGGGCCCCCGGCAGTCGCTAGGTTCACCCATGCCCGTCCGTGTCCAGCTCTGCGGGGAAGGGGCTGCTGAGCTGCCACCATCCAGATCTGCCCCTCGAGGCTCTGGCACACGGACGCCCTCGTGCCAGGCAGGTGTTTCGGGCACAGCCCAAAACTGTCCCCAACCCCCATGACAGCACGAGGCTGAAGTTGGTTCCTTTTTCACAGCTAACCTAGACCCAATAAAAGCTTGTAAATCAATGAATTACGCATCCCAGAGAGAGAGAGAGAGAGAATTTCACGAGCCGCACCCACGTATGAATTCATATGGAAAATAACATCCCATCCACATCAGAGCTTCACTTGGGGCTCTGTACTTCATGTGAGATGTTATATTACCTGTTAATTAGTACATACACAGTGAAATCCTCTCTTTTTAGGATGTGCACTTCATTCATAAGCAGCTTGTAACAGGTCTAGATAAGCTTGGAAAAACCTGGGAATAAAGGCACCGGGGTGGGGGGATGAATATAAGCAATAAAGGCACTGGGGGAGATTTTATATTATATATATACACACATATACATACATACACACACACACATCTACGAATAAGGATGAAGATAAGCAATAAAGGCACTGGGGGAGATTTTATAATATATATATATATATATATACACACATATATACACACACACACACACACACACACACACACACATACATATACATACACACACACATACACATCTACGAATAAGGATGAAGACAAGCAATAAAGGCACGCGGGGGGGGGGGATAAGGAATCAGTAACCAGCTTCACCCCCTGCGCGGGCCGGTCGCTCGGTGCCCGCCTGCCGCCGCCCGTCACGCCGCACCCTCCAGGATGGGGCCCGCGGCTGCAGCACGTCAGCCCCCACTGCCGGGCTTCCCGCCTGGGACGCGGGCCCCCCCCACACACGCACGCCGGTACCTGAGTGCAGTGCCGCGCAGTGCCGCACGATGCGGTGCAACCGGGAAGACGCGTGTCACTCGGCGCGAGCGGCCGGCGCCTTTACAGCGCGGAGGAGCGGAGCAGGGCGGGACAGGGGCGGGGCCTGCGCTTCGGCGCTTGAAAGCCCCGCGCGCCGAGCGGCGTCGGGTGAGGGAGGCGGTGCGGCCGTATGACGCTTAGGCCGCCATCTTGGAGCGGGGCGGTGCCAGCGCCGGGGCGGAGCTGGGGGGGGGCGTGCGGTGAAGGCTGCTGCGGGGTCGCCTTGAGGCGAGCTGGAAAGTCCGGGAGCGTGCACACGAGGGGAAAGTCCCTCCCGAGTCCCGGGAACGGCACGGGGCATACCCTGCGACGCCGTCCCGTTGTGTGCGCTGGCCAGGAGTCCACGCCACACCCGCACGTGCGCCCTGTGCCTGAGGAGGAGCGTCCGTGCCCGAAAACCGGCAATGTTTCCAACCGTTTAGCCGGTCTAATAACGGAGATCCCATCTGCCTGAAAGCCTCGTCTCATCGCGCCAAATGCTTTTAAGGGGCGATACGACGATATTGGCGCGGAAGGCGTTATCCCAGGAGAGCGGCGTTTCCACCTTCCCGAGGCTCGAGGCAGCCCCCCCACGCCCGCGGCCTGAGGCTTGGGCCTAGTCTGGACATTTCTCCATGATCCCAGGACGGAAGGTGCGCTGTGTTATGTTGGCAATGCATCAACTGAGGGTGAAGTGCACTCCTTTGAACGCAGCTGGTGCCCAGGGAGAGGGGAGCACTTGTTCCCAATGCTTCCAGGGAATCCGGCTTCATTCTGCAACCAGAGATGAGGCTGGCTATAATAGGCATGTCTATTAAAGTGGTTACTATCACTTGGCCGTAAAAAGGCCCAGCCCCCTTTTAAATGAAACCAACCTCTTTAAATCTGACCTCTCTGAGCAGCAGGGGACCAGACCCTTTAAATATTTGCCTTTACTAACTATTTACTATCCTATCAAAGCACTAGAAGCAGGTTGCACAGGTTGATTCAGGGACTATTACTGGAATAAGTAGGGTGACGGTGTGTCCTAGTTTGGCAAGGACAGTCCTGGGTTTCGTAGGCTGTCCTGGCATCCTGGTTAAAATTAAATCAAAAGTCCCAGAATCGCAGGGGTGCGGGGTGCAGTCTGGCAGAGGCATGGCGTGCCAGGCAGGCAGGCACCGCTGCTGCTGCACAGGACCAAGGCAGGTGGACTGGAGCGGTCCCAGCCCAGCTCACCTCCACCTCCAGACGCTGCTCAGGAGGAGCCAGGTTGGGCATGTGCGGACGGGGTAGTGCCTGCTCAGCAGTGCCCGCTTGCCTAGCGCGCCACACTGCTCCACCTTCTCAGCAGACTGTGTCCCATGCCCCTGCCTGCCTGCCTTTGCCTCCAGCAGCACCGCGAGGGGGCTGGGGGGAACGTGCCCAATTTCCTTACACATAATATAGTGACCCTAGGAATAAGGCATCATTTCTTTCTATTGTTTCACATGCAGCCTAGATCAGCGGAGCCTGGAAACTCACAGATGCCAGACATTCATTCACCTGCCTTTGTGAATGTAGCTTGCAGGATCCACCACTATAACTACCATTATTTGGTAAACAGAACAAGAGCTGACTGACTGGGCACAAAGGAGGTGTTGCTCTTATCTTTAGACCCGGTCTCTCCAAAATACGCGTGGACTTTTGCACGGTTTTGTTTATTCCACGCACAGAAGATTTCAGTGTCCAGGGCTAGAGCAGAAATGCAGGCCAGATCCCTAGCTGGTGTAAATTATGCAGCTACACTGAAGTCAAAGCTGCCACTGGGCAACTCTTCCTGCTCAGAACAATGTTCCAATCAAGGCTCAACCCATTCTGGCAAAGGCCCGCCAACTGATCTCCTTGCCTTATGGTAATTTCTGTGAAGCGGGTCTAATTAGGCTATTGTGCACATGCTACCTATGCATGAGCCTTCAGGTTATTTTTGAAACAAAGGGACTGACGCATTGTTAACCCTTCTATCGACAAGGCAAGTTGGAGGTTTACCTTGGTATAGATTTGAGCAATTGAGACGGCTGTTTTTGAAGCAGCACAGATTACAAAGCCCAGGATGAAGCATAAATCCTGGGTACAAAACAGTCTCAGCCATGGGGATCTGCCTGTGGAAAAAAACCTTAGAGGAGATCAATTGAATTCAGAGTTCAACTGTCTTTAGAAAATGCTGCAAAACTTTTCTCTTAGAAGAAGCCTCTGCAACTCAGTAATGACACTGACAATATTGATTGATGTTCCTCTTCTGCCTTCTCAGCATCAACACTGTTTTTTAGTTAGGGCTTTGGGGTTCAATTTTATTCATTTATTTTCTTCCATTGTTCAGGTTAGCAAGGACTGAAGGGTAAAAGAACCAAAGAGTTAATGAAGTCCACTGGGAACTTTGTATTGTTTTTGATTTTTACATGCAAGATGTTCAGGTATTATATATCGAGGAGCAGTAAGAGAAAACCTTACTGCCCCTGCTGTTATAGCTCTGACCCCCTGCACCTTTCAAGTGCAGATACAGGATATGCCAAGAGAAGGAATTTTTCGCCAACCATCTCCCTGAAAGACAAAAACACTATTTGATGGCAAGGATGCATCCACACCAGGTTGTACCAGCACAGCCACAGCAGCAAAGGTGTGACATTTTTTCATACATGCAGGTGATACAGCTACACCAGCTAAACTTCATAGGATAGATCCTGCCTAAGACAGACAAATATAGCTGGCTGGAGTAAAACCTCCTGCTTACAGTCACTCTGAGCAATAACATCAAGATAAAATCGCAACTTGCTTGTCAACACTCAGATTTTCTAGCATGTTAGCTATTTTCCTGTTAAAAGAGCAAAACAAAACCTTTTCCTCCTGGTAAAGACACAGCGCATCATAGCCAGGTCTCTGTTGCTTTGTACATACCCACGTGCAAAATGGACCCAAATCATCATGAGAGCACCTCACACCCAGTTATTGTCCAGATGAGGTGCCTACTCACAGAGACTCAGGCCCCTAATGTTCTGCTATCTGTGACTCTCAGAGCAATGAAGCCCTGTGCTAAGAACCCCAGTTGACAGACGATATAAGAATGTATAGGAGAAAGTGTTTTTCTGAGAGGTGTTATGTCTGGTGGATGCAAAATAAATCTGTTGCATCAGAGAGCTACCATGTCTTCCCAAATTGCCCAACAGTTTCCAGCATGGCTTAGAAAAAGACAAATAATTTCTCTGTGAAATCAAGGAAATTCCATTGGCACTTTCTCTCCAGTCCTCTGCTGTCAAAAACCGTCACTAAATACTGGAGATTTGCAGGGAAGCTTGATCCAGCAAAGTGCTCTCCATGGGGAGTGTGGCACTTGCACTGATTTAAGTGATCCAGGTCAGTCTCTACTGCAGTGGTTCTCAACCTTTTTTAGACTCAAGGCAGCCTCCTTAGACTCAAGTTCCCCCTCAAAAATGCTAGTTCTTAGTTTTGACTTTTTTTTTTTTTAACTAGAAAAAAATAACAGAGCAATTCTTTTGCCACAAATAATTCAGAAAGACCACAACAGATCAGAATATTTGAACATTCTGAATTCCTATTTGAAGTCTCTGGATTTATTTCATGAATCATGTTTGCACACCTAATAGTGCTAACATTTTCTGACACTCTACAGCACCCTTGGAAGGTTCTTGTGGCATCCCAGAGTGCGGTGGCATCCTGGTTGAGAATCACTGCTCCACTGCTTTCTACTTCAGTTGGCCTTGCACAATCAATACAGAGCGTGACCTGCAAACTATTCTGGCTAGCATACCATCAAAGTGCACTACAGTTCCAACTACAGAGTCACTATCGCTGCCAGCAAGTGACCCAGGATCTAGTCACCCTGCCCCATCCTGTCCCCTATCCCTCCGCACAATGACAAAAGATAATGAGAAAAAATGCAAACTGGAAAAGGCATCCCAGCGTAAGGAGAGCAAACAAATGGAGGAAATGGGATAGTACACAGTGTAAAGGTCACCAGCACATGACAGGGTCCACAATCATTTCCAGATATAAGCAGGTCTGATTCTCATTCACATCAAGGACTTTTTACAATAGTTGGGTAGTGTAAAGGAACCTCAAAGATGGTGGAAATTTCTGAGTAGGTCTTGGAGTGATGTTGGGGTCAGCTCTGTAAGTATAAGTCAGCCTGACTTTAGTGAAGCTGGCAGAGCTACACCAGTACACACCAGCTGAAAGTCAAAGGAAGGTCGGTCTATAACAGGGGCAGGCAATTATTTCAGGCGGAGGGCTGCTTACTGAGGTTTGGCAAGCCATCGAGGGCCACATGACAGGCAGCCAGGGGCAGATAAATATTAATTTTCTAAATTTTTTAGCAGCCCCACGGGCTGCATGGAATGGCCTGGCGGGCTGCATCTAGCCCACGGGCCGCATTTTGCCCACCCTGGTCTATAATAACGTGGCCATTTCACAGTCTCATTCTCAAAAGCATATTAAAAACAATAAAAACCCTTAAGTTGATCACAAGCATTTTCTTTTAAACACCACTTGCCCTGACCATAGCAGGTGCACAGTTCTTTTTAAAGAACCTGACCCATTTAGGGATACAGTCTATTTTCCTAACTAGACAGTGTGCATTGTCCTTTAAAATATGCTATATGGGCACATGTAGAAATGTCTTCAGTCCTAGAGTTTCTATCCTATGTTAGTCACAAACATTCACCCTTTCAAACAAGAACTTTGATGATTTCAGGGAAAATGAGCTGGGGTCAAAGTTGAAGGTTGCTCAGCTTTCAGAATTCCAGCAAGCAGCACTATCTGCTTCTCTTTCCCAACTCTCATAGGGACAGACACAGATTATTGACCCCAAACTATGTCTGAACTGAAAGATCCAGCTGCTACACGGTTGGTCCCTGACCCGGTTGCAACAGGGTTGAAACGGCTGAGACTTTAACCAGTTACGAGGACAGAGCCCTTCCTGTGCGCCACGCTATGTTGTAACTGAGTTAGAGAGCAAGTCTGTTGTAACCAGGCACAGGGACGGTGGTGTCATGAGAGTGTCCTCTCACTGAGTTTCAACTGAACAGATGTCATCATTTGTGCCTAAGGACAATGTCAAGAGAAAAGGGTGATGACCACAAGTATAAGCTAAGTATGTTAAACAACACCCAAGCTATTTCGAGGTTGACGTGGGCCCAAACATTTATGAGTAATACGGCTGGTTGGGAATTTTTAAATTAAAAAAAATAATAGTAAATTGTTTCAGCTTTTGAAATGTGTCATTTTACATTTTTAAAAAGTAAATCATGGCTTCCCAAACTGGAGAGATTCTTCAATATTTAAGCTAATTCAGAGCAATTAAAAACAGTCAAAATGGAAACAAAACAATTTGAGATGATCACGCCGGAATATTTCCATTTATTTTTTTTTACTCGCAAACATTTTTGAAGTTTCAACTTTCTGCCCCAGTTCAGGACATGAAACATTCCCCAAATCTTGAAAATTGTCGTAGTCAGGAAAATGGTTTACCACCTGCCTCCTCGGGTCAGACTTTCAAAAGAATTCAGTCCCAAGCCAGCCTGGTCACAAAGCCACCTCTATTACAAGACCAGCAACCCCCCTGGACGGTAGTTTGTCACCCCCTACCCCCAGACAGTTACCCATCAGGGAATGGCTGTACTGCTTCCACAGGGAGCTGCCGGGAAACACAGTTCATAAACACCAAACTAGAAATGGGACAGTGTTTCCTAATTTGCTGCCGTATTTCTGGGTTTAGCCTGTTTCATAGCAGCACACTCAGGAGCACAGCACAGCCGTGCATGTAAGGCTCATCTATGGCACAGAGCCTCTATCCAGACAGCTGTGCCAGCTTAGCAGTGCCAGCAGAGCCCTCTGGACTAAAACTAGCATGGTCCCTGGCATGAGTCGCTCTTCCTAACCACCTCTCCAAATGACAACCCAAGCTAAACAAGAGCCCTTCTGGAAGCACAGTCATCTATTACAGGAAAGTGCGGGGTTGCAGCTTTGCATATGTCAGCTGATTTTTTCCCCCAGGCCTAGCTAAAATGTACAGTGTAGATCATACCGTTTTCTGGGTGTGGCTGGCCTGGCTGCTGAGCTGTGCCAATATGTCTGTGGCTGTCCTGCAAGCAAAGAGGAAGTCATTTCAACCTATGATGTTAGAAAGGAATTTGTGTTCTGTACAGACTGGTATGTAAATGCTCCATTTAAACCTTAAATGCTAGTCATCAGTCTACCCCTGTTCATACCCGGCGATGTTATCTGCATCTAGACACACAAGCTGCACTGATATCAGTTACCCTGATATCAGGCCAAAGTCATAAACTGCATCCAAGTAAACACTGTGCAGTATGAACAGGAGTCATCTGTGCTGCCTACAGGCCCCCTGCTCTCTGCAATTTTTGCTATGGACTGTGCAACACTTGCTTGTATCCAAGGAAATTGTTATGGCACTGTGTAAATCCATGGCGTGCCCACATCTTGAATAGTGCATGCGTCTGTGGTCCCCACGTCTCCAAAAGGATGTAGCGGAATTAGAAAAAGTACAGAGAAGGGCAATAGAGATGATATGGGGTGTGGAACAGATACAGTACCAGGGGTGACTAAAAAGGCTAAGGCAGACAGGGTTCTTTGGGTAAATCTGATATCTTTGATTAGATCAACTAAATCATTGGAAAAATTCTATCTGAGTTGGTCTAATCAAAGATACCAGATTTGCCCAAAGAACCTTATCTGCCTATGTCCTTAGACCAATACAGCTACAACCTACACTCCTAAAAATGCTTCAGTTTGGAAAGCAAAAGGTGCAGGGGGAGGGTTTTGAAATAAGAATGTGCTGAACGTGTTCCTGGGGGGGTAGCTACCAGCATCCTGCAGTGGAGCTGGTTGCAAAAAGGGACCCACGTTTTGAACAAAATGTAAGTCGATAAACATTTTTTCATTAATTTGAAACCAGTTTTTTCACCTAAAGATCATGAAACTGTTCATAGAAAAAATGGAATTTCAAAGGACCCAGCATGTTTCCATACAACACTTAGTTTCTGCCCAAACCCCATTTACTATCAACATCGTTTTCCATCGAAACATTTTAATCCATCCAGCTGAAAACACAGGACCAGAGGGACCCTTCTGTCACTTGCCACAACCCTTAGAGAGAGAGAGGCGTGCCCTCTTGAGGTCAATTGGTATAATTGCAAATTAATTTGCATGATGCACTGCAAACCTGTCTTTAGTCCTCTGTTTTGTACTGTTATTTGCAATTTTTTTAAAACTAGAAGCTGATCTTTGTCCTGAATGAGTGGTATGATCTGGCTTATGCAACAGATGCAGTAAACAAGGAAGAATTAATTCCAGTGACCATCTTGACATGGTACGCCATAGAAGCTCCCAATTAAAAACACCAACCCTATGATTACAAGTCAGTTCCAGGAAAGGAATTGCTTGGTCTCCAGAGTTTAGAGCAATTTGCTAAGGGCAGTGCACTGGGTGTTAGGGAGATTACAGGCAGGCAGGGTGCTACAGGACATGTCAGAGGACCTGATTTCCCTTTGCTTTGCATCACAAACATCTGCTCGCACTTGTGCACGGGGGGAGATCAAATACCATCGGATCCAAACAGGAGGGCTTTCCATCTGCTTTGCAGCGGTATAAATATTCACACAAAATGCAAAGCAGCAGAGAACCATGCTCTGGAACTGAAGTGATCAGATGCCCTGTTTTATTAGGACAGCCCCAGTTTTTCAGGGACATTTTCAAAAGCACCTGAGAGAGTCCCATTTGAAGTGATTTAGGCTCTTAATTGACTTAGATCCTTTTGAAAGCTAAAACCATAAAGCCCAATGGCCCAGGAATCTTTTTGCAATACCTGACCAAACCCAGTTGTTCATGGGACAAAACATTTCAGGTTTTTCACAACCAGAAGTACCATACTTTCTTGCATACAACATACTCCTAAATAAAACACGAGCCTTGTTTTTGGAAGGCAGAATATAGGTGTGGGACAGGGAGATTTTTTCAGTCATGGCTGACTCTGCACATTATATTTGAGAAAATGTGGAACTTGCTCCAGGTACGAGGCTTTAAAATAGTAGAATATATTTTTCATCCTGGAACAAAGAGTCCAGCTGCGGAAGCATTCAGCACGATGAACAGCATTGTATGCCGAAGAGGAAATTGAGCTGTTCGAGCTGTCTTTTTTCCCCCAGATTAAGCAGAAATTACCTTTGCTCATTCTTTCACTCCAAATATGAATTTTCTGGGTAAAATCCTCCTTGGAGAAATATGCCTATATTGTAATTGAGTCAGAAGCTGGCAGTAATGACACCAGCAGATACCTTTTCTTAAAAAAAAGTATATTTTATGTTTTGTGTGATCATTCTGGGAGCCTGAACAATACCACCACAAGTGTCCCAGGTTTGGGCTTTGACAATAAAAAAACCCATTTTACCTGACACTCTAGCGTAAATAAATCTTCCCAACTCACTTCCCAGGCCTCTGAGCTGTTCCTCTCGTGTCCTTGTTTCCATAGCCAGCTATGTACCTTGGGGTTTGTCTCTGCCAGTGGTTCTCAACCTTTTTAGACTCAAGGTACCCAGTGGAAAAGGCCAGCCGTATTCTCACACATTTTTTTACTAGAAAAATACCAGAACAATTCTCCTCTTGCAAAATATTCCAAAAGACAACCACAGATGTCAGAATGCCTTTAACATATGGCTTTTTTGAAATCTCTGGCGGCATCCAGGCAAGAACAGATGTGCGGTACATGGCACTGCAGACCTGGGAGCTTATTCCCATAAAGGAAATGACACAATTTCTTCTTAGGTAAGTCACCTTTATCCCCATCTAACCATATCTATGCACGGGATGGCACCACTGTAAATGTTTTGGCAAAAAAAAAAAAATCATACCTGAACTAAGATATATTATACCGGTAAAGCATGTGTGTGTAAACCAAATCTTGGAAACAAACCAGTCTTATTCCTTTGAAGCTAAAAGTCCAATAATGAGAAACTTGGATGAACTTTTTTTTTTAAATGAAAACCTTTGCTGAGTGGCCCAATGACACATGAAAGCAACTGTACTGTTGGGATGCTCCATTAGTGGAAATGACATGCCCTCGCACAACTTAGGCTGCCATGCATTTATCTAACAAGAAAGGTCGTTTTAAAGCGCTCCACTGCCAGGCAGTAGGGCAACCTTTGTCATCTCCCCTGGCCAGGTGAAAAGCCAGATGACAACTGAAAACTGCCAGAAGTGATCCTGTCGGGCCAACTTCTCCACAGAGAAAAGGAAAAGGGAGTCTTTGAAGCTCAGTAGATAACATTGACTTGAAAGTAAATCGCTGCTAAGCCGTATAGTGGATGGAGGCTTAAGCTAGAACACAGACCTGCTGGAAGGTACAATCTTTCATTGCACAGGCTTTACCAATCAGGGGTTAAAGTAACAGAGGTGCAAGTTCCAGACACAAGCACAGCTCTAGGCTATTTATAACATGTCTGTGGATGGAGTTATGTGTTGCATAAATCCCTGACCCTCATAACTATACGGGATGTCGTTTGCTCAACTAAAATTCACAGCAACCTCTGGGGTACAGCGCAGATCCTCCTGATGCTGCCACTTGGAAGGACTGCATGAGTGTAGTTGAGTAATACTGTTGTCCATGAGTAGAAGGCAGTAATTCCTATGCCCAAGATGAGTGGTCGTTCCTTAAGGAGACAATACTCCAGGCCCAAGGGGTGACCATCCCAACAAGAAGCAAGGGGGACAAGAGTGCCCAAAAGCCCCCCTGGATCACCAAGGGCGTCTGGGAGTGCCTGATGGCCAAAAAGGCGGTGTACACCCGGTGGAAGGGGGTGCTATCTCCAAAGAGAAGTATACCGCCTCTGCTCAGGCCTGTAAGGGGGCTGTCAGGAAAGCTAAGGCAGACATAGAGCTAGGACTGGCATCCAAGATCAAAGATAATAAAAAGTCCTTTTTCAAATATATAGGGAGGATGAAGAAAGCACTGGGAAATGTGGGACCCTGCAAGATACGTTGGGCAATCTGGTGGTTGCGCCAGAGGAGAAAGCAGACTTCTTTAACCAATTCTTCACCTCTGTTTTCTTGTGCAGGGACCGGGACGTCCCCACCACGATGCAAGACGGACTCAAGGGGAAGGCCTCCAGACCTCAGGTTGGGGAGGACCGGGTTAGAGAGCTTCTGGAGGGGCTGGACGTGTTCAGATCAGCGGGTTCAGATGCTCTCCACGCCAGGGTGTTGAGGGAGCTAGCTGGGGTTATTGCAGGGCCCTTGGCACGGCTCTACGAGCGCTCGTGGTGCTCAGACCAGGTGCCAGATGATTGGAAGATAGCTAACGTGGTCCCCATATTTAAAAACAGGAGGAGGGAGGACCCGGGCAACTATAGGCCCTCAATCCCAGGGAAATTCTTTGAGAAGATCATCAAGGAGCACATCTGCGATGAGCCGGCTTCAGGGATGATGCTCAAGGGCAACCAGCACGGTTTCATTAGGGGCAGGTCATGTCAGACCAACCTGATTGCCTTTTATGATCAGGTCACAAAAGCATTGGATGCAGGTGTCGCCATGGACGTAGTCTTTCTAGACTTCAGCAAGGCCTTTGACACTGTCTCCCACCCCATCCTCATTAAAAAACTAGGCAACTGTGGCATTGATGCCAATACAGTCAGACGGATTGCAGATTGGCTGAAGGGTCGTACTCAGAGAGCGGTGGTGGATGGGTCATATTCGACCTGGGAAGAAGTAGGCAGCAGAGTCCCCCAGGGTTCGGTCCTTGGGCCCGTGCTGTTCAATTTCTTTATCAGCGATTTGGATGATGGGGTGAAAAGCAACCTGGTTAAATTTGCTGATGATACCAAAATTTGGGGTGAGGTGAGCATGCTAGTAGGGCAGGAAAACTGCAGCAAGACCTGGATAGGTTGCAGGGGTGGGCTAACAAAAACAGGATGCATTTCAATATTGACAAGTGCAGGGTGCTGCACGTGGGCAGTAGTAACCAGCAGCACACTTATAAGATGGGAAACTCCCTTCTTGAGAGCACGGAGGCAGAAAGGGATCTTGGAGTCATTACTGACTCCAAGATGAACATGGGCCGACAATGTGACATCCCACATTGGCAGGGCTAACCGCACCTTGTCATGCATCCACAGATGCATCTCTAGCAGGTCCAAGGAGGTGATCCTCCCCCTCTATGCGGCACTGGTCAGGCCGCAGCGGGAGTACTGCGTCCAGCTCTGGGCGCCGCACTTCGGGAGGGATGTGAACAACATGGAGAGGGTCTAGAGGAGGGCCACCCGTATGATCCGGGGACAGCAGGGCAGACCCTACAATGAGAGACTGCGGGACCTAAACCTGTTCAGCCTCCACAAGAGAAGGCTGAGGGGGGACCTGGTGACCATCTATAAACTCACTAGTGGGGACCAGAAGGGTTTGGGGGAGACCTTGTTTCCCCTAGCCCCCCCGGCATTACCAGGAATAACAGCCACAAGTTGTTGGAGAGGAGGTTTAGATTAGACATCCGTAAGAACTACTTCATGGTCAGGGCGGCTAGGATCTGGAACCATGTTCCAAGGGAAGTGTGCTGGCTCCTACCCTGGGGGTTTTTAAGAAGAGGCTTGATGCCTACCTGGCTGGAGTCATCTGAGCCCAGTTTTTCTCCTGCCCAGTCAGGGGGTCAGACTTGAAGATCTACAAGGTCCCTTTGACCCCACTTCTATGATTCTATGAACAGCCAGGGCATTTCAATATTGTGCAACCCTTCTGCTGGGCACTGGGCAGCAGCAACGAGGGCCAGGGTCAAATTTGGGATTACTCAATAAGTTTTCACTATAGCTCGAGCCCCCACTGAGGAATCTGGGATCACTGAATTTGGCTGGGGTGTCCTGCATAAACAAACCCCCCTCCCCACAAGCCATGCAAACACAAAGGACAGATTTAGTACGGAAAACAAAGGAAAACACAAAATGCAATTTGAAACACTGCCAACTACAAGGCCTGGTCTACAGGTTGCACCCTCTTGGGGAGGCTTCACCCATGCCCAGGCAGTCTGGGACTTTGGGGCTCCCCCAAGGGGTAGCTCCAGGGGCAGCACCCCTATATCTGCCCTTCAGCAATGGGCCGAAGAGGGGGGCCTGCTGGAGAGTCCTATGAGCTGCTTATTGAGTTTGCTGCATCGCAGGGAGCTGCTAGAGAGCGCAGGTCCTTCTGCATTGCAAGGAGCCCCCCACCGCTCCCTACAAAGCTGTAGGGCGCCCGTCTCCACTTCCACATGGAGGGGTGAAGTGCAGCTTTTGTCAGTATATTGCACTCCAAAATTCCTAGTCCCAATCACCAGCTCTGCTGGGGCAGAAAACTGCAAGAGGACTAAAAGAAGAGCCAGGCCAGGCCTGCACAGAGGCCTGGGCCAGACAGCCAAAGTGCGCCAGGCTTGGATCAAACAACAAACCGTGCCAGGTTTTTAATCCTGGCCAAAACTGCCAGGAAAACATAGAGCTGGGGATCAGCCACACGGGTAGGCTGAAACAAAAGGAAGTTGCAAGAGCAACAAATGTGCCCGGCTCTCGCCTCGGGCCCAAACCGTGTCAGGCTTTTAATCCTGGCCCCAAACTGCCAGGCTCCAACCCTGGTCAGTGTGCTCCGGGGGCTGACACCCCCACGGTATTATCCCACTCCGAAACCCAGCCAAAAGCAAAAGGGGAAGAAGAGGGAAAGGAGCTGAGTCTCAAACTTTGAGACAAGACTCTCTTTCCCTTTACTTCAGGTTTTCCCTTCGCATAGCTCCAGCCTGCTTCTCCAGTGCAGGGCGGGGAAGACCCCCGGTTTTGTAAAACAAAAGGCCCTTTTATGCCTCAGGTATCTGTTTAGTGCAGTTTCGCCTTCAAATCACTAAGCCAGAGGAGGGGAGACCAGATCTCAGATACAGAAAGCAGGATTACCATACACGCTGCAAATCAGACCCACGCAAACAACAAAATACCCCCATAATTATATTTAAATTAAAACAAAATACTTCTCAACATGAAAACTAGAGCACACTTTGCAGTAAAAATGTGCTGGTACGTTTTGTGTGGGTAACAACTGTTAGCACTATACATTATACATATCCTCTATATTAGTGCAGAAACCATCTCCTGAATATGCCATTGCACGAGGGTCTCCTAGCTGGTGCAGAGAAGGTGTAAGGCAGGGGCGGGCAATTATTTTGGGTGGAGGGCCACTTACTGAGTTTTGGCAAGCCATCGAGGACCACATGATAGGCAGCCAGGGACAGATAAATATTAATTTTCTAAATTTTTAGACAGATAGAATGGCCTGGCAGGCTGCATCCGGCCCCCGGGCTGCATTTTGCCCACCCCTGGTGTAAGGGCTTCATATCAGCCTGCTCCCAGCACCACATCCAGTGTATACCACATTCAATTATTCTCTTCTTCCCAGAATCCCTAGTGAGCCTTTGGGAGCCCAGTATAAATTTGAGCAGCCCTGACGTTGTTCTAACTTACCCCGCAAATGTGGAGATTGCAGGGGTGGCTTAAAACTTCCTCCCTCTAAACACAGGAGTGGAGCACAGTTGAAGCTCACTGAATTTTACACTGTTTAATACACAGCTGGGACAAAAGACCCCAGCACCTCCGTCCTCATAAAGAAGAACACTATTTCCACCGATCCCCACTGTCCTCATAAAGAAGAACATAAAAATGCCATGAAATAAAGATGGGAGCGTTTCGTTCCCATTTTGCACTTGCTTTGTATTTTGTAAAGGACTGCAAAAGGCGCGGGGCGGTTGAGGAATTTGCTCTCACAGCCCTGCCCATCCCTTCCCCTTGTTAGAGATCAGATCCAGTTTTTCCTAATTTGAAAAGACATAGGTCTAAATGAGCCCTGCTGTGTTTAGGGCCAGCAATTCCTTGGTGTCTAGGGATTTCAGACTTGGTGGTTAGGTTACTAAGCCACTGGCTGTATCGCAGATCATAGTATGCATCTGTTATAAAATGGCAAAAAAGAAGACTGGACTAACAGCCTTCACTGGAAACTACTTATCAGTGGCTTTACAGGGGCTGATTTAAAGTGACAAACTAGGACAGTATTGTCCCCAGGGAACTAAATGCTGGACTGTTGTGGATTTGACCAATTCTGAAGCAGTCATATTGATTTGACCTCATGGGACACACGTTTACCTTCAAGAAAAGGCAGTACATGCTCTCTCCTATTTTTAAGCCACCTCCATTAATAAGCTGCGCTGTAAGTACCAACCTCAAATAAGCCTTAACCAGAAAGCCACAACCAGAAGTCTTCCTAATACTGGGACTGTCGGGACCTTTTTCTTATGGAGTCTGCACAATGGAACCGTTGTAACTTTCCAAGGGCTCTATCCCTGCCACCCGTTGCAAAATGCAAAAAAGAAAATGATGAAAAAGTGCACATGGATTATCACGTCTGTGCCTTCTCCAAAGACCTCATTTCTCAGAGGACAGAAAACGGCAGGCTGGGTGAAATGACAGAAAATAGGGAATTGTGGCTATTCTTTGTGGGAAGTCACAGGGACCATTCTTGGCACAAAGTGCGATTGGAGCTGCAGGTAGCAAGGGACGTGAAGGGTAACAAGGATTTCTGCAAGAATGTCAGCAACAAAAGGAGGATCAGGGAAAGTATGGGTCCCTTCCTGAATAGGGGAGACAGCCTTGTGACAGAGGATGCAGAAAAGGCTGAAGTGCTCAATGCCTTTTTTAACCCAGCCTTAACAGACCGAGTCAGCTCCCAGACTGCTGCACCTGGCAGCACAGTTTGGGGAGGAGGCAAGCACCTGACAGGGGTGAAAGAACAGGTTAGGGACTATTTAGAAAAGCTGGATGTGTACAAGTCCATGGTGCCAGATGCGATGCACCCGAGGGTGCTGAGGCAGTTGGCAGATGTGACTGAAGAACTGCTGGCCATCACCTCTGAAAACTTGGGGCAATTGGGAGAGGCCCCAGATGACTGGAAAAGGGCAAATATAGTGTCCGCCTTTAAGAAAGGGAAGAACAAGGATCCAGGGAACTAGAGCTCTGTCAGCCTCACATCCATTTCTAAGCACTTGGAGAAGGTGATTAGGAACAGTCAACATGGATTCATCAAGGGCAAATCATGCCTGACCAACGTGATTGCCTTCTATGATGAGACAACCGGCTCTGTGGATGCAGGAGAGCAAAGGAAGTGACTTTAGCAAGGCTTTTGATATGGTCTCCCACAACACTCCTGCAAGCAAGCTAAGGAAGGATGGGCTGGATGAATGGGCTATAGGGTGGACAGAAAACTGGCTGGACTGTCAGAGGGTAGTAATCAATGGCTCGATGTTTAGTTGGCAGCCGGTATCAAATGGAGCGCCCCAGGGGTCAGTCCTATAGCTGATTTTGTTCAATGTCTTCATCAGTGACCTAGAAGATGGCACAGAGCCACCCTCAGCAAGTTCACAGATGACACCAAGCTGGGGGGAGTAATAGATATGCTGGAGGGCAGGGCTAGGATTCAGAGTGACCTAGACAAATTGGAGGATTGGGCCACAAGAAATCTCATGAGGTTCAACAAGGACAAGTGCAAAGTCCTGCACTCAGGACAGAGCAATCCCATGCACCGGGACAGGCTGGAGGCACCTGGCTGGGCAGCAGCTCTGCAGACAAGGACCTGGAGGTGACAGTGGACAATAAGATGGACATGAGGCTGCAGTATGCCCTTGTTGCCAAGGCTAATGGCATCCTGGGCTGCATCAGTAGGAGCGTTGCCATCAGATCAAGGGAAGTGATTCTCCCCCTCTATTCAGCACTGATGAGACCACATCTGGAGTCCTGTGTCCAGTTTTGGGCCCCCCACTACAGAAAGGATGCAGACAAGTTGGAGAGAGTCCAGCAAAGGGCAACATGAATGCTTCAGGGGCTGGGGGACAGGACTTGTGAGGAGAGGCTGAGGGAACTGGGATGATTTAGTCTGCAGAAGAAAAGACTGAGAGGGGATTTAATAACAGCCTTCAACTCCCTGAAGGGGGGGTACTAAAGAGGATGGCGTTGGACTCTTTTCAGTGGTGACAGATGACAGAGCAAGAAGCAACGGTCTCAAGTTGCAGCAAGGAGAGTTTAGGATATTAGGAAAAACTTTCTCAGTAGGAAGGTAGTAAATCACTGGAAGTGGTTACCCAGAAAGGCTGTGGAGTTTCCATCTTTGGAGGTTTTCAAAACCTAGCTAGACAGAAGCCTTGGCTGTGATGTAGCTGGGGCTGGTCCTGCTTTGAGCAGGGGGTTGGACTAGATGTGACCCCCTGAGTCCCTTTCCAACCCCCATTTTCTGATTCTATGAACATTGTCGGGGTCCTTGGTAGTGGTGGTCTAGAAATGGGTTACATTACACCTAACTCATTGATTGATTGTAGGACCTGAAAAACCCTGCAAAATGGCCTAGAGCAGCGATCAGCAACCCCAAGCATGTGTGCCAGTTAGAGGCACACAAAGGCATTTTACTCGGCACAGCAGGTGGTGCGCAAGGAAATTGTTTAATTTTTTCTTTTTTTTTAAGTTGCTGCTCCCGGCTCTGCAGAGCAGGCACAGGTCCCAGCGCCGTGGCAGGCACTGGGGCTGAGTCCGGAGAGCACAGGCAGGGATGTCTGTGTTCTGCCGTCCCCAGGTTGCACCCCCCAGCCTGGCCCAGCCCTGCGGGGGGGGAGCTGCAGGTAAGCAAGGCTGGGGCAGGCACTGTGGAGGGCCACTGTGCTGGAGGCTCCCAGTCAACTTGGTCCGGAGTGCTGTCTGCAGTGGCTGTTCCTGGGGCCCAGGGGCTCCTGTGGCTGGGACCAGGGCCAGCTCTGTCCAGCGTGCAGGGAGGCTGACCCAGAGCCGGGCACTGCCTTAGCCCGGCAGCTTCCCCTTGTGGGCAGGGCAGCTACGGCCCATCCCCATGGAGCTGTGCGAGCTGGGCCAGGCCCCACCTTGGGTGCCACTGGGCGCCCCTGCCTGCCGCAGCCCGTCTGCAGAGCCCCAGGGCAGCCCCTGACTCTCCTCCTGCTGCCATCTTCCCAAGGGCCCAACTGGGCCGGTCTGCCTGCAGCGCCTTCCCCGTGGCCAGCACCAGCACTCAGTGCCCCAGAGCTGCCCTTGCTGGGGTGGAACAGGTGTCTGTGCCCGAGACCCGGCCAGGTCCTCCCTCTCAGCCCTGGGCCAGGGCCCTCCCTGCTCTGGGACCATTGGGGAGGCGTGAGCACCAGAGCCCTGGTAGCTCCCGCTGGGGTGTTGCTCCCTCCACCGGACACTGCCCTGGACCAGTAGGCCCAAGCTGGAGCTGGTAGTGGTGAGAGACATTGGCGGCAAGGGACATACCTACTTTTTCTTCTCTTTCTCCTTGCTTTTTTTTCCTCTCCTTTTGTCCTTTCTCTTCTTTTTTTCTTTCTCTTTCCCTTTCTCTCTTCTTCTCCTCTTTTTCATTTTTTTTTCTCTATCTCAATCTCAACACAGGCTTAACAGAAAAAAAATACACAAAGACAAAGGTAGTATATTAAATTGTATTTATTGTCACCAGGTTTAGAATTTTTAGAAAACTTGGTATTTACTGTAAGAAAAAAAAAAAGCATTTATGATTATTAATATAGAGAGCGCCCTGCCACATACCCCCCACCCCGGTTTTGTTTTTTTGGCATGCCAGCACCCCGGCACCATTTTTTTCAGCTCTCTGGCCAAAAACATTGCCTACCCCTGTCCTAGAGGCATCACAACGTATGAACAAGTAGGGGTACATCTGAGCCCCAGCCCATCACTTTTTACGGACAGTATGAGTTGGGATGGCTGCAGCTGGACAACATTAACCCCAGCTGCTACCTGGAGACATCTATGCCCGGTGATTTGCTTTTATAGGCAACTGCATTCAGAAGGGGAGCATGGCCTCTGCCCTGGTTTAGACAAAAGTGTGAGGGCAGCTGTGTTCCCAGCAGGGAACTGCATTTACCCCATTGGAATATTTTTTTCTCTGGGAAGCTGTCATGAGGAAAACAAATCTTGTAGTCTGCAGGTGATCAAACTGCACAGTGGAAGTGCTGGAAGTGCCGAACTGCAGGTGTGGACTCAGCTGTTAAGCTATAGCTTCAGATACCCTTCTTCACCCAGTAAAAACTTTGTCAAGGCTCCATGGGCTTAGGGCTTTCACAGAGGCTAAAAAACCTCAGTAAAACCTGAGCAGTCCATAGGCCCCCTTTCCTCAGTGGCCAGTGCTGAAGAAAATCACATAAAAATGAAGTGTCTACAGCAGTGGTCACCAGCCAGTGGATCTCGATCTGCCGGTAGATCTCAGAGCCTCCTGGAGTTGATCCGAGGCTGGCGTGAGGGGCTGAGTGCCCGTTCGCATCCACACACGTGCCCCAGCCCAGGAGGTCAGTCTGTGGGGGAAAGAAGGGTGGGAGCTAGATCGAGGCCTACACGGTGAGGGACAGTGCCACAGAGGCAAGAGCAGGGATAAGTTGAGTGGCGCCTCAGCCGGCTGGGACTTACCTGCTGGGGAGGTGCACCCCCAAATAATTTTTTCTCAATCTGCTCCCCCCTTCCCACCCCACAGATTTACCTGCTGGGCAGGGGGAGGAGGGGTGGCGATAGTGGCACACGGTAGATCTTGGGTTGCTTTTAAATGCTAAAGGTGATCTACTTAAAAAGGTTGGAGACCACTGGTCTACAGAGATTGTGTGAGGGTTAGGGAGACTGTTCCTTTCTCCTCTCTGTAGTCCATGCTTAAGCTGGTATTACTAGATGCAGTCACGACTCAGGCTGCACACCTGTACTCACACCTGAAGCGAGAACTGCGCAGGTGCGGGCAGCCAGCGTAGGGATAGAAGGGACTGGAACAGCAGGAAGAGGAATTCCTGGGACCCAGAGACCAAGCACTTCTGTGCCCCAACCTGGGGATGGGGGGTCAGTGAAACTCCATGTGGTGAACGCTGCTGAGCCTTCAGCTTCTCCAAACCCCCTCCTGTAAATGGCTCCTTCGGGAGGGTCTGGGGTAGCACCCAACAGGTCATTGCAATTTCCCTGGTTTATTTCTCCCTACCTGAACTAATTATTCTTCTTCAACGTTCCTCTGAAAAAAGTGAGCAATCTCAGCCAGTAGATGTCTCCTTAACATGCACTCTGGTACAATGCATATACATGCAGCTTACCAGGGTGAAGACCTACGGCGTTACAGGCATGGGTTAGATGGAGCAGTTCCTGGCTGACTCTTGAAAACCTGCAACACACGGAGAAACAATCCTGCTGACATCACTTTACATCAGATAAGAATTCACTCTTTCCAGAGGCATCCCAAATCAGATTGCTTGCGTGGGAATGACTTCATCCACGACTGAAGTGTAGGTCCCTCTACAGTGAGAAACAGCAGCCGTTTAACAGCATATAATGACACTACACTACAGCGCAGTATTTGCTCATACACTGTTTTCTTAGGGCATTTGCATGACAACAGTATCTCTGCTCCTTGTCCACTTTGGCTGCTTGGTTTCCACTCACACTTATAATCCTCTGTTTGTTGTTTGTGACTTCACAATTGGTTGCTATGGAAATGATTTTGATGTCATGGAGAATTATTAGTTCAGGTAGGGAGGAATAAGCCGAGAGAGAGCGAATGAACTCTTAAAGTAACAAAGACCGTTTATATGCTAATGCCCTTGGTGGAAAAGGGCAGGGGAGAGAAATGCGGCTAATCGCCAAGCAGCCAGTTTCTAGAGGTTTGTCACTTATTTGCAGTGCAAAATAAGCTCTTTAATATTTAACTTGCAAGAATTTCACAGAGATGAAGATTCAAATATTTAGTCAAACACATCTATCCCCTCTCCATCGGCTCACCTATCCAATTCTGAAGTCTTAGTTCTGCCACGGACCTGTCGGGAAGCCCCTGCCCCTTTCTGGACATCTTCTTCCCCTTGTACCCCTGGCCTGGCTAGACTAAACTCATCACCGCGGGGACAGTGTCTCGCTGGGCTCTCCTGCAGCACCTGGCGCGGCGGGGAGGCGATCTTTGCAGCTTCTAGAAATGCAAACCCTGCGGTCACACAAATCATAATGGCACAGGCGAGGTTACGGGGGGAGAGGCGCAGAAAGGCAGCACCAGCACGAAAGGGAAGAGCTGACTCTGCCACAAGGCACAGGTCAGCTGCGCCAGGCCAGGTCTCGTGGAGCTCATTGCCCCTCTCATTGCCCCCATACCCCCTCAGTGCCCCCATACCCCCCTCCCTCCCTCCCTCACTGCCCCCCTACCCCCTCAGTGCCCCCATACCTCCCTCCCTCCCTCACTGCCCCCCTACCCCCTCAGTGCCCCCATACCCCCCTCACTGCCCCTCTCATTGCCCCCATACCTCCCTCCCTCACTGCCCCCCTACCCCCTCAGTGCCCCCATACCTCCCTCCCTGTCCCTCTCCTTGCCCCCATGCCCCCCTCCCCGGCTGAGGGCCCGGAGGCGGCGCTGGGAGGGGAGGGGGGGGTCACAACCCCAACGGCTCCCGACCCTTCCCCCGCCTCCTCCGGCGCCGCGAAGCGCCAAAGCGCGCGCCAACTCCCCGCCCCGCCGCTATTGGCCGGAGCCCGCCCGGCCCCGCCCCCTCCGCGCCCGACAGCCAACCACCCGCCCGCTACGCCCCCCGCCCTCTCCTCCCTCGCCCCCCACGCACACCTCAGGGAGGGGAGGCGGGGTCCTTGGGCGTGACGTCAGAGCTGAGGCTAGCAACAGTTGCCTCGAGACCCGGCGCGAGGCGCCATAGTGACCGTAGTCCTGGAGACTGTTACTTGCCAACGGGAGCAACAGGCAGCGCCGGCGGCCGGAGCGCAGCGCCTCGCGGGGAGCCCGGCCGGGAGGGCAGGTGAGCGCCGGGACGGGACCGGGGTGCCGTGATGCGGGGTGGGGCCCGCTCTCTTCCTGCGCCCGCGGCATCCGCTGCCACGGCGTCCCCCCCGCGCGTGGAGCGATCCCAAACTTCTTGCTCGGGGGCCCGAACTCGCGCCCAGGGGATCCAGGAGACCACCCCCCTCCCCCCGGGAGAAACCATCCCGGATTATTCCCGGTGCAAAACCCGTGGATGAGGCGGCGCCGCACGTTTATCTCCCCCCCCCCCCCCCGCTTGAAAACAGAAGTTTTCTCTGTCTCGAGTTATGTTTTCTCCCGTTTTGAGATAAAAGGATGGGGGGGGGGGGGGTTAAAAAAACCTCAGTTCATCGAGCTGCCACCTTCCCCCTTCCTTTTCATCCATCCCACACTTCGCTAACTTTCCCCCTCCGCTCCCGGAGGTCTCTCTTCAACTTGATCTGACTTTAAAAGCGATTCAATTTAACTTCTTTTCAAAGCGAATTTAAAAAAAAATCCACTTCTGGACTCCGCGCTGATGTTTCTTCACCCCCGGGTCATGTAGAAATGGTTTGCCGTCGCAGGGTTTGGCACCTCTGATGAGAATTTGGGGGGGGGAGGCGGGGGGGGTTGCTGTTTTCTTTGTAGCCGGGCCGTCGGGTTTGGCCCCCGCACGGACGAGTCGTGGGTACGTAGCATGGGCCAAGCGACCCCGTCCTGCAGTTTCTTTTTATGTTGCGAGTTTCTGGACACATGGTGTGAATGCAAATGGAAACGGGGAGAGGAAGATGGGAGCTGGCTCTTAGCTCCTTCTTGAAGAAACCTGCCTCTGTTTTGCTTCCCCCATCCCGTCCCCCCGCTTTTCAGCACATCCTCAGCTAGGAAAAGCAGGTTGGTTTCCAGCTGCCATTGATTTCACTGACTTCTCCAGAGCCATCGTGTCCCGCTCCATTCGCTGGCAGCCCCAGACTAGTCACTTCTGGAAGTCGAAATAGGACTTCGGGAAGCAAGCGCTCGCTGCCCTTGACTTGGCTTCTCCCGTTTGTTGTGATGAATGAAGCCTGGTGCCGTACAAAAAGCATCTTCGGTTAAATTTGGGACTTTATACATGTGTCTATTTGAGCGTGAATTTCTATTCCATTTTTGTAATCAGTGATTTGGGTGCTGCATTTTCACGAAGGGAGCGAGCTCTTCTTTGTGTATAATATCAAGGCCTGAACTAAATTACTAACCTGGAACGAACTAGCTAGAGTCTCTTTTTGCTCTTGGAAGATCCTCAGTCAGATCCTTGACGTCATTGTATGAATTCTGATTTGACCATTTTTTTTAATTGCTAACTTTTCAGCTCATTAATTGGTTGAGAACCCTTTGCTATGGATGTGTAATAATCCCCACTCAAAATAGCTACTTATCTAAAGGAAAGATGCTCTTGGGTATAAGGCACTAGACTTAGACTGTGAAGATAAGGTTTGATTTCTGGCTTTGGTGGGTGCTTTTTGTGTTACGTTGAAGTTAGTGATGCCAAGAGCCTGAAATCTGGCCACTCATAACAAGGGGCAGATTGATAAAAGGGGTCATCACCCAGCAGCTCCTGTTCTGATAACTGCTGAGTCTGGAAAATTTGGAGTTGATGTGTCTCTCTCTCAACCCCCCCCAACACCCAACCCCTTCACCCCCAAAAAACAACTCAACGTTAGCATCACAGGGTTAATAAATTATTAGACTGACTTAAAAGTTACGAGAATTAACTGTGAGAATGATGAGAATTAAACGATCTGTTTTGTTTCTTTTATTAATTTGCCTTTTGGTTTTTGGAGCCTCTAGAGCAGTGGTCTCCAAACTTTTTTGATCGCACACCCCTATCAGTAAAACATTTTTGAGCACGTACCCCCAATATATGTATATTTAAATTTGCACACCCCATCAGTAAAAAATTTTTGAGTACGCACCCCCAATATATGTATATTTATATAAACATAAATAGAAGCCCTAATATTTTCTTCCTGCACCCCAATGGATTGTCTTGCGCACCCCACTTTGGAGACCACTGCTCTAGAGCAGCATTTCTCAGCCTGTGGGTTGTGACCCAAAAGTGGGTCACAAGAAGATATGAAAGGCTTGGAAGCAAACTTTAAAAATGGATCAAAAACTTTGAAAATGGAAAAATGTGAGAAACTCTGGGTTTTGCGTTGCAGGCTGGCAGAGTTTCAGCCTGCAAGGGGCTGCTTGGGGACCCCCCATGCCTTACAACCCCACCCCTTGCCCCTCAATTGGGGGCTGGAGCAGTGGGCAGAGGGTGGAGAGTGAGGGGTGCTGGGTTGGAACTGGCCATTGATGTTTACAAATGGGTCCTGGCACAAAAAAGGTTGGGAACCACTGCTCTGGAGTTCCCATTTTCAAGCTTGTTATCTGCAACAGCAAGTATTGGAAAGGTATTCTTTTTAAAATTAAAACAGAGATTCTAATATAATTACTTGACTGTTGGTTCTGGTTCTTCAAAAAAAAAAATCGGAGGGGGGCAAAAGAAAAAAAAATTCCCACAAACAGCACTGCAGTTTTGGATTGTAATATCTCTGTGTGTGTTTTCTGGTCTGTTAAATGGGTATAACTTTAATGATGAGTGAATCTATTCATGAATGTTTGTAGGAGTTCCCAGACTTCAGAGGAGTCTGGGAAGGGAACAGAAGTACATAAGTGAAGTCACGTGGTAGTAATTCTGGAAGCATGCATGAGCCTTTCTGGCACAGCTGCTTGTATGTGCAAATGTGAAGGTAATTTGCTGTCAATTTATAGAAACGTAACTTTGACATTCTGCCTTCTCAGTGCAGTAATGGTGGGATACCTGCTCCTGCCCAAATTAACACGTGTGGGTGTTTGGTGTCTGTCAAGATTAGACCCTAAGGTTGCATGTCTTCGCTGCTAAAAAAGAAATAAATCACAACTGCCTTTATTTAAATCCCTAGTTTTTCTGTCACAGTCATACATTTACTAATCAAACTTGTTTATGGCTGATGTGGGACTTCCTAACCTTAACAAAGACTTAATAACGGTTGCTTTTTTAGTTAGGTCAAAAGAAATAATGTGTCAGGAAAAACAAATGGGTCATTTTTCTAAAACAATATGATATTTGTAGCGTCTCGGGGAACTAACACATCTGAATTTTAAGTGTGGCATGGTTCCATTTTTCTAATACAGGATTAAAAATGCAGCAGATTTGATGTGATATGATTTCCCTTGAAGTACTATGGTAAACAGTTTCTAAATCCCAAAGGTGCGCTACTTGCAAAATCGTAATAGTGAAGACAGGACTGCTTCAACATGCTTATCTAACTGCTAAACTCTTCAGCCAACGTTTCTGCTGAAGGCAGCTGAGATATATTTAAACCAGTTTTCCCCTCTCTTGAAACAAATACCAGTAGAGTTCAAGTCTGGATGTATGCCAGTTAGAGCAAAGTGTTATCCTAACCAGGGTGCTAGGACTTGATGCGGGGTTTGGAGGAGAAGTTTCCAACCTACTTGAGTATTAATCCACGTTAACTCATATTTCTGATACTGGAAACACATGGATTTTTTGTTGGTGGTGTTTTTCGTTACTCTTTGTTTTGAGGCTAGGTATTTTGTCATACTTGTATTGACAGCTCTGTATTATTGCGTCCAAACACTCACAAATCCACATTATTGTCTGCGAATGTACTGGCTTTCTCAAGTTAGACTGTCTCAGCGTTTAGCAAGTGAACTAATTATGCTGTGACTCAGTTAATGGGTGATATACTTTGTCTTTTCAGCGTGAACCATATGCATCTAAATCTGTTACGCGAACAAGAATCCCAACATATAGGGGACCAACTTCAACTAACATTTGTGCACAACTAAGAAAGCGCAGTTTGAATTACGCCAGTGCCCTTGTGCTGTGGGATCCAAATTGTATTTCCAGCTTTAAAGAAAGTAGCTGTATGTGAAATTTGTGCGTGAAAAATTGCTGTGCTCGAGTTTCAGCCGGTATAAAAATGAACACAGAAAATACTTGGCTGAACGGTACCTACAAAACTTCTATTTTTTAGTATATTAGATATGTGATTTGGGGGTCTTCAGTCACTGAAGGAATCATCAAAATCAATTTTTTTCTGACTGTTTAAAGAATGTTCATAACGTATGGAAGGAAGGAAGCCCTTTGTATGTGATTTAAAGTTGAGCAAGGGACGCTTTGGGGTGGATGATGGGTAGACCCAAGATTTCTGGAGATTTTACTGCAATGAAAGAGCAGCAGAACTTGATTTTCTGCGTTGATCAGGCCCTACACAGGGTTTTAAGATCTGTACTGATGCCAAATAAGATCAGTTGTGGAGTAACTTATGTGCCAATGTAGCCTGAATATTTTTATACAGTATATATGTTTCTATTATTTAAAAGAGGAAGGGCTTAGTCTCCTGAGCCTAGCACTGCCAAACGTATAGGCAGGAGCGTGTCCCAGGATAGCATGCTTTTGTAAATCTCTGCCAGGAACCAGGGTTTCTAACAAGGGAGCGTTCCAGTTAGATTTTCAAAGGGATCGGTGTTGCCAAACGCCAGGGCGAGTGATGACCGCGTCCAGAACATATGCAGGAAACGTAAGCAGTTGCCCGCAGAGGCATAATGCAAACATAAATGGAAATGAATCTCATGGATATTCACAAAGTAACAGCAGGAAAAGCAAGCGGATAGTCCTTTTCTTTGCACATTCATCGTTTTCTGCTTGAGGCTTTTGTTATGAGAATTGCTTTATGTATAGATTATCTTCCAGGCCTTAGAAACAGGTGGAAATAACTGTCACAGCTGACACAATATAATAGTAGCTAAGATCACGTCTAGCTGGTAAACTGACAGCACTGGGCAGCGTCCCACTCGAGCACTGCATGGCTCTGTCCAGGCAGTCGTCTAAACCTGAAGCAGCCAAGTCCCATCTACAGGGCCCTACAGGTGGACCTTAATAAAGAGAGAGGGAGAGGGTCCTACTAATTGGCATGGTCACTCTGCAGTGCTAATTAAACTGCTCTGCAGTGCTGTATGGGCACAGCTACATTTCTCCTGGTTCAGGAGGCAGCCTGCATGAAGTAACAGGGTGCTTTTGCGGGTACCAGTAATGCCAGCTCTCATGAAAAAATCAGGAGACTCCAGCTTTCCAAGTCAAATTAATTCTGACTCATGATCTCCTGATGGAGATCAAATCTTGGGATTTTTTTTTCTTCTGGCACGTGTAGAGAGTACCAAGCTGGTAAATCTGTGGAGGGGAAGGGGAAGGGGCAGGGGGAGAGGGAAGGGGTGGGGTGGGGGGTGGCAGGTCAAGGCCCCCACGGCGATGGAGGCCTTGAGTGAGACAGGGGGTGGGGTGAATGGGGCTCTGGGGCTAGGGTAAGTCATGCAACAGAGTTGTGAGTGGTTTTGTGTGCGAGTGTGAGTGTGTCTGCCTCTCACGCCCAAGCCACTGCCCCCCAGCTCTGCTGCTGCCCCTCACTCCTGACCCACAGCTCCCCACCCCTTCACATATAACACCCCCCCACAAACACTCACTTCAATAATAGCATCTCATGATTTACATTCCAAATCTCTTGATTTTTAAGAGTTTGTCTCATGCTTTTTGACAAGGTGGGGTTGGCAGAACTGGCATACTGCTGTCTGGCTTGATACATTTGCCGCGTAGGTGAGGCGTAACTCGCCTTCCACTTCCACTTAACATCGGTCGATGTGTAAAAAGCTTGTCCAACACTTGCAGATGGTATTTTCACTTGTTCCACAGGCTAGCTTTTGTAACAGGAGGAAGCCTTCACCAGTTCTCGGGGCATAAGCGATCCCTGTGGTTCTGTAGTCTGACCAGATGTGGCAGGGGGCTGTTAAGATGGGGACACGGCGGGGCATGAAAAGAGACACCATGACAAGAGGCAGGCTTGTCTCTGGTGTAACTCTGCAACTTCTTTGGAGTTACCCCTAGAATGAAGTTGGCCCCTCTGCTTACTGATAAACATGTGTGTTTAACATCTGAAACATTGCTCTCTTGGAAGGAGGATTCTCACAAGTGGAGACTGTGAATGCTAAACTGGAACGCGGTCACAAACTTGGAGAGTAAAACTGGGACAGAACTGTGAAACAAATAAGATCTGTCTTTTGGCATAAGCACATTTGTAGCCTCTCTGCCAAGATAGCTAAGCTGGCATAGCTTTGTCAGCAGAGCTCCTCCTAGGGAGAAATCAGAGCATGTGCTGGAAGGAGGAAGTTTTTCTGGGATTTTTTTTCGCTAACACAGGTTACCATATTTAACCACCCCTGTCCCCACCCCAAAAAAACCCACACTTGAGTATGGCCAACTAAAGCACCCTTCTGTAAGCTTAGCTGCATCCGCATCATGAGTTTTGTTGGCACAGCTGACTTTTTTCACATTTTTGGGTGGTAGCTCTACCAGCAGGACTCTGCAGACAGGCTTGGTCTATGGGACTGGCACCCATGCATCAAGAGCTGTCACACAAACTAATCCAAGGCATCTATCACTGTGAATGGGTATAAAGGAACACAAAGGCCTCACTGGTTATTTCCTATGTCTGTAACTTTGCAATCTTTGCTGTAACACTGTGCTCCAGAATCAAAACTTGCCTTCCAAATAATCCTTATGACTGAAAAGAAAACTTCCTAAATATACATGAAATGTGAAGATATGCACCAGGTAAATTGCAATCATTTTTTTATCACCTGTATAAAAATAATGACAGGACATAATGCTGCCTCTTTCACTGCATATACTGGAAACAGAACACAAGGCTGACTTTTTATTGTCATCAGATGAGTTTACCTGTTACCACTAAATACTTTGTGAAAAGCATAACTGAGTTTTAAAGCCTCTGAATCTGGGAAGCTCTTCTATTTTCAGAGCTGGTTTCTTTTAAAAGAACACATTTGTTTTAGTCTGAAAAATGGCTTAACGTGCTGAAAAGGGGTTTTAAAGATAATGATTAGGTACTAGTGAATTTAGGCTGCAGCAACTGCATGACTCAGTAAATAATGGACCTTGGACCCTGAAGTGAGGATTAGTTATGGAAAGAGGCACAGTCATAACGGGTTTATGATTTTGTATTCTGGAAACTGCCTCCAGTACGATCATGCATAGCGGCATCTACTGCAAACATGAATAAACATTTTTTTTAATGCTCCTGCCTTCATGGAAACATTTTCCATAATTTGATTCCTTGTCTGTGCTTTACTTTTGCAGACATTTTGGTGTGAATCATAGTAAAGGTCATGCAAAGTAGCTCCATTTGGCTTTAAACACTGATGGCTTTTCATTCCAAAACTAGATTATAAAGCATGCCCATTTCTTTTGTGGGTCCCTGGACAGAATAAAATTGGGACTTGCATTGTAATGCACAGCTTATATCCATAGTGGTACTGAAGCTGGTAAGACAGAGTGTCCCGGAGGATTTAGTCATCATTGGGCGTATCTACATGTCACCGTACAGTGATGTAGTGACAGGCTACATTGCCATACAGCAAGCTATGGCGATGTAGCGATCACGCGGGTCTACATCGCTGTAGTGGCATGCTCCACACTTGTAGCGCACCATTACAATGATGTAGCAGGGAAATCAAAGCATGCGCCACCTGTACTGCGCCGTGCTTTAGTACCTCTGATGGGTAGATGCACCCTATGTGCATGTATTCTGGTAGGAATTAGAGACTTCAGGTAAAAGATCAGGGTTTCACTGTGCAAGGTACTGTACAAAGACAAAACTAAGAAAGTTTCTGCCCTTAAGAGCTAGGATTATAAAGGGATGTGTTGGCCCTTAAAAACCATTGCCTCCGCCTGCCTCCAGTCTAGTCACTGAGGCACAGCTCTTTAGTTAGCTTATCATCCCATGGCCAGGGCCAGACATGGGCATGGGTGAACCGGGTGGCTGCCTGAGGCCCAGACAGAGAGGGGCCCCGAAAATGGTAATGTCTTGATTATTATTAACATTATCCCTGGCGAACGGGGGCCTGATACTAAAAATTTGTCTGGGGCCACCGGGAGTCTAGTACAGTGCTGCCCATGGCCATCGTGACGACCAGGAAATGGTCCTATCAATCTTGTGGCTCAACATATATGTAGCTGGTCTAACCCTGGGACTTGCTTTGGGGATGGCATCAGAGATGAGAGGCTAGTTAATGTTAGGGTATCAGTCAGGCCAAGAATTTAGTAACTTAAAAAAAAAATGCCTGAAGAACGATGTGAATGGGATTTGATCTGGCCATTCTTCATCAAGGGTGTGTAAAATGCAGTTTCTTTTAAGGATGTTACTTGGGAGGCTTGCTTGTTAATTTATGGGGCCAACAAACTTTCCAAATATTGCCCTGTTTTCAGTCTGCCTTCTCTAATTGATTCTGGTGTCGTTTTTTAATTCTTTTTTGACTTCAGATACATCTGTGCAACAGGCCATGGTACTTGTTTTCTCAGTGGCTGATGTCCTCCTGCTGATAAGCACACTTCACGTATTTGTGCTGATTCTCTTAGCTGTGCCAGCTGTCCAAAAGACCTCCGAGTGTCTGTGGGGGGTTTCTTTTCTGCCTGAAGTGTCTTCTGTTTAGTGTGCATGCGAGGCTGCTGGGACAGTTCATAGATTTCATCGACTTTAGGGCTGGGAGGGACCTTGGAAGATCATTGAGTCCAGCCCCCTGCCCCAGGGACAGGAAGTCAGCTAGGGTCAGAGGATCCCAGCAAGATAAGTGTCCAAACTTTTCTTAAGAGTCCAGAGTAGGTGCCTGCACCACCTCTGAAGGATGACTATTCCAGGCCTTGGGGGCTCGGACAGTAAAGAAGCTATTCCTTATGTCCAGCCTGAAAATGTCTAGTTAGTGAAGGCCTGTGGTATCTTCTTCAGCCTGCAGACGATGTTCATCTCTATCAGCTAATCCATTGTGACTGTGAATAGATTTGCTCAGTCTAATGAAGACCAAGAGCAAGCTGCCAAGTTTCAACCTAGATAAAACCGGATGACACTCCTAAGATGAAGAAAACACAAAGAGCAATGGGAGAGGTTACATGAGTCCCTTTGGTAAGATCAGGTATACCTGAATTTCTGAGTTTGCTTCTCTGCCATGCAGCTGAAGGTCTTTGCCACATGCAAGCTGGGCTACACCTGGAGAAACCAGAGGAAATATATTACAAAACCAACCGTCAGGTGGGCAAATCAGCCCTTTTTTCTGCTGTGCAGCGGTATTTGCCAAGAAAGAGTCAGCCGACCAGATCTAATTTCACCCAACCTATCCATCAAAGAATTCACCCAGGCTTAGTACTGCTTGTCTGGCAGTTGGGTAGAAAAACAATGATGAATTTGATTTATTTGGTTTATACTTGTGTATAGCTAGAAAATGGACCTTGTACAAGTGGCTGGTAAGAAAAATTCAAAGCAAATGATGAGATGAGACACATCTACGTACATCCTTATCTGAGCCACGCTGTGCTTGGGCAATGCAACGCTGGTGTTTCTCTGCAAGGATGCCCTTCTCTTTCCAGCTCCTCCACCCTGGTCTGTCTTTGAATCAGCACCATACCTAGATTCCTGGTGGCCTCCGGCCAACTTTTAGTATCAGGCCTCACTTCGCCAGAGATAATGATGATAATAATTGGACGATGGATAAAAAAATTACCATTTTCTGGCTGCAGGCAGCTGCCCGGTTTGCCCATGTCTGTGTCCAGCCCTGCTTTGGATGCAGAGACAGTGAATTAGCAGAACTTGGCATCCTCCCTGTGACCAAAAAGGGGTGTGGGCACAATGCATCCTCCCTGTGACTGAAAAGGGTGTGGGCACATCGGTGTACAGACCGCTTTTTTTTTTCGGGGTCCGTCTTTCAATGTATTTAATACAATAATTTGTTCCGAATCCCGCCTAACATGTGAAAAGCGGATCTTATCAAATATTCATGGCATTAGATGAGCAACCATGGAGGGAAGTATTTCTTTACAAGCAGAGATAAGAGAAATAATGGCTCCTGGTCACAAGGTTAATCTGCAGTGCTGCCTTCTACCTAACAAATATTTATTCTTTGTAAGATGATGGACATGCTGCATTGTTGTGAATATTGGCACTGACCAGGGATATTAAACCTTTTTGCTTTCATCCAGGTCTAAAACATTTACCAGACGAGTAGCTTGCCTGCTGACTGCCTAATTTCCAAAAGTGTTTGCACTTAAAGCAGATTTTCCTAAATTTTATTCTTTCCTCATTGAATATAAATTAATCCCTTTTCCTATTTCAAGCACAGTCTCTGCCATACTTTCTCTCTGGAATTGATGCACAGTCATTAAGCACTGACACCACGCTGGGCACTGTGAAAGGAAAGAGAACCCCCTTATCAGAACTTAATTTAGGTAAGCGATCCTGCGAATGCTTGCTACTAGGCATAATGTTTAGTGTACTGCATCTGCATTATTTTCAGCAAGATTACTCCTGGCACTAAACTCAGACAGTGTTTACAGGACAGGAGCTGCTGGCAAACCCAGAGAAAGGAAATGGCTTGAGGTTTTGCTCATTATTCTATTAAATTCCCTTTATCTGCAGTTCAGGATTTTGTCTTGTGCATCATAGGCCTGAGAGATGTTTATATAAGTTACTGAATTTCCGGCCAACTGACAAGTGTTAAAAGTGCATCATTGAATAGAATTATCATATGCTTCTTGGGCCTTAATATTTTCTCCCACTTCCGTTACTTTTAGCCTTTTCTAGGTGCTGCTTATGTCTGTGGCTGAAAGAGAAACTGTTTTTCCTGGATAAACAAGTAGGCTTCAAAATTCCTGTGGAAATTCCTTGACTCATCAGATGCCAAGGGTACTTTTGGGGGGAATATTGACTTATTTCTAATACCGTTTTAATAAAGTGGAGCAAGTTGTTACTCAATCAAAACAGCTGCCCTTGGAACAGTTTTTGTAAAACTATGAAAGCAAAATGTTTCTGTTCAGATATTTGCTAGTGAAGAGGGACTGGTGGGGGTGCAGAGTGGGAGAATTTTCTTCTGGCCATTGCTGGATATTATTTAGCAGTTATAGTGTATGGGGTTTGCTTCTGTCCTGAAAGTAGGTTTGGTGCCTTGGTATGCTTGTTTAAAGGACTGAAACAAGCAGGAGTCATTTCTCAGAAGCTAATCCCTTGGTATGAATTATTTTAAAATGTTAAAGTTAATCATTTGAGTTCTTGTTAATGCTAGCAAGCCCCAAATCTAAAGTGAAGCCACATTGGGCTGAGTGCTACACAGAAATAAATCTCTGCCCCAAAGTGCCGTTCTTACAATTTAAATGGACAAGACAGACTAAAGAAGTTCCTTTTTATTAAGCAAGGGTTAATCCCCCTGTGCCAACAGTAGCGTTTTTGGCAATCGCAGGCACATCCTTATGTCATTTCCCCATCCAAGAATCCCAGGGTTCAGACTCTAAATTTACTGCTGCCTAATCTTACTTATTGTTAGGGTAATAGCTACAGACATAGCCTATTTTGGTTACTAAAGAGAAAAGTGTGTTGTGTGACAAGGTGATGTCCTATAGAAAGGGGAAAAAGTCTTATTTAGACCGGGTAATACCAATAAACGTCTTCAGTGAAAACAAGTAATACCCACCCCCCCAGTCTCCCTGTGGGAAGTATATGGAAAGTGAGCTACTTTTTCTCTTGGCAATCTGCAAATTGGACATTATAATTTTCTAGTTTATTTTGATATCCAAGAGTCGTAATCTTTTGTTAGTCTGCAACGTGCTGGAGTGACAGCCAGGCACATGCCTGTCTGCTTATTCATCTATATTTATTGTAACTGTGGATTGCAGCTGGGCTGAGCAATAGATTGCTGCTTAACAGTCTCTTTAAATATGGATGGAGGAAGAAACTCAATACTTCCCTGCCTGTATTCTAGGCAATAACTTTCTCCTAAAAATGTGGCCTGCCTTATTGTAATGCTCGTTTTTATTAGATTGTTACTGAAGCCTCATGAGGAACGGCATTCTGACCCTCGGCTTTGGGGATGCTGCCGCTGCAGTCTATACAGTAGCATAAAAATACGAGAGTGAGCAGGGTACAAGTTCTGGGTGCTGCCTAACTGGGGGGCGATGGGGGGGGGGGCAGAGGACATCCCCTGTCCCCTGTTCCTCCTTCCCTCCTCCCCCCTTCCCATATCATGTGCCTTACCTGTAGCAGCTCCAGCCTGGCAGTAGGGAGGGCAGAGAAGTGGTGGTGGCACGTGGTGCAGGAGTAGATGCTGCTGCTGGAGTGGATGTCACCTTTTCTTTGCTGCGAAAACCAGTGACTTTTTTGGATGCTCAATATGGATATTAGGAGCAAAAAAACCCAAGGTGACCTGTCTAGCAGCAGCAAACTTTTGGGGGCTGTGTGTGTGTATGTGTGTGTGTACATATAAAAAACTAGAACTCTTGGTTCCAAAATGATGCCTTTTATTAGACCAGCTGGGAAATCACAAGAAAATTGTCCTTTTCTGCAAGCTTTTGGGCTGAAAGGCCCTGCATCAGGCTCCGGGAAAAGTATAGACGGTAAAAGATGGTAGAAAGTCCCCATAGGTAGGAAATAAACTTCATTTTTGCACAGAGGGAACTGGAGTTGGAAAGCTGTCCCTCTAGGCCCATGAGAGTGTCTTTGTGAGCTGTGCTGAGTAGCCCTTTGGGGTGGGGGGGGGGTGTTGGCAGGTGTGGGGGGGGGGTTGCAGAATTGGCCAGTTATGCCTCTGGTTTTACGTGCCTTGATATGCTGCCTGTACAGTGTGGTTAATCATAGGTCCCTACCTCCCAGGTGCATTGTAAAGGTATTTTTTAATAAGTGCAAACTGTCAGATACTCAGATCAATGTTTTAGGTAACCCAATACAGAGATTTATATGGATTCACATGTGCTGCATGGGGGAGAGTGGACTCGCCCTCCTCAAGGGAAATGCGGTATGTGCAACATTCCTAGTCCGTGTACCAAAGAAGTTGGTCTAGACTGTGAGTCACGGTCCAGGAAAGACTAGATTCCTTTCCCAGAATACCCCCTGGGGTAGTGGGACTTCTCACTGAGCTCTGCTAAGGACTGTGCCTTAAAGGCACCAACTGGTCTTTAACCATTGTTTGCCTTCATTTCCTTCATGCATAGTAAGAAATATCTACCTCCAGAAAGTGGGTGATGGAAAGAAGAGGGGGTAGGTTTATTATGATTCCTATTTGTAAAGTGCCTTGAGATCCTTGGGTGATTAGCTTACTTGCTGACCAGACCAAATATGAAGGCAGAGTTAAGGTTGCCCCGTGGTGTCTTACACCTTTAAAGAACTTGCGCCTCTGAAAACCCGAAAGTAAAGATGTTGGATATATGGTGACAACTTTGACCACAGTGAGTGCGTCTACATGTGAAATGAATGTAGCTGAATAAACTCTGGCGCAGTTTGATCCGGAGTTTATGGCTCCCGGGCACTGCATTTACACGTGCGCCCAGGACGGCAGCACGTTGAACCGGGATGAAGCCGACTCAACTTGCTCCAAACAGCCCCAGATTTGTATCTGTACTCCTACTCTGGACCAAGCAATCCAAATAGACACGTGGACTCTAAGAACACTTACAGAAGTCCATCGTTGACTAGAAAGTGGTTTGCAACTTTAACTATAGCAGCGATAATGCTTTGCTATATCATGTACAGGGCTGTAGAGCCTTTTAGCACCTGCCAACAAAGCCTCAAATGATTTCAGTGGCCAGTCCTTTTTTTGCAGATCTGTGAATCCTGTGACACACTATGTTTTGGGCCAAAATTTTCTAGATATAAAATATCTGCAACCTTTAGCAAGTGTGAATAATCTATATGCCCAAGCAAGGTTTATAAAAGTGCATCATATTGAACTACCAAATTTTCTAAAAGGTTATAAAAGCGGTTTGTATGTGGAACTTTTGGAAAACAATTTAGAGAGTATTTTCAATTTAGAAAGAGCTTTACATTCCTGCCCTAAAGTACTCTTTCTTTTCTAAATGCCCCAAATAACATCATTAAGATACTCCACACATTGTAATAATCCTCATTCCTGTTCCCTGAGGAATTACCTAATGCCTTGACTTGTGATGAGTCTCCTATTAGGCTATTGTTATGGAATTTTTATAACGACTTTCATCGCAGCATCTGGTTAGTTTAATTTAAAGTTTGATCTCAGACACGCAAAACATTTTTGCTATGCTTCCTGTGAATCTCTCTTCAGCTCCAAATTCTCTTCTTTCCTCTCTTATATTAAAAAAAAACAAACAGAAAAACCCCTCTATAACAAAACAGCAAAGCCCCCCAAAATTGAATGTTTTAATAAGTAGCCAAAATGTGGCTAGAAACCCAAAGGAACTATAAATCTCAAACGTCATGGGATGTGGACCCATTTCCTTCTTAACTCTCTGCTTTACATTCACCATAGACTATTGAATGAAAAGTATAGTGAATGAAGTAGTGAATGAAAAGTATTACTTTCTAATATTGTGTGCCCTGTATGAAATGAGTTGATTTTTCTTTCGTATTTCCAAGAGCTGAGGACTCTCATCGCAAACCCAGGATAGATATAGCATCTTTTAGTATCTGCAGAGAAACCGAGTGGATGCAGAGCTTGAACTACTCTCTTGCCTGGAAAGATAGTCCCCCCCGCCTCCCCAGTCAACACTGAGACAAGCTGTTATGGGAAAGCCTGTGACCCGTTAAGAGACATCTAAGAGAATAATAGGATCAACCAACTCAATAAACAACATATCTTCATTAGATGTTCATTTTCCAGGAATCTTACTCCAGTTGGTTATAATAGGTTCAATGTATTACTATTTTAAGCCACAGCAAGTTGAAAACACATTTTGGAAGGTAAAGAATTCCTTGTATTAATCCTATTTTATGAGTTTATAAGACCACTTTATTGATTTTTTTTTTTTCCTTCCGTCTGTGGAAACAATATGTGCGCACACACACAGAGACTTAGATCTAGCAATCACGGCTGCAGGCCAGATTTTTTTTGTCCTTCACAAACTGCTTCAAGCATCATAGCATCTTTGGGGGCCAAAACTATCTTTTTTTTAGAAACTTATCATAAGACATTTATAATGTTTCTTTGCATCCGTCTTTCCTACTTATTACTTTTTGAAATGTCTTCAAGAAGCAAGGGAGAGACATGTCATGGGTTGAGGCTAGCTGGCTTTGAGACGCATAATGAACATAGGGAAATAGGCATTTTTAATATTTCCCCCAACCATTTGTTTATATTCCCTGGAGTGTCTGTCTCATGAGCAATTTAAGTGAAGGTGCAAGGCGAAGAAGGTCTTTTTCTTTTTTCTCCTCCCTTCTTGTGAGACCAGTAACACTTCTCCAGCAAGAAAATAAAAAGAACATGCTGTGATTGGATTTGGTACTATAGCATGGCCTCATTTCTTGATCTCGTTCATGGAACTCAAGATGCTTGTATCCCAGGCATGCAAACATTTCTTTTGTCATGGTTGCTCATTTGTGATGTTCTAGCTGCTCAGTTTCTGCACAGCACATCCCTGTTCATGTCTTCTCCCTCATTTTTTCCTAAATCCCCTTTTTTCTGTGCATCATTTGAAGCCCATCAGAACAGAACTGGGTCCTCTCCGCTTTATGTCTTCTTCCATGGCATCTTATTCCTGCAGCAACCATCCCACTTCCTGCATCTAATATATTCCCCCAACTTCCAGCTACACTCATCTCCTCTGTGAAGTTCTGTGATCCTGGTTTCCTTACAAATGTCTTCATGCCTCTTGTTTGAATTGGTCTCATCCAAATACAATGCACAGGAAGTTCTTCAGGGTAGGCATCCTACCTTCTCATGCATGTAGGTGTACTCTACAGTCCTTTAACTCTTCTGCTTTGTAAGCTGTGAGGTCCTAAAATAACAATAGAATAAGAATAACATTGAACACCTTCAAGAGTAAATTGGATGCTTATCTTGCTGGGATCCTATGACCCCAGCTGACTTCCTGCCCTTTGGGCAGGGGGCTGGACTCGATGATCTCCCGAGGTCCCTTCCAGCCCTAATGTCTATGAAATCTATGAAATCTATGAGGGCATTTCAAGTCCTTTTTTGAATAATTTCATTAGGTAGAGCTATAGCAGTTTTAAAAAGAAACATTGGAACATCAGGTCAATCAAGCAAATTGTTTGAATGTATATAGCAGTTCCCCAAATCCAAATCTGACATTTCATGAGAGTAGCTGACATCCTGCTGTCCCACTTCAATTAGTGTGGTACAGTTTATATTTTGCTCTACATATCTATGTCCTATCCTATTTGGAATGGAAGAAATAATCGGAAGAAAATAATTTGGGTGACAAAAAATCTATTCCTGAAATATGACTTGATGGGGAAAAAAAAATCCTTGCCTTGATGCAAAAAAATTACCGATCCTGTGCCCTTTTTATGTTGGGCATCTTGGATTAGAATAATTATTGCTTAAAATCACTAGAAAGTTTTGGTCTCTGGGTTCACATGGTTTTATTTTGTTGTTTGATACTTAGCAGCTTTCAGTGAAAAGTAAGACCGGCGTGAGACAGAGCAGCTGATAGTCACCACTCTCAATGGTTGAAGAAGGTTGAAAGTTTGGGTTCTCTATTTGTGGGCACTGGAAAATGTCACTGTTGTAGGGGGTTCACAATAACTGGTACCATTTTTGGAGGAAGCAGGTCTAACTTAGGAGAAAAAAGCTGTTCAAAACTAACTTAACAGTAGCATATCCTAATGGATGAAACACTGGATTTGGACCTTGAACCTGTTCCCATATCTGCTGTGAGCCAGGCGACTCTGGGCAAGACATGTCACCTTTCCATGCCTCAGATTCCCCACCTCTATATGATGGGTAATTTGAGGACCTTTAAACCAATTTCAGCTATCTTGACGCAAAGTCCTGAATGAGGACAAGGTATTATTACTGCAGCCATAAAAGACATTGCTTTCCAGCCTTCAGTAACAGACTTCAGTGAAGCTCCTTCTGAATTGACACCATACTTCCTCCAGAAACAATACCAGTTATTGTGAAGCCCCTACAACAGTGACATTTTCCAGTGTCCTCGAATAGAGAACCCAAACTTTCAACCTTCTTCAAACATTCAGAGTGGTGACTGTCGGCTGGTCTGTCTCACACCATTCTTACTTTTCGCTGAAGGCTGCTAAATATCAAACAACAAAATAAAATGACTGAGCTGGAAAATAAGATTTTGTCTAGCAGGGACGAGCGGCAGGTGGGATTATTTGACACATCTCTTACTAACATCTGAAATCAAGTAGCAGGTGAAACAAACAGAAAATGTTGACGTCAAACTTGGTTGCTCTCGTTAGCTTGCACGAACTACGGTTACAAATTTGTTCTTATTGGCATGGGGTTTGGTGGCATTATGAGACAACGACAATGTACAATATGATAAACTGGTTGTATTTCCTTTTACATTGGAGGGAATTGTATTTTGACATTTTCCCTCCAACTCACTTGATTAAGCTGTCTCAGGTTTGGAAGTCCTACAGGCTGCGGCAAAGTTCTTCTTCCAGGATAGTGAGGAAGGAGGTTAACATACGACAGGTAGCTACCAACTCTGTTTTAAAAGTGTTTATGACAGAGACACAACCTGCTAATAGCTGAGCTAGACTAATGGGGTGAGGGTCTCTAGAGGATGGTCTCCAACAGTACCTCAAGCATTTGCAAATTCCATTGAATAAATTCCTATCCATTAGAGCTATGTGTCACTGGGACCATAAAAGGCACTGATAGGGAAAAAAAAAGTCTAATATTTTGAGTAATGGACTGAATTCGTGTATCATTTGCAGTGGCAAAAAGACACTTTTAATTAAACACTCCTTTTCCTTCCCCTAATCCCTTTGATCTTTTCTTTTTTGCCTTCCTGGGAGAAGATGCTTGGAATCTAAAGATCTGCTGTTTGACTCTTGTTGGCAACATGTCTGGCATTTAATAGAACCACATAATGGAATTCCTTCTCCCAGCTTTCTTTTTAAGCACTGTCTTCTTTAATTCACACACAAATAATAATAACCTGCTGTAATAATTTGTTGTAATAATTTGTTCCAGCTATGAAACTGAAAAACCCTACCGTGACTTGAAGCATGGCACAGGTAGTCCACATTTAGCTTGTGAAACTCATTTTGATGGTGACAGTCTTCACAATCACAGGCTTGAAGGTTGGGAGGCCTTTTCCTCTTAAAGGGTTTTTCAAACTGTATCCTGCCTGGTAGGAGGAGGAGAAGTAAGCTAGTGCATGGCAGAAGAGATTTGCCCAGATCACCAGGGCAAACTTTTTAAAAATCAAAAGTGCACCAAAGAGACAAGGACCTTGGTTCTTATTGTCTTGCCTACAAAGATCTTCTTCATGGTTGAAGATAATCCAGGTATTCCTAGCCTGTACTTGTGCAATGAAAGGAACCAAGTGGATGGCACTCCATACAGTCCCGGGGGATGCCTAAGACTGCCGTTACAAATTTAGTTTCTAATGGTACTCACCATGAACTCTGACACAACTCAGGAAATATCTCTTGTTGTAGAATTGGTGTATGACCAGTTAAAAAAATGAGACGTATAGAAGTCAGTGGCACCAGATGATCTTCAGCCAAGCGTGCTGAAAGAGCTGGCCAAAGTCATTGTGGAACCCCTGGAGAAACTCTTCCACAACTTGTGGTGCTCTGGAGAAGTCCCTGAGGACCGGAAGAGAGCCAATGTTGTGCCCATCCACAAAAAGGGCAGGAGGGAGGACCTGGCTAACTAGACCAATTAACCTAACTTCATCCTAGGGAAAATCCTAGAAAAGTTCATCAAGGAGTCTATCTGCAATAAGCTTGCAAAAGGTAAGGTGCTGAATGACAACCAGCATGGCTTCATCAAGGGCAGCTCTTGCCTTACCAACCTCATCCCCTTCTGTGACCAGATAACTCACCACCTGGACACGAGAGAGCAGGTTGACACTGTATACCTTGGCTTACAAAAGGCCTTTAATCTAGTATTAAAATTGGAGGATTGTGGGCTTAACTCCAAGACAGGTGGGTGAGAAACTGGCTGCAGGATAGGACCCAGAGAATCGTAGTGAGTGGATCTGTGTCATCCTGGTGAGAAGTGGGCAGCGGTGTCCTGCAGGGGTTGGTGCTTGGTCCACTACTTTTCAACATCTGCATTAACAATTTGGATGTGCGAGTGAAGAGCAAACTGGCCAAGTTTGCAAACGACACCAAGTTATGGGGGAGTGTGGTCATGCTTGAAGATAGGCTACCGATACAGGTGGACCTAGACAGGCTGGCAAGTCAGAATCTGATGAAGATCAATGTTGAGAAATGTAAAGTGCTCCATTTGGGGATGCACAACCCCCAACACACCTACAGACTTGGTGGCACCAAACTGACTAGCAACAAGAATGAAAGAGACCTGGGGGTAATAATAGACCACAGTATGAATATGAGCTGGGAGTGCGATGCTGTAGCCAGTAGGGCAAACAATATTTTAGCATGCATCAATCGATGCACCTCCAGCAAAGCCAAGGAGGTGATTCTTCTACTGTACTCTGGTGAGACCAGAGCTGGAGTACTGCATCCAGTTCTGGACACCACACTTCAACAAGGACGTGGACAAGCTTGAGTCCAAAGAAGAGGCACCTGTATGATCAGAGTCTTAAAAGGCAAGCCATACGAGGAAAAGCTGAGGGATCTGGGACTCTTCAGCTTGAAGAAAAGAAGGTTGAGAGGGGACCTGGTAGCAGCTTACCGCTACACCAGGGGAGTACATCAAGGGCTCAGTGAGCAACTTCACCAGGGCACCCAAGGGGAAAACCAGGAGTAACAGCTACAAACTCCTGGAAGATCAATTCAGGCTCAACATTAGGAAAAACTTCTTCACAGTCAGGATGTCCAGACTGTGGAATAAGCTCCCTCCAGAGGTGGTGCAATCACCTACCCTGGAAGTCTTCAAGAGAAGACTGGATGGTCACCTCACTAGGGTCACCTGACCCCCAGTTATCTTTTCCTGCTTGGTGCAGGGAGCTAGACCTGATCATCTTCCAAGGTCCCTTCCGGCCTTACAATCTATGAATCTTAATCTGTGAAAGAAACTTTTTTGGGTTGCCTTTTTAAAGGAAATGTGTTACCTGCAAACTTGCACTCAGATTGTGAAACAAGGCAACAGAACGTAGGACTTTTACATGAGAGCAATTGTTCCTTTTTGTACCAAGGAAATATAGTATATAATCTGATAGTAAGTAACAGCACCCACAGGTGTCTGACTTTTGCAGTATGATGGAGTCTGTTAAGATAGACCTTTAAGCTAGCCTTTGGTTATTTTGGCTTGCTGGCTTGTGATTTGAACATAGTGAGGTTTCAGGCATCTGCGCTGGTGTGGTGAAGGAGAGGGCAAGAGCTTAGAAATAATTGATTGCAAATCTGATCCCTTTTAAATCTCTGTAGAGGTGTGTGTTTGTACATTCCTTACACCTCCTGGAACACATGCTCCAACTTGTGGTCTTAACGTTGTTCCTCTGCTTGTAAGCAAGGGCATTCCTAGCATTCCTTCCAGTTTGTATCGTAGCTACACAACATCTAATTACATTTCTTCACAACAACTAGCCAGCAAATTAACATTACAATGGCCCTTATGGTTTTGTCATTACTCAAAAATGACATGGAGCCCGTGCAATGGTAGGCTCTGGCTTGTCAACATCCTTTCTTTCCAAAGCGGTAGTATTTATTCAACTCTTTCTGGTCACTTTGCAGTGTTTCTGTGCAGGAAAAGTTGTTGCCAGTTCATCTCCATGTGAGTTTATTGCCATAATGAATGGTCTCACACTGTGATTCTCAGCTGGGGTACCAGAGCACCTTGGGGTGCCACCAGATCCTTTGAAGGGTGCTGCAAGGTGTGAGGAGATAAACAGATAAACTAAGTGGATAAGCCAGGCTCAGGCTTGTCCCTGCCTGGACAATCCTCTGCCCCTACCACGTAGCCTCTCTACAAAGAGGCAAGCATTGTAAGTTCTTGAAATGGAGTGCCATTCAATTCACAAGTTATGGAGGGAAGCCTCGAGTCCAAAAAGGTTGAGATTGAGAGCCACCCACTTGGAATTGGTGGTTGGGGCTCTTCTGCATGGTCATGGTTTGACAGCTAACTCCAAGAATGGGGCAATAAAAGCATGTAAACATAGAACAAGCAAATCCTTAAAGAATATCTCCATGAAAGGGCAGTTGTATTGTGGTCCTTGGCAAGGAGGCCCCGGGTGTAGAATCAAGAATTGTAGAATCATAGAAAATTAGTGTTGGAAGGGACCTCAGGAGGTCTAGTCCAACCGCTGCTCAAAGCAGGACCAGCCCCAACTAGATCATCCCAGCCAAGGCTTTGTCTAGACAGGTTTTGAAAACCTCCAAGGATGGAACTTCTACCACCCCTATGGGTAACCTGTTCCAGTGTTTTACTATCCTCCTAGTGAGAAAATTCCTCTTAATATCTAACCTAAACTTCCCTTGCTGCAACTTGAGACCATTGCTCCTTGTTCTGTCATCTGCCCCCACTGAGAACAGTCCAGCTCCATCCTCTTTTGAACCCCCCTTCAGGTAGTTGAAGGCTGAGGCTGCTATTACATCCCCTCTCAGTCTCCTCTTCTCTAGACTTTTAATAAACCCAGCTCCCTCAGTCTTTCCTCATAAGCCATGTCCCCCAGCCCCCTCATCATTTTTGTTGCCTTCCATTGGACTCTCTACAATTTGTCCACATCCTTTCTGTGGGGGGGGCCCCCAAAACTGGACCCAGTACTCCAGATGTGGCCTCACCAGGACTGAATAGCTGGGAATAATCACTTCTCTTGACCTGCTGGCAGAACTTTTACCAATGCAGCCCACTATGCCATTAGTTTTCTGGGCAACGAGGGCACACTTGGCTTATATTCAACTTATTGTCCACTGTCCCCCCAGGTCCTTGTCTGCAGAGCTGCTGCCCAGCCAGTCGGCCCCCAGCCTGTCCCGGTGCATGGGATTGGTCTGTCCTAAGTGCAGGAATTGGCACTTGTCCTTGTTGAACCTCATGAGATTTCTTTTGACCCAATCCTCCAATTCATCTAGGTCACTCTGAATCCTAGCCCTGCCCTTCAGTGTATCTGCTACTCCCCCCAGCTTGGTGTCATCAGCAAACTTGCTGAGGGTGGCTCTGTGCCATCTTCCAGGGTGTTGATGAAGACATTGAACAAACTGACCCCTGGGGCACTCCACTTGATACCGGCTGCCAACTAGATGTTGAGCCATTGATTACTACCCTTGAGCCTGTTGCTCCAGCCAGCTTTCTATCCACCCTACAGTCCATTCATCTAGCCTGTACTTCCTTAGCTTGCCTGCGAGATCCTTCAGTAGGAGCATTGTGCCCACACCAGGGGCATTACTCAAGCCTGAATGGGTAGGGGCATGTTCTACAGCCGACTCTGAGTGTCCTTTCACTCCGGCCTTTCTAAACTAGTCTAGACTCTACCCGCTTTCGGCAGGGACCATATGCTGCTGTAAATCGTGGTTGTCATCCTTATTTAAATAAGTGGAATGAAATAATAGTTAATACTTAATGCATGTGAGTAACAATGCTGTTCTGGTTGCCTAGCAGCCAGCTAGACAAGCTGGAGAGTAAAACTGGTCTGTCTAACTGAGCGGTGTGGTTGGAGCTGGCTTTTAGCTCTGCTGGTGGAACCTGACCCATGGAGATCAGATTTGGAGGAGGAGGAGGAGGTGGGTGGAATTTACCACTAATGGATGTTTTAGTTCTAGTGGGATCGTGAGGGTCCCCCTCCCCTCTTGGCTTTTATTTTTTTCCATTTCAGTTTTTTGTTTGCAACTTGAACACCTCCCTTTGGCTCAGGCTTTCAAGTTTTGTACTGTTTCTAGAAATGGAATAGGTAAAATCTCCCAGGCTCTGTAAGCAAACACCCAGGGCACTCTCTTTTGCCTGCAGTCTTCAGGAGCGTTTCATGTTTTTTTCAATATTCGAGTCAGCCGTTGTGCCAAGTGTTGTGTTTGCTGGGAAGTGATGGCTGTAGTCTCCCTAAACCATCCTAGGTTGCAAATAGAAAAATCAGACTTTCTTTTTTTTTTTTTGCTTTAAAAAAGAATAGGTTTTCCTCTTTTTATCTAACATGAATACAAATGTTGGACGGACACAGTATTTATGTATTTCAGCATTGCTGACTTCCAGGTGTTTTAATAATCATGATTTGGATCCCCAAAAAGATGAGACTGGATAAAACATTTTATTGGGCTTTAAAACTGATACTTTTTTGGTTCTGTTTGTTTGGTTTTCTGACATCTGGCGCACTTACTGGTTACATATTTAAGCTTTTCCTTCACGACCATAAGGGCTCCCACAGCATCTGAAAGCTCCGATGCTGTGAGTAATAACATGACTCCAGACGCTGGGGCTCTAAGAAATGCCAGGCAGCATGAAACATGTTCATAAAGGCCAGCAGGGGAGAAAATAAGGTTGCATCTGCCATTTTCGCTCCCTCCTTCAGCCTTAAACAGAGGTCTTCCATCATGTAGCTCTGGCTCCCTGTGTGCAAGTGGCAGGGTCTGTGCTCAGCCGAACTGCATCCTTGTTCCTCTTCTTTTTCGTTCCTATGGCCCAACTATAGTCTTGGGATATAGAAACAAGTACTATCAATACTATAGTCTTGAGCTCTGCAATCACCTTTATCTTTGGTGGGCTTTGCCCAGCAATCGCAGTTTATCAAATAGGTGCCGTTCACCTAAATTAACTCTGGCTTCTTCCCCTACAGCACTATCAGCTCTGAAGGCTGAAGAGTTCAGTGGGGAAGTTGCACTGCTCAGGCAGATCTCTTTTTAAAGCTGAAATGCCCAAGTGAATTGGCTGTGGGGAGTTTACAGTTTCCTTTGCATGGCTGAGTATTGTGATGCTCACAGCTCTCTCAGTCACCAGTGATGCTGAGGTCCTCAACTCTGCATAGACTATGGGTATTTCAGTACCAGAATTTAGCAGTAAGGTGAAAATGAGCAATTCATGAGGATGATAACTAGATCAGGTTTGTGCCTCCATTTACACCTTTGCACAAGGAGTGTCCATGCTTCCTAATCAGATAGGTAATTGCCCCTCTCCCCCTACATGTATCTTGCCCCACTTTTGGGTATCATGTTTGTGGGGGGCACAACTTTTACTTCTCATCTGCCATCTCTGTGGTCCCAAGCTGTGCTGCATTCCTGTCTGGCTGGTAGAAATGGGATGCAGCTCATTCCAGTTTTTGTTAACGCCACTCAGAGCATCTGCCAGAGGGCTGTGACATGGTTCTTCTGCACCACTGCTAGACCCGACCATCCCTATGATTGCAGGAGAATGAACTGACCTTCCCCCTCGCGCAGAACTGAACACAACTAGAGGGCAGAAAAATCCCTGAGCATATTTGTTTGCTGCAATGATCAGTTTTAAAACCCCCCAAAACAACCAAAAAGCACAGTCAGATCAAGCATAAAATCTTTGTTCAAAACATTTAATCATTTTTTTTATAGAGTCTAATACTGTTTTTGTTTTGTTTGGGTGGGGGTTTTTTGGGTCCTGTCTCTTCTGTAACGGCCATAAGCAGAAGAGATCCACTGAGGCAAAGTCACATAACTCTGGCATGAAATCTTGGAAAGCTCTGCTATCATTGGAAAAAAATGTTAAAAATAAGTATGTGTTCATAGCAAATTAGCTAAAAGCCTTGAAACCTCAAGAATTTACCATTAGCAAGTCTTCTAATAAACTTCGTGTCTTCCTTGGGAAATGAGTTGTGATGGTGACCTTGCAAATGAGTTTGTTCTTGCTTTTGATTTCAAAGTCTAAGGGGCAGAATTTGTACAGCCACAATTCCCCTTAACTTTAGGAGCATCTGAGGGCAGCATGTGACCTTCTGATTAGCAAGCACAGCAGTACTTTTATGTTGCACTTCATGCCACTTGTACCCAGGACTGTAGTCACCTTCTACCACCCTAACAAAAATAAATGCACATATAGCTTTGTATTTTTATACCAGGCATCTTAGTTGTTGCCTAAAACGCTCCGTAAGACTTTGGAATTCATTGCTTATAATCAGTAGCCTGAAAACTTGCAAAGGAAACTAATTTGTTCACAGAATTTAAAAATATTTCTGCGTGTGTCTAAGCATTACGTTTAGAAGACCAGGGGTTTTCTTAAAATAACTTAAAACTTGTGCCGGTAATGCCTGTCTGCATGGTAATTTTGTTCTCGCAGTGCTAGTGCTCCATGTTGCTTCACTGTATACTTCCTGTAGAAGCTAGATGCTGAGACGACACCGGTTTGTATCAGAACAAGTTGCCGTCATCCCAAAGAGAGGTTAATTTGTTGATGTATTTAAAATAAGAGGGACTTAAAAGGGCTCCATTCCTGGATGTTTGCTTCTAAGTCTGTCTGCTCTTAATTTTTTTAATTTTTTCAGCATAAATAGAATAAACTGCCCTCCTTCCCCCCCCCCCAGCCCTCCTCAGTTACTATAGAGAAGAAATTATTTGTCAGTCCTCCCAGGGCTTCTGAAAATAATCGCTGACATATTTAGTGTGTTTTCGATCTGGTTAATGTGCGATAGGGGGGATTGGCTGGGGGATGGCATTGTTTAGTTTGGGAAGTATTCTCTCTGTTGCTGAGCAACCAGCCCCTGGAAACGGGAGTGGACTGCGTTGCCTGTAGCAACCGTTGTTACTTGACAAACAATGTGGGCCAGTGCAAACAGAGCCAAGACTGTGGGCTCCAGTTCTTAATTGAACATCTGCATGTGTTTTTCTCTGATTAAATGGTGTTTGAGTTTGATTTGTTTCTGACAGATAGGCCTGGGTCAGTTTTGTGTGGTTATTTATACCAAGGGGCAGGATTAGTTTGTCTAAATTAATACTTTTTGTACTTAGGTGAAGTTTAGGGTGGGTTCCCCCCTTCTTTCTTATATAAAAAAGTTCTCAAAATAACCATTATCTGCCTCTAACAACCAGTATCTCTGACAAGAACTATTGGTCTTTCTCTGGCTGCTATTGTATTGCACAGTTCAAAATTAAATCCTCCCAAACAGATGATAGATAACAGGATCTTTATAACAGCATTTCTTTCTGAAGCCCAGGTTTATGTTGCCTTTTAGTTAATGGAGAAAGTTGGGAAGAGATTCGATGCCCCCCCCCCGCCCCGCCACAAATTTGGGGCCAGAGAGCTGCGTGGTTTGCGATGCCGGTTGTGATCTACCCAGAAATATCTACAAGAATTTGTTGCCTGAGTAAATGACACAACACCTGATTTAATTCAAATTCAGTGACACAGCTCATCCTTTTATGTGGACCACATAGCTGTAAAGTGAGAACGATTAGACTAATGCACATTTGTCATGGGCTTCTTATCTTTTCCTATTCATGTAGAACGCAGTTTTTCTTACTGCTGTCCTAACCGAAAAAAGCTAAAATGCCTTCTTTTAAGTGAAGAGTGTTAGAACATACCCCACATAAACCGCATCTCTAGGGTGTGTAAAGCAGTCCTTCAATTCTGCAGACTTTTCAGGAAGAATTGCTATCTTTCTGGACACTGATACAATAGAAGGCCTTGTATTTTTCCTTTTATTTGGGTGGGTTTTGCTTAGCCTTGGGTGTTGCAGCACATGCATGGTTACTGATAGCTGAGGGAACATTAAGGCGCTGAGGATGGGAAGAAACTAACTTATTTATTTATTTTACTGATAGCGGAGCAGCAGTCCCACAAGTTATTTCCCAGGTTGCAGTACTTGCAGAAACATGCTTCCAATGCAGCTCATAGTTTCTAGCGTTGGAAGGGTCCTGAGCAGATCATCAAGCCCACCCTGCTGCCATGGGCAGGAAAGAGTGCTGGGGTCAAAGGACCCCGGCTAGGTGATTATCTAGCCTCATTTTGAAGACCCCCCAGGGTAGGAGCAAGCACTACTTCACTTGGAAGTTGGTTCCAGATCCTGGCCGCCCTGACTGAAGTAGTGCTTCCTGATGTCTATCTAGCCTGAACCTACCTCGGTCAACTTGTGGCCGTTATTCCTAGTTACTCCTGGTAGTGCTTGGGAGAACAGGGATGCTCCTGTTCCCTGCTGGTCCCCCCTGGTGAGTTTATAGATGGCCACCAGATCCCCTCTCAGCAATGAAACGCATGCAGTAATTAGCAACCAGGTATGTCCAATGTTGTTGGGGCCACAGGGCTGATGTACACGCCACGATTTTTGCCCTTTTATGTGCTGCAACTGCATGTTTGTTTGCACTTTAAAAGTCTACGTGCAACCTGTGTTTCTGTGATGAGTGCACTTTCAAGTGATCTAAAAAAACGTATTGGTAGTTTCCTCAGCTTAATCTGTAACAGATTTATATAAAATCCTCGCAGAGAAAAAGTTTCATCTCCTTAGCATCCTGTAGAGCTTGGCTTGGGACAGTCCCTATTCCCTGGGTGGGCTTTACTGTGCATTCAAACTCCTTTCATCTTTGGAAGTGCTTCTTCTCAGTGCACTGACTCCACCCAGGCCCAGAACCATAATGCAGCTGCCTCTGGGCCATGCCTAGCAAGAGCATTTCAAGCTTGGTACAATCTTGAACAGCATCTTCTGTGCAAGCGGGGACGTTGAAACAAAGGAGGGAGGGCACTGAGGTGGCATGGAAGGAAAGAAGCCTTCTCCTAGCGTCAGGAGAAAGTAAACAAGCCTCCCTCTTCTTTTGGCTCCAACTTTCATGGAAAAAGGAAATTTTCTTATAAATGACCAGTTCTTTTACTGAATTTATTGTTATGTTGTCTGTCCTGGCTGACTTCTGAAGCTGTCCAGCACAGGCCTGGCAATTGATAGAACAGCAATAACACAGCTACCATTTGCTCATGGAAAGTGCCATATTTTTCAGTCCATTTGCTGCCCCTGTAGCACAATCTGTGCCCAAAGAGCTCCAGATTGTTGGCTCAATTGCTCTCTGCAAATGTAACTGAAGAGACTTCTTTTTCTGAATGGCTGCAGTTTATGTTAGTGGTTTTTTCTCCTTAACTTTAAGTCCCATAATACTTATGAAGGCTGCTGTATAAATAAATAACAACAACGTACAGGCCTGTGCTGGCAGGAGATACTTCTGCGTTTGCTGTTCATCTGATAAGCAGGATGAAAACAACTCTTGCCACGACCCCATACCTAAATTCAAATACAGCAGTGAACCTCCCACTTCCACACTTGTACAGGGGGCCGGCCACCTTTCCACTTCTTTATAAAAGGATTGCCTGGCCTAATCAAGTAAAAACCAAGAGCTGATGACCGTATCAGTTTAGATTAAGCTGTCTTATTGCAGTAAATTTAAAATAAATAAAATGAAATACTGCTTCATGCTGAGTGACATCATCCTGTGGTATTTCCTGTTATAGAAGAACCTGCAAAAGCTAGGCTCGAGTCTCGGCCTCAGTTCTCTTGACAGTATTACTTTTGACTATGCATTTGAGAGTGTGTGTGGGGGGGAATCAAATCTCATATTTAAAGAAGATAAGGTGACTGTATCATGGCTCAGGAAGGAACTTCTCTCTCACCTTATAGAGCATTCTTTGTTGTCAACTCGTTTTATTACAAGTCTCATGATTTTTGGTGCCTCTCTTAAAGCACCAGGCTCTGAAACCATGTGATTTTAGGTGAGACTTGGCTTTGATTTTTAAAAAAGAAACTTTTTCACCCCATGGTTGTGTAGAAATTGAGAAAACCTGAACGCTGAGTCTTGTAATAGAGCAAAACAGATAACCCCCACCCCCACACACATACACACACCACCACCACCAATTTACTTATATTGGTATTCAGATACAAATCGTAAAGGTCCTTGGGTAAATCATTTTTTAAAACTACAGATGTGCTTTTACATGATCATTTTGTTTTTCAAAAATGAATGGAAGTGTGTGTAAAGGGCATGATATACTGGCCTAGATTCACCCCTTGATTAATTGTACAATTGCCATAAGCTACAGGATAAAGAACTCAGACTTAAAAGAAGCTGATATACAGACACAGATATATGGGAAATTAAAAAAAAAAAAATGGATTGAGCTCACAGCTCTTTCTGACTACATTGCAAAGGTGAACTGAAAGACCAAGATATGCAGTGAGCCTGAGCATCCCCCCGACCCTCCAAGAAGCTCAAGGAACTCCATTTCTTGGGCTGCATGAGTTGCCGTCAGCTATCTCTCTGAAGTCAGAATGTGGCATTGTAGTAACGTGTACGTATCAGGGCCTGTGCTTCTGGGAGCTGTTGGAAAAGTGCATTTTGGGTCTGGTTAGTAGAATTTGTGTGAAATAATTCAGTTCTGTTTGTGACATCTTTATAGCCCTCACAATGCTGAAACATTTAAAAGCTTGCAGAATGGTTCCCTTTGTCCATGGGAACTCCCTTGTGGTTTGACTGTGACCCGTACAGTCACTTTCCCTGGCATTCAGGTTTGAGATACCCACAAGAGACTCATCAGCATCCTACTGCGGGGCGGCATTTAGCTATCGCTGCTTCTGCCACCCACTCAAGTGGCTCTTAAGGAAACTCTGGTTAAGTGATCTGCACAGATAAGTTCTGAGATTTCTCCTGCATCTGTGAAAGAGGAAACTTAAACAATGAGGATTATCAAACTTCCTTGGCCCCATGATAATATAGTGTCTATATTACATGATTTGGTTCCCTGAAATCCAATTTAAGACCCTGTGTGTATTTATACTCTAGGTATATTATTAACTATTGCTATTAAAAGCCCCTTCCAATTCTGTATTTTTCCATGAGGACCAGGTCACTGAAAAAGATATTCAGCTTGCTGTTCTTGAGACCCATGTTTTGGATTTATCTGTGTTTCCAGGTAACTAGAGCTCTTAGACAAGTGGTGTTTGTCTCTATTTAAAATTAATTTAACCTAATCAGTGGAAGGCTCTGATGCCTTTTCTGTTTATAACATTCTAAAGCAATTTAATCAATTTTAATAAGCAGCCACTCCAGAATCAGCTTATTATTAGGTTCCTTGCCATTTTCCTCCTTCATTTACCCCAACCTATTAAAAGGGTAAAGGTTATAACATACAATTCACAAGAGCCTGTTTAGGATGCTAGGTTAATTCCTTCTCATATCTGAGTTTGAGAGACAAAGACTAGCCCCAATTAAAAACAAGCAAACAAGTTTGAGCCAAATAGCCATGTGTGCAAATAGCTGGGTTAAAGCCCCCCAGATCCGTTAAACTTCTCTGAACGTTCACCCAGGTCTTGCAGTGAATCCGGGTGAGGGATATAGAAAGGTCCTTGGGATCTTGGCTCAACGACCAGAGCAGATATAGCCGTCAGTCTGTAAATAACTGGTGGGAGAAGTGCTTATTGCTGCTAGTGGAAGGACTATGGTCTAAGGACATAGTACCTATGTCCTTAGACCAGGGGTGGGCAATTATTTTGGGCAAAGGACCGCTTACTGAGTTTTGGCAAGCCATCGAGGGCTGCATGACAGGCAGGCAGCCCAGGGCAGATTAATATTTTTTTAGGGGCCCCAAGGACCGGATAGAATGACCTGGCGGGCTGTATCCAGCCCCTGGGCCGTATTTTGCCCACCCCTGCCTTAGACCAACACAGCTACAACCTACACCCCTATTGCTGCTAGTGGAAGATCCTGGGTGCCCTCTTGCATTACCTCCAAGTCCTATGGGGAAATAGTGTTATATGAGTCTGACTTGGGCAACACATACTGAAGATGTAGTGGACTGTCATAAGGATGTGGCAGTAGAGTCACTGAGGGTGGGGGTGATTAGGGAAGGAGCCCCAGGTGCCACCCTTGTGGACTGGCAGAGAGGGGAGGCACAAACGCAGCTGTTTCTGCAACGGTGGATCAATCACTGCAGTCCATACGGCAGAAGCTGGTGCTGCCCCGGGTGCTGCGTGACTGTGCTGGGTGGGGAGCGGTGCTGCTATGGCTCTGGGGTGCGGTAACTGGTTTTGGAACAGATGCCAGGATTTTGATGGGCCAAGAGCCAGTACCATCTTAACCTGCGTGTGCATTTCCTGGTGTCGTGTAAAAGCAAAAATAGTAGGAGAAGAGATGCTTTGATTTACATTTTTTTCAGAATGTTTCAGGGCTGTTAATAAATCAGGAAACAAGCAGATTACATGAGTCAACCTGGTATTGAGATTTCCAGATATTGCGTTTTGGGCAAGGGTTCAGCTCAGATGCTTTGTTTCCAGACTTGCAAACATTTTGAGGTGTGCCTGTTATAACATTCATTTTTGGAGCCTGGCCTGTTATGGACCTCCTTCATGCTGTCTTGGACTGGAGAGAAGCCACATTGATGGCTCTTCTTCTTGGGTCCAGCCTAGAACAGGTCTAGCTTAGTTCAGCTATAAACTTTTTCCTCAATTGGAATTTCAGGGGAATTTCTAGCAATTCCTAGAGACCATCTGAACTGGGGATATGACGGAGAAAAATGGGTGAATTCAGGGAACATTCTGTTTTTTGAAGCAGATGTTAACTTACATAGTTTTATCTTAAAGTTGCTTCATCAATTAACACGATTGTGGTCCCATTCCTTGTAGAAATTATTTTTGAATGTTTCTCTCTTATATGTTGAGTTGTATGTCATTCTTTTTCAAGTCAGTTTGTTAAAGGATGGGCCATAAGTGGTAAACCATGTGGGAAATATCTTGGCATCTTAAATAAATGTGGCATAGACTGTGTTGGATAGAGCTGATGCAAATGGGTATAGGAATGCAAAAGTTGCAGTAGCATATATTAAAACTGCCTTAATATGTGTCTGAGTACAGAAAACATGTTGAAAAGAAAACACCTTTTTAGAGCCTGCAGAGAACAGGATGATTGGAAATACTTGATGATTTTTCTTCTGATTTCAGCTACTATAATTCTTTTTTCCCCCTTATTTGTAAGTAAACCAAAACAGGATGGAAGGTCCAGAAGCTGATTAACTTAGATTGTTTTTAAATCCCTTTCTAACCTTCCCTTTTAAAATTGTTTGGAAGCAGGAGGAATTAAAAAAATTAAAGCTGGCATCTACTTTTGATTCTAGCAGCCAGTGTTAAGAATGAGAAATTATTCCAGTTCAGTGACTCTGAAAGTTAAGTCTGAACCTTAATTTTATCCCAGCATGCACATGGGTTTAAAAAGGCCGTTTAATTTCTTTTACGGTATTTGTCAGATGATATGGACTAAGTATTGTGAACCATAAGCATTCAAAGTCATGGAATGGGCCATAAAATCATGAGCTTAGTTTCATAATTTTGGGGGCCTTCTAGTTGTCTTCTCATTTGTTTAGTTTATAGGATACAGTTGGGTTTCATTTGCAAGCAATTTAGCTACAACTGTATTAAAAACCTGTTATGAAGAGATTTCAAGTAAAACACCATATATCATGACATCCATATGAAGAGTTTTCCAGTTTTATTGCAAGCTGGCATACAAAATAGATAATGGATTGGAAGTTTAATTTCTGGGCCAGTACACTTCATTTATTTTACCTGTTTGCAGATAGATGGCAAACTGAGGCATACAAGCACTTGGTTAAATGCTTATCTAGTGGGTTTAATAATAGGTTTAATATCCCTCAAAGGGATATTATGAAGCTCGCGTAATTAGACAGTTATGAAGTACTAGCCAATTGCCCATCATGAATGACAGATTTAAAATAATGAATGAATGTTTACATGGCCGCCCCCCACTCACCTTTTGGGGTCGGCCATGTAAACACTCCCTCTGCCACTGCCACCTCCTCCTCCAGCCACTGGTGTGGGGGCTCCCTCCACCTCCTCCCCTGAGCAGTGTGGCTTCCCTGCCTCCCCCTGCCCTCCATCCCTGCCGCCTCCCCCTCCCCTGCTGGCTGTTGGGTGTGTGCCCACCTCTGCCCCCCACCCACCTCCACTAAGCAGCAGGGCTTCCCCCTGACCTCCCTTCCACCCCCTGCCAGCTGTTGGGTGTGCACGTGCCCACCTCTGCCTCCCCCCTGCCCGGGCCCACACAGCCAATCGCCGCCCACCCTTTCGGCAGCGCACACACAGTTGACCAAAAGCGTTACGGACAGACAGACAGACTAAGCCCTTTATTATATTAGAATTTTAGAGGAAAGTCATGACACACAGACGCATGCTCTACCATTCTTTAAAAACCTCCTCCAAAACATACTTCCTTGCTACTAAATTGTCCTTATATTCCGCTTTTCAACCTTTTAAAATATTTACCAAACTTTCAAATCTGTTGCTTATTTTTAACCCCTTTAAAAAAATCGGTGGTCCATTCATCTTATAAAGGGGAATGTAATGCACTTTTTTTTTTTTTTTTTTAACAAAAGGAGTTTAACATACATTTTGTTTCCCAGGGCACACATCATTTACTGCAGAGGCTCCCAAACTTTTACTTATTGCACAGCCCCTTCCAGATTCACCAGCAGCCCACATACCCCTACCAGCATATGTTTTATATTTTAGCCCCCTAAATGCCAGTTATTATTATCATTGGCGACACATAGGGGGTGCATGCGGGTGCACATACACCCCCTGAGATCGGCCGTGCACCCCCTGGAGGTGCCAGCTGCAGAACCAGAAGTGCGCTTCCAGTTTTGCTGCTGGCTTGGCGTTCAGCCACTGGGGGATTCCCTGTGGTCAGTGGTCTGCTGGGGGATCCCCCTGGTCGGCAATCTGGTGCACCCCCAGACCCGGGAGGCACCAGTCGCCCATGAATATTATAATGAAAATTAGATTCACCATTACACAATTTCTCCCATGTACCCCACCAGAGATGTCTTGCTTACCCCCAGGGATAGGCATACCACAGTTTGGGAACCCCTAATTTACTGGAAAATAATAGCAATTGTACTGTTGGATAACATGACATCTACACTGATTGGTTTAGTCTGGAAAAAGAAGATCATTGTTGTTTGGTTTAAAATATTTTTTTCCCCTTCTTGCATCATTTTTGCTTGCAGTTAAAATGAGAGAATAAAGAAATACGATAGCTATGGTGTGTATCAAATCTCTTGTTGATGTTCTGGTTACCATAGGAATCAGTGCTAGTACCACCCAAAGGCAGGCTTCCTGATTTTTACAAAAACCCATGCTCTCTTCTCATCTCGCTGTGTTTACCACAAGTGGCAACGGGACAGCTCTTTGCATGCACTTTCTTGGTATGGAAATAATTTGAGCAGACTAAATAAAAGTACCACAATGATCCCTTTATGCCCTAATCTCACGCCACACCTCACAAGCGAGTAGCCTGATGGGACTGCTCCTGTCCGTGAATTTAGCTGTGGGCTGATGAGCTCGGCTGAATGAGGATCGGGATGCCAGAGGAACTTTAACTAAATATTTTCTTTTGGGCAGACTCCCTGCCCTGGCTCCGATCAGCTGTGGCAATAGACATTTGGAGGGCTCAATGTGCAGCTTTGAAGATTGTGTTTGGGCATTCAGGAGCCAATGGTTTATATTAATCCATTCTATGGAAAAATACTTGCAGTTCCTCTTTTCTTAAGTCTCCAATCTTGCAATTCATTTACAAAGAGCCTTTATGGCTTCACAGGGGCTCTATGTGGGTGCTAGGTGTCCCCGCTGCATCTGCTGCAGGATGTAGGCTTTTTTTTTAAAGCCTGGAAATTGGTAGTAGCGAGAAGGTGAGGTTTCTCTTGATTCAAAGTAAAAAGATGGCAAGCACGGGGAAGGCTGCGTGATTTATTTTTTTTAACTCTAAACCAGCCTGAGGTTTTTAGCCTCACTGCACACCTGAATGTGGAAAAATATTGTGAACTATTTTTCACTGATCTTTGTTTTCCCAGCCTTTGAGGACTAGTCCAGATGGGCTGGATTAAAATGGGCAAAGCCAATCTTACCAAGGCTGTGTGGCTTATGAACGAAAGGATGAAAATTGGGAATGATGAAAGCTGTTGGCATCTGTAATATTTACACTTGCCTACTCCAGTGCCTTTGAATGTGAATGGTGCTCTGAGGCTGGTGCCTCAAATAGAGAAGTATTATTGCTTCTTTTTTTTTGGAAATGGGAAAATTGAGCCATGGGGAAAGGGAAGTGTTCTGCTCAAGGTCACAAAGCAAGCTGGTGGCAGAACTAGAAATAGAAGCCAGAAGTTATTAGCTTTTTCTGTATTTCCGTTCCTGTCATGGCTGTTTGCTTGGATACCAAGAAAGCTGTCTGTAAACAGGAGGTTTCCAGAGGGCAGCAGTCTTACTCATCGGACTGATTCATTCGGTGGTGATGCAACCTAGAAGTCAGACTTCTGCAATTCCTTCCACCCCGAACTGTGATGCTGCAAGTGCTGGCATGTGAGGTCAGCAGCTGCGTTGGCAAGAAAAGCATCGGAGTTTAACTAGAGCCTGTCTCTGCATGCAGCTCTGCCCCCTAGGCTGGGTACAGACATTACACTTTTACCGGTATAAGTCATCCAAAACCGCTCTATACTTATAACAGAAGAGAAGTTCGGCCCACACAGACTGGTCTAAAAATGGTTTAAAGATTTGCCCCCCCACCGTTGCCCTTCCTCCTCCTATCAAAGGGCAGATTTGTGTTCCGCTTGCTACCCATCGAAACTCTGCTGCTTGTAGAAAACCATGTAACTTAGATCGATTGTGCCTTGGACTTTTTGAATGTCTGTATCTAGCCCAGTGTCTGTCAAACCTCACTGAAGCAAGAGCCCACAACACTGGGCAAATCGGCTAGGGATCCTGTTCCTGGTTGTGCCTTATTGTTTCCTACCAACTCCATGTTGCTGGGTTTTTGGTTGTAGCTGTGTTGGTTTAAGGACATAGGCAGGCGAGGTTCTCTGGGTAGATCTTTTATTAGACCAGGGGTGGGCAAAATGCAGCCCGTGGGCTGGATGCTGCACGCCAGGCCATTCTATCCGGCCCATGGGGCCCCTAAAAAAATTAGAAAATTAATATTTATCTGCCCCTGGCTGCCTGTCATGTGGCCCTCGATGGTTGTCCAAAATTCAGTAAGCGGCCCTCCGTCCAAAATAATTGCCTGCTCCTGGGTTAGACTTAAGCAGCAGAGTGCGGGAGGTTTTCAATGGCACAGGTGTGAGTTTGGTATCCAGCTTCTATTTTCTCCCAGTGGAAATCAGCTGCCTAACTCCTGAAAATGTCCTTGTTAGTCTCCTTGTTAGACCAACTGAGTAGCTGGGGCAAAGTTCTTTGCAAGCTTTCGGGCTCCATGACCCTATATAGGAGACACTCCCTATGCCTGAAGAAGGGTGATGGTGCCTGAAAGCTTGCAAATAACTTTTTTCCAGCTAGTCAGTTGGTCTAATAAAAGATATCACATCTACCCAAAGAACCTAGCCTACCAATTCCATATGCTTTTGCTTATACAAAGCCATTGATTTGGATAGAATTGCAGAGGTGTCATTTTGTTAATTGGCTGCAGGGCTCCAGGCAACACCTTTTAATAGTTCTGTTACTTTTTTGCAAATAGCTCACTTTGGTATCTGTAAATCAGCAACACTTGGCAATGTGGCTGCACTGTGTGATTTTTTTTTTCTGTTCCTTCTGCCAACTCAAACACCAAAACTCATCCCCGTTAAAAACAGTAGACCAACTGAGTCGACTTTCAGGGCAGTTGATCTAGATCAGTGATACCCAGACTGAGGCACACAAGTGGCTTTTCCTCTTGCTACCTGCAGCTCACCACAGAATTACTTTTCATAGACATCAGGGCTGGAAGGGACCTCGGGAGATCATCGAGTCCAGCCCCCTGCCCAAAGGGCAGGAAGTCAGCTGGGGTCATAGGATCCCAGCAAGATAAGCATCCAATTTACTCTTGAAGGTGTTCAGTGTAGGTGCTTGAACAACCTCCGCTGGCAGACTGTTCCAGACCTTGGGGGCTCGGACAGGAAAGAAATTCTTCCTTATGTCCAGCCTGAAACGGTCTTGTAGTAGTTTATGACCGTTCAACCTAGTCATCCCTTGGGGCGCTCTGGTGAACAAACGTTCCCCCAGATCCTGGTGGTCACCCCTGATAAACTTATAGGTAGCCATCAGATCGCCCCTGAGCCTGCGCTTTTCCAGGCTAAAGAATCCCATGTCTCTCAGCCTGTCATCGTAAGATCTGTTTTCCTGACCTCTGATCATGTGCGTGGCTCTCCTCTGGACTCTCTCAAGCTTCTCCACATCCTTTTTGAATTGTGGAGCCCAAAACTGGATGCAGTACTCCAGCTGCGGCCTCACCAAGGCTGAGTACAAGGGGAGAATGACGTCCCGGGATTTGCTCGCGAAGCATCTATGGATGCACGCCAGCATTTTGGTTGCTTTACTAGCCGCAGCATCACATTGCAAGCTCATGTTCATCTTGTGGTCAATGATGACCCCCAAGTCTCTTTCTGCTGTAGTGCTAACCAACGTAGCACTGCCAAGCCTATAAAGATGCTGCAGGTTTTTCCTCCCAGGGTGGAGAACCTTGCATTTTTCGGTGTTAAACACCATCAGGTTCTCGTCTGCCCATTTGCTGAGCTTGTCCAGGTCAGCCTGGATCACCCGCCTATCTTCTGGCGTGGATGCTTTGCCCCGAAGTTTGGTGTCATCGGCGAACTTGGCCAGTCCACTCCTGACTCCAATTTGGCATTGCTTAAAATAACCCAGTACTTTAAATTTAGCAAGCACCAAAGAGGCTTAACACCTTTAAAGTACATTTATCTGGTGGACTGCGCAAATGTGAATTTCATAGACATAAGGGCTGGGAGGGCTCTTGCGAGATCATCGGGTCCAGCCCCCTGCCCAAGGAGCACGAAGTCAGGAGTAGGAATTAATGAATCATAGTTTCTTTTTTTTTTTGTGAACTGGAGAGTGTTTGCTTTAATTCTCCTGGGAGTATACACTTTGCAGCTTTTTGAACACCGATTGCTCTATGGCTTCTGAGCGAGTCAGTACTGAGAGTCACTGATTTGCAGCTCCCAGCTCTAACTCGTGGCGCTTCACAGAAAGCCTGTTGCTCAGGTGTGGCAGGGAGGAATCAAGCTCCACTTTGGGGCCAACCCAGTGGAGGAGCTGCCTGCCTTCAGCTTCTCTCTCCTACCCCCCTGCCCCCCAGCTCTGGTGCTGTCTGGAGGAAAGGAGGGGGAATGGGGTGGGAACTGAGGGCTGGGATTTGCCCAGCCTGAGCTGAAGGGGGATACACCCTGAGCTGTATCAGCTCAGCCCTGATTGCATGCAGGGACTGATGGAAGTTAATGAAGATCCTCTGCTTTGGAATACCTTCATGTGATCCTTCATCAGATGAGGGTTCATTTGTCATGCCGGCCACTTTTAAGGTGCTCTGCAGCCATGCACATGTCTCGCAGCATGGCAGCAGAGCACTTTCAGGGGGCCGGTTGCCCTACAAATGTCACTTCTGTCCGCGCCCTCAGGCTCAGTGCGTTGTATAACTGGGGCTCCTGAGGGATGTCAAAAACCAGGTCGAGGAATGACAGCAGATTCCCTAAATGGCTGTATGAGAAGTTAGCCGCTAGGCTCCTACTGATATTAGTCTGGATGGTGCATCACAATCAACACTCTTCAGTGTTTAGCCAGGGGTGGGCAAAATGCGGCCTGCGGGCTGAATGCGGCCCGCCAGGCCATTCTGTCTGGCCTGCGGGGCCCCTAAAAATTTAGAAAATTAATATTTATCTGCCTTGGGCTGCCTGTCATGCAGCCCTCGATGGCTTGCCAAAACTCAATAAGCGGCCCTCCACCCAAAATAATTGGCTGCCCCGGGTTAGACTTAAGCAGCAGAGTGCGGGAGGTTTTCAATGGCACAGGTGTGGGTTTGGCATCCGGCTTCTATTTTCTCCCAGTGGAAATCAGCTGCCTAACTCCTGAAAATCTCCTTGTTAGCTGCACACCTCACTTGTCCCTTGCAATATTTAGAGAGATAGCAGGAGCCGTACTTCTACCAAGTGGGAGTCCTGTTTGTGTGCCCAACTTGTCAGCAGCACAAGTCAGTTTGAGCAGAAAGCCTTAACAGATTTGCCTCTCATATTTGCAGGAGGCACAAAGCAGCTTTAATAGACGATTCAAGATATTTCTAAGACTAGAGTATCCTTGGAAAACAGACATTAATACAGATTTTTTCAAATACTGCTCTGGGGCTCCATGCTCATGCCTTGCCTCTTTCTCTCTGCAATGCCAGATTGTATCTGCTTGGTTTCCTCATTGTTGTGAACTTGTCTTGGGAATTGAGAATGCAGATTTGCTTTTTCCATCTCCGGTATCATCATCACTAACAGAGTCTGTATTTGTAAGAGATCTGTATGTGTTGCTCATGGTCCATGCATCTTTTTTTTTTGCTCTTCTTGGGCACCGAGGTCCAATGGGAAGTACACATATGTTGACAAAAGCAAGCAGAAGCGACTTGAGAGAGTTCCTCTTCTAACTAGAGTGCCACCGTGTTAAAACCACATTTGCAAAAAGAAAATATTTTTTCATATTAGACTTGCTGCATCAGTTTATGGCCTTGCCAAAGTTATGAAAATGTCTCTTGAGTATTATCTGTCTGAGAGATGATGAGTGGGTATGGAAGAAGCATCGTGCCATAGTTGATGTCCCGTATGAGGAAAAGGTGCCTTTCTGATCCTAGTGCATTTAAAATAAACGTTGTCATTTTCTGTATGACTTATTTTAATGTTCCACGTCAAGGGTATTTGGATCTCAATCTTAAGTTTCAGAGAGATGCGGGATTTTGATTAGTGCCATCAGTTTTACTTCTGAAGGACACAAAGTTGGAAGGAATACCAGTGTGCCAACCCTGCTTGGCAATTTGTTGGTATGGTGATGTCAAGTAATCCATGGTGGTATGGTGAAGTCAAGTACCATATTCTGTGATCTTTTACAAAGACCCCTTTTACTGGCAATTCCTATTGAGAAGAGCATGTGCAAAAATCACATTGACCCCACTGGGACTTGAGCCCCAGTGCAGCAAAGTACGTAACACTCTGGACCCTGGGCATATTTAGGGCACCAAAAGTTCAAGATGCTCTTTAATGAGCATATAATATCCTAAACTGAGCTCTAATCTAAATCGAATTGTTTGCAGTGAACCTGTTTCCACAGGTGGCTGATCTCGCTTGCATTCATATGACATTTCCAAAGCGTGTTAAAATCTCTAATGAGAACTTACCCAGTTTTCTTGTTAGATAACCTAAACCCAACACTTTGAGTGGAGAGGTATAAAATCATACTAAATTGGGAACTAGAGTGTGGCAGGCATAAGTAACAAACAATTGCCCTTGCTTGGAGAAAGTTATGAGAATATGTATCCAAAAAGTGTCCTTTTTTCCCTGGAAGTTATGTTTATATGAGACTTATCAGCTTATCTCCTTCACCAAAGACCTTGTGCTGGCCCAGCTGTTTACTGGCAAATAACTGGGGTGGGCCAAACTGGAACAGGTGTGAGGCTATTTCTTAACTGTGCAGAGAGAATTATTGTTATTATTATTAGTCACATTGGGTCGAAGCAGCTGGAATCTTGGATAAAGAGGAATTTTTAGATACCCCGTCAAAAATACAGTCAGACAGTGATTTAAAGAAACAGATGCTGTCTTTATATAGTGGATTGTATGCAATCCTATTCTATGCAGAGTCTCAAGAAAAATGAAAGCTTTTTTTTAATGCCTTGAGGGCTGGAGAAACGAACAATGCTACGACGAGTAATGTGACTTATTTTGGGATTGTTTATTCTTGATCCTTCAGCTGAATTGTGATACCCACTCTTCCTTCTTTGTCAAGGAGAATCATAAAAGAGGAACATATTCACAAGCAGTTAGAGCTGACAGGGTAGAGAAGCCCATTTAGTTTTATTTGCCATAATTGTCCCAGGTCAGACCTTCTTGAGAAGTAGGGGGGAAATGTAAGAAAAACATAGATGTCATTTCCATTTTGCAGAGTTCTTTTTTTGTTCACTTAATCTTTTTTACCACTGCTTTTCCTTTTACGACAGCGTATGGAAAAACAAATAACATCCAGATTTCTCTCCAATTCCCCCCGCCCCCCCGCATTATTTCTATTCTTGCAAATTTGTGGAAGTTCAAAAAGTTAGTTCCAAAAAAGAAATGGGGGGAGGACGGGGAGAAAGAAAAATGGAAATACTGGTTGTGTCCCCAGAAATTGTATATTTTATTACATTTAACGAGAGGGAGCCTTGACATTTCAAAATTTCTAAATCTTCAGTTTCCAAAGAAAATAGCTTTTTGTCCAAAGTTTCAGTTTAGAAACAAAAAATCTGCTGATTTGACTGTCTTCAAGGTGTCTCCTCTTACTGTGAACCTCAGCTTCTACCGGAGGACACGCGGCTTCATCATTCTGTGCCTGCATTTTGCAGCATGGCAAAGCTGTTTCAGATGCATTTTATCTGGGCATGTGGTCAAGTCTGGCTCTTGGCTTTTTGTCCAAACACCCTGAGATGGTTATACATGCTGAAGCTCATAGGGAAGAAACCATGGTTCTTGGTCATCTGTTCTCTTAGCCCTTAGCGACGAGCGACTACAGATTGGCTGTGACACATTAATTTCCTATGCCATTTTGTTATATTTAGAAGCACGTTTTCTGTTCCTTCCCTCTTTCTGTGGAACAGTTGTGCAACTTTTTTTCTCTTAATATAATACTGCAATAAAGTTGGAGCCAAGATTAAAAAGGATCCTCCAAGTAGGAAGGTAGCTACCTTCCTTCCTATAACTGCCCATAGACCCTCCACAGGGATTTTATTCCCTGGGCCTTGATGCCACAGACTCTCGTGCTTTTAGACCTATAAATGAGTGAAGCTGTTTTCTCTGTCTCATCTGTCCTGTGCTCTCTCTAGCAGTGAGCATGCAGAGCTCAGAGGGTGGATCAGATTCAGCGACTTCTGTGGCTCTGCGTACTTCTGCCTCGGCCCAAGCTCCAGTAGTGCAACCAGTGCCAGCATCTCAGCAGGTAATGTAACCACAGCTTGCACAGCTGTTGGGGCTGTCTCCATGGAAAAGCAACCTATTTTTAATGCTAGATTTGCTTTAATCTATAGGTCGGAAGGGTTTTCTTTTAAAATCGGTTTGAGGCATTTATTCGCATTGAGATATCCGTGATAGTCTCTATGGATGTTGCACTGATAATTGCCATAGAAATGTTTGCAGTTAAAAAACAAAAAACAAAAGCCCAACAACTTGAACACGGGATATGGATTTTAAATTATCCTTGTTGCCAAGAAAACCTTTTTACAAGAGTTTGGTGTTTGATTTATTGTAGTATCATGATGTCATTACTGGATGTGTCAATAAAGGCAATGACAAATCAAATGGCACCACATCCTTTATGGTGCATCTCTTAAAGCTGAATGATAACAAAATCAGTGAAACTGGGGAACATTTAGGGGAGAAGAGGGACAAAATGCTTAGCAGTTTTGAGTTTTTTTAAGGGAGAAGTTTGTGGTGGTTTTCTCTTTCCTTTTCTTTTTTTTAAATCTTGCCATGCTAACACATTGAGATAAAAAAAATAAAACATATTTAAAACCTTTTTGACAGTAGAAAAGTGAGGCTGTCATTTTATTTTTTAGAATAGATAGCTTTAATTCAAAAAATGGAAGTGAAATGAGAATTGAGGTTCATTTTATGCCATTTACAGTAATATCAGAAAAGTTTTGTAACCTATGAGGAAGTTGCGGGGCTGGGGTTTGGGTAGTAGCATCTTGGACTAGAGAGGACAACACAATTAGTGGGAGTCGCATGCCATTTGAGGTTGGAGAAGGGAATTGCTATCAGCAATTTCTTCCCTAGAATAGTATCATTTCTGGAAGGTAGGCACCCAGGTAATAAGATTCTTTGTATAGCTGTCTACTTTGTCATATTTTTCCAGTTTCTACGCTCTTAGTTTCATTGCATGGTTTTTCATTCTGTGTGTGGAACTTGCTGATCAATACTGCAAAATGTTTCCATGATTTCATTGTTGAGATTAATATTTTTGACCGTAACAATCCAAGATTGGCTGGGGAAGCGATGCACATTGGAACAAATAGCCATGTAAAACTGTGTAGGTGACAGAAGATTGTGGATCTCGGAATGGAGATGCAGAAAAGGGACATCCAGAGTTTCTTCGGGGCTACAAGTTTGCAAATAGAAAATGCTGCAAGTCGACAGCTGGTTGCATGATTCTTTTTGAAGCTGAACATTCTCATTTTGTAGATTGTTGGGAGATGGGACAATACAATCAGGATGGCCAACATCTTCCAGGCTTGGGGGAAATGACTTTCATCTTTGGAGGCTAGTTTGAACATCCCAGAAAGCAATGAATTATGAACCCACGCAGCACTGTACCTAGACTCCTGGCAGCCCTGGGAGAACTTTTAGTATCAGGCCCCCCTTCACCAGAGATAAGGATAATAATAATTGGACAATGGGGAAAAAAATTACCATTTTTGGTAATTACCATTTTTGGTCCCCCTTTCTGGGTGACCATCTGGTTCACCCATGCCTGTGTCCGGCCCTGAACCCAAGCTCCATTGTGGCAAAGGATGTGAAGACAAGAAATGTTTCGATTAGTTGTGCTAAGAGTCTGCGTCATGAGCAGGAGGAAATGGAAAGTCTCATTAGTTAGATAATCAATATAACAGCCATTGCTGAGACTTAGCTGGCCAATTTGCGTGGTTGGGATGCTCAGATTGGTAACTGCAATCTGTTTAGGAAGAAAAGAAGGGGAAAAATGAGTGTGAGATGACTCTAGGTGTGTAATATACCATCATCTGTTATTAGTAACTTTAGAACTACAGGTTCTTTACTACCCATGCATCGGTATACCAACTAACAAAGGCCAGTATGGGGACGTGGTAGAGGCCACTATAGATCACAGAACAAAACAAGGATGAGTTACTCTTTAACACTTATCTGTAATATGCGGAAAGAAAAAAAATATATGTATATTGTTGGGAACTCCAGTTTGGAAGACTCACAGCACAGATCTTGTGTAGCCAGTCATAAAATATCATTAGAATTTCTGAATATTATAAGTTGCCGCTCATGATTTTTTAACAGAAACAGTATTGTACCCGACACCTGGTAATTTTATGTGTAACCTCATTCTGACTGATAAAGATGAATTAATTGCTGGGTTAACAGTTGGTGGTTGCCTAGGGACCAGTAATCGTGACCTGATTATATTCAGTAAAGGCAGACAAAGGATAGCCCAACCAATAATATATACAATTTGATGCTTCAAAAGGTCTAATTTTCCGAGGCAGAGAAGAATGATCAGCAAGATGGATAGGGAGATAAAATCCAGACAGCAAAGTGCAACTGAGAAGTAGGAGCTCTTTTTAAAGAGTACTTATTCAGTGGCCAAACAGCCATAATGCCACAATCAAAAAACAGGATGACCTTGAATGAAAGTCCATCCAGATTCAATGGTAGAGCAATGGGCAGAATTAAAAAACAAACAGACTCCATAATGTAAAACAAATAGAAAAAGGGGAAACGGAAAACAATCAGTACAATGTAGAATTTACAGAGCATAGAAAATTGATAAGGGATGAGGAGGAGCAGTAGGATACTTCCCAGTCAGTAAATATAAGGAAGATTTTAAATTACATCTGCTGAGGAAAAACGCTTTTGAATCTCCTGACTTGGGTAATTTGTCCCCAAGAATCCTAAAAGAGATGGCTGTGGAGATCACTGGCCTCTTGTTAAAGTTTTCTGGCAGTCCAAGATCCGTTCAGAAACTGGAAAGTGTGCCAATGTTGTGCTAATATTTGAAATAAAATAGTGGATGACTCTGGTAACTATAGGTCAATTATAGTTTCAGAGAAATGAAATGGATATATATGGTTGATGAACACAATTAGAAGGGTCTGCTTTATCTGCATACAATATTTGACACAGGCCCACAAAGCATTCAGTTTAAATATTGGCACTATATAGTGTCCGTAAAATTCAGGTTAAATGAATTAAGAGCTGTAGGTCTGAGAGATTTCAATACTGTCAGTGTGGAATCATTAAGTGAGGGTATTATTAGTAGGTATTTGATGCAAGGCCCAGTGTTAAACAACTTTTTCATCAATGATCTGAGAGTAAATGTAAAATTGCTGCCAATAAACTTTGCACAAAATTAAGCAGAAAATGAGTCATGGGAGGGTAGGGCAGTCAGACAGAGTGATCTGGATCATTTGACAAGCTGGGACCTCTCAAGTGAAATATGCTTTAAATGCAGCCAAATGCAAAGCAATATTCCTAATCCCTAGATTTGCAAAGTCAAAATACAGAGCGAGTGGTGAGGTGATGCGGGGTATCCTGGCAAGCACTGCCTCTGACCAGAACTTAAGGTTTGATATGGAGAGATGGTTTAACACAACCTTCAAACTAACACGAAGAACTAATCCAATCCTTTAATATATGCACATAAAATGGAGTAGGAAGGTAAATGTCGATGGAGACTAGAGAGCTGCATACAGTGTTTATGCCCCTGTGTTTTAAAAAATGGTATTTGAAAAACATTGTAGAGGATTTGGAAAGATCCACAATATTAAATTGAGGACCCCAGACACTATTTTGCAGAGAGAGACAAAGAAGTTCCTTTTGCTTAGCTTATCAAAAGATTTGAGAGGTGATATTATCATAACCATTATTGATTATTATACTATATTATACAAATCGTATAATAATAACAGTAGTAATAATAATAACAGTAATGATGGTGATAATATTCTAGTATAGAAGTACCTAGAGAAGGAGAAAATACTAGATCCTATAGGGCACTTTAAAATAACAGGGAAAGATGTGCCAAGAAACCGTGACTGAAAGTCAAATCAAATTAGAAATAAGCCACTAAATTTTAAGCGAAGGTGGAAAACCAGGATGAACCATGAAGGGCAGTGGTAGATTCCCCATCTCGTGATGTCTCCAAGTCACAACAAGATACCTCTGGGAATTTAATTCCCATTCAGGACTCTTCAAATCAGACTAATTTAGAAACGATCTATATTCACACAAAGTACGTTGAAGGCCAGCCTGTAATGTATGCCTTTGAAACGTATGAGTCTTTCGTCTTTCCATTGTTCTTAACTTTCTTATCAAGTTCTTTTGTGTTAACATCACTTTTAATGTAGTACATAATCACAGTTTCAAGAAATAATTGAAGCAAGTTGCCCTTGGCCTTTTCCTCTAGACAGACTTCAATCCTGCAAGCACACTACAGTCCCGCTATAAGATTCTGCATGTGAAGAATTAAAGAAAAATAATTAAAGGAGGAGTAGAATAATCCACTTTGGTATTGTTCCAACATAGGAAGTTGTTGTTAATGATGTTCCTGCACCCACCTCAAAAATGCAGTTCAGCTTAATTTTATTGGCTCCCTTGCTGAAAAAGAACCTCAAAATATTGCACAGAGGGTGCAGAAAGGAAAGAAAAGTGTGACAAAAAGATTTGTTCTATTTGCTCAGATGATGAAAACATAATGGAAAGGTGAGGAAATATCTAGTGCAGTCAGTCATCCTTAACTTCTGGCAGATGAGTGAATCTTATTCATGAAGAAGTCAGACCTAATATAATCCTAAAGGGCACTGTGGGAGTTTAGCAACAATCCCATAAACGTTATCAGTCTTCTGAAAAATGATAGCTTCTTCTGCCTGTTCTGTGATGCTTGCTGCAGACAGAAGGAAAAATCCCACCTTTGAAGTTAACAGAAAAACTCCCATTGACTCACTCTCAGTAATAGGAAGCCTCCCAGGCAAACTACTGTATGTTCCCACAACTTGTACTCAAAGAGAAGTTATAACACAGTCCAGTAGGGAGATGGTGGGTAAGTCCCAGGCAGTGCAGATGGACAAATCTCAGATGTCTTTCCTATTGAAAGCTCTCAAAGTGTTTTTTAAAGTTAAATAAAGACCATTACCCCCAGTTTAGAGATGGATTGGTAAACTGAGGCAGAATGAAGTGACTTGACTAAGGCCACCCACAAGAGGCTGGATGAGAATTTGTATCCCCTAATGCTTAGGCACATTGGCTCGGTGTCAGGGTGAATTTGCCCTGGTGTCTACCTTTATCCAAACTGTTTCCAAGCTTCTACAAATCAATGCTGGTTTGTGTTTTCTGGTTTGTGTTATGCAAGTGGATAGTGAAGATGCTCATAACAGTCTTTACTGGCCTTTAAATCCAGTAAACTCATACATTGGACAAATGATGAATTCTACAAAGTGACATTAGTGCTAAACCATTGAAGAAGGCTTCAGAGGGCCTGGATACATTGCAGATTGATGATACTGCTATTTGACTCTGTGTAGCACAGATGAATGTGATTGGAGTCTCTGTGGCAGCTTGGCTTGATTTAACTAATGACAAAGAGGTGGTTATACACAGTGGTCTTAATAAAAAAGATGAAAACATCATAGAAGTTTTATGGGGTGTTCCTTCACTGAGTTTGATTTGAAAGGGCTGGACTATTTGTTTGATGTTTGGAAAAGCTGGATTAATCCCAGGAGTTCCTTTTCACTCTTACTCGTCTCTGCGCCTCCCACTTCCAGTGGAAGCAGAAATGGGAACCTGAATCTTGATGAGAAAATCCTGTAGGAGTTTTCTGCATGCCAATTTGGCAGACTTGAATTGTTCAGGTACCTTTAGCACTCCTGGGAGTCTCCCTGAGCTGCGCTCCAACTTGGAAATTTGGGGGCGGTTGGCTGGTTTGCTGACTATAAAAATAATACAATATCCTGTGTATGACCTTAAAAAAGAATGCACACCATAAAGCTTCTGGAAAAACTATAAAGGTTCCCAAGGTATAATCTAGTGTGAGTTTATCTGCTTTCCAAATTAGCCTTGCTGACCATTAGCTATGCTAACCTTTTTCCTTGAACATGGAGAACATACTTTATTATGTTAGACTTGCAAGATGGGGTCTCATGTGAGCAATGCTTTTGAAGTCCAATATTTTGTGTGAATAAGCATGGATTAGATCCTGATTCAGCAAAGCTCTTCAATATGGTCCTACTCTCATTGATTTCAATGGACCTACTTAAATATAAGTGCATCAGGGTTTTGTCATCGTAAGGGCACCTATACACGTACATTGAGGCTGCTTTGATTAATTTGATTAATCAATTAATCGAGTCTGCTGGAGCACGGTAATTGCCACAGTCCAGCAGACTCCAGCATCATGTGTATCAGCGTCCCCACACTGAAAAATGGCAGTGGGGACACTTTAACCAAAGCTCGTTCAAGCTTTAGTTAAAGCACGCCCCCCTCCTCCCCAGGGATGCTGACACATGTGAAGCTCTTGGCGCTTTAATTAGAACGGCTCTCAGAGCTGTTATGATTAAGGCATCCCCCACAACCTGCCTCCTGGAGCCTGTGTGTAAATCCCCTAATAACCAATTGTATGGCTTTATAATATTACCTATCCCCTTGATATCTGTGTACCCCCTGTGTAATATCCACAGTAAAAGTAAAGACCCCAGTGCATTTAATGGAGTTTACAACCCATGGGCTTTTACTGTGGATATTACACAGGGGGTGCACAGATATCAAGGGGATAGGTAATACTATAAAGCCATACAGCTGGTTATGGCTAGTACAATTGGTTCATTTCTAGTAGACTTGTCTAGTTCCTGTTCCAGGATTCTTTCTCCCAGCAGTTTTTCTAACGTATCCAGTGCACTGGTAGTCTTCAAAGCATTAATAACTTTCTTTTAGAGACTTTTGCACTGCCTAAAAGCTGTAATTATTTTTTTCCTGATACTTGGCCTAAATGTGCATTTCGCATGTTCGTTTCACTATACGTCGTTACGCTCCCATGTGCCACTCTCAATAATTCCATTGTATCCTTGGTGTTCTCACCATTCACATACTTTGGAGCATGCAAAAGTGTACAAGACACTTCATGGATCAAATAAGACATGGGCCTCTGCCTCAAGCTTAAAACAATGTCAGACATAACGCAAAGAGGTGGATGAGTAGCAAAACGATAGGGGCGGGCAGGGCTTCCAGGAGTGAAATTACACAGCTGAATGGAGATACAAGAATGTCTTGGCTGTATTACTGGTAGTGATCATGACAGAAGTGGCTCTTGCAGAAAGGTTAGTGACCTGTTATAGCAGCACTGGAAAACATTTTCCTGGCAGGAGAACATGTAGAGATGGGAGGGCAGACTATTCCAGTTGACTTGTGGTTTGACCTTTTTTTTTTTAACACCTGTCTCTTAAAACCAGCTCATTTCTATTATTCCTTGGATGACTGATTGAAGAGGGGCCCATGTCATAAAACTTGAATCCAGATTTCAGGTTTTGCTTTGTTTAGTGTGGGGTTTGTGGCTATGTCCCAATTTCACTGTAATTTTAAATTAGATGGGCTGTTGAGGGAAGCATTAGGACAGGGAATGGACATGGGTCAATATAAAACCTAGTGTGGGACTGTTGCCTCTTCAAGATTTGAAGCCAGTTCCCTAGGAGGCATGGCAGGAGGTGGGCTAGCTGGAATGATGTGCACTGGGTTTAAGGGTAAGACTGAACCTAACTGGACGTTTCTGTATTTTATTCTTTCAGAGGGTTTTGGTTCAAGCAACAGGCTCTGCTCCCAAAGGAGCACAGATGCAGCAAATCTCCGTTCCCAGAGTTCAGCAGGTGCCACAGCAGGTAAGGTCAATGCAGTGGAGAAGTAATGGCTATTGCCATGGAATAATCAGTGAGTAAATAGGATCTACCCCCCCCTTCCTAACCTCCATGTCCCATGGGTGTCTCTTGAAACTATATACAGCATCTATTTGCTAAAATCTATATATTTAATTAGTTGTATATGATTGGGAAACTTGAGATGACAAGGAGAGCCATTTCCTTGATCCCTGCATCCGATTGTTCCTTGCTTTGGACTGGTGACAAAGGAGACTCTCACAGTTAACGATTAAAATGAAACCTCTCTTTAGCACCCTTCTCCCATGCCTGTCTAACATTAAAGATTTGGGAGGCATGTTTATTTTTTAAAATTGCTGGACTGTTTCTAAAAAAAAATTGCTCTTCTGTCAAGATTTACTTTCAGGGCTAAACTTATTTTATGAAAAAGGTGCTAAATTGTGCAAATGCAGTGGGTGCACCGTACATGGGTCTGCAAGTGGAGAACCAGGCACGATGATGGCACAGCCATTGCCTAGTTTGTGTATGACCTAGAATTTTGGGGTTTCTAAAAATAATCAAATGTCAAGGTAAAATTGTTGATTCTTGAATAGTTTTGGCCACCACTTTAAGTGCTATCGGTGTATATGTATACATATATTATGTGTATGTGTGTAGCTCTGCCATTGCTTTTTAAAAACAATTCCTCTATAAACCTGGCATTTTGCTGTTTGTTTCAGGTGCAAACTGTGCAGCACGTGTACCCAGCTCAGGTCCAGTATGTGGAGGGAGGAGAGGCTGTCTACACCAATGGGACCATGTAAGAACCTCCTCTCATTCATTACAGAAAGTCCCTCTGGTAGAAGTGAAAGTCCATTTTGCTTTCTCCGAGAGAGAATCAAAGCCCACACAGTTGGGGAGATGCACACAAAGTCTTAACTCTCCATTTCATGTACTCATGTGGGGCTGTGTATGCTGTCAGTCCTTGTATTCTCCTCTGTAAGTATACTATTCTGTCCAATGCTGCTCTTGGAAATGGGCCCCATAAAAGCCAGGTAGAGGAGAGAGAGAGATATCAGGACAAAGGTATTGGCTGGGATGTGAAATACTCAGGTTCAAGTCCATGACTTGCTTGGTTTGAAATGTTCTGGGATGAAAATTTGCCCGGTGCAGAATTGAACCAAACTTCAGAATATCCTTAAGTTGCTGCAAGAAGGAGGTTCCTTCTCTTGTTGACTCGCCTAAGGCTGGATCCTCTGGTCTGGCCACTAGATACTTGACCAATAGCTGACACTCTTCATTACAACTGGTCTAAAAATTCCCAATGTATCACAAGAAATTTATAAAGCACTTCCCTTTCCTATGAGACTTAATTTCTGGTTCTTTAACTAAATGTCAAAAAATGTAAACAGTTCTATTGATTTAAAGTCCATTTTATTTAGTGGGAGGTAGGGAGGGGAGAGCAGGGAAATGTTTCGATGTAAAAAAAATTAACCAGCTCTGTTTACTGTGTACTTCTTAAGTCCTTCTTGTACTTAAGATTTGGACTTCCTAAGTTTTGGCAAAAGTTCAAATGATTTATGCTTTTAAGCTGTGTTTTCAATGGGCACTTCCAAGCCTCAAGCCTGGTCTACAATTAGAAACTTTTGCCATCCAGGCTGTGGCTTTTGTAATGAGACTTCTGTAGCAGCAAAAGCTTTTGTGGAGATAGTTGTACCAGTAAGGAAGTGCTTTAACTGGTATAGCTTATTTAATTCAAGGTGTTGCTATAAACTAAATGGGCAAAAGAGCAGGATTTACAGAAGGAGGGTATTTCCGTGTAGTTAAATAGACTTTATCTAGTAAGCAAAAATTCAGCTCAATTAAAAGTATAAATGGGGCATAGGTGCCTTAGGTTTTATGGTACAGGCCAGGCTGAGATGGCCCTTCCCAGACCCTGTGCATTATTATAGTGCATGTCCTAACATTGCACGTCTAAGGCCAAATGCTGTGGGGCTGTGGCTTGGGGCCTACTTCAGGGTTGCCACGGGTGAGATTAGTGTTGTCAAAATTGACTTTTACATTGAAGCTACATTTCAATGCAGCAAATCCCAGCCACAGTACAGCCAAGGCTCTTTTAAAATTTAGTACAGATTGCAGAACCTATTGTAAGTGAGATTAGGCAACTAAGCCCACCTCGCCTGCGTGTGCTTCACATCCTAACCCTATTGTTTCTTTGACAGACGAGCTGCCTACTCCTACAACACTGAAGCTCAGATTTACGCCCCCAGCAGTGCAGCTTCCTATTTCGAACCACAGGGAGGTGGAGCTCAGGTGACTACAGCGGCATCCTCTCCTACAGCCATTCCCTCTCACAGCATGGTGGGCATCACCATGGACATTGGGGGAAGTCAGATCCTCTCCAGCTCAGGAGCCTATCTCATTCATGGGGGGATGGAAAACACTAGACATTCTCTGTCACATACTTCACGTTCCTCTCCAGCAACGGTATGTAGCCCTGCAGGTGTTGCCACTACAGAGCCAGGAATTATTCTAAGGGAACAGAAAAGACTTCAGAAAAATAAGACATCAGATCACTAGCTCTGTGTTTGTGTTTATTTAGAAATGTAATGTGAAGGAGAGTGATGGAAGACATGATAGTGCGGTACTGGACAAGCATGTTATCAGTAGGAGTTTGGGATTTCTCATCACTTACGAACACAGCTGGGCGAAGTGTGGGGGTTTGGCAAAAAACAGTCTTGCCTAAAAAATACAAAAAGTCAATTTTGTCTTCCCTTTTTAAAATGGAATCTTTTATTTCAAAATATCTTTTTTTTTTAAATTTGAATTAATGTAATAAAAAGGGATTATATCAGAAACTGAAATGTTTCAGTTCATCCCAAATGAATGTTCAGTTCTCCCAGGTAGCGTCAAAAAAAAGACTATTCACACACCTCTGCTTAGGAGTGTGTTAAATAGCTTGTTCTGAATGCTCACTGAAAAGCATTCGTGGTTCCCTATGGCATTGTGTATTTTTTTTATATGCCACATGTTGCATAACATTTATTTTAGCATTTTAAAATATTTTTTGGCATTATTTTTTTTTTTGTTCTTCTGTCTGTAGAGTCAAATACTTAGTTACCATGAGCACAGCTCTACAAGGATAAAAAATATTTATAAATGAGCTAAAATAGCTTACCTGTGGCTATATGTGTCAGGGCTGTTATGTAAGGACCTTCCAGGCCTAGAAATGCATGTTATCAGAAGTTCATTGGAGCTGGTGTTCTGGTGGGATGGGGATCATCTTCTCTTTTTCCAAGTGGATGCATGTAGAAATATGGAGGCATAATCACAGCCATACATGGCCAGACTTCCCAGTGTGGACAGCACTTGGGGGGGGAAAAAGTGGGAGCTGCTGATTCCTGAATATTTCTGAAAATCTGCCCAACACAATTCTCATTTCTAGCCCTGCAAATTTATGAAATGAGACTTTGAAGATCTTGCATTTTCATACCTAAAAGAGCTGTCACTAATCCAGGATTGAATTTTGCTTGATTTAGGATTTTGGCAGGGGCAACTTTTTGCATGCGTGTAGGAAAAATGTGTCTTGCTTTCAGAGACGGAAGAAAAAAGTTTCTTTGAGGAAGGTTAGTTTGTGGGGGAGAATGTATTTTTGGAAGCGTAAGAGTAGGCTGCAGCTGGGAGCGGAGAGCTCCGCAGAGGTTTGAATGCTGTGACAAGTTTGAACGGGGGGAGCTAGGAGAAGGATCCAAAACGGGAGTGCCCTGGTCACACTGATGGGTGAGAAAAATGATGGTTTGCAATATTTTGTATAGACTGCAGGGAACAGCAGGGCGGTGAAAAGGCCAGAGTAGGTGAAGTTGCTATAATGGAAGCTGGGTATAATGGGGACATCAGAGGTTTGGCTAGGGCGCTGGAAAGCAAAGCGTAGCTTATACAAATATCCAGGCAAGGGGGGATTTGCATACAGCTTGGGTGTGTGGGGCAAAGATGGCGAGAGTCCAAGCATGCAGACGGAAGTTACTGAGGATGCTCACTTTGGTGCGCCGTCATCTGAACCCTTCAGATTTTCACAGGATCGGGCTCTTTTAAAGCACTCTGCAGCTATGCACTTATGTTTAGTTATGGCAGTAGAGAGCTTTCAGGGGCCAGATCAGGTGAAAATTGTCACTTCTGCCTGTGCCTCAAATGTTTCCCGTATTGCAGCCTCAACCAGCAGGACAGGTGGTCATATTACTGGCAGTGACAGGGAATGTGGCAGTGGAGAGGGCTGGGGAGGGAAGCTGACACTAAGACATTTGTGGGGAGAGGTAGGACTATCCTCAGATGACAGAGCTGTGGTCAAAAGCTGGTACTCCAAAACTAGCGGCAGCATAAGAAATGCTGCAGCTTTTTATCACAGGAGGCTTGGCCTGTAAAGAGTCTGGCAAAGGATGTAAAGGCTTGGTAACGATTTGTTTGAACTGAGGAACAAGCACATGTTTAAATATTCTCCCAACATCTCAGCAGGGCTGCAGTTATGGCTGGACTAGGGGCTGCTCTTGGTTTATAGGTAGCAGCTCTAGCGGACTGCTTAAACCGTAAGTCATATCAGCTAAGTACAGACACTCAAAAAACCCTTGGGAAAAGCGCTCTATTGCGCTTTACTTTAAAGCACTATAAGTTAGAGCATGAGCAAACTGAACAGTTGTTTGCTGTTTGTTGGAGCAGGGTTGGAGGGTGGGATCTTGGAGCCTGCCTACATTGGCCACTGGTGGCATTGATGTGCCCCTCTTTTCCCCATCCCCCACCCCAGGCCTTCCCCTGCAGCCCCCCTGGCCAGGCAGCTGCATGCCACAGGGTCAGGGCATCTGTGGGGAGAAAAAACCTCTTTCCCCCTCCTCCCCCCAGCTGCAGCTCACAGCTGGCTAGAGGGAGGAGGTGGGGCTGGGAGCAGAGGGGATGGAGCTGGGTGGGTATTTGGGCACAGCGAACAAGCTCTGCCTGAGGCTACAGTGCAGCCCTGCACTACATCCTCTGGGATGGCTGCGATAACGCTCTGTTAACCCTCAATGAGATCCGGCACAGACATTCAATAAAGCGCTCTAAGAGAATGCACTTTAGTCTCGTATCTCAGCCATCGAGCACAATTAATTTAGAGCACAATCTGCCATTTTTGAAGTGCCATAAGAGCTGTGAATGTCTGTTCAGTTATGGCTTTAGGGTGCTTTCTGGGCACTTAAAGTGCAATAGGTGCAATGGCTGTACCTAGCCATCATGCCTTGTACCTAGATGCATGTATGTATCTGTATCAATAAATCTCAACTTCAAGCTCAGAAATGCAAAGTCTGTCTTATGATTTCATCTGAATAACTATTCAGAACCTTTGTCATCTTTCCATCCACTCCAAATCCAGTTAATCAATGTGATGGTAGCTCTTTTGGTATAATCCCCACACTGTCACCCTCTTTAGCAGCTAGTGACTAGCAGTTAATAGAAACTTGTCATCACCTTGTACATCTGGACTATGATATGACCTGGCAAACCCTTAAGTGATGCATGTCTCTGGCTTGCCATGTGCCCTGGAGCATATTCAAGAGATCTAGTACTTCTCTTTACTCAGACTAAACCTGGAACAGAGATGGTGTGAAAGTTATAGTAACTTTAACGAGCTCTGCTGAACTACGCCACATCTGGCCACATGAGTTTTATGCCGGCCAAAAGCACTGAAATCCCCAAGTACCAGAGACTTGGTGCATCTTCCTGTATGGTGTGCTGTTGCCAGTATCATCAGAAGTGTAATTCTCTGGTGACTATTTTTGCAGCTTTAGGATGTTGGCAGATGTACAACATAAAAACCCAAACTCTAGGAATGTGTGTATATGTGTTATTGGTGTTTTCAGCTTCTTTGTTACTGTGTTATGGGAGTGTGCACACCAGGAAGATACTCTCATTGTTTCTCTCTGTCCTGATCAGGAGAAGAAAGTGGTGTTGCTCTCTGATACTTTTATTCATTTCTTCAAGGCTGCCTCAGCAAACGGTTGATGAGTTTTGGTTCCTCATGGTTATTTCACAGGAGGTTCCTTAGAAACCAATGAAGCAGACTTAGTCCTTGAGACTAGTCCTTATTTTGAGCTAGATAGTGTAATGCTAAATCAATGGGTGCTACAGCCTGCATGATCTGTTCTGTATGTCATGTCTTATGATTTAATGAGCAGAAACCAAGGAATTAATGCTGGAGAGGTTTGTGTAGGAGGCTGGGTACTTGTCTTTATTCAGATACTGTGCAAGCCACATCCTTGATTACTGAATGCAACTTCAAAAACTCTCAATCCATTCCACTCCCTTTGGTGTGTGGCGGGTCCTGACTTTGAAGCTAGTTGCTTTGATTCTCCCTTTATCTTATGACTACCTTCCTGAGAGTTGCATTGCAAACTGGACTGCAAGGAGTTGGCTAACATACAAAGGAGACCAGAGGAAGGCTGCCCTCATTTTGGATAGCAAAGTGCAAAGCCCCAAACAGAGCACCGTGCCCCCCAGGTGCTGGCTGTTGGCTAACATGGTAATGTTCACACCTGCCGATCTATGCTGTTGATGCCCCGTGTGTGTGCTTCTGCTGAACTGTTTCTCTCCCATACGGCTGCAGCTTGTGAGCCATCTGGACCAAGTCACATTCAGGAAGAAGAATAATTAATGTCTCTGCTTACTTACATTATGAGTCATTAGTTATCAAGATGCTATGTGCCTTTTTGTCCTGTCGCTTGGATTGGGCCATGATTTGCCTTGGCCTTTTCTCTGATGTGTGTATTTACTGGAGATGAATAGCAGGGCTTGATACCTGCCCAAGCCCTAAGCTTGGACTTTTTGGTTAGTTTTCTGCACTTGCAAACAACCGGCGTTCTCTGACGCTCACTGTCCAGGGATCTGTATTCCCATAGGAGTCAGATCAGTAGCTCTGAGAGCCCTCTGTACGCATGTTAGTATTGGGCGAATGGATTATTTCCCCCCTGTCCTCAAACTGCGTCCTGTAACGTTTCTGTCCACAGCTTCTCTTCTCTCAGAGTAAACCTCTCCCAGGTTTGAGAGGAGCTTTTACGTGACTGACTCCACTGAACAGCATAGATAGGTACACAAGACCAACACAGTTCTGGCTGGGAGGGAATAGTGCCTCCTAAGGAAAGATATAGGTTTTGGTTGGAGATCTCCTATCCAGCCACAGACAAGGCCCAGTTCTGCTTACGCCACAAAGAGCTAATACCTACCGGTCCCATGTCTGTAGGATTTTAGACTAGAAAACTCACGCCAGTTAGTATATTTGCAGAATTCGGCATCTCATTCAGCAGCTCTCACTTCTTCAGGAAGTGCTAATAACTAAAGTTATTAATGTGGGTTTCTTGGTCAGATGATGGTGACACACTGATTTTATGTAGTGAATCTCCACTTAGCCATGTTTCTATAAGGAGCAGTTTCGTATGAGTGACTTGCTATATAGGGGGCAACGGAAAGGAAAAAGATATCTACTTTAAGAACAGGGCGTATTCCATGGAAGCTCTGAAATTATCCTAGTTTCACTCTTTCACCCCTCATATGTTCTTGCTATACAATTAGTTTGCATGTGGTACAATAACATTTCTTTGCTGTGGCTTCATCCATTGAGGACTGTATCTCATCTACTTGCCTCTTCGTCACAAGCCTGTGGATAGAAAGCATTAATCATTACTCAGATATAAAGACAGATCTTTGGCTTATTGCTAACTATCTGATTTCCTTTCTTTTCTTTTTCTCTTTTTTTTTTATGTGCACATTTTCTTTAGCTTGAAATGGCGATTGAAAACCTACAAAAAAATGAAGGGATTACATCACACAAAAGCAGTTTGCTCAACAGCCATGTAAGTTATTACTGGACTTTACAATCTTTTTCCTGCTTTGGGAAGAGGGTTATTTATAGAAGTTTTGTATACCAGCAATCTGGGCAAAGCCAAACAGCCTAAGACTTGGTTGGCAGCTCTCCCCATGGCAGCCCGGACTGTAAAAACCAAGAGCAGGCAAAACATTTGCCTGCCAAAATGCTCTGGACTCTGTTAACTGCCTCTGCCCCATACTTGTTGATTTAATCTGCCTGCAATATAAACTGTTAGAGAAATTTGTTTCCAGCTGCTGGAGTTTTAAGTATGCTTTGCTGGAAAAGTGTTGGTCCCTACACCCCTTATCTATAGTGATTTCACTAGAGATTTCCAAACACTGTAAAGCAAAGGCATTTGCTAGGTGCATATCTTGGTACATATTTATTTTCTCTCCTGGTAGCTAGGAAAAGCCATCTCTGCTGCAATATTACTCGAGACCTATTTGCTGGACATCTTCTGTTCTTGATAAGACTGACAATTTCTTTTCTTTGCGTGAAGTCTTCTGCATGATGGCTTACAGACCTCACCAAGCAAAGCTTTGTTTCTACCATGTGTGTAAAATAGTCAGCAAGCTGCAGAAGTAGTCCTGAAATTCCAGTTCCCAAACTACTTGTGCATTCCCGCTGCCTTAAGATGATTGCGCTCTTGATCGGACCTGCAAGGCAGCACAGATACAGCCGCTGCAAAGCGTTTTTACTTGTGGCCAGTGCACGAGCTGGAAATAAGCCAGCATGGCTCTCGGAACCCAGGGTAGGTTTCTTGAGCTGTCAGAGAGGAAAAAAAAGGTTCATAAACTGAACGTATTTCATGTAGAAAATTATGGCAATACACAGGGGATCCCACACTGACCCATTTTAAAGCAGTCTCTTGGAGTAGAAGAGCACTCAAAATAGCCCGTGAGATCAGAAAGGGGTTTCCTGCACTGTGGTGAACTTCCCCAACACTGACTGAGGAAGGAAGCTTACCAGATTTGTTTTCTGAGTACGTTTTAATTATATACAGTCACAAATAACTTGATTTAATTTGATTTCTATGGTATGACCTTCCTTAAGTGTTCAAAAAAAACACATCGCAAGATCTTGACTCAAAAATCATGCAATCTGTTTTTAAAACTTTGTGGCATTTCCTGAGTTTGAGCCTGTAGGAATTGCATTTCAAACTCATTCTCTGCAACAACAGAGGCTGAAAACAAACGTCATTTTCAATTAAATGCATAAATTATTATTATTATTTTTTTTTATTTTTTTGGAAATCAAGCTTTTAATTTAATCATGGGACTCCAGGATCTGGAACAATGAGATAAACACAAAATATTATGAAACGCTGTATGGAGTGGGGAGAGCTGGAAACATTGAAATTCTCCTAGAATATGCTAAAGAGGGCCTGTATCATAATTTGACTGGCTGTCTAGAGTTGTGCAGAAGGTTGATAGGACGGGACCTTCGGCTTACTTGGCTGTGACTGGTGACCATTTAAATGTCAACAGTCATGTTTTTCTTTTTATGTAGAGGCAAAAAGGCTCATGACATTAAACATCATAAAAAAAAAAAAAAAATCAATCTGAATCACGAATCCACTGATTGCTTCCTTGCAAGCTTGTGCCCTGCTCTATGCATGCCTTTCTGCAGTGCCTTGTTGACTGAATGAAACAACTGGCTGGTTCGTTTCATTTTGCTTCTCATGAACACAGTTGCCGTTTCTTCCGTGAGTACAAGACCGAATTGCTACATGAAACTGCTTTACAGTTTAAAAGTAAGGAGCACGAATCACTCTCTCTCCCCAGCGTTGTGCATAATTCTGACGCTTCAAATTTAAGTTCTCTTACAACGAGGACTTTGCAAAACCTGAAACGAATAACTGGTTTCATGAAACTATGACTCCATCATGACGTTTGTGTTACCAAGCACAGCTGTGCTTGAGAATCGTACAGTTAAAGGCCAAAGGGGCCTGTCCACATTGATGTGGAATGGAAAATAGAAAGCTAATAGATTTTTAAACCTTTCAAGTTTTAATGTTGTAGGTGGTGTTAGGATCACAAGGAAGGATAGTAAAAGTTGATCTTTTTCCTTCCCTGACTTGGTCCCTCTAGTGAAGAGGTTATTTCCCCAGAAAAGTTGTTTGCCGTGTTTAATTATAGTATTAGTTAGGGCTTTGTTGTTCTTTTTTGTTTCTGCTCAAAAGTTTTATGTGCTAAGCTGCATCCTTTTATTTCATGTCATCCTCCATGTTATGCAAGGTTCATTGGGTAAATGTGATATCTTTTGTGAGACCAAGTCAATAGTTGGAAAAATTGTTCTTTGCCAGCTTTCGGGCACAGACACCCTTCTTCAAGCACAGGGACAGTCTCCTGGTGTTTTGTGTTCTCGGGTTATAACAGCTCTTTCAATTCCTGGAGTGGAGATTCCCGTATTGCCAACAGCAGCTGTTTTTACATCCGGATTTCTAAACCTAGAAGGGTTTAGTTATAAGGAGATCGTTTAGGATACATCTTTGGGCCATATCTGTAAAAGAACTGTGTCACACAAGCAGCATTGCTGAAGTGAAGGGCTTTGCTCATGTGACTAAGCGCTATTTTTGGTAGTATGTCTTTGATGAATTGGGTCATGTTATTTTAAAAAGTTCTTGGTGCACATGCTTAAGTGCACTTGATATGTCAGAAGAGTTAGAAACTGAGGCCAAGGTTAAAATGCCAGTGATACATGACATTGTTATGGAATAATATCGACTTGCTCTAAGTATGCCTGGGAGAGCACTCGGACATATAAAGCCAAGGCAAGCAGGGCAGAGGTTGGGCTGTAGGGATGTCAATATGTGTATTTTAAGATCATGTGAAGAGGCTTTGCAAAGTGTCACAGTTTTCAAAGGTGAGTACCTGATGTTGGGGGACTTCAATCCAACCTGAGACACCTAAGGCAGTGTCTTGATTTTCAAGGGTTCGCAGCACTTCCAGAAACACATGGAAGTCCTGAAAGCCAGCAGGAACTGCTAGTTCTCTGAAAAATCAGACCTCTTCCCTAAGTGCCAGGGTGGGGATTTGTCTGTCCACCTTTGCCCAACCACATTTGAAAATTTCCCTTGAAACCTTAAATGACATTGAGGAGGCAGAGCAATTGCTTCAGATGTTGTTGTAAGTGGGCATAAGAAGATGGGGAGAAGGGTGAGCAATGGAAAATACACGTTGGACATCAAGAAACATTTTTTTTCCCCTGACAGTGGATGACTTTCCTAAGGGAAGTGGTAGAAATGTATAGAGTTTCACCATTGACTTTAGCGGGGCCAGGACTTCACCCCAAATTCGTCCTTTGGGGACGCTTAACATTCAACTGGAGCAATCACTAGTGAAACTACTGCAGAGAATAACTTTCCATTGACAGAGTGAGAGGAAACGCAGTGAGCTAAAGAGTGAGATGCTATTCCTGTGAAAAAAGTCAGTTGACGAAGAGCTTTAAACAATGGTTCATAGAGCGGTTATGTAGTCAAAGGTTGACACCCTTTCATTTGATCTAATTCTAGCATACCCAAAATGAATACCATGCCTTTACAGAGGATGAGGGAGAGATGCACAGAAAAATTCACAATGCCCAGTCTAAGGATTTTCCATAGGAAATCGTTGGCTACCCAACCCCTGACAAAGCTAGGGTACTGCAGGCCCCTGGCGTCAATGCAAAATCTTTGCAGTTCTGTCTTTTTCCTTTCCAGATGTAATTTAAGCTCTTGTTCCCTAAAGCCCAGAGTAACCTGAGCCTACATTTCCTGGGAAGACCTATCTAAGGCTAGGAACAGATGTTGCATTTGTCTTGGGACAAGTTGTGCACCTGTATTTGTCCCAGAACAGAAACATCCCGGGATTGACATGTATTATACATCCCCCTTCCAGCCAGGGTTTAGCGAGTGGCTGAATGCACTGCTGCTTTCCTGCCATTGATTCAAGGATGCAGTCCCTGGACAGCCATTCAAACACACGTTGCAATGTTCAAAGACAAACTTAGCACTTCCTATCCCATGTACCTTTTCAGGGTTTATCTTAGGACAACAGTTTTATAGATGTCTGAATGATTGCAATTTGTCCTGGGTCAAATGCGACATCTGTTTGTAGCCCAACTGGCCCTCTTCTTTGAAGCAGTGGCTGCCTGAAAGACTATTTAAATCTCTGACTAATTGCCAGACTTTTCCCTTGCTCAACTGGAGCCTGAGATTGATGATCTTTAGTGTTGGATGTAAAATGAATGATTTTGGATTCAGTTTTGTTTAATCCCCTACCCCCTTCTTTCCCTTCTTTGCACAATTCAATGGATTTTTAAAAAAATAAATAAGCACCCCCTGATCTAACTATGGGTGCTCCATAGTTCTTACTTAAAGAAACAATTTTTAAATGTGATTAAAGCACCGGCCCATGTACTGAAATCCAACTGAAGTCTATGGAATTAAAGCACGTGCTTAAAATTAGGCCTGTGTGTTTAAGTTAAATCAGGATCTAAGAATGGATTGCTAGAGGTGGTTGAGAAACTTTTAATGAAACACATTTGGTTGAAAATGCCCATACATCAGAAATGATGGTTTCTATGGTTTTGATTTGAAAAAAAAAATCTTCCTTGGAAAGATTTCTCAGCTTCTGGGTGAAATTTCTGGTGAGACTGAGAAACAGGCCTAATCCCAGCATAGTCTAGAGTCTGGGATGTGAAGAACCTGGGTTCAAGCCTTGCTCAGAATAACACAGAGCAGGATCTTAGCCTGAAATCCCCCCCACCCCAGCTGAGTGCCCCGGCCACCAGACTCTTAGCTATTCAGGGCAAGTGTTTATTTTGTGTGTAATTTTTTTTTTTTTTTTCCAATCTAGATTTTATTCAAATGCCAAATGAACACAAATTTCAGATTCTTGAAACAATTTTTTTTAAAAGAACTTCTTGCTTTGGAGCTAGTCCTATAAAATCTTTTCTCGCCATTCTGGTGAGTCAAATTTGGCTCAAAATTTGGTAAAATAAATAACTCTTTTTGCAAAAAACAAAGAAACGGTTGCCACTGAATAAAATAAAGATGTGATGGAAAAGTTCCCCTGCAGGATTTCATAATGTGGTCCTGGCAGCATAAAGCCCCAAAGTAAAAATGACTGGGATTTGATCACTATATATATGAACATGACAGTGAAGAATTTCTCCTTGTTGTTCAGCTCTGGTAAATGCAATAGTGACTGAAAATAAATTAAATTTCTTTTAAAGAGTCTTACTGTTTGAAGTTTCTAAAGTGGTGGCTCTCAACCTTTTGGACTCAAGGCACCCCTCCATAACTTTTGTGAACTGAGTGGCACCCCATTTCAAGAACTAATTTACTTACGACGGTACTTACCTCCTTGCAGAGGGGCTAGGCCATGAGGGTAGGGGGATTGATTGCCCAGGCAAGGATAAGCATGAGCGTCACTTTTCTACTTATTTTCTCGCACTTCGCTTATCTCCTAATGCCTTCTGGCATCCTTCAAAGGATTTGGAAGCACCCCAGGGTGCCCTGGCACCCTGGTTGAGAATCACTTATCTAAAGCAATGCTAATAATGCAGGAAAGGAAAAATCAATTAAAAAATGTTTATATCCCGACAGATTTCCTTTTTAAGCTCCGATGTTTCTCTCCATAATGATGCTAATTCAATGGTGGGAGACCGTATTGTAAAGCTTGGAACAATATGAAGTTATATGTATGGATTAATGAGAAGCGAAAAAATATGGTGCTCTCAGAAAATGAATTTAGAAGGCAAATGTCACAGAAAAATCTGGGTCAGGAAATATGCAAGATCAAATGGAACGTGAGGCTTATTTTTCCTTTATCCTAAGCCCTTTGTACTCTGGTGTATGGCTGTGTTTTTGTGCCTTGCAACAAGAACACGTTCAGATGGGGGGATTTGTTGTGACTGAATACAGTCCACGGGACAAACAGAATTAGCAGAGAACAACGGTAATTCTTGGCCAGTGAATCTTCTACATGTATTGGATGGGCTAAAATTAACGTGGATGTGGACTAATTTGAAACAGAACCCCTGCTGGTCTATTGTGCCAGAAATACTAGGGGTCTGTCTTTTGTTATAGATGGCTTAATCAATAACTTAAGGTCTGCAGGCTGGCCATTCTCCTCTGCAAATAAGGGTTTGAATGGATGTAGATTGCTGGCATGTCAGTGTGCTTTTAAAATAGGCAACGGGACCTGTGGACTTAGAAATTCTTTATCTGGGAAATACGCAGAAATGTCCTGGAGAACAAGTGAATGGAAAGAGGTAGGAAGGCAGGCCCGTGCAACGCGGGATTCAGAACATACGACCCAAGGAGTCTTGTCTTGTGGCTGTAATTATTGGCCTGATCCAAAGCCAAGTGAAATCAATAGAAACAGCTAAGTGAACTTCAATGGGGCTTGGATCAAGCCCCCCAAATCCATATTACTATAAAGAAATAAAGCCTAAAATGCAGCTTGGGTTTATTGGTACGCAGTTAGCCTGAAGCAGATGAAGTCTGCAACTCTGATACCTACAGTTGCAAAACATATGTCCGTAAATGCAATTATCTCATTCTGGGCAAAAAAGGACTATGCAGCCTCAGCTTGGATTCTGCTCTCACGCAAACATATGCGGAAATAACTCAATTGAAATAAACAGGCCAGGTTTGCCATTGCAAGCTGAAGTTTTGATTTTGATGGAGTTACTGATATTGAACTGAGCTAATGTAGTGATGAATTGAGGTCTGTAATTGCACCATTATAACACCGATGCCTTTTGCAAAACTGGAGCCAGGACGCACAAATCTCCAAAGCACGTGCTTTAACCCTACTGACCCTAGTGGCTCTTGCCACGAGAAGGAGAGGGTCAGATCCTATTCACCTTTAGCAAATGGCTGCTTCAGGATGTATGTGAACAGACAAAATCTAGACCAGTGAAACTTGTACCAGCGGACTTTGATTCTCCACCTGGTTGAGGTGAAAATGTCCCTGTGAAGGGGCCTGTATCATCTGCCTGCTGCTTCCTCCTTCCCCCTCAATGTCACCTTGTTGTGAGTTTACACCCTAAGATTTTCCTTGCCCTTGATAAAGGAAATAGCTTATCCGCATTCTCTTCTGCTTGTGCAGCTAGCTTTTCTTTTGCCATTTTATTAATATATGTTTTCATAGGCACTTAAATGCGGCTTTTGTTTTATTTCCTTGGAAACTGCATTTAGCCCATTAGAAGTGTGTTTTGGTCCCTTTATATTCTAATTCATGAGCTGTAGTTGTGTGACTGACCTGCCCTTTCAGACCGGCTGGATATAAATAATTTATATCTAATTGCAAACTTTACTCAACATAAATGTCAAGAGGAGTACAGTTCAGGCAATACATTTTGAAAAATAGCTGGTACCACATCGCAGTTTTAAGGTTGGTTTGGTAACCGTTTATTTTGTTGTAAAGGGAGCAACCGCAAACATCTCCGTTTTTCAAATGAGTAATGACGCATCGAGTGAAACAAGTTCCTCCGGCAATGTTTAAACTGGGGATTGGTGCTAGCGGACAGAGTAGCCGTGTATTTTGGTTCCTCAGAGATTTTTCCAAGCCTTATAGGTAGCATTAGGTATCATTGGCTTTTTCACTGGAACCCATGAGCTCCTCTGAGATGATGTTTTCCATGATTCAAAGCCCCCCTACCGCAATGTCACTGAATGCAGGACAAGCATGAGCGGCAGTGTGCGCGTTACTTTGGTGTGGTATTTCATAGCTTTTTGCTCACTTATTTCATAAAGCGATAATTAGCTGCAATTAGCAGCTGTCACGGTTTTAGGAGGGCCATTCAAAACATCCTTCGCCTTTTGCAGTGTGGATTTTAAATTTTATATTTTTATGCATGAAGCTCCAGTGGCTGTTGGACAATTATGAGACGGCTGAAGGAGTGAGCCTCCCCAGGAGCTCTCTGTATAACCATTACCTGCGGCACTGTCAGGAACACAAACTAGATCCGGTGAACGCCGCTTCTTTTGGAAAACTGATCCGCTCCGTGTTCATGGGGCTGAGAACTCGGCGCCTGGGAACAAGGTTGGTACGCAGGGGGCTCGTGGTAAGGGCTGGGCTGGAGAAGTGGTACGTTTCGGTCTTCTTTTGGCCTTTCCCTGTCCATTTTCCTGCTATTCCTGGAAGATCATGGCAGGAGCAAGTTTCTGAACTGCCACTTCAACAAATTAAAGGCAGGATCCCATTGCACAAGACGCTTCTCCCTCATTGCAAGGTCATTCAGTGCACTGGACGGACTGGTAGTGATGCATCGTCTTTTTTTCTTTTTTTATGGCATCACCATTTTAACTTGGTGCGGATTGTTTGAGAGGCTCCGTTCAGTGCCCTTGAAGTTAGGTGGCATGGCTTCTTGCATCCAACACGTGCTATGGTGGTAAAAACTCCGGTGGGCCATCGCTGTCACTTTGTGGAAAATCTCAGTAGGATGCTCTTTTCAGAGGATTGCACAAGGTGTAAGTGCTGTTGGTAAAGGCGTGGAGAGCCTGCTCTAAAACGCAATTTATAAAAAACAAGTATCATATATTATTGAACTGTTTTCAGTGGCTGCAAAATGTTCTCAAGCACAGCGGCTCCTGACCTTTACATTTTTCAGGAAGGAAAACCATTGCATTCTTCTTTCACAGCCAATGCTACCAAATATTTCTCACCTTCTGTTCCTGGGGCAGAAAGTTTTATTGCCTGTTAGACCCAGGGAAACAGCCAAGTTGTATATCAAAGGGAAAACTGCCATTCTGCGGTACATAAACAGTTTTAACGTGTCATGAGGCGAGGCTCCCCTATCGGCATGAAGCAGCTGGGGCATGTTTTTGGTAACAAAATGAATTGCAGGCGTGGTGCTGGGGCCAGATTCTTGCTGAAGACACTTCACTTGCGGTGCTGAAGCATGTGGGCGGACAGACTGTTTCCTAAGGCATCTTTATTCTATTTGAATGTTGGCTTCATAGTAATAAACACCATTGTCTTAGAAATTCAACACCCAAGTTTCGCTTTGATTCACAAAGCCAGTGTTGTAGCAGATGGGGAGGCTGCTTTCCAGTCTGGAACTCTTGCCCCTACCTGTCCCAACAACGCTGCAGCGGAGCGAAGGCATTTTGCATCGAGATCTGTCACTAATGCTCCAGACTCCCGCAACTTGGTCGCCGTTAAAACAGTTTGATTTTGATCTCAGTTAAAACGGAGTAGCTCTGACTTCTTCAGTCCAGTTACTCTGTTCCAGATGAGAACAACATCTGGCCCCAAATCTTTAGGCTCAGGCAAGTGATTCAGAGTTCCCTAAGGTGGAGGCAGGGCTCTGACCTTTCAGACTTGGAGCACACCAGGCTGCGTTTCATTAGCAGCTGGTCCTTTTAAGAAGCGCAAGGATCCTATCTAAAGCTGAATAAAGTAAGAGCATTCGGCACGTGGCAGTAATGGGTAAAATGGCATTTAAAACAAACAAACAAACCTTTTAAACTGCCAACTGGATCTTTCCAAAGTATATCCAAAGTGTCTGCGCAGTTTTACAGATGCATCTGATAAAACTAGTAGCCAGAACAGAGAAAGGAATATTGACTTTTTTTTTTTTAATGGAATAACATCTTTATTGCAAAAATAAGATGGATATTCAGGTATATAGACAAGGACCAAAACAGAAGTGTCCAGACACATTCACTGGCCAGCTGTGAACACACCAGACATACAAAGGGAGAGATTTTGACTCATTCCAGTAATTTATTTAGAATTTAAATGCTTCAGCAAAAGTTCTTTAGAGGAGGAAGGTTATTTAACCATGGGAAGGCAAAGATATCCTATTTACAGTAGAACAAAACAGCCTGTGATTCTCTGCAATCCTTGTCTAAGTTTAAAAATGGTTAGAGCTAGCCAGAAAATAGGATTTGATTTCTGCAAGGAAATTCCAGCATTTCAAAATTTGCTGTCCTTCCAAATTGGAACAGAAAAATGAAACTGCAGAACTTTCCATGGAATGGAAATTCAAAAAAAAAAAAAAAAAAAAGGTTTCATTTTGATCCCACGCTTTGGCATTCTTTGAAGGACTAAGGAATGATTAATGGCTCCTACGTTCCCTTATTAATATCAGCCATGTGCCTTCAATAATGGAGCCTTTCATTAATAATGAAAGTACAATAGGTCCCCTAAAATATGAAAGTCAGGTGCAAGCTAGATACTGAGCTGTTTTGCAGATCTAGCCTTGTCTAAATAGGAGTGGGGTGCTATTAATAATTTGGCCCATGTTTGCGGGCTCTGGGTGCTTTTTGAAAATTTGATCTTTAAAAACAATTGAAGTAGAGGGTGGGTGGACTGTAAAGAGTAGAGTAGAGCCAAGCAGAAACAGAAATATTAAGCTTTCATGACCACCTACAGAGATAGCGAGCTGGATAAATACATGCAATAGTTATTTAACTTAAAGTTGTTTGTTTAGGTTCACAGACATGACTTGAGCCCATTTTAATTGGTTTAAGCATTAGCTATTTGACTTACGTTATGAGAACTGAGTGTTTAATATGCAGTTGGCAAAATTACTCATTGCAGTGACACAAAGCTAAAAAAAAAAAAAAAATTAATAAAGAAATCTCCCCTTCATTCCTACCACAGGGAAAGAGGGGGTTCCTTGCACAAACAGACCTTTTTCTAAATGACTGAGGCTGGGGGGGTGAAAGCATCATTAGATTTCAGAAATGTTCAGGCTCTTCAATGTAGTGCCAAAGAGACAGAGATAGCAAATTGTAACTTTTCCTAATCATCAGTGAGGGAGCACCTCTCTGGGAGGCTCCTTAGTTACAAATTGGCAACATTTGCTGGAATCTAAATTAGAATGAGTCCTCTCTTGCCCTTGGCCGTGTTGATTATCCATCTCGTTCATTTAACATTTTTTCTTTGTAGGTTACTGTACTTCTACAAGGAACTCCGGTTCATGGGAATACTCAAATTGACATAGCCATGTGCAATGCTGAAATCTTAGCGGAGTATCTTTTCATCACCCTTGCTTCACTGACTGAACAGAGCAAAATGAGTCTCAGCCTTTCAAAATCTCATATGGGTTTATTTCATCTGTAAAAACGAACCACCCCAAGCACAAAATCCATAGACAGCAGGAAACCCGGGGCTGGAAACTTCTATATTTTTCTTTTCGTAGGTGAAGGGGCAGCTCGACTGGCTTACCTAATTTCAGATACAGCAATCTGACCCTTTAAAGGAATATTATTTAGCAGTGTAAACCCAATCCTGAAGTTCAGCTTAGATCACAGGGTAAAATGCATCCCAGATCTTTGCAGCATTCTTTTGAATAACAGCTTGCATTCTGACACTTGTTTCTTTTAGTCTAAATGGTTTTGGTCTCTTGAGAACGTCTTGCACAAAACCCTTCAGAAATTACGGTGAAATCCTCTGGGAACTAAAACCTCAACTGCACTGTTAAAAAACCCCAGACAACCCCAGTTATGCTGATGTTAAAAGCAACTCTTCCCATGTCTGAGGCTGGTGGTGGGAGCTCAGGGAAGGGGCAAATGTCTCCCTCTGTGACTGCAGCAGGAGGAAAAAAAATGCTGGAAGGACTGAGAAGTGGGCGGGTGGGGACCAGCCAAGAGCATTTCCAATGACACTCTTCAGTCGCTGGAATGAGTCAGCTCTGTTGGTGCCAATGGGAGTTGAATGCAGTGCAGCCAGGATCAGCCTTTGGTGCTTTCAAAACGCAGCATTTATCCAGGTGATGCCACAGCCACAAACACGGCTGAAATACCTAGAGCAGGGGCGGGCAATTGTTTTGGGTGGAGGGCTGCTTACTGAGTTTTGGCAAGCTATTGAGTGCTGCAGGACAGGCAGTCCAGGCCAGATAAATATCAATTTTCTAAATTTTTTAGGGGCCCCATGGGCCGGATAGAATGGCCTGGTGGGTCGCATCCAGCCCGCAGGCCACATTTTCCCACCCCTGACCTAGAGACCTTTGCTCCATTTTAAGGACAGGTCTGGCTCCTCATTACAGTCAGTGTATTAAGCCTCCATTGATTTCAAGTATTAAATCTACATCTGGCCCAAAGTATTTTGACTGGGTAATCTGCTGTCTGTCGTTGGATAAAGTCCTTATGAAGTGGATTGAAAAAAAGGTTAGACTGGGTCTAAGCTACAAAATAGTAGACACGCTGGGTGCATGTTCTGGTGCATTTTAATAAGCAATAGATTATTTTACTGCCCATTAAAGTGTCACATAAACCATGACATTACACTAATGCACAGTAAAATAGTCTACTGCACATTAAGCATCACTAAAAAAATGTAAATGCGCTACTGCAGCCTCATGCACATTAGTTCAGCGCCTTGCGTTGGAGGTACTCAATTTAATGCACATTGGAAAAGGTGCATTAATGCACGTGTAGATGCTCCCACTGCTAGATAGACATCCTGAATCCTGTTTTGCAACATGATACCACATTTAAGCAGAGCTGGGTGCTCTGTTCAAAGAAATCTTATAAAGGGATCCGTGTTCACAGTCAAAACACAGGGTCTTACAGCATCAACTTCAGGTTCTTATATATGGCAAAATTTGAAAATGTGTGCACCACTAAATTAGGGTCCTGACAGGCTTATAAAACAAAGTAAATCTGTTCACAGTTGGCATCTAGGTTCAGACAGAAGTGGTTCCAACATGTAGCAGAAAATAGATGCGTGTTACAACAAATCATTTGTACTGTCAAATCGTTCACCGAGGCCTAAAAGTAAATTGCGGGGGTAACATGTCATCTTCACTGGGTATCTGACATCAAGGTTTTAATGTTATACTTTCAGAGGAAACTCAAAATATCATTATTATGGGATCCGTCTAAAGCCAGACTCTCCGCTCAATCGCTTGCAGGAAGACACCCAGTACATGGCAATGAGGCAACAGCCCGTACACCAGAAACAAAGGTATGTGCCCAGTGCTGCTTACCCCATCTAGCTGCGGGCATGCTGGCTCCTCTGAAGAACGGTCTCCCCCAAAAAAGCAAATGCTTGGGCCCCATCTCTGACAGCACCAGGAGCTTGTGATTGTCAGGTTTGGCTCCTGGCAGGGAAGCCACGAGCTAGGATGGGGCAGGTCAGTAAATTAAAACATCTGTATAACTTAAGTGATAAACTATGGCTGTATGGTAAAAGTACCCATCCTACACATGAGACGGAGCCAGGATAAAGAGGCTTCAGCAGAAGTTCTGACTCCACTGGCTCTTCTTGCCTTTTGCCTGCTCCGTGCCAGGGGTTTGAACTCAGCTTGCCTGTTGCTATGGTGAACGCTACACTATATCCTTGTTACTGTGTCCCAGTGACTCAGTGTTTTTAGGATCTCAGCTACATGTTATTATTTGTGCTTAACTATTAGAAGGAGTCTTGATTATATTTTTTTAATAAAACATCTAGTGTGAGAAATCAAATGGGTTGCTGTTAGTCTCCCGTTAGATCACTCCAGGGAATTTTTTTTTATTTAAAAGGCATGTGACACGGCAACTTTGGCATTTCCTTCTGCCAGCTTTGGCACTCTGACTTCTTGCTACTACTCCCGTAGTTCCCCAAAAGCAAAGGGATGACCAAGCCAGCTTCAGAGTTTTTTAAAATGGTCTATTTTGGACACCTATAATAGTTAGGTCATTTATTCGGCTTTTTGTCTCCTCCCATGAGACAACATAAGAGGATCGGTTTTGGTACCATTAAGTTTTTAGTTATGCAGGTAAATCGTAGAAAAGGAGGGCACCTCAGGAGGTCACATCTAGTCCAACCCCCTGCTGGAAGCAGGACCAGCCCCAACTACATGATCCCCGCCCAGGCTTTGTCTAGCCGGGTCTTGAAAAGAATGGAGAGTCCACCACCTCTCTGAGTAACCTGTTCCAGTGTTTTACTACCCTCCTAGTGAGAAAATTCATCCAAATATCCAACCTAAACTTCCCTTGCTACAACTTGAGCCCACTGCTCCTTGTTTGTCGCCTGCCGCCACTGAGAACAGCCCAGCTCCAGCCTCTTGTGAACCCCCCTACAGTGTGTCACAAGGATGTTAGGGATATGTTGCAAAAGAAGTTGCCTTCTTGTTTCTTGAGAGAAGCAGGGTTATCCCTAGGAGACGCACAATATGGTCGATAGACTATAATCCATTTCGCATAGGCTCTTATGAAAGTCATGTGTGAAAAATAGGCTAAAATTACCTTTAGGTCTAGTTTCCTGCTGACCCACTCATTCAGTGCTGCAGATTGTGTAGATCCAGCCAATATGTTAGCATTAAAAATACTGGCCACACTTGGCTGTTCTCCGTGGCAAAAATTTGTGAAATAGTGGTGTGCACTTGTCCCTTCATTTCCCTTGTTAGGAGTTCCTGTCTTGTCTCTGGAAAACCCCCCAGTAATCTCTTCCTGAGATTTAAAACAGCACTTAAACATGTATTTACGTGTCCATTTTAAATTGACAGGATGCTGAATGGCACCGTAAGAGTGATGTTGTAGCTGTGATGGTCTGGGAATTATGAGAGACGAGGCTGATTTAGAGTGATAGCTTTTTTGGACCGACTGTATAGTTGGGATAGAGTTAGACAAGCTTTTGAATGCAAGACATTCTTCATCTAAATGTCTGGCATTTGAAAGCTTGTCTAACTCTACCCCAGCTACACAGTTGATCCAATAATAGCCATGACATTAAGAAATCCTTGTCTTTTGTATAAACGATGAATGTGTAGCATAAAGCCAATATAGGGATAATGTGATATGGCTGCAACCACATTCACAAAAGGTTTTATAGGTTTCCATAAACAGATTACAAACCATGCTTGCAAACAATCTGTGGACCTGTTGTGCATGCTGATGATTGATCAGCCATTTATTAAATCTATTTTTAATTTATAATTTCTAAAAAGGATTAATGAATCCTTGCATATCAAATGACCAATGCCTTTTTTTGTTCCAGTGCAAAACTGTTCCACTGGTATGTGATTTTTTTTTTTTTTTTTTTGGGTGTGTGCACACACTTGCATACTACGTATTTGTACATTTAAGTGCTACATAATGCAAATCCAGGCTTTGAATTCCTAGGTATAGACCAACGCAGAAAATGGACGGTGTAGCAGAGAGCAGCTCCAACAGCGGTTTGCACAGTACCCCAGAGCAGTCGGTTGCAGCTCAAAGTCAGCATCATCAACAGTTCATAGGTGAGACCATTGACATGCCCTAATTTCTAGGAGGCATTACTAACTTCTAACTTGAAAAGTCTCCTCTCTCTCGGCTGGCCCAATCTATTACTCTTCTAGGTGTCGTCTTTTTTTATCATTTTCCTGTTTTACTCTAATAAGTACTTTTAGTGTGACAATCTTTGTTTCATTTGCTGTTTCTCTTGCTAAACACCCTGCTACATGTTCAAATTAAAACTGAATAGAAACCAGCTATAGAGTTGTTACACATATTCAAGCACTAACTTTACAAGCTGTTCAGCTCTTTTTCTAGCTAGGTAGTCATTTTTATTGTGTAATAATTAATTTGCACCCGTGACTGATCTAAATGTATTGTACAATTAACTGGTTAACTGTGTGAAAGTTACTTTCCACTTGTGGCTGGTTTTACTTTGCATGTGTGACCCATCTAAATTTACTGCATGATTTAACAAATTAATCGTGTAATATATGTCATGTGCAACAGGGGCCTCACTCTTAAACTCACAATCCTCACAGATTTTCCTTGCCATGTTGCAGAGATCTTATGGGTAACTTGTTTCAGTTCTTAAAAATAGCATTTATTTATACATCTTTTATTGTGAAACAGCCATCTTTTCTTTGAAATCCTCCATGCAGCTTGATTGAGCTTTCAAACAGGAAAAAAAACAACCTGAAGTATTTGAAAAATGGAATCACGATTTACCTTCTTTTGGCACCTACCGCTCTAGCTGGGCAGCTCAGGCATTTGTACCACATGTTCATTTTAGCACAATGAAGAATTAGTTGGGGCAAATAACAAAAATATAACACCCATTTGCTGAAAATTGCTGAGCCTCCAAAAGTTCCAGACTTGATTAGAGATTGCAGCAAAGGTTCGTCTTAGTTTTCAGTTTATTGGAAATCTTTCTCCTGTTCTTAATATTTATGGAAGCAAAGCTTGTGAGATGAGACAGTGACTTATATTAGACCAGTGATTCTCAACCATGGTGACATGAGATCCTTTGAAGGGTGTCGCAGCAAGTATGAAGGGATAAGTCATGTGCGAGGAGGTGCAGAGATAGGGGCAGGCTCAGGCTTTCCTTCCCTGGCCATTCCCATACTGTCACTGCCTGGCCACTCTGCAAGGAAGTAAGCACTGTAATAAATAGGTTTAGTCTTTGAAATGGGTTGCTGCTCTATTCACAAAAGTTATAGGCAGGTGCCTTGTGTCTAAAAAGGTTAGGAACCACTGATTACCTAGACCGATTTATGTAGATGAGGTTTTCTTCAGATAACTAGCCGAAGTTTCCCGATCCCAGGCCCTAGTTCTCATGGGGGACATCAACCACCGCGACATCTGCTGGGAGGGCAACACAGCACTGCACAAGCAAGTTTTTGGAGAACACTGGGGACAACGTCCTGGTACAAGTGTTGAAGAGGCCAACTAGGGGCCATGCTCTTCTTGACCTGCTGCTCACAAACAAGGAGGAATTGGTGGGAGATGTAGAAGTGGATGGCAACTTGGGCAGCAGTGACCATGAGATGATTGAGGTTAGGATCCTTCCAAAAGGAAGAAAGGAGAGCGGCAGAGTATGGACCCTGGACTTCAGAAAAGCAGACTTCGACTCCCTCAGGGAACCGATGAGCAGGATCCCCTGGGAGGCCAGGCTGAGGGGGAGAGGAGGCTAGGAGAGCTGGCTGTATTTTAAAGAAACCTTACTGAGGGCACAGGTACAAACTATCACAACACGCAGGAAGAATAACAAATGTGGCAAGCGACCAGCTTGGCTTAGCAGAGAGCTCTTTGGTGAGCTGAAATGCAAAAAGGAAGCTTACAAGAGGTGGAAGCTTGGACAGATAACTAGGGAGGAGTATAAGATTATTGCTCGGGCGTGCAGAGCTGAAGTCAGAAGGGCCAAAGCGCAATTGGAGTTGCAGCTAGCAAGGGATGCGACGGTAACAAGAAGGGTTTCTACAGGTATGTTAGCAACAAGAGGAAGGTTAGGGAAAGTGTTAGGTCCATTACTGAATGGGGGAGGCAACCTAGTGACAGACGATGAAGAAAAAGCTGAAATACTCGGTCTTTTTTACCTTGGTCTTCTCAGGCAAGGTCAGCTCCCAGACTACCGCACCAGGCAGCACAGTTTGGGGAAAAGGCAAGTAGCCAGCAGTGGTGAAAGAACAGATTAAGGGCTATTTAAAAAAGCAAGATGTGTACAAGTCCCTGAGGCTGGATGGGATTTACTCAAGGGTGCTGAGGGAGCTTGCTGATGTGACTGCAGAGCTGCTGTCCATCATCTTTGAAAACTTGTGGTAGTTGGGGGAGGACCTGGATGATTGGAAAAGGGCAAATATAGTGCCCATCTTTAAGAAAGGGAAGAAGGATGATCCAGGGAACTACAGACTGGTCAGCCTCACCTCAGTCCCCAGAAAAATCCTGGTGCAGGTCCTCAAGGAATCCATTTCTAAGCACTCGGAGGAGAAGGTAGTGATCAAGACCAGTCAGCATGGACTGAACAAGAGCAAGTCATGCCTGACCAGTGTGATTTACCTACTGTGAGATGACTGGCTCTGTGTATATGGGGAGACCAGTGGACATTATATAGCTTGACTTTAGCAAGGCTTCTAATACCATCTCCCAAGCATTCTTGCAAGCACGCTAAGGAAGTATGGATTGGATGAATGGATTGTAAGATGGATAGAAAACTGGCTGCAGCATCAGGCTTGGAGGGTAGTAATCAATGGCTCAATGTCTAGTTGGCAGCCGGTATCAAGTAGAGTGCCCCAGGGGCTGGTCCTGGGGCCGGTTTTGTTCAAGGTCTTCATCAACGACCTGGAAGATGGCACAGAGCGCACCCTCAGCAAGTCTGCAGATGGCACCAAGCTGGGGAGGGTGGTAGATGCACTGGAGGGTAGGGCTAGGATTCAGTGTGACCTAGACAAATTGGAGGATTGAGACAGTTTTGTGTCTAGTTCTGGGGCCCCCACTACAGAAAGGATGTGGACAAGTTGGAGAGAGTCCAGCAGAGGACAACGAAAATGGTTAGGAGGCTGGGGGACATGACTTGCGAGGAGAGGCTGAGGGAACTGGGCTCATTTAGTCTGGAGAAGAGAAGACAGAGGGGATTTGATAGCCACGTTCAACTCCCTGCAGGGGGGTTGCAAAGAGGATGGAGCTGGGCTGGTCTCAGTAGTGGCAGATGACAAGGAGCAATGGGCTCAAGTTGCAGCAAGGGAAGGTTGGATATTAGGAAAAAACTTTCTTGCTAGGAGTGTGGTGAAGCACTGGAATGGGTTACTTAGAGAGGTGGTGCAACCTCCATTCTTGGAGGTTTTTAAGGCCTGGCTTGACAAAGCCTTGGCTAGGATGATGTAGTTGGGGCTAGTCTTCCCCTTCAAAGGGATCCATGAGAAATAAAATTGGGCACAGGAAGAGTGAGAACGTTCCCTTTTAACCAATTTGTGGGTGGGTTGTCTCAGTTTTTCTTCTTTTCAGACTGTCTTAACAAGAACACAAAGACGGCCATCTCTAAGAGTTCACTAAACTGCACTGGAGAGGTCTGCCATCCAATTAAATTTCCCATTGTAGTCTTAAAATACCAACGGGATGTTTGTTCAGGCTTTAGAGAAAACATAATGGGAAGCACATTATAAAAGTACAATGCATTCATGTTTCTTTCCTTGTAGCTGTGATAAAAACAGTCTCGTTTCTCCAGTGACTAAATGGCCTGAGGTGGGGTTTTTTTTCTTTAAAGTACAATTGAGTGAATCACGGAGGTATTACATTAACAGTCTTGCTTTACTTATCAGCCATTAGTTATTTGAAATGTGAAATATAGCCACCAGCTGTTGCAAAATCTCATCCTAAATTGCAGTCCTAGAAAACACCAAGTTCTGGTTAAAATTCACCATCTTTCCCAAACTTTTTCCCTAGATGTAACCCATGGCTTTCCTGAGTTTCCAGCACCTGATCTTGGAAATACCCTCTTGCAAGAAGGGGTCACCATGAACGATATAAAGACTCTTCAGCTTCTTTACAGACGACACTGTGAGGTGATCATTCAGGATCTGTTTTTGATAGAGGGCCTCACTTTCCATGCCCTTCCTACTCCAGTCCTGCTCTCATAAGAAGCTGAGTTCGGGACAGGATTGTTTCCAGTTGGCCAATTATCGTTGTCCAAGTTACCTCCTTCTCATGCGATCTGCTTATAGTCTGACGTTCATTAAAACCACACGGGATAGATCGTTCTCCCTTGTGTAGTCTATTGTCCTCCCATAAAGCCTTGTCATAAGCATGCTATCAAAGCATTTTATTGGTTATCTGTCTTTTTAGGCCACTTTAGATGTTGTGATGAATCTTCAGTTTCACTACATTGAGAAGCTGTGGCAGTCATTCTGGAGTCCTAAAACACCACCTAGCGATGGCTCCACTCCCATGCCGTCCAGGTAGACCGTACACACCTAATTTTGCTAATTGAGTGACCCAGTTCTTAGTACTCTTTTCCCTTTTGGAGACCACTGTGTTTAGCTTTATAACTTCAGTAAGCCTTTTGATTTGCTTTACTGATCTGCAAGGGTTGCAGGTATTTAATACAAGGCAGGATCAGGTGCTATCCTAGGAAAAGAGTAAGAAATGCATTATAGTAATGCAGGGGCAGGCAATTATTTCGGATGGAGGGCCACTTACTGAGTTTTGGCAAGCCATCAAGGGCCACAGGACAGGCAGCCAGGGACAGGTAAATATGACTTTTCTAAATTTTTTAGGGGCTCCACAGGCTGGATAGAATGGCCAGGCAGGTCGCATCCAGCCCATGGGCTGCATTTTGCCCAACCTTGTAGTAACGAAATGTCAAAAGCAGAGCTCTGTGAAATGCAGTAGAATTAATGATTAATGAAAAGATTTTACAATGCATTTATTTGACGTTCTCAATGACCGGAAATTAATCCACAATGGATCAAATACCATAGGTTTGACTAACAGGCATGGGTTGGTGTTTTTGTAGGAGGCCAATATGAGTAGACAGTTATAACTCTACTGAGTGTTGTTATAGAATGACATCTCAAAGGCAAAGATCACTGTGACATTTAGACCAACTGGGATACTAATTCATGTTGCTATCAAAATTAAAAAAACGCCTTGTGTCCTGGGGAAGATAATGACAAACTATGCTACTTTGATCTTTCTCTTTGTACTCAGGCCAGGCTCATCTTTATTCCCTATTCTCCCCTCTATGCATTGGTAACCTGCTGCCTGGAGACAGGGAAATGAACAGTGAGTGAAAATAGATGAAACTGAAAAGGTCTCTTGTTAGAATTGCGTTGAAGTCCATGGAGTAACCTCTTTCACTGAACATAGTCAATGCTGCTGTTGTATACTCAGAATAAGGGTTGTGAAAGTTTGGGAAATAAGGAGAAAAATCCCCTTGTTCCCCTAGTAATCATAAAATTATTGTCTTGTCCTCAGATAGAGCTCTATGAATGCATCCCTACACAGAAGCAGTGCAACCACATTTCTCATTCTGAATAATTTTTGGTTAATGACATGTCCACGCTGCACAATGCTGTGCCATGTGGAGATACCCACGCTATGAAAGGAGCTCACTTGGACACTAGAAGCACTGAAGTTGTGTTAGCTCTGAGAAGTAAAATAAATTAGCTTGGGTCTTGGGTAGGAAACAGAAATAAGCATGCATTGTAATAGGGATACAATTGTAGAACATCAAGGTGTCATTAAAAACAATTGTCTATCTATCTATCTATCTAGCTCTATAGATATCTAGATAGATGGATATAGCTATCTATCTATCTGTATCTATATATCTTATTGAAGGGATGGTACACAATCTGGGAAGACCTGAGCCTCTGTTTAATATAAGATTGACCCTACTTATACATGCACTTAACTTTATGCACTGTGAGTAGGTCTGTTGACTTTAGTGAAACTCTTCATAAAGCACAGAAAAGGGCAAAAATTGCTGCGTGTACAAACACCCACAGTCTCTAAAATTAAGCCTGTGTGTGTACATATCTGCAGGGTTGGGGCCTGAGTGAGTAAATTGCAAAGGCAGATGGCATAGGCTGTTGACAACCTCAGCATGTGGCTGAGGATAGGTAGCTGGCTAAAAGATACTTGTCATCCCAAAATGCTGCCCAATGTCATAACAGTTGGGGCTCTCCCTATTCAGTATCTCTTAGCAAAGCTTTGTAGCAAAGAACATCACCCTGGTTTTACAGTTCATCCTATAGATAATGAACTTGGATATAAATAAACCTTTATAAGGAAGTGGAGCGAAATACTTCGATTCAAATATGACACAATATGCAAAATACAGTTCTATGAAAAGCAAAGCATGGTTATTCAGGTTTTCTCCTTTGCTAAAAGAGGATGCCACTGCACTTTCATTATGTCAACAATGAGGGATGTCTTAGACAGTGAAGTAGCAATTCAAATGTGATGCCTTGGCTCCAATGGATTTGGTGTATCCTATAAGGCAAGGCACCTCTATTCCCTGCACAGTATTCAAAAGGAGTCTAATTTGATTTTGTGCATGTTCATTAATAAGATGTCAACTTCTGTCTTTGTACTACTTAACCAAATGTTTAGTGGCTCAGTCATGCAAAAGACCTTTTGGTTCATCTATAAAGTGAAATTAATGCAGGCAAAGTTGACCTTATTTGCTTGAAGGCAGTGCCTCGTGTTCTTCGCACAATATGGAGCTGGCTTTTCCTCTCTGGAAATAATGTCAGTGTTTGGTCTTCTGGCATGTTTGATACTGATTGACAATACACCCCTGAGAGTGCACGTTAATCTGATTGTGTGTCTTTCATGCAAAACTTTCAGTCCACATGATAGCATCAGTATAAATGGAATAGGTGGGCCATGGAAGGGGTGGGATTGTCGGGCATTGCTGCATCATGCTAATGGAAAGCACTGAAGGAAGGTTAGGGGTCCGGGTTGTAGCCATATTGGTGTAGAGGCAAAAGGAATCAAAACTCGTGGAAGAGGTGATACCTTTTATTAGACCAACTAGATATTTGCAAGCAAGTTATTTGAAATGATATGGAAGTTATCCTATTTTAGCCACCTTTTAAAATGTCAAGTTCATAATTTTAGAAGGAGGAAGTATTTTACCACCTGAAACACTAACAACAGGCTCCTGCCATTGTTGGAGTGAATTTGCATCTCACAGAGCACAGAGATGCACAGATACCTCACCACAAAAGAAATCCCTTCCCAGAAGAGCTTTCCATCTCTCCACTCCTCTGTAATATGCTTCTATGTCTTGCTTACCACCAGACAACTTCGAGTTAAAAAGACTTTTTCAACCTTTCTCTGTGCCTAACTTGGACAAAATGAACTATTCCCAACAGGAGATTTTACCACACCTTAGGCTGTCCTATGAAATAGGAATTTTCATTTCTACCTAGGAGAACTGTAATCTCTGCTCTTTCCTATGCATGATGAAGGGTGTGTGTGCCCAAAAGCTTGCAAATAAATGAAATAATTTGTTTGCAAATATCTAATTGGTCTAATAAAAGATATCACCTCTTCTATGAGTTTTGATTCCTGAAGGAAGGTTGTGTTTTGAGCTGCATATTTTAGAAAGGGAACACAGAAACTACTGAGACAGAAGGGAGAAGGCAACTGTTGTGTGTTGTGTTCACACACTAAATGACTGCTGTTAACAGCGTGTTACTCTCTGCCATGCAGCGAGGAGGAGCATGAAGGGGTCCTCCCAAAAGACAAGCTGATCACTTTGTGTAAATACGAACCCATCTCGAAGTGGATGAGGAGCTGCGATCATATCCTGTATCAGACCCTGGTGGAGATCCTCATCCCTGACGTGCTGCGGCCTGTGCCCAGTGAGTATCTTGTGCAATGGTCAGAGCAGTATTGACAGCCCGGACCCTTGTCCATTTTTGTTCCTTCATGTTTCTTGCTGTCTTGCTCCTGAGTCTCAACAGAGATCAATGAGTCACCTTGGCTGGCTATCACTTGCCCCAGATTTCCATTGCGAAGGCTAATTTAGAAGGCTTTTGTTTTGAATTGGGGCTTGTATCTTATAGCGACACAATCTCTGTCTGTAATTATTCTTAGTTGTGCAGCATATCATGGCTCTTGGAGACCTAGATATATTTTCCTCTCCTTGCAAAATTCAGTTCATCACATTATCCCAGCCTCAAGTTTTGGCTAGGAGCCAAGGTGAAAGACATAGGCTTAATATGCATAGACTGCATTTAAGCACAGTTAATCCTTATTAGATATTTTCTTAGAGGTGTGTCTTTCTGTTATGTCTGATTGTTCTAACTGTATGATGCATCCTGGACTTTTTGGGGCAGTTTCTCTCTTTATAGATTCATAGTCCTTGGGGAATATCATTTGTCTAAGGCGCTGATTCAATCAGCCACCTGAGTATATGCTAAGCCTCACTGAAGGCAGTGAGAATTAAGCATTGGGTGTTTTGCCAGATGAGTCCATAATTCATTAGTTCAAACTCAGCCCAAGTCAATACTGGCAAAAAAAACCTACTAGTCAGCGGGTGCTGCTGGCAAGTTGCCGTTGTCAGTACACCCATGAGTAGGCAGAAAACCAAAGCATCCTGCCTTGCCTGTCTTTTGCCAGGTAAAAAGGTTAGTCTGCTAAATGCCAGCATAGGATGCTAGCCAGAAAAGATGTGGCCTCAAGTTCCTGCCTTGCCATAAGCTACCTATGTGACCCTAGTAAATCACTTAGTCTTTGTGTCTCAGTTCCATGTAAAAAGGGGATGCTAGCAAGGACCAGCCATACCTGAGTGATGAGAGCTGCTCAAGAGCTATAGCAATCAGAGCTATAGAAGTATTTTAAATTAATCATTTTAATAGAAAAAAGCTGGGATCGTAAAGCTCAGCTTCTCTGATGGCCATCCAGCCATTTCCCCCAAGTTCTCACTGCTGCAGGGAGCGGGGCAACAAGGAAGACACCCTTGCCAGGTTGCCTGGTCTGACCAAGAAATGCGTGAGAAGAGCGGCTGCTGAATTCCTGGTACCTCTGCATCTCTTACCAGTTTGAAATTGTGGGCAAATGGCAATTATATAAGAGAAGGCTTTTATTTTCATTTCACTGCTATTCCTATCCCTATGGGTTCGATTGTTTACTACAACCCCAGCACAAAGATTGCAAAAGCTTTTGTTGTTGTGACCTGACATTTGAAAAATACCCAGTGAATTTTCTTTTGATTTAAAAATCAAAAACAAAATAACACACCCAGGACTGCTTTTGCAGTGTAGCTTTATAAGAGAAGAGAGACCCAGATCTGAGGAGGTTTGGTAAGTGGATTGGCTCTCCTAATTCTGTATTGGACAACAAAATAAGTGGCCTGATTTTTTTTAGAAGTGTTCTTCAGTTTCCATTCACATCAGTACATCTCTACAGATTGGAGCACTCTTTATTTAGCTGTCAACTCTAAAGCACACTTAGGAGCCTGTCTTCAGGGTTCAGGTTTGAAAATATTAGCCACAGTCTTTATTAAAACCCTTTTATTAGCCCAGCAAGTACTTCTTGCTTGGAAGCCTAACTATCCTTATTGTGCTGAGTAGATTGGAAATGGTCCTCACTACTTAATTACTATTCTTTGCATGAGTACATCAAAGAGAACAGACCCCACTAGTAACAAAATGTTTACCTGTTCCTTGAACACTAAAAAGGAGCTCTCGGATTTGTTGTATAAAAATCACAGCCTGATATGCCTTTCAGTCCCGTAGCTGGCTGTTTTCTCTTGATTCCTCTTTAACTTTGCTGGTCTCCTGTGGCACTAAATCAAGATATGGTTGTGGATCCCATAACCGTTGACTCCCAAAGCAGCCTTAGTTTGACAGCGATCGCTCAAGCCCTTTGGAAGAGCCCCTCTAACTGATTTCTCTCTCGTAGGCACTTTGACGCAGGCCATCCGCAATTTTGCAAAGAGTTTGGAAGGTTGGCTGATGAATGCAATGAGTGACTTCCCGCCCCAGATAGTCCAGACCAAGGTAAATGGACAAAGGAGTGAGTTATAAACAGGGCACATTTTTTGCTGTGGTTTTGCACTGTGGTTCCAATCTACTTGACTGGTTCCCTGGACTGGCATTTCAGGCTCATGGCAATGGGTCCACTGGCCTCACTTCTAACCATGCAGCTCTGTTACACCCCATTGCATCTGCAGTGTTCACCTGTTGTTCAGCTGGGCATGCATCAATCTGAACTCGGCATAATAGACAGCAACCCAGGACTGAAATAGCAAGAGGTGGGGAGAGACCCCTTTCACATCACTGCAGGCACTTGAACATTGTCAGATTTCTTCAGGGGACATATGATCACAGCTGCTGCCTCTTGAGAGAGACATGTGAGGGCACGATTTGCCATTTCTAATTCCAGGCCCCAGATGTAGGACCCGTGCATAACGGTTATTTAGGCACCGTGTCCACGAGCAATGCCACGTCCTGAATTAATAGATAAAGCATCTCGCAGCAGACTGTCTGCAATAGACTCCCGCCCCACTCAGAGGAAGAGCAGGAGTGCAGCCAGTATTGGCAGGCCTCGTCCAAACTCAGCGTCTTCCCTGTTGCTCAGTTCTGCCTTTGTTATATAAGCATTACATTGTCTAATCTGATACATTTATCCAAACTTTTTAAGTTTTCCTCTTGTTCTTGCACTGATTGCAACATGCCCCCATCCTGCTGACCTGGCTTGCAGGGCTTGCCTTCTGTCTGCTGCTCCAGACAAAGTAAATGGACAGCTACAGGGAGATGCAGCTGGTTCTTGCAATGGGCATGTTGCACTCACGATGGCTTGCAGACACTTGAAGAAGCAACAGCAAAGGAAGAATACTGTGCATGTATTCGAGATCCTGGGGTGTCTGAGCACTTGCAGTCCAAATATTTTGAAAGATCCATGTGTAACTGTTATGGCCCGTGCCTGGGCTTACTCTGTTACAGGTTGCAGTAGTGAGTGCCTTTGCTCAGACATTACGGAGATACACATCCCTGAACCATCTGGCTCAGGCAGCTCGTGCCGTGCTCCAGAACACTTCCCAGATCAACCAGATGCTCAGTGACCTCAACCGGGTGGACTTTGCCAACGTGCAGGTAAGCAACTTCATGAGGCTTTATTTGGGCCCAGTCACTTGGGCTGGGGACAGACATTACACATAAACCAGTTTAAGTGATCAGAAACTGGTTTAAACCTGTAACAGATGTTCAGTGCACATAAACCAGTTTGAAAATGGCTGAAACTGGTTTGAGATAAACCTGGTTCAATATAGTATCAGACTTAACTGATTTGGGTCAAACCAGTTTATGCAATGTCTGTCCCAGACCCCTTCCTGGTTTAAGTTAAATCAGAGTGCCCCAGCATCCCAGCATGCTCTCTGGGCAGGGCTCTCTGCTCCACCCCTCTGCTCCCTGGCTGGAGCTCCAGCAGAGACTGCAGGTATCTGCCTGGCTTCCCCCTGCTCCACTCCCTCCCCACTCCCTGCTCAAGCAGGGATTCCCCCCTCCCCTCTGCCTTACACAGACACCTCTCATTAGCTAGCATACCACATGCTGGCTACAGTCTGTGCTGTGGGAGATGGGACAAAGGCAGACAAGACAGTGTCAGCTTACTTTTTGGCACTAATCAGCCGGTAGCTGGGAATGCCCCTGTGTACCTTCCTTGGAAAAAGTTGTTTAAGAAAAGCTTGAATGAATGAGAGAGACTGTTGTTTTGTTTCATGGGCTGATAAATGCTAACAAATCTCTGTGTAACTCTCTGCTGTGTAACTCAATGCTCTGTTATTTGTGGGGAGGGGAACCCCTACCTAAATTAGAGCATCCTGCCAGGGCCTGGCCATGCCCCCCACCCCCTCAGCTCAGCACTGTAGAAGGGAAGGGAGGGCTGCTGTAGCCTCCCCACCAGCTTCTAGCCTAAGCCACTTCAGGCATATGCCTGCATTTCTTCAGTCCAGAGGGGATGTTTGTGCAGTTACAAACCGGTTTAGCCTAGCCAGGTTAGACTAACCTGCAAAAATTGAATCAGTTCAGGCTCAGGCTTTTTGAATGTCTGTCCCAAGCCTTAGTTCAGGGATTCTCCAACTATGTTGGCCTGTAGAAAGCTGGTGTTTCGCATTGTACTGGTCCCTCCTCATTCCCAGCTGCCTAAGCAGTATTAGAAGAAGTGAAAGGCACATGAAACACAGTATTACTTTTCCAGGGAAGTAGTTGCTGTAGCTGATAAAGGCACGTCATGACAAACTGAATTGTAGAGGTGTCCACAAGGCAATTACGTCATAAGCTGAGGTCTGTGCTCTAGATATGTTTGAAAAGACCTGGTTTGGCCCTGACTTGGAAACTTTTCCTTTACTAGAAGCACAGTCACACTCCTGAGTTCAGGCCCACCGAAAATGAACAGCAGTCCTTGTTTGTGCTTATAACCCTTGATTCCTAGAATCTCCCCTTCTGCCCTCACAGGAGCAAGCCTCGTGGGTGTGCCAGTGTGAAGAAGGCACGGTGCAGAAGCTGGAGCAGGACTTCAAACTCACACTACAACAGCAGAGCTCTTTGGACCAGTGGGCCAGCTGGCTCGATAACGTTGTCACCCAAGTTCTCAAGCACCATGAGGGCAGCCCCAGCTTCCCCAGGGCCGCGAGGCAGTTCCTGCTGAAGTGGTCCTTCTATAGGTACGTTACCTTCTTGTCCTGGAAACACATCTGACCCTGCCCGGGGTATAAAAAGTGTCTTCTGCTAAATCACTCCACCCTGGTGTGGAAGATTCAGGACAATGGAGACTGGAGGAACCAAGACAAGGAGGGCCTCAGTCTCTAAAGTGGGATAATAATCCAGGGGGTTATTACTGAGATCTTTGTGTGCAGGATGAAAGTATAGTACTGGCCCTGCTAGAACATGGCATTCCTTATGCGATTCCTTGGTGTAGAGTTCACACCAGTCACAATCTAGTTCTAAAACGTGTCCAAAATATTTTGTTTCCCAATTGCTCTCCAGCTCCATGGTGATCCGTGACCTCACCTTGCGCAGCGCTGCCAGCTTTGGTTCCTTTCACCTGATTCGCCTGCTCTATGACGAATACATGTTTTATCTGGTAGAGCATCGTGTTGCCCAGGCAACAGGGGAAACGCCGATTGCTGTAATGGGAGAGGTGAGAACTGTCTGTGCCCTAGTAACAGAACCCAAGCCCAGCACGGCTTAAAGGGACACTGCCAACTTGGACACCACCCTGAATTCAGAACATGTTTTCTGAAGGGCCTGATAATATTTTGGTGCCTAACTAGAGATACCTGTGGCCCTGACTCATGGCATCTCCTTGATTGACTCAATCGGAGCTATGAGTGCTCAACCCCTCTGCCAGCTGGGCAAAAGTTGGCTCAAGACAGGTGCTTTTGCTCCCCATGGCTGGAAGGGAAGTCAGGTTTTCTTTTCATGTGACTTGTTTAGAGCATTTGATGGCACTTTGGGAAGTTAAGTGCCTATCTTCAACTGGCTTTCAGCGGCAGTGAGCACCCAACTACCCAAGGCCGCTCTTCAAGCTTTCTTTTTTTCTCTCCCCATTGGGTTCAAGAGAGAAGAAAAACACCCATATGTTTTTAGATCAGAAAACATGAAAATAAAACCATCAGATTTGACACTGATCCTTGGACACAGTTGTCCATACCTGCAGCAGTTTCCAGATTGCCCCATAAGCTGACAAGATGCAGTATGACTGCGTCCTTTTAAAGGGTAATGGTCCAGATATGAAATGTTCCATAGGACGGGTTCTTGCTGGTATCAATAACCTATTAGCTTAAAATGGGTTAATTGAAAAACGCAATTTCTCTGTGCACTCCAGGCTGTCAGAATATGCTTTCCTCTTCATGCTATTCACTCAAGGAAAATCAGCCAGGCAGTGCCCTCTTCTGCCTAGAGTCACTCCTAATTTGCTTCTCACCAGGGAGCCCACAGCTGTTTTTGGCAGGTTTTCAACCCTGCGGGGCATTATCTACACTCCAAAAATTTTGTTTTCATTGAAATTTAAGGAAACGAAATGGCCTCGGGTTAGTTCTGTTTCCACTTCTAATAAAAACTAAACTGGGGCTGTTATTGCTTCACAGTTTGCTTTCCCTTCGTTAGACTCTTGTAAATATTTTTATATTCCATAAACTCTCAGAGAAGGATGATTCTGGAGAGCAAAAGAGAACTAATCCCATCCTCCCATTTAAATTCCCCACAGTATTTTTATTGCTTATTGTCTGGCTCTGCTTTTCATGGATACATAGTGGTGCACTCATTACTATAAAATAAGGCACGTCAAAGAGTAAGAGAGGAATATTTATCGTTGCATGGGACCTGGCTGTGGTATCTGATACAAAAATAAGTATCTGACTAATTCAGCTGACATAAAGTTGCTATTTAAAGATGGCAGTGTTTGTTATCATCCATTGACTGCTGCTAGGAGCAGAGTAGAAAGGATGGGGGCCCTAATATATGCAAAGTACCTTGGAGCCATGGACTCGGCGATCTCTGGAAGGCCCTTCCAGCTCTATGTTCTTAGTGTTCATGCCCATGAGGGTAGAAGAAACCAGTACCTGAGTTTGGATGCTGGCAGGTCACTCAGCACCGGTCATTTAGCACCTACAGAAGGAACTGACATTTGCCATGGTGGGTTTAAAGCCCTGTAAACAGACATCCAGGCTTCACAGCTCAGCTAGCCCCCTCCTTACAGAGCACATCCTTGCTGTGGACTGTGTTGCTATCAAATCCTGGGTACTCTATTCGGCTGGGATAATGGTGCCATTCCTACCAGAGTGGTGTCTCCACCATTAGCCCCTCCACTGACACAAATTGAGTCCCTTGACGAGTCTGAAAACAGTGGCCAAAGGTTGACTGGGCCATGGAGAGAACACCCTCCCCTCTGTCCTGAAGATGGGCCCTCTCAATCAGAGGTGAGGGCAGCATGAGAGGACCTCTCACTGCTGCTGCCTGCTCTGCCTACAGAACCAGGCAGTGCCTTTTACCATCTGACCCCGCTTCATTAGCATCTTGCCGTGCCCCATGGCACACCTGTGTCACATGCAGTCCTCGTCCTCAGAGTCTGCACAAGTGGCATGACAGTAAAATTGCAAGAGACTGGTATGTCTCGCTCAGCAGAGCATTTCACTGGCTGGTGAGGATGGCCACAGTAATGTCCCTGTTGGCTGTTGACTCTTCAGTTTTCAAACGAAACACAGGACCAGGCCTCTGTCAGTGGTGGTCTGCTCTGGTTTCCAAAGTGGACCACCGAGTTTCTCCTTTTACCTTTGCAAGCCAGCTCTGCTCCTTGATTTGGGGATTTTGTGCATGCTGGTTGAAGGCTTGCTCCTGGATTTTAGACAGGAAGCCTCCCCACCCACCTACAGCAATATGTGGCCTGTACTGATCAAAGCCCTGACAGCTCTGAACAGTCTCTGAAGTGACCCCACCACATGTGTTGCTTGGAAATGAGCCATTGTGATTTGTGGTTTCTGTTAAGTGTTTTAAATGACCTGTTAGAGCAGTTTGGAAAGAGCTGGCAGGTGCATGCCCTCTGCTCTTCAAACCTCCCTCATCCAGAATCTCTTCTTTTTCAGTTCAGTGACCTGGCCTCCATGTCATCAACGCTACTAGATAAAGGTATCTTCCAGCTATTGCCATCTTCTCTCCTAAATGTAGGTCCCTTAGCCTAGGGTTTGGGCTCACTGCTTGGGGAGGGGGATGTTACGCTCAGGCAGTCGCACGGCACGATCCGTTTCCAGAATGCCCCATCGGGATAAATACTGGGGACCGTGCCCCGAGGCACCTTTTTCCCCATCTTCCGGTGATTCAACATGCTGATCTGTGAATCGCCCTCTGCAGATGACATCAGCGACTTGGGAAGCGAGGTGGATGCAGACGCCCGGAGCATGGGTGAGCCGCTAGTGAAGCGAGAGCGCAGCGACCCCGACCACTCGCTGCAGGAGATCTAGAGCAGAGACCTGGGCTCCCTGCAGCTGGATGAAGACTTTTGGAGCCAGGCTTGAAAGTTGCAAGCCTGAGGATCCTAGTATTCTGCGCTATTAGTGCCTCTTAGTTTATCTTCATGTTTACTTCTATTCAAGGCAGGGTGGAGGGCAGTGCAGATGCATGCAAAGGATGCAGCTGGGGGGAAGTGGGTGGCTATTTATCCTTGTGGGCAGGCTGGAGGAGAAGTCTGCTGGCTATCTTTCTTTGCGTAGAAGCACCACAGTTGATGGGTGAAGGGTGGTCCAAAGGGCCACCATGGAGAGGACAACACCTCTCTCGTTGGGAATAGATTGAGCTCCCCCGGCTGCAGGACATTGTGGAATGAAAGGCTAAGCCATGTTTAACTGGTTGGATTGCTTTGGAGTACAGGGGAGTCAGGTGAGTGACCAAGGGGGCTTCTGTTTCAGGGGGATGGGGTTGGGTTTCTTCCCTATTCTTTAAGACTATCACTGTGATATGGAACTTGGACTAACCAGTGCCCACAAAAGACGCCCAACCCGCCTGCTGTGCCTACCGCAGTCCTTCAGGACACACTCTTTCTGGCCCTGCCTTTGCCAAATTATTCACACTGTGGGACTACGATACAGCATTCTCTTGTACCTACCTAGAGAGAAGGGCTCCGTGCTGTGCGCACATCCCAACTGGCAGGGTGGCAAGGCCATGCATGGTTCAGCATGAAGCAGCTTGCCTCCCTGCCTCGTGTTACCTGCTGTGCACCATTGCTTTTGGTGTGTAGATGACCCTGTGACTGCCAGGTAAATGGTCCCGAATCCTGCCGCTCTCCCAGGGGCCCCTGGCCCAACCTGTCCATCCAACTCGAAATACCAAAGGACTCCGAGGAAGGGGCAGCTGGTCACCAAGCCAGCTCGTCGCCCTCTGTGCCCTAACGCTAACCCTTGAAAGACAAAAGGATGAAGGTTGCAGATCCTCATGGGATAGTCCAGCTTAAGAGGGAGCGTGTCCAAGAATCTCTGTACCTACTGTGCTTTAAAGGTCAGGTCAGCCATCTGGTCGGTATGCTGAATGTATGGCCTTGGGCGCAACTGATACAGCGCACGAGCCTGTGGCATGAGGACAGATGCCAGGGTGATACTGCAGTGCCTTAGGGAGGATCAGCATTCCTGCTTTCCTCTGCCGTTCTGGTTTGAACTCACACAGCAGTGCCTGTCACTCGGAATACGAGGTCTGAACATGAGCAAAGCAACCCATTTCCGCACCGCGGTCACGGACGCCTCGCGGGGAGCATTGGCTGCGTCCACGGTCACCACGACAGTGGTAGCTCCATGTGCTATGCCACTTGCAATTTCAGATCAGTCTCATGGCTATGACCAAACCCAATGGACATGCGTGACTTTGGGTATATTTGGTCTCAGCATGTATATTTACACCAATGTGTCCTGTAGGGTTCACGTTATGTCATGAACTACTGTGCGGGGGATAGGGGGGTGGGGGGCTGGGAGGAGGGGGGGAGGGAGGGACTGTTCTATCATCAAACCAAACTGCGCAAGAAAAGTGCAAATCTCTCTGTAAATAAATGTGGTGTTATAAGTAGCTTTTATTATGACTTCTGATGGGTTCCCCCTCCAGAACTTGGTGTGAGATTCCCTCCCGCCCCGATCTTCTTGTACATTTGCATATCAAAGTATGTTCTATCAAAAATAATGCATATTAATTCCAAAAAGGTACCGAAGTTGCAGCAACTCTTTACGATGATTGTTAATGGGACCTGAAAGGAAAACATGCATCAGCTGCACATATTCCTACAGCACTGTACAGTAGTCTTGGTGGCACTAGGGTGTCACAGGTCAATGGACACTTTGTAAATCAAGGCAAGGAGAGAGAAATGGGAAAGCTGGGGCCGACTTGTAAATAGGGACAACGCACATTGCCCAATCCAGAAGTTGAACCTTCAGTGATAGGTTAAGGCGGTCAATCAAGCCAACCAAGTCTTGCATTTCCTTGCTGTTGCAGAATTTGATGCTAATCGCAGCTGGTGGGCTGGGCCCTGTTTGCAGCTAATAAAAACTAAGCATGTCAGATCTCTTACCACAAAAGTGGAAGTGAGAATGCAGTGGTGTTGCACAACACTGCACAAGCTGCTTCGATAGATACCCAAAACCACCAGGCACAAAATTTCCACGTAAACGCCAGCAGCAATAAGCATGTATCAAATGCCATCCTGCAGAATAGTGAATGTGTGCGCGTCCACCCCTTTTGCGAGCTACTCAAGCCATAGCACAGTCAGATGCAGCTGTATTTTGCTGCGGACATGCATGGGCTGTCACCGCAGGCTGTCAGATCTTGCAGTTTGGGCCTCATGCTTCAGCCTGTTTCACAAGGCACCCTTAGCCTCCTGTGTGCAAGTTCAGCATGAAGTAGCAGCTGCATCACAGCCAGCATCTGCCTGCCTGGCAAGTGGGTTTCTGCTGTGAAAGAGGATAGGACCCAGCAATGGACTGGCAACCCAGAGTGATGCCTTGGGTCCTAATGCCACACTCCAAATCTGATCATGGTAGTGGGACGAGGGGGAGGATCTGAGTGTTGGGCATGCTCTGCAGTGGAGTGCGAGGAAGTCTTCACCTTAACACTATGGCCAAGACCGAGGGTTAAGTAATTTCCATCACTCTGCAGTGTCCCTTTCACTCACCTTGTGGGCTGGGATTTTTGAAAGCACTTGACCTGACTGTCCCCACTGAAATTGTGCCTGCTGATTTAGGTAGAAATGCAAGTCAGCTCAGACTGGGGACAGCTCATGATCATCATGTGTCCTCCTCCAAATACCCTGTCAAGCTGGCAGAGGGAAGGGAGCAGGAGGTGCATCTGTACCTACAGTCTCCGCGAAGGCCAGTGCATCCCTGAGGGTTTGGGTCTGCCCAGAGAGACTTTCCTCCTCCACAAGTTTGCAAGGCAGTGGCTAGCATTGTCTGCATCGCACCCTCCATTTGTGAACACCAGAGCTGTTGTTTCTGCAAGGCACAGTCGTGCTGGCTGGGTCTTCATTCTTTTTTTTAACATCTCCTCTGCTGAAATACTTATGTAAATCACAAGTCATTAAAATATCAAAGTGACAAATATGGGAGCGTGTAATTTCTCTCCCCAGAAGAACAGGTGATAGTTCAAAGCAAAAAAAAAAAATGCTCGAATGCAGATCTTCAAGGAATGGACCAGCAGCTCCTCTGAGCGCACATGCTGGGACAGTCAGGAGTGAAGGAACGTGGTTCTTCCGGCTCAGCCTGGCTCCTTGGTCCAGTTCTCTCCCTTCCTTGCCTCTGCCCATTTAGACTGCAGCCTCTTTGGGGCAGGGACTTCATCTCCTACTGTCCAGCACGGAGGGGGAGGCTCCCCAACCACAGTTGCACCCAGGACCTCCATCCGAAATGTGATGCACAGCATTTAATGCAGAAGAGGTTATCATCATGTGCTATTGCCAGTCCTGCCTAAACTTGAGAAGCAGCTGCATCCATCCTCCCTCTGCAGCACCTTCAGGGGAGAAAGGCAGCACTGAACCCCCCGCTGCTGGGCTGCAGCCGAGGGAGTCAGCCTCTTGCAGCCATCTAAAGCCAAGGGCAACCTGCAACCAAGGTAAGAGCTGCTTGCGACCGAAACAAGATCAGCCAGATCATTGTGAGCTCCAGGTCTGTGTGTGGCCAGAAGCAATGGGGGAAGGTGAAAGTGGATGGAGGTGACAGCCCTCCTCCTAAGATGTCACAGGAGAAAGAGGAGAAGCAGAGAGGTTTGCCTACCATCCCCTGATTAGTCACGTCAGCAAGTCTCCACAACCAGCCTCTTTGGGACAGCACAAAAAGCATGGTTTAATTACAGATAAGAGCAATGGGTATATGTTTTTTGTACTTGCACCAGTAGGTCTCAAAGCACTTCACTGAAGTCAGGCATCATCCCCATTGCGTAGGTGGGGAAATAGGCCCAGAGACAGGTTTGCCAAAGGTCATTGTGCAGCAGGAGAGTGGTGGATCCAGGGGACAGAGCCCAGGTCTCCCAGTCCCAGACCAGCAAAGCGTTCTCTAAACCACGCGGTCTCCCTCCGAGTGATGGGAGGCCGTGGGATCTGGTGGACGGGGGCTCCTGGCTCTGCCACTGATCCACTACATCACTGTGGCCATGTTGCTTCCCCCACCCAGTGCTTTGGTTTCTCCCATTGGTAAAATGCAGACAGTGACAGCGACTTCCAGGGCAGAGCGCTTTGGGGTCTGGATAATCCATGCCGTACAAAAGCTAGTCACAATTCAAACCTCAGACAAGTAAGGAGCACGGCAGCACAGGCACCATGGCGCTACCCCATTGAAAGCAGGGGAAAAAGCGAGGCCAAGTTTGGTAGGACACCAGCTCCCTCGTGTGGGTGTCCAGTCACCTTAGCACGCCAGTCGCCAGCATTGCTTTGAGGCGGGGTGAGATTTCTCATCTGCACCCGACAGACACTGCTGAAGAGCCCTGGAGCACATGGGCAGACAGCCAAGAGCCATCCCTTAGCTGGCAGAGCCCCCCCGTTCTGGCTGCTGGGCTTTCCAGGCCAGGTTCAGGCCCTCTTGTTATGGGAAGCTGCAACCAGGGGCACTTGGAGGAGAGTCACCACCTCCCTCCTGGCCGGCGGGGAGGCTCTTCCACCCTCTGCCCAGGGCTGCCTGGAGTCACATCCAATACTCATTCTGTATAGCCAAGAGCTATTTAGTGCAATTAAATCAAGCATACCCCAGAAATGCTCCAGCAGGCTCTGGCCATATTCACAGCAGCTCCCGCGGGTGCAGGGACACCCATTCAGTTCCATTTGGAAATGCGGTTCGGTCATTTCTGCTACTTCCGCATTAGTCTCTGCCCACCGCAAGGAGTTTTCACATCTATAAGCCCCAACAGGTCTTCCCATACTCCTCGGGGTCCACAGGACCAGAGCTACCCTCGCCGGCACCAAGAAGCAGGGCCTGTGGCAGGGCAGCAACACGGCCCTTTTGTCTGGGCTCTTCCCTGGTCACCAGCAGCACGGGAGATTGGGACAGGACTCAGTGACCCCCAGCTACTCATGTAGCCCAGTCTCTTGCAGGACAGACAACTACTCATCTGTCTCTTAGGGGCTAATCGAGTAATTTAGAGCAGCCAACTCATGATGTGGGGGGGCCAGCTTCTCCCTCCATGCTCTGACACGTGCATTTTACTATCTTCGCTTCATTCGGCCATGTGCTGCACCATCTTTAAGGATGCCTGCAAACAGGCATTTCAGCCCTCCCCACAAAAGCCCGACAGGCTGGGCAGAGGCACAGATGAAGGCACATAGCTAAACACGCACAGCAATCGGCACAGGAAGGACTGGATCCACAGGAGCAGCGGGGGGGTGTGCATGGGGGAGGGCGTCTTTCTTTCTCCATACTCCCCATGTTATTCTATCCCTCCAGCCACCTCTCGCCCTCCCTCCCAAACTCAGTACCGGAGGTTGCTGGAGCCACCCACACACCCTGGGTCCAGCCTCTTAGCTCCCTGCTCATGAGCAAACGTCCTCCCCAGCCCGCTTCAGATCCAGGACCCCGGAGCACAAACCTGTGCAACCCTATCCCAGCCTTCATGGGTCTGGGCCAGCCCCAAGTATCAGGCAGGTTTCAACTCCGGTCCCTGACTCGAACCGCTGAACTCCGCCCGCCGCAGTTTAACAGCCGCCCTTCGCCCAAAGGAAGGGCGTCAAGGGCTGCTTGACCACTTGCTCTTTGGGGCAGCCGGGTTTGCAGACCCTCTTGCTGGGTGGCAAGGCCTGGCTGCTATTCACATTCAAAGTGGGCCTGGAGAAACAAAGCCACCTTCTACCCTATTTCTGCTTCGCCCAGGCCCTTCCTCATGATCACGAAGGAGGAGGTGGCTAGCAGCTGAGCTCCATTCACCATTTAAATTGGCATCAGGGATGCAGAAGAGGACCCCCTTCAAAAGCACTTGGGAAGGGCTCCCAGCTCTCTCACCAGCTTGGTCTTTCTCTGCAGCTCCGGGCACGTAACAGCCCTACCAAGGAAACCTACTGCATCGTATCACATGCAGCCCTTATTCCTGCTGACCCCCCTCCAGCTCAGTGCCTTGTGACAGCCGCTAGCTCAGCCCTCCAACTCACACCTGCTCAGACAACCACTTCCAAGAGGCGGCTTTGCCTGGGAGCTTGGTAATGCAGGCCAGGTGCGGCTGGTTAGCCTGCAGACACATTTCACCTGGATGCCTGTTCTCCTCTCCCAGGGCCCACTGCGGTCCCAAATCCCTGTAGCAGCTTTTCCTGTGGGGCTCTGGCTTTTCTTATAAACCAGGGCTCTGGGAGCCTAAGGGGTTTTCTCTGTTCTAAGGGGCTTCAGTTTGGGCGAGGAGGGAAGGAGAGCATCTCTTAAAGGCCTCTAGGATGTAGCGCCAGAAGCTGGTGGGCTCTTGTTGCAGTGGCAGCCCTGTGAAGCAGGTGAGCGGATGGGGATGATTTGGGCTGGGTTTTCTTTCTGTTGGGACACGTCCCTTGTTGGCACCCTTCACCTGCCTGGGTACAGCAGTGGCTTCTGCCAAGGTGGGATGCATGCCCAGGTGCCCCAGCTGCCGGTCTCTTTGGTGGAAAGTGTTTGAACAGCTTCTGATTGTTGTTTCTGTCTTGTAACCTCCCAGATGAAGCACCATGTTATCCCGTAGCTCCATGGTGGCCCTGGGGCTCGGCTCCCAGCCCAGCTGCAGCACCCCAGTCCAGGTGCAAGCAAACCCCTTCTCTGCCCTGCACTTGCTTCCGCGCAGGAGCTCGCTCCTTCCCCCGCTCAGCCAGGAGGACTTCTTCGAGAGCTTTGATGGGTACGTGTGTCCTTGCAAGGGGCACTGGTGCGGTATTGCCAGCTCTTGTGATTTTTTGGCACTGGTGTCAAAGGCTATGCTTTGGGAATGTGAAAAACTTAGCTCTTTTTTTCTTTTTATATGTGGCTCTTTCTTGTAGATATGTACATGTCTTCTGCATTCCCAAAGGGCAGATGATGAGAACAATGCCAAAAATCATGAGCGTTGGCAATGCTGCTGCTGGACTCTTGCACTGACCTTTCAGCGTGGCTCTGGGGTCTGTAGTTCCTTGCTGGATCCAAGAGCAGGGATGAGGTTTATTGCTTGGGTGCTTGCAGTGGAGTGGATTCCTGTGAGGATCTGGTGCATTCATTGCATGTATGCTTGCTAGGTTTTTTCGGAAGTGGAAGTGATTCTTGTATCAAGTAGGAGAAACTTCCTTCTAGTCACTCTTTCCAAGGTGCCCTTGTGTCCCATCTCCTTAGGGTGCCCACGTGGCAGGGTCAATCTGGAGCCGTGTTCATGGGCCACTCTTTCTCCATAGACGGCCTCCATGCTGCTCAGCCTGCAGCACTGCAACATGAGAGAGATCAAGGCTTTTGCTTCCAAAGAAGTAGGAGGCAACTTGATTTCCAGGACACAAGGGAGTGGGGAGGTGTGGAGCACAAGCTTCTTGGGGGCGCGGGGGGGGAAAACTCCTTTTGGGGTTGTGAAAGACACTCTGACACAATATGCCAATGGATCCTGTTTAAGTCTCTGGCTGCTGGGGAGGAATTTAGGTTGGTACCCAAGTGATGCCAGTAAGCTGGCTTGTCCCTGTAGTTCCTACTGTAACTGTTCCCGTTCTGGCGGGGCTTGCCAAGCCTCGTGCAAGTGCAGCTAGTTCATGCTCTGCGTGCTAGGAGGGTCGCTAACCTTGCACGGGATCCTTGCTCTCGTTCCTAGGAGCTTCTATGATGTGAACGATATTTTTGGGGCCGACTCATTTGAGTCCAACTGCTCTGTGCCCGACTCGCAGCTGATCAAGAGGATCGTTTCTCAAGTGGAGTTCTACTTGTCAGATGAGAACCTCGCCAAGGATGCCTTCCTCCTGAAGCATGTCCAGAAGAACAAGATGGGTTTTGTGAGCATCAAACTACTGACCTCTTTCAAGAAGGTGGGTAGAGCCTGGCACGCGCAGGAAGAGGTCCAAAGGTAAAGGGAAGATAGTCCTAGGCCTAAATATCAAAGCCAGTTATGAGCAACCAAGTCAATATATTGATGCCTTGTGCAGTCCCCACAGTGCATCTTGCCCAGCTCTGCCCAAGCTTGCAAGAGGGCTGGGGTTAAACTGGGTTGCCTCGCCTCTACCCTGCCCCTCCAGACCGATACCGGGCTCCTCTCCCATCTCTAACTAACCATCTTAAGTTGCTGGTTGCTATTAACTGATTGCTACCATAGTGTGGGGGTAGGTGGAAGTGAATGGTTTGCAAAGTACTTCAGGATTTTTCCAGATGACGGTGCCTATGCAGATATTGCAACTTTTTTGAAAATTTGTTATCAAAAAAGGCCCCTTCATAGACTTCAAAGAAGAGAAACAGCCTAGGAAAGAAGTAACTTTGGGGGGGGGGAGTTTGTTTTTGGTTTTTTGGGTTTTTTTGTTTGTTTTTTTTTCTCCCCCCCCCTTCCAGGAATCATTGTTTTGTTTGTTTTTTATTTTATTTTTTATTTTATTTTATTTATTTATTTAATCAACCTTTCAAATGTCCTAGGCACCTCCTTGGTAGCTTAGCTTTAATTGTAGGGTAATGCTTGTCCAAATGCAAGGTTAAATAGCCAGATTTAACCTGCCCTTTTATGGCAGTCTCGCTGGTCCACCTCTAGCTCCATTCCACCCACACCCCCAAGTCTCTGTAACTTGAAACAAAGCTATACGAAGTCTGAGATCTCGGTTTATTCCCGGCCGGTCTGTTCTTGGCGCCCTGCTTTATCTAGGGCCCGGGGTTGTATTGGGCGGTGTCAGTGGCCACTTCTCTCCTGCGGTCACTAAAGGCACACGAGCCCCTTGGTAAAGCATGCTCCACGTGCCAGCTTGTGTGCACTGGAGTTCCTAGTGTGAGGAAGAGGAGGGGAGAAGGCCACGCTCTCCGTGGGTTGAGCTGATCAGGGCCTCTGACCCGTGCAGGTGTCTATCCAGGCACCTCCTTGTTCTTGGCGATACTTGAAGGAAAATGATGCTTACCTTCTCATGCAACAGGTGAAATACCTCACCCGAGACTGGCGGCTGACTCTGTATGCCCTGCATTTCTCGGAGCTCCTAGAAGTGAATGAGGAAGGGACCAAGGTGAGGCGGAGAAACCCCATCCCAGAGTCTCTCTTGAGCATCCCACCGAGCAAGCTGCTCCTGGCCTGGAACCGCCTGCCCCACGAGCAAGCCCTGTCCCTGCCGCTCCAAAAGAGCTTCATCGAGACCATCACCAAGATGTTCAGCCCGTTTGGTGCCATCACCTCCATCCGCATCCTGCGGCCCGGCAAGAAACTGCCGTCGGACGTGAAGAAGTATGCCTTCCGCTACCCCGAGCTGCTGACCAAGTGCTGCGCCTTGGTGGAGTACGAGAGCCTGGAGAACGCCAGGAAGGCCTACGAGGAGCTGAACCACAGCCAGGGCTCGCTGGGCATCAAGGTGGTCCGTCTCTCGGGGAAAGGCTCCAAGAAGAAGAGCGGGGCTGAGCAAGAGGAGGCGGAGGAGGTGGAGCTGGCCGGCAAGCCAGGCTGGAAGCCGCAGGCATCGCCAGCATCGGAGAAGATGCCGTGTAGCGCGGGAGACTCCTTCTTCTGCAGCTCCTCCGAGTCCGACGGCACGCCGACTTCCCCTCCTGGCCTGATGCAGCAGTATCTCTCTTCTCCGGCGTGGGCCGCCAGCGGCCTCTGCAGCTTGGGGGCGAGCTTCAAACCCTGCTTCTTCAGCACCCCGTACTCCAGCCCTCTTCTCTCCGGTAAAGCCCTCCAGTGCCCTTCAGCCCTGGCTGCCGAGCTGGGGAACGGAGGACCGTCCAGCCTGAGCACGAGCGCAAGCCCCGAGTACCACCGATTTTCTGACTCCTGCTGGGACAGCGGGATCGGGTCTGGCAGCTCGTGGGTGCAGCGGCGACGCGCGGCGGCCCAGAGCCCGCCGCCGGAAACCAAACCGCTGCTCTGCAGCCCTCTGGCAGCGAGAAAGGTGCCCGATTCCTTCGGCCTTCGACCGGGAGTGATCCGCCTGCCCCACGGGCCGGATGGGACCAAAGGCTTCTACAGCAGCATCGGGCGAGGGAAGCTGGTCCTGAGGCACTAATGCTACCGCTGCGACTTCTCTCAAGTAACGTAACCTTCCTAAATTTTTTTTATTTTATTTTATTTTTTTCTGCCCCCACCCACCCTCGTGGAGCATTTTGATTATCTGCTAATGATGTAAGTGCAGCCACTTAAGAAGCTGGAGTGTGAAGTCTTGGCAACTTAGGGATTAAGAGGAGCTTGCAGCGAGTCGGCTGGCAAGGTGAGATGCTGAGGCTGATGTATCGAGCCACCATGGCCAGCCAGCGTGGCTGCTTCTGTCTCGGGGCTGTCTAGTATCTAGACACCTTCCAAAATATCCCAGCTCTAGCTGAGACTGGTGACGGCTTGGGGCCCAGAGTGAACTGTAACGCTTGGCTAGTAACTGCGGACGTATCTCAACCTGCACCTATTGCAAGCAAGACTCAGTGGCTTGTTCCTCTGTGCGATCCAATAACGTTGCCTTCGGTGCTCTGAGCAATGTGTCACGTTGGGGGTTTCCACCCCGCTGGTTCTTGATCTTCGGCTTGTGCGACCAGGCCGGAGGAGGCGGTAACGGTGCTGCAGAGCTGTAGCAGTAGGTTGTTTCTTGTGGGGGTGGGGTGGGACTTGTCTGTGATTTGGCAAAAGAGGTTATGGAGATCAAATGTTAAAATGATCAATAAAGAGAGTGGAAGTGTTCCAGGCACATGTGGTAGCACTCCAGCTGTTGCTTCCTCATTGAACACTTCTTTCACAAGAGCCCTCTCTGGAGCTGCAAGCCATTTTATTCTCCTGGGTCGTGTGTGGTGGGAGGTGTGTGCGCGTGCGTGTGCATGTCTGGCTCATGGTACCAATAAAACTGATTGTGATCTGATACCTGCACATTTGGATGTAGGAGAAACTTCTTCCTCAGTGACCTGAGGCCTCTGACATGCCGAGCGTACCAGTCTCAGTCCATCCAGCTAACACCTGACAAGTTTGGGATGAGAAGGGGAAACTTTTTTCTTTCTCCTCCAGCCTCTCTCCCCATCTCCAGACACCCCATGCATTCAATTCAAATCGGTTTGATTGGATTAATGGGAAGTGCGAGTCCCTGGGTTAGTTGAAACTTTTAATGAGAACAATCAATACTTTCTTTGATCAGCTCTGCTCAAACACTGAAGGCCATGGTTGTATTATAGCAACACAGTGCAGGTTTTCCAGGACTGTCCTGGACTTCTGGTTTCCCCAAAGCAAGACTTTCATCCCAAACTTGAAAAGCTGATCTGGGATGATTGCTGGGTCCCCTTCTGCTGTATCTATGTAGATGTAGACCCCTACCTACCTGCCTGGCACATCTACAAGGGGAATGTGGCTGTGCTGCTTTTGCACTGGGAAGCAGCTACTGTCTACCTCTGGTTAGCTTAGTGGTGTCCAGGCCAGCTCCTACACCTAGCCTCTGTGCCAAATGCACGTGGCAGTGTGTGTGGGCACAGCACTGGGGATCACAACTGCTGCTTCCTACTCTCAAAAAGAAATGAGTCTTTGAAACATTGGTGTACAGCTTAAAATGATTTTAGCACTCTAAAATGTATTTGTGGACTTAGGACTGTAGCTGAGCGGGTCCTAGGGTGGAGCTCTGTCTGCTGGCTGCTCTGGGAAGAAGAGGGGGGCCTAAACTGCTGCTTGCTCCATGGAAGATGCCCCTTGCCACCCCTTTAAACCAGCTGCGGTTGGCTTTCACACCCTTTGCACATTGCAACTGCGGTGGCATCGGATGGATGGACTCTGCGTTCAGCGGGGAGCAAGGGCCCGGGTTGTGGAGGGCTTCTCGGACCTTAGATTTTGCCTGGAAACCAGTCTTGGGGTGATTTCTTTGCACAGCAATTTCCAAGAGTGGAGGAAGGGCCAGCTGTGTGGTCTCTCTGAGCCAGAGGCTGGTCTCCAGCAGCACCCAGTTCTCGATGCTTTAGAGGAAAGTGCAGGGGGTGGGGGGACTAGTTTCTTTAACTCCTGAGGCTGCATTAAAAGAAGAATTGGGTGGGTGGGGGCTTTCTCCCCAGCTGGAACCACCTCCCTGCACCCCCAACTCGCACAGCAGCCGGAGGGATCTGCAATGAGATGTCACCTCCAGCCCTTCCACTTCCAAAAAGCAGCCGGAGTGGCTCGGATCCAGAGAAGACTACAGCTACTCCCATGGTTGTCATGGGAGCTACATGATGCTGAGCTCAGTCATGACAGTCCCTGGCTGACCTATAATCCTTGGGGACTCCTATGGCTGCGGGTAGGAGCAGATCAGTCGTCGCTCCTGGGCCATTAGCTGGTGCAGCTAGTGCCAGCCCCAGGCTGCATCCTCTTACACCTGCAGAGGTGGCTGCAAGCAGGACCCCGCTGCCTCCTGGAGCCTTTTTCAGGTGGAAGCAGCTGCTGCTTCTGCCCACCCGGTTCCCCCCTCTGTGCCGCACAGCAACAGCAAGAAGGGATATTTCCTCCTAGCTGCCCTCTCTGGACATAGGCGCCTGGCTCAGCATTGCGGTCCTGGGGCCTCGTTGTCTGCCCGGGACCGATCTTGTGAAACTTCAGACTGGCTTTGTCCTAATCTGGGGTCTGTGGGTGAGCGGGATGTAGACAGCAGCACAGAGGCGGTGCTGTGGGGGAAGTCACAGGCTCCAGATGGTAATTCGGCTCCTGCAGCTTGGGGCAGTGGGGTTTATACCTTTCCTGCCAAGCTCCTCTAGCGGGCAGAGTTCAAACTACTGGGCAGAGAGCCTCAATCCTCGCATGCTCTGGGACTGCACGACCTTGATCGCTGCTTTACTGCCAAGACCCGGCTGTCACTCCTGTTACAGGCCCAGCTGGGTGCTCCACTCCCAGGCTTTCCTGGCTTGCTGGACCTGGTCACTCCTGGCGGTGCTCGGGGGAACAGGGACTCCCCCAGTGCCTGCTGATCCCCCCTGACCAGTTTATAACAGGCCACGAGATCCCCCTCAGCCTTCTCTTGTGGAGGCTGAACAGGTTCAGGGCCCGCAGCCTCTCCTCATAGGGCCTGCCCTGTTGCCCCCTGACCATGCGAGTGGCCTCCTCTGGACCCTCTCCATGCTGTCCACATCCCTCCTGAAGTGCGGCGCCCAGAGCTGGACGCAGTCCTCCAGCTGCGGCCTGACCAGTGCTGCACAGAGGGGGAGGATCACCTCCCTGGACCTGCTCGAGATGCATCTGTGGATGCACGACAAGGTGCGGGTGGCCTTCCTGACCCCCCTGCTGTCGGCCCATGTTCATCTTGGAGTCAGTGATGACTCCGAAATCCTTTTCTGCCTCTGTGCTGACGAGAAGGGAGTTCCCCAGCCTGTAGTGTGGTGCTGGCTCTTCCTCCCCAGGTGCAGCACCTTGCATTTGTCGGTGCCGAATCCCATCCTATTCTCATCTGCCCACCCCTGTAACCTGTCTAGGTCCAATTGCACCCTGTTCCTTCCTTCTAGCGTGCCCACATCCCCCCACATCTTAGTGTCATGGGCAAATTTGAACAGGTGCTTTTTACCCCCTTGTCCAAGTCACTGATGAAGATGTTGAACAGTGCGGGCCCGAGGACCGAGCCCTGGGGGACCCCACTGCCCACGTCCCTCCAGGTCAAAAATGACCCACCACCGCTCTCTGGGTGCGGCCCTCCAGCCAGTTGGCGACACATCTGACTATGCGGGTGTCGACGCCACAGCCCCCAGTTCTTTAATGAGAATGGGGTGAGAGAGTGTCGAAGGCCTTCCGAAAGTCCGGGAAGACTATATTCTAGGACAGGACTGTCCAGCTAGTGGTCTGTGGGCATACTGAGCCCCCAAGGATTAATCTGAGGCCTTCCAGGCTCCCAGTCTTGGTGCCAGTCCCTCCAATGCTCTTCTGCTGCTCCTGCCAGTCTCCAGCCTCCCTCCTTCAGCTTTTGCTGCCTGCCCCACCCTTGGCAGAGGGGAAGGGTGGCACAGTGCAGCCTGCAGGGCCAAGCAGCCCATAGCCAGGGGTCTCCATGCTGTATATTGGGTGAGGGGGAGGCGGAGAGGGCAATGTGGGATGGAGGCCACACCGCATGCAGCTGGGGTGAGGAATTGTGGCCCCCAGAAGACAGACGAGCATGAATAACTCAGGCCATGTTGGCCAACTGCACCATCTATAAATCCCTGTGAACGGCTGATTTGGGACTCGGCATTTAACTCCCCTACATGCTTGGCTGTTGCATCCGCTTGGTCCTTTCTACACCATGTTCCCCTGTGTTGCACCCTGAGCTTGGCCCTTGCAATTCTCTCGCAGACGCGGAGTATTTCCAAACAGATCGCTTTTAATGGGAGAATAAAAGGAATGTCCGTTCTGATCAAGTCATTCATTGCAGTCAGCGGGCCTACCCCAGCCCAGGATTGCTTCTGTATAGTCCGAGGGAAGGTGCCAGTCAGACAGCTGGCATGGGGCAGTCCTGCCCCTGGGCCATGCAGCTCTCCTGGGCAGAAGAAGCTTTGCATTTGCTGGCTCTGTGTTTGCCTTTCTTCGCAGATGGGTTACTTCGCTTCTTTTTCCTCTGGGGCTCCTGCAGGCCATCCTGCAGCGATGCACAGTTTTGGGGAGCTGGTAGCACCCGTCCTAACTCCCACTTTGGTTCCTCATCATTGGTTTTGATGTCATAGAAATAATCTAGGCTTGCCACTGTGGTTAAAATCTCTGGCACGCTGTAGGCACAGGACAGCAGCTCCTCGGGCAGCTTCAGCGAGCTTATGTCTTCACACGGGAAGCCGCAGTCTTTCCTCTTCCTCTTGCTGGGCTCGGGGGGGCCGCTCAGGTTGTCCTTGGGGACCTCGGAGTCCGAGTTAGCTGGAGAGCAACCAAAGAGTTTCATTGCATCTTCCAGCAAAACCTTCTCGGGCAGGTCAAAGGATTTTTGTGCGTCCGCCGTTTCTCTTTCTTCAGCTGCGATGCCGCCCGGTAGAGGACAGGGCGTCCCCCCTGGCACCACCTGTGCATTTTCAGCACTGGTGCTCGGAAGGGGATTTTGCTCTTCCGTGCACACGTCTGGGGTCTGAGGGTTTGCTGGGAGGTTCTGGATCACATGATTTTCTTGAAGGTCTCTCCCCTCAGCTTGGTAACCATCAAACACTTGGAAATCCAGGTGGTGACTTGGGTCAGGGTTGGTTGTCTGATTTAGCCTTTCCTCCAGGTGGTTGAGGGTGCCGACTTGGATGGCGGTCTCATTCTGGTTCAGGCCAGGCAATGTGATAAGGAGCTGGGGTAGTTTGTGGTCGCTCTTCTGAATTTGGCCTTCTTCCTGGAGATGAGGCACCTCAACGAGCTGAGAGTCGTGAAGTGGGTTGGGGACAAAATTAACTTGTTCTGTGACGCTGGTGAGGCCCTCTTGATTGAAATAAGGCATGATGTACTGGGGGTTGCTGGGGATTTGCTGATAATGCGGGTACGGGACGGTCTGTACAGGGCTCTTGAGGTATCTCTGAGCATCCAGGAGGTACGGGTTCTGCGCATTCGAGCCGCTGGGGAGCTTATAAACAGATGGCTGCACAAAATTGGTCGTTGCCCATTCTATACGGTATATCCTGGGATCGAAGAAACATCCGCAGGGAGCCATCTGGAAACCTGGGCAATAGAAATAAAAGCATCTTTTTAAGCATCCAGACCATATAAGCATCCAGCTTGACTGACCCCAGCCCTCCCAACTATGGGGCAAATGCCTAATGTAACTTGGTGTTGGTCTATTGACTTCAGTGAGGTTATGGCAGCTAAGGATCCAGTTCTGCAGTGGTGCATATCAGAGTCAAATTAGACACCGAGGTCTGGTCTACACTACATAGTTTTCCTGGCATGGCTATGGCAGCTGTGGCCCGATGATGTAGAGAAGCCCATGGTATAACCTGGTCCAGGTCTGGTGTTTCTGGTCTGCACGACCAACTTTGGCATTCAGCTGGGCATAGGGCTGGAAAATCAGAGTAGGTGCTACACCAAGTCCGGTGTTCGAGATAAAATAAGAGGGCGTAAGGGAAAGTAGGTCTCCTCCGAGGGCACCTGAAAGTTGCACTTTATAATGTTCAGCCCAACTTGCTGGGCCTGACTCTTTACTACCCACCGCTGGCACAGCCAGGACCTTCAAAGGGAGTTATGAACTTCACTCGTATGCTAAGTTCGGCCTTAATTCCTCTGCCGCGTGTCCCATACCTGCAGGCGGCGACACGAGAACGTCTTTCTCTTGACTGGGGGTCTGATACAGGTTGGACGTTCCTGAAACAGTAACACGGGAGTTCACGTCACCACCACGAGGAACTGAGACGTTACCCGGTGAACCGTTTGAAAGCGTGAGCTAATGCGAACTTCAAAGGATTAGAGAAAATGCTGGGGAAAAAGAGGAAGGCCCCAGAGAGCCACTAGCAGTAGGCTACATCCACGGGCCCAGGGGAGAAGCTTTAAAGAGGGACAGGCTAGACAGCGGAGCGGAGGATTGAACGATCGTACCTGCTGAGGTCAGGTTTTCTGGGAGGACAAATGCTGGAAGTGGCCGGTTCGCTTGGCAGTCTGGTTGGTCTAGAGATCTGGCACCGTAGGTCTCCTGTTGCTGGTAGAAGAGCTTGGGCTGCTGCATCCTCGCTCCGTCAGCTCCCTTGGCTGCGTCGAGGGCGGCCGGCTCCGGAGAGCCCTGCGGCGGCCGGGAAGTTCTGTTTTGGTGGTTACTCGGGGGGATTCCAGGTCACAGCCCAGGTTCTAAGTTCCTTCAGGCGCCGGGATGCCTCCCCCGAGCGCGGCCGGCTTGCATGGTAGGAAGCCTCAAAAGGCTTGGTCCTGGCACCGCCGCGTCCGAGGGCTGCAGCGTTGTAGGGGGCCGAGCGTTTGTCGTGAGCCGTTTCAACGGCGGCCGGCGGGGGAGCGATGGGATTCTTGCGGGGTGGCTCAGGGCTGGTGCCGTCGTCATCTTCGCTGCGGAGCGCGCGCGGCACCGTGTATCCTGCTCGGCATAAACCAAATACGTTGTTTCGTAGACTGTAAGGCCGGAAGGGACCTTGGAAGGTCAAGGCAGGAAAGATAACTGGGGGTCAGGCGACCCCGGCAAGGTGACCGTCCAGTCTCCTCTGTTACGAATTACGCTCTTAAAGCCACGTGCAGTTCGCTCTAGGCTGGGGCAATGATCGCGCAGAGCAAGCATCCAAAGCCAGATACAGAATCTTTATTCGCTCGAGCGAGGTGGGAAGATCTCCAGGGTAGGTGATCGCGCCACCTCTGCAGGGAGCTTATTTCACAGTCTGGATGCCCTGACTGTGAAGAAGTTTATTTAATCTTTCAATGCCTCAACTCCTTCATCAGGCATATCCTACCTCCAGCATCTCTGCCAGGTTCACCCTCCATGTGCAGCCCCCCATGAGCACCTCTCTAGCCTGCCTCTCAGCCATATTATATATCCAAGCTCATCCAATTCCCTGGGAGATCCAGAGATGCAAGGGACCCCTCAGCAGTGCCCAAACCTGCCATGCTGGGATACTTCTTCTTTGCTTCTACAAATACGTCTGAACAGAGATTCAGTGCAGGAATGCTAATTGCTGACGGGAACTTCCACGCTGCCGTCGTGTCCAAATGTAAAACCAACTCCAGTCCGATAAGTGGTGGCGTGCCCTCACACAGCAAACACATCTTCTGGACATGAGACATTATTATCAGAGCCTTTTTTGCAAATCAAGGGCAAGTTAAAGATAGCATTATAATCCCCATTTGCTGCCTTTACCAAAGCTGAAAATAGGTAACAGGATGAAAACTAAAACCGGTCCACAGCTGGATACTGGCAGTCAGGTGTAGGCACAGCACTACACTACACAGGTGTAGCAGAGATGATATCTTTTATTAGACCAACAAGATTTTTGCAAAAAAAATTCTTTAATTTTGCAAAAATCGTGTTGGTCTAATAAAAGATATCATCTCTACTACACGTCCTGATTGCCTTTTCCTCTAGACCAATTCAGCTACAACCTGGATACCTGATAAAATGATCCTGCTCATTGCTGTGCTCAGCTGAACTACGGTACCAGTGCCCTCTACTGTCCGTTGTAATGGTAGTCTCCCAGGATATCATTTCTTCCCATTCCCCCGCCTGATTCACTGCTCTGCTTCCTGCCCTATCTGCCGCTGAGATGTCTGTCCCCTGCACAATCTGCCACATGCCATGCAGAGGTTGGTCACCCCAATCTGTATTATTTTCTTTTTATACAATGCCCTTTTTGTACAATATTCTTGATCCATCAAAGACAGGATGCCCAGAGCCTGCCGCTTCACTGGCTTGCATCTTGGGCGATTTTATGTGCACCCAATCCATGTGAAATGGCCGTGCAACACAACCACTCTGATCTGGTTGCATTTTGCATCCTGCCAGGCACTTGCACTGTATTTGCGAAGCGACTGCTGGGCAGCAGGGAATCGGGTCCTCCCCCACGACTGCTTGAGGGCATGGACAGGTGCCTTCGTGGCTGTTGCCAGGGTTGGCAAGGCAGTGCAGCTAGTGGCTCTTGGGGCAAGTCTTGTCGGATACACCCTGTCCGCTTGCCCACCTGGACATTTGATTTTGATACATAGTAGAATTCAGGCTGGTTTTGGTCCCTGTGGTCCATTCTCCTGCATCTCCCCCAGGCTTGCTGTGCTACAGCATGCCTCTATAGCAATGCGATAGTAATTTTAGCGAGCATCAGCTACCACGTCTCTCTTCATCATTCCTGTTTCTCTAGGCCTACGTTTGGGATTGTTCACCTGAACACGTGGAAACCATTCCTTCTCGCTCCTGTTCTTAGGGCACTTGTCTGGCTTCCTGCTTCGGCGTCTCGTTGCTGCTGACACAGCACTCTTTGCCACAGCAAAGTGAGTTCTCACGACATAACTTTCCCTCTTGCTCAGCTCCTTGCATCTCTAGAGGATGGACATCCGCAGGCAGTGTTCCTGGATCCCATCACTCAACAGCACGGAGATAATGCAGGAAGGGAAACAGGTCCTCCCTGACCCATGGAGCACATTAGATTTTCCCTGGAAGCTGGGTCAGGCTATTATTTTAACCTGCAGCAGTATGACCCCCGGTGCTACAGGTTTGCGTCATGCTGTGACAGAGCATGTAAACGTTACCTGGCCGAGAGATGCACTGGACCCAGCCAAAAGCCTGGGTGCTGCTCCCAATATAAATGGTCCTCTTCTCCACTACAAGGCTCCCTCCCATCTGGAAATATGCTGGCAGTGCTGAATGCTGGTACCTACAGGTAGGCCTGCTTCTTCACCTGTCTATGCTGTGGCTAAATCGGGGATAAACCACTATAAGACCTACTCTGCACCAGCTGGAGCGCTACATCGAGGAGAGGGGCTGCAGGTTACCTGCTGTGTACACCTTTATGGAGACTCCATTTGCCAGCTACGTGCTTCATTGAGAGCTGCTGCCCACCTTGGATCTCCTGATGGGTAAATGTGATTCCTGATTAGACACAGCAATACTAGGCACTGAGATTCACTGAACTAGGGATCAGGTTTCAAGCAGGATCCAAACACAATTAACTCGTACTCCCTAGGTCTACGCATTAAACCCTGCCACCTCTCCATACATATTCTTGGTGTATAGTACCCATAAAGCATGCCTTGAAGAACCTCTGAACTAGGCCATGGCAGCCTAAAAGCTTGTAATTAGCTGAATCAGGACTCGCAGTAGAGAGATCTTTTTTTAGACCAACAAGATGTTTGCAAAAAAATTAATTGCAATTGCAAATGTAATTAGCCCGTAATTTTTTGAAAGGTAAGGATTTTTTGAGGTGAGAGCTTTCATTGGACCAACGGCATGGTTGGGATAAAGCTAGACAAGCTTTCAAATGCAAGACATTTTCCTTTCAGTCTCAGCATTATTTTTAAGTCTCCCTTCTTTCGGTCTGAGCATTATTTTTAAGTCTCAAGTTTTAGACTAAAAAGAAGTCTCTTATTTTTGAGTCCGTTAGCACATACCCCCAGCAGGGAAAATAGCTGGAGCTGAAGAAGCAAGCCTTGCTGCTGGCATGGCGCTCGATATAGCAAAGTGAGGTCTCACTGCATAACTTTCCCAGCTGGTGCAGCTCCTTGCATCTCCAGAGTATGGAGATGTCTGCAGGTAGCTTGAGCTTATTTAAATCGATCCCAACCATGCCACTGGGCCAGCAAAAGATACCCTCTGTGAAAATCCTTGCCTCTTGCCAATGAAGTACTGCATTTTCTTTGTCATCCCTTCCTTCTAGGCTTTACTGCCCCCACATTCAGCCCCTTGTAGCTTGGATATTATTGATCCTGATTCCTCTTCCACTCTCCTTCTGAGTTGCATTCTAGCATCTGGTTGGGGTCTTTTTTTTAATAAAAGACTATGTAGCGAGCTCTTGAAGCATCTTTCCCCCCAGAAGGAAGCCAATTAGTGATAGCTGTGAAAGCAGCAGCCCACCAGGAGCCGGCCTGAGATTCATCAACCCAATCCACAGAACCCAGCGAGTGATAACGCCCTTCAGCCTCTGCTAATCTGCTAAACGTATCTGAATCAATTTGCCTGAGATAAAAAGCCCACTGAGCCATGTGATCCCCTGGTAGAAGTGTCTAGAGTTCAGCTGCTAACACATCCACTTTTCCTTGACAAAAAGGCTGCGGATGAAGACAGTCTGGCAACCGCTTTTCTCCTATGAGTAGCTGCATTGATGTCTTCCATTCTGTGAGATGCCTCCCAAAAGGCAGGGAAGCGAAGCTCTTGGTAGTGCTTAGCACATCCCTTACACTCCTGCCACATTGCACAACACTGGAATCGATGTTCCAGGAAACCTGGGCATCCCTCTAGTCCAATGGCTCTCAACCTTTTTAGACTTGGGGCATCCCTTGGAAAATGCCAGCTTGCAGCTTGCACGTGTTTCCTCGACTACATAAAAATAATAGATCAATAATAGACGCAGCAGGTCCGAGTATTTTTAACACTCTGGTTTCCTGTTTGAAATCTCTGGGTTTCCTTGTGAATCATGTTTGCACCCCTAACAGTGCTAACATCGTGCTCACCCTCAAAGGGATCTCAAAGCACCGCACACTGCCTGGCTGAGACTGAGTGCTCCAGCCGCTCTTCAGATGGGGCCAAGATACAGCTACGGAAGAAGGAGCATGCCTGATGCCATCCAGAGAGCAGGAAAGTTGCTCCTTGGCATCATCCCTGCAGGTCGCGCTGACACGGCTTATCTCTTCTCATCCACTGAGCGTCTCACGGACGCACAGCTGAGCCCTGTGTCAAACGGAAGCACACGCAATGCCAAAAGCAAACTGCTTTCAGATGGAGCATACCCCTAGGGGAAAAGACAGGCAGAGTTAAAGGATGCCCTAGTAGGAAACGCACAGGTTCTCCATGGATGGGTTGGGAATGGATGAGGGCATGCCTGGAGGAAAGGGGCTACGGAGCTGAGTTTGTAGGGAAGTCAGTGGTTGCATTTTCAAAATGGAAGGAACAGATTTGAGGGCTTTCCCCAGGTTGTTCTGGGTGCACTTCAGCATGGGAAAAGCTGCAAACCCCTTGAATTCTGTCAACCCCCCCTCCCCCATTTCCCTCTGCTGTGAAATAGGAATGGGAGAGGCCTTCAGGCTTCATTCACCAAGTGCCTCACACGTGCTCTAAGGCTCTGGGCCTGATTCCCTGTTCACTGCAATCATTTAAACCGCAATGAAGTAGGTGTAAAACACAGCCATGCAGATCCAATGGTGTCTCATACCCACTTCACGCCACGTAAATGCTAGAGAAAGAAGGCAGGCATACTTAGGCTTTCATTTGACTATTCCTGCCCTCTTCCTCGCAGTGTCTGAAGTGAGACTGTGAACCTCTGGCAGACAACGTATTTGGGGTAAATCTGATATCTTAAATACTTGGAAAAATTCTTCTTTGCAAGCTTTTGGGTACACATGCCCATTGTCAGGCTGAGGGAGCGTGTGCAGTTGGTGTGTGCTCTGAAACGTAACATGGACGCTTGCCAGATCATGGGCAGCCCGAGAACAGTAAACCAATTTATTTAGACAACTCTGTACGACAGGGGTCGGTAGTCTACAGCCCATGGGCCAGATCAGGCCATGGACTGTATCTGGCCCAGTCAGGACAGTTGAGGCATTCAGTGGTGGGGAAATCCAGGACATAGGGTACCATGCAGTGGTGGGGGAAATGAGCTGCAAAGCAAATAGGCAGCGGCCTCTCTTAGACCAATCTGTTAATTCGGCCCGCTGTTCAGAGGCTGCCAACCCCTGCTGTGTGTGCATCTAGGACCTCATTTCACAAAGCGCTAAGCCCCCCAATTTGGGCATAAGCCACTGGAAGCTGCAAAGGCTCAGCATCCTTCGAATACACACCCAACACCATTTAATATTGATGTGTGCAGTAACTACTCTGGCTTCCAATTCTCTTCTGTGTGCGTTCATTTATACTTGTGTGAAGTGAGTGACATGCACTTGCTCATGCTTGGAGCATTTTTACACTGGCTTTGCCAATACAGGTCACATCAAGGGGGAAAGGCAATGGTAAAACGATAGGCAGGTACTGAATTCTGACTTGCGCACAGTAAACAAGGATCTGTGGAGAGCGATTGCAGTTGTGCAACTGCTGTGGCATTTGATCCTTTGAGTGGGATTTTCTGAAGCACGGAGATGCACAAGCCTTGACAACCAACAGGACTTAGGCACCTAAATTACTTGCAAGCAATTTGGGAAAGAAGCTGTCTTCTGGTTCAACATGGCATAAGAAGGTCATTAAATCCTGAATGTAACGGCCACTACAACAGGCCCATTTCTATTCATCCCTACCTCTGGGCAGAGGAGAATGGGTTTTTTTTAAAAGTTTGTTAGGATGTAAAAATACACTCTTAAACAACAGATCTCTGTGTGGGGAACTGATGAACCAGAATCAGTTTCTCTTAGTCTCATTGTTATTAGTCCTAGACAGGGGAAAATGAACTAGTTCCTGGTTGCTGTTCAGCCATCATTGATAGATGTTTGAATTTCAGCTCCAGCATCTTTCCTGTTGCAGCCAGAGGCATTTGCGATAGTTGTGTTGTGCCGGGACATGCGTGCAGTGTATTTGCTCGAGTCTGATATTAGTTTGACAAACTGGAAGAAAACCTCTGATGAGATTAGCCTGGGAAGGTCACAGAGGGTTTGTTACTCCAAGTGCCAATCTCAGACTACTTCAGCCCTTTTGGAACTGCTTTCTCTTGCAGTAAAATGTAAATTCCCTCATCACTTCATTAAGAACCTAATTTCAATGCAAAATAATTTTGAGAGACCTAATTCTCCCCCTGCCCACCACAGGGTTTCATATATACTCTCTTAAACATTGGGCCTAACTCTATGAATGTGCAGACTGCCAGGCTTCATTTGGATTCAGGTGCTCTACACTTTGCAAAGTTAGCCCTATGGATCACTGCATCTTTGTCCTACTGCAGGTGGCTTTTTGGAATATGGATACATTGGTGCTATTGGCAAAGACTTTGGCAAATGGTCAACCCTTGCTGCATAAACACTAACACGAGATGCACGCGGAAATGCTCCAGAAAATTCAAGTTGTGAACTGAGGAAAGCTCCTGCCCAAAAGGTACTTTATTATTCAGCAAAGGTCAGGAGAAGCCTTCAATGACAGTGTAAAAAGCTATGCAGGAAGGAAAAAACAGTGTACAACAGTGGTTCTCTCTCTCTTTTTTTAAAGAGGGTTCAAGGCACCCCCTAGTTAGACTCAAGTACAGCCTTGGAAAACTCTAGCTCTTACTTATTTCTTGACTACGGAAAAATAACAGACCAATTCTTTTGTTGCAAAGATCTCAAAGCCCAGAACTTTGTTGATACTATGGATCCCTATTGGCAATCTCTGGGTTTACCATCTGAATCATGTGCAGGTGTTTCCACACTAGCAGCCAGAGAGACTCATAGACATTAGGGCCGGAAGGGCCCTCATGAGATCATTAGGTCCAGCCCCTTCCCCAGGGGCAGGAAGTCAGCTGGGGTCAGATTACCCCAGCAAGATAAGCATCCAAGTGTTTCTTAAAGGTATCCAGAGTAGGTGCTTGGGCCACCTCTGGGGGGAGGCTATTCCAGATGCTGGAGACTAGGATGGTAAAGAAATGTCTCCTTGCATCCAGTCTAAAACAGTCTTCCAGCAGTTTGTGACTGTTAGACCTTGCCTTCCTTTGGGACACCCTGGTGAACAAATGTTCTCCCAGTTCCTGATGCACACCCTTTAAATACTTTATATAAAAAGTACAGTCCTAATATTGCATGGCAACCCCTGGCACCCTTATAAAGGATCTTATGGCATGGAAATTCACTGGCTTAAAGTTCAGGGCACTATCTTAAGACTAAAGTGACACAGGTTCTCTTCCCTCCTAAACTATACACCCCCAATGTGTCCTTGTTCAAGTCACTTAGTTTCTCTGTGCCTCAGATCCTCACCCATGAAATGGGGATAGTATTGCTCAAGCTCATAGGTGCATTATGAGGACAATACAATAAAGACTATAGGGCAGCATTTCTCAACCCGTGCGTCACAACACAGAAGTTGGTCACAAGAATATATGAAAGGGTCATGAACCAACATTAAAAATGCATTCTCCTTTAAAGGAGAAAAATATAGGAAACTGTGGCTTTTCCCTTGCAGGCTGGCAGAATTTCAGCCTTGGCCCACACACTGTGGGGCTGGGGCACTGGGTCAGGAGTGAGGGGCACTGGACTGGCCACCAATAAATGGGTCCTGGTACAAAAAAAAGGTTGAGAACCGCTGCTATAGGGAACATTATTGTGATAGAGGATGTAGAAGTATCTTGGATTAGCTAGAACTGAGATGTTGGTAATAGGCTGCTCAAGGACCAGAGCTAGCAATATTCTGGTATCCGTCCCCAACTGCAAGGCTACATGCAGACAACGCATCAAAACTGCAAATAAGTAAGTAAAAGAATAAAAAGACCCATAACATTTTATTTGGTTCCCAAGCACAGCAGGGTCATCTGTATCTCACCAGAGCACTTTATAGTCTTCTTTTGATCTGCTGATTTAAGGATTTCCTGGTCAGTACTATCTGTAAGAATTCGCCTTGTGCTTGGGTAGGAAGGTGAAGTTTGTAGGAACAGGTCCCAAGAGCATCTCACTGCAACAAAGCAAGAGATTGGTATTCATTCGTACTCTGATCCTCACACTACCTCCCGCCGACACCCCTCCTCCAGTCCAAGCTGTGCCGCTCTTCAGGGTATGAACTTCAGCCAAGGTTTTCCCACTTGGTGTCTAGTAATTCAACTCCCACAGACCCGCAGTGGGAATGAGGAGCCTAAATTAAATTTCTGCTCTTAAAAATATCCTCCCCTGCCTAGCCTACTGCTTAGCTGAGAACAAGCAGCCTGTGGCTCAGCATATCAAGGGCCACATGCCTAACTGATGTCAAATAATACAGCTGTACTGAAGTCAGTGGGGCAATGGAGGTTTCCATAAGCTAAGGATCTGGTCTATCAATCCTAATATAGTTCATATCTCAAAACTCAAATTATATTTAAGGTTGGATAGCATATTTGCTTTTATTGTGTTTTTGTGCCTTTATGCACAATTCCTGGATGCTACTGTTTTCTCAATGTGATTTCATTACTCTTTTCCATTCCAAGACATCTAAGTAGGGAGTCCCACTAGAACAAGCAACAGCACACAAGCAAACTTTACATGCGTTGCATAAATATGCAGCTACTGGAGCACAGAACAAATAATGCACACTTCTACAACTGCCTTTCTGGAAACAGATCGGTGCTTCTCTAAATCTTATTCTTTTAAAGCGAAAAAAAACTTTAAAAAGTTTTATATCTACAGTGAAAAGCACAGAACTGAGGTTTCTGAACCCTGAAGCCAAATAATCTCTGCTTGGAAAATGCCATTTTGAAAACGTGGCTGAAATGTAGGTGCAAGACAGGTGTTTTCAATACCAATAGAGCAGACACAGATTAGCAAAATCAGAGAAGGCTGCAGTCATGCTTTATTTCTGCTAACCTCCTCCATATCCCTGAGATGGAAAATAGTAGCTGGAATTTCCACCTAAGCTGAGGCTAGCTAAATACCTGCAGAGTAATTGTCTGAACAATGATGACTTTTTGGATGCCATGAAAAATGTTTCCTGCATTCCATAGCATTAACTCAGGAAATATGTAGTGTTGAGGGAGGAAAAGTCAGCCAGCCCCTCCAGTCTATTAGATTGGAAGCTCTTTGGGATAGGACCCATTTTTGTTTTGTTCAGTCTGCACAGGGCCAGGCACTGTGGGAGCCCAGTCCATGCCTGGAGCTTTTGGAGGTTACTGCTGTACAAATGTATCGCGAATACTGTGGAATATCAGACCTCAAGGCATCACGTTATGTTTTCCTACCCCTGTCCACCTCTCAAACAATAACTGGTTACCAAGTGTTATCAGAAAGACCAATTCCTTTTAGGTTTCAATAGACATACACATATGTGATCTACAAAGGCATCCGTGGACAGATACCAACAGTGGGAGGATCATATGGCACTACCAGGTTTAACCAAGAAGCAAGGGACTGCATAAATCTTCATAGTTTACATGCTCGAAAAACAGATTACGTTTCCGCCACTGAGTTGGAAAAACAGAATCAACTCTTTAAAATGTGAAGTTCTATGAACCCTCCACACTGAAATAAGATGGTTCTAGTTCTAAAGGTGCACACAAGCAGATACTGAGATTTAGCAGAGTCCAGTATTTGAACATTAAGCTGTGGGGAGGTAACAGCTGTGACCATATGCATGCTTTGTGGCAAATGATGTCAGACATTTACCTTATTTTAACCCAGTCATCCACATTTTGGCTTGCCATTAATGTCTCCAGATAGTCTCTCCCCATATAGTAAGGCGGTCGCTCGTTGATTTTCTGAGGTAGATATTCTAATAAGCCAGTTGGAATGTACCTTATGATGAAAACAGATGCAGTGAATGTCGCCACATTTTATTAGTCTTCAAAATACAGCAGATGCAGAGGCCAAGCAAGAAAAAGCTCTTTACTACCCAAGGTCTCAGAAAGCAAATTACCTGCACAAGAATGACAGCCATTCCAGCATGAACTTCCTGGTTTTCTCCACTCCCTGGGTGTCCGAGCCCCAGTGTTCAAGGCCATAATTGGTGAAGTTTTTGAGAATATCAAACCTTTCACTGGAAGAGATGTCCCAGTGTCTTTGTTCCTTGATTTCAGTGAAAATCCAGGGTTTGATCAAAGCCCCTCTGTGATAAGACAAGATGCTCAGATCAAACAGAAAAATGGTTGTAACCAAAGACAACATGTTGGTTTTGCTATGAAGAGAAACCAGGGCGGTTTTTTGTTGGTATCTTTTATTGGAACAACTGTCTTGAGGTGGCAAATTGCAGTATTTTCTACGCTGTTGTGCATCTCTTATTGGACCAACTTGCCTATAACAAGAAAACCTTGGTTCTTACATAGACCTGGGAGCATCCTGGGTATAAACACCACTCAAATCTTGCTATAAAATGTAACTTCAGAAACAGGCTTTTATGTTTGAGACAAAGATGACTGTCACCACAAAACAGTGAATCCATCACCACAAAACAGTGAATCCGTCTTCCCCCGACTCACTGAGAAAACCTCTAGCAAAAGCAGCTTTCCTATGAAGTGCATACTATGAAAGAGGGCAAGAACAATTCTGCTAGTCTCGTTTTCACCTGGCTGTATTTTTAGGGCTTGATTATATATCCTTGTAGGAACAATTCCCCTTGATTTCACTGGAAGTTACACATCCGGGAATAATTTAGTCCTGATTATTGTTCTTCTTCTACCTCCAGCCAGCTTTTCTTGGCCCTTTCTCTGCATTCAGGGATCTACCTAGAACCAAGGCAGAACAAGCAGCTATCAGGTCCCGGCATCTCTTTAAAAAATGGACCTGCACACACCGTACACTTGAGATCAAGGACAACGGGAGCTTAACACATGCTTAGTGGTAGTGAGCAAATAAGTGCTTTATGGCAGAGCTCCTGCATGCAACACAGAGGCAGCGAAAACGTACTTCTACCTAGGTAGACTCTCTTTCTACAAGGGGAGGTAGGGACTAGCCATTTATCACAAAGGAAACACATGGTTTAACTGGGAGATCCAGGCTTTATCCCCAACTCTCAGATCATTTTCAGATACTGCTGACACTGAACAGAGCAAAGCTATTGCTCAATCATGAGTGCACCTCTTTTAAAAGCTTCTTCAGTTGGAAACCATTTTAGGTCCTTTCACACATATCAGACTCTAAATAAGTTTAAAAATAAAACAGCCCTGCCAAGAGCAAACCCACATTATCAGTGCTTCTTTCGACTTTTATTTCTGCTTCAATGCAGCTTAGAGACATAAGAATAAATCAGAAATATAACCACTTGCCTTGCGATCATAATTCCCGAAACTCCAGTCTGCATGGCTTGATTAGCATCTTCGTAAGATAAAATATCACCATTTCCTGCGTCAGGCAGGGAAAGAAACCAGGTCAGAGTAACAAACAAGTCAGAATGAGTTAATCCAGGCAAAGGATAGAATTTAAAACTGCCATATGCTCTGACAAGTGATCCCGTAAGATAGTCTCAAGGGTTCCCTGTTTATAGCCCCTCTTGTTTTGCCTTTTCAAATAAAGAGATGTTGTTTTTCTAACTGTCAGCCCTAAAAGTTTGACCACAGTGTGGCTGATAGCTTCTTTCTGACTTGTGTTCTCCAAATGAGCACATCATTGGTCATATTCTGCCACTATCAACCTTCAAATTCTATCCTGTTAACACCTGTTCAGCCTCATGCTACCCTGGAGTTCAACAATAACTACATTGATAATGCATTAAAAAAAAAAGGGTATGGGCTCTCCTGCCTCTCCGAAGCCAATATAGCTACAGTGTTTTTCTCAAAGTCCATAACTGACCTAGCATGAGCACAGGGGGCTGGGCAGCATATTTATCTCTGTCCATTCACTGAGCTGAGAGCGGCAAAATAAAAGTGGGGGGAATGAACCTGTTGGGTAAGAGGGACTCATTCTGTAGCCCAGAATTATATTCAGAACCATGGGGCCAGCTACTAATATCAGCTGACAGTACTCCACCTTGGGACAGCACTTCATGGGTTTGTCATTACTTGTCTTGTTACTTTAGGTTTACCCATTGACTGTTTGTGTTCAGGTCTCTTAACATTTTAACTCCACAAATCACATTTCACAGAAAAAAGTATACTAAATCAGCAAAGCAACCTACCAAATAGAGGCATTGGGCTGGCTATTTTAGCACATTCTGCTATGTACTCCCAGTCTGCAACCTTTGTGTAACGCTGTTCTCTAGATCGTCCATGAAGCTGAAAGAAGAAAAAAGACAGAGTTAGTACCTCTCCAAGCATCTAAGATGAAACAGAAGCAGAAGACAAGCAACTACAAGCGACAGACTGTACACAAGACAACAAATTCAGGGGACACAGGAGTGAAAGACCCGGCTAGATAAAGCCTTGGCTGGGATGTAGTTGGGGCTGGTCCTGCTCAAGCAGGGGGCTGGACTAGATGTAACCTCCTGAGGTCCCTTCCAACCCTCATTTTCTATGATTCTATGAAATGCTACAATAACAGAGAGCATAATTAACCTCCAGATCTCCAAGCTGCAGTGAACTGCAAAGAACTGGTTATCAGAACTGAAGAAAGATGAATGCTTTACAGACAAGTGCAGTATTTCAGCTGTATGCAAACTACAGGGGTTATCAGCATGGACAGAGATCAGGATGTTGATAACTATGATGTGCCCAGCTCTGTTCTCTCCCCCCAGCAACAAAGCTTTGCTCAAAGGGCTGGGTTCATGCCCCTATCTCAAGCATTACCAAAAGGACTGTTACTGGTTGTTATGCCTCTCAAGGGCCACAGATAAGCAAAGAACCACAGATACAATTTTAATCCCCTGACATCACCCACAGCAAGGTTCCTGTACCGTAACCATGGAAGCTCCCCACTCCCGGAGGTTGGGGATTACTTTGTGAGCCAGGTTGACTTTTTCTTGCACACCAGTCCTTATCTTCACAGTCAGAGGAACATCCAGTACCTGTGGAGACAATGCAGTGAAGCAAAACCAGACAGAAGAGCCTTGTGGAAAGGAGCAAGTTTCTGAACTAGACATGACATTTACTCACCGAGTTCATCCCTCTGACAATCTGTTCAAACTTGTTGGAACGGGTCATTAAGGCACAACCACCTCCCTGCGGGATAAAATAGGCACTATCATAAATCTTTCACCTAATCAAAGAGCATTGGTGGAACCTGCCACACAAATGCTTTTTCCTTACAACAAACAGAAAACTGGAGGTGCTTCCATCTTAAAGAGTCATTACGATCCAAACACTGCACCTTTTCCTTCAGAAGATCTGCCCTAACTGTGAAAGTCCAGGACATACAGTCTGTGGATGTCACTACAGGACTTGCCACTGTGCCTAACTACTACTTAGGCTTTTTACACGGTTAATGGGATGACAGTCTATGCTCTGTTAGACTGAGGTCAGACTGGGTGATCTCAATACCTCCTTGTGGGTGCATTACTTAAAGACCTCTCAAATTAGAGAGGTTTAGACTAGACATTAGAAGGCACTACTTCACAGTCAGGGCGGCTAAGATCTGGACGCAACTTCCAAGGGAAGTGGTGATGGCTCCTACCCTGGGGATCTTTAAGAGGACACTTGACGTTTACCTGGCTAGGGTCATTTGAGCCCAGTTTTCTCTCCTGCTGACGGCAGGGGATTGGACTACAAGATCTACAAGGTCCCTTCTGACCCTATATCTATGAAATGGGATCCAGCTATAAAAATCAGTAAAAGGTTTTTCAGGAGACAAAGCTTGACTTTTCGATCCCAGGTTAACCAAAAAGCCACTGAACTGCTTGTTAAAACAAGCAGATTTGGTTTGAAATCACTGCATCTTCCTGTAGGAATAGAGGAAGCAAAAAACTAAGTAGTTTTCTTAAGACAAAGATCCATTTATGGAAGGAATCACATGACCTAGTTGCCTGTGATAAGAGGCCTTGGACTCAATCACCCAACAGGTCCCCTTCACTCCTTTGTTACTAGACAGACCCTGGAATAGGGAGGGTTAAACTCTAGTTATAGGTATGATAGTCCTCAGATTCAATAAGAAAGAGCAGCCTTTATGCTATGCTGGAAACAGATCAGGTATTGGGAGGTAGAGCAGCGAAACATCCATTCAGGGAGATGGTGGATTCTGCTCAACTCATTACCTTTTTATACACCAGATCAATTGGGCAGCCAACATTGATGTCTACAAAATCCACCTCAATATTCTGATTTAGGAGCTCTGCACATCTTGTCATGGTATCAGGAAATGCACCCTCCAGCTGCAAAGGCAAGACAGGACGGAAATCAGCCGAGGCAGATGACTTCCCTACAAGAAATGCCCGAGTCTCAGCTCAAAGACAAGGGCACTTGGGTGATGTCTCTCCAAGTAAAACATGAGATTTGTACCCAGTTTTCCTCATTACTGAAACAGCCATCCTGACCTGCACTCCAAAGAGGTCTTCCGTGCAATGCCGCTTCAAGAGAGCCCATTCAGATGACTGGCCTTGAAGCAAGTTTGTGCACACAGCCATTTCTCCACAAGTGACATCTGCTCCAAAGCGCTTGCATATTCTCCGGAAAGGGAGATTACCGCACTGAGGGCCAGCCCAAGAGGAGAGAGTGAGAAAAACGATCTGTGCAGTTTTCATGCAGAACCATCTGTATGACACCTGTGCCCCAATTCCTTACCAGTGCCAAACACACCCGTTATGTCAGAACCAGCCTACATACCGTGGTTAAGGGAGCCAGGTAGAGTTTGCCTTGGATACCCAACTGGAAAACAAAGAAAGGGAAAGAGCATTTTAGAGCTTTCCAGAGGGAGGGTTATTGTCCTTAGTGTAACAGCATCTGCACACATTTTCTCTCCTAAGAGTAATCTGCAGTCAAGTTCAGAAAGGCAGAATTTACGGCACTTGCAGAAGAGCAATTCTACACTAGCAAATACCCATAAGGAACCCTCCCATTGTCCCAACAGCATGAGGGGACCTGTAAAGTATTTATTACTAACTGCAAAACCTTACAACTCTTAGAAATCCAACTAGTCAACTCCCTGAGCCTGTGAGAGATGCAAAACAGGATCAAAGGGAAGATGGATAGGGACAGGCAGGAGAGGAATGCACAGTGCACGTGTACTGGTAACATCCTACTCTTACCCACAGCCTGGAGACCTAGGGGTTTACTCTGTGTATGGACAATCATGCACACACAGAAGGCAAGCCTCAAACCTGAGATCCAGGAGCTGTCTAATCATGGCGGACAGCATTAAACAATTGGATCCAGTTGTGTGCAGCAGCACTATCCCCTTGCAAAGGGTGTGTGATACCCACCTCGACTATAAGATGACCCCACAAGTGAAAAAAAATGCCTTTGAGCTCCCATTTAAACATGGATTTGGACAGACTTCTCCACCCATTGGCCAAAGGAACAAAGCCTAGTGTCTGTCTATGCAGAAAATAGACAGGGTGCCCCACCCCAAGGCCATGCACAGCAGGTATACGGCAGCCTCTTTTTACACACCAATGGAAAAAAAATAAATAATCAGTCCTGCCCCATCACTTCTCTTCGCACACTTCTCCCTTTCCCAGGCATACAGGAGACCCCCCCCCCCCCCAACTGCTCTGTTCCTCTCCAACAATATTTGTGGGTCTATTCAGTTAGCGCCCCTCCTAGAAATACAGCCATGCTGACTAGGTGGCTCTTCGTCCTGCCTGACTCCTCCATCTTCTTGGGAAAGGCACCTATGGCTCCTCAATGCACTCACTCAGCCAAGATTCCTACACCCCCCAGCTGAGGTGTTTTAAACCACTTTGACTGCTGTCCAGCAGACCCCAGCAGAAACCCATGTCCACTTGCACCATGGCTAGGACCCCCGCACCAGTTGTAGCACTTACCGTTTTCTTCTCGCATGGCCGTAGTTTTACGATATCCTCATCAGTCACAGAACCTACTGTTTTGACAGCAGAGTTCTCTGATTCACTCGTGGGGCAAGGGCTTTGTGGAGCCACTGGTTTGGGAGCATCTCCACCCTCTGTTGGTACCTGAAGATCTTGTGCTTCCTCTCCATGTTTCAAGCCCTCACTCTCAGGGCTGCTCCTGGATGCTGTGCAGTTTGTCACCCCCTTCTCCCCTGCTGAGCCACTTGTGGCTTTATTTCCCACTTTGCTGCCAGCCTTGGCCAGTTGACAAAGGTACTTGTTGGCTTTTTCAAAGCAAACCTTCTTCTTGCGCAGCTGCTGTTGGAGCTCCTTGCTGAGGTTGTTCCTCACCTGTGATTTCCCTTCCCACTGCTTCACAAGGTCCTCATTAACCAAGTTCCTGTAATCCTCCCCGAGGTGGGTCTTAGCAAAGCGGCAAGTGACTCCATAAATACACTTCCCAAAGGTCTGGAAGAGCACGCAGCTGTCTCCGAGATCAGCAGGCTTCACAGCCATGTACTCCCCCACATCATGTAGGAAGCGACACTGTGAGCCAAAGCGGCAATTCTCTGCATGTTCCTTTAATGACAAGCACATGTCACTGATGTAAGACCTCCACCAACTCCCCAGCAAATTTTTATGCTATGCAACAGAAAGTAACTGTTGCACTTGTTCACAAGAACAACAATACGTCACTTCTAGACAAACTACCTGGACCCCTTCAAAGCAAAAATGAAGCCAGAGTTGGACTGCTTCTGACAGTAGCTACAGATTCTTTAATTGTAAGACACCTTCCAAGAATTTGGGTTCCTAATGCATCAGCAGCAAGGGATACATTTTGCTGTGATATGGATATGCTCTTCTGGAGGGGATACTTCCAGCTGCAAAGCCTTGGGGAAGCTGTGTGGTATTTAAGCCTCATTTATCTTTGTGGTTTTTGCAGTGGTACAACCTTCTCCCCCAAGAATATAATACACAGTTTGTATTGGTGCATCTCATCCCAGTAATTCATACCAGGGCCAGCCCCATTTGGCACTCATAGCACATCTGTATAAGGACTTGCACTGGGAGGTTACACCTGTGATGCTATACTGGTGCAATTTTTCCTCAGGTAGGCATGCCCTAAGGGAAGGTTCAACAGAGTTTAAGCAAGTTCTTTGAAACCTCTGGATGCAAAAGTCAATGGGTTACAGACAATCCCATGCACTCACCTGGGTTACTGATGAGCACAGCCTGTCCTTTTCATAATGATTTGGCTTCATACATGGCCGATTCTTGTTCTGTCCTCGGGCTCTCTTCCTTTCCCGGGGTTCCTCGCTCTCTCTTGCACCTTCCTTAACTTCTCCTTGGCTTTCTTCCTTCCCAACTTGATCACCACTGTCCAGCTTCAGTCGTTTGGCTGGAGGCTCATTTTGGTCATTGCTGGTAGACTCTTGCTCCCCATCAACTTGATTGATTTCTTGATTCCTGGATTCCCTTTCTGCTTTAAGATATGCGTGGAACTGCTCTTTGGAGGAGAGATACCTACAGAGCAAGAGAGTTCTCATTAAACATGTGCCTGGTGGTTTGACATATACTACCTGCATTGTTCTTCTGATGATGAGAACAGGGAGTCAAAAAGAAGCAAAATTCTCAACAAAGCAGCTGAAATACATTATTGCTCTTTTAGCTGCAGATGGCTCACCAGTGCAAAGCACAAAGTGGCCACATCCAGATGAGTGCAGATGTTTGCTTCCCCAGGGACAAGTAACTAAAGCTACTTGTCCCTGGGGAACGCCATGCCACGTGCGCTTTGGTGTGCGACGAGTTACCCCAGGTGGGGTAGGGGAGGTAAGGCCAGCAGCCTTACCTGGGGTCCTAGGGCTGCAGCTGTGGTGATCCTGCCGGGCAGACCCTGGCTGGCAGCTGCAGCACGGCTCTGGGTGGCCCAGCTCCGCTTTTCAGGGGTCAAAAAGACCCACAGAATAAAAAACCTGGAGCAGTGCACATATGGGCAGCTTGCCCTTGCAGCACAGAGAACAGCTGACTGCACGGCCGCGCTCATCTGGGTGCGCCCAGTGGGGTCATTCTTGGCCTGCTCTTCCCCTCTTCTTCCAAGATGCCAGGCTTACAGATTGAGACTTGCTTCTCCACTACATTCAGGCTCTGCCTAAGGAGAGTAGGAAGTACCTACCCATATTGGTCTAGAGGGAAAGGCAATCAGGACTTGCAATAGAGATGATATCTTTTATTAGACCAACTTTTTTTTTTTTTTTTGCAAAAGTCTTGTTGGTCTAATAAAAGATATCATCTCTACTAGGAAGTTTCTCGCACTTCTGATCCACAACGCTTTACAGCGGCACACGATTGGGCATAGCAAAGCTCAGCTCCCATTTCTGCCCCAGCACACCTCCAACCTTCTCCTCAGTGGCCGGGCAGAGTCTCAAGCACCTTGCGCTGTGCAGACAGCGTGTCCTGCAGACGCAATACGGAGCAGTTTGCAGAGACCACATCAGCACAATGATGAAATGCAAACAACAGCTTTGACATGCCCGACCCAAGTACGAGCCCTGCTGAGGTGTATGTTACTCATGTCAGTGGACATTTCCAAGGGGTTTGGGACAGCTCTCCACCTTCACAAGTCTGATAAAACCTCGCTGTCACCCCCTTCTCTGGTAAAGCCGTCGCAAGCCTCGCTGCCACCGCCTTGTTCTAGAGCGAACAACGAAACCGTGCGAGCGTCTGCAGGGACTGCTCATGCGAGGTGCGCTCACCTCACCCGCGTCTCCTCCTGCCTCTCCTGTTTCTACCTCTGGTGGGTTTTGACATCGTCTCAGTCTAAAAGCTCGCTGCAATGGAGACTTTAACCAGCTGGTGGAGCACACGGCAAAACGGGGCCCTGACCTCGGACTCGGCCCTCGCTGCCTGTTCTCCCGGGATAAAAGCCAGCTATTTATCCTGGGAGAGACAGAGCACCCGCCCCCCACGCCGCCGGATTGGCAGGGCTCAATCCCTTTTCGGGGGAGGGGGGTGGGGACGATTTTTATGGCGGGACAAACAGGGGCGTGGCGAGCGTGTGTAGACAGACGTGCAGCACCTGCCGGCCGCCCCACCCCACACTCACCCTGCGCGGATGCACGCTATGCCGGCCGCCGCCGCCATGCTGCCCCGGGGAGCGCAGCGCGCATGCGCATAGCGCTTCAGCCCGGATGCGAGAACAGAACGGAAGGAGCATGGGCGGTACCATGGGGAGGTGGAGGGAGCCGGCTGGGCCATATCATGTGGTTGGGGAGGGGAGGAGAGTATAAATAGCCGGGCGCAGGCGGTTAGTCGCCGTTTGCCGGTGGGGGCCAGCAAGTGCTGTTGGGGGTTAGTGGGCTCTGCAGGGGGTGCGTTAAAGAAAAAAGAAAGGAAGGAAAAAGAAGAAAATCTCCGTAGAAAATGTATTTAAAAAAAGAAAAAATAGGGCTCTGCTAGGGGTGCATTTAAAAGAAGGGAAAAAAAAGAAAAAGAAGGGCTATTAAGGGGATGTGTTGGAAAAAAGGGCTCTGCAGGGGATGCATTAAAAAAGCAGGGAAGGAAGAAGTGAGGAAGGAGAAAGGCTCTGCAGGGAATTATTAAAAAAGGACTGTAGGGGATGCATTAAAAAGGCTCTGCAGGGATGTGTTAAAAAAAGGAAGAAAAGAAAAAGAAAGATTCTGCAGGAAATGTATTAGGAAAAAAAACAGGCACTGCAGGGGATGCATTTTAAAAAAAACAAAAGAGAACAGAAGAGAAAAAGGGCTCTCCAGGGGATGTGTTAAAGAAAAAGGAAAGAAGAGAGGCTCTGCAGGGGCATGTATTAAAAGATCGGGCTCTGCAGGGGAGCCTGCCACAGCCGCGCTGAGTCCGGGCTGCCTAGCCCTCCAGAAACCAGGGGGTGCGGGGACACAGCCCCCCGGCCTATCATGGCACCGGGCCTGGGGAAGCCAAAGCCGGTGACCCCGATAACGTGGTGCTAGAGCCAAGTCTCTCAGCTGCTTGTGCAGCCTTTTCCTCAGGGTCCAGCAAATATTACAGGGTCAGCACCAGCTCCGAGGCCCGCATCATTTCTTGGAGCACACCCCTGGCCCTGCCAGCCTGCAGCTTCACCCACCTTGTAGGCCCCAGGGCAGGGGCACCCCCATGGGTATGCCCAGGCAGCTGTGGCTATGGGTTTCCTTTAAAGAAGTAGCTCACTTGCCAACTCGTGCAGCCTTTTGAGTGCTGAGATGGCCTGGTTGTGTGGCAGCCCTTTCATTGTCCATCTTTCCCTTACTTCTGAAAGTGCTTGTTCTCCAGCAGGATATTTCTTAAGTCGACCTACTGGGCATCCAGTCTGGGTCCTAGGAGGAGGGAGAAGATGGAGCTTTAAAGGAGTTAGAGGTGAAAGGAGCTAGAGTTGGTCATTGCTGGTAGACTTTTGCTCCCCATCTATGCAATTTGATTTCCTGAGTCCTGGATTCCCTTGCTGCTGTAAGATATGCGTGGAACTGATTTCTTATTAAACTAGGGCCCAGTGGTTTGACATAACGCTACCTGCAAGGACTTCATTTTTCTTATGATGAGACTAGGGAGTGAAAAATAGGGAGCTGTTTTCTTCCAAGTAAATTAGTCATGGCTAGTTTTAATGTAAGAGGGAGAGTGGAGAGGAGAGGCCCCCGGCTCTCTACTGTTGTCACTTCCACAGCAAAGAATGACTTTTTAAAAATTAATTAGCACCTTGTAGCCATGTATCCACTAGTGCTTCATGAATATGAAGTGCTGCATATATCCATATATCCAGCCATATTCCCGGCACTTCATGAATATGAAGGCTTGCACCTTCTAGCCATGTATCCACCAACACTTTTCCTGCTTGATGCAGGGGGCTGGACCTGATGATCTTCCAAGGTCCCTTCTGGCCTTTACAATCTATGAAGCTATTAATATTGAGCTGCACACAGTCCACATACAGTAGGCAAATATTATCCCTATTTAAATTTGGAGGACCTTGCCTCAGTTCCCAGTCAGTCAGTGGTCAAACTGGACTCTGTCTTCATTAATAAAAGCATGCATTTTGTGAGGAAGCTGCCCTTTAGCCCTCCTTGTCCTAAAAACACAATGTGTTGTCTTTTAAGGTTATTTTCCGTATTTCCAAGCAGCTACATTTGTTTGCAGCATGTGACTCCTCCTTGTTAAGGTGGCATATGCAGGACATACTCCAAGTTGCCAATCATTTGATCTAAACTGAGGGTATGAACTATTTCATGCTGAAGAGCAAAGTACATCCAACTCCCAAGAGTTTCCCATGAGCAGGGCTGTGCTGCCGGTTGCTCTACTGACAGAATTTTCCATGCTACAACCCAAGCAAGGAGTGGGAGGGTTTCATACTCCCCTCCCTCCTGGCCGGTGGGAAGAGGTTATGCGCTTTCTGTATGCGTCTCTCAATGAGCTGCAAGGCTTTAGTGCCTTCTTCCCAGGGAGAGCTCCCAAACTGTTTGGGTAACTTGATAGATGGAGATGTCGCCAAACAATAACCCCTGGGCCCTGGGAATGTAGATCATCTTCTCAGGGTGATTCGAGCCATTGCATATATTGGCTGCAGCGCTGGGACCCTGCCAGAAATTCTTGGGGGGTTGGGGCCAATATGTTACACAGCTCGGCGATCAGCAGGGCAGGAAATCACCAGTGCTTTGCTCAGACCAGTTAAAGAGTCTTTCCTTGTGACATTTTTGGCCCACGGGGTGCCAATTGAAGACAGTGAGCAATACTCCAGCTGCAGTGCTTCCCTGTTCTTCAGCCCACACGCAGCTGAGAAAAAGGGGTTGGGTCTGCTACTGCAGCTTCGGACTTCAGTAATGCAGAAAATCACTTCTAAAAGCGTAGATTCATCCCTATCTAGGAAGCAGAGAGAAGGCTTCCCTTGTCTAAGGATTTTGCAGAGCCTGATCTGACACTGGCACAGGATAAGTTGGCTCCCCCTACTGCAACTGAGGATGAGCAAATGGTTATGTCTCCGCACCCGCAGCATAGATGTACAAGGGGGCAGAGTTAAGGTTATTCATGGAACTTTTACTTTCATATTTCCTAACTTCTGGGACTGAATGGTAGTCCCTTCAAGTCTCATCAGGATTGCATTTTGGCTGGAATGTTCAATGTAGCAGAAACGTTCTTTCCTTCTCGGAGGGTGGGCAGCATCACGTGCCTAGGGCATGTCACTGGGAGAAGCAATTTTGGCTGATTGGATATTAATTAGTTCTGGAGAGAAATGTGAGGAATGTAGAATACTATTTTAAGCTTCAGTTTGGCTGAGGAAAGGGAGGAAGGAAGGAAATGGGGCCCTGGGGACTAATGAAATGAGTTCACTGGTGTTCTTGTGGAGCAACGGACTGAAAGCAATCTGCTTTTGACTCCATCTGCAGTTGACTGGGGTCAGAGCTGTCCATGTCTAATCCCTTCCAGTGCAGCATTGAGATGGTTTATGAAGCAGATCTTCAAGATTTTGTCCTGAGGGTCTCTGAATTAGGGTCCTAGAAAATGGAATAAGACATATCCAGGTTCACGCACTGAAATCAAGCCCAGGCTGGTTGGTAGCGCTTGAAAATTCTCCATGGCTGCTTCATGACGTATATGAATGAAGTCTAGGGGTCTCAGTCGTCTCCCAGACAGCCTCAGTAGGGATGTCCAGCGCTCACTCCTTTTTCACCCCTAGCTCTACCTGGGTCTCATTTGCTTTGTGAAGCCTGAATTCCTGCTGCCTGGTCTGTGAATAAATGTGGAGCTGGAAGCCCCAGGGCTGCCAACCCAGCATCACTCACCAGCACTAAAATAACCTTGAAATAAAAGCAACACTCAATTAGCTTGCAGTGAAAGGCAAAAAGTGAAAAGTCAGCTACAGGAAGGTGTGATATACACAAGAAGAACCAAATTAGAAACCATGCGGTCAATTAATTAGCCAAGTTAAACAGGACTCGTTAATGAAAATATATATTCTGCAGATTCCTGCACAAGTCAGGTACTTCAGGCTCATATGCTACTCAAATATGGAAAAAAAGCCATGATGCGTATCAGCCAGGAGAGGGCACTCATAAAGCCTTTGATATATAGCGTAATAGAAACCCAGACACACTACCTTTGCTTGGACATTAGTGTAATTGCACTCATTAGTGTAAAGGTTTGACAGTCTCCCTTGCTGGGGGTGTACGGGGCAGTGTCGCAGCTTCTAGATGTAAGCAGAGAAATCAGCATGGAAAAGACTGACTGTGTCCTGTTCACCTGACCTTCAATGTGAGATCCTGTTGTATATTTTCTACCTTTTGTCCACTCTACTGCAAGATCCATTGAGTCCTTCTGTCCAGGAGATTGATCCCGCTCAAGGATTTTTTCTTGACTTTAAAGCTTAGAGCCTTAGAACCAAATCTAACCCAATTTCATGATTGATTTCAGCCTTTTGAAACTCAGGTTTTCAGCAAGTTTACTATTTGCTGAAAAATAAGTTGGCCAGCTCTCCACAGCACATCTTGCCTCTTCCCTTACCCACGTCCCCGTGGACACACAGGCACACAGCTTGCACCTGCTGTCTCGCGGCCATCTACAGCAACATATTTTCACACGGCCCATCCTGTTGCACATGTACTTGCTCTGTGTACCCCTGTCTACATTCTCACCTTCAACATCTTCATGTCTCTGCCTCTGACACGCATGCACTCCTCCTACGCACTTTCTTGACCTGTGCTACAGATCGACTACTGCCTGATGCTTCACGATGATGATGCTACAGTCCTTTTCTCGAGAGGTTAAAAGCTACCTTAAGACCTCATCATTCCCCAGTAGTTGCATCCTAAGTCCCCTCCTGTGGTGAACACAGCCAGTGGTGGGTGTCCTGTGTTAGGGTCCCTCTAATTAGTAACTGGGTGACAACAGGATGTAGGGCGAATTGTTTTACAATCTAAGCATCTTGTCAATATATTTGTTGCAAGCAGTTTGTGTAAGCCTCTGCTACTAGAAAGCAGACTCCGGAATCAGCTGGCTTGCCACGGGTCTGTGCAATAGGAAAAACACGCCTGGATTGTAGCTGTAGACTCTGTTTGTCCTCAGTCCCACTCTTGCTGCGTGACTCGGACAAGAACAACATCTGTTGATTTTTAGAGTCGCACATGGTTTTCTTTAGTTTATTAAATGTGACACCATGGAACAGCCTCTCCCCCAACAGATACATGGTATTTCCAGTGCCAAGGCATGTTCTTTTTCAGTCTATCAATACTTTCTAGCTGCTGTCTAGCTCTGATGAAAATTGCAGCCTCTTCAGTGCCATGATCCGCTCGGGTCTAATGATCACTTTAGGGGAGTCCCATGTGCACACCCTCCTTCCTAGAGACAGCTGCTGTGGAGGATGTGTTTTACGTTGTCTTCATGGCCACTGTGGGAGCTGGTCCCAGAATATCAGGATGTGCACGTAGCTTGCAAGCTATCTGGGCTCTGTTACATGCCACGACCCAGCTCCTGCGCTACTTCACCCCTTCTTTATCTTCTGTAACCTCTTGAAACATTACATCTGTACTGATGGCCAAGTTCATTCCCCATGGATAGACATCTACAGGAGAAATCTGAAGCTTAAGGAAGATTGTACGAAATAAAATCCTCAAGGTAGCGTAGGCCCTCGCCAACATTGTGCGAGAAGCAGCGATTGGCACCCTGACTATTTCTGTCTCCGTATTAGCCTGAAAGTGGCACAGACACAGTCAGCTGAACTGATGGCACAGTGGCAGCCAGTCAGGTTTGGTACCCCCAGATTTTCTCTTTTGTCTCCTCAGTTCCCAAAGTTAGTGACATATGGTATCCTTCCATCCTGGTTTTGTTCCACAAGATAAAATAGCACCCGAGAAAACCTAGTCCCGTGCCTATGCAAACAAATCAAGCGCAGTTTAGTTTGTAGTCGGATGAACTGGTTATTTCATGTGTCAGCTCTGCTGGCTGAAATAAGAACTCCATTGCTGTGTATCATGGGCCCTACTCTTCTAAAGGTGATTCCCCTTTATCCGGTGTGGTTGTGCTGTAGGAGAGTCTCATTTCTGTGCCCTGCGTGGCCATGGCATTATGCACGATCCCAGTATGCAGCATGGTGCCATCTGCAACATCCCAAGTGTTTGTAGGATCTGGGGTGAAAAGTGACTTGTATTGTCCCCTCAGCACACGTTTAACTGACGTTAGTGGAACGTAGTCATGTGCTCAAAGCTAGGCCCATACTAAGCTAAGTCATTTGCTTAATGGGGCCATAATCCATACAATGCAAACACAACTACAAACAAAGGCAAAAGGAATAATGAGAAGCTAGTATTTTGTAGTGAATTTTATTTTTATGGAGGTGGCAGGATGTCACCTGACCTCCCACTCAGCTCTTAGGAGATCAGTGAAACTGCTTTGGCTGAACAGACCTAATAACTATCATATGGTAACTTTAGGCTCCCCGTGTGCTTTCATGGGACAAACGATCCTGTCTAGCTCCTTGTTCCAAAAACTGCTGCCAGCTTGACTTTTGCTGTTGGAGGGTGAGAATCTGGCAGTGCTGGAAACAGTCATTAGCTTTTTTTCATTTAGACCTTGGCGAGCCCCAAGATGTAAAAGTCAGGCAGAAAGCAAAAGGGCTTTGGCTGGGGTCTTTGAGTCTAAACATGAGCAGGGCCATCAGGCTAACTGGATTCACAAGGGAATGGAAAAGCATTAAATCTTCAGATTATCCCTTACATTCCCCTTCCCAAGGGGAGGCCAGTGGGTACTTATTTCTCTCCTTTTGCTGCAGGGCAAGGGCCTGTTCACTATCATTTTTTTCATATTCAGTCAACTCAGGGTCTCCTGCTTAACTTGAAGTATGTAGGCACCCCTGAGACAGTGAGTGTAGTCATGCTCTTCAGGCACTCCACTGAAGTGACTGATGGATAGGAAGGGGCACGGGCATAATCCAGCAGATCCTGAGACTCGGGAGGGGAATTTAATAGCAGCCTTCAACTCCCTGAAGGGTGGTTACAAAGAGGATGGAGCTGGACTGTTCTTGGTGGGGGCAGATGACAGAACAAGGAGCAATGGGCTCAAGTTGCAGCAAGGGAAGTTGAGGTTTGATATCAGGAAAACTTGCTCACTAGGAGGGTGGCGAAGCACTGGAACAGGTTACCCAGAGGTGGGAGAATCTCTGTCCTTGGGGTGAGATGATGTAGTTGGAGCTGGTCCTGCTTTGAGCGCAGGGGGTTGGACTAGATTTAAGGCCTCCCTCAACCCTAATTTTCTATTATGATTCTATGAACCCACTCGTGCTGTGTTCAACAAGCCATTCAGAATCACCAACCCTGAGCAGTCAAGTGGCATGAGTCATGTAATGATCAGCAGGTTTTCAAAATGCTGTGTTTCAGATTTGTTCACTTGCCTTTTTGTTTTAAAATGGGAAGAGATTTTCAATGCAACCCAAGGGATTTGGGTACCCAGTTCCCTGTTGACATACCACCTGGGTCCCTAAAGTGTTTTTGAAAATTTAATCTCGTCTCCCCCTAAAAGAAGAGCTTTCTTAGGGACACGTTCTGGGCAGTGCTGCCTGAGTCTGGCTCCAGTGTGACTGTCTTCCCCACAACTCCCTGCCTCTCTGCAAATCATCAGTGTAGTCATATACTGTATGCATTTCCTTAGCAGATTATCTACATGCATCTAGGGCTGCAGGGGGACTGAAGTACTGGCAGAGAGCGGCAGAATGCTTGTTGCCATGAGAAGGAGCCATGCACACAGTGGAGTCCGAAGGAGTGTGTCACAGGTCTGCAGCATGGACAGGGCATTGCAAGGGGGTCTTTCCTGGAGCCTGACTGTGCTAGGCCTGACACGTGGCACTGATGCCAACGTCCGCTTTCCCAACACAAATCCACGACATGCCGAAGGTGGCAGTGGGTGGCTTCGTGCCCATCTTGGATTCTTCTACAGGGCTGTGCTTCATCGCTTCTTGGCTAGTCTGCCGTCGCTCCGTGTGGGGCTGAGGGATGGTTGTGGGAAGGAGCTTTCCTTTATCTGGCTCTGCAGGCTCTGCTGAAGCTTCATCCCATTTTTCCCTGAGAAGGGGGATGACAGTGGATTAAAGCACGTCTGGGCCTGATAAGTGCAGATGCACGGTTAAGCTGAGTGGGTGACGGTGGGTTTGGCAGGTCTGGAGTTGCCCACCACAGGGAATTTGCTGAGATGGAGGCAAACATGGCAGAGAGGGGGTTCAGATTGTGCTTAACTACCAGATCATTGTGTCACTGCCAGTGTAAGCAATCACTACTCATGCCCCCCACTTTGCAGCTTGGGTAAGCAACACACCCCACCGCTCCCAGTCAGCCCTGGGCTGAGCGCTCCCCTTTCTGTTTCAGTCTGCTTCATCCACAGGCAGCGGCACCATGATCTGGTTATTGCCACGGGCGCGATGGGACAATTGAATAATAATAAAAAGGATGACTACTTAAAACTGCTTCTCTCTATGGGTCTGCTGTGGTATAGAAAGCCCTTCTGTCCCTTGCTAGGGAGTATGCTACTGGAAGCTGAACAGGGTAGAGATGCATGGTATCAGATACTCCCTTCTTTACCTCCAAACCTGTGTTCAAAGATCCACAATTTCTGCTCGACAGTATCAAAGGGGCTCAGTGCTGTGCCATCTGACCGACTCCTGGGAACATCGGATTTGACAATGGAAAACCAAAAAACCATGTTTGTTAGGTGGCGTCCAGGGGAAGAAATGCACGGTGTACTTAAACTTCAGACCCTATTCTGCTATTCACTTTGATCTAAGTCTCTTTTCCCATTGCAAGTGAAACTGTTCACACAGCAAACCGTCCCAAAGAAAAGGATATTGCGGCAAGGGCTATGATTGGAATCTGGAAACAATTTAATGAAGAGGAAAGGTAATTAGAGCAGCCTTCCCATCTCCTGTCCGTCTGACAGCTTAGTGGGCATTAAAGACCGGGAGCTGTGAAAACAAAAACGCTGATCTCCAGAGTTAAGATCCTAAAAGAACTGGTTGTTTTCATTTGCTTGGGGTATTTGAGAGGATATTGGATATGGAATGAGAGTCAGGAGACCTTGCTCTGCCACTGACTTGCCACGTGACCTTGGCTGAGCCAGTTCTTCTCTCAGTGCCTCAGTTTCCCCTCCCATGCGTTGTTAGCCTTGCTTATTTAAAATGTTAGCGTTTTAGAGCACTAAGACATGTCCATACAGCACCGGGTATCACTTCATTGTTGTCCTCTAGATGCTAATGGAATACAAAATAATATCATTTCTGTGTATTTATTTAAAACCATGTGAATTTCCCTTTTCTACCCTCTGTCCGTTTATTTAGAGATAGGACTTTCTTCCCATGGGAAGGTCATGTGTCAGAATCTGAAACTTTGGGAATAGTAAAGAAGAGGCTTTTCTTAGTTGTTCTAACTTTGCAGAATTGGGCCACTCTATTGTGCAATCGCAGCAATAGCAACTTAACTCTTGTCTGAAATATATTTAATAGTCTGTCCCTAGCGCAGTGATGCTTCGTATTCCCCAGGTCCTTCAGACATTATCAGGCCTGTTTCCTAGCGATCCCTCAGAACGGCTCCAGGCAGAGCTGAAAGGGAGGCAGAATTCCTTATCAGAGGCTCTTCCAGGAACAGAATTACAAGCCCCTTTCATGCATGACGCCTGCTGGTGGCCCCACGTCTGGCTCTGTCCCCAAGCATTAGAAGCAGAAATATCTCTGCAGAAGTCAGAAAAAACATGCACTTCCCTAGCACCTTTCATCTGTGGATCACAGTGAACACCATGCACACAAATACATGGTTCCTCACTACCACTTCCATGCTGTTCAGCCAGCAGAGGCAATAGGACTAGGGTGGTGCATTGGCCTGGGAGCTGGTTGACCTGGATTATATTCTTGGTTTGTCCACTGATCTGTTACGTGATCAGGGCCTGTCGCATCTGGTTGTGAATTTTCTGTCGAAGGGGGTTTTTTGGTTGGCAAATATCAATTAATTGAAATAGAAATGGTTTGAAGGACAGGGTTGACTTCAATGAATCCAAAACTGCAAGAACTTTGGAATAGGATCCAGACAGGGCGAGGCCTGGGTGCAGCCAGTCTCCGCCATCGGGGTCTTTGCGACAACCCAGACTGTAGCTACGGCAAAACACACCACGCCGTGTATTGTTGATGACTGCCCTTTGACCACGATCAGCGATGGATTGCAGGAACTGCATGTGGCCACCAAGGATGCTATCACGTGGCTCAGCCATTTCGCACATGCTGACAGACTGACCATGCTGGCGATGGCTCCAGATCCAGCACTAAGAATTGCTCAAGAGCATCTCCATGACAGTCACAGGCATTGAAATAAGTGGCCTGATTTGTGGAAGGGCTGAGCCCCCACAGAGGACCCAGCTTTGGAAAATGTTATCTAATATTCCCAAGGTCATATAGCAAATCAATGTCAGAGTTGGGAACAGAAACCAGGAATATTGACTTCCTTAGTCATAGTTTAATCTCTAGACTCTGCTTCCTATTCGCATGGCAAGTTATGAAGAAGCAGAAACTTTCCTCTCTGGCTCCCCCGCCTTGGAGCTCTTGCCAGCCAAACATAATTAACAAGGGGCAGGTTTGTAATTCCTAGCGCAGAAGTAGCGTTAATGGATTTGCTCATTTCCCTTTTATCAGTCTCTCCAGCCTGCCGCTTATCTCATTACTTTGGGGAGGGCCCGCATGGGATTCAAAGAAAAAAAGGAGGCCTGATAAATGGAGATAGAAAACCAAACGCCGAGGGCAGATCGATACAGGTCCATCATCAAGACCTGCAGGCAGCTTACAAGGCTGGCTAATTGAATGGACTGAGTCCCCTGGGAGCAAGGCTGCAGTGGAATGACATGGGTTGAGCTCAGCTTCTCAGAGGACCGCAGCCAGTGCAGTCATTGAACCTGCTGTGCTCTGCAGAAATGGCTGGGGGAGCATAGGCGAAGGCCTCTCAGCGGTTGGCTTCTCACAAATCAGGTCTGCAGTCTGTTTTTTCCTGACTCAACAGTTCGCTGTTGGTCTGATTAGTGTCTTGGCTAGGCTATGCTTTCCCATGCTTCCCAGCACGGCTAAGAGCTCCCGATGCCGCCTGCATTTAAAATGAGCTATTTTATTGGTCATTTTTCCCCTTTTGAGTTTATTTTCCACACCCACTGATTGCTAACAGGGAACAGATTTCTGCTGAGATGAACGTTTAGGAGCAGAAGAAAACGGGACAGAAAGGTTCGACGTTGGGTGGAGGGTTCCCAAGGGTAGAAGCTCCTCCAAGCCATCGAGCACAGTTGTGCTTGCCCAGGTAGCTGCAAGCAATCGGGTCAGAGCAGATTCCCTGCCTGCAACACAGTGCCACGAGAATAAACAGGGGGCATTGAATCCTTGGCACGCCACTTCTTCCTCTGGACCCTTCAATGTCTCCTGCCATCTCTTGTCTATTTAGATCTTCAGCTCTCTAGGGCAGGGACCATCTTTCTGTATGCACCAGTGCAGCGACCAGCACAGCGGGGCCACAATTTTAGCTGAGACCTCCCGGGCCTGTTACTGATTTGTAACTGAAAGCTCCTTACCTTTGGTCCCCTCTTGCTAGAGCTTGCTAACCCTGAACCATTTATTTGCCTTGCCACCCAAACACCTGGAATAATAAATTACGTTTCTTTAGCCTCTTAGTATGGTCAGGGCTATGACAAAAGGATGTTATGCCAATTGGAGCAGGAGCCACATAGTTGTTTTTCCCGTGTACAGGCAGTTGCAACACGAGTGGTGTTCCCAAAAGCCGTGTCTGAAGTCAAAATGTCATAACTTGGAACCGATTTTCCCATAGGAGAAAGAAAGTTATAAATGGGGGACTGGTTCTTGAACCAAGGCCCAATCCCCTATTTGCACCAAAAATAACCCAGAATTTTGTATTTAATCAATTACAGATGGGTAATACAGCTACATTAATGTATTTATATTGTACATAACAATCATTGATTTGGAAGGACTTCTTTGAGACTTTGCTGAACTTTTTGAAGGGCTCCTGGCTAGAGTCTTCTCAGGAGTCCTGGCTGCAGGTTTTTCTGGAGTCGTGTCTGTTTTCTTAAAGAAAGTGTCCAAGGAAGTTTGGACAGATGTCCTCCAGGGAGATGGGCGACGCAGCAAACTTGTTCTCTGGCGTGGTGTCACATCGGATCAAGCGTCGTAAAGTCGAAGCTGATGTCAGAAAGTTGAAACAGGATGCCAGTTTATAAAAGTTGCGAGTGCCGTCCGTCGTAACTCAAAACGCTGTAAGTCGAGGCCTGCCTGTGCATGTCGTGATGATGTAGCTATTCTGATAAGGGAAGAGTAGCCAGTTTCTGTAGGCCAAGTGCAGCACAGGGTGGTTGTTTCCTTTGCCTGCAGCCCTACTTCTGAGGTCACTTGGGTTAGGTCGCATGACAAGGTTTCTCCATTAGGAGACCTGGAGGAATTTTGACCCCAGCATGCTGGGTTCAGCACAGGGAAAGCTTTGATTTGGTCTCAGTACGGATTGATTTCAGGTGACAGCTCCATGTTGCAGTTGAGCAAAACCCTTAGGATATGAACCCAGCAGCAGGTCAGGGCCTCAGGGACTGCCTCTGATGGCTCTGCGCTCCTTGGTACCCACTCAGCAGGAAGCACTTAGGAGTATCCTGCTCTTCTGCCATGCTGATGAGTGGAGCCCTTTAGCCCCTCACTCGTACCCTTGTTTGCTCACTCTTGCAGACCCCGCTGGCAGTCACAAGTCCTAATATTTCCCTTCTCCCCCCTGCAAAGACATCAGAAGTTCCCTTTTTTTGTACCTGAAATGGTTTGCAGACCTCTTTTCAGTCCTCCTCTTCCTCATCTCTTTCCCTCCCTATCTCCGTTCCCTTTTAATTCACTTCTGCTTATTTTAACTATAGACTTCCCCTGCAGCCCAGTGTTTATAGTCTGAAAAGTCTTCAGCCAGTTGCTCACGCTGCTCCTTATCCCTAATTAGCTGCCTTGGCCTCTGCTGCCCTTTCCCCTCTTCCGAATTATCTGGGATGAATCACGGTCCCTGTCCCCAGCTGTTGGCTAGATTTGTTCTCATATCCCTGGACCTCTTTTCCCAGACATTGAAGAAATCCAGGCAAAATGGGTTCTCGGGGGTGCTTCTTGTCCCTTAAGGGCCACTATCCCCAGGGCAGAAACAAAGGTTCCCACTTCCTCTCTTTAATAGACGTTTCCAACTCTTGCTCTTGACCATGCTCACACCAGGGAAGTGCTGGGATACTTGGGCACGACAAAGGAGGTCCTTGCGGGAATTTGCTCTGGAGCCTCCCCTGGATGGGGGGACAGCGTCGTTTTGCAGAACAAGGTTTGCGTGAACCTGCCTCTGGACAATTCATCCGTCTCTTCTGGAGAAGGAGAGGCTTCTCTTTCATCCCTTCTTTCCTTCGTGTTCTCATAGGAGGTGTGGGGAGCTCTTGCATTGCTTCAGAGGCATGTGCTGTGTTGGCAGCACCACTTCGCATACTAGTGCCAGCAGTGCGGACAGTATCGCAAGCCCTTCTTGGAACTGGCCAACTAGCGAGCGAGAGAAAAGCATTAGAAATGAGACTTGGATCTTCTGTACAGCAGTTCAGATTCATCAGGTCTTTTCGTCAATGAATTCCAGACCTGAATCCCTGCAAGCCCTTAACAGAGTAACGTCTTCCACAGCGAGTTGAGCTGGTCAGGAGAGCTCCGTCACATGGCACACGCTCTTTCCCTTGGGGATATAAAACCGCCATGCATCATAGGTGTCGCGTGACTTGGTGGGAAGTTTGGTCCAGCTGATGTGCCGAGTCATAGAGGAGAATGGGGGCATCAGGCCCTGTATGGCACTGTGGCAACTCAGGGTGTGGCGTAAGGAATTATTTTGGGCCGGAAATGGCAAAACAACGTTGCAAATGGAATTTCCTTTTCTTAGGAATGTTCTGAAAAATATAACCGAGTCCCCTCTCCCACCCCAGTTTGGGACAAAACCACATTTCAGAACGTCCGTGTTTTCCCTGGGATGCATGTCCTAGTCTCTCACCAGTGCTCAGCTGAATCAGAACTGAGCTGTTCCTGACTGAGTTTGAGTCACCAGAGGGAGGGAGATGGTGTGCCGCACAGAGCCTGAAGTAGCTGGAGCTTTCCATCCTCCCATCCACTGCACTTTACCTTTCTTGGGTTTCCTGAAAGATAATTTAAACAGAGCAACTCTCTGCATTGGTCATGGGAGCAGGGAGCTGACTATCAGCATAATAGCACTCAAAGGGAGAGCTCTACAGCATGGGACGTATTCCTTCACCCTTGCCCCTGAGCCAAAGCTGCTGTCGTCTCTCTGCCTGCCTGGGGAGATAACTGCCTTACTGTACAGCTGTGACACCAGATGCAGGGGTGGGATGTTTGGCATCAGTCTCCAGCAACCCACTGCACCAGTTTCTGGGACCATCATCCTGACACTTTGCAAATGTCATCAGCTCCCTCGTCTGGCATCCCATGTTCCCTGTCAGCTTTTCTGATCCTTCTCTCCATCCCCAAAATAGGCCATGCTGCTCAACGGCACAGATGCCCAAGATGCCCTTATTTCCTTCTGCACAGGAATGCGATAAGGAACGACTCCTGGCCAAACCCCGGCTCCTTGTACCGAGAGGGCTTGCAGTGAATCAGCTTGGAAATGACCTTTCTTCTGCAAGCCTGGATTCTCCTTCCAAACCAAAGGCTTGAGCATTTATTTCCCAGGAGGGCCCAAGGGAATCAACAGGCTGAATGGCCGAGTGGCAGATCAAAGGATTTGCTTGGGATGTGGCCAGTGCGAGTCAAGTCTGTATAGTTGAGGCACTGGAGTTGGGACTCTGGCAGCCTGAATTAAGCTCCTGGCTTCACCACCATCTGTGTGCCCGACATTAGACTAAGCTACTTCCCACATCGGTGCACCACTTCTCCCTGCTACCCTGGCTGCCAGGGGTACTGTAAAATCTAGAGCAGCTCTACTGATTTCAGACCTCTGCAGTATTTAGTCTTGTGTAACTGCGTTTACCACACTGGAGCCCAAACCAGAATCCTGGGCCCCATTCTCCTCCCATCATGTCAATCTGAATTACCTCTGTTGGCGGGAGTGGGGTTATTCCAGTGTGAAACCAGAGTCGGAGCAGAATCCACTTCACTGACATCCCTGCAAATAAGGAGAATTCACACAGACAAGGGTTGCAGGATCCGTAGTCCAGAACTTCTGAAGGACTGTGGGTTTTTTAAAATAAAAAAGGAGTATTACAGATGTGGAAGATCCCACTGCATTAACCTTTAATCCCTGGGCTGGCGTCCTAGCTGGGAAAGGCTCCTACCCATTGAGCGAAGCAGCTCCCTTCCCTCTTATCCCAGGAACACAAGCTTCTGACCCTGGGGTAGGAATGAGCAGGAGGAGCAGATGGAAGTCTTAAGAAGCAGGATCCTGTTTATCATGCAGTTACATCCAGGAGGAAGGGGAGGACAGAAAGGGGCAGGAGAGAGGAGCCAACTCGTCCCTAAATAGCACGCTTGTCAGAATTTTCCGACAGGCACTAGAGCCTCCTTATCTGTCCTGTCCTGATCTGCAGACCCGTCTCCATTCTTAGGCTGCACTAATTGCAAATGGAGCCAAGTAAAATGTTTTCTGCAACTTCAGATACATCACTCGACTAGATGAGAGGTCAAATGGAGGAGCAGCGGACAGGCCCTGCACGATGGACAAGCTCGTGGCTGGCAGAAGCACCAACCGGAGACAGTCAGCGTGGAAGGAAATGGTACCTGTTCAGCAGGTGGACGACATGAAGAGGGAGAAGGCTAGCTCAGAGGATGAGAGCTTTGGCAGATGTGTGGCATGTGGGCTGCTTAAACTGCTAACGGAGCATTTTGGCAGCTGGAATTAAAGGACAGTTACCTTGTAGGATGGCTTGTCTTTGGCATTAGCCTCCTGTTTCAAAGAGGGCAAGGAAACCCCAAGGCTTTTCATGGTGCATATTCTATGCAGGGAACAGGTTTAGGAAGGCTGGAGTTTGTCTGTGCCGTTCCCTTCTTTACAGGTGCTGGCACCTCTCTCGTCGCTGCAGTGTCTGACCATCTTCTAGTGATGTACTAAGTGACATGTCTAATATCTATCACATGAGGCTTGTCTTTCCTCTCATCCTCTTCCTGGAGGAAATAAGGACATTTCACCAGTGAATCGGACAGAATGATTTAGTCCCTCTTGTTTAATTGCTGATGCAAACACCAGACCTGTGGTCAGCTTCTTAGGTTTCGCCTTAGAAGTCATGAACCCAGTGGGGGTCACAGGCAACTATCAGGCCTGGTACTTATCCTGGCATTCTTGTACTGCTGCATGGGAGCGGGGGCTGTCCTGGGTAGATCCCTGTACAGGGCTTCAGAGCAGCAGCAACAGAGCTTAATGGAGAGTGAGCTGAATTCTCTGTGCTGTTCATAGATTTCATAGACATTAGGATTGGAAGGGACCTTGCAAGATCATTGGGTCCAGCCCTGTGCCCCAGGGGCAGGAAATTAGCTGGAGTCAGAGCACCCCAGCAAGATAAGCTTCCGAGCGTTCCCCTTCCCTAATCTCTGGTCCTTTTTTACTCCTATTTCTATTGCATTCTGAAACAGAAGGCAGGGCTTAGCGCTGTATTCCCTTACTGCCATCCAATTCACTCCCTCTGAGGAAAATCCCCACTATAAAAACCTGTGGCTGGGAAAGCCTCGAGCTTTCTCTACTTCACTTAGGCTGGAGCCATCCTCAATTGTCATAATTGCAAGAACTTGCAAATCCTCCCGGGGGGTGGACATCCCGAGCCCGTCAGTGCAGCTGTTCCGCCAGTCGCAGCACAGCACGTATGGCTCGGAGCAGGTTCCAAGGATGGCTCCAGGTATGCAAGTTGTAGTCGCATTGATCTAGAGGAAAACGCAATCAGGACTTGTAGTAGACAAGATATCTTTTGTTACACCAACCAGATTTTTGCAAAAAAAAAAAATCTCAAGGGTGCCTTCAGGCTTCAGACCATTGCTGGCTACGCTGCAGCAGAGGCCTGATAGTACCTGAAAAAGTGCTGTACATTAGAAGCTTTTGCAGGGGTATGTTGCAATCGGTATACTGAGGACACTGCACATGCTGGCCACTAAATATTGTCTCCTTGTGCTCCCATGTCTGTCTGTAGCCACCTGTGGACTCTTGCGTCTTGCCTGCTGCTGAGGTCATAAGCTCTTTGGGGCAAGGAACAGCTTTCTGTCCTGCTTGTAGTGTTCCTGGCATGGAGGGGTTCTGGTCCCTTCCTAGGCTCTACTGCAGTATGTTATCACCTGCATCGTCCTCAGGGGCGTGTAGCAGTACGAGGAGCCAAGCCCATGTCAGAACGCCTTGTGCTGGATGCTGCATGGACAGATGCCCCAAAATGCTTAGTCTGAGACAGGGGTGTGGGTTGTAACTGTGTTGGCCTAAGGACATAGGCAGACAAGGTTCTTTGGGTGAATCTGATATCTTTTATTAGACCAACTTAAATAGTTGGAAAAAACTTTTTAGCGAGCTTTTGGGTTTAAAAACCCTTAGTCAGGCTGAGGAAATCTCTGCAGTTGGTGTGTGCTAGAGCAAGTGTGTGCCATGAAGTCTTTAAAGGTGCGGAGATGAGCAGATAAGATCAGCCAAGAAGTGTGCAGAGATGAGCAGATAAGACTCGGGCTTGTCCCTGCCTGGCCACTGCCTATCCCCTCTGCAAGGGTTAATCACTGTCATGGATTAATTAGTTTTTGAAATTGGGTGCCACTCAATTCGCAAAAGTTACTGGACTCAAAGTACCTCTCCGTGAGGGGTGCCTTGAGATCACCTAGTTGAAGAGGTGCCTGTAAAACTTTCCCTCCGGCTCACGCTCATGTGGAGAGCTCCTTGCTCATTTATCTTGTGGTTGAATCTTTGCAGGCAGAGCACGGTGCTTTGGGACTCCTCGGTGGTTGCCATCCATCCATCCATCCATTCATCCAGTGGCGCTCAGCAGGCTGTGATTTCCTGCTGTGCATCTGTAAACCTTCTGTGAAGGTGATGAAATAGGGGTCGACGGACAGTGACAGCCTTCCTCCCTGCAACACACTGAGGCCTGGATATGCATTGACACCTTGCACCCTTCAGCAAGCTGCCACTGTCCTCCCTTTTTCCATTGGAAAGCTCTAGGACGGACTGCACTCCAGCTCCTTAGAGCCATTGTCCCACTGCACAGATCCAACACCCTGGTTTTACACCGAGAGTAGCTCTGCAGAAGGAGGAGTCCTCCCAAAGGCTTTAGAAATCCCTGAAGCTCTAAAATCAATGCCCCTGGCTTCCCTTGCCCTCAGTATCTTGGAAGGGAGGGGTCAGGATTTGGGCTCAACCTGATTCCGAAACTCTTTCTTACCCAGTTCCCGCTCCTGCAGGATTGGGCCGAGTGTACGACTTTCTCCATTGGTTCAGATTTCTATGGACCATGCTAAATTAGGCTGCGAATCTCCCTTTTCACAGCTTAGTTTCAGTCTCCCCATTAATACAGTAAGGATGCATGCCTGCAAGAGGAATCTAATGCTCTCATTAGTGACCAGAGACATGGGACACAGGATAATGAGACTGACCTGTAATGAGATGGAATCATTCCAGATCAGTCCAGAAGATTTTCGGGGGAGAAGGACATGGACAAGGTTGACTTAGTCCTAGAGCTTCAGATTGCATCAATTCATTTCCTGGTCCAAGGTAGAAGGTCTATTTTTTAGTCACTTGTCCCTGACTTTATGCAGGGTTTCATATGTGTATATGCATATATAGAGGAAGAGACTATGGAAGTTTTGCTAGCGTCTCCCAGGCCAGGGTTTTCAGCAGTGACTAGCATTTTGGTTGCTCCACCGAGCTGCGTTAAAGGCCAAGTCTCCAGCATGCAGGAACTTGGCGCTTTGTGACAATCAGGCTCCTTTTGCATCATATCAAGGTGAGCATCCAAAACAATTGATCTTGATAAAAAACCCTTGGCCCATGACCCCATAAGCTGTAATTTCTGATGGGATCCTTTGGACAGGAGACCCTTCAGATAAGTAAGTGAATAGATGACGCTGGTATGGATGAATGGTTTTGTGACAATAAACCATGAATTCACTTTAAGGCCTGAAGACCCATCAGGCTTATGAGGTTCAACCACTCCAGCTTCCAGAGCTGACAGCATTCAAGGGAGCAACGTTGGGTAGCCTTTGTACCTAGCTCCCTCTTGGTACCTCCGACTCCCAGCTCAAATGACCGGGTACTGTCTACACACCGCTTGATCAACAGGGGCGTCGTTGGTACGGTTCTGGAGCAAACACCGAGCCCCCACTTCTGGAGCCGAAACGCAATGGCTTTGACCTTCTCTGCCATCCCGCCCATGAGAAGCAGAAGCTCTGCGGCTCATCTGCCTGCCTGACCGTATGACCTTGGCAAGTTCGCTCTGAATTGCTTCCACAAGACGGGAACCGTGAGGAATTCCCATTAGGTTTATCACAGGGGGAATGTCATGCTTCACCTGAAGCTGGCTGTGTTTAGAAAGGGAGTTTTGATTTATGGAAGATGCTGGGATCTCTTTGTTTCTGTCTGCTCACATTGACACATTTAAATCTTTCCCGTGTCCTACAAAATCCAGGGAAGCCTCTGATCCTTTCTAGGTATTCCTGCAGGAGAAAAGTTCGAAGCTGTCTCTGAGATGCAACGGGCTAGAAAAGGGAGATTTGTTAAAAGAAACTCTCAGAAATTCCTCATGTGATTTGCCTCAAACTTTCACTCCAAATGCCCTCTTGGGTCAAAAGTAGCACATGGAAGTTTAAGAGAGGATATGATTTGGGTGAGCTGGACCAGTGTGAGGATTCAAGATCAGGAAAGCCAAATTCAATGTTAGCTATGGAAGCACTCGATGCCTCTTCACAATAGGGCCGTATTCACCCCTGTTGTATCTGCACTAGATCCGATGGAGTTGAAACAGGTTGGAAGGCCAATGTAAATGCAAGGAAGCATTGCTTGCTGATCCTCAAGGACTTGCTTATAGCCTAAGTCAGGCCATTTCAGCTGTTTATTTTGTGTTTTATTACGTTCCTTTAATTGCTTGGCTTACCTCGTTCAGCGCTGTGCTCTGGAGCTGGACTGATTCACCAGCCGTGGTTTTGGAAGCTGTCAGGCAGCAGATCTGGCAACGAGGAGGTTCTCAGCGGAGCGTGGCTTGTGTCCTTCCCTTTGCAGCTTTTCCATCTTTGTGAGCTTCTGTAGGACTTAATTCACTGCCACTCTGCCCTTGGTTCAGGCACTCTAGTGCAAAGTAAGGGCAGGATATGAACACATCTGAATGGTAGTGTTATACCTCCACTTAGCACCTTATTCACTGCCTTTGATGCAGGACAATGAGAGTCAAACAGCAAAGTCCAAGTCTGCTGAAGGCTGCCGATCACAAATGTAGCATGATCTGCACTAGAGGTTTCCTGAAGTTCCCTGGACAAAAGGTTCAAGGAGGATGATATATAAATAGCCTTATACTGACACCTATTAGCCTTTGCTTTACATGTAGCAATGAGAAGATACCAACCACAATGACACTGGGCAGTTTCTAAGGACTGTCACAATATTGCATTTCAAAACATGATGTAAAAGCATGAATTAGAAGCCTTCAATGACATCAAGAGTGGTTGCAAAAAGGATGGAGCGGGACTGTTCTTAGTGATGGCAAATAGCAGAACAAGGAGTAATGAAGGGGTTGGACTAGATGTGACCTCCTGAGGTTGCTTCCAACCCTCATTTTCTATGATGCTATGACTCGGGCCTCCCTCCTCCTCTCAAAACTGATGAGGCGTCTTAAAAAGCAAGGGATTTTTAAGAGAGATAATAAAGTTGGGTTTATTTTTATTTGCCTTCTGGTTTTGGGACAGTTAGGAGTTGTGTCTTTGAGGTTTTTGCCACTACTATAAACATTATTTTCAGACGAAGGCTTGCATTTTTATATATTCCTAGGACACCAGGAGCTGAGGTGTTCAGGAGGAGCACAGAGCATCAGCAGATGTTAAAGTAAGTGGAGGCTACCTAGAGCAACTGTGAAATCTCCATCCTTGGAAGTTTTCAAGAGCAGGTTAGACATGTTGTCTGGGCTGGTTTAGTCAGGGATGATCGTGCCTTGAGCAGGTGGCTGGACTGGATGACCTCATGAGATCCCTTTCAGCCCTGCTTTCCTATGTTCCCATGATAGATCTTGCTTTATAGGCAGATGCCATGAGCACTTTCTGGTTCAGGTTTTGCCTGCTCATATCCCAGTATAACACCCCTAGTGACATCTCATGGGTCCAAGAAGTTGACATCAGTGTAGTTGACTTTGGCAAATGATCAGATTCAGACGCATAGATATCGGTCCTGCCTTTTGTCTGGGTTAGGGGCTAGTCCTGTAGGTTGCATCTATTCCCCTGCAGACACCCTTAATGCACCCAATACCTACTGGTGAGTTAAGTATGTGTTTTGCATCTCCCCCTATGCTTGATCCATGTGAACTTTTATGGTCCCAGCTGCTTAGATCGGCTCAGTGGCTCAGTCAGAAAGTTCAGGAGCATCATCCCCATTTAACAGAAAGAAGCACAGACAGGGGTGTGAAGAGTCTAGTCCAGTGCCCCATCGGTAGCTCACAGCTTCCCAGCCTGCAGCCACTTCTGCCTTATAATTCAGAAGGTCACTGGTTCACTCTGTGGCACAGTGGATATCCTAGGGACTTGGAGAAGCAGAAGGTGGCAAAAGAAAATGCTGGCATCTCACAACTTGCTTAGCTCTCGTTATACAAAACTGAGCTTTGCACTTTGTTCTTTTAATTAACAGGCCAGCACATGTGCAAATTCTTTGAAAACATTTAAAAAGAAAAAACATTGAAACGCATAGTGCGGGGGGAGCAGTTAATTCTATAGGGAACAGAAACTTTTTCTTTTGAGTCCATTAAATCGGCTAATGGTTTGTGCTGACAGATATGTATCAGCATGAACTTGCTGCTCATGGCCTTGGAAAAATAGAAATCTTTGCTGTTGATTCCAATGAAAAATTCAGCCCAACATCCCTGAACAAGCTGTTCTGAATAGCAGTCCTTTTCTTGGCATCTCATCTCTGAGGGTGGTTACAGGGAGAATGGCAAAAGCAGAAAGCAAAGCTAATTGAGGTTAAAAGCAAAGGGCTTCATTTTCTTCTTTTTTTTTTTCAATTAGAAATTCCACGTGCTTAATGAACAGGCTGCTGGAGAAGGCTCAGAACTGCCCTCCAGGGGACAGAGTGGGAAAGCCTGATTCACCATCTCCCCTCTGAGTAGCCGATGGTTAATGGACAGTCTCTTTTAACTCCTAAGGTAGAGACCAGGGGTGCACAACATGCAACTTCCAAGCCAGATGTGGCCAGACGGGGGGGATCCCAGTAGCCTGCCCGTATTCTTTATTAAACCACTTCATTAAATACTAATGGCTTTGAAAAGCCTGTACTGGTGCATGGGATTGCTCTGTCCTAAGTGCAGGACTTTACACTTGTCTTGATTGAACCTCATGAGATTCCTTTTGGTCCAGTCTTCCAATTTGTGCCTGTATGATCCATCTCCTGCTTGCAGTTGTGCTGAGGGTTTCAAGCGAAAAGTGCACCTTGCACGTGAACCATGATAAAAGTTGGGTTGTGCATGCCTGGAAGGAAGGAGGGTGTGACATCATCTTATAGCAGTCGCCTACACACATGCCACTGGCCCTCAGCAAGGACCGAACCCCAGGCTCAGCACACACAGCATGAGCAGAAGAGCTAAGACAACGACTGACAGAAGCTCTCGGCCTCTCCATGGGCAGTAGCCACTAGTAGGTATCATGATTGCCCACCAGGCCAATGGAAAATGCAGGAGGTACAACTGTTAGCATGCAAAATGCAGGAGGCACAACTTTGCAAACATCGTGCTCCTGCATGAAGTAGCAAAATAAGCAGTTAAAGAGGCATCGTGCCCCATCCCACCTGGATGGCAAAAATAACAGTGACTGATGGAGAAGTAACCAGAGCACTGTAGGGTGATGTCAGGTGACTGATGAGAAGACCATCTTCAGATCAAAGTGCTTCGACCCTGATGGTCTCATGCTTTTAGATGCCTTTCTTCCCCAAGCTTACCGGCGTCGTGATTCAGCTCCCTTGCTTAGGAATAACTGCGCTGAAACCAATGGAAATCTGCTGTAAAACTTGGGAGAAACTCAGAATCCCAGACATGTGCCTCCATTGCACCATCTAGATACTGTGTGCACTTCACAGGCCTGATTTCTTTTCTGCGGTGCTCAAGGTTTTACACCATCCTAATTTATTCCAGGATAATAAGGAAAGCCCAGCCCAAAATATAGACTGTCTTGATATGAATATAATACAGACTGGGCACAACTACATGAGACACTATGTCGCTGTAGTGACAAGCTAAGGGGCCATAGCATCGGCAGGCACAGACTAGGATGCTGATGCCCAGTAGCATTGGGAATGACCCATGTGGTGCCAGGACTACATAGTAACAGTGGTTACTGCACAGTCATTTAGTACTTGCTTAAGTACTAAAGCAAGTATTAAACGACTGGAGTAACAACTCCGCAGCCTGGCACGTGTAGATGCACCCACTGTGAACCATATTTTCAATGGGTACAAATCAGTACAGAGATACCTATCTGAATTAGTTGAGAACCTGGCCATACCAAGATACATACTGGTCATGACCCAAGCAAAGTAAAATATCTATTATGCAGCAGTTCGTGATGTTGGATTTATTAGCAAGGAAACAATCCGTAACTTGTAATACTCTGAGCTCCATCATAAACTTCGTGTTAGACATTCTTTCCAGGGCTAATGGGTTGGAAGATTTATATATTCTCCCATCACTTCCAGCTATGCCAACAGAAGATTAGGGTGTTGTTGTTTTTTAAATTTTCTTTCTTTTCCTTTTTTTTCTTTCTTTTTTTTAAGGATTTCATGGTTCTGAAAACTACTCAAGTGAAATTTCACAATGAGTGCCTGTTGGTTTGTAATTTTTGTACATCTGGGGAGTCCAAAAAGCCTCACAAATGTAAAGAAAAGAAATACTGACAAAGAAGTTAGCCCCCAATTCAGTTACTTGGGACAGAGATCTGCAAATTCACTTGGTGAATATTTCTTGCCAGGTATTAGCTGTGAATGATATTTGGAATACAATTTTTAATTAAATCGGTGTTTGTGAGCTGCTAGATGTTGGCTACCATCTTGCTGAGGAAATAAAATGACATCATTCGTGAGAATTACAGCATGAAAGAAACCAGTTTCCATCCCGCTCAGATGCTGAAGGATCAGCAGAAGAACTCGGTATTTCATAAGAAGAAGTAAGGTCCTGCCTGCTCGACAAGAACAGCAGGGTTCAAGCTACGAGACCTCCCTTTCCATACCAGTGGGTAGGGCATAGACCTTCAAGTAGGGAGACAACGTGCCTCTTCCTGACGTGCTGTGCAAGCTTAAATAAATCCTGTCCCCTCTCCCAGCATTTTTGGCCTTGTCTATTTAGATTACGAGCTCTTTGGGCAGGGGCCCACTCTCACTTTGTGTATATACGGTGCCTAGTGCAATGGCTTTCTGATCTGAACAAACATCCATTTTCTATCAAGGAGACTCAGCAAATGCCAGCCCCAGTAGAAAAGGTGTGGTTAGAGATGCAGGTTGGGGAAAATGGGCTTTTCAGGGGCACTGAGGTGTGTAAAATGGAAGCAGCCTTGGTCCAGCTCATTTACTGCTCTGGTACTAAGCCAGCGGTTCCCAACCTTTTTAGATTCCAGGCACCTCTTGCTACACCCAAGACACCCCTCAGAAAATGCCAGCTCCTAATATTTACTTATTTTTTTTACTATAGGCAGCCCTTGGACTTACGACACAATTAGTTCCTGAAAACCATGTCTTAAGTTGAAACATTGCAACTCAGAACCGATTTTCCCATAGGAAGCAATGTTATAAATGGTGGATTGGTTCCTGAACCAAGGCCCAATCCCCTATTTTCACCAAAAATAACCAGAATTTTGTACTCAATCTATTATAGATGACTAATATAGCTACATTCATGTATTTATATTGTAAATAGCAATCCCATTGATTTGGAAGGACTTCTTTGAGGTGACTTTGCTGGACTTTTTGAAGGGCTCCTGACTGGAGCCTTGGCTGCAGGTTTTTCTGTAGACTTGACTGCTTTCTTAACGTGTCCAAGGAAGTTTGGACAGATGTTCTCCAGGGAGATGGGGGATGTTCGCTGGTGTGGCATTGCATCGGATCAAGCGTCATAAAGTCAAAACTGATGTCAGAAAGTTGAAACAGGGTGTCAATTTATAAATGTTGTAAGTGTGAAACATTGTAAGTCAAGGACTGCCTGCATAGGAAAATACTAGACCAATTCTTCTGTTGCAAAAAATGCAAGAAAGGTCACAAAAGGGCAGAATGGTTTTAACGCTACATGGATTCCCATTTGAAAGCTCTGGGTTTATCTTGAGAAGTGTGTGTGCTCCCCCAGGTCTAGTGCCTCATTGCAACCTTGAAAGGAACTCAAGGAGCCCCAGGATGTCGCAGCACCTGGTTGAGGATCACTGTACTAGACCTCAGGTGGGGTCTGTGCATAAGGGTGAAAAGCACCTGGAATGAAAAAGGGCAGTATGGCGCATGGGATGGGAACTCGGGGAAACTTGGCACCTGTTCCCAGCTCTGCCTCCATCCTGTGAGCTACCTCTGGGGAAATCACTCCCACTCAGCCCCATCCTCACTGACATCCTGCCACACTTTTAGCTTCTTTCATTCCTTGGAGAGCTCAGAACAGCAGAGACTCCCCATGCCTGAAGAAGGGTGATTATGCCCGAAAGCTTGCAAAGAACTTTTATCCAACTATTCAGGTGGTTTAATAAGATATCCCATCTACCCAAAGAACCTTGCCTGCCTAGTAGCCTGGAAGTGCATACACATCTCTGCCTCAAGAGCTATGTGCACGTATAGCACCTAGCACATTGCTCATGTCATTCGCATAACAATGATAAAGAAGCAGGACGATATTGTGGCCAGTTTAAATCATTGCAGCATCACTAGCTTTTGGTTTATGCCCATTCAGGATCTGGACCACATCTGAGAGCCCAGCCCAAGTCTTGTTACAGTCTATATAACTCACTCCAAGCATCTGCATGTAAATCACCCCCACCATTACCCTACATAAACTCCCGTGTTTAAGGCATGGGTAAACCTGAATTGGCTGCAGTCGGGCTATGGAGCCTTCAATAAAATCAAATATAAAATGGGCCTTATAAACTCACTATCATGTCCCTGTGGCAAAGGAGATCAGACAGCCCAGGGTATACTGACTGACTGCCCTCTATATGGCTCACCAGAGGGAGCGAACAGTCTGAAAGGTTGCAGTAATATTGACAGATCTGCTCTTAAATGATCGGAGGAGTCAGTTTTCCGACATTATATGCAAGAAGAACCCCTTGGGCCCATTGCTGTACAATACTCTCGTCACCACATATCCAGTACGTAACAGGCCTCATTCATTTCTGTCCAGGTCCAAACCATGGAGTACGAGAGGCTGGAAGGCAAGATTTATTCTGCAGATTGGCACTGGGAGGAAGTTTTCTAGGTGGATCTCCCTGCTGGCCACCCATCGGTCAAGAGCACTGGCTGAAAGGTGTGCACGTCGCAGGTCGGAGCCCAGCCGATGAGCGTCTCGCATTGTTTGCACGGGTGCAGCACAGCAACCTAGAACACCAGCCACCGGGGGAAATTGGTTTGGGAGTGCTTTGGACTGGCCAGGACCAGGGATGACCTAATGGAAGGTGGGGTTAGTTATCCAGTAACTGGCAGGCGGCCGCATCTTGAGTGCGATCCAGGATGGAGGGCTGCTGCTCAGTAGCTAACCTCTGTTTCCTCAAAGCTTCTCATGAGTGTAAACTGGAGCAGGTCCCTTGAAAGCAGGTGAACTAGGCCATGGTGCATCATGGGGGGATGTACTTGGAGATGGCTTGAATTCCACCTGCATGCAAGCCCTTGAATGCTGCTCCAGCAATGCAAAGCAGCTGCAGCACGTATGAGACAGCCCCAGCAGTAACTTACTTCCTTAGGTGGACCTCGGATTGCAGTTCCAAGCCTGGTGATGTATTTAGCTGGGTACTCCTCAGTCCTATACTAATCAACACACCCTGGCTTTCCCTGTGAAGCTCTACTTGTGCTTTGTATGGACAGGACTATTACATTTCAGCTTGAGGCAGAGTCCATCCACTCTTGGGGAATGAACACCAGAGCATTATTTCCCAGCTATGAAATAAATGACTGGCTGAGACAACCCGCAAAGCAGCCTGGCCCGGCATCCCACAGCTGCTCTGCGGAGTGGCTGCATGGCCGTGTGCTCCGAGAGCCAAGGGAAAACAGAAGTGACCTAGCACTGAAGGTCTCTGCTTTCATGATGTCTGCAGGATGGAGAGAAGAGGTGTAGCTGGACAACTCTGTGCTGGGGCAGCTGCAAGATACCAGGGGCAGTGCCAGCTCCATGTGCTGTGGCTCCCTCCCCACCATAGAGTTTGAGCTGTAAGAGTGGGGGAACAAACTCCGCTTCCCTCTCCCTTACTGCACTGTGCTGCCAACACTATAGTCTGGGACCCAGGGGGATCCGGGTTTTCTTCCCAGCTCTGCCAGGGTCTTGGTGAGTGACTTTGCTGTGTTTCCTCACTCATGGACCCTTTGTCTGCTTTGGCTAATTGGATCCAAAGCTCTTTGGGGGAGGGCTTTGCCCCACCATGGGACTTTGATCTTGGTTGCTACCATAAATATCAGCAACAAATAACCATTGAGAGCAACATGGGTTGCGTGGCATGGGTACAAGTGGAGGGTTTGGTCGTACGAGTCTTGGAAATTCAGAGATGTCAACCCAGCACTACACAGGAGTATGGGCTGGTCCCAGGACACTCTTCATAGACCAGTGATACCCAGGGCAGAGCAGGAGGGCCTGTGAGTGCACATAGTGATGTGGGGTGCAGCTTGCATGCAGTGAAAAGGACTTTGCCTCATTGCCTGGGGGAGGGGGGACAAATCCTCCCATACTGCTCAAAGACGTTATACACTGGGGTCCCTTTTGCCTTTAGAGCAAACGGTGTCTGAGTAAGCCACCGCCTGCTAAACAGCCACAACTGTTCTCTTAAACTGGGTTTTCCCCATCAGCCCCTGCATCATCCTCTCTCCTTATCTACCTCTCTTTCTCTTCTATCCCTCCCCTCCTTCCTTAGGCTCACATCCCTTTAGGAAAGGGGTTGCAGGGTCCATGCCCCTGCCCCTTTCAAAGCAACCCAGCTCAGGTGGGACAATCCTGTCCCTACCAGGCTCTGGAGCTGGGTGCTGCTGGTAGAGCGCAGAGCCCGGCTGATCTGAACCCACAGAGAATCAGCCCTACCCCCCCCCCCCCGAGCTTTCAAAGCCACTAACAGGAGTTCACTCCCTATTCATTCAAAGGGGAAGCAGGCTTCCAAATCCCTTAGGCAGCTCAGATGATCTCAGCCCACAGGAGGGAGCCACCGGGGCCCGGGCTGTCTCGTTCCCAGCCCCGCACTGGAATCCCTGGAACATTGTCTGCAGATGGAGTCACAGCTGATGTGGAAACACCCAGACACCTCTTGGATGTCTCCTCCCTGCCCCAGGAGTCCTCTGGACAGGAGGCTTAGCCTGGGCTCGGCTGAGCGGCCGCCTGGGTCACTGCTGGCAGGGTTAGCGCATGATGTCTGCTGGAGTCCTGTCTCCGCTGGCCAGCGGGGCGTCACACCAGCGCGGGGTGTGACGCCGGAAGGGCCGAGCGGGAACACCAGACCTTTGGGCTGACCCACAGGCTGACGCTTCATCTCTCCAAGCGGCAGCTCGAAGCAGTCAGGTTCTTCGCAGCAGTGTTTGCTACGGACGCGATCGCAACCACAGCCGCCTTGGCTAGTGGAGCTCCAAGTCCACGTGGGAGCTCAAGGCCTTGCAGATAGTTGTCATGGGGAAGTGGTTTCTAGCCTGACACGCTGCTTAGGTTTCTACTGGTGACTCTTTCCCGTCATTTGTTCGTGCTGAATGGCAGGGAGGGGAAGGGGTCAAAGCCAAGATAAATAGTCTTGGGGTCTGGCTGGGGATCTAGGAAAACAGAAAGAGCAGTGAGTAATTTAGTTAATAAGTTCAGAAACACATCATTATCCTGTCAGCACTTCTTGCACACAGAGTTCAGCCAGCTGAAGCTTGGCTGGGAGCAGGTTAGTCACAGCGGAGGCGGCTTTTCAAGTGTGAGGTGTTGGTAATTAAAGGTTGGATTGGCACCTTGTAGGCCAGCCTTGAGTGACAGGCTGCATTGCCCCACGACAGAGGCAGGGACTGGAGGGTGACTCTGGGTCACTTCCTTGTCCCTGCTTCTCCTCACTGTGAGGGGGTAACAAGGTGTGCCCACCCATTTGGGGACAATAGGCTATTTACCCCATCTGCACCATTATTTGGCATATGGAGGGGCAAAACCGGGTGGTCTCCTTCCCTGCCTTCCCACTTCACTTTCACTTCTGCAGGGATGAAAGGGGCAGACTGTGATGGAAAGTCTGGTGAAAATGGGCCTAAGAATGGGCCAGGTGGTCCTGAAACCCACGTGTACTTCATGTTGGACTCCTGTTCTTTACATCAGTGGCTTGCAGAAAACTGTAGAAGTGCCTATGAGCCTTCCCAGGCAATCTCTGTGTCTTTGGGGACCTGGTGTGAGCTGCGGAAGGGGACCCGCAAAGCATCTGAGACTTGTTCCAGGAGCTGTCCATTCCCAGAAAGCAGAAGGATTTCACCCAAATGTCAATAGGTCCAAGGACAAAAACAAGTGAGCGGTAAATGAGTTCTTTTACGGCCTGCACTGTCTGTAAAGGAATGACCTGTTGTGCCCTGTCTGCTTTAGCCATAAGTCCCTGCTCCACATGGGTACTGTCCCAGCAAGAAAAGGGTTAATCAGCACATAGGCACCACACGACTGACTCAAAGGCCTTTGAGCGCTGGAGCAGGCAGGTAGGAGCCCATCTCTCAGGTGCATGCGTCGTTCCCTGTGTGCTAGAGGCACGGGGAGGCTAGGACTAGAACCGCAGGGAGAGAAGAAAGCAGGGAGGAAGCAGCTTGGGCAGCAGAGACAGCTCATCGACTTTGTGGGTGGGTTGTCAGACAAGCAGGCAATGCATGGTGTGTAGGCGAAGGGAGCAAGTGCTTCTCCTGCCATCTGAGACGGTGGTAAAGGAGGCCTGGTGTCAGGCAGGGTGAGCCCAGCTTAGCACCTACTAAAGAAGTTTTGATTCTCCAAAGTGCTTTCAGGAAGGGCACTGGCAAGGTATATCCCCGGAGCACGAGAGGGAGAGCAGAGCTTTCTGGGACGGAGGCAGGAGGTGCTGGTAGAGGAAGAAAGACAGGAAGGAAGAACACTTCTTAGCAACGCAGTTAGGATGTCCAGATACAAGCTTAGTTCAGGCAGAGTTAAGTTGTAGCTAGTTTAAAGCAGCGTTATTGGGCTGTATTTATAAAGCCGGCCCAGACGTATGTTTGGAAGCTGTGAAATGCAGAGTTGCGGTTCCTCAAAGCAGCTGTGCTCCCCAGCCTCTTTGCTTCTCTCAAGACAAGCCATGGCTGCAGCCTTGGCCAACGACCTGAGGACTGGAGTGAAGGTCCCTGCAGTGTGAGTGAAAGACGGGGCTTGCCAGACCCCTAGCATCTGCAGGTAGGGCACAGAAGAGCCGGGCTGGGAGTTACATATGCATTTACAAAGACCTCACAGGGTATTGGGCCTCTGCTTCACCCTGATCATACTTGATCCTTCATCTACCCGTGACACCAGTGATCAGCCTCTTCAACCTGGCTGTGCCCTCCCTTGGTCTGTCCTTTCATGATGCCCTTCATGCCACCCCAGTGCTCTCCTGACTCCACTCCCCCTCTGTGTCCGTGTCCCCCAATGCCGGTGTCCTCGGGACCCTTCCTCTTCTCCTTTTACACCCTGCCCCTGGGTGGCACAACCTGCTCACGGGGCTTTGACGGTGCGATCAATGCAGCTCTCCTCCTGCCCTTGACCTGTCCCCATCCATGTGGCCTTGGGCCTGCCACATGTACTGTACTGCCAGGGGCCCTCTAGCACCTGCCCCCCCATCACAGGACTCCACATCATCTATCCTACCCTTGTCCTTTGCCATCCCCTGGCCCTGTTTGGCCAACTGGTGCTCCTAGTTCATTCCCCCTGTAGCTTCGATTCACCAAAGCACTTAGTCTCCTTCTTACTCCTAAGCACATTTGCAGCCCCACTGACTCGGGGAGATCTGCTTGAGGGGGGTGGTCTCACATGCCTAAATGCTTCTCTGAGGACCTACCCCCTCCAGTCCTTCCAAGCCCTTTACCTTGCCCTGCTCCTCATCCTTTCTCTCAGTCTGTCTTTATTTTCCCCCCTTTCCCCTTAGATGTCTCCTGGGCCTCTCCTATAAAGGCAGCTGACACCACAGGGACAAAGGAGGGGAAATCCTTGTTGGCAGAAAGCCTTTCTGCTTCTTTTTGCAGCTGGCACCTATCACCACTTGCTTGAGGCTTTGGACACTGGCCCAAGAGCAGTCTTTTGCAGTCATAGCTCTCGGTTTGGAGCCAGCAGGAACCCTAATCGGCTCTGAGTCCACAGACAACACTCAGCTCCGATGAAGAAACAATTGCAGCTGAAGGAAAAGATCGAGGGCCTCGTTACAGGTTACACTAATGAAGGTTGATGGGTTTAGCACAAACTTGCAGTCACACCTTCAATTTGGGTGGCACATCTGTGGGGGGCGGCCACACCTTAACGGAAGAGGATCTGGGTTATGTGGAGCAAAGGATGATCCTGCCCTGAAGTGGCATACCTTCGAGCCTTGTAGGGAGTGCTTTAAGCCGCTTAAAGGTGTTAACAGACAATGCAGGGGTTAAGAGCTTCAGGAACCACCTGAGTCTGGCTTCAAAATGCAGGGGGATGTGTCAGGCTCTGTCTAGCGGGAAAGGACAAAATCAAATCGCTCAGGAGAATGATCTGGGAACAGACTAGGTTCCATTGACGTCAGTTCTGCATCCGCATTAACAGAGGATTTGGCCTTTTATTTTCTCAAGAGCAGTAAAATAAAGATGCATTGTACCACACAATGCCCCTTGAACCTCCACACGTTGTGCCCCCTCTCAGACCTCCAGGTCTCAGCACGTCCAGGGGCAGGCAGTGGCTGTGTGGCATCACCAGCATGCTCCCATCCGAGAAACCCCATTCCCCGGGTGGGCTGTCAGTAAGAGGACTGAATCTGGGACTTCATGTAAATCCGTGAGTCAGAGCTGGTGTGTAGCCAAGCCTGGAGCAGGCTTCTCTGCCTCTGTCTGTGGCCCAGCCATCGCTAGCAGAAGACAAAGCGTGGCATAAGTCACACGTGCCAGCTAAGACCCTGATACCACGTGATCCCAGACCACCTAACTTTGACTGCACTTAGCAGGCAGGGGGGTGCATGAGGACACATGTGAAGCATGTTTTGTGTGTGCTGCTTGACAGGTATAACCAGGATCTCTTTGCCCAAGCTCCTATCTATTGGCTTCTCTTTTGAGGTGGGGTTAGTGGACAGACCTGTTCTGCCTCTGGCATTTCAATGAGGAATACATTTGAATTTCTTAGAGCGCTTCCAGAGGCAGAAGAGGGCCCACGATGGTGGATTTCTCCATCTAATCAGCTGGAAAGAGAAGACCCTTGGGGTAGTTCTGGTGACTTGGGTGGAAGCTGTGCTGCACGAAGCGCTTATTTCTTTTTAGCGTCATTAAGAGAGCAGCACATTATAGTGTTTGAGGCCAAACTGTTTCCACCATGAAATGAATGGGAAAAGTCTCAATCCTTTTTGACAGCCTCGGTTCACTGGACTTAGGAGCCTTTTCAGGGCATTCTCAATGGTACCATCAGCTACCAGGGATACACGTAGCCCTCTTGGTATCTTGTGCTTCTGGATCCTTTGACAATTGGCTCAGAATGATTTTCTCAGGTTCCCTTTTAGCTCTGGCTGGTGGCCACCCATGTCCCTAGCTGCATGGCACAACTGCCTGGGGAAAAAAGACTTCCTGCATCAGTACTGAGTGGGAGAGAGCTGGAGCTGGAAGGATGCTCGTGTCCTGATACTAGTGTCACTGACCTTGTGGGAAATCAGGAAGCACTTCATGGAAACCAATGCCGTGATATAAGATCACAGGCCTCGTCTCTGCCAGCTGGAGTTCGGGTGAAATAATCCGCAATACACTTACAGGCTTGTCACTGCAGCTGAACAAGACCCAGGTGTCATGATAGACTACAAAATGAACATGAGCCACCAACGCCGTGCCATAGCTGGCAGCGCGAATCAAACACTGGCATGCATCTGCCACGGCATCTCGGGGAAGGCTAAAGATGTCGTCCTCCCGCTCTCCTCGGCCTTGGTGAGACCGCAGCTGGAGCACTGCATCCAGTTCTGGGCACTGCACTTTAGGAAGGATGTGGAGAAGCTCGAGAGAGCCCAAAGCAGGGCTACGCACATGATTAGAGGCTTAGAGACCAGGTCATACGAGGAGAGGCTGAAAGACTTGGGACTTCTCAGCCTGGAAAAGAGAAGACTTAGCAGGGACTTGGTGGCAGCCTATATCAGGGGCGCACAGCAAGGCTATCTACTTACCAAGACCCCCCAGGGGAGGACAAGAAATAATGGGCATAAACTGATTGAAGAAGATCGCTTCAGGCTCAGCACAAGGAAAAACTTCTTTACAAGTCAAATGCCGAGGGTTTGGAACAGGCTCCCTGCAAAGGTGCTCCAGTCACCTCCCCCCGGTGATCTTCAAAAAAACATCTGGATGCCCATCTTACTGGGGTCATCTGATCCCAATGGTCTTTCCTGCCCAAGTGCAGGGGGGGCTGGACCTGATGATCTGTAAGGTCCCTTCCAACCCCTAATTATGAAACTATAAGGTGCCCGCGTGTCTACAGGTATCTTCTCCTGGCTGCTGGGTGGCGGCAGAAGCCTTAGCCTGCCCCACAAACGTGGGGTAAATCTGCTGGCAGAAAGCAAAGCGCTGCTGCCTCAGAGGAGCTGGGGATGTGGATGTCCTCCTAATTTCCTAGCACAGCGTGTCTTCTGCCACCGTGTAGGTGAGGTCAGGATTAGACTCCACCTCGAACGGGAGTCGTTCTGGATTCCCATCACCGGCGCGGAGCAGAGCAGAATCCCCCCCGCCGCTGCACACTCCAGTTTCCAGCTATTTCCTAGCACCGCTGGGGTCTGATCTCTGGAAACTCCGTGACGCCAAGCCTGTCCGAGCTCTGGATACCGGATCCCAAATTCCCCTAACTTCCCCAAAAGGACACCCCAGCCCCAAACAGTGTCGATCCCAGCCATGCTCCTTCTGCAAACACCCCTTGCAAGAGCCAGGCTGCCCTCTGTGCATTCCCACGGTGATTTTTCTCTGCATTTTGCCAGACAAAATCACAGAGGGCTTCCCTTACTTTTTGCCCGCTGAGCCTGATTGAGGCTAAGTTTCCAAGTTACAATGACAGTAAATTGTGGTCCAAAAGCAGTTCCCCACCCCCCCCCCCGGCTGCTCTGCGGGGGCTGTGATTCCATAACCCTTCACACAGCCGCTGCACGGTAGCTTGAGAGAAGTGATCTGCAGATGATATTTCCAGGAATTGGCGGGCCTGCTTCTTTCTGAACCACAAATTCACCCGATTAAAATAAACATACAATCAGAGCTTGGTCTGTGCTCAAGTTGCAGCTGATTTTTAGCTGCGCCACACGTTCGTTGCAAAGGGAAAGAGCACGAGGCAGGGGTGGTTGTCTTTCCGTTCCCAAGCCCTGTTCGTATGGAGAAATTGGGAAGAAAAAAAATGAATGCTTGGCCCCATGAAATGCTGGCTGCGTGGTGCTTTTCATCTCTATTCATTAGCTGTACACTTCATTTCACCTTCACAAACCGGTGTGACTTCTGGCTGTAACGGGGGCCCGGACTTGGGGTATTCTGCATACAAGGCAAAAGTGCTCACATGGAAGCACCCAGCAAACAGCTCCCTTTACAGCTTGGGGCATGAAGCAAGTGAGCTGTCCAAAAGTGCATCACACTTCCTCAACCTCGGGTTTAATGCCTTTGCTAGAAAAGCACTGTTTAAATGAAGATGATTTGGTTTCCATGTCTCAATTTATCCTTGATCCCCTGCGGTGACTTGCACAGTCATTTTCTACAGACCAACGAATGGCCACAACCTGGACTGGATTCAAACTGACAGTGGAAAAGGCTGTCTGAGCTGGGTACGCTACCCGGCATCGCTCAGCCCCTTGCAGTAGCAGGAAGGGTAGGCAGCGATCCATTAGGACTAGTGGGCTCTTGGCTCAGTGGACCAGCCCCTTCTCTAAGATGGAAATTTCTCTTCTTGCCAGAAGCAGCCAGACTTAGCCTGCATCCTGCAGGTCCTGTCATTAAGCCGTGTCACCTTCCAGGGTTCACTTTGTTCGCTGAGAGCTTCAGATAAGCCTTTTGGCAGCGGTGCTGTTTTCTGCTGAGGCATTCAAAACAGCTCAAAACGGTTTTTATTAACCTTGGAAAGCCTCCGAAACACAGCGCGTGGAGTGGGGCAGCCAACACAGGCCCTGCATCCCCCACTGACAAAGCAATTGCAGCTGGGAGGTACCAGAAATGAAAATTCATATTTCTGAATGGAGGATGCATTTTTCCTGTTTTGGGAAACACTTTGATTGAAGTTATTGGGGAGGGGAGGCAGGGGTGGATATAGGTTACAGTTCTGAATAAAATTAGAAGTCCTGGGGGCAGTGTCACCTCTGAAAACCTATAAGAGCCAGGCCCTCCAAAGCAGGGAAGCCCAAATGTGGCAGGAGCCCTTTTGCTTCTGCCTCTGCATTGTTGAGCCTCATAGCCAACAGTTTCTGAGAGTAAACTCTTGTGCCAGTGCATGCCCCAGTGCCAAGTAGATGTGCCAGACAGGACGTGCTTTGTGCATTACCTTTGTGCCAGGCAAGAAGCAAGGCATGAAAAATATCCAGGGAACAGACAGTCTACAGCAGGGATTGTGTTGCACTGGCCACCCCGTTAGGATGGACCTGGTGAGCAGGAGCTATGAATGGATATGGTCTGGTTTGTCCCTTGCAAGGCTCTGGGCTAGCAGGGAAGCCCAGAAAAATGAGTGAGGTTTGGGAGATTGAGAAGTCATTGCAAAATGAGAGAGTATTTTCCACCTGCAGGCGTGGCTGTGACACCTGTTACTTGTGCCTGGTATGAACTTGTGACTGTGAGGAGCTCACCCATACGTCTCATGTGTGATGGCTGCAGGAACAATCGGGACCCAGAACCTGGGCTGTGTATGATGCAGCAAGCAGGAGACTTGATCTGCCGTGAACGGGCTGGCTGGGACCATCACGGATCTCGTTAACGGGCATGCTTGTGAGCAGCATGTGTGTGGCTCTGGCTATCTTCCCAGGCATGTCGAGAGGATGCCCCAAGGTCACAGCGGAGCTGCTCAGGGACCCAGGTACTGGGGAAACCAAGGAACCTGATAAATTCAGGCATTTCATGCTGGCTCCAGGCCTGGAGGAAAAAACTGATTTCAATAAAGATGAAAGAGAGAGAGGCCTGGAGGTGGTAGCAGAGAGCAAGATGCTGCTGAGCACTGAACTGCTAGCACCCTCCCAAACCTGAAGCAGCGACTCCTCCGCTATCCCACACATCCCCGGCCTCTCCAAAGCGGGGGCTGGAGTTCATGGACACGGTGGGGTTTCATGGTGACTGTCTTCGCTCCCCATCAGGGCACCTGTTTGTAGTTCCCAATAAAGCTGTTGGACTAGTAGTGAGGGAAGGAAGAGCATTTTCCTGGTCACCCATGCAGATTTGGCTTGGAGTCCCTGAGACTCGGGTAGCGGGGAGCTTGACACGGCCACTTTTCAGAAGAGAAATGCAGGGGATGGCTGCCTTGGGGACTTTGTCTGGGAATTTGGGGACCACATTCCCCAAAACGTCTCTTCCTTCCAAACATTACAATGCTCTAATCCAGCGGTTCCCAAACTCTGGCAGATTGCGTACACCAATTTAAAACAATACAACCTTAAGGACCACCAGCAAATTTTTGTCATTATAAAGTAATTATACTACATCTGTTAATGCGTACCGCTGGTGGTACATGTACCACAGATAGGAAACTGCTGCAGCACAATCCCTTTAGAGGCGAGATGCATTCCCAGCTCTGATAATGTCTTGACCAAGTTCTGCATCCAGGAATGCAGTCAAGGTAATTTTTCTTTTTATTTCCAACACCGAGGTGCCCTGATTGTGACATATAATTAATGAAACTTCAATGCAAGTCGCTCACGCGACATCACTATTCAGCGTCTTCTCTGTGCCGTTGTGCATAGCCAGTCCAAGTGCACTTTGAGGCTGTTTAAACTGTAGCCTCCCATCAACTGCCATTCAATGATTTATAAGGTGAGAGAAATGCAACCAGCTTGTGGAAAAGGCAATTTATTTAATGACAGTTCCCCTCCCAGCTAATCTACTGATTTATCAATAATCTCCTGCTTGGCCACAATGCCATTTATCCTGGTACCTCTTTTGAGGTCTTGTGCAACAATCCTGTAGGTACAAGCTGTTGAATTAAGGAGAGTGCTGGTCTGTCTCCCTCTCTCCCTGATCGGACTGTATGTGGTGACATGGGAGTTATTGGGAGCTGCGTGCAAACTTTCCCATCTCCGGATTGGGTCAGAGCCATCTGGTCTCTGGCAATGGTCAGCATGAGGCGCCTCAGGGAAAAGATTGCGTCCTGGAAAAGCAGATGGGGGATAATCTGCTCCCCACGTGGATCTCCTAGTCCTCTCTCACTAAACAGTTGGGGATCAATGGAAACTGTGAAGCACAATGGCTAATGCCCTTGCTGAACCTGTTGTTATCATCATGATCGTGATTATCAGAATGTGGATCATTCTGTTACCCCTAGAAATACTCAGTCCCCCCCACCCTGACTTTTTTTTTCTTTCTCTGAACTGGAAACTCTGGGCTCAGAAGCTTCTTCAGAGCATGCATCCAAAGGGGTATCTCTGGAAAAAGCAGCAAAACTGCATCATCAAATATAAGCAAGCTTCTTAGCCTTGTGGATGGCAAAGGAGTCTGGCTGGAGATGCCAGAGCCAACCAGGGTATTTGGCCACAGAACCACCCTGAAAATAGGTGGGAAGCTGTGGGGCAGAGGGCTACAAGGAATCTCAGCTCAAAAAACCAAGGAGCCCATGAAACGGAGGCCCAGACTCATGAAACCATTTGGTAAAAGTGAGTCCCTCCAGGAGAGGAGAGAGGAGGTGCTGGAGATGGGAGTCAGGAATGGAATATCTTTCCCCTCCTTGGATGTGGATGGTATCGATTCTGGGCTGCATGCCACGGGAAGGGTCAGCCTTACTCTCTTGAATCTGGCATGCCAGTGATTTTACCCAACTGAGGAGGTGTGACAGGGTCTGACTGTGCAAATCCAAGCAGAAGCCATGGGCCAGTGACACAATGGAGGCAACTGGGTGCCAACTTGGTAGCAGGGAAAGCAAAAACAGTAGCTGCCCCAGCAACCAGACAATTGTACCTTGTTATGCCTGTGCCATGGGGCAATGGCAATTCATGGCAAAGTTTACTATGTCGCCTCACACATCCTCTATTGCTTCATGTGGGTGGTGCCCTTAACTAGAAGTGATGGCACCATGCCCACATGGTGCTGTGGATGTGGATGTGGCTTCCAGGAGACCACCCACCACATACAACAGCGTGGGGGTGGGGGGTGGGTCCTGTTGTCTGGCCTGGTGTCCATAAAGAGTTTAGCAGTTGGTACCAGGTGCATCTCGGTGAGCCTAGGGATTCCAGCTTAGAGAAAGAAAAGCCACCACCAGATGTGCAAAACATGTCTCAGTTGCCTTTCTAGCAGCCTTTGGGGACAGGGACAGCTACAGTCTTCCAGGCTTACAAGGCAGTTAATTCGGGTTAGGGTTGGGTATTTGACTGGTCAAATAAAGTTCAGTCAATTGACCGGTCAAATATTGGTCAAAAATTGTAATAAAATTGCCCATCGGTCCAAATAATACACAGAAAAAGCATACATTTTTCATTAAGAATTGTGTCAAAAACAATAAAAAATCATATTTCTGTCAAGAAAACTACAAAAAAAGTAGGGTTTGGTTTGTTTGTTTTTTGGTAACATTGCTATAATCTTTGACCTGTCAAAAAATATATAGTCAGTTTGACCAGCTTACCAACCCTACTCTGAGTAGCAAAATCTTCAGCAGTCTTCTGCAATGCAAGTGTTCATAGACTGGGAAGGGTGAATCGTTCCCCACTTGCCTTGGCCAACATAAAGCCTACAGCCACCCCCGTCTGGGTTTCATCACCATCATGCATGACATCTGGGCCTACGTGAGCTGTCAAGACCCTCTTGTTAGATGGAGATAGAGACATCTGAGCCTGCTGGAAGTCACGACCCCTCCAGAGCGAGTGCATGCTCTGCTCTGGGGATATAATTGTGTGCGGATGTGTTTACATAGCAGTGTGCTGGCTTCCATGTGTTCCTCTATTGCATTTGTCCTATCAGTACTTCCCTATGTATTTAGAAATGAGGTAGTTTGATTTGGTGTAGCCCTGGTTACCTGCATAGCATGTTATGTAGATGCCAGGTGAAGCAGATGGGGCTTTGCAGGTTAGAATAACCATCGCTGTCCAAAACTGTATTTAGGCACTTAAAGTGCCTGCCTACAGAGATCATCATTAAAACACTTTGGCTTAGAGGTTTTAACTAGAGCTAAGCCAATATTTGGCAGGAAACCATTTAAGTCCCTGAACAGGTCTGTGGCAAGAGGTGGCTTCTGGCACGAGTTTGGGCGGGTCCTTCTAGTTACCATTGGACTGGGGTCCACATCCAAGCCCCCTTGTAGCTAGGGTGTAAGACTGGGATTTGCACAAGAGTAGTAGGGATTTCAGTATCCAAATCCTACTGAATTTTAAAGGGAGTTGGATGCCTGATATATAGCACCTTTTCTCCATTTAGCTTCATCTGTATCAGAGCAGATAAAGGGCAATCAGGAAAAGTCATTCTCATGCCAGAATAAGACTATTTCCCACTACGACTATTTTCCAGTCTATTTCCCTGTGTAGGCCACCCCGAGCTCTCTTAGGTTTGCTTGAAATTTCCAGCTAAATCCTTTATCCTTTGTCAGCAGTGCCAGGAAAACAGGACGGGAATTGAATGAGGAGGTGGGAAGGGTGTTGTTGATTAAATCTATTTTTCACATAGTGTTTTTCACCAGTAGATCTCAAAGTGTCTGAATAAGGGCCTGGTTTTCAATACTGCTGATCAACCAACCACTTCTGTTGTTATTCGCTGGTTCTCAGGAGCCAGTTTTATGGGGGGGGTTATCAAAAAGAAGTCGGGAGGCTCCCAAACTGATTTTATTTTTTTCCCCCAACAAAATTCCAAGATCTTTGAAAGAAAAACTTGGAGAGAAAATGAAAGTCATTGCCTTTTTGCAGAACCATTTCCTGACCCAGCTTGTTCAGGCTTTCCTTAAACACCCATTTTGGAGCTCTGGTCAATCTAGGTTTGTATATATAGTCTTCTCTTTCTTTATGCAAACTGAGAAACCAGGCCAACATGGTCCATGGAGATGATAGGCTTGTCTTCCCTTGACTCTTTTTGAAGCTAATTGACTCAGGGACACATTTGAAAACATGAGCTTGGGCATTTCCCACATATGTGATCCAGGTTAAAAACACATGGGCTGTACTGGTAATCAGCATCAGTCATATGAGAGAGGTCCACAGTAGCCATGATAAAAATGTTACGTTCTCTGGGTTAACTGATGGTTGCTTACCTTGAAATACAAAAACGTCTGGTATAGACTTGGGGTGGAAACAGATGTCATCTTTGTGTCACAAAAATTTCGTAGCTGGTGCTTTAGTTAAGGCCAGAAGTACCAGCCAGCACAGAGGGGTAAGGCTGCAGTGCATACAGAATGCTCTCTCTTATCTCTTCTATGTCCCCATCTATTGTTCCATTTAATTTTTGCTCCTAAACCAATATCAAAACGGTTATGTGAGAATCTTTAGGTTGTTCTTGGCGAGTAACTCGAGTACAGGGGACACAGAAGCCGAGCAGATGCCGCAATTATCGCTATGCAAATAAACAATGAAGGGCAACATCATCCCAAAGGCATGTGGGTTTATGAAATCTTTGCAAAATTGTTAGAGAGGCAGATTGTATACATTACGCTCGGAGCCCTTTGAGCCTGGAATGTAGTAGGAGTAAACACTTAATTACATCGAGTCCTCTGACTGGCAAAAATGAAAGGCGCACAAGCAGCTTAAGTAAATGGAGAACTGGGAAAGTGGAGACATATTGATGTGTTTGATACACAACGAGGAAACGATCAATGGCGATTGCAGCTAATTGAGGTTCAGTTCTACTCCCGATGGAACGATTCATGGAGGATGGTCCTAAAAGCTGCAGGCCACGTTCCCCAGTGCTCTGCAGCCAAGTAGCTAGCACTGCTGCAGTGTGTATGTTAAATGTTACGGGCCTAATCTTCATTTATGTGAAATCCAGTTTACCCAACTCTGGTGTTTTTTACAGCTGTTGTAAGTCCACTTTATGCAGCCAGAGTGGCAGAAGGGGTTTTAGTGGATACAACAATCAGGCTCTACCATGCTAGTCGGGTAGAATTTTTCACCCACTCTGCACTGGTCTGAAGGGCATCTCAGGACAGGGCAATGAGGAGTCGAGCCCCCCAACTCCAATGGAGTATTCCATTCTTGACCACTCAAGGGTGCCTATGCACATGCTCCGACGCGTTCTAATTGGAACACGATTAGTCAAGCCTGCTCCATGTTCTAATTAGCATGCTCTAGCATTGCTGCAGCGTTGTATATATAAGCCCCCACCGGTTTAAAAATGCTTCAGTTAAAGCATCCTGCGGTCATTTTTAAACCTGTGGAGCCTAATACACATGATGCCGCGGTGTTTTAATTAGAGTGGCTCTCCGGGAACTGCTCTAATTAAAATGACCTTCCTCACCCCCTGACCACATGTATAGGCAGCCTAAGCGGCTTCTAGCAGAGGTGTAAACAGCAATTTTGGCATCCTGGGGAGAGATACTGTTGAGCAGTGGAGAGTGTGGGGGGCATGGTGCCAAGTGCTGGAGAGTGGGAATTGAAGCTGCCAAGGGCTGGAGAGTGGACTGCTGTGAAATGCCCTAAACGGTTGCCCACAGCTGGTGCCCCCCCCCCGCTTACACTAGCGGTCATTACTCACATGAGTAGCTCCTCTGGCTTCAGTAGGATGGTTTCTATGAAAATGGATTGCTTGTTGAGCAAAGGAGCACAACTGGGACTTGATCTAGCTCTGTTGACAACAGTAGCAAAACTCCTGTTAACGTCAAAGTCTTGTATCTGATGAGAAGGATAAGCCACATGAACTGCTTTCCCAAAGTGTACACACCTTTTCTCCTCCCCTGAGCAAGGTTTCAGCCAGTCTGATAGCTGAGAAAAGAGTCTGTTCCGGTTTCCCACAGCATGAAATGGACTTTCACTTTTATTTATTGTTAGGTGCTTTACCCAAGTGAAGTAAATAAGGGAACCCCCTTGCCTACAAGATTTGGGAGCTTATTTTATTGGTCATCATTGGAAACCCAGGATGAAGGAATGCAAGCCTCTGCTTCTGTGAGACTTTGAGAGGAGGGCTGACCTTAGGGTCCAGGTACTAATCTGGAGTTCTACAGAACTGGGGTTTCAGTTCCTTCCCTGGTCACTATATTTCTTTGTAATTTTGAACAAGCCCCATAACCCCTTCCTGCCTAAGTTTCCCCTTTGAAAAATAGGACTGGGAGAATTTCTTCATCTTTTCTTCCTTTTTGAGGCAGAATCAGTGTTCTAACACCTGTTCTTTATAGTCATAGCTAGGTCCTTTTACTCCTTTTTTTGTCATTCCCCATGTTTAAGGGGTAATGAGACTGACCTACCTAACAGGGCTGCTGTGAAGGTTAATTAGAAAGTGGGCCACTTTCTTGGAATGCTTAGAGCCTCCCCTTCACTTGGTATTCTCCTAGGCATCCTCAGCAGTGCAGCAGCCCTTAACAGAACCTGAGATATTGGCTCAATACAGCTTTGGAAGGGACACTGTCAATAGTGAATCTCTAGTACCACTGGCACTAGCTCATGGTGTGCAAACACAAATGCAACGTACCAAAATAACCTATGTTAAAATTTTTAAGGCACAGCAAATTAACGAGGATCGAATGCCGTGGTGTGTACAAACGTCCCAAAGGCTTCAAATTTACTTAGGGGCAGGGAGGGGAAGGGGGGACATTGACTGGGTATAGTCCAAGGTGATCACAACTCTTGAGGACCTGTTGTAATTTTGAACAAAGCCACTTCCCCACTTCCCAGACTCTTGCACTTTCAGGACCTCACATAATGCTGTTCATGCCCTGGATAACCAACTTGTCTCCTTGCCCAATTTCCCAGTCAGTTACTGAGTCTCGTGCAACACCGTCCACGCTCTGCTCCAGCAATTCCTCCCCTTTGTTTTAGTGTGTGCTCAGTGGTTCACAGAACACGCAGTCTGTAGTTTGATCGTTTAATTTCTTCCTTCAGTTTTTGTCTCGCACTCAATAAATATCGGAGCTTCTCTCTCTATTCTGATCAAATCATTGCTCACTTTGCCCCATATTTAACTGAGATCAGGGCCTCTCTTAAGACAATTCAGGCTCTGTTCCAACCCGTGACTTTCTTTCAGACCTAAATTAGTATCCATAACTAGCTTCCCTACAACTGGGCTGGGAATCAGCCCTTCAGTGATTTGCTTGCTCTTCCCCCCGTTCTCTTCCTCTAGGACCAGCCTACACTCACTGGTGTAGGAGGCTGGAGTGGTCTCCCCTGTCCCTCTCTACTGATGGGTGACTTCCCTACCAGTCAGTGGTGAACCTGTGCAGTGGTGGTCCCAGGCTACTTCTCCAGGGGCAGGAATCCTCCATTCCCCCCCGTCAGCAGCCTGTCCGTGCCTCCGCGCAGACCAAAGGTAAGTCTCTTAGCATTCCCCCTTTCCAGAGGAAGGTTGAGCCCCTGGTGCTTGCAGTTGCTTCCCTCTTAAAGAGGACTGTAACTGCCAGTGCTTCAGGGGAGTCTGCACCCCCTGCGCCAAGCTACGGCACGTGAGATTTAACTCCCTCGCTGCTGACCTGGTATTTATCCAGGTTTTCAGTTCGGGTTCAGCGAGCGAAGCAGAGTCTGAACTATACCCCCTGCTCCACCGTTCTACTAGATGCTTTCTCAGTCTAACCTGGCCTCCTCCTTGCCTTCCTGGAAGAGCATCAATTGGGGGCAACTCAACTTCCCAAAAGTATTGCTTTGCTTAGAAAAGGCTTTGCAACTGTCCTGACAGACTCTTAGGTGCTGGGGAGGTGACATCATGAGAACAACATGTCTTCCACATCTGTTTGACATCAAAGGTAACAGCTGAATCCCATCATGTTCTATGCAACGAGTTCTTCTGCTTAGCATGAGGTCCTGAGGGGCGTGTGACAGCTGTTGTATTCTTTTTTCCCTGAATCCTTTCCAGCCCTCCTTTAGTCTTTTGGAGTCCCATATATCGGCCATCGAGTTACGTGGTGCAGATTACTCTTCTCTTTGGATTTATTGTAGACATGCAAGGAAAAAGAAACTGCTTCTGAGCTTGTAGGTGATCAAATTCTTCAGTTGTCCATTGCTTCAGAGCAGGGGAATTATCTGCATTAGTGGGCTGGTAATGAGGTATGAAGGCTTAGCTTCCAATTGCGTGCTCAAACCCTGTGAGGCTGGTTGTGACCATGTGTCGTCATTGCCTGGTAGCTGTTGGATAACCTGTCTGAAATGAAATGTAGATCTCAGGCTATTTTCTACCACCATACTTTCTTCTAATTTGCTTCAGAGAACCAAAGAAAATGAGGATTGGAAGGGACCTCAGGAGGTCACACCTAGACCGATTCTCCCTGCCCAGAGCAGGACCAGCCCCAACTACATCGTCCCAGCCAAGACTTTGTCTAACTTCATCTTAAAAGCCTCCAGGCTTCCTGCTTGATAGACTTTAGTAGTCATGCCAAGGAATGTATGATCCCAGAGAAAGAAGCACCTCTTTCTGTTGAAGGCCAATAGTCAGCAGGGCTTTTCTGTCGCATCTGATGCATCCTTGCCTTGACTAGACTGGCCCATAGGTGATTCCCTCTGTTAGAAGGGGTGTCAAAAATACAGACTGGGGGCCAGACCTGGCCCATGGAGATGGGTCATCCAGCCTGTGGGACTTCTTGTGGGCTGGACCACTCGCTTCCCTGGGCCAGATTTGACCTGCGGGGGTCATCACTGTAGCTGCTGGAGCCCCTGCAGAGGCAGTTTTAACCCTACTGTTTCAGCACAGCTGTGGACCCCAGGGAGTTAATGTCACCACTGCAGGAAGCTCTGTGATCTGGATTTAGTCTGTGGGGCTAGTTTGACACCCCTCAAGTGGAGGAAGCATTATCCTGGCTCTTCAGATATTTGCCAGTTAAAGATCATTGGCCTTCTGGGTTGTCAATCAATAATCCCTATTATAATCCACTATTCCAGCGCTCCCCAAACTTCCCAGACCACTGGGCGGTCCCAGGCAAGAAACATGCTGCAGACAGCATCCTAGTTTGTCTTTCGTGTTAGTCTCTAGTTTCAATCCCCTATAGCCACGAGCAAGGTTGGAGCAAATCATGGGTTCAGGACCATCACCCTCTTCTTTCCCTAGGTGCTTATCACAGCATTGATCAAGCCACAGAGGGGAGCACAACTGTTTAATATAGCCAGATTCAGGGATCTGGTATGGGAGCATAACAGCAGCCAGGCTAGATCAATGCAGTGGCCCATATCCGACGGTCACGCCTCTGTCAGAGTGACCAGCGCAAGAGGAAGGGGCAAAGCTGTGACGGATCGTTATACATTAATTTAGTTTTAAGGTAGCAAATACTGTTTATTCCCTCCATTTGTTGTTTCTCACTTCAAGTTATACTGTATGCTCCTTGTGGTTGTTTCTTTAGTCTGACTGTACAGTGTTTGCTCTCCTGGTAAAGACACTCCTAGACTGGGTGTTGGGCTACATACAGTACTCTGTGGATCAGCTGCGCTTCCCCAACAGGGTTGATGGACACCTGTGATTCTTCTCTTTGGGACTCTGTGGCCAGTGGTGAATAGTAACCAAGCAGGCGTAAAGCTGAAGTAGTCTTAAATTTAGGATTAACGTTTCAAGGCAAAGAATCTAAAACCAATAAGCAAATCACCTTTATGTCCATTTTATCCAAGGAAAGCATCCCGCAATGGTATGCTAAGCTGGATCCAGCTTCAAGCATCACATTGCATGCCTATCTTAGTCTCCATCCTTCAAATAGTGCCTCCCCATTAAGCTGGAAATGGCTGTAGTCCTTTTGTTCTGACTCCTAGGGCTTTATGACTCTTAGCCCTCGAGTGTTTCTGGAGAAGTGGCTTATCTTGAGCCCTTCTGCTTCCTTCTGGTTTGTTTTCATGCAGGTCTTTTGAACCCCGGATCTTTGCCCTGGTCAGTTGTATAGACGATCTTTGAGCACTGCTATTTAAGGGCATCTTCTCAGTCCATTGTCAGAGTTCCCGTACATTTGTAAAGTTGTGACACTTTTAAAAGTGTCTGCAGGGCTTCCTCTTTGCTGGGGGGAAGTCTGTCCAATGGCTAGCATTGGGTAATGAGAAACATGCATCGAAACAGCATTATGTAAGAGCAGGGCTAATCTGTTAGACTCCACTCATGCCATTTCTGTAATGCTGGGAATATTTAACATCCCTGGATTCCAGCCCCGTGAGCTAAGCTGCCGTTAAGATTTCATTCACGCCCTGTCTTGCGAACGGTCCCATCCCGAAGTGAGGATTCCTGCCCAGCTGGTCGTCTGTCAGGGAATAGTTTTTCCTACTGGATCTTTGCAGACCTCACCACACGGTAATTAAAAGTGAGCTTTAGATCCTGGAATTGGCATTGTTGTTCTCAGCCTGGTAACCTGTCAGCCAGCTGATTACAACCAGCCGCTGCTTAGACAAGGGCTTGGGTCATTTCCAATGGATCCTTGTTTCCGGGAGAGCCCTATTAATTTTTGCTAACACTTCTTCTTTCAGGGGTCTGGTGCTGTACATCCAGGGGCAGATCCCGGCGGGGCGGCGCACTGGTGCAGTTGTTCCCCTTTGAGTCCTGCTCCATGCAAAGTTTAAAACCAGCTCCCTGGCAGTGGCAGCAGCATTTCTAGTCAGGCAGGGCTGAGGGAGTCAACTGACTTCATGGTTCATTATAATCTACCTGATCCCTCCTATACTCTTCGTTCCACAGGTGTTAAAGGCCCTCTCTTTTCCACCCATCAAGCAATCCTTTGTTCTGCAAGTCTGCTGTCTGTCGGCTGCTCCTGCTAACGAAGCGCCTATGTTACAGCCCTGCCCATTGTTCTGAACTCATTCCAATGGGGTCCTATTTGTTTTTGGTTCAATCATATAGTGAATAAGGCCCTGGGCATGTTAATAAAGTGTCCAGTCTATTTTTAGCTGGAGAAAAGTATGCGTTGTGTTATACGTGATGATGCACCTGTCCATCTGCCCTCCCCTTTCCAAATTCATGCATACGTCCATACCAGTAACACAGTCCCTGCTGCAAACTGCGAACAGTTGATCTTTAAGAAATGAGGCAACAAATGTACATGGAGAAGCTGCAGGAGGGAGTACTGCCCCATTTCTCCACATTAAGAAGTTACAACAGGGCGATTGCTTCACTGTACTGCAGTGCCAGAGTATATGGTATCATGACAGAGATGGGTGTGAAGGAGAGGTTTACATGGCAAAAGAGGGGCAACAGGGCTATAGCAAGCACTGTTGAATCTGATGAAACAAATGCAGCTTGCCTCGATTTTTTTGCAGGTTCTCTGAGCTGATGATACTCATTGAGTTTGCAAGAAGGCTCAGAAAGATCACACCGCTTCACTGACTGAAAAGCAGAGATCGGCCTCAACTGTTGGAAGAGCCACCGCAGATGCGAGGCGTAGACAACACCTGGTCCCCTGACGGGTATCACGCAAGGCCGTGCAGAGGTGCCCTGAGCAAACGGGCCGGCTGCAGCTCGCTTGCAAGAAAAAGAGAACTGAGGTGGAAGGAGAGACAATGAGAATCTGTCACATGAAGTAAATGCTGCAGCTCTTGCCAGTCTTTCTGTGAAAACACTTTTGATTAATGTTTGTGGGCCAGGAACTGGGCTCTTTGCTCCGATCCCTTGATAGCCACTGTTGCGGCAAACAGCAGCCCTCCTTAACTGTGCGCTGCAAGAATTTGCTGTTCTAACAACACATCCAGCCGGAGGGGCTGAGGACAATAGCTATGTTTTACAGGAATCCTAATTGTGAACACACCCATCTGTCGCCCAGCTCTTCAGTGCCCAGCCTTTTCCCAGCCTCTGGCTACCGGCTTCCTTTGCTTTCTCTCCTGACTCACCGGAAAAAAGAAAAAGAGTTGCCCGTGTCCATCGCTGCCCCTCTTTAAAGCTGCAAGCTCCCACCGCACCGCTGTACACCGGGCTTCTGCTGCCCCTGCTTCGGTGATGCTGAGATCACCTGGCCCTCTGCTCCCTTCAGTGTCCCCCTGGTTCTCATCCTGCTGGCCCTGATTTCTGGCCGTCCAGGCCCTGTCACGTGGGGTGACGGTGGTGGATAGGCCGACTCATTCATCTCTCCATCATGCCCTGGCAGCTGGAAGCTCTGCAGAGCCCGAACTTTACGAGCACTCGTGGTGCTCTGGTGAGGTACCGGAGGACTGGGAGAGGGCCAACGTGGTCCCCATCTTCAAAAAAGGCAGGAAGGAGGACCCGGGAAACTGTAGGCCAGTTAGTCTCACCTCGATCCTAGGCAAGCTGTTCGAAAAAATTATGCTGGCACACATCCAAGAGGGGCCTGCAGGAGACTGCATGCTTAGGGGCATCCAACATGGGTTCATCAGTGGCAGGTCCTGTCAGACCAACCTGGTGGCCTTCTACGATCAGATCACCAGATCATTAGACGCAGGGGTAGCAGTGGACATCGTCTTCCTGGACTTCCGGAAGGCTTTTGACACTCTCTCTCACCCCGTTCTCATTAAGAAACTGGGGGGCTGTGGTGTAGACACCCACACAGTCAGATGGGTCGCCAACTGGCTGCAGGGCTGCACCCAGAGGGCAGTGGTGGATGGGTCCTCCTCAACCTGGAGGGACGTGGGCAGTGGGGTCCCCCAGGGCTCGGTCCTCAGGCCCGCACTGTTCAACATCTTCATCAGTGACTTGGACGAGGGGGTAAAAAGCACCTGTTCAAATTTGCTGATGACACTAAGATGTGGGGGGACGTGGGCACACTGGAAGGATGCAACGGGCTACAATCAGACCTAGACAGGTTACAAGGGTGGGCAGAGGAGAATAGGATGGGTTTCAACACAGACAAGTGCAAGGTGATGCACCTCGGGAGGAACAACCGGCACCATCCCTACAGGTTGGGGAACTCCCCTCTTGTCAGCACGGAGGTGGAAAGGGATCTGGGAGTCATAATTGACTCCAAGATGAACATGGGCGGCAGTTTGGGGACGCGGTCAGGAAGGCCGACCGCACCTTGTCCTGCATCCACAGATGCATCTCGAGCAGGTCCAGGGAGGTGATCCTCCTCCTCTGTGCGGCACCGGTCAGGCCGCAGCTGGAGTCCTGCGTCCAGTTCTGGGCGCCGCACTTCAGGAGGGATGTCGACGGCATCGAGAGGGTCCAGAAGAGGCCACCCGTATGATCAGGGGACAACAGGGCAGGCCCTATGAGGAGAGGCGACGGGCCCTGAACCTGTTCAGCCTCCACAAGAGAAGGCTGAGGGGGATCTAGTGGCCTGTTACAAACTGGTCAGGGGGGATCAGCAGGCACCGGGGGAGTCACTATTCCCTCGTGCACTGCCGGGGTGACCAGGAATAACGGTCACAAGCTGGCAGAGGGCAGGTTTAGGCTAGATATCAGGAGGCACGACTTCACGGTCAGGGCGGCTAGGGTCTGGAACCAACTTCCAAGAGAAGCGGTGCTGGCTCCTGCCCTGGGGGTCTTTAAGAGGAGGCTGGATGAACATCTAGCTGGGGTCGTTTGACCCCAGTACTCTTTCCTGCCATGGCAGGGGTCGGACTAGATGATCTGCTCAGGTCCCTTCCGACCCTACAAACTATGAAACTATGAAGATTTGATTAAATCAAACAAAACCTGCCTTTATCTCCAAGGAGGCCTTGTGCAGCCTAGCATGTTGGCAAACCCAGGCAACGTCCTTGCTGGCCAGTGCCAGTCCCCACCCTTGCCCTGTGCTTAGCTAAAGGAGAGGCAGGGAAGGGGGTAGCCGCTTGCATCCAGGCTGTTAATTATACACAGACTCACGGGATGTCGTCTCAGCCAGGCCTGGGCTGCTGTCAGGGCTGATGGAGCATCCCTGCTCCACATCCCTATAGTTATTACCGCAGCGTGCTATCCGCTATCTTGAGGCTTCTTCAAGGAACTGGGGGGCTGGTCTGCAGCTGTGCCACATGAAGCGGCTTACTCTGCCCTCTAAGGAAGTAACTCAGAGACGGGGTCCCATCTGTGCCTAGGACCCGCAAACACCCAGGGCTATTAGGGGACCTTAAATCATTGTGGCTTTAAACCTTTGTACTCGCTCATTGCTGGGGAAGCTGGCTCTTTTGCTGCAAAGATACTACAGGAAGTTTCTTCTGGCCTGGCAGATCTAACAGCCTTCTCCTTATTCACCTGTTTCACCTTTGTGCAACACGGCAAATGCACTCGGAGCCAGCGGCTCCGCCGCAGGAAATTCAGTTAATCTCCTTGGGTCTCACATTCTCCGCCTGTAAAGCTGAGGCCCTACTTGCTTTTCTCCCAGAGGGTGCTGAAAGAGTTGGCGCCCATTTGTAAAGTAGCTGCTGGATGGAAGAGGTTATGGGGGATTTTTAACTGCTATTATTTGTTCAGGGGCTAAACTCTTGTCCTCCTCTGAGCCGATCAGAAGCAGGGTTTGGATCAAGCCAGCGGGGATCTCTTACCAGTTGCATGGGGTGATTTCTTACCATGTCGTGGGGTGATGGTGGTCAGCTTGGCAACCGTTAGCGCCTGAGCCAACGCTAAACACATGAATCCTGTAGCTTGGAGCTAAAGACGCAGGCTCTCTAGGTGAGAGCTGGAACAGCCTCCTGTGCTCTGCGGGACCCAGCGGGCTACGTGCTTCCTCTGGGGAGAATAGTTTTGCCTTGAACATCGGAGGCCCGCAGCACTTCGAATCTGCTGTGTGGTGATGGCTGCTGTGTTTACTGATACCAGAAATTGAACTCGGGACACGGAGCGAAACCACGTCTCCGCCGCCCGAGTCCGCCGGAGACTCATTGGATTGGGCAGCGCAGGAGCACATCACGCGCTGACTCCTGGCAGAGACTTGACACGACCACCTCTGCGCAGGGCAGCGGCACGGAGTGGAATTTGACCCTAAACATCTTAAGTTGGGTCCAGCTGGGAATTGTTTTCAGCTTACATTAGCGATAGCTCCAGCTCGGCTTGGGTTTTGTCTTAAGGAGTTGGCTCAGCTTCTAGCCTTCATAATGAGCCCTCTGATGGAGCCTCCAGGCTGGCCTGCCAGCCGCCCATCACCATCGCTTTGCGTTAGCGATCGAGCCGCTGCTTGTCAGGAGGACGTGGGTGAAATGTGTTCAACACTATTGTTCAGGACAGTTCAAAAGCAATCAAGAAACCACAAGCAGCTGCTGCCTGGCTACGTAGGAGCTGGCAAGCAGGGAAGGCAGACTCCTCACTTTGGGTCACATCCAGCCCTCTTGCTCCTACTGGCCTCAAAAAGCAACAGGCTACTGGACAGGCGATGCCATCAATGGCCCCATGTTTGGATGAGACCATGCCAACAGCGTACCCCAGCCCTGTTTTTTTTCTACTTCACTCCCTCTCCTTGCCTTGGTTCCCACCCCAGCCTGCCATGCTGGGGTGCTTGCTGTCTGCTATGCCAGTGCATGGGTTGGAAGGAGCCGCCGTCACTGCTGCCTAGCTTGCGCCTCTGCCTCTCCTCCTGCTGTAAATTCGGTCTGGTTGCACCTGGCTAGGAACACCGATAGATTGCCAGATCAGAAGCAATGAAAAATTCTCGACCTCTCGGTTTGGAAATGCTACCTGTTATTAGACCAACTGAGAAATTGCAAAAAAAGGATCTTTTTCTGCAAGCTTTCAGGTCACGCACCCTTCCTCAGGCTCAGGGAAAATTATAGATGGTAAGAAGTCCCCATAGGTAGAAAATAAACTTCATTTTTGCGCAGAGGAAGCTGAAGGTAGAAGCCTATCCCTCTGAGTCCAGGAGAGTGTCTTTGGGAGTTGATCGTGCCAAATCAGATGCAGCCAGAGAGCTAGTTACCTTCTCCTGATGTCCTGGCAAGGGCAAAGCATGGGGCTAAGCTGCCATCCGGCACTGTAACAATGGGAGGCTTTAGAAAGAGATTTTGGGTCTGAGACTTTCCATTTTCCCTTGACGTCTGTGCCGTGAAGGAGAGGGCAGTTTAGACTGTGGGTATGTCAAGTGCATTGGGTCTGGAGAGCCTGTCTGCCCAGGTCCCAGCTGTGATGAGCTTCAGTTTAAGAAACTTTTTTTAATTGCTCTGTGATTAAGTGAGTTTTCATCCCATTCCTGCCCCCCCCCCCTTCCATCCAACATAATCTTATTTGCTTATGCTTTTTTTTTTCTTTCCCCTTCTGGAAATTAAATTAACACTCCATCTAATTACCCATCTGCTTCTAGAATTGCCGAGGGGGCTGCCGTTGTTTGTGCTGCTTAATTAACAAGCCTTGCTCTGCTTGTTGCAGGGAAGGGTTTATCAATGGGAGGGTTGTGCAGCAGACAAGGCCGTCTCCCCATGGCTTTAGATGCTGGAATTGGCATTGGGGTCCTCTTCCCACGGCAGAGGGGAGGCGACTCAAGGTGCTATGCAGACCATGCCGCCAGCTGCTGCTCCAGGATGCAGAGGGAGTTGAGGGGAGGACTCAAAGCCGCTTCCCAATTTGTTGCTGCCTTGAATCTAGCCCGAGGGAACAAGGGATTTGCTAGCACAGCCATGCTTTGATGCTCTTTCCTCAAGCTAGTTCATTTAAAGCTAAACACTGGGTGGATCATTCACTGCTGGCACTGGTACCCACTCGAGCTCCGTTGTGTCTATGCCACACCGCCCCCGGAGCAGTGACAGCAGTGTAGGCATAGCTACTGGGGCCGGAGGGACTGCGAACAGGATTAACACCAGTGTACGTTGACCTGGTGCAACCCCGGTGTTACATTAGCACAGGCACAAGCTGTTTGGCTGGTGCCCTGAGGCTCTGGAGCAGCGAAGGAGTCCCAGAGGCACTAGACTGAGCAGCCTTGATGGACGTTATAAGGCCCCAAAGAAATACTTTCTCTGCACAGATGTGCTTTAAGGTGTATTCCAGCCTAGTTCATGTTCCTGTTGTGGTAGCACCAGAGACCCCGCCCCCCCCCCAATGAATGGGGCTCCTTTGGCCAGATCCTCTGGAAGCCCCTGGGAATCCTGCTGCCTAAGGGAAGGGATCAGGGAATGGCAGGGATGAAGCCACAATATGGAAAGTGGGCAAGCATTAGTTAACCTGGAAATCTGTCTGCTTTTTGTCATGTCAGATCAAATCATGGTTTGGCTTTGGGTTGACATGGAAGCAAATTGCCCTTCAGAACGCCCCTCCGGAGCGAAACCGTCAGGACATCCCAGTGAGAAACAGCTGGCATGAAGTATTTTGCCTGCTCATCTATTTTGTTTTCAAAGCTGCCCCCCCTCCACTGGGTTGGCACAAATTTTGATTGACCTGAAGCTGTGCTCTTGGGGGGCTAAACAATTCACTCACTTGACCCCTCCTCTACATGCAGTGCTCGGGGCGGGGGGGGGGCATGTGCCACCATTCAGACTGGCACCGCTAAGGCACGCGGTGCATGAGCTTCAGTGAGTGTTTCGATTCAAGGCCTCTACACTAGTGTTCTTTATACTCGTGATGTACCAAGGCCTCAGGCTGGACCCTTTGGGCTACAGCAGTGGCATCAGCTACGCTGAGACGGTTATCCCGGATCTAGACAGGCGGTCCATACCGTCCTCAGAGCTGGACTCTGCCCATTTATGCCCTAGGGTTATTACAACTAGTCTTTCCCACTCTGCCACTGACCTGGTATTGGCTTAGGCAAGTCCCTTCTCTTTCTGCGCCTCTTCCCATCATGGGTTGGTTTCTAAATGATGCCATGTCTTAAGGCGTTACAGCTTGGCTTACAGAGTAGGCCACTGGCTGAGAAGATCTGGCTCCCGTTCCTGGCTCTTCAAACCGACCTTTCACTGGTCTGTATTGGTTTCTCATCTCTGTTTAGTCTGTAAATGCTCCAGGACAGACATGCCTGTGGCTATGTGTAGGTGCAGCACCTAGTGTGCTGGGATTCTCATCCGTGGTGCCAGCACCTTATTAAGGAGAGACCTGTTCAGGATGTTTAGGGGGGTGGGGAAAGTCCCCAAAGTGGATGAATTGCCAGGTTGCTCTACTTTTCATGCGATCCCTTTGGGCGTTGTTGAATTCCCTCCATCTTGACTTGTGCGGCGGAGAGTTTTACAAGGGGTGCAAAGGTGGTGAGGAGAGCGGCCCTCTTCCTAGACTGTTCCCAGTGCCTGGAAAGAGCGTCCTGAAACCAGATAGCGCAGGCGGCCTCTGGCCAGGGACAGCTGTAAGCACTCAGCCGGAGCTGGATTATCACACGCTGGTCAATAGAAGAGGAAGGCAGCTCACTGAAACCGGTTACGTGTCTTTTAAAGGATTAGCCACAGCGTGGAATGTAAACTGGGTGAGTGAGTGTTGCTCGTGGTTTGAGAGGATCCTGGCAAGGCCCCTTGAAATGAGTGTCAGGTAAGTCTTTCACACGCTGCTATGCTGGGAGGAATTTAAAACAAGGCCCTAGCATCATTTATCAATGCTAAAGCAAAGCCCGGAGGTCAAAACGCAAACGCTGGGGGCTCCGTCGTGCTGATCCTGTAGGGAATTCGCTCTCTCGGCTGCTGAAGACGGTCAGTTCTCTCTCTGGGCCATCAGCTCTCAGCTTCTGATGGCACCTCACTTGTTTTCCCTAGGTCCTCGACTGGATGAGACCAGAGAGGACCGTGATTTTGCAAATCAAGGGTCTCTGCAAAGACGGTCTGACCCTTCAGCGGACACATCTTACGCGCTCCTGGACGGCAGCAAGTTTTATCTGAAGCAGCCACGCAAGAAAGAAGCCACTGTCCGTGGAGGTCAAATGGTGACACGACCTTAAAGCGCAGAACAAAATGCAGGATACCCCTGGACACTTCAGACATACTATCGGCTCGGAAACAATCACGTGCTCTTCTGTTTCAGGGCTGCTGAAACAATGGACCGTCGGCCGAATAAGAGCCAACAGCGGGTTCGTGTTGCAAAAAAAGCTAGCGGCATCGTGGGTGGTGTTAATGGCAGCGTTGCGTGAAAATCCAGGGAAGTGATTTTTTTCTCCTCTGTTCAGCACTGGTGAGGCCTCACCCGGAGTGCTGTGTCCGGTTTTGAGCCTCGTGCACCGTTCGGAAAGAGTCCAACACGGAGCAACAAAAATGATTAGGGGCTTCAGGGCCCAGACTTACGGAGAGAGGCTGAAAGAACTACGGCTCTTTAGTTCATCTGGAGAAGAGGAGACTAAAGGATTTGATAACAGCTTTCGAGTATCTGAAGGGCGGTTACAGAGGAGGTGGAGACGGGCTTTTCTCCCTGACCACAGGGGACAAGACTATGATTAATAACCTCAAGCTTCAGCAGGGGAAATTTAGGTTGGCGATTAGGAAGAACTTTCCGACTCTGAGAGTAGTCAGGCATTGGACCAGGCTGCCTAGGGAGGGCGGGGGCTAGCCGTCCGTGGAAACTTTCAAGGGCAGGTTGGACAGACCCTTGGCTGGGATGCTCCTGCCCTGAGCAGGGGGCTGGTCTAGGTGACCTCACAAGGTCCCTGCAAGCCCTACTGTCCTATGGTCCTATGAGCATTACTCTTGATCAGGACACTGCCTGGCACTGATCCAGGGCCGGTTTTCCAAATTGGGGGTGAAAGCCCCATTTCAGGGAGTTCTGGAAGACCATGGGACAAAAAAATCCAGGACAGTTATTCATGTCCTAATGCCGCTAATCTTCCTTTAATTTCCCTGAAGTCAATGGGATTCATTTGCACAAGGAGGCATTACTCTGTGTGAGTAGGTGTGCTACAATGCAGCTCTTTATTTTTAACTACCTGGAGTGTTTGGCAGGATCTGGCAAAGAATTTATTTTGCCCAGACGCAGCAGTCCTACTCCTCTTGAAACCCACGGTACTACTCCTGCCGGAGAGCCCTCGGCTGTGGGAGTTACTGGTCCACAATCTTGATGTAATAATATTTCTTAAGCAAATGATTTGCTTCCAGGAAGGGATCTGGCAGCCTCCAGAACATCCCAGGTGTTTGCAAAAAAAAAGGAAATAAAAACGTTCAGGAGCACCTTGCTGGTTTGGGGCGAAGAAAAACATGTTGTATCTCTTTCAGCATTACAAAGAAACCACTTTGTTATTAGATTTATTTGCAAGGAGATAACAGCCCCAGAGCGCCTCTTGCGCTTTCCGTAACTGGATCCCCCTCGTTCCAGCACCGTCTGCATCGAAATGCCAGTTAAAACTCTCTGATCAGGACACATTATTTTTGTACAAATCAGAGGAAACAGGCCCAAGAACAGCTCCTTGCGGACTCGTTCAGCTGCTTGAGGTGAGGATCAGATTCCAGGCTGCTCATGGCAATATGTTTCCCATTAGGCAGATAAGAGCGGGACTAATGCAATTCTCCTTTGTGAACACTTGTCATGGAGATTAGGGTATTGTGTTCGACGGTATTGAGGGCATTAAATAAATCCCCTGAAACAGCAGCCACCCCCAAGCACCGCCAGGAAAATATCATTAAGCTGTGGCTCTTGTGCCAGTGACGGCGATGCCACTGTGGGTTGGATTCCTGCCACCTGCCTCAAAATCCCCCAAACATGGAGCTGATGTGCGGCTGAACCAATCTCTGCGAAAGCTGAGCTTCATAGGAAGGAATGAAATCGTCCCGTTTTGGCCATCTAAGGAATTGCTGCTGTGCGTATCGCCTTTGGTAGCTGAACACTAATAATCCCAGATGGCTCCTGATCCCTGGAAGGTCCTGGGCCTGCTCCTTCCTTGGAAGCTGCCCCGTACTTCCTGTTAACTCTGGCCAGGACAATGGCAGTGGTTCTCCAGTGACTGCTGGTAGGAAAACTATACGGGAGGGAGAATTTGGAGGAGACGCTAGCAGACCAGGACAAACTCCATGCGGATGAAGATCCCAACTCCCTAGCCATTGCATGGAACAAATGAAAAGAGTTTTCTCCTGGGCTCTGCAGCTGACGTAGCAGGATGTTCTGGTTTGGATGCCGCTTGGTTTTATGGTCCCAGAAGCCCCCCATTCTGCGTCAGACCTGGGCATCCTCAGCTGCCAGCATCAAGGATGCCCTCTGCACCTGAGCAGCGCGGGCTGCTCTCAGACGCACTCCTGCATCTCCTGCTGGGTCAGCGTTCAGCTCCTCGGCTTCACGGGAAAGCTGCCATCCACGTCCTGGCCAGCTCACACACATGGCTTGGCTTGTGAGGTGTTAAAGAAGAAGGTGGTTTGACTGCGGGGCTTAAATCTGGTTTCAGACCAAGTAGGGCCCGCAGGCTGATGGGGAACATATGGTTTGTGACCCTCGCTCTGGAGGAGGTGTTAAATGGCTCTTTAGAGATGCTTCTGCAGCAGTCCAGATACTTTTAGTGACTAATTATCACCCCACAGTTCAGCCCGGCCAAAGTCCTCGACAAGCCTGGAGGACTCGCTAGGGACCATCTGGTATAGCTAAAAGGGTAGGTCAGTACTAGGAAAATGCAGATCTGTGGCTCTGTTAGCTCAGGTCTGTGGGGGAGAGCGGGGGTGAAAGCAGCAGTGTAGTTTGCATGCTTGTGCTAGGACAGTAGTACGGAGACAGCCTGGGGTGGGGGCACACTCTTGACTCCCAGGTCTCTTGCAGTGAATCTTTTATGCGTTTGCTTAGCCCAGTGCAAGGAAAGTAGATGAAACCAGAACGGGTCCCCGTGCCTCGACCTCTGGTTCGGCTTGGTCAGTCTGCCTCTTCCCTCTCTGAGCCTGGGCTCTTTCCTTTCCTGGCCTTCCCCCACCCCCAGGAGCTCAGTGCAGAAAACTTCTGCTTCCCCATCACTCCTCAGGCCCTCCTTGCTCTGGTTTTTCTGGAGCCCCCATGAAGAGGCAAGATGCTGGGATTAAAAAAAAAAAAAAAACCAGAAAGGCCCCAAACCTGCGAAGCCAGGGAGAAGCACCAAGGAGATCCTCCCAGCCCCTGTGCTTAGACAAGCTGGGATGGGGGATAGGGAGCTGCTTGCTAACACAGCCTGGGAGAACAGCGTCTGATGCCAACCTGGGAAGTTCAGGTTGGACATCAGGGAAACTTTCACTCTGACCGCCCTCGACAGGTTCCCTAGGGAGGCAGGGATTTATTATTTACCGTCTCTCACAAGGTGACAACTCGGGGGGGGGTGTCACAAAATGAAACTAGCGGGTAGCAAGTTTAAAACTAGCAAACGGAAATTTGTTTTCACCCAGCGTGCCGTTAAAGCGTGGACTCGTGGCCACCAGATGTGGTGGGAGCTGACACGTTCGCCCAATTCAAAAAGGGGACTGGAGTCGTTCTTGGAGGAAAAGGGCATCAGGGGCTATTGAGCAGGAGGGAGAGGGGCACAGCCTCTGAATCAGAATTTCCCAGACCCTAAACGCTGGAGGCTGCATGTGAAAGAGGATGGAGGTGAAAACCCTGGGCAGACCCAGGTCACTCTCCCTTGCAGCCTCTGCTGTCTGCCGCTGCGTGACGAGACTGGGCGAGAGGGACTTAGGGTTGGACCCAGCAAATGGCTGTTCTCATGCTCTTACTAGAAGCCAGGTGTCTGGACAAGTGTCCCTGAAACCAGGCTGCATGGCTTCTGCAAGCACCGAATCCAGCTTTTTCCCTAGAATGGATCCGCTCTGATGGTTTCTCAGGAGCATCTGGTCCAGGCACAAGGAAGATGGGAAGAAGGCACAGAGAAAAGCCTGCCGTTCGAAAATAATGCCTCCATCCTTAGCTCTGTCTTGTTACCTGCACTTCACATCACCACAGATGGCTCTGGCTTGCTTTTAGTGACTCAATTTATTACTGCTTGAATTTGCAACCTGGTAATAATCTGACCCATGACTCAAAGAGATACATATGGAAAAACTCACTTGCTCTACAACACATGCCCAGCGCCCAGCCCCGTGCAAAAGGAAAGGAGGTCATAAAAATATGATTAGATTTACTCTGCCTCATTTCAACCAGAGCATGCTCATAATTCATGGGCTTTGGATGGGAGCTCACCAGGCAGGAGGCCCTTCCAATAACAAGACTTTCAGTAACTAATTTTAATAGGATTTTCTCATCCGAGGCCTGATTTCATGAACGAGGCCATCTCAAGCTTACAGTTCAGCTGGATCTGCGGTGTGCAGACCCGCCTGCCTCCTTACACACGCGCTTATCCACCTCACACAGATATTCTGTAGCTCCCCCATGTACACACGCCTCCCTCTGCTCGCCCCCGCTCACTGCTCCATTAGACCCCACACAGGACAAGGCACACGCTTGCCTGCCTTTTACACACTCATCTGGCTGCTGTCTTCATGGGCACAAGGAGGAATTAATATTCTGCTTGTGGGGGAGGCTGGGGCGTGTGTAAACTAAAGTGAATGCTTTTTTTTTGGAGGAGGAGGAGAATTAGGAGGGATGGATCCCAACTTTGAACCCATTGACATTTTTTTGGAGAACTTCCTTCTCGGTCAGTTTTTCAATACAGTCATGAAACCGATGTTTCGTGGTTTAAAAAAAAAATGGTTGGGGTTCAGTTTTTCCACTTGCTGATAACTGATTTTTACTGGAAAAGGTTTTTGGAAAGCAAAGTTTTTCTGGTTCAGTTCCAGCTTTTTAGTGAAAAGCAAAGTACAAGGTGCATTTGTGACGGTACCAGCTGCAGGATCGTCCTCTTGTCCAGCTCAGACTGGCCATGACACACTGAGATTGGAGCACGAGTGTCCGAACCAGCTGGCTGGGGCTCCACCCGGACAAGACCGCTGTTGCCCACTATTAGAGTCAGGATGCCAGAGCAGATGAGCCCCTTTCCTGATGCAATTCAGCAAGTTATCAGAGCAGACTGCCCTTAGCAGCTTGCTGCTGGGTTAACCTATTCCCCGTGGCTTTGAGGGACATTTAAAAGCCATAGCGTGGCTTTTTTGCAGCGGGTGAGGAAGTGAAGCATCAGTGTCTGAATGTACCAGACAAGGCAGATCCCACCTTTTCAGCTCAGCTTCAGCTTCAGCTCCTGGGCTGCCGACTCAACTAGATGAGGACTTGGGAGTCAAAGGAGAGGAAGATGGCAGGGAAGAAAGAAGGAAAGCTGCTTTTGTGATTAGAAACCTTCCCAGCCACTGCCAAGAGAGGCAGCATCCTTTACAAAGGGCACATTTTAGGTCTGATTGTCACACAGGCTATAAAATTTAAAAGCACTTTTTACAGCTGACAGATCTGGCCACAGATCTCGCTCTCCCCCAGCCCTCGGACTTAAGTGTGAAAGTCGCTATTTTGCTAATTTTGTTGACTCTTTGTATAAAAGTTACCATGACGCTCAAACCACATGTCTCGCCTGGAAAGGAAAACCATGAAAGGCGCGCGGTTGGGCTGGGAAACACAAAACACATGGCTGCCGCAGTGGGCTGATCCAGGGGCAGGAATGGCTTTTGGGAGGGTATAGGACCCTCCGTGTACTCAGTCCCCTCTCCACTTGGGATGCGGGCTGTCTCTACGCCGATGTCCGCACTGAAAATGCCTGTGCTCAGTCTCAGCGGCCGCCCAGCCTGAGCCTGGAAGCTCTGCTGAACGTCAGGGTAGGAGGTTTCCATGCGTACCCATCCGCGCAATGTGCCTGGAAGTCACTGAGATGCTACCAGAAAATCCCTCGCACCCGACTTCCAGACCTGCGCCTACCTGACCCCTCGACCCTACTGCCCCTAATCAAAGGCAAGCACCAGAGGAGAGACGAGTAGCGTGCAGACTGCTTCCTAGAAGGGCTCCAGGACAGCATGGTGCCTGTGGGCGCACTGATGGCACGTGTGAGCGCTGGCTCCACGTACCCGTGAGACAGACCCGCTGTCTCTCTAGTGGCATCCACACAGGCGGGGAGGGATTTCTGCTGCAGGTTGGCTAGGAGGCTGTATAATCTTTGTGAAGACATTTGAGCAGTTGGTTATTGTCACATGCTGGAGGTCAAGTTCAGCACTAGAAGGCAAGCTGAGGGCCTTCCTCCATCTGCTAAAACGTCCTATCTGTCCTAGAGTACTGCCACATAAATGGTCACTCTTTGGAGCAAGGCCATGGTTTTGGTCTTGACTTGTACAGCACCTAGCACGGTGCGGCTTTAGTTCAATTCCCGTATCGGTGTTTTACATTGAACAGGCTACAGAGCTGGGGCCCAACCCCAAATTCTTTGTATCCTGGTGCCTATGGTGCCCTTGAAGGGATGCAGCAATGAGTCTCTTCCAGAGGATGAGAAAGTTGAACCAGGCTTCCCGTAGCCCGAGGGAGTTCTCTAACCACAGCCCACGCTATCAAAGGAGGTGACGACACCATCACAACATGTCCTAATTCTCAGTGGCTTCCCCAGCTCTTGGAAGAATAGGATCCTCCATAACAGGATCCTGGCACCCGAAGTCAGGCATTGCAGCACCCAGCACTGGTCCACAAGGCCAGCTCTGGATCTGGTCCTAGACAACTCCCCAAGGTCACGCCGGGAGTCAGGGTTCAAATGACACTTTCTCTTGTGAGGGTCTGCAACAAAATTGGGCTGCCCATCACAATGCCCTAATAAAATCAGAGACCCCCCCCCCAGGTTATGATTTTCAAATCTTACAGGGGGTCTCTCATCTCTTATGGGGGGGCTTAGCCCCCCCATAATTAAAACCCTGCTGGGAGTCTATGTCATAGCAAGTGCTCCAACTCCTGGATCAGCCTCCTCCTCTGGGGTAGACTCTAATTTCTTTCCCACCTCGCTCCTGTAAGGGCTGGTGATGTCCCAGGTCTCCTCGTGTATACCTTGACTTTAGCATATATAGCACCTTTAGCACCTTGACTTTAGCAAGGCTTTTGATACCGTCTCCCACAACATTTTTGCAAGCAAGCTAGGGAAGTACGGGTTGGATGAATAGACTGTAAGGTGGATAGAAAACTGGCTGGAGCATTGGGTTCAGTGGGTAGCAGTCAATGGCATTGCTAGCAGATGGAGGGAAGCAATTATTCCCCTCTATTTGGCACTGGTGAGGCCACATCTGGAGTCCTGTGTCCAGTTTTGGGCCCCCCACTACAGAAAGGATGTGGACAAGTTGGAGAGAGTCCAGCAGAGAACAATGAAAATGGTCAGAGGGCTGGGGGACAGGACTTCTGCAGGGAGGCTGAGGGACCTGGGCTTATTTAGCCTGCAGGAGCCCAAGGCGGGATTTAATAGCAGCCTTCAACTACCTGCAGGTTGGGTCCAAAGGGGATGGAGCTGGACTGATCTCAATGGGGACAGATGACAGGACAAGGAGCAATGGGCTCAAGTTGCAGCAAGGGAAGTTAAGGTTGGATATTAGGAAAAACTTTCTCACTAGGAGGGTAGTAAAGCACTGGAACGTGCTACCTAGAGCAGTGGTGCAATCTGCATCCTTGAAGGTTTTTAAGACCCGGCTTGTCAAAGCCTTGCCTGGGATGATGTAGTTGGGGCTGGTCCTGTTCTGAGCAGCTGGTTGGACTAGATATGACCTCCTGAGGTCCCTTCAAACCCTCATTTTCTCATGGAGGGACATTTCTAGAGACACACTGGGGGGCTCTGTTTGCCGCAAGCGCTTTCCCCTTGAGACCTCCCCTTGGACCCACACTTCCAAAAGTGCATGCACAAAAAATGGGCGCACAGTGAGGCAGCACAGCGCGGCTGCCTGCCCTCCACCTTATAAGGCTTTCAGCTCTTGGCCTGGCGTAAACAGACTCCAGTACGGTACCTAGGTCTGCAGATAGCGCCAGCGATACTCAGCACACGGCACATCTATATACAGCTGGCTTTGAAGGAGCCTCCGATAAGATCCTCACGGATTCCTATGTCCTTCCAGCTCACTGACATGCATGTCCTGTGTTAACTATTGCTCTGGTCCACCTCTCACATCCCCAGTCACTTCATCCATCCATCCGGGGATGCATGTTTTAAATACAGGATACGCAGTAAGAGGAGACGGTGTGAAAAACAAGAACTGAGTGAATAACTGAAGCCAGGCAGAGAGTGCTCTGGCTATAATGCCTTGCTCAAAATCCAATATCAGCACGCATTCATAAACATAAAGGGAAAAATCTAAGCAATTAAGTCATTTGAAATGTCAAATAGCCCATGGACCCCACAGTCTGACATGACGGATGAGCAAAAACATAGACCTTAAAAAATCCTGAAAAACTAACAAAGGAGCCATGATTAATTTCTCCCTGTTCCAGGGCAATCACATTATATACACACAAAGGAGTCATAAAAATTCCATAATGACGGAACACAAAGTCCTCAAAGAGTTTCACAGATAAAATACAACCATGCTGGAGCAGGTTGGAAGCACTGCATATGGGGCTGCAGCTCAGATGGGCTCCCACTGGCCTAGGGTGCATGATAAATTCCTTCCATGGGGTGTTTCATTGCAAGATCAAGCTTGGTGAAATCGCTAATAAAATGCAAGCCTCTGCTGCATAACCACAAGCCCCTTTCAGGGCTCCTAAAGGTGTATCCACGTGTTGTGAGTCAGTAGCATGGTGTTATCCTGTACGCGAGCCAAATGCTGCAGTCTATCACTCATGGATCTGTGTTATTTGATGGGGAGACAGGAGTCTGGCCTCTGAACTAGGTCATGTTTGGAAGCAGAAGGTCTCCAGGACAGGACCAAGTTTGACTTAACTTGCTGGGGTCAGGAAACAAAGCAGCTATGGTGGTTGGGAACTCAGCCTGGGCTTTGTGCCAGGTTGGCACTGCCACCATATTCAGTGCTGCAAGCTGCCAGGTGCAATGGAGCCAGTGCATTACCAAGCCCTAGGACAGGACTCCAGCGGGAGCAAAAAGCCCTTAGTTCCTTGCAGACAGAGGCTCTTGGGTCTGAGGCAGTGCTTGCAGCTTTCCATCCAGCCCCGCGTGGTCTCACCTGTCGTTCATGCTATGAGAACCAACCCCGCGGTCCCCAGCAGCCCACGCTGCATCACAGGTCGACACAAGCTAGCCCAATCTGAGGGGCACTGCACATCACTGAGGCAGGAGCAAGCCTGCCGTGGCACCCAAGAAGTCCCACCCAGGTGCATGACATGGCAGCTTGGTGCTGGAGGCTCCAACACAACCTGTCAAGGCCAGCGGATGAACTGGAGGATGCAGGACGCAAATTAGGGCATGAAGGAAGCAGTACCAAATACCAGAGATGGGGTGAAACCCTACCTGGGGGCAGCTGAGATTCAGACCCCTTCATAAAAGGCCCCATAAGTCAGGGAAGCAGAACCTTTCTTACCATGTTAACTTGGTTGACTTTTATTCTTCCAGTTCCCTCTGGCTCTGTTGTTTGGACGCTGGGCCTCACTTCTGCTAACTATCAGTTCTGCATTGTATTCCATCCCACATGTCTGAGTCCAGCACTTCGAAACGTCATGAAATTAATTCATCAAGTCAGTTCATTTTGATCCAAGAAGTGTTTTCTTTCTTCCCTTCAAAAGAGATGTTCCAAACCAAAGCAGCAATGAAGACATCATGAAATGATTGGGAGAGCCCGTGGCTTAATAAATTAATACAGTTTGTTTGCTTTTAAAGAATGTCTTTGATTTGGGAGCCCTGAAGCACTTTGCAAAAGTTCACTTAGGAACTTGCTGCTCAATATGAAACACAGGAGGCAGGTATATGTTGGACTACTCTATGCCACGGTTTACCCATCTGTGCAATGGGTGTGAGGTCGATGGGCTTGCTTTAGAGGGCACTGAAGTCAATGGGTGCCTTACAAATCAGAATTCAGGCAGAACACTGACTCGACAGCATTTTGCTCTTACCCCCAGATCACCCTGTCCAAACCCCATGCAAAGCCACCACAGGATGACTGGTCTTGCACAAATAAAGGTGTCATAGGCACTGATTTTATTTTTGCCAGGGGTCCTAAGATGATGGGCATGTGGAAAGTTTCACATATTTCAAATCAAGGTCCTCTTCCCACAGGGGGGGGCGGTGGCCAGGGCCCTCGGGCTCCCACGTCCTTGGCACCTCTGCTAGGTGTAATAATGGTGACAATGTTATAAACAGGAGGACAATGGGGAGAAAGATGGACAGAAACTGTAGAGGCTGCCACTCACCGATCATGTCTCCATGAGAGAGAGAGAGAATATAACACATGCCATCTCAGAAGTGTGCTGCCTTGACTCTGCTTCGCAAAATGGTCACAACCGGCAACGGCTTTGTACACAGCCTTCTTCCTCCCCCGCTGCATTAGGAGGCTGGTCCTCTTCCAAAGTGTGCATGCTCTTCTGAAGCCTGCTTACCAGATCCAGGACCAGGAGAATCCCCTCCATGGCAGCAGCCTGACACCCAGTTACACAGCTGGATTGCCGTTCACTTCCTACCAGAGAAGAGCTTTATCGCAGCCCATAACACTGAAGGTGACAGGCTCCTGGTGCATACAGGCTAAAGTAGAGTTCTTTCAACATCGCAAAAGCCTGTAGGCGTATCAGGAAAATCATCGAGCATGTGGCAAAGCTACTTGACATCACACCCCCAGAATAAGAGCAGCAAGAGAAAACCATGCAAGAAGTTTCCACATAGCGTCATAGAAAATGAGGGTTGGAAGGGATCTCGGGAGGTCACATCTGGTCCAACCTTCTGCCCAAAGCAGGACCAGCCCCAACTGCATCATCCCAGCCAGGGCTTTGTCAAACCGGGCCTTAAAAACCTCCAAGGATGCAGCTCCAGCACCTCTCTAGGTAACACGTTTCAGTGCTTCACCAGGCTCCTAGTGAGAAAATTCTTCCTAATATCCAACCTAAACCTCCCTTGCTGCAACGTGAGCCCATTGCTCCTTGTTCTGTCATCTGCCCCCACTAAGACCAGCCCAGCTCCATCCTCTCTGGGGTGAGGAGGACAGGGTGGGAGAAGAGGACTCTGCGGCACGGGTGTTAACTGGAACGCTAGCCCTGAGCCAGATCTTGGCCAGGATGGTTTTAGTCAGGGACGATCCTGCCTTTGAGTGGAGGACCAGATGTGACCTCGTGTGGGCCCTTCTAACCCTGCTTTCCTATGATCTCCGGTCAGCTGCTTTGCATGAGAGATTTTGAGTGTAGGGTTTAGCAGAGAGGCAGTGCCTGTGCATGGCACTGTCGAGCATGACGCGCTGCTCCAGGCAGGATCCCTTCCCACAGTAGAAGCAATGCGGTTGCATCCACATGGTACTGCTGGCAAGTTAATTAGCTTGGGGGCTAATTAACAGGAAGTTTTCTCAAGCATTTCCAACTGCCATGAAAATGAGGCAAGTCTGAATGTGTTTGATGGGCACAGACAGCTGCTCAGAGGGTCTCTGGCTGCTTTAGAAAGCCATCCTAGTGCAACCTAGGTAGTCTGGTCTGGACCAGCTCTGGGATAGACGTAGGGAGCTGTAGGTTATAGCCGAGGGGCATTGTGCTGGGGGAGCAGTCAGCTTGAGTCTGGAGTAGCTGACTTGGATGAGGATTGAGGGGCTCAGGACCACAGGAGCACCTGTGGCTGCAAGTCAGGATGGGGGGTGGGGAGGAGACTGGGAGAGCTGGGTTCAAGGAGTCCAGCCCTGGGAAAGGAGAGGCTCCACATCCAGATCGAAGAGCACTGGCAGAGCTCCAGCAATTGCCAAGTCCTGACATTCAACACCCGTGAGTCAGACCTCAAAGCAATAATGAGATTGGCTATAAAGCCTGGGATTTTATTAATGTCAGTAATACACATTAGCTGCTTTTATTTGCCCTCTAGTGCCAGAGCCCTTAGATCACACCCTTGTCCCAGTTCCCACCTTTTCTCTGAAGCCACAACTGTTATGATCTTCCCTGGTTTACAGAAAGCCGCATGTGTCTTATCTTCCCAGGCTTCCTGCTTTAATAAACCCTTAAATATTGCACGGCTTGTGATAGCATTGGACGCATTGGCACCGGGATGGTGGGAAACAGAGAATAAATTGGAAGCCAGCCCCAGTTCTCTGCATTACTTGCTCCATGCTTTCCTCATCCTCTCTCATCCCTGTAACTGCTTCCAGGTGAAATCGCAGAAGTGCAGAACAAACAGACAGCCGTGATACTGGGCTAGGTGCTCCTAAATGATTGAGGATGTGTGTTTTTTTTTTTCAATAAGAAGATTGCAAAGAGATGTTTTCCTTCTTCGCTGCCCAGGCCTGGCTCCCAGGGGGTGCTTGGGGGGAAGCTAGTGTGATATGGTCCAATTAGAAATACAAAAGTCCCTGGGCTCTGTTCCTGCCCTCTCTTACACCTGTGCAACTGTAACCCAAAAAGCATCTCCCTGGAGTGACAGTCATCTAATGAAATGCTGAATGTGGCCTAAATTATTGGTGCAAGACATGGCAGCTGTGCTCTCATGGACAGCAGGTGCCCCGGGGAACTCCAGCCATAGATATGTGCCTCTGGATTTACACTGGTCAGTGGATTTTCACCAATTAAGAACCAGGCTGAATCAGAGCAGGATCCAGCCAAATATTTCCCAACCCAGGCTGCGGTGCCAGCAGGGGTCTTTGAAATATGCTGGTGCGCATCAAGCGACAGGCCAGATGGGGACTGCACAATGCAGAGGTGTGACGGGGCAGCTCCTGCAGACGTATGGAAGCAGGAAGATGTGGTGCACTAAAAAGTACCCAAGAATGAGCCCTGCTACCTCCTGGTACTGTGCCATGGCTCTGCCCACACTCCTGTCCCATGGTATTCGTGCAACTGGCTTCCCCAGCATCCTGCCCCTTCAGTGCAAGGGGTAACTGTTGCAGGGTGCCTCTTGGCTGTGCATGGGGCAAAGGTTTCCCTGGATCCTTCCCTTCCAACTGTGCACTCACACGAGAGCAGCCAGAATCAAGCCCTGTTACTCTGTATGAAAGCAGTGGCTGAGGGCATGTGGCCCTGGCACTGGCCAAGCCAGGATCTGCTTGTGCAGTGTCCTCACTTGGATGTCTAGCCCAGGCTGCAAATTGTCAGCCTATCCCACCCCCAGGTATAACATGAGCAGTATGCTGGGGAACACCCCAGCTTCTGGAGCTTGGTCCCATGCACATGCTGCTGGGATGTACTCCTCCCTCTCGGCTCAAGTCATTCCTGCTCTCCGGGTCCTAAGAGAACCGGTGATCTGAAATGTGATGAGCGCTCACTGGCCTTGCGTATCTCTGGAGAAGATGCTGCAGGGTATGGAGGTTTGTTTTCAGAGCTCTGTCACCAGGACCAGCAGGCCCACATCTGTGCCTTGTCTCCTGGAAGAGGATTGGGACCTACTCGCCGTGGAGAGCTTGGCTCCCTGTGCAGTGAAACCAAACGGCAAAGCTGAGATTCCCATAGGGGAATTCTGTCCAGTAATTTTAACAGTGAGAAGAGAAGTGAAAAGGGACAGGTTTGCCCTGCACTTGGGTGGGATGAGCTAGTGTGTGCCTTGACGATCAGGATGAGGTTGTGGCTACAAGCAAGGGGCAAAAAGATCCTCTGGAGGAGTCTCACCCAGAGTCCATGAACATCAGTGGAAAGGCGTCTGCTGCACCCAGGTCGTTAGGATTGGGCCCAAGGTGGAAGGCAGAAAAGCTCACCTACAAATCCTCCTCCTTGGGCCTGTGGCATCAGTCCCAGTGTCCTTCAAGAACTGTTCTCATCATTGACAATGCCTCAATTGCATAGAGGATGAGCTCTACCACGACTCATTGATGGGTCTTGAAGTGACTTAAGAGTCCGATCCTTGAACCACAGATCTGTCTGCAGAAGCTGCAGGTCTTTCTGCAGGGGAGAGTAGGCCCACAAACTTCCTCAAGGGGCAATGCTTGGGGTCAGGGACTCGAATCTAGTTCAGCTGCAGCCCAGTTTGGTAGGGACTGAGCATCTCTCTCAATTCCTGCTCAGGCATTTCCCACTAGACAGGCATGGGACCATGCTGGAGATTAGCCCGGCACCGAGTCTAGAACCCAACTGGCAAGCCACGAGGCCATTGTGCAAAAGGTGGGATCCTCCCCCCCGGCCAGGCCTTGAAGCAGAAGGGGGTGCTTTGCATTCAAGGCACTTGTTAGGTGTATGCCGCGTACCAAGTCAGGCTGTTCTAGGATATGGCCAGAGGCTGGGCATTGACCTTCCCTATCTCTAGATCCAGTGAAGAAGCTGGTGCCTGGCTACTCAGGAGAGGCATCTCCTGCACATAAATGGAAAGCTGTGGTTCGGTGCTGAGGGACACGAAGGTGCTAGGACACTTGGGCATCCATGAATTTTGTGGCCACTGGAGCAGTTCCCGGGGTCACCTTCTGCCACTTGGCTGCCCGTATTCCTCCCAAATTCCAGTCAGGCACCTGGTTGCACATCTGGATCTGCCCCTTGGCTTCCTGGGGCCTCAGTTTCCCCATCTGTAAAATGCCGATGACAGAAATTACAGTGATGACTAGAGGTTGTGCAGAGGAAAGGGTCATTTTCCACGTTGTGCGAATTCCTTTCTTGCAGCCTGGGCTCCCTTCACTGGCCAGCTCCTTCCTTCCCTTTAATGAGGCCAAGTGAATATTTAAGCAGGTCTCTGCCTGCTACTCCATAGGTCACAGCAAGTGCATATGGAAATCCTTTGGTCTCCAAAACTGGCACAGAGAGGGGCTTGCAGCCTCAGCCCCCAGCGATGAGAACAGCATCAGCCTCAGTCCTCTGATCCCCATCACTGAGTTCTCCCTGTAAAATCAAGTAATTGGAAACATGTGGCACTGGTCTTCACCTTCCTCTGCACCCCCCTCTACTAGCATTAGGCAGAATTAATTCCTCCAGCAGGATGGGAAGCAATTGGGGAACAAGCAACCACTGGATGATGTTTCAGTGGTGGAACAGGACAGGCCAAATTCAGCCCTCATGTGAGAGGCGGCAAATTATATATACACACAATATGAAGTGCTTGTGCCCATGAAGGATGTAGACAGGCCCGTAATTCCTGCCCTAGTGCCTCCGGCTCTCAGGTTGTCTATCACTCAAAGGGGGAGGCAAGGGCAAGTTGCGTCCGCTGTGACATCTTCCATTGACCAGGTCCTGGGAGCCGTCACTTGTTTCCACCTCCTGTCCTCACCCCGCTGAACCAGCTGCTTTCACGCACCCTCACCCCGACGACTGTAATCCGCAATTCATCCCATTGTGCAAGCATCTCAAAGGAAGTGCTGGGAGCTTTCAAGTCGCTGTTACTAAGAGCAACCCTTTTATTACCATCCACATGTTGGGCACATGTGGCCAAAGGAACATCTGTCTGAGAGGCAGCATCAGGCAGCTGCAAGAGCTATTCTCCACCCAGCCTGGGTCGCTCGCACAATCCAGGCTGGCCTATAAAACCAGGCTTCATATAAAAAAAAAAAAAAAACCAAACAAACCAAAAAACCCATGCTCTCTGGGCAGTAGCTGTTCAATGGACCATACTGGGGAATGGGGAGGCTTGCAAGGAGGCCGGTGAAGGGAAGGCTGTTGCGGAGATTCAGGTAAGCTGCCCTGAGAAGTTTTTGTTTCTCCTTTCATCTCCCCCCGCCTTTTCTTACCCTGGCATTCAGAAACCAGTGTGAAGATCAGGGGACGATCAATGAGACAATTCAGGCTGCAGTCCTACCTGTCTCCCTCTGGAGCCTTGACAGCAGGGGGAGTCGAGGTGACCCCAGCCCTTGGTTTCAAGCCTCTCGCTCTACACCTCCGAACTGTCTTTCAGCCGTGGGGTTGAAGGCAGTGTGTCATCGTGGGGAAGGAAGCCGTCAGCCCCGCTGACTGTACAAGCAGCCGTCGTAGAGGGGACCTTGGAAGATACTCCCCTCGCTGATGCGATCCCTGACCCTCTTCTCGCTTTTACCAGTGCACATCAGGAATGACTCCCTTGAGTTCAACTGAATGACATGAGTATTATACCTTTGGCTTTGCCTTGTATTTAGCACCGGAAGAATGACACTCCTAATACGGCCATCCCCTTCCACCTTGCCAACTGAAACAGAAGACCGTGAGAAATACAGGGTGAAAGCCAGCCCCTCACAAATTTTCTCCAGACTGTGTTTTGGCCCAGAGGCACCGGAGAATCCTTGAAGGATTTTGTCATTGTTACTGATTTAGGTGGAAAGCGCCCAGACATTCGAGACTGAGAGACTAGTGGTTGCTGTACGTCCTGTGTTCCCCAAAGACATTTCAAGATAGAAGCAGCAGCAAAGCCAGCTGCTGTATGGGACCAGTGGCAAAGACAGAGGTGCGTATGGGGACAGGCAGACGGGGTTATATGCACCACTCTCTGCTGCTCCCATGATGGTTGTGCACCGGCTTTGTGCTGAATGTAGCATAAAAACAATACTAATTTAAGACCAAGATGCGGCATCTCACATTGCGTCTCCTTTGTTCTCCCTTCGGAAAGTTCTTGCTGCTTCCAGTCCCTTTGCTCCGGTGCCGTAATCGCAGCTGCATTTTCTGAGGCACGCTCCATTCAGGGCTGCTTTGCATTAAGCTGTTTATTTAGCAGCTACTGGTTTTGGCAGGACATTTCTGCATTTCATTGTTTTCTCCTTGCAGGGGCTGCATGCTGTGACCAGCAGCTTTTATTTGCGGGTGGAGGAGTCTGCAAGGCAGAGGAGAAGACTCAGATTTGTTGGGGGAAGCAGTTCTTGATTGCTTTGGACTCCTGGACCATGGCAGTCTTGGGACAGGCTGGGGGAGAAGGGGATGGAAATCAGTGGAGCACATCTTTCCGGGTGATTTGAGATGTTGGGTTGGTGCAGTCGGGCGTAGGGGAAACGGCCGTGCTGGCTCTGCACACCCACAGAGGTGGGGGTGTTGTGATGCCCGCACCGGGTCCTCAGAGCCCTCTCAATCCTCCCCATGCAGGCAGGAGCTCCACAGAGCTGGAAGTTCAAATCCCATCCAGTTCTAGCCCACTGTCACCCTTTCATAAAAGACCAGCTGAGTGCAGGTACTTTACTAAGAGAGGTCCTCAGAGCCTGTGCTCTACCTGCTGCTCACAGCAGACCTGAATGGAGGATCCTGCAGCAGTTTTAGAAACATCTGCCTTTGCCCTGACCTTCCACCAGCTACACTTATAGAGCAATAGCAAGAAGGGCCCTCTTGTCTCCTGAGAGGTCAAGCTATGGGGGCACTGGGGCGAGGGCCACCTTCTCATGATGCTCGTGATCCACGGAGGCACCACCTTGGAGAAGCTCTAATGCTTGGTGGTGCTAGCGTGTCCCACTGCTCTCCCAGCGATAGGGGGTCAGCAGGATCCCAGACCTCCCAGCATAGACGGCATGGACTCGACATGTACTAACAAAAACAATCCCGGCGTATTAATATTTGCAAAAACAAACACTGGGACCAATGGAGAAAACGGTCCTTTAAGTCGGCTATCCCCTCTCCTTTGCTGAGCCTCAGAGCCCATCCCTTCCCCAGACCATTCCTCTCCCAGAACTCCTATTAGATGGAGCAACGTGTGCCAACACCTCGCTTCACATCATAGGCATGGGTCCCATCAAAGCTTTGCACTTGGAGGAGAACACAGTCCTCTCATGCAGCCAGGTTCTCCATTGCCTGAACCTTGTGTGGGACAAAAGAAGGGCAAGTCTGCAAGGCATAAAGTAGCAGTGTGCAGGGGAAACGGAGCTACCTCCGAAGATGTGAGCGCAGGGAATAAAAGCAGTATGGCCATATTAGCCTCCTTGGTTCAGCTTCCCATGTTCCCTGAAGGCCGTATGAGATTCTCATCCTCTCCCTTGCCTCCAATGTTGATCCCTTATTTGTTGTTTCGGACGGTTCCCATCATTTATTTCAGGTGGGTACAAGAAAAACCTTCCTCTGATATCTTGGCATTTCCTCTGCTCATGTCATGGGAAATTTTTAGCTGCAATATCTGTACTGGCAAGGTGAAGGGGTGGGAATAGCTCATGTTTTTTCAACCCCTTAGAAGGAGGAGGAGATGTAGAGTGATGTGTGTTTGTACAGATCATCCCTCAGACTATACATGGTAATACAATGCCTCCAAGAGACAGGCACAAGTGTAGCAGAAAAGGAAGGTCCTAAGGTAATTACTTTAGATGCTGGGCTTCACCATTCAGGGTGGTGTTGCCCCAGTGCTGCTGGTGCTTTACTGGTGTGAGCTGAAGCTTGCATTCACCAATGCTTTAAGGCCTAGTTCCTACCCTAGCTCTGCCAGTGACCCGCTGCATGAGACCTAGAGCAAGTCTCTTCACCTCTATTGCCTTCCCTTGTCTATAGATTGCGAATGCTTTGGGACAGGCTGCATTTGTTCCTGTGTATCTATAGCACCTAGTGCAGAGGGACCTCAATCTCACACCATGCAGCTATCATACAAATCATCGGCTATAATACAAATAATAATAAATAGAATATCAGAGCATACAAATAATAATAGTAATATCATGCAAATAATAGAGCCTTAGGCAGGCTTTGAATCCATGTGGTATATAAAAGAATCAAAATGCACCCAGCTCAGGCCTGTGGGCTATTTATTTGGATATGAAATCTATTTCTCTCTGGTCCTCACTTTTTCAGTTTTGAATAGGTCTCAGATTTGGGCATGGACAATACATGATTGCATCTCAGAAGTTTTAAGTGTAGAAGCCAGAGACTGGGGTGGATCAGGAGATGCAATCTCAGCACTCAGCAGCATGTGAGATGGATGCTTCTGTCTAAACACAGTAAAATAGTTAACAATGCCAGCATCCAAAAAGTTGTGTTCACAGTGCAATGGGATGGGCAGCTCATACCTCTGCAAGCTGCTGGCTCAGGCTCCCTGCAGACTCTCAGCATCCCTTCCCACCTGTGATTGCATTTTCAGGATCATCTTCCCAAGTAGGAGGCCTGAACCACCTGCATGGGCGTCAAAGCAAAGGACTGCTGCCTGCCGCAGCCCCTGGGACTACGATGGGGCTCTTGGACATGGCTGTGAGTCCTGTCGTGCGAGTCAATAGGAGGGAATCCAGTGACAAGATTCCTGGTTCAGGTTGGTCAGAAATCCCCGCCATCCCATAATGGGAGTCCTCGGAGAAAGAAGGAAATCCTCATGTCCTCATTGCAGGAGGGGTATGAGTGGGGCTAGGAGCCAGGGACCAGTGTTGTGAAGAGCACCACAACTTGGATAGTCCCCAGTGTCAGCTGGACTTTTCTCTGCTGATCACTACCTAGATGCTCTTCTGGGGTCATCTCCTGCATGGGTAGGGATAGGGAGATGGACAGCGTAGTGGGCCATCCCGACCATATAATGGGAACAGAACTCAGGGCTTCTGTAACTTGGGCCACTGCCTTGCTCTTGCATCAGAGGCTTTCCTCCTTAGTCTGGAAATTTGAGATCCAGGTGCACTGGGTACATCTGGAGCTCATTTCCCTCCAGCCAGGGATGCTGGCACAAGCTGGATAGGCTAGAAAACTCCAGTGGCTTAAATCAAAGGGGGAAAACCCAGCATTTGGAATCGAGACCAAGGGATACTTGGCTCTAAAGCATCCTCAGCCTCTGCTTTGAAATCTTCATGTAAAGAGCAATTGATGGGATCAGTGATATATTATTAAATAGCCAGCAAACCTGGGCAGCTCCCCCCCTTGAATTTACTGCTCTGGGAACGGAAAGGCTTTCGCTGGGCCATGGAAACCCTGGTAAATCAAGTTGCCGGATATTGCTGCTGCTGCGTTAACAAGGGTGTTTTATTGGAGACGCCTGCCTGATGGGAGAGCAGCAAGGTGAGCACCCTGAAAAGCAGCAGCAAGCAGAGGGAGGTATTTCTCTGGCAAATCCCCATTGAGGAAGGACTGCAGTAGTCTGCTGGGCCACGCAAAGGGAGGCGAATGCTGCGGCTCGGTTGTTGCTGGGCAGATTGAGGTGCTTTGAGGGAGAGGCACAGCGCCGTGCGCAGCAGGGTCCTGGTACCAGATGGGGGCTGCCAGATACTACTGACAATTCAGATGCTAAATAATAATCCAGCAGCAAGAAAGTAGTGCAAGTCTTCCTGCTAAGCAGCTCCAGGCTTCCTTCCTATTGCAGTACGTCCTTCTCTCTATTTGACTTTCCTCCCAGATTTCTCTCTACAACGAGGTGCCGCTTTCCCCGATTCTCGTTCATAACCACGGCACGAAACAGCAGTTGCGGCTGCAGGAGGTGATGCATCTGGGCTGATTCTCCTCTCTCTTGTGTTCCTCTTCTAACGCAGGTAGCCCTGGAGCCTCTCTCAATGGATACCAGGCACCACGAGCAGAATCAGGCCCATGGTTTAAAGCTTCAGGCCCACATCTACAGCCTCTCACCCTGCTGCTCTCCTATAATGCCATGTGTCATACAGGCAGGGAATTCATTTCCCCTGGCCCCACAGGCAGAGATCTCTCCCCAGGAAACTACAACCAAAAAGCTCCGTGGCAGGAATCTGTGAACACAAAATGCATCCTAGCCTAATGCAGCAAGGTGGCAGCAATATGTAGTGACACACGTGTGCATACACACATGCAGTATTGCACAGACACGCATGCACAGATGAATGAAGTAGGTTTATAATTACAAGGAACTCGGAAACTGTCTGCGTGCTTGCACTGGAGAACATGGGAAGCACTTTGTTGAGTTGGGGCCTACAACAGGCATATTTAGCCCCTGGTTACAATGCATTTTGGAAGAGCTCAGAAAAGGGGATATATTAAGAGCTGTGAGACTCCTCAATAATGGTGCACACTAACCCATCCTAGTTATTAATGCTGCGGGTGCATTGCCAATAAACAAGACCCAGGGATGGCCAAACTCGGAGACTTCTCCGTGGTATGAGGCTCCAGGGTGATCATACCAGCACTGGTTGAAAGCTCCATGCTCTTCCTTGTGGTTGACCCTGCTGTGCGTTCACCGATGTCCATGAGAACACGGAGTTATGAAATCAAGGAGATGAATTTGTTCTGGTGATAAAGCCTCATGTGTAGTAATCTTATCCCAACTCTGTGCATTCAATATAGCAGACAGGGAGAAGGAGGACATATTATGGTCTTAATACTAGAAGTACAGGCTTAGGACATGGTTCATCAGACTAAGACCTCAACATCTGGGGTCTATATCCCGCTCTGCCATTGACCTGCTGGGTGACCTTGCTTTGTCAGTCTCGTCTACCTAGATTGAGAGCTCTGTGGAGAAGGGACGTGTCCCTGTGTGCTTTTACAGGACCCAAATGGTCTTGTAGGTCAGGTAGGGGCAGCTGGTAATTTTGCAGTAATTTCACCCGCATTTTAAACAGACTGTTTTCCCCCCTTTAATAAAACAGGACTGTGGAGGTTGCTGTGAAGGCAAGAGGCTCTGATAGCTGTTTCAGTGTGAACTGGAAGTATCTGAATGTAGCTGAACTCCACATCTGGCAGTGCATAAAGCATGAAAATCAAGCAAGCCAGCAGCCCCTTTTAGCCAGGTAGCAGGGTCTAACTAAATGGGGATGACCTGAGAAAGCTGAGTTATAGCTCAGCCCAGGAAACAACAGTCTTCCACTGGTCCCTGTGGTTGCAAAGATACCGCTCAACATGTAAATAGGTTTTGCTGGTCAGCATGTTTCCTTTCGCTTCTCCCCTTGTCCCCCCTCCCTGCCAGATACATGCAGTATGAACACCATTTCTCTTTCGAAATTTTCAAAATGGAACTATTCTATTTTATTGGGGATTTCTATAGTATTTTTCTTGGTTTCCAAAAGCCAAAAATTTTCCAAGCCACTGGGAGTTCAACACAGCTAGAACAATGCTGCGACGTAACTTTGGAAACACTCCTCCAGTCGAGGTGTCCAGATAAGGGCGTGCATCATGCCCGATCAGGTACTACACGGAGGCAAACCAAACACTGGATCAGCAGTAGCAGGCACCTGTTGATCCTTTTGGATCATGGTGCATACATAAGAGATCACCAGGACCTTCAACACCTACACGTAGGCAGGCAGGAGTATGGAGGAGTGGAGGCTGCCCAGATCTTCCATCCCTCTCTTAGACCATTAAGACAGCAGTCAAAGCCCAGACAGACTCCAGATGTTCAGTGCCTCTATGGCTGTAGTTTAATGCGCATTTGGGAATTAAACCTGGGTCACCTGTATGGCAGATAAGGATTCTACCACTGAATTAATGCTTTGAAACAGAAAAGAATTGGAAATATTTTTTCTGCAAAAATTAAAGCAGCAAAAGAAATGGAGATAATTGCAGTCAAAGCATTTCAACCAGGCATAAAAATGGCTGCCAAAAGGCATTCTTGAACCTGCAGAAAGCCTCAAACAATAGGTGGGGAAATCTGAGCTGCCTTCAACTATATACCTTGCTCTTGATGCTGGAGCTTAAGGGGATTAAAGTTGCCATTAACAGTTTCATTTCTGGATCAAGAAGAAGAATCAATGACAAAGCTGCCAAGGAGAAGCGGGGAGTGTCTGGCTGGGAGAGGGGAGCCCAAGCAGCTGGCTTCAATGAGCCATGCCTTGCAGAAGCTGCTGGGCGTGGGAGCAGCCTGCAGCTTATATAAATGAGACCCAGTGCCTTCCAGGGTGCATGTGGCTGTGCTAGCGTCTGCTGAAGAAAGTAAAGCCACTCCGGGACAAGAGTAGGCCAAAGCTTGGGACAGAGATACTGAGTCTGGGGAGAATTCTGCAAGTTTGGGGCCGGTCTCTAGGAAACCCTGGTCTTGCCTGAGATGCAAGCAACTGGACGGGGGAAGAGGGTTCCCACCTTTGGGTGCAGCCCACAGCAAAATCTGTGCTCTTCTCTCCCTCTTTTTCAAGGACTGACACTTTGACTCCCCCTGTGATGTTCTGCTCTTCCTGATCCATCTGGGCAACTCTTTCTTAGCTAGAAAGCATGCTTGCTTGTATTGAATCCTAGAAAATGAGGGTTGGAAGGGACCTCGGATGTCATCTAGTCCGACCCCCTACTTCTCACATGTTTTTCACATTCTTCAGTTCAGTCCAAGTCCAAGCCATCTGCTTCCTAGAGGGTGGGTTAGCCTGTGGGCAGAGCGACTGTCTTTGTGCCAGTCGGTCTTGGGAGGATGGATCCTCCCACAACTCTCTTGATCTGGACTGTGGCTGCTATACCCGGTAAGGGCTCACTTGTGCTGAGGCTCCCCTTCCTGGGTGGTGCACCACAAAATGATTCAAGTGATCGTTATTGCCCCAAGAGACTTCAAAGCTCAAATGAGGCAACAGGGGGGCAACAGCACAAAACAGCTCTGCCTGCTGGGCTGGGAATCAGGAGAACTGGAGTCAGCTCTGACAAACTCCCCGTGGCCCTATTTGACAACGACAGGCGTGGGCTAGCCCACTATTTTACTCTGGCTGCAGCTGTCGGGCAGCGATGGAGACTGAGCCAGCAACTGATTGCTTGAGACAAAAAATGAAGGAAAAAAAAAGGATGCGTCGGTGCGGTCAAAGGGACAAAATAAGTGAACCCTCGGGGGACACGGAGCAGAGCCCCGCAGCCCTCAAAAGCAGCCAGAGAGCTGGCGGCTACTGCCCAGTAGTACTCTGCTTGGGTACAGGAACGGACTAAACCCAGGAGAAAGGCCGCACGGTCCCTGGGGACCATCCCAGCCAGAGCCTCCTTCCAGGTCAGCCAGATGGCCAGCTTGGCCAGGGCCAGGAGGAGGTTGACCAGGAGGTCCTGGGCCTTTGTGGGGCCATGGATGGGGAGTGCAGAAATAAACCTGTGCGGGGAGAAGTGCAGCCAGAACCCCAGCAGGAGGTTTTGGAGGAGGAGGTGCAGGGGCTGCAGCCTGGCACACTCCAGGACCCGGTGCACCAGGGTCTCCCTCTGCCAAGAAAATGGCGCGTGTCGGGGGCCATCGTAAAGCACGCCAGGTACACGCCTGTCGCGATGACTCCGTGGAGGAGCCGCCAGCCTAGGTCCCCAGTGGCGCGGGGGATCACGGTGGAGTACAGACCCTGCCACGGGCGTCCGTCGGCCTCCCCTTGCCGAGGGTGTCCCTCCACTTGGTGTCCGGGCGGGATGCGAGGGCGTGCAGTGGATGAGCGTGTAGAGCTGATGCCAGCGGGCCGTAGAAAAGTACCCAGTGGACCCAGGTGCGTGTCCCCCAGCCGACTCGAATGGTGGAGCAGGGAGCGCTGCGGGGCACGGGCCCCACCACCAGCTCCACCAGGCCGGGGGACACGGGCACGCAGAAAACTCCCCATGAAACCGCCTCTGCAGTGCTTAGACACTGGAATGGGGCCTCCATAAGCCTATCTAGAGTTAAGGCGGACGAGGGTCTTTGGGTAAATGCGATATCTTTTATTAGACCAGCTCAAGTAGCTGGAAAAGTTCAGTTAGCCTAGAGTTAACTGTATTTAGCAACCACTGGTCAAGAGCATTCACCTCTTCCTTTGAGGCTCAGAAGGGGACCTTGCTTGCGGCTCACCCTGTAGCAGTACTGTCTTGAGGCCGCTAAGCTCCTGGTTTGAGCAGCAAGCTGTACACACAAACGTTACAGCTGATTCTTCATTATGGGAACCCCAGCAATGGGTTAAGTCCCATCTGGAAACTAGCCACCACTTAGCAGATGCAACCAAAACAGCCCAGGCCCTTTGACCTGCTCTAAGTCAAGGGGCCATAAGCTTTTAAGGGTCCTGGATCCCCGATTTGACTTAAATTAAAAGATGTTTCTTCTGGTAGGATTTAAATTCCTTGACATCAGTCTTTATATAGATGACCTGGATTTATTTATTATTAAAAATAACTTCTCCCAGCAGTGTCCCGTTGCCATATTAGAGCATCGTTGCTTTTGTGGTGTGGAGGATAAGAGGAATCTCTTGTGATTACGTTTGTCACCCTGGCACTTAGAATTATTTGTCTTGGCCTGACCCAAGCTACTCCTACAATACCATTCGGAGGGAGAAAGGGCTACCATGACTATAGCTGAGTATGTTACTTCTTTCTTTTTTTTCCCCCAGCTTCTCCAAAAAGTCCCTTTCTGTTTGGGCTGATCCCCAAATCAGTTTCTAATACTTTTAATTTTTTTTCCAGCAAAAAAGTTGTAAAAAAAAAATGTTCTGGGTTGATCAAAACATCCTGCTCAACCCAAGCCACTACACCGTGGGTATGCACATGGGGAATGTAGGTTTAATTTAACTTCTTAATGAAGCAGTTGGGAAAATGACATGATTATGATGAAATATTCCAGTTTGGAAACTTGTTTGAATTTGATGGAAGCAATCTGCCACACTGACTTAGTGCTTCAGCTGACCTGAAGCACTATTTTTTTTGACAAGCTCTGCCTAGTTTTTTGCCCCGTTTTAACTGGGAAGAGAACCTGCTGTTAGTGTTGTAACCCAAGCTGAGGCTATGGGCTGTGCCCATGCTCATGCAGGACCCAAAAGTACTGGTAATGCCAGACAATGTCCTTGGCTAACTCGGTTAAAAAACCTCATATGTTTCAAGGCCATTCTGCATAATACGAGACGTGGACCTTTTCCCAATCACCTTTTGGATCATCCAGAAAAGCATCCAGCCTTGGTCAGGGGTTTTCACATACTGGACACAGTCTGTCATTTTGATTAGGGCTGCAGTCTGGGACTCGGAAAGTCTGGGTCCAAGTTCCTGCTCCGCCACAGACTATGTGTGTGCCCTTGGGCAAGTCACTTAGCCCATCTCATCTCACACCTGTAGATGGGAGAGAAGTGCTTTCCCAGCTCTGGGGCGGTGGTGAGCATAAATCTGTTGGTGATTCTGAGAGGCTTGGATCCTACCGCTGCAGGAAGGGGTTTTCTTGATGCTTAATAATTTTGGCATCCTAGTTAGCATTTGGCTTCAACTGCCAGGAAAGAATAGAGTCAGAGCCAGCCTTATAATGCCTGCTGCCCCCGCTCTCACCTCAGCCCTGCATTTCTTCCCTTGGAAATTAGAAAAGTCGTGTTGAGGGAGATCCAACCCTTCTGGGTCACACGCTACACTGGACTGGAGGGTTGCTGTGGGTCGCAGGTTGGTGTCTTCAGCCAGTCCAGTGGTGATGCTGCTGGGGACTCCCCGCTAGCAGGCGGTATCCTGTGAGCAGCCTGTGTGAGCATTTCCACTGTGTCTGATATGAAGGGCTAGGCTGTGTGTCAGCACAAAGGGGAGAAGGCTTCCCACCCCACCATCCCCAGCTCAGCTGCCAGGACCTTGGCTCCACAAATATAGCAGCACCTGGGGCAAAGCGGGCAAGTTGCTCTCATTGGTGCTACCACGGCTTCTTGGGGAGCGCTGTACCAGCCAGCTGTCCTGGCTAGCATGGCTTGTCCTGGCAAAATTTGCCCTGTGTAGCTTATATCTGCACCCAGAAGCAAACCACCCTGTCCCGAAGCGCCTTTGCTGGTCATGTTTGACCGATCTGGTGGTATAGAAATGTCGCTTAAAAGAAGAGACATCACAGTTTCATAGATGTAAGGGGCTGGAAGTGACCTTACAGCTCATTGGGTCCAGCCCCCCTGCACCTGGGCAGGAAAAACTGCTGGGGTCAGACAACCCCAGCAAGGCGCTCCCCTAAAGCTGGCACTGCTGTCCCTGTGGAAATGCCCCATGTGTGGCCTGTCTCCCTCTGGCTGGAGGCTTTGTAGAAGCTGGGCACAGCAGCTACTTATCTCTGTCCCCTCTCTCCTGCCAGAGGAGCAGAGGCAGCTCTGGACGGCAAGTATAGGCCAGCAGCAACGACAGCCATCCTGGAGCACAGGGCAGCGGAGGAAGGCTGTAACCCACAGGGTTATCACAGTATCAGCGATTGCAATTCGTGCTCAGAGCTGGGATGAATGCTGCCCCAGGGGCCAGCCGACGAGGAGCCTGCGTGACACTAGAGGGCACTGCAAGAAGGAGTCAGAAACAACGGGGAGCAAGTGGGGCTGGAAGTCAGGTGCGAAGGTCTGTGCAGAGCCCAGTCCCCACGCCGCACTTCTCTCCCACAACCTGCAAGAGCCTCAGCCACGCACACCTGGGCTGCTGCGGGAGCGGGAGGCAGCTCCTGTTTGGGTGCTAGCCTGCAGCGGCGAGTACCTCCCATGCACAGCTCTCTTATGAGGGCTGCCAGGAGCCTGCGCCCCAGGGAGGCATTACCGCGCCAGCATCCAGACTTCCTCCAACTGTGTGCGTCTCTCAAGCACGCACACTTTCACTGCCGGCTTCCTCCCCAGTTTATATCCATCCCCTGGGCACAGTAAGCTGCCTAGCCCCGCTCCTCCAGCTTAAGCCAAATCCATGCCTCTAAATGGAGGCTGCGTTCCACGTTGCAGCCATTTCTGCCACTGGGCTGTCTTAAAGCCCCCTGTTACACTTCAACTTCTTCTCTCTCACCCCACACCTGGTGCAAGCAGAGTAACGAGGGCACAGACCAGGCACTCGGGTCTGCCCGCACTTGCACACGCGGGCGACTTGGGCAGCCCCTGCTGCCTCAACTGGACTCGCCAGACAGAATTGGGCCCCAAAGTTAATTAGCCCAGTCTCCTTTTGGAGGCTGTCAGCGCCAGATGCTTCAGGGAAAGGTATAAGAGCCCAGCAGGAGGCAGATGGGGGATAATCTGCCCCATCCCCACCCCCAGTAGTTAGGACGATTATGCTACATCGGTGACACTCAGTCCCAACGGGCCACGTGAACCAGTGATGACCAAAGCACCAGAAGAACACGGCCAGGCCAGGGGGACCTGCAGCCAAACGCCCTCCAGGTCTGGAGCACGGCCCTTGACACTTGCACGGGCTGGCCGGAGATCGTGCACATGCTGGCTCGCGTATAATTGCCCAGAGCAAAACCCAGCCTGACGCTTTCTGCGCAGAGCTGCCAGCCATAGGTTGAAGAGCCGCTTATGGCTCAGGAGCCGGGGTCTGAGAGTCGCTGGGCTGCAGCGACTCAAGGTCACGTTGCCCCTGAACGGGAGACTCCATGCAGGGCTGAGCATGTGCGCTCCGGGCTTAGCACTTCCAGCTAATTCACCTTCCGCTCCCGGAGAATCCCCAGGCAGACCAGCCCCGAGTTCAGCTTAAGCCCTGAAGCCTGAGGTTTAATATCCTTTCCAAAACCTCATTGTTCGCTATAACAACACTGGAAGTTCTTTATCCACATAAATCTTGGGGTCTTGGCCTCAGCCGCTTCCTGTGGCAAGGCCTTCCCTGGTTTAATCACACATCGTGCGAAAAAGGGTTTCCTTTCATCGGCTCTGGTTGTTCCCTCCTTCCTCGGCCGTCCCGTCGGCACTTGCGCCGTGCGGCAGAGAGAACGGAGATTCCCGATTGACCTTCTCTAGATCAGGCCTTATGCACAGCGCCCACCCTTAACCTGCCATTCGAGGTAACTAACCCCCCACTTCCCAGGCCTTTACTAATCCTCACTGCCCTCCCCTGAACTCCCTTTTTTCACAGATTTCATCGACATTCGGGCTGGAAGGGACCCCGGAAGATTTCATAGATTTCATAAACATCAGGGCTGGAAGGGACCTCGGAAGATCATCGAGCCCAGCCCCCCGCCCGAAGGGCAGGAAGTCAGCTGGGGTCAGAGGATCCCAGCAAGATGAGCATCCAAAGATAAGCATTTTGTTCCCTGGTCTCCTCCTTGTTTGAGACGGATGCATGGTTTGCTGAACAGAGTATTAGACTGGAAGTCCGGAAACCTGGATCCTACTGCTGGCATGGTCACTGTCCCACCTGTAAATCAGGGATCTTGATGCTAAGGACTCTCTCTTGTGTCCATCTGCCAGGGCTCGCTCAGGACGGCAGGTTGTCACTTCTCGGGCAGGAAAGCATTTCCCCCCATGTCAGACTGGCTCATACAGTCGGGTCCTCCCATCCCTCCTCCCTTGGGAACACGGGACATAGTCCTCTTTCAGGTCATCAGCATGCGTCTGAGCCAAATTCTCCCTGCCACTGCCATGGCCAGCAGCTTGGTAGTGCTCTCGTCTGTGGCACATCATAGGATTTGGCACGAGGTGCTCTGTGGCCGTGCATGTACGAAGGACCAGAGTAGACGGTTGCCTACAAATGCAGGGACCTGGCCTCTGGCCTCCAAAGTCCCTTTTAGGACTATGTTCTTAGGATCCTGGCCTCCTTTGAGGCTCCTTCCAGCCTCGTGCCCCTATGGAGGAGAGGAGTGAAAGATTAGTCTTGCCCACGCTATTTCAGCCAGCAAGGGGCTGTTCACCGGGCTCCTCGTGCACTCCTCCGACACAGTGGTAAGCCGCTACCACGTCCCCTCTCCGTCTTCTCTGCTTTAGGCTAAAGAGGCCCAGGTCCCTCAGCCTTTCCTCGCGTGGCTTGCCTCGCAAGTCCCCGATCACACGGGTGACTCTTCTCTGGCCCCGCTCAAGTTTCTCCACATCCTTACTGAAGCGGGGCGCCCAGAACCGGACACAGGACTCCCGCCGCGGTCTCGCCGGCGCTGAGCACAGCGGGAGTCCCGCTTCCTTAGCTTTCCACGAGATGGGAGATGGGTTGATGCGTGCCAGCGGGACGTTTGCCCCGCTGACCACCGCCTCGCGGTCACGCGATGGTCAGTCACTACCCCTAGGTCCCTTTTGGTGCCACCGAGCCCGTATGTGCGCCGAGGGTTGGTTGCCCCCGATGATGGGGCGCCTCACGCTTTCATAGATTTCATCGACATTCGGGACCTCGGAGGATCATCTGAGTCCAGCCGCCCGCCCCAGGGGCAGGAAGGCAGCTGGGGTCACAGGATCCCGGCAAGATAAGCATCCAGATTTCCCTTGGAGGCATCCAGTGAAGGTGCTCGGACCACCTCTGATGGCGGGCTGTGCCAGGCAGCGAAGACATGCTTCCTCGCGTCCAGCCTGAAGCGGTCTTGCAGGAGTTCGTGACCGCTCGGCCTCGGGGCGCTCAGCGGTCACCCCTGAGAAACTCGGGGGTGCCCCCCCCCCCCGGAGCCTGCGCTCTTCCAGGCTCCAGAGCCCCGTGGCCCTGATCCTGCGCCCGGCTCTTCTCCGCACCCCCTCGAGCCTCCCCCGCTCCTGCTCGGATTGCGGAGCCCAAACCGTGGGAGTGCGCGTGGCCGGGGGCAGCTCCCGCCGGGGCCGGCCCCCGGGCGGGGCGGCTCCGCGGGAGATGCCCGAGCCGGTCCGGCGCAGGGAGGAGCTCGTGCCCCACTCTCCTCCCCCGGCTCCTCCCCCGCATCCCCGGGACCTCGCTGCCCCTGCCCGGCGCGCGGGCACCCGGAGCCGGCGGCGGCTGAGGCGCCTCCGGGGGGGCGGCCGCTCCATGGCTCCGCCGGGGCCCGGCGGCGGCCGCTGAGCGCGGCGCCCGCGGAGGTAAGCGTCGCCGGGCGGGCGGGCGGGTCTCGCCTCTCTCCTCTCTCCTCTCTCCTCTCGCCCCTGCCCGAGACGCACCACTTGTCCTCTGGCCCCTCGAGCGCCCGGGCGGCGGCTTTGCGTCCCCCAGCGCCGGCCGCGGGCTGTCCTGCGCCGGTCCCGCCAGCGCCGGCTGGGGTTGTGGTGCCGCTGGGGGCAGTTTGCTCCGCTGGGGCCCCAGGGGAGTCAGCCCCCCCCGTGCCGAGGCAGGAGCTGCCGTCTTCGCTTGCCCCGCGTTCTGGAGAGCGCCCTGCGCTTCGCCGGGGACAGACTTCGCAGGGCTGGCGGCGGGGGTCAGCATGCCGCCCGCCCCCGGCTGACACCTGCTGCTCCCCCGCTGGGCGCAGCACGACGCCCGGGGAAGCCTGGACGAGGGACACCCCTTGGGCCCTACTGCCTTTCTCCAGCCCTGCCTGAAATCGAGGGCTGTGCAGCAGTCAGTGCTTGGGGAACGAGCTCCTCTCAAGTCTCCCACTCGCTGGCTGGCTTCTGCAACCACGGAAGCCAATGAACCTCTTTTTTCCTCCGCCCTGCTCCCTGTGTCCTCACTTCCAGTGCAGCAAGTTTGTTTTGGACCCGTGGTCAGGCTGGGGTAGCTCTTCCAGTGAAGGTCCAGGCCTGATAACCTCAGCAGGAGAGAGCTCTAGGTCTCCGTCCCCTTCCCCCCTCCATGCACATGCCTCTCCCAGCGCTGCTGGAGGAAAGCCCTGAGCGCACTGCTTTTTTTGGTGTCAAGAAGTCATTTCTGCCTAGGCAGAGGAGCTTGCTTCATAGTTGGAGGCAGTCCCACTGTGCAGAAATACAAACACAGTAAGAGCTGGCCCTGGTGTGGTTTGTTCACGTTAGGGGGAAAATGCGTCCTGTCTAAATATTATTTTAAGAAACGGAAGGACCTGCATCTGGGCTTCGCCTGCCTTTACAGCCCTGCCACCTTCTCAGGTTTATTAGCCAGCGTTAAGCAGCCTCTGAATTGTCATCAGAGCCTCTGGAGCTCGGGGCCGGTTCTCAGGTCGGGTCACCCGTGCACGAAGGCAAGGGGATTCCCAGCATTGCTAAAGGGTCTGCTTCGAGCTTTGAAAGCAACCGGTCTTGGAAGTCTTTAAATACCTATTGTCTCAGCAAGTTCCTTGCACGTACGTGGTGGCTTGTGTCTATGGTCAGTCTAAATCCTCTCACCGCTTCCCTCTATGCACTGAGGATCTGGTTTATCGCAACAAGGGAATCAGATTATTGCTGAAGAGTGGTAGTGAGATTAAGTGCAGGTTGAAACTGAGGATTTAGGAGATGAGGTTTCTCTTCCCGGGTCTGACACTGATGCTACGTGTGACCTTGGGCAAAGCACTTACACCCCGAGGTTGCAGAAAGCATGTGAAGTCCCCCAGATTTGTGGCTTATCAGGACATGAGGGACCGAGGCAAGACCTGCTGTAGGCTTGAGCGCACAGAGCAACCGGCCGCAGACACAGAGGTATGCAGGCACCTACCTCCTGCTGGTCTTGGTAGGAGGTAGGTGCACAGACCCCTGTGGCCCTGGACCTGATGAGACGGGCAGCAGCTGGAGAGCTGCAGTGAAAAGAGAATCAGGCTCTCGTTGCTTTTGCAGGTGTAAAGGACTCTGCCACGCCTGGCAGCCCGAACCCGACGTGCCAGCTCCATCCTCACCCTGGCCAGTGTGCACCAGGTGCTGCTGAGTTCTCTTCTCTGTGGGCTGGTGCCCGTGCCCGCGGGGTATGAGCGCAGCAGATTATAACAGCACACGGCAAGTCTTGGGGTGACTTTGTGTTGGCCGTTAGGAATGCCAGCAGGATTGCACCCTCCACGTTCCCTTGCAGGGCAGGCGCTGATCTGACAGCTTTATAGGGACGGGGGGGCTTGACACATGCAATAATTCGCATGCAGCGTCTCCATGGGGAGCATGGAAACGTTAGAGGGACGGAGAAGCCAACACGCGCGCTTGAGTCTCGGGGCACTGTGCTCCGGGGAGGTCAGTCGGCCTCGTTCCATGGAGCTGTTGGCTCCGTCCCCCCAAGACTCATAGTTTCATAGTTTCTAGGGTCGGAAGGGACCTGAGTAGATCATCTAGTCCGACCCCCTGCCATGGCGGGAAAGAGCGCTGGGGACTCTCGCGGTGCTGTATGGGATTATGTGCAAGCAGCACGGCCAGGGAGTGCGTGGGTCACAGCATCCTTGCTCCAGGCTGTCCAGAGCTCCCGAATCCTGTAAACTCACTGAAGGGAGGGGTCCTGACTGGTCACTGGGGCTCCTAGATGCTACCTCAAGGTGAAGAAACAATGCCAAGTGCATCCCCTTTAACTGCCAAGTCAGACTCCCAAACCCACCCAGTTTCTGACATCAGGGGCCTCCAGTACATGAAGGGAGACGAGGACTCCTGTGTCCAGGAGTTGGGGGTCAGGGTACTCCAGATTTGCAGGGACTTTCAGGAGAGCTATAGCCCTGGCTTGACCTGGGGGCAAGGACCTGGAAGAAGTGAAGGCCGACTTTGCTAACTTGGTGTAGCCACGCCTGTGTCTGGGCAGCCTTCTAGGACATGGTCTCAGAAGGTCCTGGCACCTTCTCCACACCCGCTGCAGAAGGGCTTCGGGATCTGTCACGGGATTGCTCTAGGATGTGCATCCCCACCTGTGTTATCTCAGCATCACATGGCTAGTAATGAGCGGGACAGGAGAATGGGGGAGATGAATCTCTTTCTCGTCTGTAGAAGAGCTAAAAGCAGCCTCCAAACCCGCATTTCTTATGCACAAGACCCACCCCCGCCAAAACCCAGAAGCCCTGGGCACGAGTCTCCGTGTCTGGGGTGGGGGGCAGGGTGGGAGTAATGAGCTGAATCCAGCTGCAGGACTGGATGTCTGTGGTGTCCAGCACAGCATCCAAAGAAGGATGCTGCATCTCAATGCCTTGCCTGTTTCCCTACCCCCTGCCCTGGAGAGGCTAGTTAGCCCTACTGAGAAGCAATCTGGGGAGGGAGCCCCTGAGCAAGCAGGGTGTATTAGCCTGGGAAGAGCCCTGGGAAGCTGTAATTATCCTGCTTCTGGGGCCTGAGCCAACTAGCTTGGGTAGTTGTGCCTGGCAGTGCATTGCGCCCCCTTTATTTCTAGCCCTTGGGGACCACAAGAGGCATGCTGTGATGTCTCTCTACATTACACTAGCCCCTTGATCTCATTTAAGGCTCTGGGCCCAATGGCTGTGGGCAGACACACAGCTCAGTCCTGCTGGATCTGGCTCGCAGCTTTTCGGGTGCCCCGGGAACGTGCAGCCCCAGCCCAGCTGGGACCCCTTGTCTTAGTTCTGACTTGGAAGCACTACCGCGACGGAGATTAATTTAGGTAACAAATGTGCCAGGCTGCCCACTGGGTTCCTTAGTCTTCTAGTCTAATGGAGCGTAGGGCAACGGCTGGCAGAAGGGCAGAGATAAGGTGGCTGAAAGAAAGCAGATCTCCGTAGGGCCCGGCTGTTGATAGCAGCTTGGCCAATGCAGGGCTTTACTGTAGCACCACTCGCAACTGCCGAACCCTCCCAAGCACTGCAGCCTCTTTCATGACGAGGCTAAAACAAAGCACATGTGCAAAATCCCTCTGCTTGCAAGCATCCTCTTGCTGTTCCCCCGCGCCCACCGTGGGCCAGTGGCACGCTGCATTGTGCTCTGATGTCTCCAAGCCGCACCAAAGGGAGGGTGCTGGGGGGGGAGCAGGGCATGGATTCCTCCTCCCTTCCCAGTAATGCTGGACTGGGCTCGTTCATCTAAATAAACTTAATCCCTCGAGTGCTGCAGCCGTTAATCAGCTGTTCCTTCTGATAGGAAGGGTGTTGTGCTGGGTCAGGCCTTGCTGCTCTGCAACACTGCCCGGGGGGGGGTGGGGATGGAGCTCTCTGTGCGGAGCAACGGAGGAGGAAGCCCTCTGTAGATAGGCACCAGTGGTGGCCTGAAATTTGGCACCTTGAGAGATGAGCTCTCTTGGGGAAATGGCTTCTCTTACGGGCGCTGAGGTCCTGAGCACGTGCCCCTGGACTGCAAGCAGAGCTGGGCAGGGACCCTGCTTTGTTTCTACAACCTGTAGCTCGGAGCCCATCCCGGCTGGGTCGTATCAGACAGAGCTGTGATAATGCGCATCAGCTTTGTTAGGGGCTGAGCAAGCCGTGGAAAGGACCCCTTTTTGGCACTGCTTCAGCCAGTGATAGGGTAGCTCCTGGACAGGGAAACACAAACAGGTTGTTTTTAAATTATTGTTTAACCGTTGCAGCTTTTCTTTCAAGCCAGCTCAGTATGGGGGCAGCACCAGGACCCGCTCTAACAGCGCTCTCGTGACTCTTGGCTCGACTTGCCCTAAAGCAGCAGCTCCCCAAAACCAGTCATTATGTGAAAGTCTTACAGATTTTCTTTTTAAGAAAATTTCTCGTCCTTAAGATAGAGAGAAAAACCGAGAAACCGTGACTCTGGGCTCAAACCCCATGAGATGTTTTTTACCCTCTTGGGCTCTTCCCAACCCCAGGAAACAGAGAGATGGTATGGGTACGGTTTGCACCCTTTTTGCATCTCTGTTGTCCTCTGCTCCTTCTTCTCCCCATGGCCTTGCTCATGGGGAGATGCACCCACTCCCACTGAAGCATGGACTGAGCTTTCACACCTGCTAGACACCACCTAGCATCTATCCTTGCAGATGAAGGCATGCTGGTAACGTGGTACTTATGTGTAGCTCACTTGCATGACAGCAGTGAAGGCGCAGCAGCGTGTGGCTTTCGGGTGTACCAGAGTGCAAGCTCTCGGGACCCTAAGAATTTAGCTAGCACGTGCTAACGCCTGTGGTGCTGTGTCCTTACTGATATTGTTAACCAGCGTAGCTAGATTCAGCTGGCATAGGCTACAAGCACATCTTCATTTTGTGGGGTGGACAGATCACTGGGATCTAAGTGCTTTGGAATAAGAGCTGGTGTGGGGGCGGGGGCGTGCAGACATGTATATTATTATTATTTGGGCTGCCTGCCCAGGGATCCCAAATAGCAGCAGTAGTTCTCAAGGGTTAATGGGATCACGCATCAACACTCTGATCAGGTGTTAGTTTTCTTCTAGATCAAACCAAACTCTCCCAGCTACATTTGACCACCCCCCCAAAGGGGAAGCACGCTCTTGGGGTATAAATCATTGCAGATGGAGGGGTTCAGTGGAGCCATTCGGATTGACACCTGCCCTGACTCCGGCACAGAAAACACAGCAAGGAAAGAGCTCGGGTTAGGGCGAGAGACCCATACCCAGCTCTGGTTCCCCTGGGCCCCAGGCCGTGGGCGCAGGTGCTGCTCACAGGGTGTAAATGCCCCATGGCTGATTGGAAAGGGAGTGAGGGCTCAAAGCCCCAGGCTTGGGAGCAAGCGTCCAGGCAGCATTTGGTGGCTTCTTTGCCTTTAATAATGTTGTTTTTGGCTGTGGTCTCCTCAGGTTGTTGGAAGCCCACGGGATTATTTATTGCCGGCTGTTGGTGCCCCCTGACCCTGTCCCATAAAACACACAAGCGGTTTGGCTTGGAGAAGCGCGATGACGCCTCTTGGCCCTGCCAAGAACTGCAGACCTACCCTTACTCACTGCTTTGTTAGAGGGCCCCGGATTTTGGGCCCAGCTTTCAGCCCTTCTTCTGGGGAGGCTCAGACTCATGTGTGCACCGGGACCGAGATCCTAGACGGATGGAGAGGGGATGCAGAGGGCAAAGTGCCTCCCTAGTCAGCCACATGGTGACTGTCGGGGTGTCCTGAGCCCGGGTGCCTCCGTTTGGCCATGGAAGACGCACGTGGTAGCAAAGCGGTAGCTCTCCTCTAGTTCGGATAATAATTTTATGGAGCTGAGCTTCTTCCAGGCCCCCTGCTCCCACCTCGTAGAGCAGAACCAGCCCCCACCCGCGCAGGTCTCTGCAGCTCCGGAGGACTTCTGCTCATGAGGATTTCTGCCTATTATTAGCTATGGTTGGGTTGTGTGTGGAGGCCTCATGCAAGGTTGGAGCCTTGAGGTGCCACGTACGTGCAGAAGAGGCTGCTCCTACACAGCAAACAGGGACGGACGGCGCAGGGAGGTAGGTGCTTTCCATAGCGCCCTGCCCCGTGCAAGTGCTGTTGGTAGGGGACGTGGAGGGAGGGGTCCTGCGAGTGGGAGACTTGGGTCCTGCTCCTGCATCCATGCAGGTGCTGGTAGGACGCCAGAGGGAAAGCAGCCCATACAGGAGTAGGGTCGCACATGGAGCTACCTATGGGCACAGGTGCAAGCCGGCAGGGATACGCATGCCTGTATGTACAGGGTTGGGAAAGCACTTCCTGCGAGTGTCGCGGCTGCTCTCTGAGCGGGGAGGTCCACAGTGCACAGTTCAGGCTCGGTGCAGGGCTCGCTGCTGGCTGCATTGGACCCCTTTCTCATGGCGCAGCCAGGTCGTCAGACAGGCTGTTCCCCCCGCCCTGCACGGCACTTTTCTCACGTGACAATGGGCTCCTTTCAAAGCAACACTGGGAAGGCTGCACACAACAGGTCCCGTGCACCGTTGCTGGGCTGCGTGCAAAGCCAGCTCACGGGCGCCTCCACATACTTGGGGGCCTGATTCTCTGGGACTGCTCCAGGCACTGACCTCGGTGCCTCAAATCCGCGTGGAAGTGATTAGTGTGAATGGCCGTGCACCGGGGAGTAGTGGGGCTAGCAGTGCTGGGCCTGTGGTAGTCCAGGGAACAGGTGGGAAGCAGCATTTGCTTGGTAATAACTTTCCTGGATCACCGACAGAGTTGGGAGATACAGAAAAAGCCTTTCTGATTAAAAAGATATTCTGTCTGAGGGGCAGGGCAGCCAAGAACCTGACCCTCGGTGCGGTGTGAAGGGAGCCTCTAGCGAGGCATAAAGCAGAGCGCTTTCACACCAGGTTCACATGCCTCGCACACACTCTCATGTGCTCCAGCACCAGTGGGCTTAGCATACCCTCCCCTGCCCATGGCCCCGGCCTGTGCACGGGGACAGCACTCCCCACCCCGAATGCTGGCCCCTTAGCAGAGGCTCCATGCCGATTTAGTGGGGCAGCTGCTGTCACAGCAAAGCGGCGCTGCTGGTTAAGAGCACGTTGCTGAGGCTTAGCAGCTTGAAGGGGGTTGTGCTGGGAGAGGAAGGACACCGCACAGGATCGAAGTATGCATGGGGCTATACACAGCTCCGGCCACCGGGATGATGACACCCCAGTGCCAGCGTTGTCCCCATTGCCCAAATGGGTGCAGCAAGCCACAGCACCAGTGACGGCTCCTTATGGGATGACAGGGGCTCTCTTGCTGGCTTCTCTGGCTACTGCCGCCTGGTCAAGCTGAGGCAGGTTGGGGCTGGGGTTTGCCTGCAGGCATGGCTCTAAGAGGCTTTAGTGTGAGAGTGGAGTCGCAACTGGAGCCACTCACGGATGCAGACTTGACCACCCAGGGGACTTCTCCACCCTGACCCCATGGATCCTTAAAGAGCTCAGTGGCTTCTGGGGGCTGAGCCTGCTTGAACCCTCCTCATGGCCGGCTGATGGTGTTGTGGGCTGTGTCCAGTTGGGATGGCACAGAGCCACTCCACTGTACTGGCCCAGAGGCCCAGGAGCTGATCTTGGCTGTGCCTTGCAGCTCTCTGGGATCACTGGCAAACTTTCCAGGGGCAGACACATAGCGTAGAAGGAGGCATCCACCTTCTGCACCCCTGGAGCAAAGGGGCAGGTAGAGGGTGGTGGGTTTTGTGCTGCAGGGCAGGCTGTAGACAACCTGGGTAAAGCTGCAGCAAGATGAGGCTGCTCTCGTTGTGCCCTCTCTCAAGCTGTGTATGATGGGCAGGAGCATGGCATCTCAGCCACAGAGCTTTGGTAGGAAATAAGATTCAGGGAGGGGCAGTTCCCATAGCCATAAATGCTAATGAGGAGAGCTGTATGGGCTACGCCTGCATGCAGTATGTCATTATTACACTTATTAAATAAACAGCAATTTGCCTTCTAGATAAGGCCGACACGTGATCAGAAGCATTTCAACATCACCCACCGCAGCCCAGGGGCTTCTGCTTACGTGGGGAGTCGGTCCCCAGGGAAGTGCCTTCAGTAGGACTTGTCCTGAAGCACCCTTGTGAGCTGCGGCTGGAGCCCACCCAGGGCGGGGGCAGACTGGAGGGGAATTCTGCCTGTCGCAGCTGGAGGGAAGGACGGCCAGATGATGCTGATCTGCTCATTGACCTCCGAATCTCCTGCAGGCCGTGTGCAGATTCCCCTTCGTTGCCCAGGCCTCTGCTCCTGCCACCCCCAGCCCCCGGGTATCTTGGGGTGCAGAACTGGTTCTGGGAAATGGAGGTTTTGCACCTTCCCGCCCTTTGGGTCTGTGCCAGCCTTCAGGCTCCAGTGCCCTTTGCCCCAGAAGACACTTCCCTATTAGCCAGGCTTTGCATTTCCCTGTGCTACACTAAGGGCACAAGCACAGGGGTGGTGCATCCCCTACCCCCCGGCCCTGTCCTTGCCCTCTGGCAGAGGAAGGAGGAACTCCAGGCAGAGAGTGGATGGGGAGATGCTCACAGGGGGCCACTGAGGGATCTTTGGGCAGATGCTGATTCATTTCCTGCTGATTTTAATAGGACCTGCAAAACTGCACCCCAGACACTCATTCGGAGCCCCCCTGCAGCTGGTGGGAATGGCAGCTGACTCCAGGATGCTGGCCTGGGCATGGGGGAGGCTCCGTCGCCAGAGGTGGGGCATAGTCTCTGGCTTCCCCCCAGCCCAGTTCACATGCAAGGGCTGGGAGGCTGCATCACGCTGTGCTTTGAGCCCTCCCTTCTCTCCCTGCGCCCGAGACACAGGAGCCTGTTACTTTGGGATGAGCGGCAGCAGAACGCTTCACCGTCCTGACGACTCTAACCACAGCCTTTGTGTGAACCCGGTGGGGCTACCGCTGTGCCAGGGTCTCCAGTGTTTTTCTTAAAGCCCCAGCTCCTGGAGCCAGGGTGGTCGAGACTCTCGGCTTTCTTTTTCGAAGTTGCCGGTCCTCCTGGCTGCAGAGGCAACCCTGAGAGTCTGGCCTCAGCGCAGCCCCCGGGGCTCAGAGAGCCGAACAGACGTGGGCTCCTGGTTTGGAGGGGCTCTGTATCACGGTGTGAGAGGGCTTGGGGCTGGCAAGGGGCTCAGAGATAGGCACAGACCTTGCTGTCCTGGGCCTGTGATTACAAGGTAGGAACAGGAGCAGGGCTCTCTGGCCTGCTCTTGGTGTGGAGAGGTCTTACTGTCTGGTGGTGCTCGGGGAGGCCAGGAGGAGAAACATAGTTTTGCTGCAAGACGATGTTGTCTCCTCTAGGGATTTTTCCCCAAGCTCTGAGACCTTCCTTAGCTGCCTATGCCAGGCATCAGGAAAGCACCAGACTCAACAGCTCGTGTTTGCCCTCTCGTCCTTGTGATCCTGAAGGGAGCTGTAGAGATACTGGCTCCTTTTCACTGGCCTCATCCTAGCGTTGGGAATTGGCTTTCTAGCTCTGGTTGCAGGTGCTGGCTCTCCCTAGCTAGTTAACGGGTGCAGCAAGGCAGCAGTTGTGAAAGCTCAACCCTGAACTCAGCAGGTCGTGTGTCCTAATGGCTAGGGCCTTGTATTGGAAATGGAGGCACAGTTGAGGGCACCTGGCATGCCCAAGGCCACACGGCAAGGCAGTGGCGGAGCTGGGAAGAGGCCTCCCATCTGCATCGTGTAGCTGGTCTGTCTGCATGTGGGGCAGGGGCCGTGTCTCCATGGGTTTGGGGGGACATAGTCTTAGGTGGAGTCTCAAGGTGCCATAACCGGCTCCTGAGAGCCCTTGTGATGCAGGGCTGATTGCGAGCAAGCCCTGGGTGCAGCCTCCCGACTTCTTTCATGCAGGGCACCAAGGAGGCCCTGAACGTCGCGGCCTTTCAGTGGGTGCCTTGCGCTGCTGCCGAATCCTGAACAAGAACACCCGGCTTAGCACATGCCACGCCATAGAGAAGCCCAATTATGCCAGGCCCGGCTTATCTGCCCTCTCCGGTACATCGTGCCTTCGCTGCCTGCCAAGGATGATCACAGCTCAGTGTCGGAGGCCCCGGCCTGCCTCTTATGTAACATCTTTATGAATGATCTGGGAGAGGCTGATGAGGTTTTCAGGAAACAGCCGTTTGGGAGGAGCAGCTCGGGCGGAGAAATCATCAGAAAGCACCACAGGCAGAAAACTACCGACTCAGATCCAGCTTGGAAAAAATGCAGCTAATAAACTGGCGGGGGGGGAGCTTACATGCAAGGCATGTCCATGATGCCAGGGTGGAGTTTGGGAAAGTTGGGCACCAGCCCCAGAGCCCTTGGATAGAGAGTGGGACCGTGTTTAAGTGCATTTATGTGGCCCCCTCTTTGCTAGGGATGGATGGGTTAAAGCCTGGCTGGGGTTTAGGGGCACATTTGCCGGCGACAGTTTCTCAGGCAGCATCCTCAGAGTTAGATCCCAAAGCCTTGATTCAGCAACGGCTGTGCTGATGTCGCACTGGAGTTTCAATGCATGCTGTAGAGGTTTGCTAACCTTGAATGTGGTGCAGAGAGACGCTCGGGGGGGATTTTCCAAAGCCCCTCAGAGTTTAATTACCTTTAAAACTCATGCACTTTGTTGGAAATGGGGCTCTACAGCAGCATTTCTCAACCTTTTAAGATTCCAGGTTCCCCCTCGGAAGATGCCAGCTCTGAGCTTTCACTCATTTCTTGACTACGGGAAAATACTAGAGCAATTCTTCTGTTGCAAAGGGCTCCGAAAGACCGCAACAAGCCAGAGATTTCAAATAGGAATCCACAGTGTCAAAACTTTCTGAGTTTAGCTTGTGGATTGTGTGTAGGTGGTTGCACGCGTAACAGTGCTAATACCATGCGGCAGGTTTAAAAGGATCCCATGGTATCCCTGGTTGTGAATCACTGCTTGTAGGAATTGTACCTCTACAAGCTTAAGGACTGTGCTGGAGCCCTGAGTTTGCAGATGAAGTGTTGAGAAATGTAAAACCAGATCCCCTCCTGAATTTGCAGTGCTGACAGAGAGAAAACCCCCTTGAAACTAAGCGTATATCATCAGGAGTCTCTGAGATGGTAAACACGATGACACTCAGATAACTAGTAGTATAATTTCTCTTTGAATTGGGTTCCATCCATGTTAGGCTACTGTTATATAGCCACTCTTCAGAGCAGAGCTGCGCTGTAGTTTTACAATCTCCCTAAATGCCTACCTCTGCTGTTCCACTGTCGGCGTTTCCATTTCTCCCATTTAAACGTCACTGGATGGTGGACACGGCTCAGAGCGGGTTAGGACTGGGCAAAAAGGGCTTGAAACAAAACATGCCAGCACGCATCAGCTGGGCAGGCTGGGACTGGCTCCGCTACCGCCTTGCAGTGCGACCTTGGGCAAGTCCCTTCGTTACTCTTTTCTCCTCCCACCGCTTTTACATCTCACTCCTTCCCTCTGTGCTGCAAAGGGTGGCGACAACTTCTCTCGCCACACGTCGGGGATCTATCCAGGCTCAGGGCGGATGTAGGCAGCTTCAGTGTTTGTGCCGTTTAGACAGTAAGAGTGGAAAATGCTGGAGCAATGCCAAGGGGTCTGGTCCTGCCCAGCGGTGGCCTCCTGCCAGGGCCACCGCTATATATGAGAACAATGTGGACGGAGAATGCCGGCGCCTGCTTAAACCTGCAGCCGTTCCGTTCTCCGGGCGCTGATCGTCGGGCCGCGTGATTACAATTCCCTTGTCCTGATTAAGCCAGGAATCCACCACACTGATTCACACATGCACACGCCTGGTGTTTCCCACTTCCCTACCAAAGCAAAGCTGCGGGTTGCAGACAAGATGGGTACTTGTAAACCACACGCTTGGGGGGTGGAATTGGCCCACAGCCCCTCTAACTGTGGGTGTCAGCAGAGCCCTTTAAGGTCTCTGTCGTCAGCTCGAGGAGACCCGCTCTGTGGCTCTTATCGCTGCAGCTCCTGGCTGGAAACGTTGCTGCCTGCCGTGCATTGCGGAAAGCTCATCCCGAAGGCCCTGTAGCGGTGCTGCTACAGTACAAGATGTACCGCTGATTTTTCTCACAAGGAGGAAAGCATTTGCGACGGCTCCCTTAGGGAGGTGTGTGGAGTTGTTAACACGTGGTGACCTGGGCCAGTGAGGACTTTTGCGGTCCATGGGAGACTTATGCTGACAAACACAGGACGGTGGTACCCTGTAGTGGCTACAGACCCCGCAGAACAAAATTTTATTGCTAGCCCAGCTAAAGGTGGCGACCCTTAGTATTTCCAGGAATAAAGGGAGATAGGAGGCATTTTGGAGCCTGCCTTTGTAGAATCCATGGGTCTTTGGTCCCTTCTCATACTTAGGCCACGTACTGACTTATGCATCTACTAAAGCCTGTGTGAGAAGACACCTAGGGTCTTGCACCCAAGTGGGAAATGTTCCTCCTTTTTTTTCGATCCAGAGGTGATCGGGTTGATTCTTGCCGCCAGTGATCTGCGTAGGTGGGCTGCCTGGGACGTCACGCGTCGTAGCGCGGTGCGTTTGGAGAGATCAACATGCAGTGAATCGAGGAGCCATCATCAAGCCTTTTTTGTTCAAATAAATAACACCGCTCTGCTGGGAGCAAGCAGGGGAGACCCGCAGATCTCTTGTGTTACCCACTGTGCATCCTGTGGGTCCCTGTCAGGACCTCTGAGATCACGTGACAGAAGGAGCAGTTTGACAAAGGAAGAGGATTTTGCAAAACCTCGTCTTGAGTGCAGCAGACAGGTCCCAGCCTGCATGAGAGCCTGTGCCCACCATGCTCCTTTCCCTGGGTATCTGTAACCTGCTCTGTTTGGAGGGTCTCGGGAGTTTTCTGCCCTTCCACCCACTGTAACCCAAAGGGTTTTTTGCTTGTAGCTTGGTAGTCTCGTAAGGGGTGTTTCAGATGGCTGTGATCTCCTTTCAGGGCACAGTCCCATGGCTGCTTCATGGAGGAATTTCTTGTCTGTTCTCTCTTGCTTTGCACTAAGTGGTTCAATATGTCAGCAGCTGCTTCAGGAGGAGGACAGCTGATGCTAACGGGAGACTGGTCTGTGCAAAGGCCAGAATCCACTGGAAGGTTTAAGCACAAATTGGATTTATTGGTCCCCGAGCCCTCAGCGGAGCGACATAATCCTCAGCAGGGCGCTTTACAAGCCTGTTCCTTCCATATAGAAAAGGATAAGGAGAACAAGAAAAACCAGAAGGGCTTTCCGTGTGGCGTGCGAGCTGAAAACTCCCCCAGTATACTGCCTTCAGCCTTCTATATTTGCTGACCTACCTACATATTTTATGCCTTTGATCTCTTACTATTCAGGGGGAGAAGCGATTCCTACCGCATCTTTTGCTTGCAGTCCAAACCGCTTTGTCTGCCTGAATTGTCGGGGAGTCAGAAAGGCCGGCTTCCTCATGTAACCTGTAGTCATGAAGCCCTCTCCCCTCAATAACACCTCCACAGCCATCCTTTCTGCGGTGTCGAGGCGGGGAGTTTGAGCACGGTGGAACCCCTAATGCCGAGGTCTCAAATGGAAACCTGGGAAGAGTTTTCAGGAGGGTGGAGAACGCCACCTCTCTGCTTATGACTAGGTAGGGATGGAGATCAAAATGTAGACAAGTCTCGACTTAGAATCAAGTTGTGGGCAAAGTAGAAAACCCAAGCAGGAAATGTCAGAGCAGATGGACCAGCATTTGGCCCAACAGCCCTTTCTCTGGATGAGTAACTTGTGGAGTGTGATCCAAGAAAGAACAACCTTTGCATCTGCATGTGGATGAAAGTTTGGGAGAAGGGGTGGAGGGAGAAGGGTTTTATTTGTTCACTCATCACATTAGAAATGCAGATCTTGCGCTGACTTAATTCTCCCCTGCTTTACAGGAAGGTGGACGGCAGGCCCCAAGGCAGGATCAGCTATACCTCAGCCATTCCTGATGGGTAGTTGTCCCACCTGCTCCGAGGAAGTCTCCAGTGATGGAGATTCCTCAGCCTCCCTGCGTGCCCTGTGCAGTGCTTTGTTACCCTTTTAGTTCAAAGGTGCTTCTAATGTCTACTCAGAATAAAACCACATGGGGCACATCTACACGAGACGCTTTACTGCCCAGCAGCATAGTTTACTGCGCAGTAAGCATGTGGTTCTACACATGCACATGCTTACTGCGCAGTAAAACTTGCTAAAGGCGAGTAAATTTGCAACCTGCAAAGGCAAGTTGCAAATTTACTTTCAATTAGTAATGGTGCAGTAGTGCTTGTGTAGATGTTTAACCAGGAGCAAATCTGGGAGGTTGTTCCATGTCCCCAGGAGCTGCCTGCTACCAGGGTGGGCTCCACCACTGGACCCTGGGTGGGGACTACCCTGCCCCAGCAGCAGGGAGCTCTAAGGCCCCTGCTCAGAGATTGTGACTGGGAAGCCGGGCCTGGTTCCCACTTCACTATCACAATCGGGGAGTGGGGCGCTGGGAGACCCCTATCTCCCAGCGCCAGCTCCGTGGTTGTGGGACCGGTACTGGGACAGCTTTATCTTCCAGCCCAAGTGCCACTGTTGCAGGGCACCTTTTTCTCCCAGCGCCGGCCCTGCCACCACAGCCTCTACCCCGCAATCACAGAGTGGGGCTTGGGATCTGTCCTGATCAGTGATTGAGGCAGGGGCTTGGAAAGAGCTGCAGGGGTGGGGTAGGTCCCAGTCCCCTGCCCCATCTGCCAGTGGGGCAGCTAGCAGTAAGCTGCAGGGGGCAAGGTATAATGTCCAAGCCCCCTGCCCCTAATTGGGGAGCTAGGACTAGGAGCTCCCTGTTGCTGGGGCCGGGGGACATTGTCCCCATCCCAGCAACAGGCAGCTCTCAGGAGCAAGGTATAATGTCCCAGCCCCAGCCAGAAGACAGCTGTCTCTTGGTCCTGTGCTCCCTGTCAGCCCCTGGGCTAGCACCCAGGGGGAGCCTAAAGTTCCCCGTGATGGCAGCAGGGGCCCATTGCAAGGCCCTAGGAAGTGGGAGCAGTTTGCTGCCTGTAGCAGCAAATCTGCTCCCACTTCCTTGCGTGTGCCAACATCTACCCAGGCGCGTTTACTCTCAGGTGGTTTACTCACGAGGAAACTGATCCCGGATCAAATGCATGCGTAGGCACACCCATGGCCTTCCTGTGAATGTGCTGCCACTCTCAGCAGTGGAGGCTGGGTTTTAAACATCAAGAAAAAGTAATTATATACACTGTATTTGAATTCATGCACATGATTGCGCAAGGAGCGAGACAACACAGAATTGGGGCCAATGCGGGGAGAGAGAAAGATTCAGGTGATTATCTCTGTCTCGCCTCCTGATCTGACTTGTTTTTGCAAGTAGTGAAGATCTAATAAAAGAACTGGTTGTGGAAGATAATCTGAGATCAAGAGATTGTGAGTTGATTCAGTTGAGCTTATATTGGGCAAGAATTGATAACAAGGCTCTTGGACTGCAAAAGGCCTAACTTGGAGAAAATAAGATGAGATGGTAGTTCAGATGGCAGCGCGAGCGAGCGTTGATGTAGAAGCGGCCTGGGATTACCTTAAGGGAAAATTGCAAATATTATCAGGGGCTTGCGTTCCAAGCCCAAAGGAGAAATTGGTAGAGAAGGGCTATGGGCCTACCTGGATGAGCAAACTACCTTAAACAGGCCAATAGTAATAATAAGAGGATTTGCAAAGAATGGAGAAACCTTTCTGTGGTTAAAGAGTGCAGGAATTGAGTGGGGATGGCCAAAGGCTTAGCTGAATTAGACCTTGTGGAGGAAATTTGAACAGCTGGCAGCCGCTACTTTAGTTATATATGTAGAAAGAAAACTGGGAAGAAGCAGCAGAGTCCCGGGAGACTGAGGATGGAGTGAGACTAATGGTAACCTCAGTATTGTATGAGAACTGGCTAAATTCTTTACCCCAGCCTTCAGGAAAGGTGAAGCTGTTGAGGACAGGGGTTGTGCCCCACATAGCAATGGGGGCACAATTATGGGAATTACTATATCTGAGTTAGAAACCTAACTTAGATTGTTTCCTGTCACAAAATGGAAGGGAGATACTCTCCATCCCAGAAAACTGGAAAAAAAAAAAAAGGCACATGAAATAAGAGCTCTTCTACCTCTTCTCTAGGGTTTGTCGACTCAGGGAGAGCACCCTGGGACCGGGGAATAGCAAATGCAGCGCCAGCCTTCAGAAAGGCGAGAAAAAGTGATCCAGGCAATTACAGGCTTGTTAGGTTGAGCTCAAACATCTTTAAAGTCTTAGAACAAATACTGGAGGAAAGCATAATAAAATATATTGAGAAGTAAAAGAAAACGTAACAAAATTCAACGTGGTTTTGTCCAAGGTAGATCGTGTCAGATTAATTTAATGTACTTCTATGTCAAGTTGACTGACTTTAGATGAAGGCAGTGCAGTAGACCAAGTTTGTCTAGTTCTAAGCAGAGTTTTTGACATGGTCTCTCATGGGAAATTACTGGCCAGCCTGGAGAAGATGGGGATCAATACCTAAAATCAGTAGGTGGATAAGGAGCTGGCTGAAAGGTAGAGTGCAGTCAGTTATGTTGAATGGGAAGTTGTCCAGCTGGAAAGAGTTCGCCATTGGTGTTCCATAGGGAATGGTCTTAGGACCTTGATGCAGGAGCTAGGTATATACTATGTGTGGATGACCCCAAGCTGGGAGCTGTGACCAATAGAGAAGGGGACTAGATTACTGCAAAAGCCGCTGTAGATAGTCTTGTGGAGCAGAGCAATAGAAATGGAATGAGATCTAAGAGCGTCAATTGAAGAATCATGCATTTACAGACCAACAGCAAGTGCTTTGGCTAAAATATGAGGCTTCATAGACTGGAGACAACTAATGAAGAGAGGGATCTAAGACCTGGTTCAGTCATAAAATGACCGTGAGCTACTAGGATCATACAGCCATGAAAAAAGTGAATGCGACTTTAGGGTGTATATTTAGTAGAGACAAGGAAGTACTAATAGTCGTGTGCAAGGCATTAGTAAGACCTGATTTAGAGTACTGGTCACCAGTGTCCAAGAAAAGAGGAGCTTAAACTAAAAGATGGACCACTGTGATGGGTAAGGGAACGGATGCGTTATTGTATGAAAGAAGATTAAAAGAGCTTGGCTTGCCCAGTTTAGCAAACTGAAGATTGAGAGGGGATAGGATTGATTTTTTTTTTAAGTATGGTTGTGGGGTGGTTATTAGAAAGAGAAACAAAGAACAATATCAGCCTAAATCAAATGGCTACAAATGGGTTCTGAGCAAAATTATCTTGGAAATTGAAAGAAGATTTGTAACTCACAGGGGAGTGAAGTTTTGGAACAGTCTTGCAGACAAAGAAGTGGAGCAAAGAACCTGAATGGTGTTAAGATTGCACTCGGTGAGTTTACAGAAGGGACACCATGACCAAATTGGGAGTTTTGGGGTCGTCCCATGGTGCATGGGATACGCCGGTTCAAGTTTTGCAATTGCCATGCAAGATTACAGAGGTAACTGTTTTGTGGTCTGGAAGTCATCTGCCAGTCCCATGCTTCTGGGCTTTTGGTGGTGGTAGGAGGAAATTACTATACCTCATAAACGCTTATTAGTTTCGATGGGAGGAAAGTTTCACCATCCTTTAATGCAGAAGAACCACACCTAAGGCAGGGAGCTTTGATAGAGATGTACTAGAACTCCTGTCAGGATTAGAAACCCCCAAAATACCTTTCTCAACCCATGAGTTGTGCCCCAAAATGAGTTACAAGAATATATAAAGGGGTTGCAAACAAACTTAAAAAATGGATCAATAAATTTAAAAAATTGCTTTCTCCTTTAAAGGAGAGCAATGTGGGAAACTGGGGCTTTCCCTTGAAGGTGGGGGGCAGTGGGTCAGGAATGAGGGGTATTAGATCGGGACTGGCCATTGATGCTTACAAGTGGGTCCTAGTCCAAAAAAAGGTTGAGAACCGCTGTGCTAGAGGGTCTTCTACTCAGGGGGCGCATCTACACGAGACGCTGTGCATTGGCCTAACAGTGCGCAGTAGCGTGTCACGGCAAAAACCGTGCTAATAGCCTACTAAATAACCATGTGTCGGCGCTACTGCACAGTAATTTTAGGTACTACTAATTACACAACTAATTTAGTTGGTGCTTTATTAAGGAAGTACTAAACAAAATGTGCAGTATTTAAGGTGCATTAATGAATGTGTAGACATGCCCAGGGTCATTTTCTGCTCAGGAAGGAATTTTTTCCCTTAGGTCAAATTTTTAAGAGCTGTTGGGGAGGAGGGAGTGGGGGTTGTCTTCCTTTATAGCATGGGGTATGATCCTCTTCCTAGGATCCTCTGAGCATATATTAACCAGTTACTTCTCTTGTATTGCAGTGGCAACCACTGGCAGTGTCCTCAGGTGCCCTGCTTTTCACCTGTGGTATGTCGTAGGGTATTCTTGGTATTTGGGGTTTAATGCCTTATAGCGTTGGTGTGTAAGGGCTTGAAGTGGATGATTTTTATGAGTCTTTGGATACATGGTTGCTTATGAATGTAAAGACTGAACTTGATGGCTTAGGAGCCCCCTTCCAGCCCTATATTCTTGGCAGGTTCAGATGGGTCAATCAGAAGATGTTGATTGTGGCAGAGACACGGTATTATTTGTGTCAGCGTTTCCAACTGGACAATGGGCAGGGGGGTTTGCTGTTCCTGGAGCAGGTTATATGGGCAATCTCAGCACCTCGCTGCAACGGGACCTGGCTCGATCCTGACCCTGGAACTTGGGTGTCGCTTCGGGCTAGTCAGCAGAGTTCCAGCAATACGAGGATAGCGAGCGGGAGAAAAGAATTGGCTTGCTGCCTAAGTAATGTGCCTAGAGCCACCAGCTTCTGCCCTGCTGCCTGCGTGAAGTGAGCTATTTGACTATAAATGGAATAAGACGACAGGCCTGACGGTGACCTCACCAAAGCTGGTTTCACATTAGTTTTGCACTTCTGACTTCAGTGCTGCCCATCCTGACTTTAACCAGTGGAAACAGGAGGAAAGAGTGGCCCAGTGACTTCGGTGATCTCGGTGGGACCGTAACAAAGTGGCCTTGTGCAATGCACTGCTGCAAGGGCACGTCACTGGTGGTCAATCTTGGGGGCCCTAGAAACACCAGTAATACTTAATGCTTCTTGCAAGCCAGGGATGCTGCTTCTGTGCTTTTAGTTTTAAAAAAGGGAGCAGGAGGAAACATTGGGCGGGTTAGATGGAGTGAGTCTTCTCTTGGCAATAGCTAAATGGGCAGGAAGTCTAAAGACTGTATCAGGATGGGTAACACTTGGCCAAGTCTAATGTCACGGCTTCAGTGCATCAGTGTTGGCTTCTCCATCCCTTCAGCTAAAGATGACTCTGTTTGCTTAGCCCGCTTAAAATTGCAACCATTTTAAAATTAAAAAAGAAAATTAACAGCAGTGAGAGAGCGCGAGCAAAGTCTCCTTGTGAAGTTGGAGAGCATAGGATCACTAAGATAGAGACACTGAGGCCCAGAGAGGAAAAGTGACTTGCCCAGCATCCCCCAGCAGGCCGGTGGTACATCAGGAAGAGTCAGGAGCCCCACTTCACACCCTGGGGGATGCTGCCTGAGCAGTGGCACACTCAGGATCAGGTCTGAGACTGATTTAAGCAGATTACAGAGGAGAGATCCCTAGTGTCTGGCAGCATTTGAGAGGATAACAGTAGTGTGCAGGGGTAGGGGTAGAGCTATTTTTGGGTGCAGTTTTAGAAGGTCAAGGAAGAGCAGGCTGCTTTCTCCACTCTCCCTTCTCCGCCCAGTTCCTGACTTAGCAGCCTCGTTTTCCAAGCAAGAGAGAGTGTTAAAGTTGCTGGCCAGCCACCTAAGCACGCTTGGTGGCTGCACAGCCCTGGGTCCCAAAGCAGATCACCCCAAGTCGGCCACTCCACAGCCATTATTTTCCCCTCTGAAATTTCTTTTTAGCCTGAACGCACGACAAAAGTAACGGGGCAGCGGACCGACGACTGGTTCTTCTTGGGCAGCTGCTATTTCAGTACTTTGCCCGTAGGTGGCTAGGGAGCAGGCACATAGCCTGGCTGTACTGAGCAGCAATCTACCCAGTAAGAGAAGCAAGCAGACACACAGCACCTATACCAGTGTAGTTTTAGCCCTGAGCTTTCCAGCGGTAACTCTGCACCGGATTTAGGGCTACGTGTTGTATATCTTGTCCTCTATTGCAGTGGTCTAAGGGCAAATTGCACTGGTATAAAGGTATCTTGGGTCCATACTGTTTGAGTGAGCATGGCCTCTTTGGGTCCATACTCTTGGAAATCTGCTGGGGTAGGCATTGAGGAGGCAGTATATGGACTGGGAACTGGAGACTGGAAACAGGATATTCTGAGCACCCGTGGGTTTCCTTTCTGTCCCCTGCTGCTCTTGGTGCTCATGTAATAATACGTATTACCCTTCGCTTGCTTTCCTGCAAAGCTGAGTGCCCACAAGCCAAGGAGCAAACCAAAGCCCTTCCTTTGGGTCCTGCACCGAAGCTTTCCTGCCACCTTCGTTGATAGCAGCCATTAAAACAAACGTATGTAATTTAGTGCTGCCCTGATCATTTTTGCTCCATGAAAAATGACACTTTCATGGAACGGGAATAATGGCCTGCCCAGCCCATGTGACACAGTCAAACTGAGCTGGATGCTTTGCAAGCTGCTTCTCCTGGGCCTGACTCAGGAACATGCTGTAATGCGTAGAAATGGTGAGAGGATGGAAAATAATACGAAATGTAGCAATTTGGAAGTCATCGGTGTTGAGGGACGGGGGGGCGGGAGGCAACAAAGCAATCAAACCTGTTGGCAGGCCATTGCGAGGAGACTTACGTTAAGGAACAGCAATAAGCAGATACAGTATAAAGTGAATATTACGTCAGTGTATTTGAATATGAATATCTACTAATAAGGGATCACAATATATTAAGGAACTTCCCGGAGACTATATTGATGCTGAATAAACACAAAGGCTATATCTACACTAGGAAAATATATTGTGCTTGAAAGCGTCCGACTTCCCTGATTTTATACCTGACTTTGCACTGAGTGTAGACTACCTTCAGCCGGTCATGGTTGGTTTTTCTCCCCCCCACACCCAGACATGAGCTATGATGAGCAAATGCCTGTTCGATGTTGTCCCTCCTGAGTCACATTCACTAGCACATTTTTAAATGTGACAGATTTTCCTGGTTGCAGGATCATCTCTGCTCCAAAAGTCAAAATAGACAGAGGCTGGGAGTGACTTGTCTGAGGTCTACAGCAGCTGGCGGGTAAAGCTGGGAGGAGAGAGGGTAGAATTTGCAAATCCCAGTCCAGTCCCAGACTCACTGGACCACATAGTCTCTCTAGCCAAGTCCTGTGTCTTGTGCCACGTGAACCCTGGACCGGATTTCCAGCCTCGCTCCCATAGCAGGTTTGCACAATGATGTCTCTGTCCTGAAACCCTCTCTTTTTTTTTTGATGGAAGTTTCCATTCTTCAGACACCCACCTCTGCCAGCAGTGCCAGCAGAAAGCTGGCAGATCACTATCGTACAACAGATACCCAGGCTATGTCGAAACGGTGTTTTTCTTTCTAAAAGGCTCTCGCTCGGTTCGACAAAAGGCTGTTTCCATTGGCCCACACAAAGGCACGTTTGTGACATGGGCACGGTACCTCTGCCAAACACTAAGCTTCTAACCCCTACCTTTGTCAGCACTGGAACTGTTCAAACAGGCCACGGCGGTTGTTTGCTCGCATGCCAAAAGTTGGCTGCTTTGTTTTTTTCCTTGCTTTTTTGAGTGCAACAGAAGAAAGGCGCTGAGCCGTCTTCCACTGCATTTTCTATTTGAAACCCTGTCTTGCTGAACAGGGGCGATTCATCTTGAGGCCCCGTTGAAAGGCGGGTGCCAGGTTCACCGGTGGGATGCAGCAGGTCTGGCCCCTGACATGACCTCTAACTCCCGTTGCCTCCCCTGCTGCTCCCAAACACTCAGGCGTGCATGACCTTCCTCTTGCCTCTCTCTCCTTTTCTCCATCCACCTGCGGGGCAGTCAGATTTCACAAGGCATTTGGAGGGTGGGGGAGGTTTTCAACTGCTTTCCCCCTCTATGAATCTGTTGGCCTGAGGAATTCATAGATTTCACGGATTTTAGGGTCACAAGGGATCGATTAGATCATCGAATTCCTCTGCCGCTTGCCATGTTTCTCAAAACCATCTGGGCAGAAGGGTGTCTCCGTGCTACCCAGCTCCATTGGTACCCATTGGTACTCCATTGATGCCCATTGTGCTACCCAGCTCCATTGATGCTCCACTCCATTGAGTGTTGGCCACCCCACACTCCTTCTCCTTTGGTCAGGCTGGACAAGGGTTCCTCCACCCAGGAGGTTTAGCACCGTCCAAGCTGGTAATGCCATCCCAGCACCCAAAACCCTGCGAGGGCTTGCTTTGCCGCTCAGCTTACACCTTAACGAAGTCTTGCATCACTCATTTCCTAAGCTCCCTTGAAGGCAGCGCTATCCCAAAACAAGCCACTGCACAGCAAGTGCTGGCACCAGAGCTGGTGTCCGGAGAAAGAGCACAGGTGCCTCAAGGGAGAGCCGCCTTGGTAATACCCAGCGTCTGCACCAGGGCCAGATTTTTCTCCCTTTCTTCCTCTTTTTTTATTTATAGCTGGTGGCTTTGGAACAGAATGGGTTGGAAGCTTTCGAGTGGATGAACCTGGGGATGAAAAATCTCTTTGAGATCAAGAAGAAATGCAAAACTCTAGCCTTCTTGGTTCAGAGGATGATACCTTGTATTAGACCCACTGAGAAATCGCAAAAAAAAAAAAATCTTTTTCTGCAAGCTTTCGGGTGCACGCACCCTTCCTCAGGCTCAGGGAAAATTAAAGAAGGTAAAAAGTCCCCGTAGCTACAAAATAAACTTCCCTTTTGTGCAGGGGAAGCTGAAGGTGGAAGTCTGTTCCTCTGGGTCTTTGGGAGTTGCTCTTTTTTGAAATCAAAAAAACCTGGAAAAATATGTTGATTTCTGCAAAAATTCTACAGCAGGTGAGGATTTCAAGAGGAAATATTTTTTCACTCCAAAAAATATCCATTTGGGGAAATGTCAACCTTTGATTTTTTTGGAATTCAAAAACTGTTGCTTGTAAATTTGTTTCCCCATCCCCCTTTTTTTGGAAGGGGGATTATTTTATATATTTTTATATTTTTCCCCTAACATTTAAATATGATGCAGCTGCACTAGACAAGCGCCACTGATGCGTCAGGAATGGCCAGATAAGCCATGGTAGTAACCTAAAACATGGGAGCGCTCCGTAACTAGCTCGGTGTGGTGGCTGAAGAAGATGCTGTGGTTGGAGATGTGCAACCATCGCTGGAGGCATCTGTAGTTATTTTAGGTGCTAAGGAATAAGCAGAGAGGGCGAAGGAAAAGAAAGTGAGGTGGAGGGAAGATGACTAGCCAAGATGTTTCCAAGTCTGTTGAGGGTGGGATATCCCTATGCCATGTGCATCACTACACTGGAAGAAGGGGACGGTTAAAGTGGTGATTAAAGAGGAAGCAAAGGAACAGAAAAATCAGAGATGGGGCAACAGGGGCTGGTGGGGATGTGGAAGCAAAGAGAGACTGAGATAGGAAATACAGCATGATGGAGATGCCTGGCGGTTTTTCATCTTGCAGTCGCCAATGCAGGCCCCAACCAAGCAGAGCCCCACTAGACTAGGACCTAGCACATAGGCAGCGTTTCTAAGCGCTGCCCTGCTGTTGAGCGGCATTACCCACCCACTGACACCTGCTCTATGTGCCCAAACCTGGCGGCAAGGTAGTGCCACCGCCCTCCCACTCTCAAGCACGTTGGAGACTGGGTTGGCTGCGGGCAAAGCCGGCTTTGTCTTCCTTGGCGAAAGCCTGGAGGGTGCTGGGGGAGCAACAGGCAGCCCCTGCCCCAGAGAGCTGGCAGCCTGAATAGCCCGGGACGGCAAAGACCAGGAGACGGCAGGGACTGTCCAAGGTCACGTGGCACAGCTGGAAGTAGACCCGATGCCCCCTTATTTCTGACGTGGCAGCCAAGGGTCATCCGCCTGTCGGGGCACGGCGATCTGCCTGGGCAAGGCTGCACCATGCTGATCTCGCCTTTCAGATGCCATTTGGCAGTGCCCAGGAGGAGGGACAGGTGTTGCTTCCCCAGTGGGGCTCTTGTGCTGGCAATTCACATGTCCTGGCGGAGGCCGCAGACAACAGAGCCTGCAGAGGTCCTGGCCCCAGCGTGGCCTGCTGCACATTTCCCTTAATGAAATCAAAGCCAGAATGGGACCTCCTGGGAAGAAATAAAACACAGCGGGGCTGTCTCCCAGATGGCTCAACTGGGCCCCTCCCTGCCGCTAGGAGCTTGCCTGCCTTTCCATGGGAACCACACACTGATGAAGCAGGGATTTAACCCCCAGAAGTCCTCTGCGCGGGGAAACGGAGATGTTCGCACCAGACGGCACCTCCCTGGCATCTAGTGCAGGAGTCGATTTCAGATGATTCTGGTTTGGAAATGGATCCTGTCTGCACTGGATTCCCCTGCACGGGAATCCCGGACCCTGTCGCAATGAGATTCTCCCTACGGCAGGAGTACTCAAGCACCTCACAAGTCCTGCTTCCGGGGCGCAAATGGATTGGCACAACGCAGGGCCCCAATCTCACGGCGGGTCCCCTCTGCCCGGCAGCGAATACGGGACTCTTTGCTGATAAAATCTGCAGTGGGAAACAGCCAAGGAGGACTTGTGCAGAGCTGCCTGGATTGCTTGGGAAGCTGCTCCCAGCCCAACACGCCACGTTTTAATCCGGCCAAGCGCAACATCGTGCATGTAGAAACAGTGTGTGCATAGACAGTCTTGACGAGCTGATTGCGAGACCCTCACCTGGAGTGCAGTGACTCTGGAAAGCATTTGAAGCACACGGTAAATAACTTGAGATGGAGTCTCTCTGTGGGGGAAAAGGGCTAACTTGCTCCAACAAAGTTTAAAGTGGGGGTCATGGAGGGAGAGTATACAAAAGAGGTATACAGTATCTGTCAAACCATTGCTGAAATGTACCTTTTTGGTACTTCAGATAGATCTAAACCTGGGCAGAGGTTCAGAAACAACCAACCAAAAAGGATTCAAGGCTTGGAAAAAAATAGGAGTTCAATCTCTATAGAGTTTCTTGAGGCAAAGGAGCTACTTGGTGATTATCTATAGATGCTTCCATGAGAAGATGTGACAGTGAGAGGACTTTAACCTAGGAGACAAAGGTAGACTGAAATGCAGCAGCTGTGTGTCAGACTGACCATGGGTTGGAAAAGAAAGAGGTGATTAAGAGAGCAAAGCTTGGTTGAGATCAAATTAAGAGTTTCTACATTGTTCTAAGCCATTCAACTTCATTTTTTAAAATCCTGTTTAAGGTTGCATCTTTGCAACTCTGACCAGGCATTAGGAGTTGGATGAGCTGTGAGTAGCCCAGGCTGGGCTCTGTAGTGCAGGATTTCCTGAGATTGGAAAATACAGGATATTCTGAATTTTTGGGTGAACGAATTGGAGTTTTCTAAATGTAATTCATTATTCTGAATTAGGCACCAAACCGTGTTGGTGTTGATTGTCTTCTAGCACGTGATCCCAAGTATTCAGCACTGACAGGCTTTTGATCGGATGTGGGATTCACAAGATGTGCATCTGTTCCTTGATTGGATGAGCCCAATCTTCAGCGTCCTTACTCCTTGTATAGTTACCCCACTGCAAACTGCCGGTCAGAGCATTCAATATTGTATTGTCATTTGTGCCCCCCGTCTGTCTCTTTCCACCCAATGTCCCTTGTCTTCTATCTACCTTGTAAGCTGTTTGGAGCAGGGCCTCTTTGCCTGGTGCTCAGGGAGAGGGGTTGTAGTCCATGGTGTGGGGCTCACCGATGCCATGTTACTAATACCACATCAGACCAGATGCTTTTCACCCCCATTTGCGTTTCTTTGTTCTCTGCACATGCACCAGGAGAGCTGTATCCAGTTCCCCCGGTAATGTTGCAGCTACAAGTTGGAGAGTTACTTTAACCACTTCTGCCAACCATCCTGCTAAGAAACATGGTCCTGGGCCACTTACATGGGAAGAAGAAGAGTGGAGTCTAAGTGCCTTTGATTCAAAATCTGCATGCACGTTGGTGGGGCGAGATGGGTACTAGACGGATGTTGGAGACGACGAAGGTATTGATCGGGTGTCCCAGTAGCAATGTTCTCCCATGTCCTAGGGAACCTCCGTGCTTTTTGCCCAGCTGTTCCCAGATGTGAACCCATCCTGTTGTAATTCACGACGAACGTAAACTTCATGTCAGCGTGGGAACAGCACAGCTTGTTGCCGGTTAGCATGTCCTGCCCATGGCGTTTCCATCCTGCCTGGAATGCTAGCAATCTACCCGCATAGTTGCGGTCCCTTCCTTGTCTGTGATCCTGCACAATCTGGGACGCGTTTAGTTGCTGTGGTTTCCTGCCTTCTCGAGATACAAGGCGGTGGGATATTCGCTGATGGTCTGTAGGATGCCTGCCTCCATGAGTGGCTTTTGTTTGCTTGTCATCAAAAAGGCTTTCCCGGAGAAGCTGGGATGGAGGGAAGGGGTCGCTTTGGTGAAGCTGGCCCCTCGAAAGGGGAACAAGAGAAAGTCGGGCTGCAAGAGAGCTTTCCGTTCCTATGTTGGATGGTTTTTACTTAAGATGAGGGGAAAAGCAGAACCATCTGTAGTGCATTGATGCTCTGGTTTTACTTAGGCTTCAGTGAAGATGGCCCAGCAGGAAAAAATGGTAACAAGTTGCCGTCAGTGTGCATGTATGAATTAAAGTATTCTCTCTTAGACTGTGCAGCTGTATTGCCAACCCTGAATAGCCGGACACTGGGGGGGGGTCACCCTCACTCCCAAGTCTCCAGATTTGATTTCAAATCATCATAGATAGATAAATATGGAGATATAGATGGATATATATGGATGCAAAAGAAATATATGTGTGTGTATATATGTATGTATATATACACACACACATGCTATAGATAGATATGAATGCAATAAATATATGTATTTGGCATTTGGTGACATTACCTTTCAAGCTTTTGTGCCACAGCCTTGAGAGCTCAAAGTTGATGTCTGCTTTGAGTGCAAAGCTGAGGTTCACAAGTAGTCTCCAGACTCACGAAGCAGGAGCTTCAAGCAAGACCCCAACTAGGATGAAACTTGTGAAAGGTGGCAATGCTGGGATGGCCCCTCCCTGGCACCTGAGCTGAGATGCAGGTGAAGATGCTCTTGTCCCCATCTTTTCTGAGCTGGGGCTGGATATGGGCATGTATGACGAGGAGCTGGTCCCCCATGTCCAGCTCAGTGGGAGCCTCTGGACTGGAGGCCATAGCCAGAGGCTGGGAGACTATCCTGTCTGATGGGCTGCCTGCTTTATAGCCTCACCCCCTGAGGAAGAGCAGACCATCAGAGCAAAGGCAGTTCTTCCAGGCATGGGAGAGGGAGTAGGACTAACGCAGGAGCTCAAAGGCCTCCTTGCTCACATCCTTGCCTGGAGCAATGGGGACAGCTTCTTTTGTGCTTCAGCATCCCCAGGCCTGGGAAAGAGCAGAGGGGACCCAGCTGTATCCTCCAGGAGGCCTGGCAGGAGTTGGAGAGAGGGGGGCAGAGGTGAGGCTGGGGTGAGGCAGGACTGCTTTGGTGGCAAAATTGGATATAGGGACTGGAGGCAGAAACAGTACGGAGACAGGTGGCCTGGGACTCATTTGGGATACGGAGGGCCAAATGAATTGCTTGGGCAGGGTAGAGGCAGATGAGAGGGGTGATAGCTGCTGCATGGCCATGCTGCTTGCTCAATGCATTTGGGAGCGGTGGCTGTATTAGTTACCGCCGAGACATGCATGGGGCAAGCTGAGCAGTAGAAATAAAGTACATCTTTTTAAAAGAGATGGCATGATTTGGGGGCTAGTCTCATGATGTTGAGGGCATCTTGCTCAGGAGTTTTGAAACGGTGATGCTGCCCATAGAGTCGGTAACAGGATTTACCTGGTGGGATACATTCCACTTCACTCGCACATCGTTCTGGGATTTCCCTGGCTGCTTTTCCCCTCTTATTCAAGGGTTGCTGTAATTAATTCCCCAGAAGTAGGTTGGTAATTTGAGATTTTAGTTCTCTTCGAGTGGCTTTATTTTCCTCCCCTTCCCCCTGCCCCCCTCCCTTCCTTTCCTGGAGTCCTCTTCGGTTGCACTGCAATGCAAAGAAAATGTTTTTTCGCTCCGTTCCTAGTCCTGCACTTCTCCAAGCTCGGGGCAGCTCCCTTCTGGGAAAGCTAAGCGGTCCACCCCGGTACTGTAATGTTTGGGTAAGCGGTGGGCAGAGCACTCTCAATTCCCTTGCTTTGGGATCGGGTCATCCGCACGGCTTTTCCAAACGTGTCATTACTGCTCCAGATGGTTCCCTCTCGGTCGCACAAAAGTCGGGTTTTGATTTAAAGGTTGCTGCGCCGAGAAGCCACCTCTGCAGCAAAGCCGAGAGTTCCTTCACTATTACGTTGATCCTGGGTGGAAATTGTTTAATGCCTGCGGGATGAGTCACGGCGGGCCTGAATTTCAAAGCAGCTCAGCTCCCATTTAAGGCACTAAAATAAATAGGACGGCAGGTGGAAATGCTCTGTGATGACCCATCAGGACCTTGAACTTGACCAAAGGTTGTTTGCCCCAAAAAGCCCGACAACTTTTTATTGCCTTAGGAGTTATCGCAGCATTGCAAAATCCCAAGTGTTCAACTGGGGCCCAGAAAATGATGAGATTTGGCTTGAAACGAATGGCTTATTTAAGACATTTTGGGCACCTCTTATTTGCCTTCTGGTTTTTCCTATTTCTAAGCTCCTTCTCCCTCGGTGATGAGGATGAGCAATGCACTTTCCTTTGTAACGAAGGAACCGGGGCTCGAAGAAAATAACCGATTTTTCGAGAGGCTCACAAGAAAAATCTGTTGCAAAGCTCGAAATGGTTTAGGGAAGAACGACAAGACTGGTTCCAAATCTCTGCGAGGTAGCGAGAGACCGCAAGATCAGTCAGTGCCACTGATACAAGACAGCACAGAGGCGACGTGGTTGCATTCATACCTAGAGAAGGAAGAAGTCAAGTATAGAGGGGTTGGGGTTTTTTTAATCTAGAGTAAAAACAGCACTGCAATATTTATTAGTTAAAAACTGGAGTTTGTCAAAGTTGGACTAGAAATTATGCCTACGTTTTGACCAGTAAAGATAGTTGAGCTTTGGACCGGTTGCCCTAGGGTTGTGCTGGATTCTCTGTCGCTGTGAGCCTAGACAGGATCTCCCTCTGAAGACTACCACTGCTCAACCAGAAGTTAGGGGCTTCTGCGTGGATCCATCATCAATCGGGCACCGTGAGGCCGTGATCCAGGACCGGAGCTCCTAGCTACCCCCGCAATACAACCATTGAATAAAATCCTCGCTGCTCAGTCCGATTTTGCTTGCAGTGCCCGAGTCGTCATTTTGTGAGCCATGCCAAATCCTGAGCAGAAGCCAACCTGCTCTCCCGTGGCTGGGTTATTCTCATCAATTCAATAATAGTATTTGCATAGCGGTAGCTCCCAGCGCCCATGGTGCCAGGTCCTATGAGGACATGACGGTGAGAGGCCATCCTTACCCCAGAGAATACAGTCTACCTACAAGGATGTAGGACACGGGGCCGGCCTGGAGCAGTAGGAGTTAAAAGCCTGCGGGCCTGACGTACGACAATGTACATCAAAATATTTGGAATCCATTTGAGAACATCCTGTGATGGATCCCCTCGGCATGAGCTGCCGCTGCAGGTAGGGAAAGCAGGTCGGGTGGCATGACTGAACACGAAACAATAGGTGTGTGGGGGGGTTGTAATTGGATGAACTCGATAATCAGCAAATTGTGAAGGTTTGCTCAGAAGGAAAGCCTGCAGGACGGGACAACCAAACCTAGTACTGTCGATGCACAGGAGTGTTGTCATTCATTAAATTCATGAAGTGGCAGTGGTGAGGTGCAGGTATGCATGCTTGACGGACGCGCTTCTAAGGGTAGACTAGAAATACGCTCTAGATTGGTGTTTAACTCTGCACTACCTCTGCTATCAGCCAGCCCGATCACCTGGTTGATATGAAGAAATCCTACAGAGCTTAGGCATGCTGAGCAGTGGCTGTGAACTTATTCAACCTGCATCGTGGTAGGACCTAATCTTCATGACTGCATGATCTACAGGGCAATAGGAAGTCTGTCCTCTTCTCTCCGCTACTGCTGGGGCTTGGACATACCTACCGCATGCATCTCTTCGGATCTATACAAATATTTATATCCCTTCTAGCAATTTTTTTGGAATTGCCCAGGTGTATGGGGTTATTTCTACCTTCTCAGGACCGGTGATGGATGTGCTCAGTCTTTTCTGCTGTTTAGGACTGTACTCTCCTCTCATCTCAGGTTCAGGCAGGTCTGGGAAACTCCTGTATAAGGCTGGGACTTGAAACAGGCCAGTCGCAAGCCACCAAACCCTCTGTACAGAACAACTCGGGTCCCTCACAGGGAGAGCAGGGCATGGCCACGCAGTACCAGGATGCTCATGATCCTATCCCAGCCCTGCCTCTGTTTGCAGCTCTTGGGCAAAGCAATCCCCCACTCTCTGCCCTTCCGTTTCTCCCCATGCATTGGGACTGATGCTGCCCACCCACCTTTGCCAATTGCTGTGAGGTTGAGGCTCGTTGTCATTACTAAAGAGTCCCCACAAATCACCCTTTCTCACTGCTAGGAACCAGCAAGATGCTAGAAAGACTCCTCACCGCGGACCAGAGGCATAACTGCAATGCACGGAGGCCTGCCGTAGCTAGCTGGGATCCCAAGAGCTGTGTAGCTGGGGCATGACAGGCTGTGCAAACCTACATGCAAGCCCCGTGCGACTGCTTGGCCAGCTGCCCTCGAATCCGTGCTGCTGTCACTGCTCCCAGCGCTCAAGCTAGCTCACGAGCTCAGATGTCGATGCATTTTGCTATCCCATCTCCCGGTCGCAGCATAGGCCTGCCCTGTGCCTGGATCCAGCAAGCAGGTGCAGTCTCCAGGGCTCTCTGACTGCATCACGTGGCGGCCAAGCTCCAGGACGTATATGGAGCAGGTTGCTGACATTTCCTCGCCAGCCGGAGTTGCTGCGCCAGTACAAGCAAAACTTCAGCTTGGCTTTTATTGCTCCGGAGGATGTAAAATATCTGGCTGCAGGGAAGGCCTGTTCAGCGTGTCTGTGCTGCTTAGTCAGCTCCTGCTTGGGGCTCTCCGATCTTCATCCCTGGAGGTGTTCTCTTTTGATACTAGCTCTTGTATCTGCCTGAGCAAGACATCGCTGCCGGCAGCCAGCGTGCGGGAGCTTGGCTTTGCGTCCAGGGAGGGGAGGAGGCAGAGTGGGAAAGAAACTAAGCCACCACATCTCCTTGTGACCTGGGAAGAGCAGAAATGTGGTGGGAACCTGATCTGCTGGCTGGGTCCTCTTGGCAGGTCTGTATTCATGGTGACACTTGGGGCTGAGGCTCATGTTGGCCAGAAGCGTTGGCTCTTGAGGGCCCAGGAGAAATAAGTTGATGCGTCTCTGCCCAGCGCCTGCTAGAGAGATCACGGCCCCATGTTTGGCTCTGGCTGGACCTCTTGGCCAAAGGCCCAGACCCGCATGCCCTGGTCTCCCCTCTCAGCCCAAATTTTGGGGGCCCAAATTAGAGAGAATCCATTGGAAAAATGCATCTTTCATTTTCTCAGGTGGCGACTGACATGGGGTGGCAGGAGACCGTGAAGATGATGACGTTGGGCTACAGCCACCAGTTCCACGGGCACATCTTTACATTGACCACCGAGGAATTAACTCTGTTTGGGAGTAAATACCCCACTTCCTTGGCACCTGTCGTCTGGGGATGGTCCTGGATACTCTTGGCCAGAGACCTCCCAAAGCGAATCATATTTGTTTATTGTGTAACCATGTCCCTCCTATTCTCTATTATTTATTGTTACTGGAAGCCAGGGTTTCTTTAATTCTAAATTGCAACTAAAAAGCACAAGAGCACAGTTCAGACAAAGGCTGGGTGAGTCATGGGTTGTAATTTGCTTTTTTCCCCCTTTTTTTCTATGAATTTCGAATCTCCCTCTTGGCTGGTGCCCATGTTTTGTGGTTTGTTAGTGCAAGAAAAACCAGAGGAAAGGAATGGGATAATTATTGCGATTGTTTTGTGCATCAGAGCGGGGATTTAGTCTTTGAAAGGTCACTGATGAGCAATTTAAGCCAAAGACTGGCTTCATAAAGAGCAAGCTTATTACAAAACCCAGTGTTATTAATGACTTAGCTGCACAATGGCTGTTGGGATGAAGTCTATGCTAAAGTCAGTCCTCAGTTTTGCGCTGGGGGCCGGGGAATTGGGATTTCTCTTGGAGAAACCCACATGGCTTGGGGCTCAGTATCCCAAGGACAAGGCCATGCTAGCTCTGTCCTCAAGAATCGAGCGTCAGTGCTATGGTAAGACCTGGAGGCCCCCAGCCCTGCTTACAGCTACTACCAGTATAGACACAAGGTAAAAACCATATGGTGGGTCATTAGGGGACCATGCAGGTCTCCTGCTTTCAAAGGACATGGCAGTATAAATTCTCGCCCATCCTGAAATGACGCTGGGTTATGGAAAGACACGATTTTCAGCATCTAATTGCCTTCCCCTCTCTGCTCTCACACTTTGCCCAGGGTGGGAGCCTGAGTTCCCTGCTAGCTCCCAAAGTGGTGCTTGAAGTTGAGTCCGCAGACACCCAGGCATTTGCAGAGACTTTCCAAAATATCCAATTAAACTAAATCCTGTGAGCAGATCTAGGGAGAGAAAACCTCATGGCCCAGGGGAAGCAGAAGGAGGTGCCATGTTTCTTGCATCCTTCAGAAGAGGGATCCAGTGTTGGCCTCTGTCAAAAACACCCCGAAGTTGGAGCTCAGAGCAGATGGCCCTTGGGTCTGGTGTCATCCAGCGATGCCTGTGGCCCGCAGCAGTGGTGAGCGGGGCTTGGCAAAGGCAGTATGCTCCCTGAGCCAGTCCGTGTAGTGGTCGGAGCCACGCTGCACAAGCTTAGTGTGGCTGAGGGCTGTGTGGGGAAGCCTGAACCCCTCAAACAACTGTTTTCACTTAGATGTTGAAGCATAATGTAATGAAAAAAATTCCCTTAATAGCAGGCTTTGTTTTTGCAGCCCTCCGTTCTGGGCCTCCCTTAACTGTCTTGACAGCATCTCCGTACTAGACAGCCCGGGACACAATGGAGCCCAGCGCTAGGACCAAAGTGAAAAAGCAGATTCCTCCCCCTCCCTTCACCCTCCCCTCCCTTTTCCCTGCTCCCTCCCTGGACTGTTTTGGCTGAAATCTCCCTCCTAAAATGTTACGGCCTTGGAATAAGCCAGGAACCTTCTCACCTCGCCACCTTTCCAGATGTCCAGATCAAGTATCTCCCCACGTTTGCTCCTGTCTGGCTGCGCATCCCACGGAAATCTTTGTGTGCATGCAGGGATTATTTCTGCATTCGACATCTGCTGGCCACGTGGCGGCTGAGTGCCCAGGACGGAGCCCAGCTCCTTGCTGTAAGGCATAACCAGGCACGCTGGGTCTATTGCAATGATGACCGAGCCACCCCTTTGCTCTCAGATGCCCTGAGAAGCATCTGGGGTTAGAGTAGGGCAAAGGGTGCTGGAGATGCAAGCAGCAGCACTTGGCAGCTTGCAGCAGCTGCCTTGGCAAGATTTCTTTGGGGAACTTCAAACAGAGGCCGTGTGCTGGTTAGCGTCTCTGTCTCGCTTGCACTCCCCAGAGCCACCTGGTCTGTTTATGCTGTCTGCACTCCAGAATCACATCCCTCTTTCCTTGCATCCCACCGGGTTGTTTGATTCCCTGTTAATACGCTGTAGCCATGCAGGCTTTAGAGGCTTTTAAGAACTGCTTTCCCAAATACAAAACTGTGCGATGGACAAGGGCGCCACACTTCAAGGGGGATGTAAAGAGTCCAAAGGAGGGCCATGCGCATGATTGGAGAACAGGCCATACGAGGAGAGGATGAAGGACATGGGAGTCCCCAGCCTGGAGGAGAGAAGACTCGGGGGGGACTTGTTGGCAGCCTTTAAGTATATAAGGGGTGAACATCCGGAGCTGGGAGAGCATCTGTTCACCAAGGCACCCCAGGGGAGGGCTAGGAATAATGGTCATAAACTCGTAGAAGATTGCTTCAGATTAGACATAAGGAAAAACTTCTTTACGGTTCATGTGTCCAGAGTCTAGAACAAATTTCCCCCAGCGCTGGTGCAGTCGCCTTCCCTGCAGATCTTCAAGAGACGACTGGACGTGCACCTTGTTGGGGTCGTCTAACCCCAGCAGTCTTTCCTACCTTAGAGCAGGGGGGCTGGACCTGATGATCTCGCAAGGTCCCTTCCAGCCCCTAACGTCTATGAATCTTCTATGGAGAGGGTTCAGAGAGCCTCGGGCGACTGCACTTCACACTTCAGTCACTGCTGTTTTATTATGTGTCTCGCTCACCTGACCTGCTTTGGCTCCAGACCGCATCAGCTCTGCGAGGGCCGTCTCCACTTACCTTGTGCGAGTAGCAAGGCTCTGGCCTCGTCTCGCCACCAGGCCCTAGGAGGCATGTCCAGGTCCACAACTCCTTGGGTGCCTATAGACGTGCTCGTTCATGTCCTAATTAGAACGCCCCAGCCCCCGCTCACTGCCACGTGTGTTAAGCCCCCGCACGTCTCAAAATGCTCATGGGGGCGCTTTATCTAAACCTCATTGAATCCTGCCGCCATTTTGAAACGCAAGTGAGCTTAATACACATGACAATGAACCATTTTAATTAAAGTGGCTGTCTGGGAAAGCCCCCCCCACCCAGCCTCTGTACTCCCAAGCACATGGTCCCTGAGGAGGTTGACCGTACCTATAGCAGAGACATTCTCCTTTCGCTTTGACCTACCAATAGCCCTGGTAGACCTCTAGACTGTATGGCCGATCCCCAGATGAGAGACGCATTGAAAAATCCACAGAGGAGGAAGAATGATGCAATGTCGGGTTTTTGCTTCTGTTTAAGCCCCTGCCTTGGTTTGTCCTTTAGATGGCAGTCCCATATAACCGGCTGCTGTGGGTTAACCGCAGACACATGGGGGGGGGGGTGTATAAAGCAGATGTAGATACGGGTTTGGAAGTGAGGCAGTTCCTGACAAAAACACATTCTGCACTTTAGTGCTAAAAAAAGATGCAGATCAAGATAAAACTTAATGGACTGGATGAGGGCCAGGGGCACATACATCTCTGACGCTGAGTCTGTAACAACCCTGGCCTGTTGTAGGATTGAATGGCCTGGATTGTGCAGAAGAAGTGGATGACTATGCCAATCATCTCTGCGGCTAAAACATCGTCCCGCTCTAAACAGATACAGGGATGCATTCACCCCACTGGCTTTTAAGTATTGTGAATCAGCCGGTTGGGTTCGCGGACAATGTGGCATCTGCGAGAGGCAGCTCAGCCAACGAAATCAGCAGCTTCCTCAGGTCTGTCAGAAGCTTGTGCATCTAGAATTAGCCTGAAGAGCTCTGAAGCTGTTTGTCCGGAGCAATAGTTACTGTACTCCAGTCATGGGTGGCCTTGCTTGGTGCAAAACTGGACTTAAATAGCAGTCTCCTTGGGTACCAGATGGCAAGTGCTCTATACAGGGACAAGTGCTGGATGGAGTTACAGGCCGAGGTGCAAAGTCCTTGGAACTGGGACATCTGATCTGCTTTATAATGAAGAATTAGAGAGAGAGAGAGACTCTCCTCTTGGACTCCAGTGTAAGAGCAGAGCTGTTTCAGTACAGCTGGCCCACCCTGCCTCGAGAGAACTTTCTAATTACTTGCGGTGTAGAGGAAGGAAAATAAAACCCCTGCATCTGCTAGGCACGGGTACCAGGAGGTGGGAGCGGACAGTTTACACATTTTCTGAGGCTTAAAGCATGAGGTGTGGGGATGCCATGCCTGGTTTTGAAGTCAGAACTCTGTTACGCAGCCTGGAGATGCGTGCACACGCGTGTGCACACATGTACACTCCTATGCACTTGCCCCAAGGGAAGGGCCAGTTTCACATTATCCCACACTGCAAGCAAGATTGCATGCTCAGGTCTTACCGTGGTGATGATGCCAGTGCCCCAAATGCTTTGCAGGTCTGTAGAGACCTTCCTTTGTTTTTGTGCCTGCAGAGGGTAAAAATGCAATGAAATCATTCCTGGTCCGGGAGTGGGTTCCTAGGCATTACCACCATGCTACTCCTGTTAATAAAAACCAGAACAAACAGCCCGGGCTGGCAGGCTGCTCCCAGTATCTGCAAAGCTGCCTGGGTATATTCCCGCAGCGTGGGGCTGCTGGCAGAGTTCCTGAAGCCGAAGTGCTCAGGTTACTTCTACAAAGGCTTGCTGATCCTCAGAGCTTTAGCTTGTTAAAGGGGGAAATTAGCTGCCTTTCTGCAAAGCCATTTCTGAAAATAGCAGGATCTTTCCTTTATCTCCATTTGTTATCATTGCACATTCAGCCTCCTGGATGGGTGGCTTCAGAGGCAGGGCTCTTCCGGCAAACATCCCCATTCCAGGTGCGAATCCTAAAGGGATCCTTTAAACCCACAGCTTATCCCCACCAGCAAGAAGCACTTGCCAGCCGTGCTCTATTTCTGTGCCTCTCTGTCACTCAGAGGTCAGTAGTTCCTCTTCTGGAAAAAGCATATTGAAATCTCATTGCAAACGCCCTCCCGTGGCCCGCCACCCTGTGTTGTGACCCAGCTCACTATGCCGAATAGGAAGCAGCGGGGCAAGAGCCAGGAAGACTTCCCAAGAAGTGGGAGACCTTTTGGAAGACAGCACTGGGGAGCCACTAGGGGGTGCCCTTCCTCCGAGGCGATACGACCCCATGGGCCGTGGCACCCATGTCAGAGGTCGGTCTGAGTTCGTGGTTGTGTCCAGTCTTTAAAGATCCTATGCCGCTTCCTTCAAGCAGGTGCCTGTTAACTGACATCCACGTGCTGTTTTTAAATTTTGCGTTTTCTGAAATGCAAATTGGGCGAACTACCTACCCGGGTCATCTTGCTCTGTTCCCTTTGCCATCCAGTGGGGCATGCCGGGCACATGCCGCCAGTTGGAAAGAGATGCGCTATTTTCTTGGCACCTTGTCCCAAGCCGATGCCCGTTTCCTTCCTGCGGCGGGTGAATTTACTGCGTGCCTCCCTGCTTTTAAAATGCAAGCCAGGCCCCTGAGGCAGGATTAGCTGCATTTGCAGTTGGATGGTGTGTCTGTTCCAGGACCAGGAGCTGCCGGGCTGGCATCCCTTCGAGCAGCTAACGCCAGGCACGAGTTAACAACCTGTTCTAGCTCCGCATCACGCCTGACAAGACCGTACCGCGTCCACTGCAGCCTTCAGGGCAGCGCCAGGGCTGAATACGCTCTCGTTAACCTCCACCAGCTCCACTGCAGTTGCTTGTGCTCCTCATCTCTGCAGAGGAGCGCCACGGCAGCAAATGGTGCAGCAAATGGTGTTCTAGCAGCTTTAATGGATGGGGAAATTGAGGCCAAGTACACCGAACAAATGCTGTAGGCACCGCACAGTCAGCCCGGGAGGTGTGGTGGTGCTGCCATCCTCGACTGACATAGCAGCATCGCCAGAAGCCCCAGTGTAGGGCAGCTGATACCAGCAGCATTGTGCTGTTAGGTTGTATGGCTCGCCGGTGAGGGAGGTGTGGGGGGTAAGACGGTTATTGGACCTACCAGATTTGGGAAAATGAGTGTTTGAAACACTTCCCCGTACTGCCTGCGGTTCTGGTCAACCAAAGACTGCAGCTAATGCAGCTCTTTTCAAGACAAGAGTAGAGGCCTGTGCTTTTTGACTTGAAGGACCAGGGCTCTAGGCTGGGTTCTCCATTTATGCACGTGACCTATGCTGTCGTCTTGCACTTTCTTCGCAGCGTATTTGTTCCCGTAACTTCTTGCAGGAGTTGCTTTACCCCAGCTGGTTCCTCCAGAGGCGCTGGTCCCTAGAGAGCTGGGAACCACTTCTCGTCCCCTTGCTGTGGCCATCGCTGATTTTGCAAAGCCCCTTCCACATATTCTGGTGCTAAATCTGGGAGTGGTGGATAAAATGAGACGCCAGGCCAGCATCTTGACTTTGCCCTACCAGTGCTGCAGCACGTTGCCCAAAAGTCAGTTGTTGAAACTTTGCTGCATGAGAGACACCGCTGTAGGTCAGTGGTTCTCAACTTTGCTAGGCTCAAGATACCCTCAGAGAATGGCAGCTCTTAGTTTTCACTTTTTTTTTTTTTGCTGCAGAGAACCCAGAAAGACCACAGCAGGGCAGAATGGTTTTGACACTATTTGAAATCTGGGTTTATCTTGTGAATCATGTTGGCCCGCTTAACTGCTAATCTTGCGTGGTACTCCGCTGCACCCTTAAAAGGATCTTGAGGCAGGCCAGGGTGCCGCAGCTCCCTGGTTGGGAATCACAGCTGTAGGTAATGGCTGCAGTGAGTGCCAGCCACAGCTGCTGGAAGGCAGTATTGCAATTGGACCTCTTTCTCAGAAATTTGTTCCCATGCCTATTTGGGGCCTCTTCCAGTAGGAGGAGAAAGATGCTTTTCTGGTTAGAGCCCAGGCCTGCGGCAGGAGAACTGGATCCTTGTCCTGACTGTGCCCTGCACTCCCTTGCTTCATCCTTTTCTGCCTCATAATCCCAGCCAAGAAACTGGGTTAATCAAGCCTCTGTGCCTCCCGTAGCGGGTTGTGGAGACTTTCGTGTTAGATGGGAAAGTGCTTTGAGTATCGGACAAAGGGGCAGCAGGGTTAGGGTTAGGGTTAGGGCAGCTGGGGGCACTAGAGTGGGAGTCAGGAGAGGCAGGTTCTGGTTCCAGCTCTCCCCGATCTAACCTGTGATAGTGGTCATGTCATTTCCCCTTTCCTCTGCATCATGTTTCCCCTCCCATCCTTTGTTGGCCCTGGGGCACTCTGACTATGAGAACAGAGGGTGCTGGGGGGGTAGCTGTAGGTCCTAGTATGATACAGATATAACAAGGGAGGTGAGTCATTCAGAGTGAAGTGGGGCCTTTGCTGCTGGTGGGGAACTCATGATCTCTCTCTCTTGGCACATGGTCCAAGAGCGAGCTATGATTTTCTCAGCCTGTTGTGATTCACCCTTGCAGCCGAATCCTTTCAATGAATGCTTTTGAGCCCTTGAGCAGTTCGCTCCAGGCATTCCCAGTCCTAGCTGTCACACTCAGGTCACAGGGGCACAATTTCTACTCCCTTACTGGAGAAGGCTGATTATTAAAATCAAGTGCAAATGCACACGGCTGAGGAGTGGATGTTCAGGCTGGGGTCAGTTTGCCTCGCTGAGGTCATCTGGGGACTCTTCTTTCTGTAAAGTCACAGTCATCGTGCTATGCACACTGCTCATTCCCCATTTATTAGGCCTCTGAATAGGGGTAAATTGCACCAATGGAGTTGCAAGATAAGAGCCTTAGCCTGCTAACCCTTTTGTACCATGGATGAATTTAATGATCTCGCCTCCTTATATGGCAAAACTATTCTTTTTCTTACTTGGCATTGTTTATAGCTTATTTCAAGTGTTTAGACTCTGGCTGGGTTATACAGCTTTCCTGTAACCTGCAGGCCATATAATTACTGTTAGTTAACATGTAATTATTTACATCCTGTAAAATAAAGTGTCGCTGGCAATGCAGCAGCACGCTTGCTGTGTTTTGCTATTTACTGTAATAACATTAAAGGGGGATCTGTCAAATTCCACTTTAAAGTAAACATTTCTTTCCCCAGTAAAATCCATTTGCAAATGCTCTTTTTTTTCCCTTTCTTTTCCTGTGTTTCTAAATTGGTTGGGGGGGCGGTTCTTGCTTCTTGGAGATTTTGTTTATAATGGAGTTGCTTAGAGTTTGCAGAAGCTGAAGAGGAAAAGGGATGAAATCACAAAAAGCCCATCTTTCAGGGGAATGGAAGTGGGGGTGGCTGGATTGGGAAAGCTTTGGACTACACTTCCAGCTGCTGTGCACTGCAAAGGTTCAGTCGCATCAGTACCAGCCGAGAGCAGAGTGGGTATAAAACACAATTGACTCAAACTTGCTGGTAGACTACGTAAGGTAGAGGCTCCCAACTCAGCTGTGAATAAGTGTCACCTCCCTGTTTTTAATATCTAGTTTTTGAGTTACCCTTGGGTCTCCACTGTGCCAGGTGCTGTGTGCAGACATGTAGCGAGACAGTCTCCTCCCTACTGGGTTTACTGTTTGAATAGATGACATGTAGGGAGTAATATTATTCCCATTTCTCAGAGTAGGAACTAAGGTACAGAAAGATTCAAGTGAAATAGTCGGAAAGCCGCTAAGGGATTTAGGAGCCTAAATCCATATTAACAATGACTTAGGCACTTAACAGCACACTTGCCCTGCAGTTGGAAGCATGAACACAGCTCATGTAGATATAGTTTCATGGTGTGTAGGGACCTAAACAGATCATCAGGTCCGACCCCCTGCCCCAGGCAGGAATGGGTGCAGGGGTCATATCGCCCCAATCATATCATATAGCTACTTGGGTATCAGTAGCAGAGATTCAGGAGGACAGGCTTCTTCCATGCAAGCTAGTTGTGTAACGATGTCCCCAGGGACCTGGGTAGGCTTTTACAGCTTATTTTGAAGCCCATCTTTAGTGCCTGAGGTACCCAAGCTAGGTGTATTATAGCCACATCTATACCTACATGTAGTGCAGTCATGGTTTTGATTGTAATGTAGACATAACCCAAGTGACTTGTCTAAGGTCACAGAGTGAATCAGTGGCAGAGATGGGAATTGAGCCCAGATTTTCTGGGTCACAGCCCAGTGCCTTAACTACAGAAGCCCTCTGGTGTCTGACAACGATTGTAGTGATGGGCATCCGCTAGGAATGGGACTGGGAGCCGAGGCACCTCAAGAACCAGCCAGTCCTGATGCTCTCTCGAGGGTGGTTCTTGGCCTCTTTGCAAGCAGTCCAGCACCTAGCTGAGCCAGTTCTCTTACAGAGCCAGTAGAGAGTGCATCTCAGTCTGTCCTTGCAGAGGTGGACAGTTTAACTCAGATGACATCCAAACCGGCTTTATGAAGAATGCAGGGCCAAGGCCACAAACTCTCAGGATGTCTGCACCATGTATGTTTGGCTCCACTTTCTGCTTGTGTGTCATGATACAGGTTTTCATTGCATGCAGTTTTTTCTGCCTTGCACCGTGGGTGAACCCAGATTGGGTGGTGAAGGAGCCTGTTATCTGTAGGTATGGAGCAAATGAGGCAGGGCACTGAAGGAAGAGAAAAATATGGTCTCGTGGTTAAACCTGTTGGATACTGCCCTGGAGAAATAAGCTCTGCCACAGAGCTCCTGTGATGCTAACCCATGCCATTTCACAGGTGGTCACTAGGTGGTCCTTGTTTCCTGGCTGCCCATGCTAAAAACCGGGGGCCTGACTTGCAGCATTGGGACAACAGAGCAAGCAGCCAGGGCGGCTGGTGAATCTCTGTCTTTGGAGGCTTTCAAGAAGAAGCTGGCTGGGACAGTTTAGGAACGGTGAACCTGCCTTTGTGCAGGCGGTTGGACTCAGTGACTTTTAAGGAGTAATATCCACTCTTCCCACAGGTGTGTGGGTCTATGGAGTGATTAATGCTTGTGCACCCTGTGAGTCAGAGGTCTTGTGGGGAAAACATGTGATCATGTAAGTAAAGGCACAATCGATGCACAGGCGGAAAGGGAACAAATAAAGAGAGCACAGGTTGGTTCGCTGCTGACAGTTCTTAACTTATGACTGCCTGATTTTCCAACCTGTCTGTCTCCTTTTAAATATAGTTGTTGCATGTAATGGCATGGATGTTTTCTGTTTGTTGGTTTAAAAAAAAAAAAATCTGAATCTCTCTGGCCCCTCAGGCTGCAGCATCCTGTTGATCAGCAAATGCGAACAATTGAGGCCAAGTAATTGGCAGAGTCCGAACCTTTAGAGGCGGCTCAAAGACGGCTGCCGTGTGAGCTGACATTGTAACTGCCTGCAGCAGGAGGTGGTCCACCGCTCTACGGACGAGCCTCAGAAAGGAATGAGACGTTTTGCAGATGGGTTCACAGATATTTGCTGCCAGCAGAGGTGTGGTGAGACCTGGAGTCCCGGGCTTCCTTGCTGGGCACCAGCGACCACAGATACTTCCCCCCGTGCTCGGTACTTCTGCTCCTTCGGTCTCCCCCAGCGCTGGCTCCCGAGCAACTTGGGGGCTTCTGAAAATGTCACTCTTACACTTTGCTTTAACTGTGTGCTCTTTAAGTGTGTGATCAGTCCCGGAGGGCTCCTCATGAAAACAAGACTGGGTGTATGGGCTCCCCTTTGCTGGATGCAGACTTAAAAAGAGTTGGATCGATTGATTTCTTCATTGGCAAACACTTGCGTGCTGCAGGGCAGGCAGGCTGCGCGCTTCCTTAGGGGAAGAATGGGGTGAGGCGCTGGGGACGATAACAGCCCAGAGGATGGGAGCAGGGAAGGGCTCAGGCTCTTGGCATCAGCAGCTTATCGCTTCTTCAGGCTCGGGTTTGGTTTTGAGGCCTTTTTTGATCGTTGGAAGAGAACAGATCCCAGGAGCACTGCCGAGACGCCAGGAGGGAAGCTGGTTTTGCGGTGCAACGAGATGGAAGAGGCAGAGCTTGCCTGCCATACAGGGCCAGAGATGATTTTGGAGGAGGAAGGAATAACGGTGAACCTACAGAGGATTCACTGGGAGCCTGGTCTGGCTTTCCAAGCCAGGGATATCCTGCAGCATGTCCTAGAGGCTCCAGCACCCACCCCAATCCTTGTAATCTTGCATTTAGGCATGAAGGGCCAGACTCAGAAAGGTATTTTGGTGCCTAACGTCTCATTGCTCTGGCTCCTACCTCTTACTGATAGCACTGGGGAGTTAGGTGCTGAAATGCATTTGAGGATCTTGGCCCGTTTATCTACTTAAAGCAGACAGACAGGTTCTCAGCCTCTAATCCTGCTTCTGCCCTGGCTTGCTCTGTGACCTTGAGCAAGAGCTGTTGTGCTTGCTCCCAAGGGCAGTGGGACTGGTGGAGCACCGAGTCCAAGCAGGAGAGTGGCCTGTGTCTGGTGTCAGGATGCAGCGGGCTCAGAGAGGGGCAGCGCCCAAGTGGGTGCTACCATGGGATGCTGCGGTGATGGAGGCACGCAAACTGGGGGGTGCTGTGACCAGGGCAACAAGAGGAGAGGATGATTATGGAAGTGGCCTCTAATTTCCATCAGCAAACCAGGCTATGGTAGCAACTCCCGTCGAATCTGGAGAGAAGGGTGAAGCGCGGGAAGGCAGCTGCAGTCATGCAGCTTCCCCAGCAGTAGATCGGGAGGTCTCCAATGGTGGCTGCTGCCTGGATCCCATCTCACCCAGACCAGCTCAAGGGCTGGGCGTCACCTCCGCAGGTCGGTTTTTGGCTGCCCTGTGAATACCATTTGCTTGCATCCTGCTTTAGCCTGTTCTCACCTGCCCAGTTAAACCACAAGTGGAGCTTCAATCAGCAGGTCCAGACATGGGCATGGGGCCGGTCTAAGATGATGAGGGGAGGCCAAGCCTGACACAGGATGGGGCAGGAGGGTGGAGTGAGCCCTGACAGCACGACCCCCTGAACTGGGGTGCTGTCTGCTATCAAACAGCCTCTCTTCCTTCCAGTTTCTGCCTGGCCCCAGTGGCCTTCCAAGACGGGGACTGTGGGTTCAAGTCCTACCTGGGGCAAAAAGCTGACTTGTGCTTCTGTTTCTTCAAGCCCCTCTTTAAGGGCCGGGCCAGTGGTACAGCAGGCACTGTGTTTGATTACAACTCGGGAGATTTCAGATTTGGCTCGGGCCATGATTAGATATTTTCTTCGGTCGAGCTAGAGCGATACACGTCCAAGAAGCACTAACCAGAGCGATCCTCTCCTGAGCAGGGGGTCGGGCTCTGTAGCAGCCCCACGTCTCTATGTTTTGGTCGTTCTGAAAGGCGTTGGATGCTCTGGGAGCCAAGAACTTCCTCGGAGACCAAAATCAAGCCAACGGCAACAACAACAAAAAAAAGACTGCCTTAATTCTGTTAAGACATCAGCAAATGAATGCCTCCTCCCTTCCCCAAATGAATCCTGGACAACATTAGTGGATCGCGGTTGGGCATGGCCATGGCTGGGCATCAATAATGCAAGTTTTGGTGCTAATGAGAAGTTCTGGGATGATTCGTTATTTGTCCAGGGAGGATGCTAGTAAGTAAAACTTAATGCATCCATAATGCTCCCCGGCCTTTGGTGTCATCCTTTCTCAACCCTTATGGCATGTGTGTGAAGTGCTGCCGGTTTGATTCAGTTAATTACTGAATTAAGCTGCGGTGATGTAATAATCCCTGCTTGGCACCTGTGAGCCATGTATACGTCACAGGTTAGACTAGTCTGTCTATAAGGACCTGCGTGCGCCTCTGCAAATTGGGGTTGTGCTGGTAGGGCCTAATGCTAACTTGACATTCAAGCTGTCTGTGCTGGTAAACTGTGTTATGATCTGCACTAACGAGGATAACTTCAAAGCCAACTTTCCATCCCTTTTGCGGGGTTTACATGCTGTTGGGTTGGGCTGGCTGAGGGACTCGTGGGAGGATTGGCTTCTCACCCACCTTCCAGGGCGAAATGTGTGGTGGGAAGTGGACAAGGGAGAGCCCATCTTGGAGGAGAGCTCTGTTTCTTTGCATCCCCTCCTTTGTTTGAGCTGTTGTGCCTGTAGCTTTGTAATGAGGCCCATTGCTGGAAGAGCAGGCGCTCGGAGACCTTGTGGCTTGGCACAAGGTGCCCATTACATGATTCATTAGTGTTATTATTGGGCCAAATCCTGTAGTTCATTTAGATGCGTACCCTTTTCGGCTCCGTGGATCTGATCCTCATTTCTGTGAATTCCCCATAGCCATATAAAGGGACCTTCGTGTGGAGGCAGGATGCTCACACTCGCTGGAGAGGCCCCTTTTCACCACCAAAGGGGTGCGAAGAGGCTGTTACGTCAATGGGAATTGGTTCGAGTGAGATGAGCCTCCGTGAACGCTATGTGACTTGGCCCACAGTGTTGACGAGGTCGTTAGGAATCACTGGTGCTGAATGCAAGAGCTGGAGGTTGCGGTGCCTGGGGTCTGGGGCAAAGCCGGACGCCTCCCTCTTCCCTTTCGGAGTGAATGTGGCACTACGATGGGCTCTGGATGAGCAGTTCCTGTGTCCGTCTGGGGGGCAGGAGCACATGACATGAGGTCCCTCTGTGATGCTTCTCCTGGTTGATCATCTCTCAGAGACCCCTGGGACCCTGTTATCCTGCCTGGCCCCAGGTCATGTAGGCCAGTGGGTAGGGGATGGTTATGGCTTACAAGAAAAGGACAGAAAGCTCGTGCCCCTAAGAGGCCAGATCAGATCAGGCCCCAGATCAGTCGCACTAAGAAATGGTGTTTTTCTGATTCTAACTTCATTCTGGGCCAGGCTGGGCTTTGTCCTAATCAAGCAGCCATACCAGAGGTCTGGGGGGGGTCTCCTGATGCTGTGAATTTGGCCCTTGGTGCCACATGTGTGATACAGGTGTGGATGCAAGGGGTTGCACTGCAGGTGGCATGGTCCTGGAGCTTCCTTGGCCCCGATTCTGTCAACGCTGCCCCCGAAACGGACAGACTCGGGTCTCCCTTCCTTAGCCCTGCAGCCTGCAGGGCCCGGAAGCGGAGAGCATGGAAATTTGTTTCTATCGCTGATGGTAAATAGCAGAGAGGGCTCCGGATATCCCTCCCCGCTTTCAAACCGGGGAACCTTTTCCACCTTTCCCCTGCCTTCCTGATCACTATCCTGCCCATGGCAAAGTGGCCATAAAATAGCACTAAACTAGGGTAACGTGCTCTGCAGGGGTGCAAATTGCTCCACGAGGTGCAGGGAAAAGGTCAGGGAGAGGAGGACGGGTTAGGCGCAAGGTCTACGGAAAAGCAGCCAGGCGGGAATGGCTCCCACGGATGTTGGCTGCCAGCAGCTGTTAATCTTGTTGTGGTCTGGATGCAGCGATCATACTTAGCGCTCGCCTCCCTGCTGCGTTTGGCAGGTGCGGGGGGCTCTGATGCACTGGGGTTACGTACTAAGAGGAGATGCGTGCCAGGCCCTGGATTTCATGTATAAGCTGGCTCTGATTGTGCCTTGCCTAGGGTGGGAGCAGCAAACCTCACCTGCAGCCCCATGTAGAAGCCACCTTGTCTCTTCCCGAAGGCCCCTCAGGGAGCACTTGCTGCAGGGGGAGATGGGCTGCTTTGTGCAAGGGCCGGCTCCAGCATCCAGAGCTCTGCTGGGTGGGGATAGGGATGGGACCAGTGCCAGCCCTAGCATCACCCAGTGGATGTGCCCCTGGAGCCCACTGTACCTGATGGCCCGGGGAGAGCATGCTCTGCACTGGCACTGTAGCTCAGCCTCCATGTGTTGTGCAGCAGAACCATGCCCCTGCACCCATCTAGGACATATGCATAGAGGATATGGGTGGGGGGTGTTCCCCCTTCCTCTGCGACTAGCACCTGGCACAAGAGGCTCCTGCATGCTGCCTCGGTAATGCCCCTGGGGTGATCAGGCTCCTACAGAGACAGGGGAGATCAGAGAATGAGAGAGGCTTGTTGAAAGCACAGGGTCACCGTTCAGGACTCCTAGGTTCTGCACGGCCACAGGCAACTCACTTCCCTGCTGTGTGCCTCAGTTTCCCTGTTATAAAAGGAGGGGTTGCAATACTGACCCGAGAGAGGGGTTCGAGACCGAGCATCTGCTTGGTCGAGGCCGCTCGGTGGTCCCCCGCGGATGGTGGTGCAGACCCAAGGCTCAGGGAGCCATAGGCGGGCGTGGCGGGATGCGGCGGGCGGAGGCTGTGCATTAAGGATATTTGTTTTGCCTGTTTTGCAGACTTTCAATGTTCTGACTTGCTCTAAGATGAAGGTATGGAAGTTTGCAGCCATTGCCTCGATGCTCCTCAGTTCCATGTTGTCCATTTTAGTTTGTAGAGACATGTTCAACGGAAGCCGGAAATACAGCCCCTCCCCATCCTCGCCGTCATCGCCATCAAGGCTGTCCTCCTCTTCCTCGTTGCCTGCAGGTCAGCGGAGATACCCACGGGCCCTGGAGCAGCATAACTCACTGATCTCTCAATGTAAGCTACACACGCCTTGCTGCGACTCCATTTGTGGGAAGCCGAGGGAAATCTCCTCCCCGGGCTCTGGGAGAAGAGAGCTGGTCTTTTCCCTGGGCCTGGTAAAGGAGGAATAGGGGTTAGGTGATGGTGAAACGAGGCCACTGAGTCCTTACATTGGTGACAATCTAGCCTAAGCTGCTTAGGCCATTTGGCCTGCGGGGATTTCTCTGCCCCTTGTTCCTCTGAGATCCACCCTACTAATGCAGGACCTTTCAGATTTAGTCCTTCTCTGCCGTTTCCTGCCACCTCCTTATATCTGGTGATCTGGCCCCTGGCGTGGTGTGTTGCATGTATATCAGACAGCATGTGATTTAAAAAATACCTGCTGCATAAGATCAGAACCAGTGTGTTTCCTTTGCACCCGTGCCAGCCAGCTGTGCTCAGCTCCACTCTGGTCTGCAAAGCAAAGGCATCATCAGAGCAGGTCTGTACTGAGAGGGGAGCTTTACAAGGCACCCTTAGGAGTTGCTGGAGATTTCCTAAGAGGGGCTGAGCCAGTGAACCAAGAAGGCCCGTGCACGTTTGCTGCTGCCTTTGGGTGAAATATAATAGTCTGGAGCTGGGCAACGCTTGTTTTACTGTCTCTCCCATCCCCTCCTGAAACATTTTTAGCAAAAAAAAAAAAAAAGGCCAATTTGGTGACATCCGAACATCTTGCAAATGTGATTCGATTGCATCCGTTTTTTTTCCTTTCCGAAGGAAAGAATCTGAGCCATGCAAAATGCTCCGTTGCCACAGTCTCCAAGTGAAGGGCTGCAGTTTCCCAGTTTGAAATGACTTCTCACTTCGGAATTTCCTCTCATTTTATTTTTAAAATTTACATCATTTTGGAAAAGCTAAAAAAAATGAAAGCAAGCTGGCCAGTGTTCTCAAAAGAAAATGTTTCAGCTCCCCAAATATTACTTTTGTCAGATTTTTGGGTCATTGTGAGTTTTGAAAATACTTGCTTTCCTTCCAAACCAGAATGAAATTGCTTTTGAAATGACCAGTACACTGGAAATCCCATTTTCTGGTCATCCTTTTTTTTTTTTTTTTTAAGGAGTTGTTGTTTCTTTGGTCTGGGTTGCTATCCCGCCTGGCCTCACCAAATTCTAATTGAACTAATTACTCTTTCATTTTATTAAGACACAGCATTACACAATGTTTATGGCAGAGACTTGCAAACCGCAAGGCTTGGATCCGTTTGACAGGATCCGTTTGACAAGAGCAGACTGTTTCATTGCCTTGCTCATAGATTCATGGGTCGGAAGGGACTTCAGCAGATCATCGAGTCCGACCCCCTGCCTAGGCAGGAAAGAGTGCTGGGGTCAGATGATTGTGTTGAACCTGTTGTGTGTGTGCTCCTCAGTCCAGGGCTGTGCGGTTTTGTGAGTTATCGAGTGTTAGCTGAAAGCTGCTAATAGAAAAGAAAGTTAACTGTAGGCAAAGTTAGCAGCAGAGTAAAAAGGTCAGCTCCCGCTTCCTAGTAGAAGACCCTGAGTTCAGTTCCTTAAAACATTGTCAGCTGGACCGAGCCTTGCCATACTTGCTGTCTGCCTTGGGCGGATTTGCTTTGAAAGCTTCATTTTGAAGGGTTTGAGCCTTCCAGGAACGAGGCTAAGACGAACGCCTGCTAACGTTACAAGGACTTTTCTGCTTCTCTCAGAAGAGTTCTGGTGTCTCCACGCATTGGAGTAGGGCCTTGAAAGGCGGTCTGCAGAAGCTCTGGGGTCAGAGAAGTGCTTCGTGCTGCCTATTTCACGTTCCTGCTCTGCATAGCCCACCTCTGATTTGAGCTGTGTCCGGACCAGGAGAATGAAGTTTTGGAGAAGGGCCCAGTTCAAATCTCATTAAAGTGAGAGGAGAGTCCAGCTCCTTTGGGTATCGTCGCGCTGCATCGGGCAGTGCTAGGAAGCATCCCCATGAAAGCGTGTCCCAGCCACATGCTCCCTTTTCCCACGTGCCTGAGGCCAAAATGGTCAGGCAGCTGCTTTGTGCGATGTGCCCGGGGCACGTCCAGCATCACTCTCAGGCTCGGGAGAGCGGCTACATGCCGTGTTTCCGGCATGCAGCCCACAGAGAGCAGGAGCGAGTGGGGTGGGGTGGGGTGGGGCGCGTCTTCACGGCAATGCTCAGCCTGGTGCCATGTAGACATGCCCTTACCATTAGCTCTGAATGCTGAACAGCCTTGGCTTTGGATCATATGGGGTTTGGGGCAGAGTTACTGCTCCTGGTCCCGAGCCGTGCTTCAGTTTAACTCCCAATGGTTATCCGTTCTACACCCCCTGTGCAGATCAGGAGCACGGCTACTGCTTTTCATGGACTTGCTCCAGTGGGAATGAAACTGGAGCCTTTCCAAGCAGAGTCACTGCTGTTTTAGACAGATGCCTGGGTCAGGATTGGGGCCGTTCATCAACAGTGCAGTGACCCAGACCCCAAGCACTGGGATCCCCAGAGCTCCTGGTTGTGTTGCTTCCCTTTCTGCCCTTCTCCCCATCACTTGTGACAGCGACAAACCCAGGAGCCTGTTTTGCTGGGCCTTGGTCATTTCAGTACATGCTTTTTCATTCCCCTGCTGTCCAACGTACCTGCAGCTCCTCCCCCTGGGTCTCAGCATGGCTCTGTGCAGGGCATCTGGAAACCATGAACGTGACAGCAGTTAATTGTATTTTTTCACTAAATATTTGATTTTTAAACATGCACTCGAAGTGCCACGCAATGAGGGCCTGCCTGGGGCTGCTCCAGGCTGTGACTGTGGAGAGGGAAAACAAACAAGACTAAGTGAGCTGCTTGGATGGCAAAGGAGCCAGTGGGATCTCTGGGAAGAACATGGAATTAGCTTTGGAAACACATAGCCGATCCTTTCAAGCCGAGGAGCTGGAAGAGATGGGGTGAGAAGGAAGGGCATGCCCTGCCAAGCATCCTAGGGTGGTAGGAGGTGAGGGGGGTTGTCTGCTCGCTGGGACCCCCTTGCCCATCGTAGAGCTGGGGAAGGCTGCCTGATGCTTTGCTCAGGTTCAGTTTCTCCGTTCTGCCAGCACTTGTTGTGCACCTGAATGGGTTGGAAGTGTCAGGTGAGAGAGAAGGCCACAAAAAAATCTGCACAATAGAGAGACATTTTGGCTGGTGCCATCGATCGTGCCTATAACCAGCCGCCAAATGCTGCATTCAACAGCAGCAGCCATTACACACTGTAAAGGGAAGCCAGCTTTGAAAAGGGTGGGACGTGGAAGCAAGCAGCATATGGGTAAAGCAAAGGGTTCACCGTGGTTTCGGACCGGATCTGCCATTGCGCCCAACTCCCTTTCTCCCAGTGCTTGAACTGGGCTTCCCAGTCTGGCACTGGAGGAAGCGGAAAGAGGAGGATTTGGCAGAGAAACATTATCTAGTGCAGGGACTCGCAGGACGGACAACGTGGAGCTCTGCCAGCTCACGCAGTTTAATGCCGCGGCGCACATACATCCTTGCATGCATGCCACTGTGTGATGAGTTGGAAACCAAAACAGCATTGCAGATTTGTTCCTCTGAATCTGAGAAAAGCCTGTCGATGAGCTACATATGCACAGGGAGTCTCCGGGGACATGTGGAGCAGAAACAAATAGTTCTGATATTATTTACATAGCATAGGACAGCAGCATTTTCTGCAGAAGAACTAGAGTAATTAACCACAAAGAGCAAATGCGGGCCAACCACTAATGACCTTGCCGTGGCTTCGCTCCTCGTGACATCCGTGAAGCTGTAGGGCTGAGTGAAAGCTAAGAACAAACCCCAGGGACTGGCCCCAGGGGAACATTGAAGATCGTCCACCCCCTGGACTCACCAAGTCTTTTTCAAAGTGCCATTATTATTTTACCCACCACTGAAATGCAGCTGCTTCCAGGTTGGTACTACCTAGTAGGCAACACAGACTGCAGACTTCAAGCTAAAATTCAGGGTTCCTTCCCTAATTCTTGTAGAAACCAGCCAGAAGTGGCCAAGACTTGCGGTTAACATGGCATCTAAAACCAAGCAGGACTCTTATCTCGTAGCCTAGAGTGCCATTTATACTGGCTGTCACTGCTACTGCTGTCTACAGCCTGGAGATCTCCTCCCTAACACAAACCTGGCCTGACCCTACTTAACTTAAGGACACTGACTGGGGAAAAAAAAAAAAAGTTTGATGTGCTGCAGCTTCAGGCACTGCTGGTGAATGCTATGGGCTTGTCTGTGCTTAACAATTTATCTGAATCCCTGTGCAGAAGGAAAGCAACAGGTCTAATGTAAACACGGCTCCTTCCACAGGCTTTTTGCTGGCCAGGCTGGCTCCTTTTGCAGAGCTGATTTAAACCCTGCCTGAGGAAGCGCTGTCTTGCTGTGCTACGGGGGCTGGGGGTGTAATAGCTGTACCAGTGCATCCATCCCTGCAGCCCCTTTCAAGTGCAGACGAGGCCTGGGGCAGCCTCACCTAAAGCATTCCTCTCTGCTGGGCCTCTGCCGCAGGCTCCAAGCGGAGAGCAGCTGTGCCATCTGGAAAGAGCCTGGCTTGCGCAGGCTGCATTTGAAAGCAGGTTTTTAAAGCCTCCTGCTCTGGAGATGAAAGATTTTCCATCCCGCTTCACTGAGACACTGAAAGCTTCATGCAGCCTTTCACTGCATTAAAGAAAATCCTCTGTCCCATCTTGCGGTGAAAGCCCCCATAACAACGGGCATGCAGTCGCATCCCACCCTGGCCGGTGGCCCCCTGCGGTCCGTCTGGCTGTTCGGGATGGGGATTGGGGCACAAGTCCGTTGCTGCCACGCTGGCTCACTGCCCTGGAGCAATACGAGTCCCAGAGCTTGGACCCCCTTCCTGCAGGAGGAGTGGTGTGCACCGAAGCCTGCTGCTTTGTAGCGCTAGGGGGCTGACTGGGGGCATTCCCATCCCTCCCGCTCAGGTCTGGCCACTGCCCAGCTTCCCCCAGTGAACCTGGTACACAGGAAGAGGAGAGGGGTGATGCTGATGCTGACCAGGCCACCTCCCTTTCAGTACTTCTTGCATGACTCTGCTGGCATTTCATCCCCCGTAGGCCAGTGGGATGACTTGGCCCATAGAAAATAAGTTAATCCCAGCCCCTTTTCCAAATGGCTCCTGCTAACGGGTGACTGGGAACGGACACTGGAATCAGATGTGGGTTCCCACCTCTCCCCTTTGCATGCATTCCCTCCCCAAGGACCTGTAACCGTAATCTGGCTATGGGACGATTTATGAGTGTTCAGGGACTCTGTGCACATCATAAAGCCCAGACTGCGCAGAGCCCGGGATCTCCGGCTCCTCACAAAGAGCATCCACCTGGATGGCTGCTGGTTGCTGGTCACTCAGTATGTGTTAAGCGGGCCAAGGCAGAGCTGGGGTCTGCTGAGATCGTTACATTCAGTGCTTGGGAACATAGGACTAGAAGGAACTTTCTGGGCCATTGAGTCTCATCCTGCACACCACATACCCAAAGCGCCCTTTAAAACAAGGCCATAATGCACCGCAGGTAAAAAGCAGGACTCCAGTAAGAGCTGAGCTGTCTGGGGCACTGGCTGGTTCGTGGGTTTGGCAGATCGGAGACCCCGTCCGATGGCTGACGGCTGCCCCTGCTCAGCAAAAGAAGTCACTCCGCACAGGTTTGCAGGTTGTTCACTGGGACTCTGACCCTGTCTGGACTCGGGATGGCGAGTGAGTGTCTGCTTAGGATCGCTTCCTCGGAGACGCGTGCTTGGTCACTTCCAGACTGTTGGAAGGGAGGTCAGGCCGCGTGGCCAGGAGCTCTGGCCCTGTGTTGTACAGGAGAGAGTCAGACTCAATGGCCTTAATGTCCTGTTTGCTCTTCAAAATACGGGCGACTCTGTGAAGGCCACAGTTCAAATGGCACCATAGGCAGGGCCCAAGACCATTGACATGGGATTGCTTAATCCATTTATTAGAACTGGCGATTAATTCCAGCCCGAGCGTCAATAAGGCCTTGCACTACCATGTTGAGCAATGCTGCTGTCCTAGTTAAATGGAGTGAATGGGATGAGAGAAAGGGATGAGCACGGCTTGAGATGGGGCTAAAACTTCACTGAAGCCGGCTTGCTGCAAGGCTGGCTAGCAGGGCACGAGCCCATCGGTATCAGTCTCGTATGGGGTCGGACTCGATGATCTGCTAAGGTCCCTTCCGACCCAAACGTCTGCGAATCTGTGAATCGGTTGGCAAAGGGAAAATGACAGATGGGCGATTATTTCTTTTTAATGAAAGTTTACAGTTTGTTGTAGAACCTGCTGAAAGCTGTAGAGACTTCCAAAATCTCTGGGCTGATTTCCTTGTGCCCATAATTGTCTCCTGTTCTGATGACAAACCCTTGCTTTTTCCTGGCTGGGGCAATACGATCGACAGCGCCTCAAGGTGTGTCTGCACGGCATCCCCGGCGCTTCCGGGAAGCGCCTGCTCCAGCACGTCCCGCCCAGCTGCTCCTGCTGCACGCGCGCCCAACCCAGAAACGAAGCAACGAGACTGCCCGGGGTGGTCTCAGCTCTCAAGCATGCTAGCTGAGAGCTCAAAAGCAGGGGTGGGAGCATCTTCAGAGTGCCTTTCCCACCTCATTTAGGGTTTATCTCATGCTAAGGAGGAGCATGTGGATAGTTTGTGCTGGACAGTGGTGCTCTCGGGGAGTTCTGGGAGCGTGGTGTTGATGCACAAGTGATTTAGGAGCCTGCACCCTCATCACGTGTGGCATTCAGTGGCTTTCAGAAAGCTCACTCCAGGCAACAGAGATACCCAGGGCTGAGGTTTTAAAGAGCCACGGGACTTGCATGCTTCTCGCCTCCTGGAGCTCCCCCACTAACAGCTTGTCCCCCTTTTGTTGCAGACAGCACCTTGTTCGAAAGCTACACCGAAGGCGAAGTCCGCCAGCTGATCGCCGCGCTGGTGGAGAAGTACAGCCAGTCGATGAACTCCGGGGGGCACGAGCTGGCGCTTTTCCCCAAACCGGGGAACCGTATGAAGCGGGCCCGAGCCCGGCACAAACCCTGCGCCCTCAAGGAGCTGGAGGTCAGCGTCAGCGAGCTGGGCCTGGGCTTCATGTCCGACGAGATCGTGCTGTTTCGCTACTGCAGCGGCACGTGCAACGCGCCCGGCCAGAACTACGACATCTCCCTGCAGAACATGAGGAGCAAGAAGAAGATCAAGAAAGAGAAAGTAAGGGCCAGGCCGTGCTGCCGGCCCCTCTCCTACGACGACGAGGTCTCTTTCCTGGACAACAACAACAGGTACCACACCGTCGACAAGCTGTCGGCCAAGGAGTGCGGCTGCGTGTGAAGCGGGGAAAGGGATCCCGCGAAGTTTGATGTCCGTAAGGCAGCAGCAGGAGGCCGAGAGCTCACGGTCCTGGCCAAAGGGCTATTGCTGCGACCAGCGAGGGGGAAGGGACTGAGATGGAGCCCGGGCTCCGAGCAGCCAAGAAGGCAACTGGTGACATGCCTGCCTCGGGTCTGCGGTCAGACTCCAGGGGCAGCCGGGAAACTCTTGATGCTGGGTCGTGCCCTGCGGCCGACCCCCCCTTGCCAGGAGATCAAGGAGCCTTTCACCACATCTGCAGATGCCTCCGGATAGGCTGGCGTCCACGGGCCCATGTGTTGCAAGAAGGAGGGGGCGAGCAAACGGAGAGGTGCAAGGAAACGCTTGCCGCTTTCCTCCAGGGGTGCCGGCATCGAGTCGCACCAACCTGGTGTCCACATGTGCTTCGATGCCTTTTCCTTTTTATTTTTTTTGCACGGTGGGTTGAGCAGGAAAGCACAGCTGGCTCAATATTTCCGAGTCCAAAAGAGGGCAGTTGTCTTCACCTCCACGTGCCGTTTCTGGCCGGCCCTGAACGAAGGACTCGGGTCATCGTCCACATTCCTAACCCTGTGAAGATTGAGGAATTTCAAATCGCTCTTAGGGCTGAAAGGTACCCCGCCATGCACACACATGCCAAGACCGATGGAGAGTCATGCCCGGGTGTGGGGTTCGCATGGGTGGAACCTTTTCAATGTAGGGATAAATGACTGAACCATCAGGAAACCTTGTTTTATATCTTGAAATCCTATCTGATTGTTATTTTATCATACACATACAGTATATTCATGATCTGTAAATGTATAGGAAATATATATAGATATAGACATAAATATTGGTGGCGTTTCCAGAATTACAGAATGATATCGTTCCTTCCAAGCCACGATAAGGTCAGTTAAAAACTGTTGCATGTTTCCGCTCCACCTCTCTCTCGTGCCATTCGTTTGGGGCATGACGGGGATCCTTATACATCACCCCCTCCCCCCAGCCCAGTTGTTTGACTGGAGATAGGAGGGTGCAGGAGTGGGCTACACTCAGGCATTGGGCACTGGCATGATTATCCGTTTTAGCCTGAAAATTGCAGTGCAGCCTTAGTGTTAACAAAAATGGGGCATCCTGGGCTGGTAAGCAGCCTCGAAAAAAATCACAGGTGCACAAACCAGCCACCTCTTTGTTCAGGATGCTGCATTGGGGCATGGGCTCATCAAGAAGGAAGTTGCAGCTATCCCTGGTCCTACTGCTTTTGTGTAGCTGTTTCATCCTGCTGCGATAAACCTCTATGCCACATCTCGGACTGGCTGTCAAGGGCACATCTGTAGCAGAATCGCTGGCCCCTCCACTCCAGCAGCCCCGCCGTGCGGTAAGGCTGGGATTTTCGGGGAGTTCAGTGGCTTCTCTGATGTTATTGGAATGGTCCCACTGCATTGGTGTGGGTCCCATTATGTGGTATAAGGATGCTTAGACCAGCCTGGGGAGAGGGATAAGTAACAGCAGTGTTAAAACACCATTATATTAGTGTCCACACTAGGGTTTGTGTTAGTATAGATGGAGTTGGCAAGGGGGAAAATCACACGTGAATGAAATAGTTATACCGCTCCAAAATCTGTGGGGGCTGAGAGGCTCCAAACTGCTTTGGAAAGGCCCGTTCAATTGATCTTAGCACCTGGCTCCCTTGGAAATACCTGGGGTAAAGGCTAAGCCCCAGGTCCCACTTGGCTTCTCGGAGCATGGTGGCTGCTCCAGCTATGGCTGTCCATTGAAGGGGAAAAGGGAGATCCTTGGCATTCATACACCACTTTACCTCAGTTGATTTTTTTTTTGTTTCGTTTTGTTTTTTGATGGACAGATGTTTCGTGGTTCCCTCCTTTACCCTGATCCAGGTCCCAATGAGTCTCCTGGGCATTGGGTTGGCTCCTAATAACCTTGCTATCCTTTCTCACTGTTCATTCTGCGACTGCCTCCTTCAATTTGCCTACCCGTTGCAGTGGCTTATTCCCACCTTCCCCCTCCTCTGCTTTCGTCTTACGGCTCCCAATAACCTAACGTTAACTGGACTGACTCTCCGTGTCTTCTACTGCTGCTGTTGTCAGTCGGCCACTTCATGCGGCTGGGGCTTCTCCGAGTTCACCTTGTAAAAAGATCAAGAAACATTTTGGTGCCTGAGAAGAAGCATGCGTTACTGTAAGGACCTTTTCAGGCCAGAGATGCTTTTGGTCGTGACATTGGAAGACTACAGCAATACAATTAGGGCATGCATCCGCGTGCTAGTAGAAGAGTGACGGCGCAGACAAGGTTGGGCTCCCAGGCTGGGGCAGCCGGCACCCCACAGATTTTGGGGGAATGCACCTCTGCCAAGGCCAAAATCCAGACCAGATTTAAGAACCCAGCTGACAACAGCCTTTGCAACTGGAAACGCTCATCGAACTCGCGTGTATTGAAGGCTTAGAGCTGTGCCACCAGTTGACAAAAGGGGAATGAGTGAATACCGTGAGCTGGGCATGTTTGTCGGTAGGTTCGGTTCCTTTCCTCCAAGAACTTGGGTCTTATTTTCCCGGTGGCAGGATGCGAGTAATTCCCATTGACTTCAGTAGAGCAGAGAGTAATTCCTATTGACTCCAAGAGGGCCGTGTAGTTTGTCTCATGCCTGCAGGAAGAATCAGGCCCTTTTCATCTAAGGTTACCATTTACAGCACTGTCACTGCTGTTTACTCTGTGGAGAAATAAATGAGACCACAGACTTTTGCATTCTCTGAACAGGCTATATTTGTCGCCTGGAATAGATGGTTTTCTCCCCTTGGCTCTTTTCCCAGCTAAGGCAAACCATAAACAGAGGGAGAATATTGGTGTCATGTACTGGGCATTAACAAAGACAATGGAAAGCGAACAGGCCTGGAATGATTTGATTGCTGTTGACTTCTATCCCTTTTATCCAGTTGTAGGCCAGACTTTGATCCTGGCTACACCCAGTGTAGATCTGGACTGACTCTGCATTGGGAGAGGTGGGAGCAGGATCCGAACTTGGGTGTTTATTTTTCACGGGAGGGTGTAACAACCGGGGGTGGGGGGTGAATGATTTTATGCATGAACTTGCTGAAACCCTGTCTTAGTAGAGTGAATTAGCGGGTATGGCTGCATTTGCAAAGCAGCCCAAGGGAGGAAGGCACCCAATTCAAGAATTGGACCTTCTATCTGAAAACCCCTTAGTCCCTAATGGGAATAGTAACCCAAACACTTCCTGTGTGTATCTCCAGCAAGACATGAAAAATGTAATGTGGAGAGCAAATAGCCTAGATTTCTGACCTCTGGAAAAGGTCAGGCTTTTTTTAACCGGATCCAAAAGCCGCTCTTAGCCGAGCGGAGCCAAGATGTATCAAACCAATATAAACACCGTCGTTCAGCCAGCCTCGCCTCTCATGCACCCTGCTTCCATCTGAAAGCAGCCAGTAATCCAGATTCTTACCCTCACCTTTGAAAGCAGAGCCCAGATGTAGAAACTGGCAGTCGGAGAATGGAATAAAGTCCATTTGTTGGGTATTACATGCATGTAAAACCTCTGGTCAGCTTGCAAAAGGCAGCTGCTCTAGAGCACTTGACTTCTACCTGGTTCACACATGCCGAGCTGGCTAATGCCACATCAGGGACATGCCCACGCAGAACAACAGGCGCTGCTAACGCGAGCCTGTTCTGCTGCCAGCTCGGAAATGATAGGGGGCAACATGCACGTTGGGAAATCCCAGTGGCTTTAGCAGGCAGGGTCCCATCTCTCAATGCCAGCTGCGCGTTATAACTCAACCCGGGGTTTCAAGGCGGCGTCCCACTCTGGGCTTGACCCTGCTGCCACCTACTCTGCCCCAAGGCGAATAGGAGCCTGTTGCTGGTAGTGGAGTTCCTCCAGTTTTGTTTCAAATCCTATGTCTTCTCCGCTGGTTTTCATTTATTATCATGTGCCAAATCCTTTGACTTACCCCTTCCTTCCTTGGGCAGCTCCAGTGGGTTAAAGTCTCCGCTCACACCAGTAGGAATCGGGGATAACTGTGGAAGTCACTGGAGTTACAATGCAGTACAGAAGTGGGCTAAGTGAATGGAGAATTCAGTCCACTGACTTCACAGAGATTGCCTGGGGTATAAGGCAGCTCAGCCTCTGACCTATTTGATGGAAATATCAAAGATACAAATGATGTTTACAGCTGTGACGGAGATGAAGCATTTGCCAGAGTCAGTAAAGGGCGACATTTTACATCTGGCAGTGACCCGACGCTCTAAAACCGGCGCTTGCCGTACCAGGCCATTGTGTGCAGCGCTCGGATACGAGTAAACAGATTAGATAAACTACGGGCATACTACGGTTTGGCAAGCCTTGTGCTCTGTGACACAGCCCCAGGGAGGAACAGCGTTAATTCTTCCTGTTTTCATTCTCCGTAGGCATGCAGAAAACTGCGCCATAATGAAAAAAATATTGTGAGCAGGAGGGCTGATGCCCAGTAGGAGAGCCGGCCAAAACGGTTGTGAGCAGTCCTTCAAACTCCAAACAGCTCTTTGTTTTCCCCACGCTCGTACCACCCTGCGTTCCAGCCGCTACGCGGGAATGCGCTTGGGAGCCGGGCTGTGCTCTCCTAACTGGCTCCTCTTCAGAGACCTGTGTTTGCTTCTGACCCAGTGTAGCTCCGACCTGAGTTTTTGCTCTTCGGTATTTATCATTGTAGTCGACGTTCTGCCATTTCGGAGAAAGAAAGTGGCTCTCCAAGGAAGGAGAAGAAACGGCGTCACGCGAGTTAGACCACCCATCACAAATGAGACGTGAATGGTTGAAGCCAACAGTTGGTGAAGAGCCTTTGTGAGCTGCGACTTATTTGTAGTGTGGCCTGGGGGCAGAACAGGGACACCTGGGTCCAATTTGTATCTATGCCGTTGTCTTGTCCCAGGACCGCGGGATAACGTCTCCCCCACTGTGGTCTCAGGTTCCCAATCTGAAATTTAGGATAATGCCCATGATTGCTATGGTTTGGGGGCTTAAGCGTCCTCTTCAAAGCTACAGAAGACCGTGGGAGTTTTTCCGTTGATTTAAATATGTATGAAATCAGGCCTGCAAAAGGTGACATCCAGCAAAAGCAAATCCTTGCCGATAGCAAATGCAAATCTGTCTTACATGAGGAGAAGGAAAAGGCCAAATCTGACAGATTGGACTTGATAGATGCATTTTCTACCTATATAATTATATTGTACTTTATTGTTTCCAAGCATTGTTTGTAACCCTGCAGCTAGGCGGGGATGGTAGATGGCATAACATTCAACTTAAGAGCTGGGATTGTAGTGCATTCAATTTACAAGAGATAAGAGGCTCACTCTTCTGACTTAAAAAAAAAAACCTAATAATAATAAATGGTCTCTTGAGGGCTCGGCTCCTTTCCAATTCTGATTCCACTATAAAAGTAAAATTAGTTTTGTTGCCGAAGTCTCCAGTAAAATAAGAAATAAAGCAAATGTGTTGCAGAAGTAGTACAGGGCACAACGCAGGACTCCAGGAATAAGGAGCCTAGTGGTTTGTGTTACTTCTTGGAAGAATTGGTTTGAGGTGCTCCTGCCCGGTTCATTAGCTGGGGAGTCAGTCCGTTAAATAATTCCCAAGCTGCTGCGTCCGTGCTGAATCAGCGCTCATTTGTGTGTGCTTTCAGGACTTGCGGAGCATATCCCATGGATCTTTCCCAACGTGAAAACTTGGCCCGCAGGAGAGAGCCTGGGAAGGGATTGGTGGCAGGGTCAGCAACCTACAGCCCACGGCACTGTTGGACCTGGTCCGCAGATGTGGGGCTTCAATGGCATTTTCTCGCAGAGGGCTTTGACTGCGAGTGTTTTCCCCAAGCCACTGAAGAGACGGGCAGCAGCAGCATCAGGGGTCTAGCGCCCATCTGCTTCTGACCCAGGGTGGGTTGCTCCTACAGCTTAAAAAGATGGCTTACCCAGCACTGGAGGCTTATCAGCGTTGGACACTGGCATCCTGCTGAGATCCTTTGACCCCAGCTGATTTCCTAGGCTGGACTCAATGATCTCCCGTGGTCCCTTCCAGCCCTAATGTCTATGACATCTATGAAATCCATATTGCGGATATAAGCAGCTGTCAACTGTCAATTTTAGCCGATACCCAAGTGGCGCATCAGCCAATTTAAGCTCCAAGTACCATTACATCCAAGTGGAGGATGCTTATATGAATCCAGGACCTGAGCTGTAACTGTAGACTTATCACTGGAGTTATTTTCTTCAATGAAGACAAGCCTTCACGATCTGGTCCTGCGGAGATTGACTATAGGAGTGAATGGGAACTTGGAGTTGTGTTGGGTTTGCATGATTTAGCCAGTCATTGCCTGTGCCTCCGTCTTCAGATGCCCGACTTGATATGCCTTCAAGAGGCCTGATCTTCAGAAAGCCCTGGGCTCCGTGTCCTCTGAAGTCAGGGATTTTAAGTGTCTCCACTTGCATGTTTGTGATCAGTAGTCCTTCGTCTTGGCCTCTTGAGCTCGATTTTGAAGCCAGTGTAATACTCATGTAAAGGGGGTTTCTTAGTGTTCGTGTTTCTTAGAGAATGGTGGCTTTAATTCAGCTACGTTGGTTCATTTTGTCCTTTCTTGGTGCGGCTATGCACGCTGACACTAAAGCAGAGGTCTAACTGCAGCTCACCGAGGAGCACGTCAGAGGCATCCTTCTGTGCCGCTCTGTAGCCCGAACGGCGGAGTGGGAACAGTCCCTGGTTTGAGTCCTGTGAATGCCTGGTTCAGCCCTCAGTAGGGAATGCAAGATCGGGGCTGTAAGGGAAGGACCACTGAAAGGAAACTAATGTGGGCACATGCATGGGCCCTGCTGCTGCTCTGAGGAGCATGTGAAGAAGACAGGGAAGAGTTGAGGTGAGGAGTGTGCTTGGACCTTTGCATTGTGCAGCCTTGCCTGTCTAGATGAGTTTCATATCAGAGGTTGGAGAGGTGCTCCTGAAGATGCAGGGAAACCTTCCCCCAAGCAAAACTCGGTCTGATCCAGGCGAGGAGATGAAGAGAGCAGAGACCTTAACTCGCTTCTGCTCACTCACTTCTATTTGAAGTATTTACATTGCTCCTACTCCAAAAATATACTGCCCCCCCCCACACATGCGCGCGCACACACACTTCCTTCCAGTCTCTACTTATGCCCACTTTCTGCGCGTGGTGCTCCTTTGGGCTGCTAGACAGTTGTTGGGTTTCAACCTAGCGGAGCCGGCAAGGAGAAGGCAGGGTGGAGGGTTGTTCCTTGGCTACACTGGACCAAATCCCAACCTGGGATGTGCGTGACCGAAGGCAGGATCGGGCCATGGCGCTCACAATCCATTAGCACAGTGCTTTGAGATCTGCCTGGATGGCAGGAGCTGTTTACATGGAAGATGATTGAGGCAGGAGGCCTTGCCAAGGGAAAGGGAATGTGAATTATGCAGAGCTTCAAGACGGATCCATTAGCTCAAAGCTCCAGCTGCGCCATTCGCTGCGGTTTTCTGACAGTCGAGGCTGCTTTCAGCCTCTTGAAGCTGATTAAAATGTTCCGATGTATCCTAACGTCCAAGAAAGTCTTTGAAACTGCTGCTGACTGTCTTGCCATTCTGGCTGCCAACCTGCTCAAGCCTTGGATGGATGTCAGGGCGATTCCACATGGCGTTTGCCGGCAGGGTGTCTGTTATCATAACCCCGTTCCAAACATCCCCGGGTCTACGAGCATGTGAAGCAAAGGCTGCATTGTCCGTGGAGAACCACGAAATGATTCAGTAGCACAGCAGAGGGCACTCAAACCCCTGAGCTCTGGGATCAGGCCTTCTAGCAGGAAGCCGACTGACAATTAGCATTGCAGGACGCTAGCCTCTTGAAACGCACGCTCTCTTGCTGCGCTGTATTCTGCCACAGCGCGCTGCAGCAGAACGGCCTCTCTGCTATTTGCGCTCCAGCAGTTTTCCCCTGCTCTGATCTATGCATAGGAGCATATCACAGTTGCCCCCCACTCGAAGGCTTTTTACAGAATGGGAGTGGTGCAAAACGACCTGGGTACAAGTGAGAACCAGGCTCCTTGGACAGTCCATTACACCAGTGCAAAGTGCGTGCACAAACGGGATCGTTCTGACTGGGGAAGAGTTGTGCACTCCTTTTGCTGTGGTGTAATAGTTACTTACGGTCCAGGCCAGTGCAGAATTAGGCCTCACAATATGGTTGTACTAGTACAACACTGAGGTCAATATTGGCTTTTTATGTTCCCGGGGTGAAAGGCCTCCTCCTAGTTTTTTTTTCCTCCTACCCCAGGCTGCAAAACTGTATGCAAATACTACTACTTCCTTGCACCTCCTTGAGCATGTCTGATATATGTAGCAGATGCAGTCCTTGTTTGGATCTGACTGTTACACATTGGGTTTCTGAATGTAAACCTCCCTGCCTTTGCTAATAGATTAGTTGGAAAGATAATCCTGTGTCACCAGAGGATGGATTTTAATGTGTGCGTCTCTCCCTGTTCCGTTTGGGGCCATTTTACAGATGAAATATGAGTCTCTGTTTTGCGTTGCATAATGATGTTGCTCAATCGGTGACACACTGTGCTCCTCTGTTGCTTGCCCACTGCAATGTGTTTCTAATAGAGTCGTGCTCTAATGGTTTGCTAATGCTTTCCATGTCTACATTGCTGTGTCAGTGACAATAAGACATGCAGCCCATCAGAAGAGCGCTTAAAATACAGCAAGGGCAAAAGGATGGATCGGTCTCTCCATGAAAGCTGCACCAAAACCTGTCATCTGGCTCTTTCCACATTATCACATGCACTATTTATTGTTAAGCATAATAAACAATGGATAACATCTGTTGGGGGGGGGGTTTCCCCCGCCCTGCACCATACATCTCTGTGTGCTGCCAGTCTGCATTAGCTGAATCTATCCCCTGTCAACAAAGGGTGACAAAAAGATTTCATAGCATTCAAAAAAATGATGAGCTTTGGAAACACAATGATGCATGGGAGGGGGGTGTTGAAAAAAGAAAAAAAAAACCCAGCAGTTGTGAACAAGTTTTGTTGCATCGTTTTATTTTCTTCTGTCTGATTGTGAGCTGTGGAATAAATACCCCTGTTTAAACTTGCAGCATTTCCATTAGCCAAAATGGAGTCACTCCTGATCTGTTTTGGCACGTGCAAGAGGGACGATGCCCAATATTGTTCCATTCGCATGAAACCATTGGGAAATGTATGTTTCCAGGTTTAAATAAGTCTGGAAACTTTCTGGTAAGGAAACATTTTACCCTAATTTATTGAGACAAATTATTTTCGGGGGGAAAAAAATAACTGTTCTGTTCATAAACCGGGTTACTGCTGAACTGGTGGTTCAGCAAGCAGTTAAACAGTGGTCTCCATATAAAATAGGAGAGCAACTTCAAATGAATTGAAAGAAACAGGATGGGAGTGGAAAACAATATTTCATTTCTTTTTGTACGTTCCACATAATGGAGGTCTTTTACTGAGTTCTTCTGAGTACCAATGATTTAGTCTTCTGCGCTGGTCTCATTCATCTGTTCAAAACCGCTTCTATTCCGGCATTGTTGGGCTCGAATGACCGACTACAAGAAGTTGATGCAATGCATCTATATTTTAGATAACCTCTATTTATTCAAAGTAACTTATGTTATTTATTTAGATGCCATAGTGTGCAGTCTACATAATGCATTCTTTCTTTTTTTTTTTTTTTCCTTTTATTTATTGAGCAAAATGGTGCCAAGTGCAGTTTACATTTATTACATTCTATCATTTATTCTGAACATTGGGGGGAAATGCAGTATGAGCTTTTTTTAAGAAACAAACAAACATAAACCTGGGTGTGATGCTGTTACATACTCAAGATAAAGTGAAAATAAACTAAGGATTGTATTGATTTCTGTCCGGTTAGTTTGTTTCATTCTTGCCTCTGAATAATTGGTATCAAAAGGATGCCACAATCAGTGCCTTTTTGTTTTAATATTAATGTTGCATCCACTGGAAAACCAAGTACACTTTTACCCCTCCATGATGGCACCTGTCATTTGTACTCACTCCTCCTGTCTTGGCCCATCCCATACTAAATGCAGGAGAAAAAATGAGGTTATAATTTGTAATGGGGTTATATTTGGCACGAGATTATAATTTGTAGCTGTGTTTAAGAATTCTTCTCTTTATTTTGATTTCTCATGCAGAGACCAGTCCCTTAGTCATTCCTCTTGGTAGGGGCTGTCTCTTCCTGGAGGAAGGACGCAGGACTTTGGCACTGACTTGCCAAAGGTTACACCCCAAATTGTGTCACTTAACCTTTCCATCCTGCTATTTCTAAAGAAATAAAGGAAGGGTAGGGGTAAGAAGGGGAATCCTTCTTTGAGAATTCTTCGGTACCCCTGGATGGACGTGAACTAGGAGCCACCAATGTGCCCTTGTTGCCAAGAAGGCTAGCGGCATACTGAGCTGCATTGGTAGGAGCGCTGCCAGCAGGCGGAGGGCAGTGATTCTTCCCCTCTGTTCTGCGGTGGTGAGGGCACATCTGGAGTATTGTGTTCAGTTTTGGGCCCCCCACTACAGAAAGGATGTGGACACATTGTAGAGGGTCCAGTGGAGGGCAACAAAAATGGTTAGAGAGCTGGGGGATATGACATAAGCGGAGAGGCTGAGGGAACTGGGTTTAGTTAGTCTGGAGAAGAGAAGACTGAGAGGGGATTGAATAGCAGCCTTCAACTCCTTCCAGGGGGCTGCAAAGAGGATGGAGCTGGACTGTTCTCAGTGGGGGCAGATGATGACCAGAGAGCAATGGGCTCAGGTTGCAACAAGAGAGGTTTAGGTTGGATATGAGGAAGAATTTTCTCACTAGGAGGATGGTGAAGCACGAGAACAGGTTCCCCACAGAGGTGGTGCAAACTCCATCCTTGGAGGTTTTTAAGACCAGGATTGACAAAGCCTTGGCTGGGATGATCTATTTATGTTTGGTCCTGCTTGGAGCAGGGAGTTGGCCTAGATGTGACCCCCTGAGATCCCTTCCAACCCTCATTTTCTATGAGTCTATGAAAAGTACTAAATACTTTGGGATTAGAAATTATACCCTATGATATTAATGAATATGCTTTACGTTTTGGACGTCTTGGAAATCCCACAGGGGTGGATCTGTTGTTAGGCAAACGCTTAAGGCTGAGCTTTCCCTGTTTTCAGTAAAAAATAAAATTAGGCACCTACAGTCTACTCTTAGCACCACTAAATAGAAGTATCTTGGTTTACAAAAGTGTTCAGCCCCTGCAGCTCTTAACAGATGTCAGTGAGGTTTGTGAATGTTTGGCACTTGGGACAGTCTATAGTTTTAATCTGATCATCAGAGAAGCTGGCAGCCCAGTGAAATGAGCAGGAACGTGAGAACAGATCTCGAAGGAGTTTCCAAGGGGCGTTATTCAAAAGCGCTGGGCATAGGCAGTAGCTTAGCTCAACTCCCACTGAATCAGTGGAAACCATCCCACTCCCCACCTCTGAAAATTCATCCAGAGATGCCCACGCTTTCAAAAGGTAGTGTCAGTCCCTCCATCCCAGCCAAACTGGTTGATCATAAGGATCCTTTTTCATGACCAAGATGCTTAAAGTAAGGAAAATCTCCTCTTTCCATTCAGATGGTGGTGCTGAGCATTTCATCAGGCAGGTTTCTTTTGCCAGTGTCCTCTTCGCAGTCCCAACAGTTCGTTGTCTGAAGCTTGTGTCCTTGTGGCTTCATTTGGCACCAGGCTCATCTGAGCTGTTATTCGGTTACCTCTGGATAGGGTCAAGGGGGAAAGAGCACCAGCAGGCTTATACAAGCATCATTTATCTTCTTACACTATGAGTCGTGGTGAGGCTTCTTCCACACCGCAAAGACCAACTTGAGTTACTGCAGCAGCAACCGTGAGGATGCAATCGCCTGTTTGTGGCTAGGACCCCTGGGTTATATCCCGAGGGGCTTTGAGCTGCTCTTTGAATTCCTTTTTCAGAGACTTATTAAAGAACTGGCCTGTCCTTGTGGACACAGAGGGAATAAGGGACTGCAAGGCTGTCTGTGTGCAAGTGATAAAGCCTGTGCCCTCACTTCAAAGCAGGAGGGTTAGCTGCCCGAGTGAAAGCCCTATCTGGGCTCTACCCTACCCCAAACCAGGTTAGCTTAACCCAGGCTGAAAACACCATCCAACCCAGGTGAGAGGCTTAGTGTGGGGGTTGGAGGAAGTTAAAAACCAAACCCGGGTAAGACCCTGAATCAGCCCTGCAGCAGAACCATGCCCTGGATACATCACCAGGGCAGCTGCTGGCTTTCACATGAGCTGTCTTTAGGGTCTGGGACATACAGTTGCATAAAGCAGTTTAACCCAAATCAGTTAAGTCTGATACTACTTTCAACCAGGTTTATCTCAAACCAGTTTCAGCCATTTTCAAAACGGTTTCTGTGCACCGAACATCTGTTCTGTTACAGGTTTACACCACTTTCCGATCACTTAAAACGGTTTATGCGTAATGTTTGTCCCTAACCTAGCTGTCTTTCCTCACCCTGAAGGAGCAGTGGAAAAAAGTTCAAATCAAGGTGCTGGACTTCAAATGTGCCCTGTGTGCACCCCCAGCAGTGGCACAAACCAGCGACTGCGCTCGGAGCAAGCATCCAGCTCTTGTCTCTGTACTGCTGGGTGAATGTAGCTCTGCTTCCTAGGTGTCGCTTAATCCAGGGTCGTGTCCGTGATGCGTTGTCTTTGTGAGAGGCGGATTTTCCCTTGAGATCACAAAAAGTCCCCGCACAGCTGGAGAAACACTGAGCATCCAGAATGCACATTTTGACTCTACAACTTTTTCAGTAGCAATCGGCAAGGCCATGTCTACTGCAGTCAACTGAACCCAAATCCATGGATTTTAGCAATTGCCTGGTAATTGCTCTTCTCCAACATAGATTTATGGCAGGTTGAGCTACTGAGCTGAATGCCTTATTCCTTCCCCTTCCCTAAAAACACTTCTGATTTAGTCATCCCTGGGGACTGAACTCAAAACATCTGGATCTAATGCTAATTTGTCCTCAGGACTGGGTTGATTTTAATGAACTTTTGTTTAAGAATAAAAAAAAATCACTGTGTTTTGATAAGGTCAGAGTGGAACTTTCCCATTTTTCATTTGGAAATAACTTTTTCCTGAAGAAATTTATTTCTACGCTAGATCCTACTTTCTTTTTTTTTTAAATTGGAAGCAAAACAAGACGTTTCCATTTCATCGAAGCAAAGAAAGGCCCCAAGGCGAAATGAAGTTCTTCGACAATGTCGTCTGGTGAGACGTTTCAGAAAGTCAACCTTTCCCGCGTTTCAGCAGTGTCCTGCAAAGCGGGCCGATGGCCAATATGACGCTAGCTGTTGCACATCGCTCCCGCGACGGAAATAGCTGGAATGGCACAACATCTGTACAGAAAGCTGGTTTTAGGATTATTCGCAAGGAGTAATTAAGCAGTCAACAGAGAATGAATTTACAGCACAGTAGCTATTTGGCATTAAATCCCCATGTGGGCACCATTAATGCAGAACAAGTGGAGCCACTGGCCGTGCACTTTCACAGTGGAGTGACGTCCTACCCGCAAAAGCACCCATTGCTACAGAATAGGACTAGTGAGGAGTAGCTCGTGTACATTTAATCCACAATAATTTGACTGATCACTAACTTCCTCATCTAAACAAGACATAAGTCACTTGGGTGCTCTTGAAATTGTTACCCTAAGCCAGTTAGCCTGTGTTATACCATGATCCCGTCTATCTCCTTCCTGAAGGTGAGTTAATTTATGATTGGCCCAAAACTAGACAGCAGCTCCGCTGAAAGGAGAGATGAGAAATCTTCCTGGGCTGGTTTTGCAGATAGGAAGCTTCCTTGCAGCCGCCAGCTAAACTGTGGGCAGGGCAGCGGAGGAATGATTGAATTTTGGGTTTTTTTAAACTTTAGGACCAGGAAGATTTATAGAGATTTGGGGAATGGAAAAAGGTCTGTTTACATCTCCCCTTGTGCCACCCAGATTCCTGACAGCGGCGGCCGGCATGAGGGGATTCAAACACTCACTTCTGAGGCTACACTCTGTAAATATTTTATGAACCATCTTTTGAGACTCATAAATCTTTGCGTGTGTGTGTGTCTGAAACTAAGGGGTGGGGGAAAGGCTGCGGTCTCCTTGCCAGGCTGTCAAAAAGAAGGGTGGGAAGAGGGAACTTTATTTTTAATGACCAAATCAGAAATGGTTGATGGAAAATATGACTCTTGCACGAGTTTTCAAATAATAGTCACTGTGACGAGAGGTTAGGACAACAGATCCCAAACTGGACCACAGCCCATGGATGGTCTGTGAGGCTTCCCCCTCTCTTGTCCCCAGTAGGGCCAGGAATCCACCCCCGGGGTTTGTGGAGGCAATGTCTATATGGCCGCATCAGGCAAGAGAGGTTGGCTACCAATGGGCTCTTGCCCTGCAAGGGAAGTATGTGGGACTGGGGTCAGGATAATCCCTCAACAGATGCCAGCTCTTTCACGTGCCCGTCCAATTAAAAGATGGGGGAACAGAGTGGGGCAGACAAAAAAGGACAGGATTCCTGGGGAAAAGTGTGATGTTTCAGTAAAAATTTAAGTAAAGAACGATGTCAGTTTGGCCGTGCTGCCACGGCACTGCACTCATGGGACCGGCAGTTCCCGGGCATCGCCTGACCAGACCTGGTGATTGAGCTATACCTCCCTGATGTACCATAATCGCCCCCCGCTCGCACGGAGAGGAGGAGATGCAGGCGGGCCGTGCCCATGGCCCATCAGGAAGAGTGGGCACGTAGGGCAACTGAACTACAGTTCCCACGATGCAACTTAAAAACAAGTCCATTTTCAGGCACGCAGGTGTTTCAGCCCAAATTTGACATTTTCTGTAGGAAAAGGACAACTTTTTTGATACCAAAAAAATGTTGTTCAAAGCCTTATTTTCCATCAAAGAGCCTTTTAGATGGAAAAATATCAACCAGCCCTGGCTCAAAGCGCTGTCTGCCACACAAAATCAGGGGGCAGGTCACTCAAAGTGACTACGCCATGCCCCTAACACTTGAGTAGTTGTACTTACCCGTACCTTGTTGCAAGGTAATGGGCACCAGCCTGCTCTGAAGCGCTGGGTCAAGCTGCCAGGCAGGGCCTTTTTGTTTTGGGGATTGCCATCCAAAGAATAACCTGCCCAAAGATGTCAGCAGACTTGCTCTATGGGGCAGGTTTTCTGCAGCCTTTTAGTCATGCAATGAGGGGTTTTTTTTAAATCCCCTGGGTTTCTCAGCAGGGGCAGACGACAGAACAAGGAGCAATGGTCTCAAGTTGCAGCAAGGGAAGGTTTAGGTTGGATATTAGGAAAAACTTTCTCACTAGGAGGGTGGTGAAGCACTGGAATGGGTTACCTAGAGATGTGGTGCAATCTCCATCCTTGGAGGTTTTTAATGCCCTGGCTGGGATGATCCAGTTGGGCATGGTGTTGCTTTGAGCAGGGGGTTGGACTAGATGACCCTTCCTACCCTCATTTTCTTTGATTTTATGATTCTCTTTCTTCCCCGCTTTTTCCTTTTCAGGGGCAGTTTTCTTGCTGCCTGACGTTTTTGGCAGTGCTGTCAACTTCTACTGGAGGTCTCAGATTCAGGAGTTGTGGAGCATCCAAAACGCTTGCTGAAGTCTGAAAATCCAACTCCTATTGCCATGTGGCTTCTGGGAAGCGATCCCAGATGCAGTCTCGTCATAAATAAAATGAGGACGGTAAAATAGCTGACACTAGAAGGAGCTACAAGCTAGCCAGCAAATGTGTAACACGATCCACTAGTCAGAAATGGAAGGCAGCAAAATTTGAGTAGGAAAATAATGTGCAGGTTTCCGAGTGCCGTTTGTGATGGGATTCGGATAGACTTCCTCTCCATTCATGCACGGTGGAAAGGCGAACCACCCACCTCCCCTAGGTGAGGCGATCCAAAGTTGGGGGCTTGATTAAGGAACTTCTGGGTGAGATTAATGTGAGGACAGGCTGCAGTGTTGCCAGCCCTTATGAATTTACAGCGAGTCCGCGGATAGTCGGTTCTTGTCTTAAATCCCCAGCTCCTGGAAGCACGTGAATGGCTGAGCATCACAGTTCTCACTACAAACAGAAGGATATTTCTCACCCTCAGGGATGTTGGGGGGAAAGCTAGAAAAACAGAAGGCTAAAAAAACGGTGAGAATGGAAGATCAATAGAAGGATTCCTAAGTGATTACTTTAACGAGTTCAGGATCTGAAGTCTATCTTGGGATTTTGGAGGACCTCGCTCCTGATTATTGAGCCCTTTGAGCTGGCAGTACAGAGAGATGCTGGATAGTCCTATTGTCCCTTTTGGCCTTCAAAACATAGAAAAGCAAACCAGAGCCCATCTCCAAGTGGTGTCAGTGGAAAGTTCAGAAGAAAAGGGGAGAACACAGAACTTGCAGAGCGATGTGAGGCCAGGCACACTTCATTTTTCTTTTTTATGTGGTGTTTTGCTGGATTTTCTTCCCCTCCTGTGCGCCGTAGATTGTGTTCCCAGCACTAGAGGCTCAGTCTCACTTTGGCTGGTCACCAAATGCAAAAGCCATTTATTGTCTCAGACATCCCTCAAGCCAAAAACATTATCCCTTCGGCAGCGGCACTGTCTCCATCATCAAACCGTTCTGCCCGAATTAATTTGCCTATCGGGGCCTGACCCAGGAGACCAGTCAAACCCCATTTGGCCCCTCTTTATTCTTCCACCCTCTTCAATGGGGCCGACCTCACTAGGTGCTTGTCAGTCCAGGGTCCAGCTGCTATCTCTCACCACCACCTTCTGTATCCGCCACTGGTTAAAAGTAGAGGCCTGAAGTAGGAGAGACAGACCTCTCCCATGGGTGTGGAGGACCAGGGCTCTGATCACACCACAGGGCCTCAAAGTGGATGAGCAAGCCCTGTAAAGATATAGCTCCTGCCCCCAAAACCTTCCAGTCCAAATAAGCAAGATTGACAAAGGCGTGGAAGAGGTAACAGAGAAAGCCAAGAAGTTGGTCCAGATCATGCACTGGTTGAGTTGGGAATGCAACCCAGGTATCCTCAACCAAGTTGTCACTTCTGTACATCCAATGATAGTAGCTTGGGAGATTCCTAAGTACCTTTTAGCCACAGGTGGATACAGAAGATGATGGTGAGAGATATCAGCTGGATCGTGGACTGACAGTCTCCGTGGTCCAGGTATTGCTCCATAGCTTTCCCAAGCAATAGAAGAATGAAGCTGGGTAGTGTTGGATAGCAGAAATGAGACTGTGTCCTCCTCCCCTGCTACGGGCCGGTGACCCTCTGTCTAAATCCAGCTGCAGACGCAGGAAGACAACAGTATCGGTCTTCATTATTTGAAGGTTTCCTTCATTGCAGCAAATGCTAAACACTTAATCATTTTTAATGACATCTTAAGCTCTGCAGAAATGGGACTGTCTTTCTATCCTGTCTCTTTACAGCACCAACATGAGAGCATCCCAGTCTTGGACTCGGGCTCCTTGGCATTCTCGCAGTACGTACCCTCAGCTTCTTCATCACCATCCTCGTCATCAGTGTTAATGAATGGAGGCTTGGTTAGGCTCCTTCATTTCCCAGGAAGAACATGTGCTAGTGGTGATGACTGATTGATTTACTGATTATGCTGTAGTAGCACCAAAGAGCCCCAGGACCCCCGGTGCTAGGGGCTGTACAAACAGAACAAGAAGATGGCCTGTCCCCCAAACAGCTGCCAGGCTAAGTGATCCAAGATGAATAGACAACCAGAGCTCTTCAGCCCTGCCAAATGAAGTACCAATATTTGGATGCACTGAAAAGTGCAGCACGTCTTGCTACATTCCTAATGCATTTGTACCTTTGCTTCTGCCCCTGTTGAAATCAATAGGAGTTTGCTGTTGCTTTTAATAAGAGCAGGATGAGCCATCATTGTCAGAAGGAAAATCCTTGCCACATCAAATTCCTGACCACGCTTCACACTCCATGTTACGTACGACTAGGTGGGAGAGATCACAAAAAGGGACCGTGAGCCAGAGCCTCCGCCGAGGCCAATGGAAGCGATTGAATTGATTCTGAATCGGGTTCAGCTGCAAGTGTAGCTCCAACAACACCCTGCCCAAGGTCTTCTTAGAAAACCCTTGTTAGATCCCACTCCAAGGCATTCATTTTCCCAGCTGTTGGAGCCTTATTATGTCTGTAGTCCATCTGCAGCGAACACAGAAGTGCCATACTGGGTCAGACTAAATGTCCATCAAGCCCAATCACCCATCTTCAACAGTAGCAGAAGTGGCTGAACTGGACATCTCTAGAGTGATCTACCCCCTATCCAACACCCTCCCTGGTGTTCACCGTTTGTTGGTTTTGAGATGCCAGAGGAAACCTCTCCAACACTGTAAATGGGTAACCTTTCTGTCTTCGCTCCAGTCACCACAGTACTAAGTGATTCTGCACCATTAAACTATAAAGGAGGCAAGTGGGAAGATGCTCTTTGCCATACTCCCTGTGTAGATGTCCTCTTTTCTATGGCCACCCCTTCCCATTGTGTGCTCCCAAGGCATGTCAAAGGAGGGCCGTAGCAGAGTCAATGGAGCAGCAGTGGTTGCTTGAGGAAACCTTTAAGTCAGACCATAGACCAAAGTTGGCCAGCTCCACTACTAGCCCAAATCCTCACCTCTCACGTACCACCAATCCTGCCACAGGGGCAGATGGAAAGGAGGAAAATATCACAGGACACAGCCTCACCAGCCAGAAACAAGTCCTGCCTTGCATTTTGTGTTACAAAGCCGCATCTCAGCGCATGCTTCGGAGAGCACAGATCCGACCCTCTCCCACAACAGCCTCGAAACTAACCCCTGATAAAAACCCAGTCTATTATTAAAGTGGTGTACAATTTAAGGAACAGAATTTCCTCGCAAGATTGGAACATCTTCTCGGTAAATCCCATCAAGCGTTTTCTTTTTTAAAGTCTAATTTCATTTGGTGCTTCGTTTTTTGGCCCATCTCCTTCCAACCAGTGTGTAAAACAAGCAGGCCTGCTGTAAGGGGGCAGGAAGCTAAACCACAAGTGAGGTTCGGCACTCGGAGAAGGGCAAGAGCTAAAGGGCTTTGTAACAACGTTACCTGGGCCCTGCGTTCGTGCTGAATGAAAATGTGACTGTCATTTGCACTGTGCTTTTCCCAGCCCCTGGCAGCTAGTCATCTGCAGTGCAGGAATCCAGATGTTTCACTGGATTGAATTTCTCCATCACATAGCTTCTAGATTGTAGTGTCAATTTTCCCTTCCAATCGTGAAATCGGCCTCTGTGGCCCAGCACTGTAAACTCGCTTCCCTTTGATCCCACAGCCGCAAGCTCCCCCGTTCTGGGAACGTAGCATTAATCAAACAGTGCTCAACCGTTCGCAGCATGTCACGCTGATTCCAGCCCAGCTTCATCGGGTGAATGCCTACAGCGCATGGCAGATTTCCCACCACACACGGCCCATGTTTGAGCCTGGTGCGTGGTGCACCCCTGCACGGTGCTTGCTGCCAGGGTGTCCAAATGGGCCTCATGACCCCCAAGGGTTTCCACTGCAGCTTCTGCTCTGGACACCATTCCCCAGTTCGCTCTCCTGCGACTCTGGACTCCCCATTTCTCCTCCAGTTTCCACTGCCTGCCCCTACTCCTGGGCTCGAGGGAGCAGTACAGCTCATGGGGCTCAGGCAGAGGGCTTGGGGGCAACCTGGGGACCCTGCACAGCATCTGCACTTGAGGGGGGAGACTTCATGGTGCAACACATCCATGTGTTGGGGCCCTGGGGTGCACCAGCGGCTTGTGCAGTGCAGCAGCCGGTGGGAGAGGGGCTCACACACAGCACCGGGCAGCCCGGGGGTGCTACAGGTTGGACAGCCTGGTCTTGCGTATTCTCAGGCTCAGATGCCTGCGGCATCATTAAAATAAGACGAGTCAGCCGGTCCTTTAAAGGTGGTGTGGCAATTCTGGGCTTCTTCCCGGGGAGCCTTCTGGCTGTAGGAGCAGCGTGGTGAAGTCTCATAAATCATAACCCCAAATATTTATTTTGCCTGCGGTCCCGATGCATTGGAACCCAGCAGGCCTCGGGCTCAGGTTTTCCACATGATACTTGGTGCAGTTTCCTGAAAACATCCCAAAATAGCTGCAGATGTTTCTAGCGGTCAGCAATCAACTCTCCCACCCCAGCCTGGAGAAAACCTGCCCCTGTCCTCCTCTTCCAGGGAAAGAAAATAGTCCAGGAACTTACCCCAATTCTAGCACCACATCCTAAGACTTGGAATCGCCTGTGCCACGATGCCTCCAAATGCTGCATCTCTGTGGCGGGCAAGCTGGGATCGCGGCTTGCGGCCGTCTCGCTGTTACCTAGTGCTCCTTGACCCGCCTCATCATCCGCTGGTTGTCATATGCTTGAAATCCTCCTCGGCAAAAAGCATTTAGACTGAAGTAGCCTCTAGAAGATGCGAGGGAGATCAGCAGTCCCAATATACAGAAGACTTTCCAAGCACTTAGATAACAACGGTGCTTGCTAGCCAAGGCCCCGGTCCTGCAAACATTTATTCAAAGTAATTTATTTTCCAGCAGTAAGCAGCATTCCTTACATTAATGGATTGCTCACTGGTATCACGTTAAGCAGAAGAGTAAATCACTGTGGAGCAGAGGTCTCCGTTTGGTAGAAGTCATGCCCCAGTTTGCATTCAGATGCCCAGCTGTGCTCTGACATATACTGGGCTTGGTTCTGTAACAACGCGGGTCTTCTCCCTGGACAGCTTCTTCTGTGCTCTGTCTCCTGCAGACTTTCCTATGTTTTTTACACTGCCTTCGGAGGATCATATGCTACTTATTACCAAGGCCACCCTAACCTTGGATGGGCTCGGCCATCTCTACTCTGCCACCACCATTCCCAGTTTGACTTAATGCACAAAACTGGGGGAAAGGTGGTTGTAGCTCCTTGGTGCCAAAGCTACTTTAAGGAGTGACTTGAAGTGCTTTCTCAGGGTCTTCTGCATGCTCAGAGGGATGGAAGCAAACAAGCAAAGGTAGTGCTGAGCTAATCCCATTCATTTTGGTGCCTTGGCAGGTTTTGTGTTATTTCAGAGGGGGGAGTTTTTTTGTACATGAGCTGTTGCAGAGATTGTGGCACGGAGCTGGATTTATGAAAGAACAAAATGAATCTTACGCAGTGAGGTGGGCTCAGGGCTTTTAACATCAACAATTTGCCCTTAACAGATTAAGGGAATTGGCTTTACGAGGCTGTTCTGGCCGCTTAGGACTCCATTACCCAACACACATTGGAATCTCTGCCAGATGTGCACAGCAATGGCTTGCTGAGCTCCTCTCTGCTCAGTCAATTGGAGCCTGAATTGGCTGGATGCATGGGAGGTCATTAAAAAAACCTCTGGCTGGTGCTCGTGCAGAAGCAATCCAGAGCGTGCAGCCAGGAGATGCGCTGTCACTCTTCGGTATATCGGTCTTGTGGCAGCATTTAGAGACCCTAGGTCTGAAAGAGAGGAGAAATTGTTGTCCCGGTGCTCCACTACCCAGTATTTTGTGCCATGCATTGTGGTACGTGGTATGAAATGTCACCAGATCAGAACAGGAGCACTTGGTGCAGACGACACAGAATCAGGCCCTGCTCACACCGGACTGGGCACAAGACATCAGCTTAGGAAGCACGTTCTCGTGTCATTACCCATTTTGCAGACCGGACTACTCCTGTAACACTCACCCTGAGTCTTTGGGAATGCCCTTCCAAGCAGCGGTCTCCAAAGTGGGGTGCGCAAGATGATCCATTGTGGTACGGGAAGAAAATAGTAGGACTTCTATTTATATTTATTTTTTATCTATATATATTGTACCTAATATATTACTACAGTACTACATGTATATAATTTATAAATAAATAAATATACATATATTGGGGGGTGCATGCTCAAAAATTTTTACTGCTGGGGGTGCGCAATCAAAAAAGCTTGGAGACCACTGCAATAGAGGACCCTTGTGGCATAGGTGGAAATGACAACTCGGCAGATCAAACTCACGGTACATACAGGCAGCCTCCCCCTGCAGTCAAGCCCCCCGGGGAGCTGGTCCTCGGTACAGATTGAAAGTGCAGCAGGTCCCTCTGTTTATGCTTTGCCAACTACTTTTCACTGCTGCTTGCTAAACTCTTTTAAGTACTTTTATTTCCATTGCCTGGAAAGTCAGCCCCACCATCAAAGCACTAGCGAGGAGTGCCTCGTTCGGCTGTTTAATCGAGGGCATTGCGTTCCAGAAGGTGGCACCAAACTCCGCGTGCACAGCTGTTGCATGCACCGAGCAGTCGGTGCCACTGACCTGGCAGGCCACGCACCCCTGCCCATGTCCCCAGGGCTCTGCCGGACTCCGTATGTTCTCACTGCCTGAGTCGAGCTATAATTTTGTGTTCCGCTCCCGGATCCTAGGTAATAGTCTCTCCAGCTGCCTGATGATCTAAGCAGCCAAAGATTCATGCCCATGCAAAGCTATTTTGCTCTTGCCTGATTGAACTGTAGGTTTGTGCCCCACTTAATTGGCACTGCAGGTATGAAGAGGGAAGGGGATGTTGCTCTGTGCCAAAGGGCTGCCACCAAGCATAGATCCCAAGAACCCGTGTCAGGGTAGAGGCCTAGAAGCACAATTAGGCCCTTAAGTCTCGCACTGAGTTGTGACTGGCGTTCCCAAACCCCTGCTCAGCTGCTGTCTAACCCTGAAGGCCCTTAAACTCCCACGCACCTGGGTTTCTGATGCTGAAGACCCCTCGATACCTACATTTCTGCTGCTGGGCAAAGGCAGAAGCCCCTATATGCTGAGCATCTAAGCCCCAGGGGTTTCCACCATGGTCCCCCAGTTTATCTGCTCAGCAAGCCCAATCCTGAGCGTCTCAGCCAGCATGCAGAACGGAGGTGATGGTGTCCCACCGTGCACCACCCTGGGTTTAGGGGCAATAGTTTAACTAGTGGGGGGATGGTCCCATGCACTGATGTTAAATTAAAGGGGGGACCAAATCTAGGATTGCCCTTTGCCACTGGTAACTGGAATCAGCAGCTGCTCGTGTCCCGAGTCCCCTCATCAGCCTGTGGGGGAAGGGGTCGACACAGCCCCTTACTGCAACCACCCTCTTGGTCAAGGTGACAGGGTCAAGGCCCTGCACCGCTGCAGTAGGAGCCTTGAGATGGTGCATGTAGCAGGTGGCTACTGCATTAAACCCTAGGCTGCCAGCCAAACCGCACTGAACCCCCCACAACACCTGCTCAGGGCACAGTGATGCCTCGGTAGAGGAAACTGTCTCCAGGAGGAGAGTACTTTGAAAATGCCAGAACAGCTTGTGTTGATCTATTTGTAAATGAAATGATCCATTTTGCTGTTGGCTGGACTGTTCTGTAGTCACGAGTTTTGAAGGAACCCTTCCCACTTTTCTTTTTAATCGGAAAAATGCCATTTTGAAGAGAGCAAAAAAAAGCCTCAGAAACAGAGGTGAAGCGCATTTCAGCCTGCGGCCGCTTCCCCCCTTGGCCCTTCTCTGCTTGACTTAAACTGCTGTTCTGGCAAACCAAGGTTGTGAATCAGGGGGTCACAAAATGAAACTAGCGGGTAGGCAGTTTAAAACTAGCAAAAGGAAGCTCTTTTTCATGCAGTGTGGCATTAACCGGCACCATACCTACAGGTTAGGGAACTCCCCTCTTGTCAGCACAGAGGCGGAAAAGGATCTTGGAGTCATTGACTCCAGGATGAACATGGGCTGGCAGAGTGGGGAGGTAGTAAGGAAGGCCAACCGCACCTTGTCGTGCATCCACAGATGCATCTCGAGCAGGTCCAGGGAGGTGATCCTCCCCCTCTACGCAGCACCGGTCAGGCCGCAGCTGGAGGACTGCGTCCAGTTCTGGGCGCCGCACTTCAGGAGGGATGTGGACAACATGGAGAGGGTCCAGAGGAGGCCACTCGCATGGTCAGGGAGAGGCGACGGGACCTGAACCTGTTCAGCCTCCGCAAGAGAAGGCCGAGGGGGGATCTCGTGGCCTGTTATAAACTAGTCAGGGCGGACCAGCAGGCATTGGGGGAGTCACTGTTCCCTCGTGCACTGCCAGGGGTGACCAGGAATAACGGTCACAAGCTGGCAGAGGGTAGGTTTAAGTTAGATATCAGGAGGTGCGACTTCACGGTCAGGGTGGCTAGGGTCTGGAACCGACTTCCAAGAGAAGTGGTGCTGGCTCCTACCCTGGGGGTCTTTAAGAGGAGGTTGGATGAACACGTGGCTGGGGTCATTTGACCCCAGTACTCTTTCCTGCCAGGGCAGGGGGTCAGACTAGGTGATCTGCACAGGTCCCTTCCGACCCTAGAAACTATAAAACTATGAAAGAGCGGAGCTCGTGGCCACCAGATGTGGTGGGAAATGAAAGCTTAGCCAGATTCAAAACGGGATGGGACACGTTCTTGGAGGAAAGGGGCATTGGGAGCTATTAAGCATGGGAGTTAGGGACACAGCCTATGAATCAGGACTTCCTGGACCTTAAATACCAGCAGCTGCAAGTGAGAAAAGAACAGTGGAAAAAACCCTGGTTGTATCCTGTTTGCTCTCCCTTTCGGCGTGCACTCCGCTGCTGTGCGAGACGGGACACAGGGCAAGACGGACCTAGGGTCTGACTCAGTAAATGGTGTTTCTTATGTTCTTATGTGTTATACCTGATACTTTGTGCTATCCTTTTATTTGGCTCTAATCATATACAGTTGCACTGAAAGTTACCTACTAAAGGTTCTCGGAGAGGGCTTTTCCTCCCGCTCCCTCCCTTGTAGAGTTGCTGCTTTCAGTCTTGCAGGGGCTGAAAACTAAAAGGGCCTTGCGAGCCAATTCTGACCAAACCCAGTTTGCAGTAATAAAAATACTCCAACAATGGAGTATTGGCTCCCCTTGGGAACAGCCCCAGAACCATTCGCCAGGTGTGTTCCAGGTATACTTGTTCTACAGGTTCCCTTTGCTCCCAAACCAATACGACCTTTCCAATTAGCGACAAGTACACAGCGCAGCAGGTGTCTCTACCCACCTGGCAGCCTCCTGCCAAGAGTGATTTTTCATACCGTGTTCTCTTATACTTGGTGCCAGCCAACCCTGCATGCTGGGGACTTGCCATTGGGACACAAAGGGCTGGACACTGAATGGGGGCTCGGGAGATCTAGGCTGATTCTGTTCTCTAGCTTTCACGGCGGCAACGATAACCTTGGGCACGTGTCTCGAGTGTAACCAACTGTAGCTCTGCCTGTGTGCGGACAGTCGCTCCTCTGGGAGCTGTCGTGTGCCCCATTCTTCCCAGTCGGGTGCTGTTCCTCAACACTATGTTACAAGGGGAAGCTCAATATTTTGTTTCTGTCTCCATGCCCTGCCAGGACCTGCCTGCAGCTGCCTCTCCCCAGCAAGGGAAAACTGGACCCAGTATTGCTCTAGGGTACCAGGTAGTAGAGGATCAAATAGCCAGCGCCAAGATCCAGTGCGGTGCAGTGAAGGGGAGAGGAAGCTGTGAGTCCAGCTGCCTGGACAGTGTCTTGGTAGCACAGACCCAGAGAGAAATGCCATCAAGTAAGCAGTGAAAACCCATCCTCACCAAATAATCACTGAGGAGTGGGAGAGGGGTGAGTGTTCCCACCGGTGACCTGCAGCTGTGTGTGGAGTTGTAAAGGGGTAGGAGAAGAGGGAACAAGGACGCTGCCTGGAAAGTGAATGCCTTGATGAGCTGCAGCCCTCATCACAGGGTCTTGTCCCATGATACTGGGGGCTCACGAGGCCTGGGTATCCCTGCTGGGTACCTGGGGATGTGTGAGGCTTCTGGGATCTGACGTGGAACAGGCTGAAAGGCACTGGTGGCTCTGCAGTGGCCACCCACGTGGCTGACACTTGAGCCAGGGATATGTTCCTAAAAGCGTAACCTGCTCCAGCTTGAGCAACAAAACCAAGCCCCAGTGGCAGAACGGGCAAGAAAGGACTCGTACATGCTATGGATCAATGCAGACAGGACCTCTACAGCATGCTCGCCTGTTCTGCCCTGAGTCAAGTCAGCTGTAGCTGTAGATCAGTATGTCCTGGCCACGGATATTGAACATCCCATTAAAAATGAACTGTAGGTGGAGGTCTGGTCCGAGGCTGGGCAATGGTCCCACTGATGTCGGTGCACCTAGGAAGTCGCAGAGTGGGGAGTGCTCTGGCTGGGATGAGAGCTCAAGACTGACTCCAAGGGTCCTCACCACTGGCTGCCCCTTTGATAGCTGCATCCTCCTGGGTCTGTACAGCAGGGCAGGGCTGCTTTGGGGGCATGGCAGCAGTGCTGCCACCATGACTGTGGTTTGAGCTACCTATAAACTGGGCAGCTTGGGAACTGCCAGCGAGTATTTACCCAGCTTCTTACGTGGGTGGTGCCGCCCCCATTGAGCTCCCGGGTGCCACAGCTGTGCTGCCAGTGCTTCCTGTAGGGTTCAGTTCAGAGCTATCTGGGCTGGTGGTTACAGGAGCTGCAAACACCACAGTGAATACAGTGTAAATGTGCCACCCCAACCCCGGAGGTTATCAGCTCTCCAATAAACCAGAGCATGGGAAGGGGCAGCTCCCTCAGGATATGCCCCAGCCCTGTGAATGAGGCTGAGGAAGCTGCACCCTTCCCATGCCCTGTGAATGAGGTGCATCAGATAAAACACTGTTAAAATATAATACAACTTTATAACAGCCTTGAAGGCCAGTTCCCTCCTATTGTGTAACAGGAGCTCTGTTCCCCTGCCCTGTGGCAGTGGTGGGTTCACAGAGCTGCCACCTCCCCGAGCACTGGCTTTGACTCCCATTCCCCATCCTGAAGCAGGGGCCAGGACCCCGTCATGCCGGGCTCTGCACAGAGATGCCCTGTAGGCTTGCAGTCCGTGGGGAGATGCAGCAGGTGGAGAGGGGCAGACGCGCGGTGCTGGCAAGGCACTGGAACAAGCACTGGAGTTGCCTTGTTTTGGAGGCTTCCTGGCAGAGGGGACACAGGGTAGGGGCCTGCTGGTGCCTCACAAGGACCAGATCCCACAGACATTGTTGTCCTGGGGAGGAGATCAACTGAACCACCAAGATCCAGCCACCACAGAGCCAAAGACCCATTAGCTCCCTGTTGCACAATCACAGCCTTGATGCTACCAAGGGCCACCACTCCCCCGTCGCGTCATGGGCAAAGCAAAGAGGGATCTCACGCAGCACAACAAGACTTGGGCTGCTGCAAAGCAGAAGCATAAGACCCTGTTGGCCACCATGATTCATGGTGCAGTAGCCCCTCTGGAGGTCTGGGCCCACAGTAAGTTGGAAACTGAGCACACAAAGGATGACAGGAGGGGACTTAATCAGGGCCAGACACAGAACATAGGTTTCTTGGCTCAGACATCAGCCTTGGCAATATGCCATGGGTAGGTGGGAGGATCGGTGGTCTCTAAGTAGGGCCCTGGGCAGGTCCACATTGTTATCTTGCTGCCTTTTGGGCAGAGAGCAGCCAGTGCACCAGCAGGGCCTCGCTTCACCACCCTCAGGGGAGTTTCAGCTCCTTCCTCTGCCAGAAAAACTTTGCAGCCAGGAATTTGAAAGCAATAAAGGTAGCAATTAGCATGTCCCACAGCACATACCTATGTGTGGCTAGGCACCAGGTCCTCACAAAGGGCAGAGCTCGCATGCAGCAAGTGCAGCCACAAGCCTTGAGTCCAGGGACAGGGAAGAAACAATTTGCCCGTGATTGAAAAAGCACCTATTAACCTGAAAGGAAAGGAGGAAACGTAGAAACCAGCCTGAATCAAGGGTGGAGAGAGGGAACTCACTTGGACGAGGCAGCAGTGCCCTCCACCAGGCGTCTCTGGGATGCTTCATTTTCAAACCAGTTCAGGGTCCTGTGTGCTGGGTGCTGTGCCCTGCCTGCCCAAAAAAGACAAGAGGCTAAGAGGAGGGACAGAGGAGTGATGTGGGGTCTCAGAAGCCCCCAAGCAAGAGGAAGGCTTTCAGCCAGGAAGAGACCCCGACCGACTGCCCTGATTCCAGTCCAAGAGCTTCTTCACTCCTCGCCCGGGAGGCCACCCTGCAAAGAAGCATAAGAGGCATCCAGGAGAGGGCATCTTGTTTATTGTCACAGATACTGAACGCACCTCAGGAGGCAGGATGTGAGCCCTCATAGACCCCGAGTCAGCAAGAGTTCCTGTTGGCAAGCGTCTTTGGAGAGACACCTGCATTCAAGAGGGTTTACGGCTCCCTCTGGGATCCACAGACCGCCCGCCATGCAGTGCCGCCTGGTTTTTGCATTCACTGCCCCGACAAAGTGTACTCTGTACTGACTATGTGTACTCTTACCCCGGGCCCACACCAGAGAGGCAAGCCTCCTCTTCCTTCATTTCCGGAGGATATGACCAGATTGCTCCCACTCTCCACGCTGGGAAGATGTGCACGTAGCATTCACCAAGCTGCCCCCACCCTGAATGACTGCAAGTGCAGTCACCCATGCAAAAAATAGCACCGGGAGAGCTGCTTCATGAGCTGAAGGAGCCCAGCCCCCTTGCTGAACCCTTGGGTTTACGGCTGCAGAAAACCGGCCTTTAATCTGTACCATTAAAACCCCACAGCTGCATTAATTAAGGCATCCTAACCTCTGAGCCTGCCTCAATACGGGCCAGATCCAGAAAAGTATTCAAACGCTTAAGTTCCACGGGAGCATTAAGCCCCATTGGTTTCGATGGTAAGAACATCCCCCCAGCCTTTACCAAATGCAGTCGTGTTTCTGTGCAGTGCAAATTACGCCTCTCTCCTGGCTAACTGCAAGTAAGCCAGAGGAAAACGGCCCACATCAGGCAACAGAGCACTGTGCCTGCATGGGTTACCGGAACCAGGTACTCAAGCTGTGCATGATCTGGTAGCGCTCTGTCCCCTGCAAAACCTGGCAGGCGTTGCAGAGGTGAAAGATCCAGCTCGACACGGGGGAGGGTCTCAGCCAGGTTCGCCACTGGAAGTAGCGCTCATAGCGCACAGGGTCCTTATCCAGCTCCTCAAGGTACCGAGCCAGCTCCAGAGCGCTGGGGAAGTCATCAATGTGGATGAAGGCGTCTGGGGGCAAAAAGCGCTCGTAGTTGTCCCGAGGAGGCCCGCAAACTACTGGCACGGCCCCAGAGGTCAGGGCATTCTTCCAGAGCTTCTCAGTGATATAATCCTCGTGCAGAGAGTTCTCAAAGGCCAGGTAAAATTTGTACTGGGACAGAGTGGGGAGCAACTGTTCATGTGACAGAGGCTTGTGCTGACGGCCGTACACATCCACGTGGATGTACTTCTTCAGCTGGGTGTAGTATTGCACCCGCCGTGAGGCTGGGTTCCAGTTGCTCACTGCCCAGGCCACCAGCTTGGTCTTGACTGGGATGCTGAAGTTGTAGGGCTGCCTGAGGAGCTCCAGGCTCCCATAGGGTGAGAAGATGTCAGAGTCCTTTCGGTAGGACATGGTCATGTTGAAGATACCGTTCATGGCGCCCAGGTTTGGGCTGTGGGTGGGAGACTCCAGGTTAAACCAGATCCAGCGCTGGAAAGGGGGTCTCGGCTCCCGGGGGAGCTTGCTTGGGCCAGAATAAACATCCCTGTGATGCATAATCACAGCATTGGCCTTGTGGTACCAGTTGCGGTCGGCTGTGATATGACAGTCAGGCATGTTAAGCAACTTGGAGCATTTTGTCAGAGGAAAACTTTGCCCGAAGGGCCAAGTCCAGAGCAGGATGGTCAGCTCTGGGGCTTTCTTTTCCGGGCTTGAGGTGATTTCCGGTGAGGCTAGTGAGTCTGACAGGTCCGAGGGAGGGTGACTGCAGGGCATTGATTCTGGTTCCCTGGTGTGCCGAATGTACGTAAATAAGCAGATGCCGAAGAAGAAATGGAAGAGAAGCACAGCGAAGAACTGCTTGCAGAGGGAGCCTTTCTTCTGCCCCGTGACCTCCATAAGTGTATCTGAGAACACTGGACATGCAGAAACAGTGAGTTAGCAGCAAGCGATAAGTGAGCAGAGAGGGGAAGGGACACTTGTAGCACAGTACGCAGGCCCAGAGATATGAGCACACCCACCAGGAAACCTATTCCCTCCCCATATCATGCCCTGTGGCAGCCATGTCCTTTGGTTCCCCACCCGGAGGCAAATTCACCTCCTTCATGCATGTCAGCAGTGCTGTGAATTACCGCTTCCAGTACAAACTACTCCTTGAGCTGAAGCGAACATGCTGTCCCAGCTGCCCGACTTCCAAGAAGAAAGCAGAGCCAAAAACGGCTGGCTGGGGAGAGGGGAGCTGTAATTCAGCTGGGAGGACCCTGGTGCTGGAAGGCGGTGGGATCTCTCAGCAGTTGAAGGGCTGAGGTCCTGGATGCCGGCAGGGAACTGAACTGGGGGCCTCCAGGGCTAACAGCTCATGTGAATGGGTTCGTATAGAGAAGTATCTGTGATCTGCCCTCACTAATGGGTTACATGGCGGATTGTGGACCTATGGGCAGTCTGCAGGATGGGTGCAGTGCTGAGAGTACTCAGGACTCTAGGTATCCAAGGTCAGTCAAGGCCTTAATTTGTAAAGACAAGGTAGCCCATATACAAAGAACTCGTGTCACCCCCTCTGGGAGCAATCATTATAGTTACTGCCCCAAAACGCACGCTCGGATACCAATTTACGTCCTGCCTGGTTTCAACAAATAGACTGTTAGGAGTCCCGCCACCCTTTGTGAACGAGTCGGGCTGGTTCTGACCGACCCTTTCTTTTTGTGTATGGAAAAGATCGCTGTGATTTTCTTACACTAACTCTTCCCTGATGGCACGTGAATGTTTTGACTCTCAGTAGAGTTAACACTTCGGCATCAAAATGAAATGCCAAGAATGTTGCTTCCAAAACTGGCTCGGCGCAGAATGAAAGCATTCTTTGACCGTGCTTCTACAATTAGCTTAAGCACAAAAACTTAGGAACACGAGGCAGGCTCTGCCCGAGATCTCAGGTTTCCTTTGCTGTGGGCATCCTCCTTCTCCTCCTCCTTTTTCTTTACTTCTTTGTCGTTGACTCATTTAAGAAACTCAGAATCAATACATTAAGAAGTAAACCCATGGTAAGATAAAAGCTCTTTTTGTTGCGACACGCTATGCACCGGTACGGTCCCTTCTGAGAAAAACTGCAGAGTCAGAACAGATACAGGTGGAAGAGGGAAGAGTAACAGAGAGGGAAAGAAACTTGCCTGAGCTTGGGGAGGTGAGGTGGGAATGCAATGCAGGTGGTCCTGTCCAGTCCTCCCCCCCAGCGCACACAATCCATCGTTACCTTGTTTGATGCCCCTGCAGTGGTCTAAGCAGTCTTGGATGATCTGCAGCTTCTGTTGTGGAAAACTCCCACGTTGAGAAAAATGGGAACTGGAGAGTGGAAATGAAGTGGCTTGGCAGAGCAAGGAAAAGATAATGATGCAGAAGAGGAAGGTGAAGGGGAGTGGACTGCAGGTCTATCTTGGGTGTTCAACCATATCTCGTTCAGGTGTGCCAATCAGCTAGGACTGATGCTGCGTCATCTAGCAATAAATTCACACTCTTCATCACCACCAGGCCCCACCCCCACCCCACCCCCAGCTCTGTGTAACAAACTTGATTTGCTGGGAGGTTAACTAAGCACTGTCATCAGAAATAAGTAACCCACCTAGAAAATCCTCAAGCGTAATATACCTGCCTTTGGGGTTGAACGTGACGTAGCTCCTCTGGTAGAACGAGTAAGGATTGCGTGCAAATGATTCATGTGTCGCCTTTCCGAGCTCCCAGGGCTCCAAAAGGGTCCTTTGCAGAGTCAGGACATGAGTGATAGAGATGCCCTGAGATTTCCATCTGGCAGGCTCTTCATCGCCAGGGTCACCCCATGCAGCCCTCAAAGGACATATGCAAAAGCACCACGTGCCACGGTCCTCTTCTCTCTGTCCCACAATGGCTCAGGAGCCCTTTGTCAGGAAGGAACTGATGGGCAGCAAAGACCTTTGGGCTTCAGACTCTTACCCACATTGAGTTCCACAACCATGACAGTCCCAGGTGCATAGGTCCACGAAATTAGGATTCGACAGCCCGCTTGGGGAAGACCAGCAGTAGGACAGAGACCTACTGCTGTACAGCTTGCTTGGTCCTGCCTTTGAGCTCCTCCAGCATGGGTGAATGGGGTTCGCAGTGCCTCTCAGGCTCTGGGTACAGCTTCACTATTGGCTTTCTGGACTAGAGCCAACTGATCTTTGCAATCTGCTTGCTTGGCTGCAGTTGACTCAGGCATAAAGGCCACTTCGTAAGATGAAATCGCTTTCAACAACACTACAGGCTGCTGGTTGGGATTTAGAATAGGAGGGCAGAGCTCACATCAGTTCCGGGGAGGGGTAATCAGGTGCAGGGAGTTGCATTCAAAGGCCATTATTCCCCCGTCAAAGGCTTGTCATTTCAGTGACAACAGGCCAGCCCCTGGCTCAAAACTAGATTTGCGCTGCTCCTTCCGTGAAGTGTGCCTTGGTACATCCTGCAGCCTTAGAGCAGTGTTTAAGGGTTTGAGTCTAATGCAAACAAAAATGCAAATATGGCATTTGACGAGGGAGACTGACTGGTTTGTGGGGCAGGATCCGACAGTGTCAACACTGGCTGCCTCAAGTTGCACATGCCTTTTCATTGATTCATAGATTATAGAGTTGGAAGGAACCCAATGGATCATTGTGTCTGACCCCCTGCCCCTGGCAGGAAAGAGGACTGAGGTCAGATGACTTCAGGTTGGGTTAGAAAATGTCCACGGCAGGATGCAGCGAATTACTCTTGTGGTAGATCTGAGACCTCAGTAGCTTGTAAACATCAAGGTGACAGAGACATGCTATATTCCAAGACCTCTATTCCAAGTGCTGCGTGAGGCTAGCAGGAAAATGATAGCTTTGGAAAACAATAGTTGCAAAGCCTCTGGCAAGCAATTGAGTTCGGAAATGCCTTGTATGCCTAGGTAACATTGCATATCCTGATTGGCACGGGTTGAAGAAGCTGACCAAACATTACACTGAGCACTGTACATTGGCCAACCTGATAGGGGCATGGGTTGGGTTACTCTCCTTTGATCCAGGAAGGTAAGACTGTGGCACGGAGTGGAACAAAGAATGAAAGGGGTTGGGAAAGCCAGAGCCCTGAGCTATTGACAGTTGGGCCCGGTAGGCTTAGTACATTGTTTCATGATAAATTTTCTCTTAATGCTTTTGCGCTAAAATAAATAGCACTGTGCTTTGTAAGCCCTGGCTGGTTTTGCTTCTCCAGAAGAGGGAAAGAGAAGGACAGTCGGGTCTGAACTAATGTCAGCCCTGCCAGTGCCGTCGCAGGGAATCACCAGGAGGGCACAGACCAAGAGGGTGAGGGACAGAGCGGCTGGAGACCCGAAACCCGAAAGGGGGACCCTATGGAGAGGCCATAAAGACATCAGAGGTGCACTTAACTGGGAACTAGGAACCATATCTTTAATACCAATGTGTCTAAGAAATAGGAGCCATGACCCTTCCTGGAGGCGGTCAGTTGGAGCTGGGGGCCTCAGGCCCTCAGGCCTCCCTTTCAAAAGCCCAGCTCATGGGTGAGATACGTACCGGGTGGCTCACAACCGTGTGCTCTGGAGACTGCCCCTTGCAAAGGGGCTGACCTCGCTACCGTGCTGGGAGAGAGGAGGCACACTCTGCTGTCCACCACAGCCTCAACCTTTGCTCTTTGCAATTGTCAGGCCCACGTCTTTGCTGTCTTCTGACCCCTGGGCCGATGCAAAGATCCAGGTGACCAGTGAACTCAGCCGCTAACCTCATCCGAGACCTACCCTCCTAGCCTAGACAGCCCCTGTCAAACTCACAACAGCCTGGAAACTGCCATAACTTCCACCAGCCCCAGGATATTCTGAGTCTGCTCCTATCCCGCAGGCAGCAGTTTCTCTGGAGGTGGGGAGCAATGAATGAATTTCAATGGCAAGACAGGGATTAAAATCCACAGAGTCATAGCAGGTATCAACTCCGGACCCCCCGCTTTGAAGGGCACCAATTTTAGGGCAGACACGCCAACAGTTGCCCTCTGCCACTAGCAAGCTGCAAGCAGGTGTGGTCCCTAGGAGTAACAGGTGCTAGCCCTGCCTTAGGGATATGTGTATGATTCAGCAGCTCTGCCTTCCTGCTCCAGGTGTGCCCACGACACCAGCCATTTCACGACACCAGCCATTTCACGACACCAGCCATTTCAGAGCTATTCCCAGAGCATTTTTTTCTGCTTCCAGCCACTGCATCTCCGAGTTGCTCTGAGTGAGAAGGGCGATGCCCCCATCTCAACAAATCCAGCAGTTATAAAACCTAAATGAAATGCAATCCTTCTTTTCTTTGGAAGAGAAACAGATTTTCATAAGGGCCAAGCAGTGCCCCAGACTGGGCTGTGCCATGGATAGAAGAGTTTGGCGCAGAGAGGAATGACCGGGTGCTACAGCACAGACTAGCCACCGTGTCCTATGAGTCCATCTGAAGACAGTGACCGACTGCCTTGGATTTTCTGTGGTGGTCCCAAATGTGGAGACTCTCTTCCTGCTTCCCCAAGATGTCTCCGACATGAGATGTTTTCCCCAATTTAAGGAACTGGTCGGGAATCTGCCATCTCCCCCATCTCCAATTTTCTTGCAATGCAAGGAAGTGTCTGCCAGTAGGACACAGCCTGATGCTCCCTGAACACTGGTCTCCTGCTTCCAGCTCAGGAGGTGGCTACTAGCTCCATCTGGAATCAGAAACAGTGAAGATGCATCTCTGCTAGCCTGTGGCCAGGCCAATTAGCTCTTCTTCTCATCAGCACAAATCAACCTGCCCCTAGCCCGGCCTGGAACCAGAAGTGGTGCAGATTATTTCCAGTTCCAAAGAAGTATCTGGGAGGGTGCACTGGAGCTTTCTCCCCTAAGCTGGTGGCTTTACCTCTAAACATGTAAGGTAAGTCTGCCCGGCAGATAGAAGTATGTTGCAGAACACTGAGGAGTATTTGAGTTAATTTTAATTTTACTAGTTTGGGTACCAAGAGCAGGAAAGCTATGGAGCCATGGGCTTCTGTATGGTCTTGGGAAGCATTGTACCACGAGGGTTTCCCTGCTGTTGGCATGCACCTCCTGACTGCAGGGTGGACCTACACCTTACTGCAGACTGTGATCTTCTGGACATGACCTCAGTGGACCTTGCCCCCTTCCAAAACCCCCAACCCCAAAGGTTTCCAATAGTTCTCCAACTATTCAACTTGCTCGTCCTGAGTCTAAAGGAGAAAAAAGACTTCAGGGGGATCTTTGTTCCCTGCTCCTTCATTCGTCTCCATCTCCAGCATGCACGGCGAAGTCCAGCCTGGCCCACTGCCAGCCTATTCTGCTGCAACACCGTAGCAGGAGCCTGCACATGGTTGAACCGGAATGACTCTCCAGCCACAGGGAAGGCGTGATTGTGAAGAAGGCTCATCTCTTAATTGCTGGGCATAAGACCTACAGAAAACCTGGTTGGGTGGAATGTGTTCTGCCACAGTCTCAGCCCCTACTAAGTTTTCATCCTTATGAAATAAAGGAGTCATAAGAACACCAGGGTATATAGTTAAATCTCTTGTTTACAGACCAAACTATTACAACTGGCCTCAGCAATAAGAAAGGCATAATGTTTTCTCCAGGCCATAAATCATGTACCTCTGAGGCTACCAGAACATATCAAACCTCTCCCTAAGACCTTGACCCTGCCACTCTTTGCAGAAAACACCATTAAGGGTTTGTGCACAAAGGGCTTGGAGAGTTGCCACACACTTGGTGCTGTGAGCCAGTGAGCCTGAGTATCCTCCATCCAAGTCAGCAAGCATTGCAAGTATGCAGCAGATGCCCAGTGTTGCAGGGTATAAAGCACTCTCAGACACCTTTGCCCCCCTTGGCTTGTCTCGGGCACCCAGGTCAGTGCCTTGTGAAGCGAATTGAAGAGAGAAGCAGCATGCTTTCAAATCTGGCCCTCTCACTCACCTTTAACAACATGCAAAAAAAATCTTTGCCTCCATCCATTACCGTAGGGAATGCAGCACTCAGAGCAGTGACCGGTGACACATCTTCCACTGAAAACCCAGTGCCGCAGCAACTCTCCGTTTGCCAGGGATGGACGAAGTGACCCGATAGCCGGAGCCGAGCAGAAGCAACATCTCCCATTCCCTGAAAAGCTCCAAGGCTTTGGCAGCCCACTCACCCTTCACAAGTGCTCTCCAGGGAGCAGTCCAAGAGGGAAAGTGGCCACTTGACTGGCCTGGGAGCTGCCAGACCCGGAGAGCTGGGGTCTCAGGGAACCTCGGTACATAGCCAGCTACCATGCAAGGGCTGGGAACCTGGAAGCCCTGGGAAAACCAGCAGGAGAGGTGCTGGCCAGGAAATCAGAGAGACAGGATGCCACTGGAAACTGGCCTCACTTGCCTCCCAATTTCATTGAAGTCAACAACATCCTAGGACCATTCTGGTTTTAGTGGGGGGGACAATGCTCTTCTGCGCTACTTCAGAGCACAGACGGGACGGCAGAACTGAGGGGATATCTCCCTGATGACACAGAGAAGATTGGAGGCGGTAGTAAGGGCCTGCTAAGAAAGATGGAGCGAGTGGCAGGTGATGGAGAGAAAGAGAATTGCCTGATTTGGGCGCAGGGCTGGAGGTACCAGAAGGGGCCGTGACAAGCATGGAGAAGACCGATATGCTCTAAGGGACACCACATTCGGGGACGAATGGAGAGCAAGGGAGGCTCAGGCATGACAGGGCAACGTGGAAGTGGCAGGAGGAGCTGGGCGGAGGAAATACTGCTGTGATTAGGGACAGTCTGCTAGGATGAGGGATCCATTTGTGCTGCACAGAAATTCCCTGTCCGGCTACGTCGGACCAAGACGCAGCTCCAAGGGCCCCTGTCCCCTGGCCTGCCTGGGCACTCCTTGAGGACGGACCCAACAGGAGAAGCACTGCGTCCTGTTTGACCAGCTGGTCCCCTGGGGGACGCTTCATGGCCCTGGGCGGAAGAGCGTCTCCCTGCTCATCCAAGCTGCAAAACACCGTGCGATTTCCCAGGAATGGGACATCTGCCGGGACTGACTGATGTCTCTGGGTGTAAGTCAGCGACTCCACTGGCTTGAATGGAGTCAGGCAGGTTGACACCCGCGGAGCGTCTATCCTTCATGGGTCCTGCCACAGCCCAGCGGGTCCCGTCGGCCACGACCCTGGCGGTGAGCTGTCAACGACCCCAACAAGGAGCGCCGAGCCTGCGAGGGAGCAGCACAGACCCTGACGCAGCACCACTTTCCTTCCTGTCGGACGTGGGACATTGCAGCCCCTGATTTGCACATGGCGCCATTGAGCACCAGGCTTGCATGCGGTGGCCCGACCCTGAGCCGCCACGGGACAGACGCACCAGGCCTGTGGGGCCGACAGCTGGCACCAGGCTCCCTGGCACCCACTTACCGCTTGTCTCCGGCGCGCCGTCCCGCCAACCATGCCAGTGCTGTCCGGCGGGGGCCGGCTCCGCGGCGCGGTCTGGGCACGCGGCGGGTCGGCGACCCGGGCTCCCCGCTGACACCTGGCGCCAGGCCGGGGAGGCAGGGCCTGTGGGGAAGGGATCCCTCTACTGGCATCTGTTGGCAGCCCAGGGGCTGGCCCGCGTGGGCTAGGCCTCGCCGGCCTGTGCCAGGGATCGCTTCAGCGCCAAGCTGGAGCGAAGACGTGTGATCTTATGCACGCCCAAATAACACCAGCGCGTGAGACGGCCGTGCCCACCCTCCCCCAGCTATCTGCAGTGGGCCCACAGACATGCGTTCACAGAAGCCCGGCTTACGCCTTTGGAGAAGGATCGTGGTGGCATCCAAGCAACTCTACGCCAGGCCGGCCTCTCCGACCAGCAAACGCGGAGACACACGGCCTGCGGTACAGCTTGCCAAGGAAGAGAGGATGAAAGGAAACTCCGCAGGGCTGGCTCCTTCAGAAGCAAGCGTGGGCTCGCGCCTTCCTGATTTTTCTCGAGACGACCTGGTCCTTTTCTCGAGAAGACCATGGATATTTCTCAAGCAGTTGCGGGGGCAACGTGGAGCACGGCTGAAGTGGGGGCGGCTACAAAACGCCCGGATGGCTCGGGCCTCGCTGAAGCATCGCAGCTGACAAGGCTTGAACCGGCGCAGCCGTGGAGAAGAGGTCAACCGGCCCCCAAATGTGCATGCCTCTGAGCTTTGGACAGCAAACTGCAAGGGAGGCATCCCAAAGCAAGCACGCCATCAACCCTTCGCAGCAGCAGGACTAGTATCGAGGTACCTGGGTTGCACCTCCTGGTGTCTTATTCAAATACTCCTAAGCTGCTGTTTCACTCCCTTTTCCTTTCCCCCTTTAATAAACTTACTCATGGCTTACCAATGGAGAACCAGCTATAACAAGCACCCCGGCAGATGTATGGAGACAAGGTGAGCCCGTGTGATCTGAGGGATTTAGCTGGAACTGGGATCACTGAACCCAGCGCAAATTCACACCTGGCTGAGGCAAGATTAGTAAGAGACCCCACCTTCAGTGCAGCCAGACTTTAGCCTCCACAGGCTCCATCTAACCACCGGAGAGGCCAAGAGCGAGGACTGGAGATTGCAAAATGCTTATGACACCAGGGGACATAATAACACATCTGTGATTTCGTTATGGAGAGAGAAACAAATGTCTGTATTGTGCCTGGAGCTGAAACATGCTGTGGCTTGATGTGCATGAACCACTGCAATGATACAGCTGCTTGGGCCAAGTTTGTACATGGGGGGGAGCCACAAGGAAGTCATTCCCGGGAGTTACACCAGGTCTCTGGAGTTTCCGTTCAGTGGCCACTTCTTGGTAGACTTTGTTTGCAGGAATGCTGTGTGCTTCAAAGTGGGAGAGAGTAAGGAGGCATTGTGCACAAGTGTGGTCCTCCAGGAAAAATCCCAAGACGTTCCCGAGTCTCAACTCAGTGGCAATGCTGGTGTAAACCAAAAACAGCACAGCTGAAGTTGGTGGCGTGACATTAGTGTGAAAGGGACACAAGAATTAGACCCGTCTACTCCTGCTCCTACTTACAGGTCAGACCCTTAGCTGGAGTGACTCATACAGCTCCGTTGACTTCAGAAGCATGATGCCAGGTTACGCCAATGGATTATTTGGCCCTATAACTTTGGGACCTGCTTGGAAGAAAGGCCTCTAAACTGCAAAAATGGTGTTGCCAGGGTCTCCATCCATTTCCCTGGCTTTGAACCTAGCTTAGCCAGCTGCAAGGTGACGGAGAGACTTTTCGTGTCCCCTTGCAGCAAAGGGGTCTTGGCTCTTCCCTGCCATGATTCTCTCCTCCCACTAACAACCTCATTCTCCCTTACACTGCAGCCCCATCGCCCCTTCTGGCAGTGTGAATTAGCCCCAAGTGAGTAAGACTGTAATGTCAGTCGACTTTGGGTCCCTCTCAAACAGTGTAAATGGGGTTTAGTAAGCATGAGAACGAAACCCTATGTCTCAAGTGGTGCCACCTTACTCAGGCACGACTTAGCTTGAAAACAGCTAGCTTGGGTCCTGGTAAAGATACAGCCATGACAGCAGGGCGCCTAGCATGGACTGACCGTCCAAGTATTCACCCAGCTTCTCACATGCGTTTTGCAGCCTATGCAAAGCTACCAGCTAGTACCATGGCTGCACTATTCATAGCAGCTCATGGCTAATCTGAAGCTAGCTTGGCTGTGTCTAATGCTAGGCTGCAGTCAAACTGGGACCTACAATGAAGCCAGATGTGCACCCGCACACAAAGTGTATGCACCTGGCTTTCCCAGTAAAACCCCCATTCTGAACAACATGAGCACTCGTGCTGGCCAAGGTGGTTGCTGCATTACCTATATCTGTCCTAAGGATCCTCTAGCAACTATCCTGATGCCTCTGTCCCCTTGACTGTGACTGCTCTGGTCAGCCAGGGGTCACAACCCACTCTCGCATTTAAAATCCCCAGTGTGTTTTGGAAATGCCTCTTTGCCTGCCTCAAATTCCCTCTCCCCTGTTTAAAAATGGCACCCTTTCAAAGCACTGATCAGAGAGCGAAGGAGCAAGGTCATTTTTATCCCACCCGGTACTTACCTTCCAGGAGAGCAGCCATAGACGGCACAGTTCTGCTTCACGTTTGCTCGTCTCTGCTTACCTTCTGCCTTTCTTTTTATCTATGCTAATTACCTTATTAAATGTATTGGGAAACAGGCAGCACCACATTCTCCTGAAGCACTATAGCAGGTGTTTATTTCAATTAAATATCTAAGCCACTCACTCAGCAAAAGTGCCTTACGCTTTAAGACACCCTGTTAATGTGAGTGCTTAAGGTTTTCCTCCACTGTCAGCCCCTAGTAGTTGGGCTCTTGCAGTCCTGTGCGTCTAGACTTCAATTCAGCGGTTTTTTCACTTTTCTTTTCCATCCTGCTGGTAACATTTTCCCCTTTCCTCTGCAGAAAAGGACCTGGGGGTGACAGTGAACAAGAAGCTGAACATGACCCGGCAGTGTGTCCTTGTTGCCCAGGAGGCTAATAGCTACCGGGATGCATTGGTAGAAGTGTTGCCAGTAGGTTCAGGAAAGTGATTCTTCCCCTCTATTCAGCACTGGTGAGGCCACATCTGAAGTCCTGTGTCCAGTTTTGGGCCCCCCACTACACAAAGGATGTGCATAAGTTGGACAGAGTCCAGCAAAGGGAAGCAAAAATGGTTCAGGGGCTGGGGGACATGACTTATGAGGAAAGACTGAGGGAGCTGGGCTTATTTAGTCTGGAGAAGAGAAGACTGAGGGGGATTGAATAGCAGCCTTCAACTCCCTGCAGGGGGGCTGCGAAGAGGATAGAGCTGGGCTGTTCTCAGCTGGGGCAGATGACAGAACAGGGAGCAACAGTCTGAAATTGCAGCAAGAGAAAGGTTAAGTTGGTTATAAGGAAAAAAAATTCTCACTAGACGAGGGCTGCAAAACGCTGGAACAATTTACTCTGAGAGGTGGTGCAAGCTCCACCCTTGGAGGCTTTTAAGACCTGGCTTGACAAAACTTTGGCTGGGATGATCTAGTTGGGGCTGGTCCTGCTTGGAGCAGGGGGTTGAACTAGATGTGACCTCCCGAGGTCCCTTCCCACCCTCATTTTCTATGATGCTATGAAATGAGTAGTATGCAGCACGCAGCAATAACCTATTTACCTAATCAAGAGGTGTTGTCACTGTTTTTTAGTCTACAACTCGCATTTCAGCAACTCGCATGGACCTTCTCATGTGATCTCTATTGTTCTTTGTGTTATGGCTTTGCCAATTATAAAAGGATAGACAGGTAGGGCTTGAAGGAAGTAAAAGCTAAGCCACGTCCCACTGAATCATTTCTGCCCTTTTAATCCTTCCAATGGAAACCTGCCAGAGAAGGAAGCGTGTCCCAGCTTATATCTTTTTGGGTGCACATAGTGCTTCTATATATTAGTGGTCTAATAAAAGATGTCACCTCTACCATGAGCCCTGATTACTTATGGCACTTCTAAACACATGATTTTCAGACCCTTTCCCTAACCAGCCAATATTAATATCCCAGCTTGGACACACTTAAATGTTTAACCATGAGAAGCCACCAAGCTCTAGCAGACGCTCTTGCATCTTCTCCCTGACACTTCTCAGCACAGCAGCTTTCAGTAGGTCTGCACAGACCAAGATGGTGCCGTGCAAAGATACCCATGTCCCAGCTCCAGAACTAGAAGCAGTAGGGTTGTATTGGCATGGTGCTGCACCTGAGTTCATTAGCTCTGCTGGGAATCCCTCGCCTTGCTGCCCAATGCTAGATTTCTGTCTGCAAGTTTGCATGTTCACAGCTAACTCAAGGCATGGCTGCATGTACACATACACACCCTCTTGACATCTTCCATCCCAATACCATACCTTCCAATACCATACCTTCCTATGCCACTTTGTGATGAGCTCCACTGGCACCAGCTCTGAAAGCAGCCTGGCAGCAAGGGACGGATGGTGTTTACCTTCTCAGGGCCTCTGTCTCTTCCCAGAGTCCTGTATTAACCGTAACCACCACCCGCATGATCCTTCCTGACCTCCATCTAGAAACTCATTTCATTATAGTTATACCCCTACACAGAGGAGCTCCATGCAACTTCCTACACCTGCAAAGCAGTCCTGAAGCAAAGTGCCGCCACGGAACAGAGGTGGAACTGGGCAGTCGCTGTGCACAGGACAGTGGTGGCTGCTGGGTTGCGGGCAGCAGCAGCTGCTGCATTGGTTGCTATGTTTGAACATTAAATTGGGTGCCCAAGTTTGCTCCCCTCCTCCCCTCTTGGTTATACTACTGGCCTTGAGTGCACCAGGCCACCTATTTTCCCAAAAACTATAATGGGAAAAGATGGTGAAATCTTTTCCTTTCTTTGGCCTCTGCAAATCTAAACAATTTCTCCCTCAAAAATGAACGGAAGAGGTGGTGGCGGCAACCGTCAATCCTCCTGGATCATGGTGTATGCATGAAGGCTACCCAGACCTTCGATGCATATGCCTGAGCAGGGATTTGTTTCTGGAGGAGTGGGGGCTGAAAGGAAGAGGAGCCACATCCAAAAGACAGGAGAGAGCAGGGAGGACCAAGAGGAGAAGAAGAGGGGCAAGGAGGTTTAGGAGGACATCAGGTGGCACCTCACAGGCAACAGACACAAACCCCGCAGGCTCTTGTGGGGCACGTGCCCAAAGGATCCTCCCCACAGGCCTCTGCACCCCATGCACAATTCTAGGTCCACCTCATCCAGTGCACCTTGAAAGCAGAGCCACCATATTCATCTATTTTTCTTCATGCCCGTAGAAGATAGAAGCACTGCCCATGCCTCCAGACACCTGTGGGAGACAACTACCAATCCCACTCGGTACTTTCCTTCCAGGAGAGCAGCCATAGACGGCACAGTTCTGCTCCACGTTTGCACAGCTCTGTTTACCTTCTGCCTTTCTTGTTATGTGTGCTAAATCCCTCATTAAATGTATTGGGAAACGGGCAGCACCACACTCTCCTGAAGCTTTGTAGGAGGTGCTTATTTCAATTAGATAGCTGAGCCCCTTGCTCAGCAAAAGTGCCTTACGCTTTAAGACACCCTGTTAATGTGAGTGCTTAAGGTTTTCCTTCACTGTCAGCTCCTAGTTGGGCCCTTGCAATCCTGTTTCTAGCTATTTACATTCAGCAGTCTTTTCACTTTTCTCTTCCAGCCTGCTGGTAACATTTTCCCCTTTCCTCTGCAAATGTGTAGTACACAGCAGGCAGCAATAACCACATGTATATTTGCTTAATCCAACGACATTGCCCTTTTAGTCAGTCAGTTCAACTGGCACGAACCTTCTCACGCAATCTCTATTGCTTTCTGTGTTATGGCTTTGTCAATCTTAAAATGATAGAAAAGTAGGGCTTGAAGGAAGTGAAAGCTAAGCTAGGTCCCACTGAGTCACCGTTCCCTTTTTTATCCTTCCAATGTGAACCTGCCGGACAAGGAAGTGTGTCCTTGCCTATATCTTTTTGGGGCATGTAGTGCTTCTAAACCCATGATTTTCAGACGCTGTCCCTAACCAGCCAATATTAAGATCAGGGACTGGACACACTTAAATGTTTACCCGCGAGAAGTAACCAAGCTCCAATTCAAATAAGCATGCAAAGCTGCCAATAAAAGCAACGGACTCATGATGCATACCCTGATGCCCCATCCAGTCAGGGCCAAATTTACCCTTGGATGAATCAGGGCTAACACCGTACAAATGTCAAGTGTCCCATGTGTGGTTGTATCAGTCTGAGCAGCCCATGCAGACTGAGTGAATCTATGTCATAAGTGATATGCATGATACCCCTTGCAACCTCTCTGAACTAGTTTCGGGTTATGGAGCCCAAAAGTGATCCTCTCCCCTTTTAAGATCCAGCATGAGGCTAGATTCAGTTCTTTTTTCCTTAGACACATTCGGGATTTTCAGAGCATGTCTTCTCATCAGCCCTTCATTCAGCTCTCACCCTTGCTCTTACAGCTATGATATAAAACACAACACTCAGACTTCTTGGAAGATACCAGTGAGTTCCCTCCAGCCACCTGCTAAGCACCCCCCACCCAAAGGTGCAGTCAGCTGTCACCCAGAGCTGTGCTCTCAGGAGTTCCTCCGCTGAGGATGGGCCATGTAGGGGTTCATGAGTCAAAGTGAGGCAGGGTCACCGAGTGTCATCTAGGACATGGTTAAACCATTGATCGCTGTGCTGGGAGTAATGTGAACAAAGCTCTCCTTCCTCATAGGGAAACTAGGCAGGAGTCTGTGAAAAGTCTCACAATTCATCTTCCTGGATTCCCCTGTATTGACATCCATGAAGGTGGCCCACCATCCCCAGCAGCAAAGTGGAAGAAAACATCTTTCTCTGAACTTACTCCAAGGCTGGAGGAGGACGAGGGCAATGGATGGAAATACATGTGCTGTCCATCACCCTAATGCAGATGGAGAACCTCAAGCATGCAAAGCTGCCAATAACTATGTGGGGGTCCCAAGCATCATGAGGAATGGGACAACCACCTTCCTTATGGCTGTGTACCTCCTCCAGGGAAGCACTAGCAGCAGATTTGCCCAGAGCAAACTAGCTTGCCACAGATCAGCAGGGGTAGGCTCACGTTACGAATTATGCTCTTAAAGCTACGTGCAGTTTGCTTTCGGCTGGGGCAATAATTATGCAAAGCAAGTATTTAAAGTCAGATACAGAATCTTCATTCACTCGAGCGAGGTGCCTCCAGAGAGAGACTCTGCCTACTAGTTATAATACTTTTTTATACTTTCTAAGTGCATAAGCTCGTGCTCATAAAAATACTCAATCATCTATTAAAACTAAATCACTATTCTAGCCAATCAAGTGGCACTGTGTGCATGAACACCGAAGTTTAACTCTTGTGACTACATGTTTTATGTATTTTTGCCAAGCAGTCTGCTTGAAAGAAAACAGACTTTGTCTCGCTTTCAAGGTTTCTCTGTTGACAAGACTCCTCTGTTGACCAGATTCAGCTAGTTTCATATCTTATCAGTAACTCTTTACGCAGCACTTCTTTTTTCACTCATCTAGTATGTGCTGTGTCTATTTCTATGTATTGAGGTTAAAGGCAAAAAGAAATGGCCTTTTAGCATTACAAAACCTTGCTTTTAGCCCTACAAGATTCATATACAACAGTCCCCCCTTTTCTTTTGCTCGTCAGAGAGTTATATGGGAACAGAAGAATAACTATAGCCACGGACTACGTTCATAATAGTTTTACAACACTCACCGGCTTCCAGATACCTATCACCACTGGCTTCTCCACAGTCAAAGGGCTTCACATATTGACGGTCTGCTTCTGCTACTCCACACAGATTTCCAGGATGACACCTATGGTCTCCCTCATTCTCAAGTCCTCCCACTGCTGCTGGTCACACCATGTCTGTAGCTTCTGGCAGGAGAGAAGTGATGACTTGGGCAGGAGGCAAATTGGATGGGCCCTGTGAAGGCTGGGAGCAGAACGAATGTTAAGTTGGGGGTCTGCAGGAGAAGAGCAGGTGGGGTTTGAGGGTGGTGTTGGGAGGCAGAGACAGGATGTGGAGGACATCCTGTCTCCAGACCAGATGACCTCCATCAACAGGTGCTGAAGGAATTGGCCAGTGTCATAGCTGAGCTGCTGGCACGGCTGTTTGAGCACTTATGGTGCTCTGGCCAGGTCCCCGAGGACTAGAAAAGGGCCAATGTGGTGCCCATTTTTAAGAAGGGAAGAAGGGATGAGCTGGGTAACTTTAGGCCAGTCAGTCTTACCTGTCTATCCCTGGGAAAATACTGGAAGAAATCATCAAAGAGCAGATTTGTGAAGGCCCGACAGGCGAAATGATGCTGAAAGGAAACCAGCACAGGTTCATCACAGGTAGATCCTGCCTGAAAAGCTTTATAGCCTTTTACGACCAGGTCACACACTGCCTTGACACAGGAGCTGAGGCTGGATTTTAGGAAGGCCTTTGGCACAGTTCGGCATCCCATTCTCATAGGGAAGCTAGCAGGCTGTGGAGTGGACACCTACACAGTGTGGGGGGTGGCCAACTGGCTTAGGGACTGCACCCAGAGAGTGGTGGTGGATGGGGCATTCTCAGCCTGGAAGGACGTGGGCAGTGGGGTCCCGCAGGGGTCAGTCCTTGGGCGGGTGTTATTTAATATCTTCATCAGCGATTTGGACGAGGGGGTGGAGAGCACCCTCTCCAAGTTCACAGCTCATACCAAGTTATGGGGCAAAGTTAACAGACTGGAGGACAGGGAGCAGATACAGGCCCACCTGGACAGGCTGGATCAATGGGCAGAACAAAACAGGATGCAATTCAACAAAGATAAATGTAAGGTACTCCACCTACAGGTTGGGGGTTGACCTCCTCAGCAGCTCAGAGGCTGAGAGAGATCTTGGAGTCATAGTTGACTCCAAGATGAACATGAGCCGGCGGTGTAACGAGGCCATCAACAAGGCCAATTGCACCTTGTCATGTATTAGCAGATGTATGACCAACAGATCGAGGGAGGTGATCCTCCTCCTCTATGCAGCATTGGTCAGACCGCAGTTGGAGTACTGTGTCCAGTTTTGGGTGCCGCACTTCAAGAGGGACACAGAGAATCTGGAGAGGGTTCAGAGGAGGCCACTCGCATGATTAGTAGCATCCATGAAAGACCCTACGAGGGGAGATTGAGAGATCTGGATCTCTTCAGCCTTCACAAGAGACATCTGAGGGGAGACCGTGTAGCCACCTATAAGTTTATCAAGGGAGGACAACAGGGAATTGGTGATGTGCTATTTACCAGAGCGCCCCAGGGAGTAACTAGGAATAATGGGTGCAAACTTGTGGAGGGTAGATTTAGGTTAGACATTAGGAAGAAACTTTTTACAGTAAGGGTGGCCAGAATCTGGAATGGGCTTCCAAGAGAGGTGGTACTATCACCTAACTTGGAGGTCTTCAAAAGGACACTTGATAGTCACCTGGCTGGGGTGGTCTGACCTCGGTCGTCTTTCCTGCCAGGGGCAGGGCAGAGGGTCAGATAGGATTATCCATTGTGGTCCCTTCTGACTCTACAACCTATGAATCTATGACAGCACTCACATGGGGACTGAGGGAACAGGACTGATATGAAGATCAGGGGACTTCAGCATCCCTAAAGGATCAGCTGGTCTTTCCCAAAGCATCTTGGAGTAAGGGACATGCTAAATGTCAGGAACACACAGCAGGGGAAGCTCAGGGGGAGCCTGACTCTACAAAGACAGACAGACCCACCATATAATCGTGTTTTTTAAGCCTCACCACCAAGAGGCTCTAACTCATGGCTGTGCTCTCTTGAGAATGGTTGTGGTGCCTTTACCCAGAAAACGGAGGGCAGGCAGTTCCCACTCATATTTTCTCACCTCTTGTATTGCATTTTTCAAAATTGCACTGTGCAGTTATCAAAAGCAAAGCTACAATACCCCTGGCAATAAATCTCCTCCACGCCTCTGCATAAGAGCCTGTCTCTCCTTTTTTTTTATAGCGTTTAGCGCATATATTATGCAGCCTCTTTTTTTCTGGCTCATCTTTGTTCTGTACCTTGGTCTGTATTCCTATTCACAACAGGGCCCTTTCTCTCTGGTCTTGTACCACCCACTTCTCCTATCCACACCTCTGTTTACCAGCCCACTCCTTCTCCTTCATGAGACATTGCATCAGTGCCCAGGGATCTCTGATAAGATAAAATACTTTTTGCTAATGGCTTGTCATATAAATATTAGTGTCTTCCCTCTCTACCAGCTTAAAATATATGCTGACCCCCGCTCTCTGGGGGTCACAGGGAATGGGAGACTGTGTGAGGTCCTGGGGCTTTACAAATGAGAGAGTTTCCCCACGTATATACATACCATATGGTATCCAGGAGCCAACACTGTTGATTAATGGTACCAAGAAGGTCCACTTCAGATGAACAACATGGCGTGTAGTGGTGAGGAGGGATTAATGGGAGATTTACCAGCTCCGGTGGATTAGAGGTTATTTTTCATTTGTCTGCCACAGGCGCTCCAGAAAGAGACCAGGGCGTTGAAATCCATTAATGACTCAGCAGTAGGAAAAATGTAGTTACTCCTTTTGCATTTCACATAAAAAGCATCCAGAGGAGAGAAGACTCAGGTGTCTACCCTGGGCTGAAATTTCAAATGCCTCATTGCTCTGAGAAGCATGCGAGAGCGCTGGCTAGAGAGTCAACCATTGATTCACTGCCCTTCCCCCTGCAAGGTAAGACATGGACTTCCTTGAACTTCCCTCTTCTCCGTGGCCCAATGAGCCCGCTGGGTGAGTGGCAAAACTGGGAAGAGAGCCTGGGTCTCCCAACACCCCAGCTCAAGTCGAGATTTAGGAGCTTCAGGCAAATTTGGGGCAAAGAGGAAACTGATTGAACAAATTCCCAGCACTTTCAACAACACCAGGGAACAGTTTCCTGAGACTATACCTGGGGCTGTGAGTTCTTAGAAGTATTTCATCTGCTGGACAGACGTCTTCATGTCAGTGAGCCAGACCCACTAACCAGCAGCACAGGACATCACTCAGGACTCAAGAACTCCAGACAGTCAAAAATCCTGAGGCTGAATCGGTTCAGTCTTTGCAGGTTAGTCTAAACTGCACAGATTAAACTGAAACAGAAATGAACAGACATTAACCCTTGATTCAGGAAATGCAGCCACATGCCTGCAGTGGCTCAGACCAGAAGCCCAGGAGGCACTAGAGCACAGCTCTCTGGTTGTGTGGTCACTTCCTCTTCCTGCTGCCCCTGAGGACTCTGGGATTTACAGTCCAGACTTATAGCAGCAGGACTCTGCAGGGTTGCTCATCACTTCCTCTTTCTGCTTCCAGGTGCCTCTGGGATTTGTAGTCCACAGTCCCAGCCAGCAGTAAATTTGAGCAGGGGAAGGGGTGTTTAGCCCCAACCCCTGGCTCCAGACCCTAGTTGGGGTCTGCCTGGAGGGGGCAGTCCAGACTGGGCTGCATCCCCAGCTGGGCTTGCCCCACCTCCACCCCCTTGTCAGCCAGCCCTCACTACTCCAGCTAGGGAGCAGAGGGGCAGGGCCAGCCCTGCTCTCTGGAGCAGACAGCACAGCACAGCCCAGGTCTGCAAAATGCTGGGATGCTGGGGGACTGTGATTTAACTTAAACCAGGAAGAGGTCTGGGACAGAGGTTCCATAAACCTCAGGTTTTGACCCAAAAGTCTGATAATACATTCAACCAGGTTTATCTTAAATCAGTTTCAGCCATTTTGAAACTGGTTTATGTGCTCTGAACTTCTGTTCTGTTACAGGTTTAAGCCAGTTTCTGATCACTTAAACTGGTTTATGTGTAACTTCTGTCCCTAGCCCAGCAGAACCACTGCTCTGTATCCTTACTGAAGGTCTCATAAGGATGGGCACAACGTCTCCATACTGTGCCTTCAGGGACATGTTCCCTGTTCACTGGCTTCATCAAGAAGTGCACATGGTGTGTTTGAGGCTGAATTTTGCCCTTAAACCTTAGGTTTAGAAATGAGTGCTTGGACCACGGGGCTTCTTGTGTTTTGCATGGCTAATCCAAAGTGGCTTAACTCCAGTGCAAGTGTCATCCAATGGTCCCTTGACTGGTTTTCAGCAGGTGGGATTCCAGTCTGGGCAGGGCTATCTCAGCAGGAAGGGCCTGGTGCAAACCACGTGCAACAGAAATCATGTGGCACCAATGCAGTTGTGCTAGTGCAAAAGCAGTGTCAAAATGAAACCCCTGGGAATGATGCCCTCTCCCCGTGAGGTTCTACAAGACATGCCTCAGTGGAAGAACTTGTGTGGGGATGCCACAGTGCTGGATGCGTCAGAGAGAGAGTGACAAAAGGCCAAACCTCTCATGCTAGCACAGACCAGAGGCAGGAAGTGAGCAAGGCATGTCCAATGCTGAGATCATACTAATGAGGATCACAGCTCTGATTAAGCAATTCTCCCTCTTCCATTACCAACAGAAGGAGGGATCCGGGGCATCTTTTAATGCAAATACAGTTTTGAGCCACTTGCTCACAGGAACCCAGCTGCCTGCCATTATCTGTTTTGCATCCGTCCCTTTGAAGCTCAGTGGCACTGACCATTGCTGTCAGATAGGCTCTTTAACTCAGCTTTTTCATGTGCATTTCTGCAGCTGTACAATGGTGTAAATAGCCAGCAACACAATGAGATTTAGCCAGGCACACAAGCAGATGCTGAAGGATGCCCACATGTGGAATGGCCTGTCCCTTTGTGTGCCATGCCACACAATACATCTCTAGCTCTACAGCATAAAGGAAGCAATCTGCCTTTCTAACAGCAGCGGTACCTTCTTGGCAGTGCGCCGGCTGCAGAGCTCTTTGGTTTACTTCAGAGCATCTCCCACTTATTCGTGGGTCAGAAGATGATGCCACGTTCAGTGGACCTGCAGAAGGGGCAGTGTAGAGTAATGAAAACTTCTGCAGTAGACAGGATATGTGTGTATCTGTCTGTCTGCCTACCTAGAGAGTTGTGTGTGCGCTTGCATGTACTAGCTTCCCCTTGTAGTCCTAGCAGCACTTGTGGGATATTCCAGATCCTACGTATCCCAGAACTAGAGTCTAAGAAATCAGAACCTCAGGAAGAAGAAGGGAATATGGCAGAAGACAAAGAGGAAGAACAAGGTGGTGAGATGGTTCTTCCTTGGGGGAGAAGTGGATGGAGAGTGAAACAAAGGAGAAGCATGACTGGAAAACAGAGGAAAGGAAGGGAAAAGGCAGACTCTAGCAAGGAGAAAGCTCATGAATCCAAGAGCATTTTCCCTTGCAGACGGGGGGACTGTGCAAAGGGGTTCTGGAAAGAGAGGAGGGAGTAAAGCAAGTGGGTAGTGAGAGTGAGCAGGAAAATGGGAAGAATGGAGGAGCATGGAGTGAAAGGGAGGAGAGGTATGAGCACAAAAACAGAGTAAAGAGCCAGGGGAAGAGCCAACTCTTTCTTATGCCAACTCTGAATTTGACCCCCAAGCATCTGCAGTCAAAGTCCTGAAAAACATCATGGTGTTCCATTGCCAAAACACCTGGATTTGGGAGTTTTCATGGAAAACTTGTTATTTTTAACGGCATACCTCAAAGTATTCCAAATGGAGATGAAGACATCTCCCACTCTGCTCTTGCTACTGTTACTTATTTCAGTCATCAAGGAAGCAGAATTAGAGGCCATGACTGAGAAGCAATGACATGGAAGGGACACAACATCCTTCAAGAGCAACTCATACACGCAGCCCCGCAGCTGCGCTCCAGAAAAGAACAGTGACACTTTGTCTATGCACAGCAGATGTTTTCCAAGACAAGGCAAATGGAGGGTCTGGAAAGGGAAAATTACAATAGTCAAGTCACTGGAAATGTAGATAATTAAATTATAATTAAGGCCATGCTAGGAATGTGCCTCTGGTTTCAGAAAGGAACCTAGATAAACAGTCAAGGCACAATGTGATTGCTGAAAAGGTCAGATTGCAACGTGTAACCGGGGAAACCTCTGCTGCACTGGGTGTGTAGCATGGGGCACTGTTTGTGACTTAACACAACTCATTTGTTTAAACTGCAACCAGATGATCAAAGGAAGTTATTTACATGGAACTGCCAAAGTGACAGGGAGTTGAAATGTGGAGGAGACAATAACTCAGGCAACACTAGTCTCCAGCTAATTAAAAACCACTGCTCCAGCCAGAATCCCATCAAGAAAGTGAAAAGCAAATACCAACTTGATGGAGCAGACCCAAGAGTCTTCCAACACTAAGCCCTCAGCACAGACATCCCCTGAACTCATGGAGCTTCTGGCCTTATTAGATAAATCTATGTCCTCTACGGTACTTGTATTTTTGTGCACCTCCAGTGCTCTCCCACCAGCTCAGCCCCCAACATGCAGGGCTGGACACAGGCATGGATGAATGGGGCAGCTGCCCAGGGCCCAGCTAGAAAGGGGGCTAGAAAATGGTAATTTTTTTGTTATTATTATCATAAACTCTGGCGAAGGGGGGGGCCCAATACTAAAAGTTTGGCCGGGGCCACCAGGAGTCAAGGTACGGTGCAACATGGCTTAAAAGCATGGTTTTCACCACCATGGTCCAGGCCTCCGAGCTCCATCAGTGCTAGTAGTAGTGGTCGTAGGCTGCTATCTTCCCAACAGACCAACCAGCAGAAGGTGTAATGAGGCACCCTATAGCTGTGTCCTACGTCAAGGGGAGTCTGACATTACTTGTGACTGATGGTACTAATGAAATGTTTCTTCTGCTGTTGAAGGGACTCTGTGCTAGTGAACAGTCCCAGGTTATGCTTCACTCTGCAGGCTGAATAGCAGAGAGAGGGGTCTCCATGCCGGCAGTGGTTTGGTGATGAGTGCGCCCTGTAGAACTGCAGGCATAAAGTTGCACAATGGTCTGCTTTGTTCGGATTTAAAGTTGTATGGGCTTAGTTCACTTATACTGGTTTAGGAGCAGACAGACGTCAGAGTAAAATCAGAACAGCCGACACCATGATCCCATGTAGTTCTCACAAGATTAAGGAGTTGAGCTTATGGAACAATAAAGCTTGTTCAGTTCTGCCGGTCTCTCCTTGCAGCAAATGTAACAACTTATACATAACACTCCTAACGATATCCACACATCTGCCCCCTTTACATGCATCATATCCTCAGTGTTAAGGCACATTTTAACAGGTCTCTCTTATCTTTGTGTTGGCTTCTTAGCTCTAAGTGATCTTTTCAGTTTCTCTGTCGTCTCAATCCTTATTGGTTCAGCTCTTGTTTGGTTTCCTTGTTCAGATGTCTCTACTTCTGTGTCATTTTCAATCTCCTCTGTCTTCTTGTTGCTTTGATATTAGCTGTGTTTCCTTTGGTGAATCTCATGATGCTGCTTCTTTTCTCCCCTTTACAAGCTGCAAGTGTTGTCTGTTCCTTCCAATCACCTGTCCTTCTGGTGTGACTACTTTACAGGATCTGGGAGTTACTTGGGCTAGGGACAGATATTCAAAAAGCCTGAGCCTGAATTCACTCAATCTTTGCGGGTTAGTTTAGATTGAACTGGTTTGCAACTGCACAGACATTTCCTCTGGACACAAGAAAAGCAGGCACACACATGCAGTGGCTCAGGCTAGAAGCCCAGGGGGTGGAGTGCTAGAGTAGCCCTCCCTTCCCTTCCATAATGCTGAGCTGAAGGGGCTTGTGGCCAGGCTCCAGCAGAATGCTCTGATTAGGGAGGGGTGTAAATCTCCATCCTGCCTGCACTGTCCCAGGGTTTCCCCCACTCACTGCTCAAGGGGTGGAAGTGTTGCCAGCCCCCGGCTAGCACTCTGAGGCAAAGCGGGGGAGGGTGCAGTGCATGCATCCATTGATGATACTGAGCTTTTCAATCCCCCTCTCCCTGCTTCTTCATCCTGTCTGCAAACCTGACAGGTGAGAGCACCAGCAGGGACCTGATATAACACAGTGTTTATCAGCCCATCAGCAAAACAAAAGTCTCTCTCATTAGTTCAAGCTCTTCTTAAACAGCTTTGTCCAAGGAAAGAACGGAGGGACATTACCAGCTGACCTGTTGATTAGCTCCAAAAAGCCCTAAGTGGACACAGTTCTGTTTGCCTGTCCCAGTGAAACTGGAGACACACAGACACCTCTCGGCATTAGCTAGCATACCACATGCCTAGGGTCCATGGGGCTGGGGTCCATTCTGTGGGAGATGGGAGGGAGGGAGGAGGGAAACCCTGCTTGAACAGTGAGTGGCAGGGGGAGGTGGGGCAGAGGGAATCCAGGCAGACCCTGTTGTGCCTGCAGTCTCTGCTGGAGCTCCAGCTAGGGAGCAGAGGGGTGGGGCCAGCTCTGTTCTCTGGAGCAGACAGCACAGCCCAAGGCTGCAAAGCATCTGAGACGCTGGGGGACTCTGGTTTAACTTAAACCAGGAAGGGGTCTGGGACAGACATTGCATAAACCGGTTTGACCCAAATCAGTTAACTCTACATTCAACCAGGTTTATCTTAAACCTGTTTCAGCCATTCTTAAACTGCTTTATGTGCACTGAACATATGCTCTGTTACAGATTAAAGCCAGTTTCTGATCACTTAAACCAGTTTATGTATAATGTCTATCCCTAGCCTTGCTGGGAAACTGGTACTTTTTGTTTCCATGTTGGTCCATCTGAAATAAGCACCATATCTTTGTTGTGCAGTTGTGGTAACTTCTGGAACCCCTGTCATAGTTCCATTTTTGTTTGAGACGGCAATTTATTTTTTTTTAATATTTTCATATCTTGCTATTCATTCTGATGAGCATCATCCACAAGATTTGGCAGCTTGGTTTTCAGCTTCTTGTTAAACTGCATTTCTGCTGGGGACAACCCATGTTTCATGGGTGTTGGGCTGTAATTTAAGAGTAGACATCAGTAGACATCAGTATGTGAATCTGTAGCTTTTTTCAACAATTTCTTTGCTATTTATACTCCATTTTCCACCAGACCATTGGATTGTGGGTATTTATGACTGGAAGTGTTCTGATAGAATCCATGTTTGTTTGCAAACACTTTAAAACCAAGGCGGTTGAATGAGATCTGTTGTCTGTTCTCATCATTTATGGGATCCCATGTCTAGCAAAAATTGATTTGATGTGAATTATGATGACAAGGTTCGCTGTTGTGCTTTTGAGCAATGCAATTTCAGGATAGCTAGAATAATAATAATTCGGCACGAATACAGATTTTTTTTTCTGCATGTATGAATAAGTCAATGCCCACTTGATACTGTGGAGCTATGGGCTCCTCCATGACCATCATAGGCTCTTTTCTTTACACTGATCTGTACTTTAGGCACATTGTACAAGCCTTTGCAGCATCATTCATGTCATTATTTACAGTGGGCCAATATAGAGCACCCCTTGGTCTCCTTTTGCATTTTTCAATGCCTAGATGCCCCTCGTGTATTCTGTTTAATGCCTTTCTTTAGTACTTCTGGAACAACAGGTCATGAGCCCTTGAACAAAATGCCATCCAGTACCGACGGCTCTTCTTTGAACTGAAAGTAGGGGCTAGGTATATGTTTTTCAGGCCTATCAGCACAAATAGCTATTTTCACTTTTTGCAATGTGGTGTCCTGAGCAGTAGCTTCTTCATTCAGTGCCCACATTTTATCTGTGACAGGAATCACTCTTTTCATTAACATGTATTATGTCGGAGTCTGGAATTCGGTCATTTTCCTTCATGTCATCTGCCCTGGACAATGTATCTGCAATAAGTAGATGTTTTGGCATGTACTGTATGTCTTGATCATACACATGCGGTTGAAAGAAGTCTCTGTAATCTGGGTGGCATGTCTGATTCCCATAGAAATTTCTTACAGCCATATACCAGAGTTCAACTTTCTCAACTTGTGCATATAGACAGCCTTACTTAGAGACTGCCCTAGATGCATATGCTACTGATCTCCAGCTATCTCCATGTTTTTAAAACAAAGCTGCTCCAGTGCCTTCTTTAGAAACATCTGTTGACAATTTAATGGGTCTTTTAGGGTCATCGTATTTTAGCACTGGATCTTTCATTATTTTTCCCTTCAAGTGTTTAAATTCAGCTTCATGTTCACGATCCCACATACACTGAGCATTCTTTTGTAGGACTGAACTAAGGTGTTTGGTCTGCTCTCCTAATTTAGGTAATTATTTCCCTATAAAATTGATCTTTCCCAGTGATTTTTTTATCTATAGGGAGAGTCATGTTTGTAATAGCTTTAACGCTTGCATCCCCTTCTCAGAGAGCTTTTCTCTCCAGTATGTTATTTCTTTGACCCTCGGTTTGTATTTTTGTTTGTTCAGTTTCAAACCTGCTCTGCAAGTTCTTTCTAGTGCCTTTCTAAGCCTCAAGTCATGGTCTTCCATAGTGTTTCCCCAAACTAATACAGCATCGATATAAATCATACTTCCATCAAGAACTCCAAAAATTTGTTGCACCTTGATGCGAAATACTCCAGATGCAGAACACAGTCCAGAAGGAAGCCTGTGAAAGCAATACCTTGTGAAGGGCGTATTGAAGGTACTTAATCTACTGCTATTTTTGTCTAGGGGAACTTCCCAAAGCCCAGAAGAGGCATCCAAATGAGAGAAATATTGAGCTTCTGCCACATTGCCAAAAACCTCTTCCCTGTTGGGAATGGGAAAATGCTCCCTTTTGATGTACCTGTCCATTTGCTTAAGACCCAGACACAATCTCAAGGATCCTTTTTTTTTTTTGATGACCCATGAATGAACCCAAGCAGTTGGTTGCTCTGCTTTTTCTATTATGGTCATGTTAACTAATCTATCTAATTCCTTTTTCAGTTTCTCCCTTAGTATAAGGGGAACACTTCTTGGAGCATGTATGGTGAGAGTATTTGGTTCACTTCATTCTATCTTGTACACATTGACAGTTTCCCTATACCTCAAAACACATCATAAAACTCTTTTTCTATGTTCTTGCTTTCTAGTCACTAAGTGGCATCCATTCTCTTAATCAAAGCTAGTTTTACACATTCTCAACCCAATAATTGGCACTACCTTTCCTGGGACTGTTACAAGCTGAATTTTTACTATATCACCCTTGTGTCTAACATGCAGGTCACAAATACCCTTGGTTGCAATCATGTTTCTGTTATATGCTCTGAATTTCACTTTCTTATTCTAATAGTATACAAGTTTAGTTTTCGTTTTTTTGAATAATGTAGTCTAGTGTTACCTTGACATGTGCCCCTGTATCTAATTTAAACGTTACCATTAGTCCATGGGAGTCCAGGATGATTGTCCAAGCCTCAGAAGAATGAAATTTGTGCACTGTGCCAACGAGGACTTCTTCCTTTTCCATGTACCTGCTGTTTCTTGTGTGTTATATCCTGCTCCTTTCTGCAAACTCTTGCAAAATGATTGACTCTTTTACATTTGTTGCAGCAGTGCTTACCAAATGCAGGGCATTGCAAAAGTTTGTGGTAACTCCCACAGCATCTGCAGCTGACCTTCAAGCAATTCTCTTTGGCCTCTGCTTGCCTGCTTTATAGTGTGGTCCTCCTTTCTGTATTGTTTGTGCGTTGCCTTAGGTTTTTTTAGTCTTGTAATACTGTTTAGTTCAGCTTGTTCTGCTTTTTCCTCCAGCTTCTGCAGCTTGACATTTGTTATCTCTGCCATTTGGCACATTTTAACTGTGTTTTCCAAATTAAGCTCAGGATCCTTTAGCAGTCTTTTCCTGCGGCTTCTATTCCTTATACCCAATACTATTTCATCTCTGCTTATGGACTTTTTTAGGTCTCCAAAGTTGCATGTTTGGCTCAGCAGTCTGAGGTCTTTGACAAGCTCCTTATTTGTCTCTCATTCTTTCTGCTGTCTCATGTGGAAATTATACTGTTCAAAGGTTTCATTTTGTTTTTATACAGTATTCCTTACACTTTTTTATTATAGTACCATAGCTTTTCTGTTCTGCTTCTGACTGTTGTAGGCTATTATAAAAAAGGCATGGCTTCCTGTTGTTAGAGAGTCGGAAGGGACCTGAGCAAATCATCAAGTCCAACCCCCTGCCATAGGCAGGAATGAATGCTGGGATCAAATGACCCCAGCTAGGTGATTATCTAGCCTCCTTTTGAAGACCCCCAGGGTAGCGGCAAGCACCACTTCCCTTGGAAGTTGGTTACAGATCCTAGCCACCCTGACGGTAAAGTAGTCCCTCCTGATGTCTAGCCTGAACCTATTCTCAATCAACTTGTGGCCATTATTCCTAGTAACTCCAGGTAGTGCTTGGGGGAACAGGGCCTCTCCCATTTCCCGCTGGTCCCCCTGGTAAGTTTATAGACGGCCACCAGGTTCCCCCTCAGCCTTCTCTTGTGGAGGCTGAAGAGATTCAGATCCCATAGCCTCTCCTCCTTCTGGGCTGCTATATTTAAAAGAAAATAGCTACCTTGTGTGAATCTACTTTTTCTGTAGCCCCACTGGCCATCATATACATGGTAAAGCTGTGCTTAAATTCCTTCCAGTTTTCTGCTGTTTTTCTGGACAACTTTAACTCCTCTGGAATTCTGAGATGCTCCATTTTTTTTTCTTTGCACCCCACTCTTGGTACCATGTACAGTTCTCAAAAGATTGAGGAGTTAAGCTTATATGATATAAAGCTTGTTTATTCAGAGCAATGCCCTGCCTCCAGTTCTGCTGTTCCTTTCTGCAATCCCTGGGCAAATGTAACACTTACACATAACACTCTTCATGGTATCCACACAACTCCCATGCAGCAAGTCACTTCTCTCCACATAAAACAGATTATACTTGCATCTGTCCACAGTCTTAAATGACCAGTAGCCAAGCTCGATCCAGCTCCCTGTGGTAGAAAGCCACCTTGTTTCTCCCCAAAATCTCTGCCCTGTGACACTGTGACTAAAATCTCTGAGCTGCAACCATTTGATTAGGGTGGGCCCTGCACACAGGGGACCGCACCCTCAGCCTGTCTATTTAGGTAACTTGAGCTGGCTGCATTCCTGAGGGAGGGGGGAACCTGCTCCCTCTGCCTACCTGACTTGCATCAATTACCTGGGTGGGGGGGTTCTACCTGGGGAGCTGGAATCTACCTGGCAACTGGTGAGGTATTTCAAATTGGTTGGCGAAGAGCCAACCGGGGCTGGTCTCCACTGGACCAGGTGAATGAGGTCACGGGCTATATAAGTTGGGGAGGGAGGAGGCGCTCTCTCTTCGGCCATGAGGTGAAGCAGCAGCCATGTGGGGGACACGGAGGAGCTTTACCATCTGAAGTTGGCTCTGTCCCCCAAACTCACGAGCTAGAAACCGCCTGCTTACAGAGGGGAATTTCACCAGCCTCTGGAGGATGTTTGTGAGTAAGCTACTTGAGATCTGAGTAGATATCTAGCTGGCAGTAACACAAATGCGTGATCAAAAGGCTACCTCAGCCACACTGTTTGCTCTTTAGAATTTCTAAGATATTGCTCAATCCTGTACCCTAGTTTACCCTACCCCTTGTAATCAATGAAGTCCTCCTTTTTGACTGGAGTGGGAGACTTATTGAGGGGTGGGTCTAAATTATGCCTAAGAGACCCCTTAGGTCTGCGGACTAAGGGAGACTTTGCTTTTTGCCCCCTGACTTGGGGAAGCGCCCCAAGTGCCTGTACTGGGTCGAGTACCTGTCGAACTATTAGGCCTGTGTTTCCCCAAGGACACAGGGCCGAGACAGTCCCTTCTCAGGGTGGTGGTGGCGACATTACTCCCAGACTAGCGAGTGTGCTCCGGGAGAGGGGTTGGCCGAGCATAAGGCGCCCCTAGGGAGGCATTCGGAGCCTGGAAGGTGGTTGGGCGCAGGGAGGTGGGCGGCTCAACACAGGAGCGCCCCCTACTGGCCTGCTACACTCCCCAACTTTCACATAGATCTCTTTGCACATGTCCCTTCTCGGGGGGATCATCCTGGCTGCTCAGATATGCCTGCCATGCCCAAACCTCCCTGCACAATGAAAAGAGAAATCAGACGGTTCCTCCAAGCAACAGCCTGCAATCAGATCCAGATGCCCTGCAAACTTGTCTTATAATCAGGACAGAGAAGCAGGGAGGAAGCCCTGGGATGCTTTTATCTCTTCAGCACTGTTTATTTTAAAGAAAAAACAACACATTAATGAGAAGTGGCTAATGATTCACTCCAGCAAGGGCTGTCCCCAGAATACATTTTATTCTTGGAGCTTCTTCCTTCCCCACCAGCTGCAGAAATTGGCATCAGCAGCCACCTGATAATCCAAGAGGTATTCTTAGGAATCTTAGAGTTGTATCATCTCTCCTTCTTGCCCAAACTGGAATTTCAGGCAAGGCTTGAAAAGCAGTGAGAACAGAGATGGGAAGAGGAAGCGGTGGATCAAATTAAAGAAGTTATGTGCTGAAAGCAGCATTTGCTGGATGAGCTTCTCAGGCTTGTGTAATGGAAGGGTGTGTGAGATTGTCAGAGTGGATTCCTTTGACCTCCAAAGTTCACACATGATAGAGGTTAACTCAAGTTGGTGCCTTAAGAACATCCTTTGGTGATGACGTGTACCTCCTTCTGGGGCCTGAGTACAGCATTGAGTAAGCAGAGGCACCTTGGTCAATGTGGGGAGGGCGCTAAGGTGCTGCCCTGTAACCCCTGAGACCTTGCTTTTCTACAAACATCCTGTGCCATCTTGTGGAAGTCCACCAGGGCCTGCCTCCCTTGCAATGCTAACATGGGTGCCTGTCCTCAGACTGATGTCAGTACACAGAATTGTAGAGTTGGATGGGACTGAAAGAGTCATCTGGTCCAACACTGCAGAGAGACCTAGGATGTGCTGTTTCTAAATCATCTCAGACAGATTCCCGTGCAGTTTCTTCCTGCAAATGTCCAATAAAGACATTCCACAACTTCCCCCAGCAGCTTGTTCCATAGCTCTACCGTTCTCACTGCCTTGAAGCCTTAACAGCAATGCCTGTCTATAAGCACAAATCTCGAGCACTCATCAAATGATGCTTCATACTGGAGCTAGCTGGTGATCTCAATTTCTCACACCCAAAGCCTCCTGGTTATTTAGACACTTAAGTCAGGATTAGGCCCTTGGTCCCAGTTCTCTCCCTCTGTAAAATGGGCATAACAGAACTCCCTGGAGAGGTTAGAAAGAAACCCGTGAAGGGCTCGAGTGCAGCAGTGAAGGCCATGTAAACAGGCAGGTTGATTTTATTCACGTGGAGTTTCAGCAGGAGCAGGAAAACCTGCCTGCCCTTTCATTGGAATAACTACACAACAGAGACTTGGGGAAAATCCAGCTTCCTCCTGCTGAGACTTTATTTCATGGTTCTGATGCTTCCATGCAACACCTCCCCCGCCGCAAGGGCTGTGCCACGGACAGCGTATGCACAAGCGGCTTTCATAACTAGGGCCCTACTTAATCTGTGGCTTCACAAATGTCGCAGAAACCGTGAAATCCTGGATTGTCTGCAAAATTCTCAAAATCAACAACAACAAAAAACATAATAAAAATAAAATGCTGGCTTCCCCGTAGGAGCCAGAGGTCCCTGTTGCCAGGAGGTAAAGGTGCCAGCTGGCAGGGCAGCACGAAGGGCGTGGCTTCCCCCTTGCCCCTCTCTCTCCACCCGGACCTCTCTTCCAATCAGCACCGAGGGGCGGGGCCACACAAACAGCAGCCAGCACCCAAGACGGCAGCCGCCCCCTTGTCCTTCCTCCCCCGGGCCTGCTCTGCTGCCATGAAATGCACTTTACGCTGCAGTCAACCTGTGAAAATCAGTGAGTCTGCCCACGATGTAGGTTGTCTCCTGTTTGTAACGAAAACAGTGCAGGGAAAACATTTCCCGGTGAGGACATATGCAAAATGAAGAGTACTGAAAGGCGGAAGAGAAACCATACAAAAACACCACTTGTAAGCAAAGCACCTCTCGTGCCTACTTCTCCACTGCCCCCTTCCCCCCCGCCATGTAAAACACCACCAGGCCTCAGCTCTGCCCTTCGGCAGCTCCATTTGCATGCGTGCAAATGACAGCAAGGCAACGCTGAATCAGGCTTCGACCTCTATGTTCGACTTTCACCTCTGCTTGGACCCATCGCTTTATTTGGCTGCTGTGCCTCAGATGTCTGTTCACGCTTATTTATGGGTTGTCTTGGATCATGAGACTTCATTTTATTCTATTTTATCTTACTTTATTTTTAATGCATGCGTTGGCATGGAGGTATGAAAACGTTATTGATGTACCAATGTTCACCCTGTTTGTTAAGCAGTTACCAGGGTAAGGGGCTCTTCCAGCACTGGATTGGAGGAAAGGAAGAGGATGGGCGGGGCACATCTGGGAATGGTCAATTCCCATCTGGGGGGATTAAAAAACACCAAGCAACTTGGCTGCGGTTTTTGCAAGGGAAAGCAGTGGGGAAGCATAGTTGCTGCTTCTAGATTTGGCCTAAAGGAGAGATGGGATCTGTTCCTCCCTGGTATTAAGGGGCGGGGGCGAAGGTCTGAGTATCGGGTCTGCTGGAGAATCCCTTGGCGGAGGAGATCAACCCATTTCCTGCAGAGTTTGGGCTTCCCTCTATGGAGTGGCCTTTACAAATGGCAAGTCAAGAAGGCCTGATCCTCCACCTACTGAAGCCAGTGGGATTGACCCTCCGTTGCCCTGCACCTTGCACTGTTATTGGTACTGGGGCAAAGTGCTCCCCTGTTCAGGTCTCCAACTGGTGGAACAAAATCGAGCCCAAGATGCTCACACACCACGATGGCAGGTGATCCCTCCCTTACCAGGCAAGGCCAAGGTGCTACGCCAGGGTCAGTACAGACTCTCTGTCCCTTTGCAAATTTAAAAGTAGATGTGAGCCCAGATGTCCCCCACACTGCACCCCCCGCCCCACTCCTGGGCACCCTTGTCCCAGCTTGCTGGGAGCTGCTGCTTTTCCCCTTAGAAATCACAGTGGGTTAAAGACATGAGACACATGGATTGTTTAGTGGCAACAAGTACCCAGCGCTCATCAGGAGGGAGCTTTGTCAGGTGATTTCTTGTCCCTAAAAGAAGAAAAAAGCCATAAACAATACGTGTCATATAATAAAGAATGCAATGCTAGTTGGAGAACAGCCAACCAGTTTAATTCCTTCCTTGCAACCATCTCCAAGAGGTCTGAAATCCAAAGGGCCTGCGCATGCCAACAGCAGGGCTTACACAAACCCCAGATGCAGTGGCTTGTTCTTTCCTTCAAATCCTATAGAGTTCAGTGCCAAGTTACTTGCTCCCAGCCTACCCCAGTCCCATGTCCACTCTTAGCTGTAGCTTTGAGCTGGAGAAGTGGTATCTCCCTCCCATCCCCTCCTCTCTTTATGAATTTTGTGCTTTGAAGAATTACCAACACTTTAAGCCTCTTGGGATACAAGGCAGAGGGAACAGGGATGTGGCTCGGTTAGAGGGACCAATTGCACCAAAGGGGCAAAGAAGCAGGTGGCATATTCTTCACACACACACACACACACACACACACACACACACACACACACACACACACACACACACACACACACACACACGAGTCACATGCATCACTTGCTGAGGCAGTTGAAGGGTGTATCAGCATGTCCAGCAGCCCCAGCTCTCCTGCGTGCTGCGTGGCTAGTCCCACCTGTGCAAAGTGCACAAGCAGAAAGGACTACCTAGGGCTTCAGGCATTTGTCTGGGACTTGCCAATGTGATTCACGCCCCTGTTCTGCTACAGATTTTTTTTTGTGACCTTGGGCAACCCCCAGGGAATATCTGCATTGTGCAGTTAACCCAGGTTCACTGGGTTTTAGCCTTCTCTCACTGCCCATATGCAATAATCTCTGACATGGATGGGGTGCTGTGATAAATCCAGGCTAGCCGACCCTGGTGGGAGTATGGGTCTGCTTTCATTCAGCCTGGAACCCACCACGCTGAGAGGCCACAAGCACAATCATTGGTCCTCCAATGCCTTCCCGTAGTTCTTCACCAAAGGACAGAGAAGTTTTCTGGCTACAGTCAATGCTGGCTGGAAAAGATAATCCTAGAGCACCTCCGCACAAAGAACTACAAACACACACAGAGGCACAGGCAGAAACCAGTGAGGACACATTACTGCAGGTAGGGCTCGTTGCGAGGATGTTTGCACTCAATCAGGCTGACCCAGGCGCTCAGACATGGGTGCCAATCGCTTGGGGTAACTGCAGAGCAATTGCAGGGTATCCCTGGCCTGATGGAGCTCAGCACAGGCTGGAAAACCCACCTGAGGATTTACCCCTTTCCCCGTGGTTTTTGTAGCTGCTGACCACGCACCTCGCGGCACCCCGGGGGGCTGGCTTGAACCCAGCTGGGGTATGTCTGTATAAGCTGCAGACCTCACTGTGTCCCCAGTCCCCAAATCCAAGATGGGAATAATGGCACACTGGGGTGCTGGAAGAAGCCCAGAGGCCGTGGCGATGGGCAGCAGATAGCAGCTGCAAAACACTTCACCTCCATTTTGCAGGGGTGGGATGTTCAGGGCAGCAAGGAATCCGATCCTGTGGAGGAGGGATTAAAACCCCATTAGTCAGAAAGAGTTTTAGCTGCTCCTTTCTGCAGCAGAGCCCCTGGGATGATCTCAGCACCTCACAGATCGCCACCGCCCCAGACAGAGATGATGAGACGCATTCCACTGGCGTCAGCGCTCAGAAATGCCAGCCCGGGAGTGGAGGCCGCTGGAAAACACTCTTTAAATCTGTCATGTCCCCAGACAATGCATCTCCTTGCTTCAGTCAAAAACTTCATCTCTCCCTCGGGCTCAGTACATAACCGCGTCCGTTGGTCTCTTCCCAGTCCAGAAAGCCAGTTGCATGACTCAGTTGTCAGGTTGAAGGCTTGTACTATCCCAGTGGGTCTTATGCAACAAACCACATAAAAAGGAAGTTTGGTTTAGTGAAGTGTAGTCTCCAACCTGGAGCTTATAGGCAGTGAAACCCTCGGGCATCACAGGCAGCCCCGGAAAACCGTTGCTACAGATACTCTCATGGGGAGAGCAAGGTGTGAAACTTCCTGCAGGGATGTAGTCGGTAGCCATGTTGGTCTGAGACCAAAAGAAATGCAGAACTCCAGGCTTCTTGGTTCAGAGACAATACCTTTTATTAAACCAACCAAACGTCATGCAGGGCATTCATTCATGCAGGGCTCACTAGTGATGCCCATGGGTCAGCAGAGGTTAGGGACAAGGCACCTGCCCGGGGGTCAGCAGAGCCGAGCTCTATGTGCAGCTCTGCTGCGTGACCTTGGACAAGACATTTCCCCGCTGTCTTCTGTGTCCCTGCTTCTAGACTACAAATCTTCCAGGATGTGTGTGTGAAGGAAGTACTGCAGCTCCTAGGCATTGCCATAATGCAAATGACTGTGGAAACTGCCAAGGAAGGATGGTCCATATGAGGCGCATCTTATTAATCAAAGGAAGCGAACTCCCGGAGCTCTTCCTGATCACCGGGTGCACGGGAATGGAAGGAGCCCACCCAAGCAAACGCTGGCCTCTCACGTAGGGCCCTACCTATATCACATACTCTGGTACCCCCCATAGCAGAAGGAGAGTTGCATCTCTGGCCTCTCTGTTCATGTGGAGAAACCCAAGTTAGCCCAGACTACCTAGCTCAGGGACTGGTTAGCTTAGGCTAGCTAGCCCAGAAGCTGAGCTGCAGCAGCCTGGAGCCCTGAGTGGCTGAAGGCTCAGCACTTTGTCACCTTGGCACTGACATGAACAACAGGAGACTCAATGATCTGCTGTCCCAGGAAAGAGGGTGCTCCCATCTCTGGGAGTCCAGTCCCCCCAGCAGCATCGCGGGGGGGGGCAGGCATGGAGCCCCTTTGTCGTGGTCGCTGCATCGAAATAGGAAAGGTTTGCTGGAAAGTCCGAGTTAGGCGGCACAGCCCCATCCCAACTGGGGCAGCAACGGGCTCGGCCGGAAAGCCGTGCACAACTTCAGTGCCTGTTGCCCAGAGCTGAAGAAGTCAAGCTCACCAGATGGAAAGGAAATGGTTATAACCCAAGCCAAGTAATGGTTACAACCCAAGCCAAGTAATTCCTAGACCCCAAAGTGGCAGCTCAGGGTATTTCTAGCCAGCAAGAGGCAACTGTGATTGAAAGCATGGGATAGCAGTGAGAGAAGCTAGCATCGGCAACAGTAGCGTTTACCAGTAACCACAGAACAACTCTCCTGGGACGCTGGCTAGGGTTGCTAGCACGCCCTAAAGCCCGTGTCCTCTGCATCGTCACTGCTGCTGTTACCTGGGTCAGGTGGTGGAACGGGCACGCTACAATCGCACCTTCGCTTTGCTGGATGAACAGAGCCCCATGCCCCTCTCCAGTGGGCCAGCTGAGAAAGTAGTCAATGTAGGAGCTCTTGCAGCACCATCTACTGGAGAGCTGGTATCACCGAGCCCAAAAAAAATTGCAGGAGAAGATCCAAGATGCTTGAGGAATTGCGGAACGGCTCCAGCAACCTGCTTGTTTGCATTATGTCTTATAACAAGGGAATCTGAAAAAGCGGCTTTGACAGAGTTTGGGCAGCCTGGCCTGTAAGGGACATGAAACAGGAGACAAAGATACACACTCAGATCCAAGAGTATCTGTAGCAAATCTTGATAATACTTCTTGGGCTGTTCTCAGCAGCATTTTATACAGCACACTTTGTACAACGCCTGGCACAATGAGGGCTGGAGAAAGGGAGACAGAAAGATTAAGTGACTTACATAGTGGTAGATACAGGATTTGATTGTGTTTGTATCTGTACATCACATTGGCTGTGTAGAGGGGGCCTCAGTGATGAGAGAATCAGACTCTGAACCCTTTGACTCGATAGTATTTCTTTAAAATAGAGAAGCTACGCCTAATGGGGCTTGGAATCCAGACGTGCGCTGCACGGGGAGCCAGATGTGCCACTCCCACTTTGGGAAAATGGTAGAGGATCTGTTGCCCCTTCCAGAGAAGTCTGATTTTGCTGTTTCCTAAAAACCTACAGTCTGTTTTGGAGCACAGACTCCCGTCCTCATCACTCCAGGTGCAAAGCCGTGAGAAGAGCACAGATGTCAATGGATTTATACCACAGCAAAAGCAAGAGCAGATGCTGGTCCCTGGAATTGGCCAAGAGCATCTTGAGACAATTTGGGTTTGGAAGAATCTCTCTGATGCCAGCAGGATGTGGGCTGCCTCTACTTAGGATGCGGTAAAAGAGACCCCAACCTCTGGGCCAATAGCCCAGGTCTCCAAACATCACCTTCCAGGGTGCGAGACTTGCTACTGATGCAATTCCACTGACGCTGTCCACTGACACCACTCTGGAGATGGCTCCAGCAGCTCTAATATCATTGCCTCATACTCCATCCCCAAACCTGTCCCAGCTGGTAACACCTGATCTTCCGAAATGAGCACTCCAGCTCGTCCTCTTGGACTTGGTCCATCTCATTCCTCGTGGGCAGACAGCCAGTAACCACAGCTACGACCACATCTTGCGTGTCCACCCCAGTGCACGCCACCCCAACGGAAAGCCTCAGTAGATTTTTGGATGGAACCCAGCTTTATATTCATAAGATCCAGATTTCCCCTTCTGCCTTGCAGCCCTCCTTCCCTTTGGAAGACCAGATGGTCAGCAGCACCCGAAAGAAATGCTCCCTACTCTGTCATAGAGAGAGGGAGGGAGAACATCTTTAGGGATATGTGGATTGGAAGGACTTTGGAGCAGTGGTCCCCAGACGAGGGTCCATGGCAAAATGTTGCCCACCAGATTCTCTCACAGCCACGGGAAGCTGCATCCAAATTGAAGTTCGCTCGGAGACCAAAATTCGGGGATTTGTACCTATGGGATATCAAAGGCTGTTCAGCTGGACTCAGCTCCCCACACATTGGAACCATCCGGGGTTCTTCTCTCTCATGAGCCTAGAAATCTCTTTTGGGCATAGAAATCACTCTGTTAATAGTATTATAAGAGCATCCTTTAGCCCCAGCCAAGATCAAAGCTTCTGGGAGCTGAACAAGACCCGTAAAGGCAAAGTGAGAGCCAGTGCTCACGTAGCACAAGGGTGGGGAACCTGCAGCACGTGTACCACAAGTAGCACTGGCACCCTCTGTGTGTGTCTCATGGCAGATCTGGGAGGGGACAGGCAGCACAGCAGCAGACAGGACAGAAATCAGAAAGAAGAGCAATAAATCATGCAGGGAGCACAAGGGAGCAGAAAGCAGAGCAGCAGATCGGGCAAGGGACAGGGACCAAAGTGGCATGTGGGGAGGGTGTGGTACTAATTTGTGGCATGCCAAAAAGACCTGACCTAGCAGGGCAGTGGCAGAAATGGGCAAAAGGCCTACATATCTTGACTGCCATGCGTGATCCCTACACACTAGGCCATGCTGCCACTCTGGCTGGTCAGTACTGTGGCTTCAGCAAGCTCTATTACTTGGTGCTTTGGGAGAGGAGTCAGGTGGGTAAAAAATTGCAGGGACTAATCCCAGGCTGCCTCCCAAAGGGGGGTTGCCTGAAACTCTGCCAGCCTGCAAGGGAAAAGCCCCGGTTTCCTACGTTTTTCTCTTTGAAGGAAAATTCATTTTTAAAATTCGTTCGTGATGCCTTTATAGATTCTTGTAACCCACTTTTTGCTCAGCTCAGGTCTGCACGCACAACACTTTGGTACCTTGAAGGCTGCTGTCATAAGGAATCCAGTAGAGTCGCCTCCATTGGGAATGAGGAGGTGCTGTCCAGAGGTTCGCTTTTTCCAGCTAGCTCCAGCGAGAGCAGTAATTGGTGATGAGCTGTGAGGCTCTGCAGCTCAGTAGTAGCTCAGGAGGGTTCGGGCTGTTTCATAGGAGCTTGGGAAAGCAGGGCTGGGAGGGACCTCACGAGGTTATCCGGCCCAGCCCCCTGCTCCAGACAGGGTTGACTCTGCCGAAACCACTAGAGAACGATTGTGCCGTTCATGAATTCCTGCCCTGCTGACAAAACCTGCATTGACTCCAATGAGGCCAGGAATTTTTCACCCTTCGAGCATGTGTGAAAAATGAAAAAAGCAACTGGCCTGGGTGCACTTCTCTGTGCTAACTCCTCCCAGGGAGAAGTCCTTGGCTCTGCCCTGAAGCCTTTGTCCTCGGGCCTTGCTGCAGACAACTTGTGACCCAGACGCTTGTGGTCCGCCGGGTGCAGAGCACACTGGGGAGGTTGTTGGAGGGCACCAGGCAGCATCAGCAAGAGGTCTGGGGTCAGTCTGAGGGAGCTCTCGCTAATCTTAATCGGGGTAACGCTGTGAAGCATCTGGCTTCCTGGTGTCCTTCTCCCAGCAGAGCCAAGGGATTTTTAGTCCAGCACTTCTCCCCAGCTGTTTGGTCATTTAGATGCTCTTTGGCCTTCTCCAAAGCTTTCCTTACAGCTCCACGGGCACCTTTGGGATGAAGACACGGCAGCAGGGTCCACCCACAGTAAAAACGGAGAGCAACTGGACTCATTGGGCCCAAAACCAATGACAGGAGCATCAAGGGAGAAAAGGCTCCATGTCCTGCAGGGGCTCGAGGGCTGGTTTAGTGCTCAGCGCTCAAACAAGTCGGTTCCAGCATGTGACCAGTCCACATACAGAGGGCCACGCGGCTTGTTCCAGGGAGGAGGATTTCATCCGGGTGGAGGAGCTCTTCCTGGCCGGAGTGCAGCAGGAATCCTAGCCAAATGCCCCGGGTGCCTCTCGTGCCGACTGTGCACAGCCCAGGGAGCCACAGGGCTGAGCCTGTAAGGAAGAAATTAAGAAATCAACACATCTGGGGGTGGCTCAGAGCTGACTTGCTGCAGCAGAGACCAATCCTATGTGAAGCAGGGTTGGGAGAGGCCCCAGGAGATACAGAGCGCACAGGACCTCCCGTGCATTGAGGGATCCCCCAATTCTGGAGGACGCTCCATTGCTGGGAGGGGATGAGCCCCGCCAGCACACAACAGCGGCAGGGAAAGAGTGGAAGGGGAAGCCTCACTGAGTTCCCAGTATTGCCATGTGGCAGACGATATAGCTCCCGTGTCAGGGTCAGCTGGGTTCCCACGACAGAGTGGGGGGCCATGGCAGGCCTCTCCCACACCCACCAGGCTCCTGTCAGCCTCCCCTTGCACAGCCCAGATGCCAGGTCCCCTTGCCAGAGTGATAAATACTTTTGCTCTCAGATCAAGGGCCAACTTTCTTCTGGTGGGACTGGATGCCAGATGAGCAAGGCAGGTGGCTGCTCACTCCAGCAGTTTTATAGGGAATTTCCTCTTCCAAGGCCCTGAGGGCACCTGCATTTGTGATGGGAGGTGAGTCACTCTCAGCTCTGCTTTCTTTCCCAAACCCAGCTCTGGTCCTGAGAGGAGCTCAGTTACAAATCCTTTGGCATGAGAGAAACCCAGGGGGAAGAAAGCTCTAGAGATGCCCCCTTCCTACCTGGCCAGACGCACACTGCCAATGCCAGGGATGAGCAGTGAGCTGCTCTAAGTCATCGCTCCCTCCTGCTGTGCTTAGGACTGGGCCTGTCCTGATCCACTGCCCATTAGGACTCAGTGGAATGGAGCAAATACTTCACCTGCTCTATGTTGGCTTATTTAAAGGTCTGTTTTGGGAGAATTGGCTTAGCTAGCTAGCTAGATAGATAGATAGACAGATAAATTGAGGGGGCATATATCATACTGTCTAACACAACAAGGCTGTGAACCAAGGGAGTATGTGCCATACTGCCCACACCACAAGATAAGTGACACCAGTTGCAAGGCTGCAGAGCAGAGTGGGGCCTGAGTCCTGGTTTGGGGGGAACAGACCAAATTCGGAGAAGACCCAGAAGGCTACGTGGCTGTGTGATCACGGAGAGACAACCAACCAGAGATAGCCACGGATCAAGAGTCTTCAGGAGGGAAGGAGAATACAAAAGCAGAAACATGAGACTAGCAAAGGGTCCCTCCTTCTTGTCCTTTCCATCCCTCCCTTTGCCCCATCCCTCTTCCTCCTTCTTCCCGAGAGGTGTCCCCATCTCTGGGAAGGGTCCTCGAGGCCACCATGGATGGAAGGCAGATGCCCAGCCCAGGACGGGGGCTGTGGGCCTCAGCATCCCACCTCCAGATTGCTAACACCTAAAAGAAGTGGAGCCTGCATCCTGACCACAGATGTACTTTGACTCTGATGACAGCCCTAGGATTTGGTAGATATATAGAACTGCTCGATTGTTTGCATTGCTTTGTCTGTTAGCACTACATTTGCCTATTATTGAATGGAAAGGCCATGGTCGGTCTGAGGGTGGGTCCCTCTGGGCTCCCCCCTGGAACAAGGTCTCTGGGTCCTAAATCCAGAGCCAACACTTTACAGGGCACCAACTCCATTGCAGCCAGAGGAAACCGAAGTAAACACCTGGCAAGGTGGAGTGACAACCTGCTTGGGTCATTCTGAGTCCTGTGGGAGCAGAGGGTAAGTCACAGCCCTCCATTTCCACCCAGAGTCCCCCCCACAAAGTCACCAAAGCCCTCAGTGCCTTGAAGCATCTCTGCAGCCCCGAAGAGCTCCTTTTGCTCTTGACTTCAGAGCCAAGCAAGGAAGCCCCTGCAGCAGGGCTGGGCCATCAGCCCCTCGCTGCTGTGAAGCCTTGTTACAAGTCTATTTGCTTTGGATCCCGAGGAGATCTCCTGACGGGGGAAGAATTTCAGCGCAGTGACTCTCAAGCCCCGGAGCCGGCCCCAGAGTCGTGAAACGCAAGGTTTAGACGTTCCTGTTATTGGAGAAGAGCGACGTTCCACCCAGGCGGAGCTGCCAGCCCAAACCGGACTCATCGGCCACGGCTTCTGCCATCGAGGACTTGCAGAGGCAGCAACAGCAAAGACAAGATGGAGGGAGAAAAATGCCTCTCCTGCAGGATAAAACGGAACGGGCCCAGGAATAAAGCGCCATCAATCAAGCAGACAGCACGAAGCCTTGGAATGGGAGCATGGAAGAAGCTGGCAAGCTGCTGGATGGAAAAGCACCAGGGATTTCTTTTTTTCAAGCCTGAATGCAGCAGAATTTCCAGTACCAGCTGTTTCCCCCCCATCCTGGCATTGGCCTCTTGGCGCCATCCTCTCCCCCTGGCTGGATCCTCGAGGAGAGATGGCCGGGGGTGATTCGATTCCCTGCCTCTCCATCCGGGCCGGCTCTCACCAAACCATGAGAAGAAAGGTTGGCCACCCTTCCAGCCCGGAAGCAGCTGAGAGGGCAGGTGCTCCTCTCATCAGCGCTCAGCCCAGATCCACCCCCGGGTCCAAGCTATGCCTCTTCCAAGAGCATTTTTCACAAGGAATACCGAATGTGTTGGGTTATGCCCTGCACGAGTTCCTGTGGGCTTCTGGCCCCTATTGGGCAGGCGCATGTGTGTGTGTGCGAGCGCACGCACGCACACATGTGTGTGGACTTCCTTGTTTTCACCTTCTGAACTAAGCATTTTTTATTTCTGTGGCTCACCCCTAACTGCCTTCCCACCCAGCCAAAACCAGCATGTTAAGGATGTTCTCCCGCCCCGTGAACTGGAATCGCTTTTGATTCCCAACTGGCTCGCCCACAGCTAACTGGGGTTCATCACGAAAACTTTAGCCAGAATTCATGCACTGTTCAGGGTTTCTTTTTACCAGACAGGGTTACAGTTTTTCAAGGGATGTGCTGTGGCTTTGGTTTCGCTGCACATCTGTCTCTTGGGCTGCCTCCAGTCCTGACTTTGACGGAAATTCTTGGGGATCCTGTCATATTTAATAAAAGCACTATTGGATGCCCTGCTGTTGTGCTTCATTGCCTAAGGTTCTGCACTACTTCAAAAAAAAAGGCAGAAAGAGTATTAACCGTTACTTTTCCAGGAAAATAGAGTAGGAGCCTGGCCTGTTAAGAGCCCACGCTATGTTGTCAGGCATGGCAGGAGGTGTTTCTAAAGAGCAAGGCCACCTGAACCAAGGTGGGGACCATTCTGGGTTTGTTCGTGCTGTACTGAAACCCGCAGGAGCTGAATCCAGCCACATGGGAGTGGTCGTATTTTCAAGGGTACGGGGAGTCTCCAGTCTGTGAAAGGCTTTTATTTAGCATGTGTGTCAATGCTCTACTGCATGAAACTGGATTCTGTGAGTCACTGGGCATGAAACATCTCCATGTCTTTCTAGTCAACTATGAAGACTTATATGGCGGTTAGGAGGTCTTCTCACAGAGGGGGTCTCAAGGCATTAGGCACTAAACAAATACAGAAAACAAAACGATGGCCCCTGCCCCGGTGACCTGATAATCTAAGTCAAGGTCCATAGAGGTGATCCCTGTTGCCCTGTGCTTTGTGCCATCCTTTACACCGACACAAAGTGGTCTCATGGTGACATCTCCGAATGTGAAGGTGTGTGTGCGTGGGAAGGGGTCGGGTCAGCATGGATGAGGGTTGTGCAGAGCAGAAATGCCTTGAAAGCCCCCAGCACCAGATCATACCTGCTTAGTTCACCCTAGGGTGGATGCTGCAGACTCTAGCCTTGTGCAGCATCTTCCTACCTGCCTAGGGTTTTGCCTGCCAGAGGCTGGGACATCCCACTGCAGATGAATGACTCATCCCCACAATGAAAGTTGATGAACTTCCCAAATGAGAAGGTTCTCCCTGTTTACACTGCACAGCCATCACCACCGGGGATGTGTATGGTCCTGGCTCTCTCTGTATATTCTGAAGGAATATATTCTGTCTCTGCCTGGGAGAAGACAACTCCCACATCTCCTTCCTTGCCATGCTCCACCCCACCCATCTCAAAGCATCTCCTAGATTCATAGCTGTTAGGGTTGGAAGGGACCTCAGTAGGTCAAATCCGACCCCCTGCCCTGGGCAGGAAAGAGTGCTAGGGTCAAAAGACCCCAGCTAGGTGCTTGTCCAGTCTCCTCTTGAAGACCCCCAAGATCAGAGAGAGCACCACCTCCCTTGGAAGTCCATTCCAGATTTTGGCAGCCCTCACGGCATGGGTGCATCATGCAGCAGAACTCATGTACAGCTCTGGCAGGTTTGCCGCTCATTTCCTTCCACTGGTTCCTGGTGGCAGGGATCCAACAGGAGACTTCTTGCTAGCTCCAGAGAATCAGGACAGCCATCCAAACCTGGAAAGCAATGCAAGGTCAGTAGAACCTCACCCATGTGGGCAAATCACAGTCTACAAGGGCTTAGCGGAGCTGGAAAGGTGTGGGGTCCAAGAGTACTCCCTAGCTCTAGCTTTCTGTGTCACTGGTCAGGGCTGCAAGAAACTATAGAGACTGCCAACAGAGCAGAAAGTTGGGTGCATATCATACATGTGGGGCATGTCTACACTTTCATTGATGTGCAGTGGTTACTGCACATTTATTTAGTACTTGGTTGCACAAGTACTAAATTAAATGTGCAGCAACCAGAGTTCTTGCACAGTAGTGCCGGCAAATGCCTTTTTACTGATGCTACCGTGCAGTAGTCTAATAATACTGCACAGTAGCATATTAGCACTTCCATGCTGTGATGCGCACGGTATTATTAGGCTCCTGCACAGTTAGTGCCTTGTGTAGATGCACCCACACATATGCATGGACACACATGCTTAAGGATTGTAGGGAAGTAGGGCTGGAAGGGACCTCATAAAGTCATCTAGTCCAGCCCCCTACTCAAGGCAAGGTCATCCCTGACTAAGGAGGAATAGTTGCTGCAAACAGAACATGCCTTGTGTTTGCTAGGACCCTGCAGAGCAAGGGCCAGTCATGAGGATCTGTGTTTGGGATGAGGAGGAAAATCAGATGTGCACATGGATTCCCCACGCTGTTCTTTCATTCAGCGTGAGTGTTGATGGCACTCACTTGGGATTTTGGGATAAACTTATGCAGAAGTGATCACAAAGCTCCCTGCCTGCATGCTCATTTTGGACTAAAACTCCCATTTTTGTCTCATTTCGCTTAAGGGGATTAAGCTGAAGGAGGCAGAGTAAGTACATCCACCCAGGCTAGTATCTCAGAATAGCCACAGCTCTTCAAATTAACACCCTCCTTTTATCCAACCTAACTCTCCCCACGTTGAGAAGGCCTATATTTCTGGGGGGCAAAATTCCACCCCTCTGAGAAATACACCCACATGGCAGCAGAGTCGAGCCAGCACAAGCCACTGCAGCACATGTGGGGGGGTTTAAAGTGCACTCTTGCAGAAGGATTTCACAACCCTAAAAAATGTCCCTGCCAGGATGCTCTGGTTTTTGATTTTGGGATGATAGTCACCTTTTCCCCCTCAAGCGTGAAGAGCCGTCATTCACAGCAGGATTTCCAAGAATTTTCTCAGGAAAGCAGAGCCGGGTTAGGCTATTGCCATATGGTCACTCTGTTGGAATTCACCGCCTAGGAAGTCAGTAGTCGGGGTCCAGGCTGGGATTCACAAAGGGGCCTAGGGGATTTAGATGCCCAGATCATAACTAGGTGTGAGGAATCTAACTGCCTGATGCCTCCAACCTGTGTAGTCGGTAGGGCGACAAGTGCATGACAGAGAAGAGACTCTCGTCTCAGAAGGTGATGGGCTCCCCTTCCTCTAGTTACCTGGACAATGGACTAAACACAGCCCTGGCACTGCTGGCAAGAGAACCACAGGCAGGTGACATTCCTTGCAACGCCCTTTTCTATTGCAATGGGATCGCATTGACGTACAGTCTGATTTTCACTCCTGCCTAGGCCTTAGCAGCGATGAGTCTCAGAGCAGCCCGCTGAAGTCATTGTGTTGCACGGCCTCTGTGTCAGGACATGGCCCATTTCCTATTACACTGAATATATTTGGCTCTCCTGTCCCATAATCCATTGAGCTTATCTTTCTCCTACTTTTCCTGCTGCCTCCTTAGCCCTGTTCAGTCAGGGATGGGCCTAGTGTTCACATCCAGAGGACTGTCAAGCCTACACCACCTTCCCCCTGGGCCAGATGCTGCCTTTTCTTTTTCTGCCCACGGAAGATGTCAGCGGTGGATGAAGAGAGCAAGTTCAGCCCAAGAAAGTCAGAAATGACATTGCCAGGGCTTGATTTCTTGGTATCTAAGAATACAAGTTTGGTAATGTTGACCGTAGCAGACACCTCAACTGGTACAGGTAGGCTAGCCACAGAACTGGGCATGAAGAGCCAAATGAAACACCATTCCTTCTCCTAAAAGTAGAACTGGGTTCAGGTTAACCCGGGAAACGGGCTTAAAGTCTGGATTTTCAGTTACACTGGCCACATCTGCACGTGGGCTTAACTGCAGAGGAGACTAATTAATTGTGGAGCAAAGCAAGACTGTCTACATGTGTGACGCTATTAGGCCGCAGTAAACTAATTAAGATCATCGTAAGTTGCTGGGGACAGTACTATCTTACGGTGGGGTAATTGCAATTAAACACGTGGAGATGCTGACCACAGGTGTAAATTGTGCCTGGTCAGCCCAGCCAGCAGGGGACCAGACTCCTGCCTGTCGCCTAGCTACATGGCTCCACGCTCTCAGCACCCTCGTGCCCCAGACAGCCCAACACTGCCCAGCTGCCACCCAGAGCCCGGGACTGACCTGCTGGTGCCCCTGCCAGCAGGGCAGGAGCAGCCCTGGCATAAACTCCTCTACCTCGGCTCAAATTGCTGCTGTCCCAAGTGCACATGCAGATGCTGTGCTGGGAGTAGTTTACTCTGGCTCAAACTGCTCCTGAGTGTACTGCTTCAAATTAATTGCATGTGTAGATTCCCCCACTGAAGGCTTGTCTACACCTGACAGTTAATTTAGATTAAGCTGGAGTGTGTTTAAAAGCACCATAGCCATTCCCAACTATCTCCCTGGGCAGACACGCCTATTCCAGAATATAACTGCCCTGTTCCTATTTCTTTTCATTCACTTTCAAAGTGGACTAAACTGAAGGGTTGCCTACACAGGAAGTAAAAGTGGAGTAACTATTCCTCATTAGCAGGGATCCTGGCTTTCTCTGATTTAAAAAAATCCCCAATCTTCAGTTAAAAAAAAGTAACCCCATATCCACATTTTTTCCATGATTAAAATAAAACAGCACTATATATAGATCTATATGATCTGCTCAGGTCCCTTCCGACCCTACCAACTATGAAACTATATATTAGTGGTGTTTCATTTAGATCACGGAAATATGTGGATTTGGGGTTACTTTTTTTTTTTAACCGAAAATTGGGGATTTTTTTTAAATCGGAGAAAACCAGGATCCCTGCTCATTAGTTCCTTATGGGGAGGTTCTTATCCTGGCGTGACAGTTCTTAATGTTGAATTTGAAATTAGTCTCTGAAAGCGGATCAAGGTAATCCAGAAAACGGCATTCACCTGTGAACAAGGGTGTCTCTACCCATGGAGTTCCTCCAAGACTGCTATTGGGTGGACAAACTCTTTGGTACCTTGCCACCACCCTGGTACTAAAGTATATCCGCCTGCTATAGTCCATTTACATTGCTGGAAGGGTGTAAAGGAGTCTTTGGATGAAGGGGAATCAGGCCCATAGACTCCTAGTACCAGATCTTCAAACTGGCAGAAGCTACTTGGGTTCCTCAGTGCCGAATGACTTTCAAACCCAAACCCTTTTGTCCAGCTCCATGGAAGCTACTAAGATTCCTTAAAACCCTGCCCTGGCTCCCGTTATGCATAACTGCCAAGTGATTCCACTTAGTCCAGACATTTCTCTGGTGAGGATATTCCTGCCTAGGCCGCTAATGGACTCACACAGCCACATGATACTGGCTGCAAAAAAAAAATAAGAGGAAGAAAATTATTGCTAGAGCTGGAAACTGAAGGTCACCTCCAGCTGAGAGAGAATGAACACAAAGGATCCAGCAGTGGAAAAGCAGCGTCTTTCTTTAAATAAGTATCCATAATTTACAGCTGCTAGGTCTGCTCTGTATAACTGCTGGAAGAAAACCTGTGTTAGTGCCAGAAGACCCTGTTTCTACACATCTGTGATATTTGAAGGCAACAGCTATCCAGAGCTGAAAGAAGAAAATCACTTCTAAGGGCAAAAACAGGGCTTATTTTTGTAAACTGTCAGCTGCAGTCAATCAAAACCAGTTGTAACTTTCTTCTGTATGTGGTAAAGAATTCTCTATACGTCTAAATTAATACATATCCGTGACCAGGCCTGATTCTGGATCGTTGAAACCCAGGGGCATTTTACTAATGACTTACCTTCCATGAAAACACAATCAGGCTTAAAATCCATGACATGACTTTGTGTAGAGATTTGCACCAACAAATGATAGGTGTGAAATGAAACCAATCTGCTTTGCCCGAGTGGGAATATGTTACATTTGTCAATGTGCATGAGTGGAAAAATGTGTGTGGCTTTGATTGAGAACAAGCCCAGAAACTGTTCTACCTTTTTCCCCCCACATTTTCTAATACAAGAAATCATCCATCATAAATAAAGCAGGGAGTTTGCAAGGTATGGACTTTCGAAGCCTCCCCTGACCCTGTGGGCTCTACAAAGATGCAATTACTTTGTGAAATGAAGAGACTACTCAAGGATAGGAGATATTCATTTCCACATTTAAAATTATTTCTAGTTTACTGGCCAAAGCCTCTATTGGCATGACCTCACGTGAACTCTATCTATCTCAAGGAGCTATTCCAGGCTCCATCAGCTGGAATTATGATCTATGTTTTGATAAGAAGCACCCTGCTTTTGACCTCAAAATAGTCTTAAAAAATAGAGTGATTTTTTTTCAAAAAATAAAACTTTTTGTGGAATTCCTCTTTCTAACTCTCATAAAAATACTCACTAAAATGTTGGCAAAACCTCTGGAAGGCATAAGGGATTTCCGTTCCTCTTTATAGTCCAACTGGACCCCTTTTTGCTGAACAAATTAGAAAATATGTGGGTGTCTGAGGTGTACCCATATTGCTTCCTTACTCCGGGCATTCAAAGGTTGACCCATTTGCAACCATTCTCATAGAGCAAAATAAGCTACATATGAACTGTCACTGAAGTTTCTTCTTTGGAAGCATAATCTGGGCAAATGCCCCCAAATTCTAAACAGGTACATCAGTAAAGCAGAGAAATTTAGACAGTATCTGTTCCTTTATGACATAATGATGTGCAAGCAGACCCACAGTTGCAGTGCATGAAAGGGCAAAAACCGTGGCGTGTACATACACCCTTAAGTCATAATTTACCACAGACTCTGACACTCTCCCTCAGAGTAATGAGACATTTGTTAAAGTTTATCCAACCAAAAATATGTTTGTTCGACTTACATTTCTCTCCAGACTTCTGTTCCTCCTTATCATCAAATCTGTTTTTTTCTTCTTTAATTTTATTTTTAACACAGTTCAGAGTCTCTGAAATTGCATGTAAGCGTCCATCTCTTCCAGATCAAGATTTAAGTCAACCTGTGTATAGTTTGTTCCACTCAGGGCAGTACAGGCCACATAGGCAAACACAGCAGCTGGTTAGCAGCGGTATGGGAAGGCAGCTGGAGAGCTACCAAAATACTACAAGTACAGGCACAAGCACAAAAGCATTACTGGGATTTACTCCTGATCCCAACAGAAGTAAAAACTCAAACACAATTTGCCAGTCACACCGATATGGAGGAATGCATTGCATAAATGTTGTTCATTTACATTGATGCAACTGGATTTACAAAACATCTATGTAAGACAATACTGCACAACCTAGGAGCTACACAACCAGGATTAGCTAAGGGGTTTGTCTATGCCCAGCAGCTTCACTATAAAAAAAACAAAAAAAACCCCTTACATTCATTGCAATTTTCTCGATTGCAAAGGTTGGTTGATTGTTCCCTGGTAACAACGTGTTTGGGTAGTGTATAATTTCTCATTGCAGGAAGAGTTTATCCAGAGGCAAAAAGGTCACATCATGCCCAAGAAGGATCAACCCTGATTACCTAATGCCTGGCCCTGGGGAGGGTTTTATCACCAGATAGCCTCACTTCTTCGAGACTCCTCCAAAATTCAGCTCTTTCCTGAGCAGTGACAGGGGTAGGACTTCAGCCAATGGAGAAATTACTGTTGGCTTCAGTCAAGCTGTCAGGTTACAGCCAGCTGAGGTCTGGCTCACCTCACCTGCAAAGCTGTCCAAGAACGGGGGCTGCTGGAGCAGCAAACTGGTAGTCAATGTACTGCAATGGCCTTGATGTAGGAGAGACCTGGAATTCATTTTGGATCCTGGCAGGAGGTGGGAGCCCCAAAAGCAATATGTGTGTGTGTGTGCGTTGTTCTGCGGTAGCTTCCTATTAGCAACTTCAAAGAATTATTTCTAGCCTTAAGATGGAAATCCACCTACTCCTCCTTAGCCAGATAGATGAAAAGCCATTGCACGGGACCCTGGCTTTGCCAAAGTTAAAGGAAAGAGGTAAGAAAACCCACAATACACTGAAAATAAGAGAAGTCTGGCACCAGGAGAGAAAAGCAATGGCTCTTGACTTATTTTTTAAAAGCATGAATGTTTCAGTTCCCCTTGCTCCCAAGATCCATGAGTGATAGCAATGCTTATATGAGATTTTGTATCAGCAAGGCTCAAAGGCTTTACAAAGGAGGTAAGTTCTTGAGCAACCCCTGTAGAAGGGGCTGATACATTAACACACTTAAGTTGGGCAAAAGGCAGATGGACTATAGACCAACTCGGTGTTTCTCAACCAGCGGGACATGTTGAGAAAAGGGCACGCACTGTGGGGCATGTCCCACTGGTGGGGCACAAAGGTTGTGTAGGTGGGACTTTGACTCATTTGAAAATTTCCATTATTAATATAATACTAAAAGGCATGTAAATGTACAATTACACTTTTTGGGAAAAGTGGGGGTTTGTTTTTATCATGGTGGGACCAGGGTTTTTTGGCAAAATGGTTGGTGGGACATAAGGTGCAAGAGGTTGGGAACCGCAGGAGAGCCCAATGCTCCTTCCTAGTTTATATGCCCCGTTTTCTGGCTGCATGACACCACTGGTGATGAATCCATACTCATGCGGTTCCCAGAGTCCACTATGGGAGCTTAGTCGAAGCAGGAAATGTTATCTTCCAGCCGTATAGGGCAGACTAAGGTCTGAATTCCTAAGGTCTGAATATGAACCTATACGGAGAAGGAGCCCACCTTAAGACATTTCCCACAAGCCCTGAGCACCCTCCTCTGAAATTCAGGCCCTTTTCTGGTGCCTCATGTTTGGCACCTGAAAACCATCGAAGTCTCAGCCATACATGTGTTAAGCAACCTGCGACTTCTTCAGAACTTCGTTAACCAGAATGAGTCCAAGATGAAAGAGATGCAAAGCTTCATCTGGAGGGGAATGTGCCTGACTCAAGCTAAGCACGTCACAGGCCTGTTTGCACTCGCTTCCCACCAGCAGAGAACTCACCCTAAAGACACTTTTTCTGCAGACAAAGTCCTTTCTGGAATTTGCACGTTCTGCCTGTTAATTGAGCACTTCTCTGCCTACGTGAGTGCCCAGGCCTCAGGGGATCGCGGCCACACTTGCCATCTAAGGAAAAGCCTTTGTTCTTGTCCAAAAGAACCTTTCCAGGGCATTCAAGGGCTTTCCAAGAAGCCCAATCCGAGGGGCCCGGCAATGCACGTGAGGGGTTGTAAACCAACTGCAAGAGCAGCATGCTCTCCAAGGAGGAAAAAACCCTGACACGTGGGTCTCTCGCACCCTGTGTGAATGCCCCAGCTCTGTGACTAGTAGAGGAGACACGGACTCAGCTCTTCCAGGGGCTGTTTGGAAGCAAGGACTCCCCTCTGCTTGGTTTTTGAAGACAAGGTGCAGCCCACAGCCTGCCTTCAGGAGAGGATTCAGGACTGTGGATCCTGGCTGGGGAGAGATGCCTCCTCCAGGTGGTTAACACCAGGTTGTGGACTGCACTCCAGGCAGTAGGCACAGTGACAACAGTGCGCTGTGGCACCCACACCCTTGTGGCACTGAGCACCGAGGAACTGGCCAGAGACCCCAAAGCAAGCCTGTGGTGGACCTGGGATTTGAACTCAAGCGAGTTGCCTCCCTATCTTCGGGAAGGATTGCTTCACCGACTTAGGATGTGTGTAGATGAAACAAAATTTTCCATTTTAATCCATGCAACTGCGTTTGTGTTTGCACAACCCAAGATTTCCCGCCGCTTTCAAGTCCATTTAGTGCCTTAAACTAACACTACTCAGAGAAATTTTAATTTGCTGTGCTTTCCTGTTACGCCACTCCAACTGTGGAATTTGGTCGTGCAAAAGCCAGAGACTCCAAAGGAATATGATGATCCTCTGCTCTCATGCAAAAATGCCGCCGGGACTTTCTCGTTCCCCCGCAGGATACCACCCTGCCCCATGTTCCAGCCTATACCCAGATGTCTTTGCCAACATCAGACAAGGCCAGGAGGGATTCACATTAATCCAGCATGTCTGCTACATGTGCCAAGTTGATCACGTCCCCAGATAATGTAAGTTGAGTCCTTGGAAATGAGCAGACCAGGGATCTGAGCTCTGCAGTGCAGAGCTGGTGAAGAAACATCTTGGCAGTCATGCAACAACACCTGTTGGCTCTGGATTGAGGGCCCAGAGGCCTTCTCCTTGGCTTTTCAGAGTCAACTCTGCAGTGACTGGCTTGTCCTGACAAATGAGATGCAACATCGATGCATTGCAGGAAGGAGACGAGAGTCCCATAATACACCAGGCCAATTCTACCCTCCGGCATAGAGAAAAGAGGGGAATGCCTTCCTGGACACCGCACGTTGGACTGGGTACGCGGCGGCAGTTGCGACTCTCCGCTGCTGATCACTGTAAGGAGCTGGATACTGGAGTTAACAGAGCAGACAACGCCCGGGTCCTAAATGCACCTCTCTGAATGACAGCGCCATGCGGCTTCCCATCTGACTTGACCTCCACTGCCTTCTTATTGCTCCTGAACTGCAGCCCACCCAGAGTCATTTCCTTCAGTCCTGGATCCAGTGCAGAAGGGAATATCTCCAGGCGGCTATTTCACACACTCCTACTGTTTTGGATTAGACTCCAACCACCTCTTAAGCTGTTTAAATTTACAGGCCTGAGAAGTGAACTTTCCACTCCGGCGGGCGTGATTTAGCCACCGCAGCGCATGACAGAGGCTTGGATGGCTTAGGAACGATAAACAGCAAGCGTCAAGCCTTGACACCTCCTCATAAACATCCAGGGAGCCAGCTTGGGATCCAATTCCAGCTTGGGCTAATTAGAAAATTACCTTCTAATTATAAACCGGCTTTCAGCTTGCCCAGCTTTGCACCTTGGCTGTTCAGTCACACATCAGAGGAGCAGACAGGCCCTGTAACCTTATCTCCCATACATATGGTGCCCTATGAAACAAACACCTGCCTGTGGAAAAATAAACCCCAAACTAATGTCCATTCGTCGGCATTAAGCTCCCCTTCACACTGCAAACTCGAGCAAGGGAACCTTTTGCAACTAATTAGCTATGTTGGTGTTTCATTTAAGATTTTCTGCCTCCCAGCAGGGAAATCCATTAGGAGCTACTATGCAGCCATGAAAATGTATTAGTTGCAGACAGATCCGTGCAACTTTATTTCTCCTTCTTTCTACCTTCAAGCCTTGCCCCACGGCTGCATGGGCTTGAAAGAGAAATCTCGAGCCATATGTGTGAAACATCCTACCACAGAGGATTGTTAATCCTCAGGCATTTTCCACCAGCAAACAAGGAGCAAACAAGGCTTGTAGAGAAGGGCACACAGGATCTGTAGAGGGTTTTCTTCTTTTCCTTTCACAGCTGTTGACTGCTAGAAATGACAAGTTGCACATGAAAGCAGCCAATGTCTCTATGCTGTGTCTGAGAGAGTTCACACAGTCACCGGCTGGGTATGTGAACTGAAAATTGGCTGTGAAGTGGAAACGGTGGAATGAAAGAGGACCTTCAACATGCTTTGATGACCTCTTTCAAACATCATGTTCAGAGCCCGAGGAGTTTCTGTCCAGGACTGACACCTGTCCCGTGCGGGGTCACTGAGTTATCATTTATAAAGTAAATTTGAGGGGGGTGAGAGGAGCTGGATTATCATTCCCAGCCAAAGGAGCCCACAGTGATTTTTTAGGTGCTGTGGCCACGAGCACCTATTAAGGGTGCTACAGGGTGCCATGCAAGATTAGGAATGTGCAAATACCTATACGTGATTCACAAGACAAAGCAGAGATTTCAAATAGGAGTCCATAGTATCAAAGCCATTCTGCCCTGCTGTGGTCTTTCCAAGTTCTTTGCAATGGAAGAATTGCTCTGGTATGTTTTCCATAGTCAAAAATAAAAGAAGTGAAAGCTAAGAGCTGGCATTTCCCAAGAGGGGCCTTGAGTCTGGAAAGGTTACCCTAGCAAATGAAGCATGGACCACAGCTATAGGAGAATCCCACCCACCTCTCCAGACACATGCACAACTTCTAGCTTCTCTCATTCCTTGGAGTCTCAGACCAGCAAAGACTCCCCAGGCCTGAAGAAGGGTGACTGCACTCGGGAGCTTGTTAAGACCTTCTTTCCAACTACTCTGTTGGTCTAATAAAAGATATCCTATCTACCCAAAGCACTTTGCCTGCCAACTCCCCCTTATTAATGTGTCTTTAACCCTGACTAAGAGCCTACCTGTAAGAGCAGGGAGGTTGCAGCTCATGGGCTGGTCAGTCCTTGACCTACACCTAGATGACCAATGCCAGGGGCCTGCTGTGTTTGAGTCTCCACTTTATTTATCTGAGTCTGGACAACACTCAGTCCAGGCACCGGGCCCAGGGAGAAGGTCAGGTGTAAATGCTGCACGAGAAGACTAGTGCTTGGGAGCGCACGACAGCCACCATCTGAGCTAACTCGCAAGGGAGCGAACTGGGAATCTGCACAGCTAAAAGCCTCAGCTGTAAAATCCCAGGATTGGGAAAGATGCCTATGACCTGCTGGAAAGGCGCTCTCCCATGTACTACGTGCACGTCGCTGCCCCTGCTGGATGCAATCAGTACTTTCAACTATGTGTCATAGCCCAGCTGTAGCCAAGCAGGCAACTTAGTTTGGGGGCAGGTTAATTGGTCCAGCCCCTCCGGTGTGCTAATTATCCCACAAAGACATGGCTCAAGTTGCTTCTGGTTTGGGAGATGGGCTACACAGAGCGGCGTGGCACACCTAAGGGCGCCAGACAGTTAGTTTACTATGCAGGCATGCCCATAACCTCTGCACTGATAAAACCCAGCAGGATGTGAGTTCAACCCGCACCTCCAACCTGAAGGTCCCTGAGGCTACCATGTGGAGCAGTGACCGCCATGAGAAAGTCCAGGGTTGCCGTGTCTCTGTTAAAGTCTCATTAAATGCAGGCTCATCGAATCTCCTCTCCTGCTTACAAGAATGTGCATTGATGCTCTAGCCCCCCCGGCCAGAGAGGAGGATGTTCCCATGGAAAACTTGCTTTCAGCCCCGTGAGAGCGCTGGTGCCCCCCAACAGTGAGCACTCCAGCTGGCAGGGGGGCACAGAGAGCGCCAGTGCCCACCCTGAAATTGGCCGCTGGCAGCAACTGGCTGCTGGGCACCCCCGTCCCAGTCATGCCCCACTGGTGCCTCCCCAGACTTGGGAGGCACCAGTCGCCCATGGCCTTGAGAGCCTGGCATCGAAGCTCCACCAGTCACTCAGACCTTGCTGTCGGCCTGGGGACCCCTGAGCAGTCCAGACTGGAGCAGCGCGAGTTGTTGTTCTGCATGGAGGGGGACAAAAAGAAAACCAATTTCTCCCAGCTCTAGTACAAACCCAAGGCAGGAGTCCCTGGAGTATACTGTAAGCATTACTTACTCAATTAAAAATGGGTTTGAGGGGATCTGGTTTCCAGGTTTGAGGCAAGGGAGAAAGCTAACCGGATCCTTCTGACGGCAGCTGGCAGTGCTGTGGATTTACGAGCCGGAGTTTGCAAGGGGTCTTTCTGCCAGAGCATGCTATTTACCTAGAGGGAGATTAATGAGAAAGCCTGCATCTCACGTCACAGGGCTCGGATCTGACATGGCTACCCAGCATGGCTCCTCGCAGCCGAAGCAGGAGTGGATCAGGAAGGGACGCTGCGGGGAGACAGACAGAGCCATTCAGTGATGACCCAGTGGGAGACACACATTTTGAGTTTGCATGTCAGACAGGATGGTCGGGGGGGCGGAGGGTGAGGAGTAGGGTTATAGCTGGGACTTAGCACACTTGGGTTCTCTTCCCATCTACAGGCTCCCGGTACCTAGGACCCTGGCTCTATATCTATAAAATGGAGCTAAAATTTCCTTTCTGGGATTGTGAGAGGACAATCCATGGGGTGATCACATACTGTGGTGACAGCTAAAGCACCCTAAAGAGCCAGGCTGGGTTTGTAAAACACTGCATCACCACCAGGCACAAGGTAATACAAAAATCAATGTGGCACCTTTCTGGATAAACCAGGAACTTTCCAACCAATGGTTTCCTCTGCAAAAAGCTTCTTTTGTGTGCCCTTTCCACCCCTTACTCTTGCATCCGGGGAGCCCAGCTGCCTGGCTGGTTCAGACCACCCAAAGGTATCCTGTAGGGTAACAATTGCCAACGTTAGTGGACTTACTCAAGGTTTTTATTGGGTAATCGGGAATAGAGTCCGCTCTGCTGCCTTTTTTTTTTTTTTTTGTCTTCCATATGCCTATGGAATTCTTCTCAGTAATGTGAACATGCATCTGCCATGTTATAGCACGTGAATGGCTTCCAGAAATGGCTGTGGACAGGGGCATGGGGCCATTTTTACACTTCATGCAAGGATGCAGTGGAGGCACGTGGTCCCACAGCCATGGCATGAGCTCAAAGGAAGCCAAGCCTTGCATAGGTCTGAAAGGAACTGCTCTACAAGGAGGCCAACCTGCCTTCTGCAAGGATGATGGAGGGCAACCTGGCTCCATCGCTCCCCATAGTCTCACCCCCTATTTCAACAACCTCTTCAAACCTGCCTTCCTGTGTCTGATGTGCCGGGGGTTGCTGCACCCTACCTGAGGGACCTTAGTCCTCACTGCCCCTGAACCTCCTGCAGGCATTTACCCCAGTGTAGAGAAGGTGGAAAACACTGACAGGAGAGCAGGCTGTAGTTACTTTGCATATAGCAAAGGGCATTAGAAAACCAGAACCCCTTCCTCATCTCTCTGCTTTCAGCACAGGCCTCCAATCACACATCGTCCACTAGCAGCAAAGACTCTTCTGCTCTGGAAACCTTGCCTTTGGAGAGAGACAGGAGAATCACAGAAAATGAGGGCTGGAAGGGACCTCAGGAGGCCACATCTAGTCCAACCCCCTGCTCGAAGCAGGACCAGCCCCACCTACATCATCCCAGCCAAGGCTTTGTCTAGACGGGTCTTAAAAATCTCCAAGGATGGAAAGTCCACAACCTCTCTGGGTAACCTGTTCCTGTGCTTTACTACCCTCCTTGTAGGAGAACTATTTCCATCCCCTTCACTCTCCGTCCTGGGACAGGTTTGGTCCATGGCACTGTAAAGCCTAAAGAGCATGCACGCTAGGTTAGGCCTGATGAGAGATTTGGACCTTTCTCTATGCATCAGAGACTGAAACCAGCCTGCACAGATGTCACCATCCTGCTCCAGTATTGTGTCACCTTTCCTAGCATAAATGCTGATGCAAGGTGCCGGGCTGAAGACTCGGGTCCCTTCTCTTTAAGTGAATTTGAATTTCTCCTACCTGGAGAAAGAAATGCTTCTAATCAACAGAAGAGTTGGATTTTCCCTTTGAGACAGCGCAATTGTTTCCTTTTGTTTTTACAGGAAGTTATTGCTAACGGTCTTTTCTCCAGAAATGATCAACCCAAACCTACATCCCAAACTAATAAATGTTCCTTTTATTACTCATGCAAAGTAATCCATAAAACATCCCTGCAATCTGATTCCTCTGAATTTATGACTCTTCCTGTGCTATTAATTCATCCCAGGTCTTTTTTTTTTGTTCCCCATGTAGAGTAATTCACAAATACCTCACTTTGCATGTATTTTACGGTCATTATTGTGATCACTCAAATCTGGAAATGCCTGTGTGAAGTTATTACAATAGCTTTAATATACCACAGACTCCCTTCCAGTGACTCAAGAGCACGGAATAATATAACATTGTCAGAGGCTGAATGGACCAATTCTCTGAGGACACTTGATGCTCAATCAAAGGAATAATCAAGAGTCCTGTAGCCCATAAATGTCTCTGTGAATTGAGTCAACGGGAAGGGGTTTCTTGGGGGTGAGTTTTAATTTGTTGCATTTTGGCGGTGCCAGGATTCCCATGTTGTTGAGCAGTGAGGTGAACTGTTACTGGATCCGAGGAACTGGTGCATGACCAGGAGCAAACTTCAAAGCTGAGAATGGACAATCAGGAAAAGCAAAAGGAAGAGCAGGTGATTAGGAGGTATTCAGAAGAGGCGAGGGTCCATCCAAGAACACTACATTGACGCCCACACCAGTTTTAACTAGCCGCCTTCACAACGTGCTCAAAGCACTTGCCAGAGGGGGTCAGGATCATTGTTTCCATTCTAGAGCTGGGGAAACTGAGGCACAGAGAAAGGAAGAGACCAGCCTGAGGTCACCCTGCAGGTCAGAAGCAGTCAGAAATGGAGCCCAAGTCTTCCTCCTCCAGGGTCCAGTTCGGTAAAAGATCCCCCTCCAGAACAGCTGAAGTCGAAGTAACCAAAGGCTTAAAGTTAAGCATGTGCTTAAGTGCTTTCCCCAGACATCATCTGAAGGAGCTGCTGGGTGCTGAGTCCTACGCAGGACCTGGCCATTTCACCAAAGTGCTTTCCAGATCCTGCCCGGGGGGGGACCCCGTTCCACTCTGAGCACCCCTGCTAACCTACTGCGAGATCCCAGGCAAGCCCCTTGATTGCTCCAAGTAAAATGCATCCATTCCTGGGGGTGGTGGGGAAATGGCCGATTAACACTGCAGAGCCCCCAGACCTGATGCCTGGGGACAGGAAATGAAGCACCGGCAATCAAGTAGAAGACACAGGAGCAACCTGGTGGGCAAGCTCAGCGAGTGCCCTTGTCTAATTACTGTCTTCTGTGGGAAGTCTTGCTTAGCACAAACTTTTTTATCCCTTCAAATGCCTTTAAGTTTATTTCTTCCCACCTTTGATTCCAGCTGCCAAGGCAAACGTGCTCATGGATGGGACTGTATCTCGTGCCTGCATTTTCCAAGCACCGTCATATCATTTTTCAAAGGAAGAAGGCCGGAAACTATAGTCATTGCAGTGTTCCCAAATGGAAATGATAATGGAAATGGTCATAAATAACCACCCGGAGCAAGAAGGGGCCTTCCATGGGTGGATCTCAAGACCACAGCTTTGCACAAGCTAGTGGACTTGGCCTCATGGCCTTCCCACCTCCCCCCCCACCTTGTGAAGCAGATCATTATTGCTCACATAGATTACAGCTGGGGAAACCAAGGCACGAAGGATGTAAAGCCAAAGTCAATGGGAGCTGCAAGCACTCAGTACCTCTGAAAATAAAGGAATGAACAAAGGACCCTAAAGTCTGTGGTCTCATGTGACCTTTGCAAGACCACACAGGGAATCTACAAGGGGGCCAGGACTGGCACCCAGGAGTCCTCACTCCCAGCCTCCTTCTCCTCCTCCTCCTCCTCCTCACCATGCTGCTTCACAGGAAAGCAGTCACTTTTTCTTGTAAAGAGCTTCCAAATTAATAGCCTTCACATCTCCAAGGTGTCTTACAACCCCAGAGGTGCAAATATTTATCCATACTTGGAATTGCCCAGTGACATCTGACTAAGTGTTCCCAGACCCTTGAAGAAGGTTGTTGTTTTAAGACCTGGACTGGAGACACCTGGCTGGAATTAATCAGCCGATGCAAACACTGAGGCTGACTGAAGCCCTGATTAACCCTTTGCACGTGGGCAACAAGGTCGCTCAACGGTTCATGGAGGCACCTTCTCAAAAGGTTTGTTCTGTCAGTGGCCGGGACCATGGGTTTTAATGGTGAATAGGGAAAAGCAACTGCAATCGGCCGTAATGGCCGTGAATCAAGAAAGCCTTCATGCAGGTGCTGACTTGGACGCAATGGGAGTTAAGCACCTGATTGTTATGTAGTTTAATCTTAACCTCATTAGAAGAATTGGCACTGGTGGGAAATAGCCAAGAAGCAGGGCTGATGGCAGCCCTCTGAAAAGGGATTTGGGCTTCAGCTACTTCTTGCATAGAGAACTGATTGGACCACAGATGATCAGAGATAGCCCCTGAATAGTGATCGCTGCCTAGGGCTGCATAGGAAAGGGGCTGCTTCTGGTTTCAATGGATGGCGCTTTCCAGGCCTTTCCTCTATTGCCCCTTCTCTAGAAGAACAAGAGTCCAAAATGCAGGCACCTGCCTAGACCTAAACCCCACATCTTCTCCCAGCCAGTACCCCGGTGCCCTAAGTCTCCTCAAAGAAAGCAGCAAGGAGCATTACCCGCACGCAGCATCACCAGCTCAGCTTGTTGAATAGATCATTATCACCATTAATCTCACAGGGACATTTTAAATATTACCCCTCACTGACGAAGAATGAAAGCAGCTGCAAACCTTCCAGAGCCCCCTCTAATGCTCTACTACTTACCTCCTAAAAGACAAACACCTCCACAAGTAGCTCAGGCTATTTGAGAGGCTGCAGAGTCATGCATGGATGGGGTTTTTCACAGATGGTTGAAGGCAGGGGGAATAGGTCACCTCTCCAGGAAGGTCTTGCTGATCAAGTGTGGAGAGCCGGGTGCCGCCTCTCACAAATACCAGAGGAGTGAGGAGGAGTGGACAGTGAACCCCTCTTAAATCAAAATAAGGTGGGACCCTGGAGTTTGCACCAGTGCAACTGGTTTGGTTGAAATCCAAGACAGGAGAGAAAGGACCGGCGCTCTCTGCCTCTAACCTGCTGCATCCTTCTGGTACTGTGTGCTTCTCAGCCACCTTCACCATGGTGCTGGGCTACAAAACAAAACGCTACTTCTATTTTCAAGGACAGGAGAAAAGCTTCAGTGCAGTTCTTGGATCCTTGACTGTAGATCTTAGCCCACTGCCAGCTATAAAAACACAACAGTCTTGAATAACATTGGTTTTCATGGTCCATTTGCCTGTTTGTTTCAATTTCCCCTTCTGCCCTACTCAACTTACTGGCAACTTGAAATCTGTTTTCACAGCCTTGCAGGCAGCGCGGGGATCTTGGGGAATAACACTCCCATGAACTGGGGACCAAGACACAATTAGGGCTGGGAAGAATGGAAGGGTACTTGATGAAGAGGTAAAAGGATGGAGCTGGGGGAAGTGGTAGAGGGCAGCACATAGGGGAAGGATGGGGTGGAAATCTGGAAGGGGTGCGGGGAAGGATGGGAAGAAAGGGTGGAGAGGAGATGCAGTGAGGGGATGGGGTTGCCAAAATACAAGAAGACAGGTGCTAAGGATAAGTGCTGGAGACTGGCCCACTCCACCCCAGATGGGGTTTGTGCCTGTCACCAAAGCAGTGGACGGGCTCAATGTCTCTTCCTGCACCAGTGCCCATGGAGCTGTGTCCATCCAGTCCCTCGCCTTCCTCCCAAGGCCAAACACACTCGCCCCAACCTCAGCCCAAAGGAGAAGACCCCCGGATGGCCGCCGTGGTAGCTGTAGTAACAGGGGTGTCTTGTCTCTCCTCTGCAGCCTGGGGCTGGGAGATTAACAAGGACATCGAGGAGGGAGGCTAGTGGTAGAGCTAGCAAACACCGACCCAACCAGGACTCCAATGCTTTGCAGCCACCTTGGCCCTGAGCGATCTGCAAATCTCCCAGTCCAGGCCAGCAAAAGCCAGGAGGGAAATCCTATGCTGGACACCACTCTTTGCATGTTGGACTGAGGGGCCAACACAGCTTCGTCCCACTCCCCGCATATTTTCATACTCAGGGAAAATAAACAGGCAATCAGAAGAGCAGGAAGGTTTGCTGCTAATTACCAAATGGGAAGGCGTGGCGGAGGTTTTCTCCCTTGTTTATGAGAAATAAACAGCCACGTGGCTCAGGTTGGGCCGTGCAAAGCCCCAGGGACGTGAACTATTTAGCTTGGCATAAACAGAGCCCGGGGCAGGACCCTAATCTCTCCCAGATGCCTTCACTCCCTGGCCATGTACTGATCTGAAGGATCCCAAGCTTACCAGGAGACACTCCTCCCCTGACTTATCCCCCTGCCAGAAGGGCTGTCCTCGCTTGTACGACAGCTCAGGAAAGGGCAGAATCTCCCCCACCCCTACAGTGGGCATCCCCGGTGCCCCACAGCCTCCTACCCTCATTTCTAGCAGTGCAAAGCAAGCGGAAACCCTTGCCAATGGATCTGGTAGCACTTAAACCCTACTTACATTGGAGTAAATGATGGCACACAACACAGGGCTGTGGTGGATTGGGGCCCAGGGCATGAGGGGTGTGGGAGGCTGGAGTTTGGGGTGCAGAGCACCGTCGAATCTGGGCCCAGGCAACAGGACCGGGGCAATGAGGGGCCTGGGTTGCACAGCGGTGGCCAGGGATGGGGTAGGGAAAGGGTCAGGGCCTGGGTGTAGGGCAGTATCTGGTCACTCTCAGTGTTTCACGAGCACAGAAGGGAGTTCATGGATGAAAAATAGGCCTTCAGCCTAATGGCTGACTTACCCAAGCCTTACCCCCCACCCCACACACACATATTCTAGGTAGACATAAATGAACAAACATTCATCTGTAACCGTGTGACACATGTTTACACAGCGCTAATGAGCGCCTCCATCCTGGAGACCGGGAGCTCCCAGAGGGCATCTCATCTGGGAGCAGGGAAAGGATGAGACAGGGACGCACTCGCGCTGAGTACCATTGGTTGGGCTCTGCCCTAATCCTGCACCCGTTGAGGGAGCTGCCCCCGGCCAACAGCAGGGGCAGAGCCTGAAGTTGAACACAGAGATGTCTGGAAGCCCAGGCTTCAGGGAGACACTCGGTGGACCCTTCTGCTGTGGGAGAATTTAGCAGCCTTACCTGGACTATGACCAGGAAGGTCTAAACCTGGGCATTTCTGCAATCCACCTAAGCCCGTTTGGATATGCAGCCTGCGTCCCAACCGGAGCCGTAGTGTGGATCTTTCCCAGAGCCAGAGGTTAAAGGGGGCTCTCCGGGAGGAAGAAATAAAGGTCCTGGAGACCAGTCTATTCTTTCTTGATACCTTCTTCCAGTGCTTCTTGACGGACCGAGGTAGGGGAGCTCCATCAGATGCTCACACAAGGGCACTGAGTCACAGGCCTGGCTTTCAAGATCCCTTGGGAAGGGTTTCCTGGGTATACATTGCTCTCTTAGGTCCATCTCCAGCCCAAGGGATTCACTTGGATGATACAAAGGAGTCCCTGACAAGGACCGGTCCCATTTTCTAGCTGAGGGTTATTTGGAAGATGCAGGCAAATAGGATATTAGAAGCAGCCTTTTCCTTGGGTCTCTTGTTTACGCTACGATATACATATCTGGTGTGGCTTTCTCCAACTTTCCACTCGGCCTTCCCAAGAAGTCATTAAGTGGGAGGTTTCTGGGAATAGCCAGGGAGCTCTTGGGCCCAGACAAGGGGAGGGTCAGGCATCCTTTTGGAGACTGAGAAACCATCTGGTATGCATGAGAGGGGGGGTCCAAGCGGTGGTGTGCCCCTGCCTCAGATCTCGCTCCCTCCTACCACACAGATCACACACAGTTCCAGTGCATCTGTCTCTCTAAGCCTCTGTGGAAAGGTTTCTAATATCCATGTGAAGTGATGGGGCCATCAGAAAATGGCCATGCATTCCTCTGCCTACGCTTGGCTTGTTCCTCAGGAGCTCAACAACACAGCAGCCTCCATGGACTAGACTTGTAGCTGCCTCCATCCCCTGCAGACCTGGCCTTCCCTCGGTGCCGCCGTTTTTGGGGCTACCAGCAGTGGCCGGTCTGCTCGGGAAAGCCCCCCTTTATACTACCACCGCCCCGTTGTCCTGACCTCCCCTCGTGGCAGCTTCAGTCAGATCCTGGCATAACCCACCAGCATGTGCCTCTCTGCCAATTCACAGAAGAAGTGAGCTGTTAGCTAGGGGGGATTAACTCAAGCTGCAGCCATTGGTATGGTTAGCGCTACACGTCCCCCGTTCAGAGTCCCCCGGGTTATCCAGGATGGCAGTCACTGCGCAGGCAAGAGGAGAGATGGAAAGAAGTGGGAGGCATTTGAAAGGAAGGGAATTGGGCCAGGAGGTGCAGATGTTGACAGGGTGGATGTCTCAGAGGAGCCAGTGGATTCAGGCACTTGGCTCAGACTGACTTGCCGGGGCATCCAGGAATGAACTCCCTTCAGCTCCTTTGACAATCCCAGCTTGGAGTAGACGGCAGGATGCAGAGCACAACAGTGCAGATATCTGCCGTGTGCCAAAGCTCACACCCAATAACATCTGTACCTGGCAAAGATAAAAGGCGTCTTGAAAATCCCAGCTTTCATTAACAAATAAGGGGACCTGCCTCCTCCCAGCTTGGAAATCCCAAGCCCTCAGGAAGGAGGAACCAGGGCACTTGGGATGGCAGCTGCTGTAGGGAAGCCCCTTATAGGAACTGCACTGAAACCCACTCATTCATTTTGCATTGGTGCCCAAAGAGGCTTTGGCTGGTAATGACTTTTAACCCCCAGGCCTGGAAACCAAAGCAGTGTGATCCAGAAACCTCAACCCCCCCAAAGGCAAAGAAACCTCCCACGAAGAACTGGAAGGCGCTGCCTGGGGAAGGGTGTAGGGGTTTCCACATGTTTATTCTGTGATTGCTAGAGCTGCCAAGATCACGCTGGGGTCCCGCAGTCAGGAATATGCTAAGAACGTGCCTCTTGGCCCCACCCCAGTTTGTTTATTGGCACCGAAAGTCATAACACAGGAGGCCTGCACAAATTACAGGCTCGGCCGTGCCAGCATCCAACTCCCCACAAGCCCCTCATTAGTCAGAGCCAGAAACTGTTTGCTTGTAGTGCAAATTGCAAATGTTGAACCACATTGTTTGCTCCCATCGTGTCTGTGCCCAGCCATCGCAGTGCCCAGCCTCGGACAAACATGGGTTCCCCGATTAGATGCGTCTCCTTGCTCCCCTGGCTCCCAAGTGTTCACCTTGCCCAGGCAGAGGGATGCTGTTGTGCAGAGCTAACATCCTGCCAGGTCTCTGCTTCCTTCAAGCAGGGTGTCGGAGCTCAAACACCGCAATGAATTAACGAGCACTGAACGCCGTGACGTGTACAAACGCCCTGAGATAAGCATCGAGATGGAGGAATGCTGGGCAATGGCGCAGGCCTTTCTCTCTGCCTTGCTCGGTGCCAAGAAGAAGACGAAGACAAAGACGAAGCCGTCACCTCAGTCACCCCCACTACAGATGACCATCTTCCTCCTGCTCCTCCTTTCCAACTGTGCACTCCTGGTCTGAAGGACTGGCTGGCCTCACAGGTCCCTGGTCCCTAAAGGGGACTGCCCTGTTGTACCATGACATCTCGCCCTGGTCCAAATGCAACATCCTCCAGTCCACACTCCACAGAGCCCTCCTCAGTACTGAGTCCTCCATCCCCACAGCAGCTTCCTAAGGAGGGGCAAAGTTGAAAGGAAGCAGATGGCTAAAGGCCCCAGACAATAGTCCCAGTTTTAAAGCAACCAGATTGGGAAGGAGAGATTAGAGCTGGGACATGCCACCTTCTTCCATGCACCTTTCATGTAGTCCTGCTCACGCTTGCACAGGGGCTGCTGGTATCCTGACCGCTCTATTCCTGCAGCTCTTCCCCTTGCAGCTGTAAAACTGAGTCCACTGATGTGTGAATAAGCCTGGCATGCGAGTGCTGGTAAAAAGTCCTCTGCAAGCCATTGTTTGTCAGTTCATTGGTTGCACCAAAAATTCAAGAGGGGAAAAAAATTCCTTCAGGGCAACCCCAGCTGACAATGCTGTAAGCTTTCCTCGTGAAATGGAAAATACAGAAACAGAGCCGCTTGGGATCAACCGAAGCAATTCTGTTCAGGCCAAAATTAAACAGCTCATGTTCTTGAGTTTTTGAGCTCCTTATAAATGCCTTCTCCTCATAGTTAAAGGCAGGCAAATTTCAAAGTTAAAATGTAATTCGGAAACGAAAAGCCGAAAATTTCCATTACAAAATTATCAAATGCGAAGCTCTGGCATTTCCCCTTGGATGAATCTAGTCACCAAATTCAGTCCAAATTCTCAAATTGCTTCCAACAATTATCTCAGAAATATCTCCCACCTCTGCTGGTGCTTTTCTTAGGAGTTTCACCAGGGAAGTATTGGGCTTCTGCGAAGTCTTCTGTCTACTGGGATAAGAAGGTTACATTGCACCCATTAGACTGTATGGAGCAATTAAGACTCAGCTGAAGCTTTGCTGAGTTGGAGATCATTCCACAAATCTCATGAAGTCTTGTATTATTTCTTAAAGCCCCAGCTCCTGGACTCCTGTGAATACATGATAATCTCATGGTTTTTTCTTTGTAGAGTTCTAACCTTTATGGTTTCTAGGGAAACTTTGAAAATAGGACTGGAGAAAACAAAAAGCAAGAAAAAAAAGTTTGTTTGTTTTTTTTAAAGAAAAACCTCCTGATTTTTTAAGCTCATCTCCTCCATCCTGGGGAGATTTACTCGTGAGCTTTGAATGCTGAGTGTCACTGCATTCACTCTGCTCCCAGCATCTTGCTCTTTCCAATGACCATTCCTTCTCTGGGCTCATCCGGGAGCCCATCGACCAAAAGCTGAAAAATGCACTTCATTTTTCATGTGAAATTTTGAAAAAAGGTTTGAGCTTTTCCTCAATAATATCCTCTGAAAATGTTTCAAGTTTGATCTCTTTGGAGGGGTCAAGATCCTTGGTCACCTTGCCAGAAAGACCACTGGTGGACAAGGGAGCATACTGATGGGGCCTGCTTGGGGTTGGGGAAGGAAGGAGCACCACCGTACTTAGATCAGTATTGTGCCAACTCCAAACCCTACTTATTTGGAAGCCCTCTGCTCTGGAAGAGACCATTAAAATAACCTAAAATTCTCCAGGATTCATATAAAAACTTCATGCACGCATGCAGGGGTTGTCTGGGCCTCTGAGAGTACGCCTACACTGCAAACAACACAAATGTGTTCTTCATTTGGTTTGCTCTGTTAGTAACTTGAATTAAGCTGGTAACTCAAGTGACTGTGTTCTCACTACTCTCTCAAACTGGATGATTCAGGAGAGCCAGCCCTAGTTAAGAGCACCCCTTTCTTGGCAGCGTGGACGTACCTGCAGAATCACTGCTGGGATGTTGCTTCAAACACTTCAGTAATGTCGCTATAACCATGATGGTCCCAGGAACAGAGAAATGGAAGATTTATCCGGTTAGGTCTTCTATTGGACCAGCCACAAGTCATTTCAGAGACATGAGATTTCATGGACATTAGGCCTGGCAGGTACCTCGGAAGATCATCAGGTCCAGCCCCAAATAATAATGACCTTGTTCCCGTGTTAATAAAAACACTTGGCATGCTATCATTTAGTTGCTCTCTTTCAGCTGTCCTTTCCTTGGTCTGTAGCTGCTCCCGATAACTTCTCTGGGCTGCACAGGTTTACGGCCCTCTTGCCCCTTTTTTCACATGACAATTCTCACTTACAGAAAGAAAGGTCTTTGCTTCCACCTAGTGTTTAGCTTGGCTGCATCTGCTTCTTTCCCAGACCTGAGGGCAATTTGTGCCCAAAAGTTTGCCTAACATCTCTGCCACCTGGGAGCCTGGGCTCATTTAAGCTATTCCCAAGCACACCTTGCTTCTCTAGTTCAACCCTTGGTAGCCATGATCTCCTGGTGCCCAGTGACCCCTGCAGCCCAGTCCGCAGATGCCCAACCCTGGGCGGAGGAAAGGTTTTTACGCCAAGCTGCTTAGCATTGGGACCTGCTGCCCCTTAGTGGCCAAGTGCAAAACTCGGTGAAACTTGAGAGATTTTTCAGCCGATCAGAACTGGGATCTGATTCCCTCCTCTGATAAAACACAAAGGGGTGCGTGTGGGGGGGAGGGTCGCTTTAAAATCTGACCATGAATAATAACTGCTTTTATTCATTTTTGCACCTCACCAGCGTAACGACTGATATGGATGTATCTTGACAGGACAATAAATACAAAAGAGATTCCTTCCCTCGTCACTCTTTTTCCTTGATGAGGAACCTGAGGCACAGAATCGTAGCAAACAAGGGCTGGAAGGGCCCTCAGGGGGTCACATCTAGTGTAACCCCCTGCTCAAAACAGGACCAGCCCCAACTACATCATCCCAGCCAAGGCTTTGTCTTGAAAACCTCCAAGGATGGAGTCCACCACCTCTCTAAGTAACCCCTTCCAGTGCTTCACCGCCCTCCTCATGAGACAGTTCTTGGTAATGGCCAACTTAGCCTTCCCTTGCTGCAACTTGAGACCGTTGCTCCTTGTTCTGTCATCTGCCACCGCTGAGATCAGTCCAGCTCCATCCCCTTTGCAACCGCCTGCAGGGAGTTGAACGTGGCTATTAAATCCCTTCTCAATCTTCTCTTCTCTAGACTAAATCAACCCAGTTCCTTCAGCCTCTCCTCGCAAGTCCTGTGCCCCAGCCCCCTAACCATTTTCATTGCCCTCTGCTGGACTATCTCCAATTTGTCCACATCCTTTCTGTAGTGGGGGGCCCAAAACTGGACACAGGACTCCAGATGTGGTCTCACCGTGTTGAACAGAGGGGAAGAATCATTTCCCTCGATCTGCTGGCAATGCTCCTACCAATGCAGCCCAGGATGCCATTAGCCTTCTTGGCAACAAGGGCACTCTGTTGACTCATATTCAGCTTATTGTCCACTGTCGCCCTCTGGTCCTTGTCTGCAGAGCTGCTGCCCAGCCAGTCAGCCCCCAGCGTGTCCCAGTGCATAGGATTACTCTGTCCTAAGTGCTTTGCACTTGTCCTTGTTGACCCTTATGAGATTTCTTGTGGCCCAATCCTCCAGTTCGTGTGGGTCACTCTGAATCCTAGCCCTACCCTCCAGTATATCTACTACCCGCCCGCCCCCCAGCTTGGTGTCATCTGCAGACTTGCTGAGGGTGCATCCATCCCATCTTCCAGGTCACTGATGAAGACATTGAACAAAAGCAGCCCCAGGACCAACCCCTGGGGCACTCCACTTGATACTGGGAGGGAGGAAGAGTCATCAGGGGACCAGTAGCATAACATGGGGAGAAGCCAGGTGTCCTGACTCCCAGGCTCGGGCCTTATTCCACACTGTTGGCATGGCATCATTCAGCGTGGCCAAGCTTGCTTCCTGCCCTGCGCTAGTCCCACGTGCATCAGAACCCAGGCCCGGCTGGATGGCGTGAGAGAGGGAGGCCACAAGTGATGCACTGGGAACAATGAGGGAGGCTGGTTTGATGGGAAATGCGTTTGTGGGGCAGAGGCTGAGACAGGAAGTTCAACAAGTTCCCGTGGGAAGTTTCCACAAGCCTGGAGGCCCCTCCGAACTTCAGGTAAGCCCCGGGTTGCCAAGGGTGGAGCTCCTGGAGATGAATCTCAGGAGTCACAAATGGAGAATCCAGTGCCTGCAGCTGAGCCCAGCTTCCCCCTGGGCACAGAGCACAACCTTCTAGCAGGGGCTCTGGTTTGAGCTCTTCCAGGCCTGCAGGGATGACCTTGGCAAGTCACTTCCCTTTTCTTTGCCTCAGTTTCCTCATCTGTCGTCCTCACAGTCTAGCTGGGAGGAGGCATCCATTGGGTCCCCAGGGGTCTGTCCTGGGCCCAGTATTGTTTCACATCTTCATTAACATTTTGGAGGATGGCACTGAGCAAATGCTTAGCAAAGCTGTGGATGACACCAAGTTGGGTAGAGCTACAGTACGGACACTCTGGAGGGCAGGGCTAGGATCCAGAATGACTCGGCTACACTGGAGAAATGGTCTGAAGTCAGTCAGATGAAATTCAGCAAGGACAAATGCAAAGTCCTGAATTTAGGGTGGCATAATCTCACACCCAAATCCAGACTGGGAAAGGGCTGGCTGGGCTCAGATACTGCAGAGAAGGACCTGGGAGTTACAGTGCACTGTAAACTGAATAGGAGCCAACGGTGCACTCTTGTTGCAAAAAAAAAGGCCAATAGCATATGGGATGTACTAACAGAAATGTCTCTTGCAAATCAAAGGAAATGTTTTTTTTCCATTCGATTCAGTGCTGGTGAGTGCTGGAGTCCCGTATCCAGTTTTGGGCCCTGCTCTTCAAGAAAGAGGTGGACAAATTGGAAAGGTCCAACATGAGTCCAAATTGGTAACAGTCTTCAAATGCCGGACGGGCCATTATAAAGCGGATGGAGATAGACTATAGCTATATGGGACAGGACTAAAAGCAATGGCCTCAAGCTGCAGCAGAGGAAATTTAGGATGGAGATTAGGAGGAACTTTCTGACTATGAGTGTGGGTCAAGGACTGGAACAGGCTGCCCAGAGAGGTTGTGAACATGTTATTCTTGGAAATTTTCAGAAGCAGGTTGGACAGACACTTGGCTGGGATGGTTTAGTCAGGGACAATCCTGCCCGAGCCAGAGACGGAACAAGATGTGACCTCATGAGGTCCCTTCCAGAGCCAGTAGGTGGCATAGGTAAGCTTTGCATTGGGATTCGGCTGCCACAAAACTTCAGAAGAGAAAAATGCTTCTCATGCAAAAATGAAATAAAAGCCTGAGCTAAACATTCCCCCCAGCTGGACATTTCTATGCCAGCTTTGGGAAGCAGTAGCTGAGCTGTCTTGTCTCTTTTGTATCACTCTTCTGATCTGGTCTTTAGTGCTGCTTGAAAAATGGTAGCAGATAGAGACCGGACAGTGTCCTTCTCAAGCAGTGGTACCCAATCTTTCTACATTCAGGATTCCCCTTATTAGGCTCCAGGCACGCCTTGCAAAATGCCAGCTCTTAGTTTTCACTCCTTTTTGGACTACAGAAAAATTATGGAGCAATTCTTTTGTTGCAAAGAACACAGAAAGACCACAGCTAGTCAGGGTGGAAGACTTGGCCTTTGTATGCGATCACCAAGTGCAAGCAAGGTGCAGTAGATCCACCATGGACTGTGCCTGCTGTGGCTGGATCTGGACCACTGGCAATGGGAGTGGGGGAAGAGTATGGGGTTATTAGTTGTGGAGCCCTGGTCAGCCCCTCTGTGACATGCCATGCCAATGTCCCCATGTGATGAAACCATGACACTTCGCTGTTTTTGGGCCTTGCATTTGTGTGCAAGGGATGGGATCGGAGTGGGATTTGCTCAGCAGTTACATCGTTGATTGAAGCTTCTTTCATGAACATGGGGCAACCTTCGTCTCCATCCTCTGTGCAGCGTCCAACAACTCAACGATGCTAAACCCATTCAAGTGGGATTTTCTACAGTGCTCCCAGTCACCTCCGCTCTGCTCCCAATGCAAGCTTTAGCACTGATTTCAGTGGGAACTGGAATCTGCCCCTGTGCCACCATGCAACAAATCATGTGCAGCTATTTGCCTCATCTTGCCAGATGGAAATCTGTTTCCTGATCAAACAAAGTTCCAGAAACAGAAAAAGAGCTGGAGATGAATCCTCACCTTGTGTAAATTCATGCAGCTCCATCCGTGTCTATAGCTTGACATCAGCTGGCCCTTGCAGGGACTATAAGGAACCAGACCATAAGTGATCGTAGATCTTGATTGTCATTGAGGATGATGCTGAGGATAAAGAAGCCTTAACCGTCCTGCTGGATGCAAGTGGCTGGTCATTAGCTCTGGTGTAGGATTAGTCTGTATTAGGCTTTATATGGCACCCAGCACATTGTAACTCCAGTCCATAGTGCTACAGCAGTGCAAATAAAAATAATACTTAACAGATGTGAACATGGCAGCAACAAATTTCCAAATGAGGACAAATTTCCAAACCAGACTGAAATGCAAACAGGGATTTTCGTGGGAGTCACTGAAAGACAGAGAGCTTCGGACACTTGTACCCCTTGGCAACCTCCCAGCCTAAATCCCCAGCTGTTCCCATTTCCCAGAGAACAGCCTCCCAGCCCCCACCTCCTCTAATTTGATTTTTGTCAGCTGCCAAGACCCCCTCACTCCTGCATTTCCCCAGATGTCTTGCTTGGCCTAGAGGCTCCTGGTACTAGCAGCAAGGAGAGTGCCTGTATTTCTAGATGCCGAGGGAGGCTGCTGGGAAGGGGCCGGCTGTTAGGTTTGGCACTGAAACCTTCCTTGTACTGCTCCAAAGCGGAGGCCACCGCTTTGCTTTTGAATGAATGATGTGCTGTACTGAAAAAAAGCCCTTTCTTTTTGCACCGTGCCACGTCCCTTCCTTGGTCAGGCCCTGCCGGAGGCTGAGTATCCTCCGTCCTGCAGAAATCGGTGACAACCAAGAGAGCTCTGCACCTTGCGGTTCAGTCCCCTCCCTTCCTCCCCCCAAAATATTTGCTGTCTTCTATCCAATCAGAGGAGACGAGACACTGAAAGCTCCCCCCCTTGTGCTTCATGCTGCCTGCTCTCCACCCACCCACCCAGAGCACACACCCCCCACACTCTCCCAGCACACAAAAGCAGTGCAATTAGCTGTCTTAAGGGAGCTGAGGCTTTGCCAGCTGTGAGCCGAAAATAATAAAATACCTCAGAGGCAGAGCACAGGCAGGGAAGGTGGCAGCGGCGGCGGCTGTAGGAGAATACAAATAGCTGCCATCAGCATCTGAAACAAAGGGACAGCTCCTTCCAAAAAAAGGCCAGCACTGATGCATCCATCCATTCTCCCAAGGAGACAGCCAGGCCCATCTGCATTTCTCTTAAGACACTGGACATCCTAAGGCGATCCCTGCCCTAGAAGGAGGAATGAACAGCTGGGATACAGGAGTGGTTGTCTTTGTTCCTCAGTAGAGAGAACAGACGGGCGAACGGTGAGTACAGAACGCCCTCCATGCCTCCATACTGCTGGGGAAAGGTTTATTTTATCAGCATCAGGTCTGGCTCTTGGGGTTTGGGGTTTTTTATTTTGCCTCGACGATGCTATAAAAAGGGAGCAGAGAGGGTAGGTTCTTAGGCTCTCCGTGGGCTCCAAGACATCCATCCTTCCGACATGTTGGGAAATCAGGACCTGGCACAAATCTGATGCTTTCATGAGCATTGCAACCAGCAAGGCACTGGGATAAAGACAGACAGTGGGATGTATGTGCTCAGAGGCATCATGCAGACATGGGGAGGGGAGGACAGCATGGTGATGCCTAACTATACCGCTCATCACGCTGCTCCAGCTCCCATCTCCCACAATAAATACTAATATAAAAATTACCAAGTGCTTCTAGCCAGCTTCCCCCCCTCAGAGCAATGCAGAGAGATGAAGGAATTGATCACCCTCTAATCCATCAGTCAGATCCCTCTCTTTAAAAATACATGACTGCTTAGGATGTATAAAGGCGCTGGTTACCAAGAAGAGCTTTCTAATAGGTGAACCTTGGGTCCAGATTCAGATCTTACTGGCCCCGGTGCAAGCCTGGAGTCTATTCACTCCAGGGCTGTTATTCAGGTCTCGAGCTGATGCAACAAGATTGCAGTCTGGCCCTTTGCATTAAAAATGTTACTGGACAAATCATGTAGATCATCTGTATTGTGCACCATGAATGCAGGGTAAATGCTTGTGCGCATTTCCAGTATGTACTGCCTACTGTGCGTATGGGATGTTATTTATTTAGCTCGACGCTATGCCTGGTGCTGAGCAGAAACAGGGCCTTGATCCTGCTTGCTCTGATCTCAAAAGGCTGTTTGGTGTCATCCAGCAAACTAAGGAGTGTGTGGGCCCTTCTTAAAGGAGCATGCACTGGTAGATGTTGGCTCTGAATCTGTGCACGCCCCAAATTCCTTTGGGCGTCACGAGGACTTTTAGGTAGGCAAGGAATACAGCATCGGTTTCTAAAAATAGACAAAACAGAGCTGATTCGTGTTGACTGGCCGTGTAAACGGCCAGTCAATGGCCTTAAATCGAAAGCAAACTATAGGCACCCTCATTTTTAGGCCCCATGACACTGCTGGGCAGCGGTCTTAGCATAACTGAGAATTCGGCCTTTTGATCCTGATTGTGCTGGCATTGTACTGGCCTGGATCAGAAGTGTTTCCATTAAGTCAAGGGATTACACCAATGCAAAACAGGTGTAAGTGAGCACAGAATCAAACCCACTGAGTCCATTTGTGCCACCACCATGCAGGTACTCTGCATGCCCAGCACGTGGCTTTATACCCAATTGAGGGCCAGTGATGATTTCCACCAGGATAACACTTTCCTCCTAGACTCACCACTCTCCTCCTATCTGAACATGGAGGCTAGTTGGATCCCAGCAAAGAGGGCAGCAATTTCCTTGGGAAACAGAAGATATTCACATCCCTCTGAGACAATACAATGAACGCAGGTGCCACAAGACCTGAGACCAACTTGGTATTTTTGCCTTTCAACCTGAATTTCATGTCCTTTGGCCCTTTTGGTTGTGACCAGCACTGTTGTTATTGCCAGAGAAGATAAACTGAGAGGTGTATCTGTGGGCCATACAACCAACCATGGTCATTCGCAGTGGATCTTTGCAACCACTGGGCTAAGTGAGAATCACAAAGGGGCAGGAATAGGTTGTCTGCGGTGGTCTCACCATCTACCTGCCAACCTCACCAGATTTTTTTGGCCAGCAACATTGATGTCCATGGAGCACTCTGCCCTGGAGCTTTCTGGATCATTCCTCCATGCTAATTTTATGTAGAACATATATTTAATCAGTCACATTCAAGCTCATGCTCCCTGTCCCTCCCCTGACACCACCCAGGGCTGGATTTTCCAAGTGGTTCTGCCAGCCCCTCTCCAAGCCCCAGCCCTGGGGAATGACATTGGGAGGCAGAACCCAAATTCTGTAGTTTTAAAGGCATCTTTGTCAAAGCTCTTGTTACCAGCCCTGCTGTGTTTCGTGCAGACCGAGCCTTCTGGCACGTGACACTTTGTGTGACCACAACCCCTCCAGGAGCAACATGGGCACCACGGAGGCCACGCTGCGGATGGAGAATGTGGATGTGAAGGAGGAATGGCAGGACGAGGACTTTCCCAGGTTTGTTCCAGCAAAGCCTCTGCTAAAGGCTAGGGAAAATTCAATTTGTTCCCCAAAATTGTCAAATGAGAACGGGAAGGCGGAGTAGTGGGGCTGGGGCTTCTCTGCGCTGCTCAGACTGCAGTGTTTGGGTATTGGTGTCTCACTCAACTTTTAAAACTGTGGGTATGGCTATCATCATGAACCACAGTCATCCCTCCACAGGCAGGTGGCAGGGTGGGAAGTGTAGGGTGGGCAAGGAAGACCGTCAGACATAGTGAGCCGTAACAGAAAGACAGATGCCTGCTTTCCTCATCTAGGATAGCGAGTGCCTCCACCAGAGAGCAATTCTGCCTCCCTTGGCTTTGCACTCGGACAGGGAGTCCTGGTGAAGTAACTGGAGTCAAGGGCCCGTGGGCCACAAGAAGTGAGACCGTTCTGGGCTGTGGGATCAGGCCCAAAGGAGAAACGTGTTTCAGGCCACCTGGCTGAGGGAATGGAAATGCAAAGTGGTTTCGCTCCAGCTTGCACCTTATCAGCCCGCTAGTCCCTTTACACTTCCTATGCCCAGGCAGGGCAGGACTCACAGAGGCCGTTCCCTTTACATGTGGGAAACTCCTGGACATGCTTCCCTCTACTTGCAGCCCTTAATCCTGCTGCTGTTCAGCCACCCAAGTCTCCTGCTGTCCCCCTTCCTTTGCTCCTTGGACAAGGAAGAAAGTCAATCCAAACTCGCTGACAAAGACTGCACCCCATTAGGCCAGGTTGTTGCTATTTATCTGTATTGAGTGCATGTGAAATTCCCTTAAACTCATAAAGCCTCATGTGCAGTGAGTGAATTGACTGAGCAGGTATAATCCTGCTCCATTAGGCATTCAGTAGAGATGTTCAGAGCAGAGTACAAGGGGAGGGGGCATCAGGTAAGCCCTAGCTTCTAATTTGCCCAGCTGGCAATGGGTAAGTCACTGAGCAACTTTGGAAGACAACGGAAATTTCCACTCGCTTGGAAGCCCTGCTTTAGCTGAGACCTTGCAAGCACGTGCATTAATGATCAAGGCCCCTGCAAAGCAGGCCAGACTCAGCCTGGGTGTAAGCAGGTCTGCTCCACTGAACTCGGAGGAGTTCATAGTCTCACAGATTTTGTCGTGAGGAAAGACCAGCCAGGGCAGAACTCCCTCTTGGATTTTTCCCAGGGCTTGAAACCAAGTCTAAATGCCAGGGGCCACAGTCAGTGTGGACTCTCTCTTTTCCATACGGAACCTGTTTCCAATAAATAGGCTTCAAAGCCAGGAGTTATTTACTGTACGTCTCCCCCTTCATACTTCCACCCAATTAGTCCTGTTTACATACCCCAGGCCACACTAGGACGCTGCCTTGCCCCGCCTTGGCTGCAAGATAATCAGGTAGAGAAGGGCCTGGCTACATCTGCCCGCACCCAAAGTGGGCCAGCGCTTGCCTCACTCCTCTCACCATTCTCCCAGAGATACCTGTGCAGAATGCCGACGGCCCAGCTCCTTGCTGAGACTGGAGGCAGCTGGCAGTGCCAGACGGGACTCAGATCCAACAGGAGGGGAGCCGTGGCACCTGTGCTGCGGGGGTGAAGGGCCCTGTCAGCGAGCCATCTCCTCTCTCCAGCTGCAGCAGAATCCCCCCGTCCCCGGGCGACAGCGCCTCTGTGTTTGCAGGACAGAGACCCACTGTGCATCTCCGGTTGTTGTGTGCAAGACCCTGCCAGGGCACCCAGTGCAGTAAGAGGCCTCCTGTCTTCCCTTTTCACTGGAGGATTAACGTAGCTCTATTTATGCAAGTGCCAGCTGCAGAGCTCATCTAAGCACCTCTGTCTGCCATCCCTGGTACCCTGCTCCTTTTCATTCATTTGCCCTTCTCCCCCAAAAGAAGGCTTAGACGCAGTGAGGCATCTTCCAGAAGATGGGAATGGCCTTGCTTATTGCCAGGAGGATGAGGACCCCCAAACTGACAAGGAGGGAAGAGAAAGCAAGGAGATTTGCAGAAAGCTGGGACCTGAATCCCAACCTTCTTGAGCAGCACTGATATTTATACTGCAGAAGCACCTAAAACATGGTCCCCAACCCTCACTAGCTCGGGGGCTGCAATGCCAAGCAAGCGATGAACCATGGGCAGCTTCATGCTTTGCAGTTGCTGGAATCTTTTTTATTTCCTGTGGCAGAAGTGCAGCAGGAGAGTTCCCTCAGGCAGCATGCTGCCTGCAAACCTTACGCTGGGCACTGCTGGGGACCATCCCCTATAGAAACTAGAAGCCACCTGAGATCTGGTCCCTTGCGCTAGCATATTGCACATTGCACATAGCAGCAAGCAGGCCCTGCCCTAAAGATCTTATACCCTAAGTAGGCCAGACAGTGGGAGGGGAAACAGAGGAGCAGCGATGTGCCCAAGGAGGCCAAGGACCAAGGCAGGAGTGACACCCAGGCTTTCTGAGTCTGAGTCCAGTGCTCCATCCACTGGGCCAAACTGCGATGTTGATGCCGGAGCCTCAAGTATCCATTTCTCTGTAGCTGCTGAAGTGAGTGACAGACTCATTGTCCATTAATAATACTCAGTTCTTTCAAGTTATTTCCCATTTAGAGCTCACAAAGCTTTGAGTTGGTATCAACAGTCCCAGCTGGCAGACAGGGAAAGTGATGCCCAGGCAGGGGAAGCAACATGCCCAGGGTCATGTGGGAAGTCAGTGGCAGTGCAGTTAGAAACCAGGCAGCCTGAAGCCCAGGTTCCCTGGTCTGGCCTTGCTTCTGCTGCATAGGAACTGAATTAGCAAAGATGCTGCAGTGTACAATGTAAATAAAATAGAACCAGTTACAGTGACCTGAAAAATGCCCAAGCTCCTGCTCAACTGCCTGCATTTAGCTGGACTCGAAGCATTATTTAAAGCCATTTGGTCCCCTTCGGCTTTAAAAATCACAGAGCCCAGAGGCCGCAGTCTGTCCCTTCCAGCTTGCATTGGCGGCAGTAGCTCGTTCCCCGAGGACATGCTGAGCATCTATTTTTGCTTAGCTGTGATTAACCCATTTGGCTACAAAAACACACCCTGTTTCCCATTCAGTTCCTTGCCTAGGACAGGAGGCGAATATTCGCTCTATGGAAAGCTGTTGTAGGTTTTGATTCCCGATTCTTCCTTGCAAAGGTGCAGATTAAATGGGAATTATTGCAGCTCCAGGCAGAGAGCTGTAACACAAGGCAAGACTGATCTCACTGGAGCAGGCAAGAAAATAAATCCTCCCCCCAGCCATCCACTACTCCCTCAAGGTTTCATCTCCTGTCTACAGTAGGTCTGCACTGTTTGTGACTCCGGTCCTGCAATGTTGCTGTAACGATGCCTTGGGGTGGATGCGGGAGCATGCTCACTGGGGCGCAAAGCATCCATCTAATCACAGCAAGGAGAGGCTCAGGCTGTTTGCTGACTGAGAGCAAGTGCCTTATATGGTGAAACTGGGCATCATATGATCAGCACAGAGCAAAATGGTGGCACAGGACCCTTAGAAAAGCTGCTTTATTCAGGAAACTCTGGGAAAGGAAGGAGTCTTAAGCTAGCTGCACATAGGAAGGACAATCCAAGGCAAGATTCACCCTAGGAACTGGGAGCTACCAGATTAAGCATCCTTTTCATAGATTTGTTTTGTTTCCTTCTACTTTTAGAAAGACTATTCTAAAGGATCTGAAAATCCTGGGTTTCTGTTATAAACCATAGAGCCTCACTGCAGCATGTATTTTGGATCAATCAAAGAGATGGATGGGCCTTTTTTTGGACACTGCATCCCTGGGCTGTGTCAGGCAGTGGGGGTCAAATCACAGTCAAGTATTCAGCCCAGCTGGGAAAAAAAAACGGATCCTGTGGATCTTTTCAATAGATCTAGGAATATTATTTGTTCCTGTCAGTTCAGGGGAACACTGTCTGATATGCACAGATGCAGAGCCTCAGTGAAGGGACCACTGAGCCTTTGATCAGAACTCATACATTCATAAATATAAAACCACCAGCTCCAAGAGGATTATCCCTTAATCTAAATATTCATACCGTTTAATGTGTCTGGTGGTTGCAGCATCACGGCAGTGCAGAAAGAAGCCTCTGGAGTTTCATAAGGCCCTCCCTTATATGAGTGTGCCAGTCAAAACCAGTTCTCTGTTGCTTTGCAACTGGCATCGTAATCTGTAGGATTTGGCTTCTGTCTTTGCAAAGCATCTTCCCACAGCTCTGAGCAAGTGCTGGCTAATGGGATGCAAGCTCTAGCATGGATTGCTATGCAATTAGCAGAAAGAAAGCAGCATGGAGTGTTACGCTGTGCCCCCTGGACTTCAGGATAGCATACGCCGCGTGCAAGAGAGCGCCCAGGGCAGCATTCAAAGAGTTGGCACGGTGAAAAGTGTCACGTGTATGAACTGGGGGACAGATTCTCATCTCACTTTCCAGCCTTGGCTGCCTCAAAATTACGCAGGGTTTACATTAGTCCAAGTGAGCAGAGAGCCTGGCTCCAGGACTTGCATTTGAAAGCAAAATGGTAATTAAATTGGTATTTCTAAGCCTTGCAGTGATCCTCTCGTAGAAAAGTGTCTACGCCACAGGGAGCACAAGCACCTGATGGAAGGAACTGAATGTGCTGACCCATCACACTGTACCACGGGGTGGTGGTAACAGCCCCGCGAGGCCGTGTGTCATGTCAGCCTGGTACTCCCGGAGACGGGCATGGGTTTGAATTCTTGGGTAGGTTGCAAGCACTGAAACTACCCAGCCTGCTGGTGCTCTTGTCCAAGTGTATATTTCTGTGTATTACAAAACCACTGCAGGTTTGGGGTCTGATCATCAAGTCTTGCACAACTGAGAGCCAGGATTGAGCTGGGAACGGCATGATTCAAGCTCTGAAACAGAAAGCCAAGGTCCATGGACTTTTAATTCCATCCCTGGTGCTGACTCCTTTATACTGTAGTGAAGTTCATTTATGGCACCAGTTTCCTCCCTCACATAAAGGAGACAATAATCCTAATTTCCCTTGGGAGGAGCTGCTATGAGGATGAATCAGTTAATATCTGCAGGACGCTAAAAAGATCAATAATGCTCAGTAGCAGCAGAGGCAGTGTACACGTTCGACTGTGATACTCCTTGTAGGATGGTGAATAGACATTTTGCAAGGCACTTTTTGCATTAAAAGCCAGATTTTCCTCCCCTTTTATCCCTGTGCAAAAATACCAGGCCAGGACAGAGAAAACATGCCCAGGACCCGTGTTCACCTTGCACAGCAACACTCATGCTTTGAGGGGCCGCATGACGTTGTTGGAGGGTTAGGTGAGGGAAGGCGATGGCCATGGCTATCACTAAGTGATACCACTGCCTCACACACTGGCCTGTTTGGTCTTCTCCTCTCTATCTGTCTTCACCTGTCAGCACTACTTGGGGTAGGAAACATCTTTCCAATCTGTGTTTGTTGAGCATTTAGTACTATGAGGTCTAGATCCAGGACTAGTTAATAATGCAGTGTTCGATTCAGAACAGTCTCATCCGAGTAGGCCGAGAAAGAAATATTCCAGGTATTTTTCCACCAATGAAAACAAATTAAATATGCCTCCCTATGAGAATTTGCCAGCCATGAGAGCAAGCAGGTCTGGCAGGCTTGGCTATTCTGCAAAAGCAAAGAATGCCTTAAATGTTACTTCTGAATGAGCCTCCTCCGTGCACAGATCTGACAGAGCCAGGTGCTACAGATTGGTGACTGGGGGTCCCAGAAGGTTGTTCATGCATTGCTGGCGGCAGGAAATTAGTCACTGATGCACCATCAAAGAGAATCTATAGTCCCTGGTAGCTCGGCTTTGAGGAGAGCAGAGTGGGCTTCATACAGCTGGCCATGAAGGACTTTGGATCGTAAAATACTGCCCGAACTAATTGGCAGTTGTTTGGGTTATTCCCAGGCAAACCATGAGATCTAGGTAAACGATGTATGAAAGAATGGACTTGAGTCTTTTGCCAATTTTTCCCAGTGCATCGACCATGAAAGACTGTAGATCCCTTCATCCATTGTGGGCAGCACTGTCTGCCTATATCTGTAAGGTCAGGGGTGCCAAGCCAACGGAACAACATCTTAGTATTTTGGTATCAAGAAACACCATATAAAGTTAATTGTACTGTGAGGTCCCAAACCATGAGCTCTGTCCTGGTTCTCTGTTCTCACCCAGCGGTTAAGGCTGATGAAGGTAAATGTCTTCTCCATCCCTAGGTTCAGATAAGCCCAGCCCAGGGTTAAGGCTTCCTCTGTCTAGAGATCTGCTTCAGACTCCCTTTCTGGGGCTCTTCACTAGATGCCTTGGAGATCTGGTGGGTTCTGTATTCTTCAGTTGGTGTTTTCTAGATCACTGCGGAGTCACTTAATCGCTTTTTACATCTACCAACCCATTTTGCCTTCCGGTACTTTGTATGAGTTGTGAGTCGGTCTCTGTTGCTAGGCAGTTCAGTGAGAGGTCTCGGCTTAAGGATCATTAGTTATGTTTTGTATAGTACTGGGGCTGGCTGGTTCTTTTGGATGTACCTTGTACCTTGAGTTTGACTCATGCCATTGACATCCAGTATGTAGGTAGGCTTAATAAATACACTAAGACTCATGTGCTCAAAAAATAGTAGCTTTGAAGCCACAAGCACTGAAATGGGAACATTTGATTTGGGGCATCCCTGCTAACTCTGTTCTTTTTGCTTCCTTATCTTGGTCTTTGGATACTTTGCACTGGCTGTGTTTTGCAGACCTCTCCCAGAAGAGACAGGAATGGAGTCTCTGGGCAGCCCTACAGAAGACGAGAACACATCTTGTAAGTATTGGCCTTGCATATTTTGACTTTGAAGAGGCATTTTGCAAAAGTCTGATGTCGGAGCAGGCTGTGGCTAGAGTGGGAGCAAATTCCCTTCAAGGTTTAACCAGAATACTTTGGCAAGCATAATGAAACCAGTGAAGATTTCTGTCTGTTCCAGTTTCACCAGCAGTGGTGGAAACGGACTTTTTCAAAGGTGCTGATAGTCCTGTGGGCTCCTATTGAAGTGGTGAGTGCTTAAAATTTGGCAGGGAGGTTTCTGAAAGTGGGACAAAAGGGCTCATTTGAAGAAATCTACAGGATGCCTGGGACAGGCGTTCAGAACAGGACAGTCCTAGCGAACATGGAACATATGGCCCAAGAGTCTAGAGACATCCATACTTTAATATTTTTAGACCCAGTTTCTTTGTAAACAGGGCCCCTGTGTCTCAATATACTTGCCTGTAAGATGGAAATGATGATACTGATCCTGTCTCACGTGGGGTTGTAAATGGCAGTTAGTTACTCTCTGCACAGCTCCTTCCGATAACGGAAAACATTATATTAGTGCTAAGCATTATTAACTACATAGAAGCTCTTGCTGGGGGAACATTTAGGTCCGGTAACGTCTCCAGCGCAGGAGACAGATGGAATCTGGAGATTCCTCAGTCATGCATAACAGCTGTGAAAACTGAAAACTAGAGTTGTATTTCATAATGGGCTGGGAGTGTTGCCTAGTAGTTTGAAGAGAAAACTGGGAGTCAGGACTCCTAGCTTCTGCTCCTGACTCTTGCCACTGATGCTGCCTTGTTTTGGTTAAATGGCTTAGTATATTTTTGCCTCAGTGGGCACATCTACACAAGATGCTTCAAGCACAGTAGACTAATTTCTATTGTGCATTAGCACAGCGGGTAAAACACAGGCTAATGTGCTAATGCACAGTAGAATTAGCCTAAAAAGGTGTGCACCAGTGCTACTGCACAGTAGCGCTGGTTACTTCACGTTTAGTTTACTACCTGTAATAACAGATACCTGTAATACCAGCTGCTGGTTACTGCACATTTAGTTAGTACCTGTTACTAACTGGTACTAAACTAAATGTGCAGTAACCATTGTGCATTAATGCATGTGTAGGAGAAACCCATAAAGGGGTTTCTAAATAATAACCACACTTTCAGTGCATCCTTGGTTGTACTAAGCTAAGAGGCGATTTCTTAATATGATATTTTGATCTCTATTCTCAAGGCACTCTCGCTGGCTACTCTAATGCATGTGCCCAATTTGGACCTTGTTGGTATAGGAATAATAATATCTGCTGCAGAGAGGTGTAAGAATGCTTTTTATATAAAGGGATCCATACATTCAACGTCTTGCTAAAAGAACAGGTCATTAGGACAAATTATTATTTACTTACTTTCTTACTTGCAGCTCCTCCTAACACGTTAAACTTTAACGGGGCGCATCGTAAGCGTAAGACGCTCATTGCACCTGAAATCAACATTTCACTGGACCACAGTGAGGGCTCCATCCTGTCTGATGACTTCCTGGACACCCCTGATGATCTGGACATTAACGTGGATGACATTGAAACCCCAGATGAGACAGACTCCCTGGAGTTCCTGGGAAATGGGAATGAGCTGGAATGGGAAGGTAAAAGACAAGTTCAGGCCTCAGCCTAGTGCTGGATTAACTCCAACTATCTTTCTTTTCACCCTGCTTCACTGTCAAAAGTATGGCCAGTGGGGTCTACTAGCTCCGAAATACTGGTACCAATTACTGAGGTCATCAGGACTTATAATGCTAGATGGTGGGATACATTCTCCAATGGCATAAATGTTCGCATCTCTGACAAAATTAATGAAGCATCTGACAAGGCATAGCATTGCGGTCCTGGCCAGATGTGATCAGTATATATGCTCTGCTACCTTTCACAAGGAGGGGGGCATTAACATCAAGACAAACTCCACCACAGACCATTCCCTTCTTCCTCCTTAAATCCCCCCACCTCCCCCAAAGGTCAGTTTTATACAGTGACCCTCAATCACTTACCCAAACTCTTGCATAATGCTGCTGTGAAACACCCAAGGGGACAGCACAAGAATCAAAAAGCATTTTGTGATCCTTTGTGACTGCAGCAGTATAAAGCACAAGGCATTGCTACGGTTTCTACTGCAGTTTGACAAGGGAGCACAACTAATTATTTGCAATAAACACAAACCTAGGGCAAACCAAAGCATGACAGGAAGATTTTCATTCTTAATCTGAGGTTGCTACTGCCTCCCATGGCCTTACTAATGGCTTGTCTACACTGGGAGTTGTCCTGGAACAGCTATTCCTGTTTAACTCCCTAAGTGGAGGCTCTTACTATGGAATAAAAATAATCCACTTCGGGAGTGAGTAGAGCTCATTTGGAATAAATCACATTTATTCTGAGATTAACATCTTCCCAAAGCAAAAATAACACAGAATAGTTACCCCACTTTGAATTCATATACTAACTTATTTTGAATTAACTTCCATGTGTAGACCAGCGAACAGAGAAGAAGCTAAGATTCAGACTTACAACCTTACTGCAGGAGGGTGAGCACCTGGAAACTCTCTCCAGTCTCACAGAGATGTTCACCAGCATGCTCACTTTCCCTTTTCCAGATGATACACCTGTAGCCACAGCCAAGAACATGCCTGGGGACAGTGCTGATCTGTTTGGGGATGGAGTGGCAGAAGATGGCAGCACTACCAATGGGAGACTCTGGAGGACCGTTATCATTGGAGAGCAGGAACACCGCATAGATCTGCAGATGATCAAACCCTACATGAGAGTGGTGACACATGGAGGTGAGGGAAAAGAAAGCCGTGGTGTGTTAAATGGCCCTGCTGGAGTTTCTTTCAAAAGTTTGCTTCTTAAGCTGATGGGCCGATTAGGACTGAATAACTGGTTGTCTTGGCCATAACATTAGAAAGCAAGAGATTTTTATTGTACGTGTCCGATAGCAGACAGTGATGTTTCACATCACACTAAGAAACCCAGCTACATAACAGCCAGAGCACAATAACAAATTGCAGCAAAGATATAAAATCTGAATTCAAGATGCAGGGCACCCTTAGCTCATGCTGAAATCTCCTAATACGGAAGATATTCAGCAGCTCTGAAAATGAGTCCTGAAAACTGAGAAGCCCAATTTACTAGCCCAAGTGATTTGACCCAGGTCTAGCAATATGTCAGTAGTTCAGCGGGGACAGAAAACCTTCCTTCCCCTAAGTCCAACAACTGCTTCATTTCCCAATTTGAAATAATCAGATCACAATTGTGAACACCTCTCCTGACTGAAAGCAGACATGGGACCTGATAAAACATGTTAAGATCAAACAGGAGGTCCTTGTGGCCCCCCATGGTAAAATTCTTCAGGACTGGACTGTCACTTGGGCTCTACTTGAATCCAGTTCTTGTAGTTTGCTGGGATCCAAATCTAAATAGGTTTAGGGCACACTGCAAAGCGTAGTTGTTTGTTTTATTTAAATCTTATAAAGAAGCCCATAGCTGGAGCAATTAAGCCAGTGGTGGTTTATAATGGTACATGGCTCCAGGAGGTGTGCTGTGTGGGCTCAGGATACTTGTCTAAGGTGGGGGTAGAGTTCTGGAGCACAGCATGAGCACAGGTCTAGCTGTAAAAATGCCCCATTAAGCTCCCCTTTGACCTCATGCCTCTCTGCTGTCTGTCCCATTTCTGGCTGTCATGCTATCCGTCTCTTTCTCTATTAGGGTATTATGGAGAAGGTCTCAATGCCATCATTGTCTTTGCTGCTTGCTATCTCCCAGACAGTAACTTGGCTGACTACCATTACATCATGGAGAATCTCTTTTTGTAAGTGGCTATACACAATTGCATGACAGAGGGGAGGCAAGGAAGGGAACATGCATGGGGACTAGGGATGCTAGCGTCTGAGCTACCTATTGAACCCACTGCATGAAGAACCTCCGTTGGAAAAAATGAACAAGGAGGAATCCATGAAGCTCCTGAGGGTACCTAGCTGAGTGCCACTAGATGCCCTGTCCTCCATGGTGTCCTCCTGCATGTCTGACAAGCCAAAGCAATCTAACATGTAATGTTAATGGATGCCCATATTACAGCCAGCAAAAAAACACATGTCCAGGATAGGACTCCTCCAGATGGGACTGAAAAGGGTTAATAGATGCTACTCCTGGGCCAAGGGTGCACATAAGAGTATGGACCATAGCTCATGACTCAAGACTATAGCCTTCCATGACTCCTGCAAAGATACCTTATGAAAGGTTTGAGGTATCTTCTCTACAAAAAAGACCAGGAAGTTTTTCAATTCCAGTCTTTTTTGGACTCCCTGTGGTAAAGCATGGGGACGTATCAGTAGATGAACACCTTGCTGGGGTCGTTTGATCCCAGTACTCTTTCCTGCCATGGCAGGGGGTCAGACTAGATCTGTTCAGGTCCCTTCCGACCCTAGAAACTATGAAACTATAGACTGAAGAATTCTTAGTCTGCTAATGTTGTGGGGCAAGGGCACGTGAAGATAAAATAAAAAAAAACTCCAATCCATCCGTTTACTTTTCTGACGTTTCACCCCATTTCCATCCGTCAGGTATGTTATCAGCAGCTTGGAGTTGCTGGTGGCTGAAGACTATATGATCGTGTATCTGAATGGAGCCACACCACGTCGGAGGATGCCGGGCCTGGGCTGGTTGAAGAAATGCTATCAGATGATAGACAGAAGGTGAGAAACCAGCTTAATTAATGCCATGATCCTACAATCTAATTGGACTCTGCTACTGTACTCTAAGGTAGGGCCGAAACAGTGTAAAAGGCACCCTACTGGCAGTCACACTTCGGACTCTAGCTTTAAAGGTGGTTTTGGCCTTCATGTACCCATGCAAAGTACTTTAGGACTGGATGCATGTAGAGGTCTGAATTCCACTGAGGATTAAGCAGCAGCAACAACAAAAGAGGTGCTGAGCACCTCAGATCACATTATTGGTATAGATCTATCCTTTACAACAGAAAGGCAGCAAGATTGGTAGTTTATTCCCTGGCTAACAGTCTGCAACTTCCTTGAGGCATCATGGACTCTTTCAAAGTTGGATATTGGTAAAAGCAATCCCAGAGTACTGAAATGATGCCATCAGGTGGAGCAGTTAGAACGGATTCAGACAGTTTTCATCTCTTTCCTGAGTAGCGTATTGTGTTCCTACTTCATACCTGCCTGAGTTGTGGCATATAAGAGCAAAGGGACAACATGTAAAGACCTGTTTTCATAAACATAAAATAGAAGGTAACTGTCATTTTATGTCACTTTGGTGCTACATTTTCAGTAGTATTTTTATTATATTTCACTAGACTGTTAGATAAAATGCTTGTATGTTGAAGACAACCATGGCGAAGTTCACATAACTATAGTAGTTTCATAGTTTCTAGGGTCGGAAGGGACCTGTGCAGATCATCACGTCTGACCCCCTGCCCTGGCAGGAAAGAGTACTGGGGTCAAACGACCCCAGCAAAGTGTTCATCCAGCCTCCTCTTAAACACCCCCAGGGTAGGAGCCAGCACCACTTCTCTTGGAAGTTGGTTCCAGATCCTAGCCACCCTGACCGTGAAGTAGCGCCTCCTGATATCTAGCCTAAATCCACCCTCTACCAGTTTGTGACCCATCCACCACCACTCTCTGGGTGCAGCCCTCCAGCCAATTAGTGACCCATTTGATTGTGTGGGTGTCGACACCACAGTCCCCCAGTTTTTTAATGAGAACAGGGTGAGAGACAGTGTCGAAGGCTTTCCGAAAGTCCAGGAAGACTATGTCCGCTGCTACCCCTGTGTCTAAGGATTTGGTGACCTGGTCGTAGAAGGCCACCAGGTTGGTCTGACAGGACCCGCCACTAATGAACCTGTGTTGGTTGCCCCTAAGCATAACCTCCTCCTCTGGCCCCTCGTGGACATGTGCCAGGATAACTCTCTCAAAAAGCTTACCCAGGATTGAGGTAATACTGACTGGCCTTTAGTTTCCCGGGTCCTCCTTCCTCCCTTTTTTGAAAATGGGAACCATGAGGGCCCTTTTCCAGTCCTCTGGCACCACACCAGAGCACCAAGAGTGCTCAGAAAGCCGCATTTCTAGACTCATTTCCTTTTGTCTCTCCCACCCACCTATCTCTCTGCATTCACCTCTTGTCCCTTGCCTTATACATAGATTGGAAGCTCTTTGGGCAGGGACTGTCCCTTTAGGGGTTTCTAAATAATAACCACACTCTAAGTGCATCCTTGATTGTAGTAAGCTAAAAGACAATTTCTTAATATGATATTTTGATCTCTATTATCAAGGCACTCTCACTGGCACTCTCACTGGCTGCTCTAAGTTGCTTAGCAGTGCAGAGAGGCTTCAATTTTCAGAAACCAAGCACCCACAAACCCGACTGAGAGCCTAGATGCTCAGCACCTTCCAAAATCTGACTCCAAGTGTCTCCTGTTGGGCACTCAGATACCAAGGCACCCAAAAGGAGAGTCTTTTTCAGAAACCACAGACATAGGCAGCTAGGACAAACTCAAACAGTAAGTCAAAAGTAGAGCCAGAAATGAAATCCAACTTTCCTGACTCCTGGTGGCTAACTCTCGTAGGCTCCTTAGAATATCCCAGCTGTAGGTCTCATGCCCTTCAACTTACATTATACATTACAAATCCACCACAAAAATGAATTAGTATGGCAGATTTTCCTGTAATTATCTGGGCTTTTGTTGCTTTTAGACTAAACTAGATCTTCCCTCTTCCTAGATAGTTTACTTACCTATGAAGCAATGCTTGGGTAAGGTGCTGAAAGATATAACATGAGGTCAAGTCTGTAACAGCTAAAACCTATGGCTCAGTAGGTCATTCCTGTCACTAATGTATTTGATCCCATGGGCCTATGTCTGATCCAACACCACTAAAAGCCACTGAAATCCACGGACTCACACAGGTGCAAGCAAGCTCAAAAGAAAGCCCTTCTGGTCTAACCTATCATCTGACTTTTCCACAGACTGAGGAAAAACCTGAAAGCTCTGATAATAGTGCATCCTTCGTGGTTCATCCGGACAGTGCTGGCTATATCCAGGCCCTTCATCAGGTATACAGAAAGTTCCACCAGATACAAGTGGTTTTTGGAGTGTAAATTAAGCTTTTACGGCAGTTAACTAATAGAGACTGGGAAGAGACTTAGATGAGGGCAGGTTGTCCCAGAGCTGCCTGCTGTGGGCCACTGTCAGAGACAAGATATTGGGCTACGTAGAATGTGACCCTGATCCACTATGGTCATTGTGATGGTCCGACACATGCAGCTAGAAAGGGAGACTGCTGCAATGAGCAATGACTTTTTTCTCCATGTTAAGAATGATCATTAGCATTATTACTTAATTTATAAATTGCAAACTAGATTATTTGCCTATTTGTATTTTTATGATGTGACCCTTAGAGGTGAAAGCTTTCTAGATGTTATTGACAGGTTTTGTTTAGCATCTTTTTTCTTTGTCAGGCACTTGTAACAGCCTCTTAGGTTAAATCCAGACCGAGTAGTCATAGGTGCTACCACCTTGGAAGCCTCTGAACCCAAACCCAGTCTCAGCAAGAGTAAGTGGAAGGGACATAGGAAAACCAGCTCATTCAGAGGTCCCAGATATTATAGTCCCAACCTATTTCAGCAAATCACTGTAGAAACCAATGTGAAAACAAACTGGAGAGGTGCAGACTCCAGAACTATCTTCTCCCAACTCAGAAATGGGGCACCTACATCAGAAGAAGGATAGCCTAAATGTTGCTGTCTGAAATATTCACAGCCCTTGCAAAGAGATGGCTTTGTTTCCCAGAACTGATACCTGCTAAGAATCATAAACTTGCCATATTGAAATCAACTGCAAACCTCCCATGGATTTCATCAGGAATTTGATTTAACCCCATATATTCATCACTATGTGGATGTGGAAGTCTGAATGGGGTCTTTAGTTCTCTGTGCTCCTTCCTTGGCAGTGTGAAGTTTATCAGTAAGATCCAGTACATTCACAGCCTGGAAGACCTGGAGCAGATCATCCCTATGGAGCATGTGCAGATTCCCGAGTGTGTCGTACAGTAAGTATTGCAGGGACCCCGCATTCAAAAGCTTGGCAACTCTGGGGTACTGCTGCCACGTCATAGCATCCCCTCACTTTGTGAGGCCAGTCCTGGCAAGGCAAAGGACTTGGATCCAAGCTGCCTGTGTGTTTAATTCTGGTTCAGACATATTTATTCTTTGGCTTTGGGCAAACCACGAGTTCCCTGCGCCAGCTATAAAATGGGGAGAATAATTGTCCTTCCCCTTTGGGACATGATAACTCTAACGTAATGTTTGTAGAGAGGGCTGGGACTGGAGAAGGGCCATCCTTTCACGCACTGAACTCCCCATTTTCATAGGATACAGATATTGTGTGTGGGCAGACCCCCAAGTTGTGTGTGCACAGGTCGGGTTCATGTATTTGTAAACATGTAGCGATTAGAAGTCATGGGAAACTCGTTTTTAACAGTAGCTCACCCAATCAGTCATGGGTTCTCAGCTTTGCAATCAGCTTCTTTGCCTGCAACGCTGGGTGGTGAGGAGGAGACCTCAGAGGTATGGAACCTGAAATGACTGTCGTTGTAAGATGAGTATGGGAAAGTTTGACAACCCCTGGAGCAGCAGGTCACTCACAGGGAAGTGAAAAAGTCTCAGGGGACTACTGTCAATGGAGACTGTTCCATTTTCTACTTCCTCTATATGCTTTTTGCTTCTGATTTTACCTAATGTGTAGAATTGACTCTGGAAGGGACCAGTCAGGGAGGACTTAAACAAGGACTTGACATGGTAACTCTCCCACTAGCTTTCCACATGGCTAGGACACTATGGGACTGAGGGAGCATTTTAGTGGGACCTCTGTCCACTCAGTGGGACTCTGTCCTCCTCCACTGACAACTGATTGCTTTAGCTGAGTGACGTGTCATGGGGCAATGGGAGGGAAGTGGGCCTGGGGAACAGCTATGTTCTTCAAGGGGTACAGCAGGGTTCCCATCAGAAACTCTACTAGAGCTAGCCCCTTTAGTTCCTCTTGTGGAAACACAAGCAGTCAAAGGAGAGACTTCTATTCCATCTCTGCAAGATGAGCTCCACAGAATTTAGGGAGTCATTTTCCCTCTATAATGGGGAACTGGGTGTCTTAATAAATGGATTAGCAACAGTCTTGGAAGGAAAAGTAAAGGACTCAAAGCTGATATCAGGTGGTTATAACCCTGGACTGAACAAAACACTAGAAAATACTATACAGGAAGCTGTAGCATGGCTTGAAGGAAACTACAAACCTTCTCCACCTCCAAACATCTCTGGCAAAGGAATATTAGATCTGCTCCTGTATGTAAATCATCTTATTGAACAAATTACCTGCCAGGTTTTCTACAGAAACAAAATGCAGAACAGTGTCATACCCTTTGTATACTGTAGCTACTGCCTGCACCCTTCAAAGTAAATGAAGCATTTACTAAGAAGCAAAGTAGACAGTCCTGGCTGCACATTTACTGAAAAAGTATCTATTTTGTTGCAGATATGAAGAAGAGAGAATCAAAGCCAGGAAAGAAAGGTAAAATCAACTTTTTGGAGATGCAGAATGGGAAGTGTGGGACTCATATTATCATAAAGCCACTGCAATTTGTTTTGCTCCTATGAAAACTTGCAAGTTATCACCATTATGTTTTTTGTGCCTTATAACCCAGCTACCTGCGGGGTGGGGTTCTGCTTTTTGTTGATCCTACAAAGGGGCAGTTAGCTGTGTTAGTCTGAGGTCAGGCAGAATCAGCCAGAAGATAGGACAGGGTTCTGATGCAGGATGCAATTGATCTACAGATATCAGTGGGATTTAAGTATATACTTAATATTTAATTTACATAAGTGGATATGTTATTGAGGCTAATGTTGCCTGCTGCTGGGCCAGTTAGGGCTGAGTGGCACCAGGCTAGCTCATCCCAGTTTCCAGGAATTCTAGGCCTTGCTTACAGAGGCTCTGATTCAACAAAGCATTTATGCATGTGCTTAACTCTAAGTATACTTGTCAGTTCATGGCTATTCAGCAAATAGAAGTCATTTGACACATCATTTTCAATGATGGAAACATTTGAGAAATCACAGGCAGCTCATAGAACAGTAGAATACATGAAATTCATCTGATCAGCAATAAAAGTGAATGATTTGCCTGGTTCTAATTGGAATACTTTTATTCCATGGCCAAAATCCAAAGCATTTCTGCCAGCCATAGCAGGAAGCAATTTTCATTATCTGGCAATATGTTTTGTGCTGAAGGATCTGTTGGAATAGGGCTATGAAGAGAATGTAATAGATGAGATTTTGTAAACACTAATTGCTGATGTAAGGTGGTGCAATTCCATGAATTTCTTTGAAGCTGCAGTTGATGATCTTAATGGGGAAGCTGATCCACTTACCTAATCACATGCCCAGAATCCACAGTAACAGGCACCTTATAAATCCTCGTAAAACTAATGGTTGCTATTGACAGTAGCCATCAAGAATGGTTTCCCCAGTTTCGCCTACACTTGTCTTCCCAACTAGAAAAGGAGTCAAACTGTTTTCAGTGCCACCTAAAAGAGGGCTAGGGGAAATCAGTTGTTCGCAGCTATTGTCAAGAAGGAACCAGAGTAGAAGGGCCCTGTTACAGTAATAAGGCAATTGAAAAACTGATGAGTATTTTTAAAAATTATGTTGATACGCTCCTAAATAGAAGTCTACTTACCTCTCAAGGTTCATCTATTCTCAATTATACCACTTAACCTATACCTCTGCAATCAAAGTGATGCAACCACGCCTCTGCCACCACAGTTTGAAGGCATTAATATCAGTAAAGTTTATTCCTGTACAGAAGAGGGAATAAGCATACTCCAGTATAAAACATCTTTACAACTGGTATAACCACATCCACAACTAGTGATTTAACCCCTTTAATGAAGATTGTACCCAAAACAAAGTAGTTATGACAGTACAAAACTATATATAGATCGGGGATTGGGGTCAGAGTCTATCATTGTCATTGAGCAGGACCTGGAAGAAATGCCATTGACTCGTGGGCTGGGTCCAGACATGCAGACATGTATGGTTGTGGTGCCACAAACCACATGCCCGGCACGTTAAAATGTGCCCATCACGGGGGCAAAATTTGCTACTAGGAAATCCCAGTAGCAAAAAAAAGCAACATGTGCCATAGGAGCGTGCACCAGCAGACACAGAGGCTCAGTCAGAGTGTCTCCCCTCCTCTAAGTCCACCCCAGGTCCTCCAATATGCTGGGAGCTGGGAGGAGTGGGGAAATGGCAGTTTCCTCTACACCAAAGCCCATGTGCAGGGGCGTGCACAGAGGTAAAATGTAGCACACAAATCTGCTATTTTTTTTGCCACTGCAAGCACCTGCCCCTGCTTGTGGGGATGTGCCCATGGGGTGAAATCTTGGCCCCACTGAAGTCATTGCAAAATTCCCATTAGGGTCAGAATTTCACCCACAGAGTAAAAAGCTATTCAGCAAAAGTAAAACTACCAGAATCCAGTTCCATGCTATTAGAAGTCATTTAGAAGTGTTCATGTAAATTGCTAAAAGCCAGTCAAACAAAAAAATATAAGATCCTCTGTAGCTCAAGAACATCAACATAAAAGTTGACTGAATAACAGTGTGAACAACTTCATGGGAACAAGGATGACTCACCTGAGTAGAGGCTGCAATATCAGGATCATAATAAGCCCTTTACATCTTTAAAATCATTCCCAAGTGATTAACCTATAATATGCATGGGGTAGTGGAACAGTTTGAATCTACAGATTTTCATAGCTTTTAGGCCAAAATAGATCAGCAACTGTCACCTAGTAATTAATTTCTGTAGCAAGCTCTTAACTGCTCTTTAGCTATAGTATCTGTTTTAGAATAACATCCAAGCTTGATGGAAAGGCTGATTAATTCTATGCAGTAGATTTCAAATATAATTTCTCCTTACAGAGCAGAAGAGAAACAAGACATGGCAGAAAAAGAAAGGTAAATATCCCATAGTTGATGGTAAGCTGCATGTGCTTACAATATCCCTTGGGAATCCTAGCTCCTACATGAATAATTAATAATTATCAGTTTTTTTCCGTTGAAAATTGCTCTAAGGGTCCTGGTAGCATCTGGAAATATTTTTATATGAACCACAGGGAAAAAAGTCCTGCTAGGAAATAAAAAAGTCTTCAAAAAAGAAAAAGGAAAAAAAAGAAGTGAATGCCATTTAGCCATCTAACTGAGCTCTGACAACCTATCAAAGCAGATCAGTCTCCTGTTGGCATAACCAACACTGCTTCTGTGCAGCAAGTCACAAATTGCTGCTATTAATCCCCTCTTCAGTGGATGAGCTTGCTCAGTCAGCTGAGTTCATTGAGCCACAATAAAAGTCCAGTGTGTCCTGAGTCACTGGAATGAAGGAGCTCCAGGAGAGAGAAATATGTGACTCATGTAGGGACTTGTAAACCAAAGGATGTAAAATGAGAGCCAGGGAATGTTATCGTCAGAACCAGGGACTGTTATTCTGAGGGACCAGGAGGAGATGTAGTGAAAAAAGACGACAATTAGATTTTGTTGTCTTCTAATGGGGAAATGAGAAGTTTGGGGTTTTCTTTTAAAAGTATAGACACATTTGATATTGCAGTGACCACACCAAATGAAATGAAACAGGGTCTATCTTCCATAAATCAGGACATAGTCTCTTGTGTGTGGATGTATCAAACAGGAAGCTGATTCTAATCTTACTCTTAGCCCAGAAATAATATATGAGAGGAAGGAAATTTTACAAAATCTTGTTGCATCACTGCCACTAAATTACTATTCTTTCTAAGATTGAAAGCAGTTTTTTTTTTCTGTCTGGGACTTGCACCCTGTGTTTCCCCCTCACATTTGTGCCAGGAGAAGCCTGTAGATCAGTCTGAATGTTTGTAAGTGCATGCAGCAATGTTCTGGAAACAAGAACCTGCAGAAACTTAATATTGTTCTCAGGTGCCACTATTATCAGAAGGTCCCAAGATGTCAAGATGGTTCAGGTATTTGAAATTCTCAAAGTTATCAGTATCTGTGTCACAGAGTTGGTCGCGGGGGTGAAACTAACTCTTGTTTTGGGGACTACCGTGTTCTACACATGTCCCTATGATGCCTTTGTTACTGCGCCATCATATAGTACTTCCTTTTGGAAGTACTAAATGATGGTGCGGTAACAACCCATACTGCACCATGCATGCAGCACATGGTTATTTTTAGCTACTACATTGCCATAGCAACACGCTATAATGAGGGAGCACGCTGCTACGGCAACGTAGCATCATGTGCAGACGCACCCACTGAGAGTGAATTTAGAATATATTGATCAGCTTGATCTTACTCTGTTTTTAGTTTTATCTGTCAAAATGAATTCATGGCAAAGCTCTTCAACTTTCTAAGGCTATGGAAAAAAAACATTTGATCAGGGAACGGAGCCAAAAAACCCCTGTCATCAAACAGACAGTTCTCCTGATATTGTGCTGCAATGTTTGCATCGTGATATTGCATCAGCATATTCAGAAGACTCAGTTTTCCTGTCTGGTGTATCTGGGCAATTCCTTTGATCTCCTGGTATAAATAGAAGCCAAATGTGTTCTTATATCATCACATATGAATGCAAAGCTATAGGAAATGCCAAAATGTACTCCAGGCATGAGGTCTTGCCATTATGGGAAACAATGAGTGCAATTTTCCTTTAAAAAGTTAGAGCCTGTTAGCTGTGATGCTGTTGAACACAATCTCTCCCTTCTAGTCTCTCCTTTTATTGCTGAGAGGAAATGGTGGATGCTTTTCTATTCTTCCCCAGAGTAAGAGGAACATTGATCAAATGCATGAGATTCTACTTGATCTGCCTGTGTTGCTCCAAAGAATTACATCAAGTTCAATGGATATAAGTTGAGGATGAATGGTTTATGGTGAAGATATGCTTATTCATGTTAATGTCTGTCTCCCTAGCAGGCCTGTGCCTCCCACAGAGGATCAGGAAACCAGGTTGGATGAATACCTGTTTCTACTGTCACTACCCTCATACAGTCGCATTTGTAACTATGCTAGTTGAGTGAATCACTAGACTGGATCAGATGTATGAAGCATCTTTTTTCAGAATCCAGTAGCAAGCACCAGATGTTTCAAAGGAAGGCTTAAGAACCCTACACCTGGCAGATGGGGAACAATCTTCTCACACAGAGACCAGAATGAGATCTTCTAGTTAGAAACTGGCTCCAACACATGGGGTTTAACAGCCCTTCCAAAGTTTTTGTTCTCATTAATTGTCATACACTCCCTGTGAAACAAAAGATCTTGGGTCCAGTCTGGCTCTAGTTGATTTAGCAGACTTCTTCTCTAGGGATTAAGCCACAAGTGTACTGATCTTCACCAGGTTTACCAAATAGCAGGGGATTTTTGTTTCCATTTTTTTGTGTTTTCTATTTCCGAAGCCTAGAAACAAATATTCTTGACGGAATTTAAATAGCAGAGAAGTGAGGGGTCAGTGAGGAAGGGCTGGCTTTAGAATTAACAAGTCCCTGAACTACTGGATGGAGAAACTGGACTTTGGTAAGTTATCTTATGCAGAATAAAAGTATGTATGTGAGATCTGAAGAATGGTAAACCAAGGAGATGTTTACTCCCCAAAGAACGTGTCAGTCAGTAAGAGTATGCAACCCTTAGTCAGGTAACTAAAGCATTATCATCAGTGGAACCACCTGCAAGAATAAGGAGTGATCAAGTGAGTAAAAATTAGCAATATTCAATTTGCAATTCTTATTGGGATAAAATTCAGATTAAAGTAAACCAAGGCTTTGACCAACTATTGGTGCCTGGACATGGATCTTTGTGTTTTTAGCTTGCAGAATGTTGTAAAGCACTCAACTCATGCATACCCATTTTGTTAGATTCTTAGCTATGGATTTTAAGGCATCAGATTTATTCTAATTTGTTTACTAAAAATAATCCTCTCTCTCTCTTCCCTCTTAGTATGTCATGAACTGAAGTAATGAGGAATGAATGGAAGGAAAGAATGACACAGCTGGACAGTCACCCACTGTAAATGCCCTTCCTGGTATAAGATCTCGTCACCATCTCATTCTGAACCCTGTAAGATCAAGGAGCCTGGCCCATGTCTCATAGATGCAAATTCCTTTGAAGCTTTTGAAAAAAAAGATATATATATATAAAAAAAAGAATAATCCAATAATAGCACTTTCCAGGACAGGCTCCAACCTTGTTTCAGTGATGGTCTGTGGAGAGATATAAGTAGTGCAAATATATACAATATTTCCTCTGAGAAAGTAAACAACACCTCATAGTCCATCACAGCCACCAGCCCAAACAAAGAGATATATTTTTTTTTAATTATAAATCCCTTCTTTAACTTGCTGCTGGCCGGCACTGTAATTTTTTGCTTTCAATTGCACATCAATTTCCTCCTTATAGATATTACAATGGCCATTGCTCTAGGTGTTAACAAACATAGGATATGAGAAGAGTGAGTTTTCCACCTTTTCAAATACAGTGTATGTTTCATCCAGTCAATACTGAGGATCCACCAATCTTTGGCCTTCTTGCTCCCAAAATTCCAAGATCCGCGAAGTCGGGGCACCGAGATTTCTTGGTGGTCGTCTCACGGGCTAAGTCCTAGTGAAACTTACCTAATGATGAAATGCCATGATGTTTAATTTGTCCTGTTCCTCTTCATAAGACACTCTGATGAAGACTAACTCTGAAAGAAGGCTGCAGTATTTTGGATGCCAGCCTTTTTTATAAGCACCTTCCATACCAAGGCATAAAAAGATCTGTTCCTAAGAAGGTGTCTTATGGACAGGAAAGATTTTCATATCTTCTCTTTACAGAACTTTCATGACACGGGACAATCATTCACTATTTATACCTCCTACTGCAGAGACAAGCTGCTAAATATTTGAAATTTTCCCACATTCTCTTCCTGGTTGGTGAAGGTAAAGAGTGGAAAGAGTGACTAGAACAAGCTCAGGTTGAGACTGTTGCAAATACAAAGGCAGGGAATTGTATCCGGGTTCAGGCACTCAGCTATCAAAGGATGATGATATGATATTAAGACTTTAAAAAACATGAGGATTTTTGAGCAGAGGAGAGAAGAATTTGAACAAGCATAAAAGCCTAGCAGTGTCACTTGCAAGCCCCTGTCTCCATCCAGGGCCACCCTATGCAAACAGTCTCACACGTACACAGGGCACAAACTCCCCTTATGGAGTTGTGCAGTTGAAGAATTATCTGCCGATTTCAACAGTCAAGAGAGATTTTGTAACTGGAGCCCCAGACAGATCTTTGTACAGGGCCCTAACAGTCAAGCTGTTCATGACCACTTGAAAGTAGTGCTCTTTTTCTTTGCTGTGAAATCCCACAAGAGGGCAATACTGGCAAAGCAAGATTTTCTAAACCTAGGGATCTGCTTTCTGTAAAGTGCAGAGTTTTGATTTTTAGTCTTTTCTACACTTAACAGCGGCATAGCAGACAGAACCTTGTTTTTTTAACGCTACAAAGGAGTACAAAGTATGCTGGCTAACATTATTCTTGCCGATTTTCTTTTCTTCTCATTTTCTGCATGTTTGTCCCATATTGCAGGTGGAGGAATTTCAGTGGGACACATGACTCTTAAGTCATGGTTTTATTTACTGAGCAGACCTATGTATGGAAAGAGAGTGTTATATTAATATCATTAACCAGTGACACAGAAGACCACATATCTTCATTTTCAGATTACATTAAAAATAAGCGCAAAAACAAGCACTCATGAATCACAAGGCCTCTTATTCTTAGCCAGCTGCTGGCTGTGGGGATTGGATTTTTATGTTACATGCAAAAGAAGCAGCACTTCAATTTTTTGGAGTTTAGTTTAAGATAAAAGGAACATTTTACTAAAAATGTTACATTCCCAAAATATTGGCAGTCACCCTCTTTCAAGACAAGCAGTCAGAACTTTTAAAACATGTAAGTGTAAATCTCTTCCAAAAGACGTGTGACCTGTCTCTCATGTGCTCTCACAAACGGAATGCTCCAAAACCTACAGAAGTCGATAGAAAAGCTCCCATTGAATCCAGGGACTTTGACTTGGGTTTAAAATGAACAGTTACAGATCCTGCTCTAGTACAGAAGATGGGAAACTCCCATTGGGAATTCACAAACTTAGACTTTCCTTCTCATTTTGAGAAACTTTTTTTCTGCATTTTGATGGAAGTCATGTGCTTTGCTTTCTGCAAAAGAATGCAATAAACTGTATGATATTGGATGCTGGGAGAGAGTTGTAAAGTCATATAGTGAACAATATGATAGTATATTTAAGAAGTGTTTGAAAAAACAACCCCCAAAACCTCTTTTGTGCCTATAGTAGCTACATGTTTTAGCAAAGATGTCCACAATGCCCCCATCTCTGGAATAACACTGTTCTGAACTAAATCCTACTGGGAAAAAGAACACAGATTTATCTTCAGTCTTGGGACCTTAAGACATAAAACATTTTGTGATAATGGACAGCAGCAATAGTAGGTGAACTTTCTTAAGAAAAACACGTCACCATTGATCTTAGTCTTAACAGAGCAACCACAGAATGAATGGGCCTGGAAACTGAAGTACAAGTGTTTTTTAGAGTAATTCCAATGAAGACCTCAACAGTTTCATTTAAACATGCAGGAAATGCTATTATTTAAAGTGGAGAATGTCAACTTGAATACTTTTAAAAAATATTTTTCCCAAAATTTGCACTTTCTAAAATAGCATTCTTTAAACAGTATACTGGATTAAAAAATAAATAAAAAAATGGGAGCAGAGACTTTCTGCTCCCCAACTGCTATCTATAAGTCTTTTCAGCATAGGTGAAATACAGGTGAAAAGATGAAATTGGCAATACAAAAATACCAAATGTATCATTAACTTCTTTCAATCACAGTGCTTTTATATGTTACTTGAAACCATAGTAACAAATTTTTCAGATAAAAACACAACGTTCTAATTGGCAGGATCCTTTTAATAAGATATGTGCGTTATTGACAGCCTTGTACCAAGTTTAAAAACAAGTATCAGACCAATAGATGGTAAATACCACATCAGAAAGTGAGTTGCGTCTTTAGAAAAACATTCAGCTCTCTCTGAGGGCAATAGAAAGACTCTTTCGCACAGAGTTGTATGCGGACCTTCAAAGAAGAGTGGCTGGCAACATTTCAGAGAATGCAGGTACATGATATAACGGTAGAGGTCTGGAGTCCTCAACCTGTGGTTTTAAAACTATAACAAAATATAAAAGTAATAACATATCAAGGATTGTCATTAACCTGGACAACAATACTTAAGAGGTCAAAGACATTTAACACATATGTGCTCAGAACATAATTAAGACATCTGGGTGTCTGTTATAACTGCCCAAAGTGTCACATGTGATCTCCTAACTGCACTTCAGAAACATGATGGCATCAAACGATTCAACTGCCCCTACTGATATTATGTGTATTTGTTGTGAATTACTTCTGTGTATCTCTCTGAAGTTCAAATATTGTTCATTAGTGGAGAAAATAACATATTTTAATAACATTTGAACATTTTTATTTCAGATAGTTTTAATTTCCAATCCAAAATGAACCTTTCATTTTAAAAAAGGCTATGTCTGAATATGAGGCTGCCTTCCATAACGCAAACTGAAAAGGAGGCAAATTCCTTGTTGTTACCCTTAACAGACCTGACAGTGGCGACTTTAAGGCCTTGTCTGCACTTGAAAGGGTTAGGCAGAATAACTTGGCAAACCTTCCTAGGGTATCTGCAGTTTGACCAGTTCCCCAAACAAAATAAGTTATACCAGCAAAAGCACCTCTCTGCTGATATAACTGCATTTATACTAAGGTTTTGCCAGTAATAAAGAGTTAAATTTAAATTAAATGTTAAATTAAAATAAATCACACCCCTTTAGAAACATTACTACATGAGTAAGAGCTTCTAGTGTAGACCAAGCTTTCTTCCTGCCTCATAAAAATACCTCTGAACAGTAGGCTTTTTTACATGAATGCACTGTATTGTCTGAATAGTAAATATCAAATTGCTTCCCTGGATGAGGATAGTCAGACACTGCCACTCACATGAATTTTTCAGTTCTACTACTGATTCCAGATATAGGGAAATTTTATGTGAGGGAAAGTTTTATCACATATCTGTGCTATCATGTCTATGGACAATACTATATTCTGCTCACAGCCTGTTAATGGTTTTACATTACATAGAGGATAGAACATAAACAGAAAAATCAGATTCTCTCCTATACAGACATAATTAAAGAACAGAGTGTGAATCATTCAAATTCAGTATTGAGGTATTTGTGCATACTCCCTAAAGATCTTCTCTAAAGTTCATTAAAGTCGATAGGAGTCTTCCCTTTGTCTTCAATGGACTTTTTCTTTGCTTAACAGCTTAAGTGACTTCTCTCCAATCTCCTTATCCATCTGTTACATTCAACTGAAAGCCCTACAAATCAATAGAACAATAAAGTAGGGTTAATTGGCCCATCCTTTTGAAATGCAGATACTTTTTGCCGAGCTTTTCCTGCAATTAACAAGTTTATGAAATCAAAATACTTTGTTCTGGAACAGTTGGGGAATACCCACATTTGGAACAGTCACCTAATTTTTATTTATTTTATTCCACAAGGCACAGGAAATGAAACTGGCAGACAGTGCAGTCTAATCAAGTTGAATAATTAATTATATTCCTTCTGTATAGTAGTACTGTGTAAATTTGAGTGGACATTTAGAACATACCTCATTACAATTTTTTCCATCTACTTTTTTCCAAAGACTGTTTGTTTACAGATGTGTCTACATATTGATGAGAAAAACAATATTTCTAAGTGTTAAGGTCTTTAAAAGCAACACCTATATTCTACATTTTTGGTGATGGGAAGAGATAATATAGCAATGATTTCTTTAAACTGATATTGGCATGACAACAGGGGACATGCAAGCAAGATAGCTTAAAAATGTAAACATGATTTTTTTTTTTGTATTTCCTTACTGACAGGTAGTCAAAAAGTCAGCATGCTACTGTTAAAGTGAATTTTGAAAAATCACAATAATATAACATAACCTCAGTTTTTTTCCTTTGCATCAGGCCCTCCAACCCACACCTACATGTAAAAATGTGTGAACTGTCATTTTTTTAAAGTGTTTGTATTTAGGTAGTTTATGCTAGAAGATCTAGATTGCTGCTGTGTATTCTTATTTTTTGCTTTGTATTATGCGATAAATATCTGTGGGTAGTCAATTAAAAACAGGCTGACACTTAAATATTTTGTTTCCATTCAATTTAATTCTTACAACTTTTGTTTAGAATAGAATCTTACATGAAAATAAAAATCAGATGGGAATATTTTAGTGCACTTTGATGAAGGAAGGGCCATAAATCACAAAGGGCCAGATAAGTCATTCTGATACTGCAAGCTGCATTACTCAAAATGCTTTTCCTAAATATAGTATCAATATTATTTTTGTATTTGTCCCTGCATATTTTGATTCAGAGGCGATTCATGGAACAACTGCTTTCTGTGAAGAACCGTACTGTCCCACATGACACCTGTTCTTTCCATGTTTCAGTTATTGTTTAATTGCCAGAACTTGTTCAGTAGTCAGTCCCAGTATATTCCGTTACAAATCAACCTTTAAGGGATATATCTGAGATGACAGGATACTGATTGAATAAGAAAAAAGACATTTGCATATCTCAAGTAATAAGTCTGAATGCAAACATACATTAATACAGTGGGGACCAACTTTTTTGGCATGCATATCACAAGATAAGTCCTATACTGCCCCTGAGAACCTCTCCAATCTCCTTTCTCTGCCCAATCTGTTGCTGCTTTCTGCCCTGTGCTCCCTGCCTGATTCATTACTCTGCTTTCTGCCCTATCTGCTGCTGTGTTTCTGTTCCCTCCCTGATATGCTGCATGTCACCTGTGGGATGCATGCCACAGGTTAACCGGTGTTAACCCCTGTGTTAGTATAATACCAAATAATACTACCAAATACCAGTAAGAATTGTTAGAATACCAAATATTTTAGGCTGTATGTCCTGAAAAAATTACCATAAAACTCACAAAATTTGATCTGAGTATAAACTATCAACACCATATTTGAGTTGCAACTGGGAGCAGATTTTGGCCTTCTTTATTATATTGATCTAAAGAGCATCAATCACTATAACAACAATCTATGACAAATTTCTTTTTGTGAACTTTTCTTATCTTGTACAGTTCTTAAATATATTACTATGGAAATAATTAGTACAGGTAGATGGAATACTGTGTTTCAAGCTTGGCATTATAAATCTAAAACCAAGCTGATGTTTGAAAAATGATTTTATGTACCCTGCCAGTTTTTGCAACTATAAGCTAGTTGGGGTAAAGCTACATAGCATACTGTAAGCTCTGAAATTTAACTGGCTAAAACAAAAGCATTACCTCAATTGCAGGGTCACATGTTGCATTTGGTTATGAATGAAGCTTCTAAAATATTTCAAGTGGTCTTTTATCCATTTGCCACTTACATTGCTGTTTTGTCATCAGAAATGTTTGGGTCAGTAATGATAAAAAAAGAAGGCGGAGAATCTTGGCTAAGGCTTGTCAAAACATACCTCCTACCTCCGTGCAACAGATAAAGTTCATAAATTCCCCATGTTATGATTACACAGTACAACTGAAATAGGATTAACTGCTACCCTGCTGAAGAAACCAAGTGTCACAATCACAAGACAAGATGTCCTTTCTGAAAAGAAAATACATGATTTGGTCAGTCTTTGCTGTATTTTTCCATAAGCTTTAGTGTTTTCTTCCATCTAAGTTCTTGCTTTTGTAAGTTTATGTTGTTATTATCATGTAGTATTTGTTAAGCACTAACTATATTCTGTGGACCAGAAATAAAAAGAAGGCAGCCACAGTGACAGAAAGCACGCAATCTAAAAGACAGAGAGGATAAAAATGCACTGTACTTCCAGAATCTTTGAGATAATATTAAGGTTTTACTATGATTTAGGGGGGTTAGACTGTTGGTATCACCTTTTAATTTACAAGTATCATATTTTCCATTAGAGCACAAGTGCAGGCTATCATGCCTTAAATGAAATGTTAATTCAGTAATTGTAAAATACCAAATTCTAATGATAAAAAATCAGCAATGGAAATCAGTTTCAGTTCTCCCATAATCGATGCTTTAAAAAGCACTAGAAATGAAAGTGCAGGGAACAGTTCTCAGGACATGGGACAGACTGGGGATCAGATGCAGATTAGTCATCCGGGCATTGATATTTATTTCACCTATATATATTTCACCCCACAAAAGTCACTTATTGTGGTTTGCCTTCCATCTATCTGGAGAGAGCACTGAGCAAGACATACACATGCCAGTCCTCTGCTGAAGGTATTAATGAGATGTACAAGGATGATACTTCCTATTAAAGCTCAATCCAATTCTGCTACCATTAACACAGTTGGTCTGTAGGACAAATTCTGCTCACTTTCCTAACAGGAAGAGGCTGTAGGAAACACGGAAGTCGTGTCCTCAAAAATGTGTAACTAAGCATTCTATAAATTAGGTCGCATAAAGCATTAACTGAAACTTCTAAAATGTCAGATGACCTACCAGAGATTTTGCAACCTCTTATTCCTCAATTCCCACAAAAGAGGAGGAGGAAAAAAATAAACTCCAACTACCATTTCTTCACCAATATTATAGGCAAATATAGTTTATTAAGTTCATTCCTGAATGAAGCAACATGGAACTGAGGATGTACGTTATTGTATGTTATTGCCACACACACTCATAATCTAAGATACTCAGTGGAGACCAGGAGTAAAGAAAGGCCTCTTCAACTCTAAGGAAAAGTATAGTAAAGCAAGTGGAGGAAAGGAAAAGTATATCATAAAGCATTTTATTTATTTTTCATGCATCACACAGGAACTTATGACTTGGATCATTTGGCTTGTCACCTAAGGTTACTTCTGTGGGATATTCAGAGCAGGCTCAAGAATCTTCTTTAGTGGCTTCCACTATCTGGGAAAAGGACAAGATGAGCAACCAAATTAAATGAGCATTTGGGGAAGAGCAGTTCTGCTTTTGATTTAAAAGCTTCACCCATCAGAACTATTATTGTTCTTATGGTACGTTTCCACAAAATAACCAAAAACAAATCCTAATTTATTTGTGTTAGGAAGCTTTGATAGAACCTTGTTCATTCCCTAAGTGATGTCTTATACTGCAGGTAGGAGTCAGATTCTGAACTGAAGTGTGAGAAGGAATGAGTCGTATTCTACATCACAAAGGTCAGTGGATATGAAGAGATGGACTATCTTGGGTAAATGATATAATCACTGTGCCATGAACATTAAACTGGCTTGCACCAGGTTATCTCATTGGAATTCTTAACAAGGAAGATTAATCTTAATTATCAGTGAATATTACTAATCATCAAATAAATGTAAAGAGCAGGAACATAATCCTTATCTATCTTTGATAGGGGTTGATGAGTGGCATTTGTAATGGTAAAGTGTTAAGAAAAAGCACATATCTTTTTCATTCCTGTGCCTACATAAAGTTAAGTTTCAGATGACTGAACAAATGATGAATCGTTGAGAAATGTAACTAGAGATGTGAATGTCTTGCATTGATATATCATTGTGAGTTGAGTTAAACCTTGCTAAAAAAGGTAAGTGTAACTGCCACTTTTCACATAAGATACTTGTGGTCAATCACTGAGCTCATGAAAGCAGGTAGCCAGAATGATTGGGGGCTTTCAACAAAAGATAGGGGCAAGGCCCCCACCCCAAAAAAACCCCTATAGATGAGACTACTCAGGAACTGGAACTATATGGGTTGATGTTTTGCTAAGTAATTGTGCTGAATACCAGTATATACCGGAGAGGAGAGACACAAAAGGAACAGCACAGAAACAGACCAAGGAAAAGCCAAATACAGCCACAGAAGCACTGGTGGCGTGGCGCTAGAGCAGTGGTTCTCAATAAGGTGCCCTTTGTTAAACTCAAATGACCCCTCTGAAATGCCAGCTTATTTTTCACTGGTTTCCTGACTACAGACTAAATAACAGAACATTTCTATTGCAAAGAACTCAGAGATCATTATAGATCAGAATTTTTTTAATACTATGTATTTCTACTTGAAATTTCTGGGTTCATCTTGTGAATCATGTCTGGACACCTAACAGTGCTAACATTGTGTGGCAACCTGCAGCACCTTTGAAAGGATCTCAAAGCACCCCAGGGTGCTGTTACACCCTGGTTGAGAATCACTGGTCTAGAGGAAGAGTTTTTAAGTTGGGTGCTGAATGGACAAGGCCTACAGCTGAAAGCAAGAAAACATATAAACCCATTCACAAATTTACCACGTAGAATATCTGCTTCCATCACTCCCCTTGGGAAGATTTTTTTCAAAACCTTATGCCTCTGATACAAAACTTCTTCCTGTTTGCAGCCTACCTGTTTCCAGAGCCAGTTCATACTGTTGCAGTAATGGCTTTGACTTCAGTCCCTGGAGGGTATAAAATAATCTGTCAACCAGCACATATGCTGTCAAGTCTGTTGCTAGTACCAGCAGGTACTACAGAACTTCCAGGAGACACTGGGTGCATCTACACACATGGGCGACTGGTGCCTCCAGAGTTTGATGGGTCACCCACAGAAGCTGGTGGTGGCAGTGGTAGTGGGGACCAGCTGGCGAGCACCTGCAGAAGCTGGCAGCGGCAGCAGGGACAGGGCTGGCGAGCACCCATGGAAGCTGCTAGCAGCGTCAGTGGTGGAGACGGGGCTGGTGAGCACCCGCAGAAGCTGCTGGCGGTGTTGGCAGTGGGGACGGCCCTGTTGGGGGGGGGGCACATGCCCCCCCGTGCTCTCCCTACCAGTTGCCTAGGTCTACACGTGTGCTTTACTGCAGTTGATTTACTTAGTTCTACAGTAAAGCATCACTGTCTACATGGATGCCCATATTAGAGTGCAGTAAATTCATTAATTGCGCTGTAGGAGAGTACTGTCCAGGACAAGTACTATCTGACAGAGAAGTAATTTAAGCTGCTGCAACACACATGTAGATAGTGACAGGGGCTGGCTGGGGCACAAGGGTGCTACAGTACGGGGGATGCCTGCTGACCAGCCAGTCCCTCAACCAAGTGACACCAGCACCCGAAACCTGGGGCTGACCCTGAGCCTGCTCCCAGCCTGGGGTTGCTCCACACTGGCTCAAACTGCTGCAGTCCTGGGCATACATGTGTATGCTGCACCCAGGAGCCACTGACTTCAGTACAGACTGTGCAGGAGTTTATTGCTCCATGCTAACTGAATGTGTCGATCACAGAATCATAGAAAATGGGGATTGGAAGGGACCTCAGGAGGTCACATTTAATCCAAACCCCTGCTCAAAACAGGACCATCCCCAACTAGATCATCCCAGCCAAAGCTTTGTCTAGACAGGTTTTGAAAACCTGCAAGGATGAAGCTTCTAGCACCCCTATGGGTAACCTGTTCCAGTGTTTTACTATCCTCCCATAGGAAATTATTCCTAATATCTAACCTAAACATCCCTTGCTGCAACTTGAGACTGTTGCTCCTTGTTCTGATGACACTGAGAACAGTCCAGCTCCATCCTCTTTCAAACCCCCCTTCAGGTAGGTAAAGGCTGCTATTAAATCCCCCTCAGTCTCCTCTTCTCTAAACTAAATAAGCCCAGCTCCCTCAGTCTTTCCTCATAATTCATGTCCCCCAGCCCCCTCATCATTTTTGTCACCTGCTGCTGGATTCTCTAATTTGTCCACATCCTTTCTGTAGTGGGGGGCCCAAAACTGGACACAGTACTCCAGATGTGGCCTCACTAGTGCAGAATAGAGGGGAATAACCACTTCCCTTGACCTATTGGCAACACTCCTACCAATGCAGCCCAGGATGCCATTAGCCTTCTTGGCAACAAGGGCATACTGCCGCCTCATGTCCATCTTATTGTCCACTGTCACCTCCAGGTCCTTGTCTGCAGAGCTGCTGCCCAGCCAGGTGCCTCCAGCCTGTCCCGGTACATGGGATTGGTCTGTCCTGAGTGCAGGACTTTGCACTTGTCCTTGTTGAACCTCATGAGATTCCTTTTGGCCCAATCCTCCAATTTGTCTAGGTCACTCTGAATCCTATCCCTGCCCTCCAGTGTATCTACTACTCCCCGCAGCTTGGTGTCATCTGTGAACTGGCTGAGGGTGGCTCTGTGCCATCTTCTAGGTCACTGATATAGATATTGAACAAAACCAGCCATAGGACTGACCCCTGGGGCACTCTATTTGATACCAGCTGCCAACTAGACATTGGGCCATTGATTACCACCCTCCAAGCCTGATGCTCCAGCCAGTTTTCTATCCACCCTACAGTCTATTCATCCAGCCCATACTTCCTTGGCTTGCCCGTGAGAATGTTGTGGGAGACCATATCAAAAGGCTTGCTAAAATTAAGTTACACCACATTCACAGGTCTCCCCACACCCACAGAGCCAGTCATCACATCATAAAGGCAATCAGGTTGATTGGGCATGGCTTGCCCCTGGTGAACCCATCCTGACTGTTCCTAATCACCTTTTTCTTCTCCAAGTGCTTAGAAATGGATTGCTTGTGGACCTGCTCCATGATCTTTCCAGGGACTGAGGTGAGACTGACTGGTCTGTAGTTCCCTGGATCCCCCTTTTGCCCTTTATTAAATATGGGCACTATGTTTGGCCTTCCTCAATCATCTGGGACTGCTCCTGATCACCATGAGTTTTCAAAGATGATGGCCAATGGCTCTGCAGTCACATCAGTCAACTCCCTCAGCACACTTGGTGCATCCCATCTGACCTGAAGGATTTGTACACATCCAGCTTTTTTAAGCAGTCTCTAACCTGTTCTTTCACCACTGTTGGCTGCTCACCTCCTCCCCAAACTGTGCTGCCTGGTACAGTAGTCTAGAAGCTAACCTTGCCCTTGAAGACTGAGGCAAAAAAGGCATTGAGCACTTCAGCCTTTTCTGCATCCTGTCAAAGTTGCTTCCCCCCATTCAGTAATGGACCCACACTTTCCCTGATTGTCCTTTTGCTACCAACACACTTGTAGAAACCCTTCTTGTTGCCTTTCACATCCCTTTCTAGCTGCAACTCCAGTTGCACTTTGGCCCTCCTGACTTCATCCCTGCATGCCTGAGCAATGCTCTATATTCTTCCCTAGTTATCTGTCTAAGTTTCCACTTCTTATAAGCTTCCTTTTTGTGATTTAGTTTACTGACGAGTTCCCTGCTAAGCCTAGCTGGCCTTCTGCCATACTTGCTAGTCTGCCTGCGCATCAGAATAGTTTGGTCCTGCACTCTCTTTAAGTCTTCTTTGAAGCACAGCCAATTTTCCTGGCCTCCTCTCCCCCTCAGTCTGGCTTCCCAGGGGATTCTGCCCATGAGTTCCTGACGCAAGTTGAAGTCTGCTTTTCTGAAGTCCAGGGTCCTTACTCTGCTGCTCTCCATCCTTCCTTTCCTCAGGATCCTGAACTCAATCATCTCATGGTCACTGATGCCCAAGGAGCCATCCACTTCTACATCCCCCACCTGCTTGTGAGCAGCAGGTCAAGAAGAGCACAGCCCCTAGTTGGCCACTCCAGCACTTGTACCAGGAAGTTGACCCCAGTACTCTCCAAAAACTTCTTGGATCACATGTGCACTGCTGTATTGCCCTCCCAGCAGATGTCAGGGTGACTGAAGTTCCCCATAAGAACCAGGGGGTGTGATCAGGAACCTTCCACTTGTTGTCCGAAGAAAGTCTCATCCACCACTTCCACAGACCCCCACCATGACATCACCCTTGTTGCTCCCCCCTCTGACCATAACCCAGAGACTTTCAACAGGCCTATGTGCAGCCAGCTTCATACTGGAGCTCTGAGCAGTCATATGGCCCTTTTACATAAAGTGTAACTCTTCCTCCTCTTCTCCCCTGCCTGTCCTTCCTGAACAGCTTGTACCCATTCATGACAGTGCTCCAGTCCTGTGAGCTCCCACCACGTCTCTGTTATTCCAGTCACGTCATAGTACCGTGACTGTGCAAGGACTTCCACTTCTTCCTGCTGGTTTCCCAGGCTCTGTGCATTTGTGTACAGGCACCTGAGGTAATTAGTCGATTGCCCTGATTTCTCAGGAAGTAGGAAAGCACCTCCCCTGTTGCCCCCTCCTGCGTGCTCTTCCTCTGGATCTCCTGCTTCTCCACTTACCTCAGGGCTTTGGTCTCCAACTCCTGAAGAACGTAGTTTAAATCCCCCCTCACTAGATTAGCAAGTCTGTACAAACCGTGTTGGAAAACCATGATTAGATGCCAGTAAAGATTTTGAAGATAAAAAAAAAATGAGCCAGACAGGATCTCACTCTGTCCCAAATACAGAAACAGATACTTTAAGGCTGCATTAGAAGAAAGAAGAATATCACCCATTTTAGGGCCTGGAGTTATATTACTGAGCACCGGGAGTGGATGTATAATGTGGGGCACAAAGAGTTATCATTCCCCCACCAAGACAAGATCAACTTTCATCAGAAGAACACCATACCATTTCTTTCATGAAATCCTTAGCTCAAAGTTATATATACCGTGCCCAAATATGGACGGAAACATGAAAGGAATGTCACATTAAAGGACACTAGCAGATTCCTATACTGTTAAGTCCTTCTCTGCTGGGAATAATGGGGACACCCAGGCTTTCTTCATACAGGTACACTTTGCAAGCCTAGACACAGAAAAACAGAACTTTTCAATTCCAGGTATAAAAGCTTCTTAATAAAAATGAAATGAAAGAGAACGTGAATCCAGATTATATATTCCTTTGCTGACCACCCTTGAGCATCAGGTTCAGATGAATTAGAATCTCAGCAATGCTAACTCTTCATTTCATTTTCTGAAGGTAGAGAATAGACTACATGTTGTATATTTAATGTGCTCGCTTCAAAGTCACCTTGAAAGCCCTGAGGAAGATGCTACCAAAATTGGGGAATACTTTTTCCTCTTTAGTAAGGCTTTATTACTTCAGGGTTGCCCACGGGAAAACTGGTTTACAACTTTACAATGAAAATATTTACAGAGCTTTTAATATAAAGATATATTACAAGCAGGCACTGGCAGCTCAGCTGTCAGGCCTACATAGACTGACTGCTTGCCATTTGACCTAGATGGAAAAGCAGAAAATTTGACAAGGGCATTAGAATAGACATGCTGCCCAAAGCCCTGCCCATTGCATCCTATCTGCCAGCATGCTGTTAGGTAACATTGTGTTGTGCTTTTCTGACTACTGTCCTTCATAGTATGACCCATTTCTCAGCACCGCAGGACTGCAGAGTCACTGTGAGGGTGAATTTGTTGCCCTACACCCCCATGGTCTTCAATTTTAGAAGTACTCTTTCTACAAGAACTGTGTTTTCCACCCCCTAAGTTCATTCCCAGCTCATGCACACAATACTCTTGTCATTGGCTTCCCTTTAGCAAAGGCTATATCCTTGGGAAAGGGACATAAGCCAACCACTCAAATCATGTTTTCTGCTGTGATCTTCCTTACACATTTCTGTTTTATTGGGTCAAATTCTAGGTGTTTTGCACAGTGCTTCACTGGAAGGTCAGGGCACAGACTATTGAGAAAACAACTATTGCACTTTGGTCTTCTTCCCGCTCTCTTGTTTTCAAGTTATTCTGTTCTTACTGTAAGTCACCCTGAGCCTTTGTTGGGAAGGGCAGCATAAACAAATACATTGACTGATGAAATATAAAAGCTTAGAAAGAATCCTTCCCTTCCATCCCTCCAGACTGCAGTGTACTGGTGGAATTACTCCACTATAATTATTGGAACCTCACTGTTGCAATCATTTCTGAGCTTGCTGCCGCCTTCTTTACCTAGGATTTGGGCCATGAAAATATTCTCAAACGTCCCCGGTACATTATCTATATATACATTAACACCAAGATCACAATACAGAGTTTGGTGGGTCTAGAAGTGGAAGAAAACACACACAGCATCATATAAATAAAAAGCAATGACATTTGTTCTTTTTAATTGTGTAGAATGAACAGTGGAGATAAGGGATCTTTAAATAAGTTTTTAAAGTTTCTATTAATTGATTTTGTGAAAGGCATCACACAAAAGGATATGTTGCTTTAATAATTTTTAGCCCTTTAAAGAAAGTATTCGTGTGTTCTGTACATTGTATGGCATAGTGTTAATCTGAAAAATATTATGTAGTATTATATCTGGGTTGCTACTGGGTTACTTTCTTTTAACCTTTTCCCACCTTCTTCTATCTGCAAAAGTATTTCTCAAATAAAACATTATGTCAAATAAGAAAACACGAATTTAGGAAACAGTAGGTTCCGCAGTCCTTATTCATTGCGAGTAGTGCCCAAATGAACTCAATTTACACATATTACTGTGCTCAGCATAGGGAAGTTTAGCAGAATCGGGCCCTTAAGGCAAGTGTGGCACATCACTTTTTTAGTGTGTGTGACTCTATGAAAAATAAGCCCAATTAGTAGTAGATTTAACTCAAAATGTCTTAAAACCTTGAAAGGAATAATCACCAGCATTATTTAATCTTCTTCTCCTACATATATATTTTTTTTTCTAAAAGAGCCCTCTAAAAATCATAACAGAAAAAATCATTGTGAGAACTACAAAAAATTCCTGGATGCCTGAAATAATTAAACAAGAGCAGCGGAAAGAGGAAAGCAGAGAGATCATGCATATGACGTCCTGGAAAATGCAAGACATTTTACCAGTACGTATGTCCCTGCCTTGCCCCAGCACTCCCAGTGGAAATGTAAAAACGGGGTGACATTTTCACCTACCCCATTACTAATTTAGGCAAAGGAAAAGCTTGCCAAAAATCTATTTATAACAAAGCCAGCCAAGGCAGCAAGAGATAGTGGGGTCTGTGAGGGGTGCAAAACAGGTGCAGCTGCAGCGCGCATGATCGAAAACACTGGGGTCAGGATTGGTTAGAGCCAGACTCTGAAATATTAATCTGGCAAGCTCATGATAGTCATAGGGCTTTTCCATCATGATGCAGGGGCGGGGAAAATGCAGAGGGAGGGAAGGTCATTGCAGCAGTGGGGTATAAATGCAAGTCACACCCGCCTTTTTCCTCAATGAAATAGTAAAGCAGGGTAGAGCAGAGAGAGAGGGAGGGACAGAAAATAGCCGAGAAAAAAGAAAGGCTTGGGCTCAGATAAATCTTGGCTTCACTTTAATTTTCATCATTTGTAGTTGTGAATCCACATTGCTTCTCTCCAGATCCCTGCCAAGGAAACAACTCTACAAAGATGAAATACATCATAGGTATAGGGGGGTAAGTTGATATTTAATTTATTCATGGCTGCTTTTATTTTTGCTGCATGTGGGATACTTTAACCTTTGAAAATTATGTCTCATCTTTCTATAGTAGCCTGCATTTTTAGTCTATGCCGTCAGCTCTATAACTTGCCATTTAAACAGATTTTTTTTCTCTAGTTATGAAAGAAGACATGTTCAAATAGTAAAATATTTTTAAATGAATAGATTGATAGAGGTCTCTCAAGCTGGGAAAGGGAAAGACTCTTCATGCAGGGTGAGATTTTAGTATCCCAGTGACAATTGCTTTTAGATGGCGATAGAAAAGTCAGTGAAAGAAATAAAATGGTGATAGAAAAGTTCCTAAAATTAATGCCAAAAGGACACTATTTTTTCCTCCTCCAAATGAATGAAAATTGAAAGCAGGGCTGCATAAATAGGATGGCAACAGGGAGATGTCAGATCTCACAGATTCATTGACTGCAGTGAGACTAGGACAATGGACACCAGTCTGGGGATCAGATTTTATTGTTATTACTGAGGAAAAGCATGTCCACGGTTAAATGCTTCTTCACTAGCACATTCAGCCTTGAGGCCATGATCAATTAGGGAGGAAACTCTTTTGGATCTACACTTAAATTAGCAAAAGGGAGTTTGAATCCAGCTCTGCCCCAAAACACTTCATCCATGGGGGGGGAAGGAAAACTCCCAACTCCTCTAGCACTAATTATGAAGGAAATATAAGAATGGGGTGGGGGAGGTTTCTTTTTTTAAGCATTTCCCTTTGGTGGCATGTGCTCAGTGTTTCGTGGATAGCGAATGCACACCACACCTATAGGGATTATAAAAGAAAATAATATAAACACGTGGCGCCTATTTTTAAAGTCATGCCTTGCGTGGGAGACATCTGCTCGGCCACCCCCGGGTCTTGCTCTCATTCCTGGCATTTCTTTTTAGCAAGAGCTGCGGTCTTTTCAGCGCCTGTTTCAGCAGGGCCTGAGGGGAAGGGAGCGGGGCGCAGCTGTGTTGCCCCCAGTGGGGTCTGGGGTGGGGGGGAAGCTTTCCCTCCCCGCGTGTGAGGGAGAAGCGGCCTCAGCCCCTGCGCTGCTCTGTGAGGGGGGGGAAGTGGCGGGAAGCGGAGCCCGCGCGCGGGCGGCCACGACCGTTATTAACCGGCCGTTATTAGTGCCCGCCACGAGGTGGGAGGGAGGGGGGAGCACCAGCCAATTAGCACTCAGCGTGCTCCGCCGGCCGGCCGGGGAGGCGGGAGATTTAAACCCTCTAAGGCGGGCGCGCGCGCGGGGAGGAGACGAGACGCAAAATGAAGGGCACAACGAAGAGCAAAGAACAGAGCCCCACAGGGTTTCCCAAAAGGAATCCCACAACAGGGACAGTTCTCCTCCCTCCAAATGAATTTCAAGGAGGGTGCTAGTTGTAGCCTGTTGCTCTCAGGACCTAGGCAGACAAGGGTCTTTAGGTAAACGTGGTATCTTTTATTTATTAGACTGGCTAAATGCGTGGACAAATTGTTTTTTGCAAGCTTTTGTCCCCCAAAGTCCTGGAAAACTGCCCCCAAAGCTTGCAAAGAACCATTTCCCCCAAACTTGAGTCAGTCTAACCTTTATCTAAAGAGCTTTGTCTGCCTAAGGAACCAGTTTGAATATTTAAGAGTCTCCAATCCCTCTGCGCCCGTCACCTAGGAAGTGATTTCCCCCCACTGTTGTCTACCCTCGGGTCTCTATCCCCAGATCAGATGCAGGGTTGGTTTCCATGAAAGCAGCCAAAAAGCAAGGTGTTCCCTCACCATGGAGCAAGCTAAGATCCAGCAAAAATGAAATACCAACACAGTAGTGAAGGGCCAAAGACTCATGCGTGGGGCATGGGGTAGCCATGCTGGTCGCAGACAAGGTCCTAGGCCTTCCCTCCAGGAAGAGCACGCGCGCCAACTGCAGATGCTTCCTCAGCCTAACCAAGGGTTTTTCAACACAAAAGCTTGTTAAAAAATGTTTTCCAGTTATTTAAGTTGGTCTAATAAAAGAGATCAGATTCACCCAAAGAACCCTGTCTGCCTAAAAACTCATTTGGGTACAAAAGACTCTTGATTCCCCCTTAGATACACCGCTGGGCATTAATTGCCAGTTCTCTCGCTCCTGACTCTGGATAAAAGATAAATGCAACGTCCATTAATTTACCATGGAACCTATGCTATGAATAACATCTGTAGCCACAGAAGTGGGGAAGCCACATGGACTGTGTCCCAGACTGTTTCCTTTGCTTATCTGGTATTCGTCCCCATGGTATCTGCATACCAGAGTTAGTGCTGACATCTGTGCTCCTTTAAACAACGTCAAAACATTTTTGGGGGGTCCCTGCATGTCGCCAAAAGAGCTGGGATGAAGAGATCGATTTGCTAATTTCTCACAGAGTCATTTGGTGGAGGCTGTCCTCATAGGAACCCTTTTCAATGAGCCATATTTCTCTTTTATAAGGGAGAGTTAAAATCTCTAGATTGGTATTTATTTTTCCTTGTATTATATTAATGGACTAGGTCTCACGATATTGCTTCTGGCTGTACTTGCCTATGATCCTATGGAGTCTGGTTAGGTTTTTTTTTTATCTAGGAGGTTAAAAGACTAGAACTAGGACTTTGAAGGTTTTATTGGATTTGCTATGAAACTGTTTAATCAAAGTTAAGTTACGTTTGGTTAGAAGTAACAACTATCAAAGAGAAAGTTATGAGATTAATATAAAACCCTACCTTTTAATTATAGCAAATAGCCCTGATGTATGCAAATAAGAGATATATGTAGTAAAGGTTTTGTAACTGATGCAGAAGTGTCATTATTTATATTATAAAATCCTATATAGAAGTGGCGTTAGTCTAAGTTATGCATCAGACTTTCCAATTATCTTAATTTTAATACATCTTCCACAATTCTGCTTCAAATTTTTATTTAGTGTAACCAATGGTGGCAAAACCACTTTGACCAATAGACTTATCAAAGCACTTCCAAACTGTTGTGTTGTGCATCAAGATGACTTTTTCAAGGTAAGAAAAATTCACTTGCTTATTTATTTTTAAATACTTACTGATGTTTTGTATATTTAGTGGAAATGTTATGTCAGCGTCTGCATTTTGTATACACGTAAGTTTTGTTGTAACATCTCTTTGGGATATAAATATTTGGCCTGTGAATTGCTTTGGACAGATAAAAACACATTTGTCTTATACCAAACAATAATGTGTGCTAGTCTCACACAATTTGTGTAACTCAGAATGTTGCACTAGCAAAATTTATATATAGAGAAAGACTGTCTGTGGTAATTTGCTTAAATTTCAAACCAAGTACGTTTAACCCTTAGTGAACAGTTTTGTTCAACTGAACTCTATTTTTACATCAATTTACTTCCTCTTTCCCCAAGCTTATTTCCTTTCCTTGCTGTTTGCTTTTAAATTAAACACAGTGTATACACATTTGCAGCTTTATCATTTCAGAGGAAACTGCATGTTACAAAGAAAACAAACCTATACGTCTTCAAGTTGGTGAAGACAGCTTTGTATGGAGTGATGGTCTATTTACCACAGTTCAGTCTTACCTCTATTAGATCCTGATCCAAAGCCAGTTGAAATCAGCAGAAGGACTCCTTTGAATTCAGCAGATGCTAGAACAAGCCCAAAGTAATGTCAGGGCCCAAGTCAGGTTAGAACTTTGTTACTGAATTGTGTTACCCTAAGTTGAAACAATCTCATAATTGTTAATAACAGTTTGATCCCACTTATGGAAGTAAGAATAAGCCATGAAATAACACAGCTGGACAACTCTGTATTTTACAGAGAACTCTGTGTTTTAGCCCCAAAATATTAGACTTTTTTCTGGTGTTGACAAGAGTTGTAAGGCCCATTTACTGTCTGTGCATTCAAATGTATGCACACCCTACTACATAGAACAAAATAAAATATATTTATTGCAAAGGTGAAACTGAATCAAGATGCAATTTGTAGCCCAAGTTGGAAAAAAGTGGAAAAGGGGTAGAATTCATTCCAATTTTACAGTAAAACTTATCACTTCCCTCTGGCATATTTACTTCAAAAAGTATTTAGTCTATGAAGGTGGATATCTATGCTGCCTTCTGCCTGACTTAAAATTGGTTACTGAAAGCAGAGCTGAGATTAAATGACTTGTACCTTATTCAACTACATCTTTATTAGAAATGTTAGCTAAAAAACATATCATGTAATAGCAACTGTACCTTAATACTACCTTTATTTTAAGACTTACAATTCAATCTCTTAACCTAAAAACAGGGGCCTATATTTGATTATTATACAATATTTTAAACTTAGAATCCCATTGGAAAAAGTGGCTCACTTAGAGCAAACTAACTTTTTGAAGCTCTGAGGGTTGGTGGAGAATGGGGTTATAAAAAATGTAACTTCAGACTTTACACATGAAGGATTTTTGTTTTGTTAAGTGGACGCTTGCTTTGTTGTGTATTACAATAGTGTCCAGGTTGTGATCGAATCGTGGGTAACTGATCACCCTGAGTTTGCAGCAATGTTTTATTGCTCACTATATTTCAGCCACAAGATCAGATAGAAGTCGGGGAAGACGGCTTTAAACAATGGGATGGTAAGAGCGGTGTTCGCTGTAGGATGCAGTAATGTATATATTTTCCTAAGTATTTCTTCTTAACTATAATCTTAAGATTTAATGGTAATTTATACTTCCATATTACAAGTTCTTATTTACACACTTTCTAACTTAGGTTGTTTGTGGTATTTGACTGGTTTTGTTCCGTTACTTTCTTCTAACTAGTGCTGGATTCCCTGGATATGGATGCAATGGTGAACACTGTGCGTGCATGGATTGAAAACCCAGTGAAATTTGCTCGTTCCCATGGTGTGAATGTAATACCTGGCTCAAAAGAGCCAGACTCCAAAGATATCCACATATTGGTCATTGAAGGCTTCTTGCTTTATAATTACAAGTAAGTGGGATAATTTTGTTTGGTTGTTTGTTTTGGGGGGTGGTTAATTCTCTCCTTAAAGAGAATGTGTTGCAAGTGAAAAATGTTATAATAAATCTCAGGGCAGAAGCCTCCTTATAAATTAGCTAACTGATTGTGTTAATGCCGCTATGCAGTACTGCAGATAAGGACACAGTGACTTGCCTGGGGCCATACAACACATTGCCTTCTCGAGCCAGAAGTTGAGCTATTAGATTTACACCTAGATCTCTGCTAAAGATCAGAACTCCTTAGGCAATAAACTAGCAATGACTGTTCACACTTCCCTCCTACATTTTCCTACAAACATGCCTCGACCTTAATTTGTAAGAATCGTCAAAAGGAGCAAGAAAGCACATTCAGTTTTCTGTCCTGCAACTCCTGAATAGGTTCTTTTTGTGACACAGATGCTTGTTAAGTAGTAATTGGACTGAGCCTAGCAATTTGTTTCACATTTAAGAAAAATTCTACATTTTTCCACCTACTTATTGTGGTAATTTTGATTTTTAAAAAGGGAGGGAAATACATTGAACAAGGAAGGTGGAAGACATCAAGTTGCATGTTACATATGCATGCACCCAAAGTGAAATGCAGCCTACAAATAAGGCAAAGAGCAATAGTAAAGTTGTCTTGCATTGAAATCTTGGCTCAAAACTCTTTGTAAATGGTTTCATGAGAACAAAAGATGCAATGGTAAAATGTACAACTGCTATGCAATTAGACTGCTTTTTGACAAGGATTCCCTAATGCAGCCTGTTGCTATTAGGGGTGTCTAACTGAAGTTTGTTTTGGCAGCCTGCCTGGATCCCTTTGCCTACACTTTGTCTGAATAAGGTGGACCAAAGTGTTTCTATAGAGGCAACAGATCCCTTTACAAACTGCATCATCTTGATGCAAGCAGCCTACATTCTGACTAAGATGGATTATTGCAGTCTGGGACCTAGTATTTGGCATCTATGTGGTCTCTATCTCCATATTAAAGATACATGCAACCCATCCGCAGGATTCTAAAATTCTGGTAATCCCCTTCTGTCCAATCCTGCTATATAAATTTGATTGACTTGCAGCGATGCCCTGGTCTGATCTGATGTCTCTAGTTAGTGCAAGGAGGGAAGTAGAGTGGGGATTCAACTTCATGGGAACTTAATTCAGCCCAGATGTGAAAGAGCAAAGTCCCTGGGCGCCTCTAGATGAGTGCAGCTGTGCAGTATGTGGTGCCACAAACCCGTCTCCAGCACCACACACTGCACATTCAGGTGTTCCCCATGCTGCCGCTTGCAATGCAGATGGGGGAAGGGGGGTTGACGCCAGGAGATTCTGGGGTGAAAAAACCCCACACAGAAAAAAAGCAGGGCTGTGTATATGGTGGCAGCACACGGCCCAAAACCAGAGCCTGGCTGGCCAGAGCCACACTCTAGTTGCCAGCTAGGCTCCCAGCTGCAGAAGCACTGCAGCTGCAGCTCCCTGAGGCCGCCAAGGTCCCAGGTAAGGTTGCTGGCCCCAGCCTCCCCTACCCCACCTGGGGTAACCTGCCATGCACCACAAGGCGCATGGTGTGGGCATTCCCCAGGGACAAACAGAAGTGGCACAAGGTCTGCTGCTTCTTGTCCCCAGATGTCCGCATTTGTGTGGACATGGCCCTTGTGTTCTTTCCTAAAGTTCATTGATTGATTAGTTTGCCTTTGCCAAGTAAGTCTGTTGAGGTGTCTTTAAACACCTTGCTTCTGTATAGTAGATGAAAATATTTGTGAATCTGTCAGATTGACTGAGATGTCACTTGTCTAACACGAACAGTTTGAAGCAATATGGCAAATAGAAATCATAGATGAAAAATGAAGCAAACTATTCATTGCAGGGAGTTAACAGATTTAGCATGTTTGCATTTCTCTCTCTTACGGTTAAGAATGTAGATGACTGATTGATTTAAATTATTTCCCCAGACCACTGGTTGACCTGTTTGACATACGCTACTACTTGGCAGTTCCATATGACGAATGCAAAAGGAGAAGAAGGTAACCTGGTTGCTTGGTTTATATGTAATACACACAGTCAGTACTAGACCTAAATATCAGACATTGGGAAATAGAAGCATATTAGTCACTTGCCTGTGATAATTTTATTTTTTATATATAGGCATCACTTTCAAACTGAAGTTACAATTTCAAACTTTTGTGTCAACTGGAAAAAGATAACTAATGTGTTTTTTGTCCAACATTTAACCTCTAGTTGCTTCATGAGTGTAGTTTTCTTTATAAATAACATGCAAAAGTTCAGTTTTTTTAGTTCCACTGTATACAGTGATGGTGCAGACTTTCCTAATACTGAGTTTGCACTAAACCTCAAAAGGATTTAACTTGTTCTGTCCTCATTCAGTCCTGGGCCTTCTAGCAGATAGACTGTGGAATATGGACAGCTAGACTGTAACCAGCAATTCTCTCCAAAAACACTATTGGACAGACATTAGAGGATAATTGGCTTTCAGTATTGTACTAGAAACAGTGCATGCTCAGTAGTCTAACATTCTTTTTCATTTTATTACTTCTAGTACACGTAACTATACTGTACCTGACCCTCCTGGTCTCTTTGATGGACATGTCTGGCCCAAGTATCTTAAACACAGAAAAGAAATGGAAGCCAATGAGGTTGATGTTGGTAAGTCACTTCAAAAGCAAATCATGGACCGCTGTAGTACCAATTTTTAAGGAAGCTAAGATTTGTCTCCAGGTTTTAATTCCCTGTTGTGATACTGGGGAGCGTGGAGGTTCCTACTGCCTCTAGCCTAGATTCTTCTCTGCTAAATTACAGTTTTGTTAACATCAACAAGGTAGCTCAGGTACAGCGAAAAGGAAAAATCCCCACTGTCTTAGGCTAATATGTCAGAAAGAATCCCTTGGTAAGCAGCACTGCAGCACAGTCAGAATTAAACTGTAAAGTTTACTGCTTTTTGTCTAATGGGAAACATTAAAGACCACGCTGATTGCTTTTCCCTTGACCCAAAGGAAATTTGTTACAGATTTGCTTGGTGTACTACTTCAAATCACTTCAGACTCTATTTCCAGCTTTATAACATGGCTTGAACGCTGACCCACCTTATAATATTGTGGTGGTTAATACCTTTAGAAAGTACCTTGAAAGTAAATTCCTGTTTATAACCGTACAGTTATTCCTGTATATATGAACTAGGAGGAAAAATTGTGGAGTAAGATTTTTTTTTTTGACCTTGAAAAGTTAATTGAGTTTTTGTGCTGATCATGTAAAATATGCTTGTAGAATGTTTTTAAACTTCTGCATTTAGGCAGATTGGCTGCAAACCAATCCACTTATTGAATTTTCTTTCAGTTTATCTAGATGGATTAAAGTCTAGAGATGATCTTTACAATCAAGTCTTTGAAGATGTTCAGAATAAGCTTTTAAATAGTTCATAGGTAAGAACAGATCTGTTTCTGTGGGGCAGGGGGGAGAGGTGGGGGAAGATTCTCATGCTGAGCAACCCATGCCTTTTTATGTTTGGCTATTCACACTCCCTTGCTTACTTCGCAGGGTCTATGAAGAACCGAAAGATCCATGTACAGACTGATGTAAATAGTCCTTGAAACTTTAGAAGATAGAACTGGCTTATTTCTTTAATCTGTTAAACTCCTAGAAAATATATTTTGTATATAATTGAAAAGTGGAAGTAACTTATTTACAACTCACCAATCAGCAAGTTTTTAAAATCTTATTTTCTATTCCATTGGTTTAAACACGTCTGTTTTAAAGATGCATTTTTTATATAACTGAACACTTAGCTCCATGCAGACAACCACCATCTGTTCTGCTTATTTCTTTGTGTAGATATTAAGCCTTTGTATCAGTACCTTGTTTGTAATGCCAGATTTATAAATTCAGTAAAAACACATTTAAAGAGTTGGTTTTGGTCTCTTCCTTAGTGTGCTGAACAACTTTATTGTACTGGGGATGTGACAAATCAGAACGGCAAGAGTAGCATACGTGGTTGCTTACAGTATACGTAATCTCATTCCCCAACTGAAACATGTAGCTTTAAACATAGGAAAAGCATATGAGGAGGTGTTCTTCATTTTGAGGACTTCTGGCAAGTTAAACTGGATTATTCACATTAGCATGATTGCTTACAGATTCCTTAGTGTACTGGCGCTTAAGTTTTTGACTCTATAGGTCAGATGAGTGGTATAGGGCTGGTCTGTGGGCTAGATTGGAGTCTGATCCTGGACCATGGGCCTTGATGGACCTCAGCTGGCCCGTGCATTAGAACTGGCCACTGAGGCCCAGCACTGCCCCCTCCTGGCCCCACATATTAGGATTGGATCTTGGGGCCCAAGGCTGCTCCCACATGGCAGGATCAGGCTGTGTCAGCTCCCACCACCCCTGCTGGCCCCTGTGTACTGGGGTGCTCAATCTAACACACAGGGCCAGGGGCTCCCCATGGGTCTGGAAATTTGGCAGTGGCAGATGAGACAGGGCCAGGGATTGAGCATCCCTGCCTTAGTAAAAAGAGCACAACTTAAATGCATAGTCTTTAGCAAAGCCATAAAAGTCACCAAAACAACCTTGTTTGCTCTTTTTGGGGGGAGTTCAACGGAAAATAAACTGGAATTTGATGGGCATATGTAGAACATGCAACTCCTACAGAAATCCAGGGTAATGTAACAATAGTAAAGGCTACACAAACCCTCTTCCATTCAGTCATGTCTACCTAATACTATGTCCTGGCATCAGAAGCTCCTTGGTGTAGAAACCTTCTTTCTGTTAAGTGTTCCATCTTGAAAAACAGCCACTAACTAGGGATGTCCAGGCACTTCTGCAAGAATAAAAAAAGCTGCATCTGCTCCAGCTGCTAAGTCTATATTATTCATAGTTTCATAGTTTCATAGTAGCTAGAGTCGGAAGGGACCTAGGTAGATCATCTAGTCCGACCCCCTGCCTTAGCAGGAAAGAGCACCGGGGTCAGATGACCCCGGCAAGGTGCTCATCTAACTTCCTTTTAAAAATCCCCAGGCTAGGAGCCTGCACCACTTCCCCTGGAAGCTGGTTCCAGGCCCTAGCCACCCTGACTGTGAAGTAGCGCCTCCTAATATCTAATCTAAACTTACCCTCCGCCAGTTTGTGACCGTTATTCCTGGTCACTCCTGGCAGCGCACGGGGGAACAGGGACTCCCCCAATACCTGCTGATCCCCCCTGACCAGTTTGTAGCAGGCCACAAGGTCCCCCCTTAGCCTTCTCTTGTGGAGGCTAAACAGGTTCAGGTCCCGTAGCCTATCCTCATAAGGCCTGCCCTGCTGACCCCTGATCATACGAGTGGCCCTCCTCTGAACTCTTTCCATATTGTCCACGTCCCTCTTGAAGTGTGGCGCCCAGAACTGGACGCAGTACTCCAGCTGCGGCCTGACCAGTGCCGCATAGAGGGGGAGGATCACCTCCCTGGACCTACTCGAGATGCATCTGTGGATGCATGACAGGGTACGATTGGCCTTCTTGACTGCCTCCCCACACTGCCGGCCCATGTTCATCGTGGAGTCAATGACGACTCCAAGATCCTTTTCCGTCTCCGTGCTGGCAAGAGGGGAGTTCCCCAACCTGTAAGTGTGGTGCCGGTTCTTCCTCCCCATGTGCAACACCTTGCACTTATCAGTGTTAAACCCCATCCTATTCTCATCCGCCCACCGTTGCAACCTGTCAAGGTCAGCTTGTAGCCTATTGCACCCTTCTAGTGCACCCACATCCCCCCACATCTTAGTGTCATCAGCAAACTTGAACAGGGTGCTTTCTACCCCCTCATCCAAGTCACTGATGAAGATGTTGAACAGTGCAGGCCCGAGGACCGAACCCTGCGGAACCCCACTGCCCACATCCTTCCAGGTCGAGAAGAACCCATCCACTACCACCCTCTGGGTGCGGCCCTCCAACCAGTTGGCGACCCATTTGACCGTGTGGGCATCGACACCACAGTCTCCCAGCTTTTTGATGAGGACAGGGTGAGAGACAGTGTCGAAAGCCTTCCGGAAGTCCAAAAAGACTACATCCACAGCAACCCCTGCGTCTAATGATTTGGTGACCTGATCGTAAAAGGCCACCAGGTTGGTCTGACAAGACCTGCCACTGATAAACCCATGTTGGTTGCCCCTGAGCATGCATTCCCCCGCAAGGCCCTCCTGGATGTGTGCCAGGATAATTTTTTCAAAGAGCTTACCCGGGATTGAGGTCAGACTAACTGGCCTGTAATTTCCCGGGTCCTCTTTTTTTCCCTTTTTGAAGATAGGGACCACATTGGCCCTCTTCCAGTCCTCCGGCACCTCGCCAGAGCACCATGAGTGCTCATAGAGCCGTGCCAGGGGTCCCGCAATGACCTCAGCCAGTTCCTGTAGAACCCTAGGGTGAAGATCGTCCGGACCAGCGGACTTGAACACGTCCAGCCTCTCCAGAAGTACCCTAACTAACTCCTCTCTAACCCTTGGCCCAGGCGTGTCTCTCTCGGGGCCCGAGGGGGGCCCAGCAGGGAGGTGGCTGAACTGGTCCCTACTTAGGAAGACAGAGGCAAAGAAATCGTTAAATATGTTAGCTTTGTCATCTGGCGTGATGACTAAGTTGCCCATCGTGTCCTGCAGGGGCCCCACATTACCCGGGACCCTCTTTTTACCCCCTATGTATTTGAAGAAGGACTTCTTATTGTCCTTAATCCGGGAAGCTAGTCCTATCTCCAACTCTGCCTTGGCCCTCCTGACTGCCCCCCTACATCCTCGGGCGACTATAACATAGTCCTTCTTGGCGATGACCCCATCTCTCCATTGGGTATATGCCTCCCTTTTAGCAAGGAGACATTCCCGGATGCTCTTAGTGAGCCATGGGGGTTTATGTGCCCTCCTGCTCCCTTTGACATTAACCTTTCCTGTTTTTTAATTACATTAAGCCTTGATAGCTAGGTGAGTTAAAGGTATATATACCATTTGACTAGGTATCAAAATACACTTGCTAAAGATAGGTTGTGCCATCAAACAAGTACTAAAGCACAAGCGATGCACCACTCTATAAAAACACTCTAAAGTTTCCTGAAGTACAAAGCTCACATGGACTAAGTACTCTGATCTATTTGATACTAAAATAACTTTGCTACTGTGTCAGCATTACACACTTCAGAACATTTCCTGACTTACCTCAAGAAGCATTACTCTAGAAAGCCAGTTGCTATACGTTGGTAGAAAATCTCTTATTTTAAAACATGTTTTAATGCCATTCCAATGATAGCAGATCGACTTGTTCAAAGGTCAGTGGGCTATATTGAGAACAAATCAGTTTTAGGATCTGGTCTTCCAAGTGTTAAGATTATCAAATGTAAAATGGGGAGGGGGGGCCACAGGGGAAAGGAGGGGGAAATAGGGAGGAAAAGCAAGAGTATTTTAGGCAGGATATAGAAAAACTTAAACATTGCCATTCATTCTTATGCAGGCTATAAAAAGACATATTTCTTCTGTAACCCTGCTCATTACTTGCATGCCTGAAGAGGAGACTAACAAAACTATAGTTATGCCCTTATGTGCCAGGACACTTGTCAATGGCAAACCTAAGGAATGTTTGGGCTTGGGACACAGCACTGGGATTTGTCACTGATACCTTGTCAGTCTGTTCTACATTATTTTATGGAGCATTTCCCACTGAATAGCTGCAGTCCTGCTTGCTGACAGATGCTTGGAGTGTCTGAATAATTCTGCTCTGGAATGCTGGCACGATAGGATTCTTTACAGGCCTCCCTATTGTTAACCCTCATGTTTAACCCTATTGTTCTCACTATATAAAAATAATGAACAATTCATTTTATTATTGACATTTAAAGGAAAATTATATTCCCTTAGAAACATTGCTTTGGAGACGGTGCATTTTTACAGCCTCTGTTAGAGGCTCTAAAATCATGTCAGAGTCAAGCCTCACAGCCCTGCTAGGGAAAGCAATATCATCTCCACAGGTGAGGAATCGGGTGTAGAGTCTCTCTTCGCACCTACCAGATACTGAGAACCAGTAATGCCCCAGCCAGACCTTACACCATCCATGGTGGCTGCTCTAGTTTACAGCAGCTTTCCTACTGAAGCACTGGAAATCTTAGGAGCAGCGCGCATACTAGCAAACTCCTCCCACTGGAGGCAGTGATGAGATGAGCAACATATGGTCAGGCATTATGCAGTACAGTACCTCTGGAAACTGCTGCAGTCCCCTTTGCAGTCCATTCCTCAATACCCTTGCAAAGCAGCTACAGATATTTTCCACCTTTTTTCTATTAAACAAAGTGAGCAGTTTGACCAAAGTCATGGCCAAGCCTGGGCTCCCAGTCCCATTTCTAATCTGCTGCCTGTACATTTGCATTATATTCTGCAACATAACAATCTCAAAAAATATTGGAGAGAGATCATTATATCCTTAATAAGATCATCAAAAACTCCCCAAATAGGGATTTTAATATGGTTCTCCAGAGATTTCCTTAGTTGCCAGCAGGACACTGGTAACAGATCCCTCCTTTTAGGAGCATGGCATGACACCAAGTGAATGTGGACAGTTACATCCAGCAAGTGAGGGATTATAAATCAACTAGTAACTTCCAAGACCTCTTTTCCTTCAGTGGTATGGAATAAAACTGCAGGGCGAGACAAACATTCCTTGAGCTTTAGCACTATGTCAATCTTGCAGAGCTCAGTAACAACTGCTGCTATAGGATTTCCATATATCCTTTTAGGTGCTGACTCTGGTGACAAATATCCATGTGCAAGGGCTAGATTAAATGTACAGGGTCTGGGCTAATCTGAAGCCAACAGAGCTGCACCTCCTTGCATCGGCCCTGCATGTAAGGCTAGGAGTTGACTGGAGTGCATTAAGAAGGTAGAAACTGCACCCCTACAAAAAGTCGCTATCCGCAACTAACCTGGACAGAGCATGCAAGAACATACTGCTGGGGTCTGTCCAAGATTGGGGTGAGTAATCACCCTCCCCCAGGCCTGGAAACATCTTTAATTTCTACAATTTCATCACATTTCCCTCTTTGATATTGATTCTGTCCTTGGCATGACAGTCGTGTCAACTGCTCAAGGTTATCCTTGTGGCGGAGGGGAAGGGAAGAAACATGTGACTCGCAATGACTGACTACCACATTTTTAACAGAATTTTGTTTCTGCCAATGCTAAGCATTACATGGAGCTTGGAAGGCAGCAGGGTCCAGTGGAAACAGCCCCAACTTGGCACTGGAGACTTCATGTAATCCTGCTTCTACCACTTGCTTAGTAACACCCCAGTAGTTAGCATCTTACATTCCCCCAGAACAGACATGGCCAAGCACAAGTAGCCTGGCACTTTCCCCAACAATTAGGAGACATACAATCTCAACCTTCCCCTGACCTGAAGGCCAAGGCAGGAGACTATTGCAAACAACTAGAAGCACTTGGAATAGCACAGGAACTTGGAACAGTATCAGATTAGTTTACTTAAACAAATATGAGGCCGTGTTTCTAGGACAGAAGCACCGCTGCATTTAGGAAGAGGCTGTTTGGTGGCAGCCTCCCAGCCCTGTCTGCATGGAGGACAGGCAGTGATCCTCTATACAACTCCAGCTCACGCAAACCACAATGCTCCGAAAAGGACCAGAGAGATTCGGAGCCCCCTGCAGCCAGCTGTGTTCCTGCCCACCCTTTCCCCAGCACTTCTTCCCTGTGCAGCAGAAACCAAAGCCTCAGCCACATGTAACTAGAAACAGCCTCCTCCAGAATACAACACTCAGCACTGAACAACATGATTAAGATGACGGCTATGTGAATGTCATACTGGGTAACGGAGAACCCTTTAAACTCTAATTAACTGCCTCCTAGAAGTAGATCTATAGGTCACCGCTGTAAGTCACACCAGGCCATCTGTGCTGGGGCCCTGTTTTGCCTCTGCTTGCTTTCCTCTGTAACACTCAATCCAAATACCATCCAGAGTGGGACCCGCCAACTTCACCGCTGTGCCGAACGTTCAGATCATTGTGTGCCAGTGTGCTGCCTTTGTAGTAGGAAAAGCACAAAAGGAAGGGGTCAGGAGGGAGAAGACTGCAAAGTACTCCACAGCTAGTGAGAGGATGAAAGGGAAGCCACAAAAAATTCAGCAACCAGGGCCAAATGATTGGGGGTCCTCCCTTCCTGAGAAATCCAGCTAGGGCCAAGGAAGTAACAGTGCAAATGCAGCCGGGAGTGACCCTTACAAGATGATCTGCACTGCAGTGTTGATTGGGATGTGCAACAGATTTGGAAGTCACAGGCATCCTTTCAATCTTTCCTGCCCCACTGAGCCCACCCCTAGCATCTCCATTCACTGCTCCTTGACTCTAGCAATGGCACCAGCTCCTAGCTCCCTTCCCTGTGTCTAGAGGGGTCCCTGAGGAAGAACCTGGGTTTCTTTTTCCTCTCTCTCAGCTCCCCTTGCCTCCCACTCCAGATCCTTTCTGAAAGCTCAGTTCTCCCACAAAACCCACTGAATACCATCAGTTCCCAGCTCCCCATCTGAAAGTCTCAATACATCTTGCCTGGCCCTGACTCTTCAGCCTGTCAGCAGCTTGGGGGAGAAGTGACAATGTGATCTGCAGTTCATAGAGACCCCTGCTCACCCACTGCTCTCAACAAATCATTACTAGATGTCAGGCCCTCATTGACAGGAGCCCGCTGCTGTTCAAGGGAAGTGGATCCAGCAGCTACTAAAATGTCTCAGACCTGCCTAACCCCACTGAGCAGGAGCCCCACTGAGCTGAGCAGTGCGAGGCACCCCAGCACCAGCTGTAGGAGCCAGCGCCAGGTTCCTCCAAGCCCCCTTCACACCCATGATGAATGTCTCTGGCTGCATCAGGTGTCAGTTTTCACTGAGTTTGGAAGATATCGGGGGGGCAGGGGGACTTGGTAATTTCCACTGGACGCCAGCCCGGCCGACAGGCCCTGTTTGAGGTTCCCCCGCCTGCCCGCCCGCAAACACGTGCTAGGGCCCTGCTATGTGAACAGACCAGGAGAGGGCAGGGAGTACAAGAGCCGGGCAGGAGGGTCAGACTTCACAGCTTGTTCCAGGCCCAGGAAGGACAGCGCTCCCTGGGCCTCTAGGCTACTGACCCCTCACGCTCGCTTGTGTTTCATTGCCAGCTGCCTTCAGGTTTAGCCACCTGAGGCTTTACAAATAAGAGAGCCGTAACCTGGACAGTAAAAGGGAAAGGGCCAAGTCCAACCTGCACATTACTCAGCTCGGAGAAGGGGAAGGGGGTCTTGGGAGATGGAGGTTTTCCCTTCCAGATTGCATGTGGCCTCAGGAAAGTCTCTTCATTTCTCTGTGCCTCGGCCCCCAACCCCTTCCTGTAAAATGGGGGTGATAAACCTTCTGCTCTCCCACCCTTTCCTCTGCCTGGTCTATTTAGATGATAAGTTAGGAGCTGTCTCTTGCACTGGGTTTGTTCAGCCCCCAGCACAGCTGGGTTGGGGCTGCTGGGTGCTACTGAAATGCAAATCAAGTGCAACCTTTTCATCAGCAGCTGCTGGCAGTAACAAGGCTCAGAGCGAATTACCTGTGGGCTCCTCCTAAAACACTCATGTCACACTAGCCTGAGCTCTTGCCCAGAAGCCAGGAAAACTAATCACCTTGCTCAGATGCTCTTGATGAGGAGTATCTCCCAGCTCACAAGCAACGAGTCCACAGGTTTCAGTCAAAGAACTTTATTGGGAGGGAAGGAGGAGCACACAATATATTTGGGAACACCATCCCTTAATGCAACAATAAAAGGTGACCTCGACCCTCAGTCCCTCCTCCCAGTTGTAAGCAACTATGAAGCCATTAGCCATTACCCTCTATCAAACTCACCAGGTGTTGTTCAGAGCTGGTCGAGTCCAAAGCTTGAGAAGGTCCATCTCACCCCTGTGGGCTACACTGCTCCAGAACACTTCACCTAACTCCTGCAGAGATGATCACTGCTCTTATGCTGGATGTGGAGGGTCTAACCAGATCCCTTAGCCCCGCTGCTGCTCTCCTTGCCTTCAAAGTTCAGCCCAGCTTGCTGACTCTATTCTTTCAGTCTTTCTGGGGGGGAAGCAGGAGCATTAAGAACCCCACTCAAGTCCTTAATGACAGTGAGCTACGAAACCAAAGCTAATCCACCCCCTCCCTCTTTTTTTTTCTCTTTCTCTCTCTCCTCATTGCCTCCAGGGCTTCCTTACCCAACCATTCCAGACTTCTCCCTGCTGAGGGTGAACATCTCCAGAAAGCTTCCTGGTCCATTCCTTGTCTGGTAGAGACAACAGCCTTTTATAGTTCCCCCTGTGCAGAATTCAAGTTTAGACCAAACGCCCCTGAACTCAATCCATTACTTCTCCTGGCTCATCAAAAAAAGGCCAACAAAGAGCAACCTCCGCTCTGAGCCGCCTGCCCTGGAGCTCTCTGGGAGCTCTAGGTTGTTCTTCTTCCCGTTTAATAACGGGTCTCAACGGTGAGTACCCTGCTTGCTCAGGGCTTCAAGCCAGCAGGTTTACAAATGAAGCATATTAATAATTGTCCCATTAACATTAAAATATCAGTTTTCAGGGCTTCCACCTGATCCCCTGCACGATCAGGAAGGAATGCTTCCTCTCCCCATATGTATATCCAGCTTAGGTGCATTTGGGGACAGGGTAGAGGTTTTTACTCTAGCATTGAGCTAGAAGCTGCTTGAAGGTGGGTACTACTTGGTAGACCAAGAATCCAAGCCAGCCTCATAAATCCTATGCTGGTTTCAGCTCAACCTGCCTGCTCCCTCCCATAAGGTGCAGTCAGAGATCAGCCCATGGCATCCCTGCCAGCCCAGCTGCTGACGATGTTGCCCGAGTGGCAGCATCATCTGAGCAGCGGCTTGGGCTCTTGGAGCTGCAGTTGGAAAAGAAGAGCAGGTCTGGGAGACTATAATTATCGCCACGCCTGCATGCTCTGCATGTTGGGATGAAATCTACACCCCCGCTTCACATAAGCAAGCAATGTGCTGGCTGGGAGTCACACTGGAGCTGTCAGCCCAGGACAAGGGGGGCAGGGGGAAAAGACTGTGATCAGCAGGCAACATTTCCCCTCTATCATCACGCTCAGGCAGGAGCAGGGCCTGGCTTACCTGCACTCAGCGTGAATCACAAGGCTCTTTCTTCCATTGACCTTTTGGATTCCTTTGGGATCATTGGTGCCATCTGCTGAGGATAAAGAACCCAGTGACCAACCATGTGTGAACAGCTGTTTCCCATCCCCCTTCAACGTGCAGAGAACAGGGGCAGTCTCACCGTCCAGTCAAGCAGGGCACAGAAATCCAATTCAGTTCTCCCTGTTTTGCAAGGGCACCGCAGGTTTCATAAAGTCCTAGAATAGTAGGATCGGAAGGGACTTCAGGAGGTCATGTCTAATCCAGCACTCTGCTCCAGGCAGGATGATCCCTCACTAAACCATTGCAGTCAAGTGACCGTCTTAAAACCTTAACATCTTCTAAGGATAGAGGTTCCACAGTCTCGCTGGGTAGCCTGTTCCAGTGCTTAGCCACCCCCTTGGTGATCTCCAATCTAAATTTGCCTTGCTTGTCCTGTCGCTTGCAGCCACAAAGGATAATTTATCTCCATCTTCTATATAACTACCCTTCAGGTATTTGAAGACAATTATCAAATCCTTCCTCTGTCTTCTCTTCTCCAGGCTAAACAACTCTAAGATCTTTCAATTAATGCTCATAAGTCTTGCTACCCAGTCCTTTAATTATTTTTGTCACCCTCTGCCGGACCCTTTCCAAGCTGTCCACATCTTTCTTGAAGTCTGGAGCACAACACAGAATGCAGTACACAGTAACTTGCAGTGAGGCCTCACCAGTGCTGAGTATAGCAAAAGAAGCATTTCCTTTGATTTGCAAACGACGATACTGTTAATACAATCCAGCATACTATTGGTCTGTTTTGCAACAAGAGCATACTGTTGGCTCATATTCAATTTATGGTCCACTGAGACTCAGGTCTGTCTCCGCATACTGCAGCCCCGCCAGCCCTTCCCCAGCCTGTAGCTGTGCATTGATCATTCCACCCCGCGTGTAGGGCTTTGCACGTGCTCTAATTGAAATTCATCCAATTGATAAGACCGTTTCTCCAGTTTATCCAGGTCATTCTGGATCCTAGCCCTGCCCCCCAGAGTGTCTGCAACTCCACCCAACTTGGTGTCATCTGCACATTTTATAGGCATACACTCAGTCCCATCCTCCAAATCATTAAAGATGTTAAACAATACTGAGCCCAGACAGACCTGGGGGAACTGTATTTGATCTCTCTTCCCAAGTAGACCTTAAGCTATTGATGATTACTCATTGAACAAGATAATCCAACCAGTAATGTATCCACCTTGCAGTACTTTCACCTAGTCTGTATTTCCTTAATTTACCAGGTTTGGGTTCTGCTGTCAAGTAGCTATACCCAGAGTCCATTACAATGGGACAGATATCCAGCTCAAAATCTTCTCTTCTCACGGGGTCTGATCTGCACTGATGTACTGTGGAGACACTGGTGCACCGTGCAAGTCTTTACATGGGACAGGCCTGGCTTGTCCTGGTGGGTGCTGGGCCCTCTTGATTGCTAGTATTAGTGATGTGTTAGTATTTTGACATATATTTTGGTAGCATCCAAGGACCTTCTCCAGGATCAGTGCATCAGTTACACTTGTATCACGTATTCAAGCTTGGTCATTTCAGGTAAGCACACAAATCCAGGTGGAATTCTGCCCAATCTCAAGAAAGCACCTAGAATCCATTCCTGGAGATGCGCAGAAATCCAGCCCAGGCTCTGCTGTGTCCTGTTGTCCATGAACTGCTGGTTGGACCTCTCACTTGGTACAACACTAAAGCAGAGTGGCTCAGTATGGGTCACAAGTCAGTGACCAGCATGTTCCCAGCAAAAATGGTTACAGGAAATCAGCAATAACCAGCACGTTTCAGGTTTCTTTGGGGGATCATGGAACGCGTTCTGCAATCATCCGGCAATGATCCGGTCTCACCAAAGTGTCGGACTCCCTGCTGAATTCCACGTCTCTTCCTGATATACCAGGTGAGCAGGATGTTGACACACTGGCCTTGGACCCGAGTCATTTCCATATTCATGGCAGTCAAAGCCTCTACTTTCCATACCTAGCATGCTCAAACAGAAAACTACAGCTTCTTCCCATAACCATCTGCAAGAACAGACTGAATCAGAGGCACTACCCAGTTGTGCCAAGAACAGACCCCAATGGCCTGAGTCACAAACTGATGTCACAATCTCAACTTGCTTTTGTAAATGTGCATGCCTGGTGTATGCGTGCTCATGTGTATGTGTGTACACGTGGACATGATTGTTTCTAGTCATCATGGCTGCGAAGCACAACTTGAAAACGTGATGCAAGTGCAACTGATGTACTGATCCTGGACAAGGTCCTTGGATGCTACCTGGATATATGTAATAATACAAACACAGGGGGGAGAGGAATAGCAATCAAGAGGGCCCAGCACCCACCAGGACAGTCCACGCCTGCTCTGCTGTAAGGACTTGTGCACCGCTTTCTACACTGCAGTATGTGAGTGCAGATCAGACCTCTCTAGTGTTGCCATCCCCTTCCCCCCCCCCGGCACCATAATGTCCCCTGTGACTCATGAACCCAGAACAGCTTGATGCACAGGCTTTTCAACGTAAATGTTTAAAGGGACGGAAGCTCATCTATAAATATGCCTGCTAATCAGCAGAGGAGACTAGGCAGATCACAGGTGTCTCCTGATACATTTACACGGGAGACAGAGCAGGAAAGCTGAGACCCTCTGCCAATCACATGAGAGGGAGGGGGAGAAGCTAGTGGCTATGGCTCCAGACTAGGTGATGAAAAAATCTGCATTCTACTCATGGCAAAGCCAGGAACAAATGCATCCCCATCCCGCAGGGACAGCACGGAGCCCGTAGCACTCCCACTCCCACCCCCTCCTCCCAATCTCCAAGCAAGATTTAACAAGTGCAAGGAGGCTCCATTTCAACCTACACAACTTTGTTCTCACCTCACTCTGTGCCTCATTTTCCCCATCTGTAACCCAGGGCCTTGTATATCAGGAGTACTGAAAACCCAGACTCAGTTCACATTTGTATTTCCTGGAGCAGATCTTTACTTTGGAAAGAGAAAACATGTCTGATATTCACGTGAAATGCTAGCGTGACCCCGCATGGAAGCTTGCTGTGCTGGGGGACAGCTGGGCTTACTCAGACCCACACATAAAGGAATCCCTTCCTGCTTTCATCCACTGATATCAGTGGATAAACCCCCATAGCCGCCCCTACTAGTTTGAGCCTAAAGATGTGGCATCAGGACTTCAGGTTCTGTTCCCATCACTGTCACCTACTTGTCGTGTCACCTCTGACAGTCCTAAACAATAGGGGTCTGGTTTCTCAGTGTAGCATGTTGTCAGTTTACACAATACAGTCTTTTATTTCCCTGGGCAAACTTGTCCCACCGGACACAGCATGATCCATAAATCAAACACATAAGTAAATAATAAACTGCTCTCTCAAACCTTGCAGTCTTTTCCCAAACCCTGCGAGAGTGCCCTGGCTCCATAGTGCACCCTCTAGCCTTGCACCCTTCCCTCCCTCTGTCTCTCTCTCTGGGCAACCAGTTATCCTCCTCAGCTGGTGCAGTCCTCCTAGGCAGGCCTGCACTCATAGGCTTACTGCCTGCAGCTGGGCTGCAACCCCTGAAAGCATGCAGCCTGCTACACTCGGGTATACAAGTGATCCCCAGCTGGAGTACTGTGTCCAGTTCTGGGTACCGCACTTCAAAATAGTGGACAATCTGGAAAGGGTCCAGACAAGGGCCACAAGAATAATTAAGGGCCTGGACTACAAACCTTATGAGGAAAGACTAGAAGATCTGGGACTGTTCAGCCTGGGGAAGACAAGACTGAGGGCGGACTTGGTGGCTGTCTTTAAGTATGTAAGGGATGAATATTGGGGGCTGAGAGAGAACCTGTTCATTAGGGCCCCCCAGAGGAGGACAAGGAACAATGGCCATCAATTCTTAGAAGATGGTTTTGGGTTGGGTATAAGAAAGAACACTTCTTTACGGTAAGGGTGACCAGAAGCTGGAACAGACTTCCCACGGAGGTGGTGCAATCCCCAACTTTGGAAGTCTTCAGGAGGAGACTGAACAGGCACCTTGCTGGGACCAGTTGATCTTAGCAGTATTCCTGCCCAGAGCAGGGGGGTTGGACTCGATGACCTTTCGAGGTCCCTTTCAGCCCATAATTTCTATGCTTCTATGCACCGTTTGGCCAATGTCAAGAAATCATAATGTAACTGTAATCTGGTCCAGGGTTTATGCCACTAGCATAGAATCATTGGGCACTTTTACACGTGCTCCAACACATTTTAAAATGCATCAGAGCAGACTCAATTAATCGAGTCCACTGGAGCATGCTAACCAGAACGCTCCAGCGTGCTGCAGCATCTCGTGTATTCAGTATACCTTCATTTCAAAATGGTGGTGGGAAAGGTCGTCAAAGAAGCCTTAATTAAAGAATGTAAGAATTGCCATTAACTGTGTCAGACCACAGGCCCATCTAGCCCAGTCTCCTGTGCCACACTGGCAGAGAGCAGAGGCTGCAAGGGAGAGTGACCTGGGTCTGGCCAGGGTTTGCCCCCCTGTTCCTCTCCCGCTTGCAGCCTCCAGCATTTAAGGGCTGGGAAGTTCAGATTCAGAGGCCGTGCCCCAAACTGCCATGCTCAATAGCTACTGATGCCCCTTCCCTCCAAGAATTTGTCCAAGCCCTTTTTGCATCTGGCTAAACGATCAGCTTCCACATCTGGTGACAACCAGTTTCACGCTTTATTTACATGCTGTGAGAAAAAAAGAGCTTTCTTTTGTTAGTTTTAAACCTACTACCTGCTACTTTCATTTTGTGACCCCTAGTTCTTGCCTCATGAGAGACAGTAAATAATAAATCCCTATTGACTCTCTCTTTGCTGTTTTGTAAACCCGTATCATGTCCCCATGTGGATGTGCCAGAACGAGGCATAACATTTGCCTCTTGCAAGCCTAACAATGCAGTGGGATATAGCCTCTCTTGTGGAAAAGTGCAGCCGCCTCTGGAAGAGCAGCGCTGTGTGATGCACCAGGCCAGCCAAGGGCAGACAGCGAGCATCCTGTCTCAATATTCTTGTCAAAGGCTCCCTGGAAATCTATTAGCAGGGAAATGAGTAACTCACTCCAGCATAACATAACCCACGTTGGTGTCCAGGGGGTCTCAGCCCTTTCCCAGGGGGCTGGAATTCACACCACACGGGAAATCCCAGCAGCACAGTTGGCTCCTTCCCCAGTAGCTATAACTCACACAACAATCTGCTGTGGAAGCCATTATATTGGAATAAAGATGCCTTATACTTGAATAGCGTATTTCCCTTCCTGTATGAGTTGCCCCCCCTCTGGAAGAGCTGAACTGCTTTAACTACCCCGGGGTAATTAAAACCAAACAGCCCTTTTCTGCAGTGGAGGCTGAATTGATTCTACTGTGCAAGGATGTCTGTGTTCCTCCTCATTACCAGACCTGCTGCCCCTGCGTCTCAGGCACCTTGCTAAAGCTGCAAAAGGGGCGCTTGTACACGGTATCCGCTTTGGCCATGCTAACCAGCACGAACTGGGTGGAAGGTTGTGGAGGGAGGGGACCTGGCTCCATTAAACAAAGGATCTTGATAACCAAGGTTTCCCATTCCCTGTTTTATCAGCATTATTAGTGTATTTTCCATGCTGGAACTAGCACAGCGAGAGCAGACCCTCTGACTCCTTCTACCAGGATTTCTTTCGCACAAAAGCACCGTCCTGTTCAAACTCCTTCTTCTTATGGGACCTATCAGAGCTAATCTTCCTCAAGCACTCTCGATCAGAGAGCACCTACGAAGCTTCCCCTCTGCGACAGCTCCTGGGTGTGATCTGCAGCAGGGCACAAGTAACCAGGCAGACATCAGATCGCATCTCACTAGAGGTGGGAAAGACCTTTTGGCTCTATCTCCCTGTAGCAGGAGGCCCCCAGGCCAAACCCAGGGGGACTGAAGTCAGTGGGAGTTTGGCCCTATTCTTCCAGAAGTCTGGACTGAGGCACTGTTACTGTTCTGTCAGATCAAACTCCCACTGAACTTGGTTTTAGATGTCATTTAGAGCAGAGCTTTGGCTTGCTGAGGACTCGGTTTTGCACAGTGGTGGCTTCAGGAAGTTCATTAAGTCCCTCTGGAACAGGCTTCTTTTGCAGCATTTGCAAACCACGGCATTTTTACCCACAGCTGCTCGCTCGAAACAGGGCCTCATTCCTGCCAGCAGCCAGCGCAGAGTAAGGCACGGGGCAGGCAGGGCTGCACGTCTGGATGCACCCTGCAGCTGCGTCACAGTTGCACTGGGCCACCTCCGGGAAAGGGAGGGAGAGTCACAAGCCATCAGACAGAAACAGATCCCACGTACACAGCAAGCACAGCCCCCGGGTTCAAAAACACATGAGCCAGGACTAGAAGCATCCAGACTCTGCTTCCCCTGGGGGCCAAATCATCCAGGGTTCAGATCAGAGCAAGCAGGGCATCAGCAGGACCAAGTTGGTAGCAGTGAGCTGAGCTCCCCAGCTCCGTTTGTGTCTGGGGAAGAGCCACACGTTGCGGCCTCTCTCCCCAGTGTCTCTTGTTTCATGCTTTAGGTTTCACTCACACTCCCTCCGGGCGGAGGATGCGCTCGTACTTACTTGTTTTTGCTCACAACTTTTTGCTTTGGGGCCCTCAGGTCTGCGGAGCTCGGCAGGACTCTGGAGCCCCGGGATCCCTGCGCTCTGCATATGGAGATGCTTTCCATCCCCTCCCTGCCTTGGGCGGCAGAGAGGGAGGCTGCTATTAATAGCAGCAGGGAACTGCATTCTCCTTTCTACCCAACTTTGGTTAAAGCCTTTGGAGGCTGGCACCGTGTCAGAGGTATCCAGTCTCATCCAGCTCAGCTCTGCCCAGATGACTCAGGGAAACAGGAAGCTCCTCTATGCTCTCTTCCCAGGCACTCTTCAGCCCTTTCCTCCCCACTCTGTTCGGAGGGGCTTGGATACCGCTTGATGGGCCCAGGATAAGCATTTACCTAGCAAAGCCCCACTCCTTCATTAATCATAATTCTTTGCAATGTATGGGCCTGCAGCCCTCCATTCAGACCCCAGTGATGCTTGGGAAGTGTTTGGACTCAAGCAGGTACTTTGTACAGAGACAGTGATCAAGTTCAAAACACACCTCCAGATCCAAATCCAGGGCCCCTTTCATCCTTGAATGGTGGGGTCTGTTCAGAGACTGGGATTTGTTTCCAAGGATGATCAGGAAAGAATTTCCCCAGAGACAGGAGCCCCTGCAATAGAGCCCCGTTATTAATGGAGATCAAAGAGTTTCCCCATCAGCTTCTGGGTTCAAGGTTTCAGTGCTATTATGCACTGTTCAACTTCAAAGCACCCTGAGAAGCTCCCCAGTGGCTTTCAGTGCAGATGGGTGCATTGGTCCCATTTTATAGCGAGGGAATCAGATGTCCTGATGCTTCCTTGTGCAAAGGGGGAGCATGTGAAATGTTCCTGCCACTGCCAGCACTAGCAGGGCATGTTCCCTCTGGGCAGCCCGTGACTGTAGGGTGCAAGGTGAGGGGAGCCAGTGCCCAGAGAGCAGAACCAATAATGATGGTGCATCAGAGCTGACTTGATTAACTGAGTTGGCTGGAGCATGGTAATTACCGTGCTCCAGCAGACTCCAGTGTCACGTGTATCAGCGTCCCCACGCTAAAAAGTGGTAGTGGGGGTGCTTTAACTCGAGCTCGTTCAACATGGAGCACGTGTATAAATGCCCTTTGAGGTCAGCAGAAAGACCTGCCTTGACTTGGCCAAATTTGGGCTCAGTCCCAGAATGCACCTGTGCTCCCAGGAGGGACTGCAACCCCTGCCCCCCTTCGAATCATGACTAGTCCATATACCCTCCCCCCCAGCTAACAGCCTCTCACGCCCTCGTGCCCACGCAGCCTCTCGGATTGCACGTTTAATCCCCTGTAAAGCACAAGCCTTTCTCTCAACTGCCCCTCAGGTCCTCGCCCTTCCCATACCGGGAAGGATGTAACAGGACATGGTACCAAGCAGGCAAGCCACGGGAGTGAACACATCAGGCTTCTGGCCTATCCCGTTCCCAAAGCTGCAAGAAAAGAGCACGTTCTCCCCTTTCCTGGGTAGAGACTTTCACCAGAACTTGGAGTTAATCGAACCAGAAGCCCCAAGAGTCAGGGGGAATTTGGCCACTGGCTCTTCAGGAGCAGAGTCAGGCGAATGCTGACTGCCCTTGCCAGTGCAGCTCCAGGCTCCAACCAGAAACATCCAGTGGGAAAAATGGTCCAGTGCCTGGACCACTTAACAGAGATACCATGGGTCTGGAGAGAGGATGGCTGCACTGTTGCTTTGGGGTCCCTGATCTGGGTCTCACCCTGAAGACAGAGCCAAAGAGACAGAAGCAGGATTGCCAACATCTCACCCACCTGCTCACCTTGTTGCAGCAGCCTGTCCGCCTGGGTATGTCGGCAGGGTGGTCACTGCCGTGCCTGCAGCACGCTGTGGACATGCCCATGCTGGCTCAGCCCTCCAGCTCAGCACTGTTGGCTAATGGCTTTCCCGCTGAAGCCACCTGGATCTCAGCATGAGCTCATGGCCCTCCCGCAGCCACGTGAGCATGGCAGGTTGGAAGGGAATAATGGGCAGCTCAGCCTGCAGATCTAATCAATGTCTGGGGATCTTTTTTGTTCCCTGAGCCACTTCCCATCCATGCCAGCAAGAGCTCCATTTAACCCCCCTCCCCACCTCTGCTCTTTCTGCCCATGGGAGATCCCAGCTGGCCATTCACTCCTTGCTGGTCCTTGTACCCTGCCAGAGCTACAGAGCTGAGCACCCCCGCCAGGGGCAAGAGGTAGGAGCAGAAAAATCCCAGACCAAGTCACCCAATGGGCAGTGGGACCTGAGTGTTTCTCAGTGGCATTGCATTGAGTGGCTTTGTGGCTGCTGTGTCTCTGGGGAGGGGAACGCTCCTAGAGCATCACCATCCAGGTGAAGACTGCCAGTAGCTTCATCGGCCTGGGTTTGGGCAGCAGAAGCTCCCCTCCCGCCCCCTTCTGCGGCTGACTCCAGGTGGCACAGCTTCCCCAGCTGGGGTCATCAGGACTCGGGTGAAGCGACTGAGCTGTCTTCAGCCCACATGGGCTGAAAGGTCAATGCTGGAAAGTGGAGATCAGATTCCTCACCTCCCCTTGCACGGCAATGACTCAGCCTCCCGCGCTACTGTACAATTAACCAAGATAAAGGCTGCAGCGCCCGCAGGATCTCACAATAGCCTTGCCAGCCAGCACGGGATTAGCCACAGGCCAGAGGCATGACAGTGCCTCCGCTCCACAGCAAACCTCATGCCCCAACTATTCAGGCCTTGCCCATTCAGGCTGAGACCTCACTTAGGGACCGATAATTTTGTGTCACCCCCAGAAAGCAGCAGCTGTCCCTGTGCCTGCAGCGAACAGAGGACAGGGACTTACCTGGGTCTCAGCTGCTTCCTAGTAACTGAGCATACGCCTGCTCCAACCCCCAGGAGAACTAGCCCCTCCGTGGAACGGCGCTCTGTTGCCCCGGCTTAGTTTTCACTTACGCTGAGGTAACTGGAGCACAGGGAGAGATACCACAGAGCAGCTGAGTTATGGGAACTCCCTGCCTCCTGGTAATTTTAGGACACATGGGGTAATTGTGCATTAGCGGCTTTGTGTGCTCACAACTGCTGAGACCCCGCAGGGTGTCCTGACCCCCAGGCTGGGAACTGCAGGGCTCTGTACTGAGAATCAGGAACCCTGCGGTCAGTGCTGCGGTCTCCGCCATTGGCGTATTTACGAGCTTAGGCAGGGCACTTTGCTCCTCTGGGCCTCCGTTTCCCCCACCCAATACCTATTTGAATTGCAAGTTCCTTGGGGCAGGGGTTGTCCACCCAGCTCCCAGCAACATGGAGCCTCCATCTCAGCTGGGGCCTCAATGTGGAAAATAAAGACTAATGATTCAGGAAGGGCAGCAGTCAATGTCTGAAATGCTTTGAGTTTGGGACATGTTCAGATTAAACAGGTGGGTCCAATTTAGACCCCAAATTGAGGTTCAGGACACAAGAGATGTCCTGCCCTGGACCTGGACCTACATGAGCAGAGCCCAGCATCAATGGGGAGCCACTGGAGCCCGGCTGGGTGGGTGCGTGGCACAACATAAGTCCCTGTGTTTACAAAGACCAAGACCTAGTAGCTGATGTTTCTGGAGCAAAGCAGGTTTAGATTGAAACCCAGGAAAAAATTCCTAACTGTAAAAACATGGCAGTGGAAGCTGCCCGGGGAAGAGGGGGAAACTCCCTCTCTGGGACCTTTGAAGCAGAGGTTGGAGGGGTGGGATGGGTTAGGAACAGAGTGTCCCGCTCCCATGAGCAGGAGGTTGGACTAAATGACCCTCCGGCCCTTCTCAGCCTCTTGAAGGCTCAAATCAAGCGTAGTCTATGCTTCCCCAGGGGAAATACCATGATCACTACAGCGGCTTCCTAGTCGCACCCGGGGAAGACCACTCTGCTGGCATGGGATAGTACCAGTGCACGTGATGCATAGTTAACCTTGGCTTTATGCCCACTTAATGGAAGTGGGAGAGCTTGCTCTTGGGGGCTTGGGCCTGCAAGTAGGATGCCTGCCAAAGGATTTAGGAGCATCTGAAGCCCCAGCTGGGGGTGGAGGATGTTTGCCGGTAGTATGGCCGCTTTTGGGTCTGGACTAACTCATGGATTTGGAATTGATTTGGCCGATTTGGCTTGGAATATGAAATTTTTTTTAAAAAATGATTCTAAGAAGCTGATTTGGTTTTGCTGGCAAAGAAGCAGTGGCAAAAAGAAAAGCAGATGCTTTTAAAGCAGCCTCCCAGCCCTGACCTACGGCGCTACAATCATTTGCCTGCTGAGTACAGCGCCTGGCACGCATGCAAGGGTAATTGGCCTACCCCTCCTGTCAGTAATGGAGCTGCTCCAGAAGAGCAGCAGTTCAGTGTTTGGTGCCGATGTTTTGTTCAAACCTCACCTAACGGCCTCCAGTGAGGGTCCCCTGCTCTGTCTATAACAAAAGCGATGCAGAGAAATCAACACAAAGGAAGAGAAAGTTTGTGGGATAACGAGACTTTCTCAGCCCTCTTGCTTTGCTCTTTCATCCCAGACCAGATGCCATCCTTTGCCACTAAACTGCGAGCTCTTTGGGGCAGTGGCTCATTAAGCTGTCTGGTCTGTCACTCTTATTAGTTTAGGAAGAGGGACAGAATTAATTAGAATTAGCCTCATTAGTTCGAATTAGTCTTATTAAACTAATAATAACACAGTGACCGAATGAACTGATAAACAATAGGCAATGACGGCAGAACAAATATGTCAATAGTAGTCTATGGAGTGGCTGCTCTGGGACTTGGAGGTGAGGGCAGGCAAAAATTGAATGGCACATTTTCAGCTGGGATTCGCCAAGGCAGAGCAGCATGAGAGGAGCGATTCCAGGGGGGCTGGAGCTGTAGGGAGGAGGGTTTTGCCTAGACAGGGAAATGCTGGGGGAAGAGCATAGGCCCTATGCCATAGGGAGACCTGTCTTGTCCTGCGCTGGCCTCCCCCCAGGGGCCTTCATCTCTGCAGAGCCCATGCAAGCATCTCAGCAGTGACAGCAAGCCTTTCCTTGGAGTGATCAACGGCCACGGGGAGCAATGTGCTCAATTCACAGCAGGCCCTGGACTTCTGATGTGTTTGCTCCTGTAACACAAAGGGGGCTCATGCACCCAGAGCCCAGGGGTGCTCGGATCAGGTGCTCGGGTTCATCCCCTGCCAGAGGAATCAGCAGGACCTGCAATTCAGATCCAATAGGAATCCAAAGAACCTAGACGATCCAAAGGACTAACCACTGGGGAGGGAAGGATGGTTCAGTGGTTAGAGCATTAACCAACAAGATGGGTTCGATTTCCCACTCAGCCACGGACTTCCTCAGGCAAGTCACTGGGGCATGTGTGCCCGACCCAGCCTGTGCTAGGGAGCACCATGAAGTCTGGCCCACCCACTCTGTTTGCACGGGACCTGGACACTCAGGCAATGTAGAGCTGAGCATGCCCACCAGCTCTGTCTGGGGTTCACTTACGGGTGCATGCCCAGAACTAAAGCAAGCATAAAAATAATTCACACACCAAAGGAAAAGGGGAAGACTGTAGGGGATCCCTTTGCCTCCAGCTGAGATCCCTGCACATTTCTGCCCTGACTCAGCAAGGGCCAGGCTGGGAAGAGGGCAGAATCCGACAGGGACAAGACACTGGTGCATGCCTAGACACCCGGCTGTGCAGTTCCCTGGTGCTGCTGGTTCCCTCACTGACCTGGCCAGCAGTGGGGCTGGTCTGCTGCTGGATGCCAGGGCATAGCTAGCTACCTTCTGGACTGCATGGGCAGAAGGGAAGAGCTGAAGAAAGCACTATTACCCTGACTAACCCAGCTTGTGCAGGATGGAAGCACTTGGGGAAAGCTGCAGACACCCGGATGCATTCAGGACTGGACTCCCCAACCTGGTTCTGCAATGGCTTACATTGGTTTGCCCCCAACACAGCTTGCATGGGGTAACTCCTGATTTGCTGACAGCATCAGGCCCACCTCCTCCCCTGCGCCGCACAAATCAGACCGCCCTTGAGGAGCGGGGGCCAAATCCTGGAGGAGCAGGTGGTGCCAGTCAGCAGGTGTAACCCATGCGCCCCTTGGCATGGTGTTCTGCCGCCCTCTCCTGGTAGCTGGGCTGCACTCACAGGTTAGCTGAGCCTGCTGAGACGCAGTCTTGCAGCTCATGCGGAGAAGGCTCACACTTGGAAATGCAGAGCCTCGAGTCAATCCCTTCCCCCAAGCACCCACCCAGGGGTGTTGTGCAACACGCTCCAAGGACTCAGAGGCATGTGAGTCAGCAGGCCAAAAAGAGTGGCTGTGGTGCCCACAGCTTGGGCTGGAGAGAGGTCACTGGGTCCAATGCACTGGCCAGAGCCCATGTCTCCAGGCTGCAGAGCATGGCTCCTGGGGAGTCCCTGAGGGAAGGTCAGTGCTGCCTATTTTGACCACGAGGATTTTAGATGCAACCATCTATGATCTATTTTCCTCTTCTGCTTGTTCATTCCTCACAGCAAGAAACAGTCATGAAGCCAGCAGGACGCACAGGCAGACCTGGCCTTGGAGTTCAGAAACACTGGCCTAAATCACCATCTTCTATCCAGAATCTCCCAGGGACAGATCCCACCCTCTGTGCCAAACCTACATGCGAGCCCTGGACTGAGTGACTGCAGGGCGACTGCCAGCCACAGCCGTTCTGGTCCGATGGAGACAGCAAGCCGATTTTTCTTTTGCAAACCTAAGAAGCCCCAAGAGTTTGCAGGGTTCTCCTCCACTAAGCTGCAGGGTCCAGTCAGCTGGGAAGTCAGGCTTGCCAGGGGGAGAGAGGGGTCTTCCATGAGCCAGATCAGGGCAAGGCCCAAACGTAGGTAGCAGGACAGTGAGGAGGAGAACACAGAGCCCTGGGGTCACCCTGGGGTGTCACATCCCCGCCTGTCGTCTAAAATTGGAAGTCCTTTGTGGAAGGGACTGCCTGTCTGTCCTGTGTTTGTGCAGCTCCGAGCACCGTGGGGTCCAAGTCAGGGCTCCCGCACAATACCACAATACAAATACCAGCAGCACCAGCGGTGGCCCTACTCTTGGCTTGCAGAAATACCAGAGCAGAGCCAGTCCCGAGCCCCTGGGTGATGCCAAGCTCCTGGAGGACCCTCCCTGACACAATAACCCCCCTGTTCTATGGCTCCCTTGAGCAGGCTGGGCTTGCTTTTGGGACAGCCTTGGGAGGAGAAGCCAATTCACACCTGAGCCAGGTGGCCATTTCCTCCTGCCACTATGTGAGCAAAATCCCAGGGTGAAAAGAGCTTCTGCTGAGGGTTAAAACCCTCCGGTCCTTTTGAAGAGAAGACACGCGCAGTGAGTCATGCTGGGAGGTGCTCTCCCAGCCCTGCAGGAGCCACTCAGGCCTCCCTCCATGCACAGGCAGACGGAGTTACCATCTTTTATCACCTCCTGGCCACCCACAGAATCCACCTCTGCCTCCACGTGCAGGGGCTGAGATGCCCTCTGTGTGCCCGGCGCCCAAGCTGGGGTGGGCAGAGGGGCTGGTGAGAAGAGACCCAAGGTGCACAGGCCTTTCCTCAGCTGATGGGAGGGCAGTGCAAGCCCTGAGCTAGGCTGCTGCAAGGTACCTGGATGGTTTTGAACCAGCTGAGAGGAGGAAAGGTGAACAGCAACTCATTATCCAAGAGCAAAGAAACATGGTCCAATGGGCAAAGCGAGGGGCTGGGTGGGAGTCCAGATTCCTGGGTTGCCCGTGGGGTCTGGTGTTTAGAACTGGGAAGTTCAAAGCATGGGTCAAGCCCCTGGACCTGTCTCTGCTCTCAGGGATGCTGCACCAAGCCAGCAAAACCCGCGGAGCTGAAGGGAAGCAAGAGGGAGGAGGAGTACACACAACGCAGTGTCGTGGCCTGGCCTCTGGGGCTGCTCTGCAGCCAGTCCCATGGGTATCAGAGGCTGCTCGCTCTTTGAAGCGATGCTCTTTCTCCACGGGCTTGGCCATGTAAAGGAGAACACGGTGCAGGCGCAGGCACAGGCATCTGTGATCCCGGGCCAAGCCTCTGTTTGCAGACCAGGATGCCTCAGACACTCAGAGGCATTTTAAGATCAGACGTCTAAACAGGGCCTGGCTTCATCCCAAACGCAAACGGCGGCCCTGCTCCTGCTGAAAACTGAGCCCCTCGGCTCCTCCCAGCGCCAGTGGGGAGACAGAGCAATCCCAGAAAGCATCCCGCCGTCCAAGCCCATCCAGGCTCTTCCTGAGAGCGTGTCTTGCGGCTCCGCTCACCTCCTGGGGAGAGGATGGTCTGCCAGAATTACCAGCGGTTCCTTCCAGTCACAATAAAGTCCAGCGTGCCTTTCCTGTCCAACACCTACTGGAATTCCTTCCCTGCGTGCAAATATTAGCACTGCTAACGGGGGGGGGCCGGCTGCCGACTGACTCGGACATGTCACATTCCAGCCCAGGGCCCGCGGCAGGACACCGGAGCGCAGGCCCAGCCCCCTGAGACGTGAGCTTCAAAATATTGACCGTGCGCTTTATTTAGAGGCTGGACGTGGGCCTATGCCCAGTGACCCTACTCGTTTCCTTCATGGTGTCCGAGCCAAGGGCCTGGCACCAGGTGAACATGCCCTGGCAGCACACGAGAGGCCCGTGAACATATACCAGAAATGCAAAGCTAAGGGATGCCCCTTCTACCCGCGGTGCTATAGCACAGCTGTACCAGGGCCAAGCCCATGGAAACGCGTGGGACTGGAGCCACAGACCCCAGCTCCTGGTGTCCAATAGCCCTTAACAGTCCTCAGGCAGCTTGTAAATTGTACCAAATGTTGCTCCCGGTCCTCTCTCCTACCCTGTAGCTCCAGATGGGGAATCCGAGGCACAAAGTGTCCAAAGTTAGACTATGGAGCCCAGGAATCCTGCACCCTGGTCTCGTCTTTACCTGATCATGTGACCAGCACTAAAATTCAGCTCTAAAACAGACACTAAGGCACCATTACAGAGCTATTTAGGGCCAAACACTGCTCCTGCTGTCAGGGATAGCTCTGCAACTTGGTTTTAACTTGTTTTAGAAACGGGCTAGACTTCTTGATATTGGCCCTAGAAAGCAGGCTGCTCTCTGAAGAACAATCCCACCAGGATGGTCCCTCCTGCTCAGGACATGTGCTGTGCTTGTGCCTTTGAAGTGCATCATCTGACGGAGCAATCTTAACCCTGCGAGCCTCCATCCAGAGAGGGGAGAGCAGACAGATCAGCAGCACGTCGGATCCAGAGCACTGACTGCAGAGACACTACCAGGGAGCGGGACAAAAAGTGGTCACCTTGCTGTTCAAGTCCACTAAGCTATCCTAGTGTTGCCAGCTCTCACGATTTTTGGCATTGTTCTTAAAATCTACGCTTTGGGAATGTGAAAAACTTCGGTCTTTCTTTTATATATCTATATTTTATATATAAAAGAAAGAGCTACGTTTTTTACATTCCCAAAGCATAGACTTTAAGAACAATGCCAAAAATCATGAGAGATGGCATTGCTGCTATTCAGATGTACACCCGCCTAACTCGAGCACCCCAGCTGTGATGGCAGGGCTGTTAAGTCACCTAAGTACCCAGGATCCCAGAAAACCTCATATTGCTTGTACTGAAACCTATGGTGCTCTGGCTACCACCCCTGTCCATACCAAGCCAGCCAACCAGGCTAAAGGCAACTCAGATGTGCCTACACCTCTTCCAGTCACACCTCTGACCCTGAGATGGAGAGCCACCCTTCAGCCCACTGATTGGATTCCCGTGGAAGAAATAACCACGTAACCCAATGGTCACTTTTTTAAATCCAACCACATTTTCAAATCATTTCTGACTTGCTCAGGGCCCAACATTAATGAGCGATCACCAGTAATTAGCCTCACATCATTTTCCAGGCACAGCTGATGCAAAGCATGGTTACAAACTGCTCATGAAAGATGTAGAACTATTTAACTTCCAACAGACGGATAGCAGAGTTGACCAGAAAGTTAGCCAGATGCAGCTCTCCTTTGCACCAGTGTAAATCCAGCGTGTAAGATCCCTGAACTCCTTCAAGTGGCGCAGGCTAACACCAGCTGAGGCCGACCGAGACCCTGTTCAGTTTTGCTGTTTTGCAGAACATTCAGTAACTTTCCTCTTCATGACCTAAGTGATGCGTCATTGGTACCGCTGGATGCAGCAGGGACACACGCTGGGACAACATTCTTCTCTCCAAAATATTAAAAATAGGAAAAAAAAAAAAAACAACCCACCCCAGAACAAAATTCTGCTCTTATGTGCTCTGGTTTAACTTGGAGTAACTTCATCAGCCTCCGTGGGTCGATTCAGCCATGCCAAAGAGCAGGATTTGGCCTGTGTTGGTTTAGCTAAACCTCTGGCTGGTGTGCCGAGATTTTTCTTTCGTTGGCTTGTTGCGTGCAGACGCATTTCTGATTCTCACCAGGACAGAGCCTGTAGTTCCTACTAGAAGTCTGAAACATGTCCTCCACGCTGCCTTAGTATCTGAAGTGACAAAAGCCCTGTGTGCTGTAGCAGCCTAGCTAGCCAGGGAGAGCAAATAGCAAGAGGAAGCTAAGCTGAGGCTGGAGGTCCTGGATACTCTTAACCCCCAGGGGCTGGTTTGATGAGATGCTATTACAGAGCTCTGGCTGCACAGATGCCGGTGGCTGGTCGCGTCGAGTCTCCCAGACTAGTGCATTCTTCAAAAATCCCTGAAAAGAGAAAGGGGAGATTTTCAAAGGCATGGTTAGACAGTCAGCTTCTGCTACCCCGCACCAAAGAGTTGGATCACTGGGTCAAACCAAGCACCTGTCAAGGGTCAAACCTGACTCCAGCAAAATAAGCATGGATGAGAGGGTTTAACCCTTAAATGCATGGGCCTACCGCCCTTTCCTCTGGCAGCGCTGCCCCTCTGCAGAGCCTCTGCCTGGGGCTGGTCACGGCTTCCACGGAGCAGAGGAAGGAGAGAGATCCTGGCCTAGGGCCTGCTGTCCCCCTGCGGGAAAAGGCCAAGGTCTGCGGCTGGGGCCAGCCTAAACCCACGGGGACCAAGCTGGGGCCGAGGTCCCGCTGGCATGGAGAGATGACGGGGCCCATAAAAAGCACCCGGAGGCTGCGGGGCTGCAGACAACCTCAGCTGCCAGCTACGTCCTTGAGGGAGAGCACCAGGGCCGGCGAGCAGCGAGGCGCCCCGGGGGAAACCAGGAGCAAGGGGTGGTAAACTCCTAGAGGAGGGTTTCAGACCCGATCTCAGGAAACCCGTGTGGCCAGACGCCGGGCTCGGCTCCCTGGAGATCCTCCGCGGCTGCGGGGCGAGTCTGGGCTCCCGGGGGGGCGCGGGGCGGCGCGGCGCGGCGCGGCGCGGCGAGGGGGGTCGCCGCCCGGGGGATTTAAGGGGGAGGTGCGGGCCCTCCCCGCCACAGCCCGCGAGGAGGGAGGCTGAGCCGCCGCCGCCGCCCCGGAGCATGGCCGGCCCGAGCTGCGCCCTCCTCCTCCTCCTCCTCCTCGCGCTCGTGCTGCTGCCGGCGCCCCGAGGCGGAGCCCAGCGGGCCCGCGGGCGGCTCCGGGGGGCGCGGCGTGACGTCAGCGGGGAACCCTCCGGGCGCGATGACGCCAGCAGGCCCGCCCCCCCCGCGGGGCCCCCGGCCGCGGCCCGCGGCGGCAGCCCGCCAGCGCGGGGGCCCCGGGCCGGGCGCGACGCCCGCGAGCCCCGCCGGAGCTGGAACAGCGTCCTGCACAACGTGTACTCCGGCGGGGGGCCGGCCGCGCCGCACCGGCGGCCCGGCTTCGGGACCGGCTACTTCCACGACGGTGAGCCTGCGCGGAGGCGGGCACCGAAGCGGGGGGGGGGGCCGGGCCAGGCTCCTCGCTGCCTCCCGGGGGCGCCGCGGCCGGGACCCGAGCGCCGAGCAGCCGCCGCCCGCGCTTCGGCTCAGCGAAGGCGGGCGGGCGGGCGGGGGGAAGGGACGGACCTCAGTGGTGCCAACGGGCAACGGGGGGCAGGGGCCTGGCTTCTCCCAGCTTCCCCAGAGAGCAGCTTAGGGCTCCGTCCAGTTGTTTCTTCGCTCCGTGCCTCAGTTTCTTTGCCTGTAAAATGGGGAGGAAGACACGGCGCTAGCGAGACAGCTGCAAGCAAGGCCTGCCCTGCGCTCCAGGAGTTTTACCTCTTGCATGAAACAAATATCCTAAGTTTGTTAGGAGATCTGATGTTTGTCAAGCCCCCTTGCCTAGGAAGAGACGTTACAAAGCACGGGCTCCTCTTCCTAACTCCCCAGCTGGACTCTCGGTATCTGCTGAGCACCAGGGCACAAAGTCCCATCCCAAAGTGCAGCAACTGGCACAAAGGTGCCGAGACAGGTGGTCCATAGAGCTTCAGTAATGCCCAGCGGGGAAAGCCTGAAACTGGTTGCTCCCCAGCTGGGGCATGGATTGCAAATCCCATTGGTCTGATGCATTTCCAAGCCTTGCTTCTTTCCAGTCTTTAGGAACCAAAGCCTACAGCCTTTCCCTGTACCCCCCTCCCTGCCCTGCCCTTCCCCGCTGTTTGAAACTACACCATTAACCCCTCACTACCCCCTCGGGGTGTGCTCTGTGCTGTGTCAAACCCCTTCAGCTTGGCTCTGCGTGCTGGAATCGGTGACTCAGTTGGTGACGGGTCCCCAGCTAAGGAGGTGGCACGTGCCGTGGGTGCTTGGGCGATACCCTGTGTGTATCCAGTGCAGCGATGATGCTGAAGATGCATGCTGTCATACAGCTGGGAGCTGGCTCAGCGGAGGGTATAAGGGCAGTGTGAAGGTTACGTGGATGGTCTCCACGTTTCCCAGTGCTGGATTTGTTCTGTGATGGTGGAGAAGAGGGAGGGGGTTTCCATCCAGCCTTAACACTGAACGTTTTCATTTCAGATGACTGCATTTTCCTTCCTTCGGTCTTTCCCTTGTCCTGAACCTTGTTCAGGTTTCTTTGCCTCATATTACTGACGCCCATTTACAGCACAGTGGAGCTTTCAGTAAGGCCGTTCATATTATTGTGTCCCGTTGTGGAGGCAGGAAGGGAAGAGGACCCTGGCTGGATGGTTGAGTTCCTGGGACCTTCCCTCCCAGCCTGGCTCACGCGCCATCCTTCCTTCTCCTTCCAGGCTTGCCTGACTTGATCCCAGATCCGTACTACATTCAAGCCTCCACCTACATTCAGCGCGTGCAGATGTATGCCTTGAGGTGTGCGGCTGAGGAGAACTGCCTGGCCAGGTAAGCTCTCTGGGGCAGGGCTGGCATTATACCTTGCACTTGCCCGCTGTGTGCTGGCACCGTGGGATTCTGGGCTGTGCCCGGGGCTGTTAGGTGCTGCCTCAATACACACCTGCTCCCGTAGCCCCTTCCATTTGATGATATCAAACCACAGCTCAAGGAGAAGACAGCCTTGACCTCAGCAGGGCTGTCGCTCCGCCGCATTGCCGAGATCACATCGCCTGTCGCTGAAATGCAGCGGACTGAGACAGAGCGTGGCAGCTCTTTACTAAAGTGCAGCGGCGCTGCACGGCGCTGATGGGCAGGGAGTGAAGCAAGCCAGGGGCAGGTGCTACCAGCGAAGCAATCCAGTTTGGAGGAGCGTGGGTGGGAGATTTGGTTTGCAGGGGTGAGCCTGGAGCAGAGCGGAGGCTGCGAGAGAACACAGGAGAATGGGAGGGAGGTTTGCTTATTCCAGGCACTGTCTGAACATCCTGATCTGGAGGGAGGCTCTGGTCCTCGCCGCGAGAGGTGCTCTGAGGTTGCTGGGTGAGAGATGCTATGTCCAGGTGAAGGATTATTTATTCCCGACAAGAGCAGAGCAGCAGGTGTGAGCCGGACTCTCCATCCTGGCATTTCCTGGGCTTCGTAGCATTGCGGCAGGATGGCTCATTCGCAGCTGAGTGTTTATTTCAGTTTCAAAGTGGAAACAGCCCAGAGTCCTTGTAAACAGCACAGGAACAGCCAGGGCTTTGTGCCAGGCGGCGGTTTCCGAAGGATCGTGTCCGCCAAGGCTCTGGCTGTGGCTTGTCACAGCTCCTAGCAAGACTCTTTCAGAGACACGGGCTGTTATTGTATTGGCAGGGAAGCTGTGTTCCCAGCTGCTCCGAGATGCTCAAAGTCCTCCAGTGAGAACCAGCATCCGGCCCTGCAGTGGGATGTTTTCCAAAGTCTGGAGAAATTGTTGACAAAGGGCTTCTGAGTACGCTCGCGGGCACACGTGTGCGTGTTGGGGATAGTGTTTTCTTCTGAGTACACGCCTTTGCCTTGGCCGGTGCATGGGCCAGGGGTTGCCTGCACCATCCGCAGGGGAAGGTGACGGCTAACCATGGAGCCAGCTGGCCATACCTTTTAAAGCCATTGTCCCTGTAAAGAGCTGCAGGATGTTCACCCCAACCCCATCATGGACTCCAGTGGGAAAGGGGTCTGTGTGAGAGTCTCCCCTTCTCCTGGCTACAAGTCTGCCTATGAGATTGTGTGCAAATAACACCCTCTCCTCTGTTCAGATCTGCCTACCGACCAGGTGTGACCGACATCAGCTACAGGGTGCTGCTCCGCTTTCCACAAAGGGTTAAAAACCAGGGGACCGCTGACTTCCTCCCAGTGAAGCCGCGCCATGCCTGGGAGTGGCACAGCTGCCACCAGTGAGTAGCGAAGCTAATGCAGCCACAAGGAAGGACATCCTGGTTTGGGAGCCCATCGCCATTGATCCCCCTCCACAGCATGGAGCCCTGGCACAGGCCAGCATCCCTCCGGGGATCCTAGCTTGCAAGCCCTTTTGCAGGTGTTAAAGGCCACGTCCCAGGCCCAGCCGTTCCTGCTCTCGTGCCCCTGAGGCTGTCTGTCTTGATCCCTGCATCGCTTACCTCTGTGGGGTTACCAGGGCTGTCCCACCGCCCACCCACAGACAACACCGTCTCTCCCTCCCAGGCATTACCACAGCATGGATGCCTTCAGCAGCTATGACCTCCTGGATGCGGTGTCCCAGAGAAGGGTGGCAGAAGGGCACAAGGCCAGCTTCTGCCTGGAGGACACCACATGCGATGTGGGTTTTCAACGGCGCTATGCCTGCACGGCCCACACCCAGGTGAGCTGGCAAGGGAGCCGGGGGCCCACTGGCACATGGGGCTGGATGCCCTGGCACTAGGGGGCCTGTCCCTCGAGGGCTTTGTGCTTGGCCCAGCTGGGAGCACGAAGCACTGACCCTGCTCTGGGTGTCGGGAAGGATGAGCTGCCCCCCAGCTCCTACTGAGCATGATACTGGGCCTCACACCGCAGATTCCCTTGTCACATGATGGCAAAACCTGCCTGCCAGCTGGGGATGGTCTTCCCCCCGGTTGCTCTGAGACACCCAGTCTACCCTGTCTGGCAGGGCCGGGCAGGGAGCACTGGACTGGTCAGTAATGGCACTGCTCTGTGCAGGGCTTGGGGCCAGGCTGCTACGACACCTACAACGCCAACATCGACTGCCAGTGGATTGACATCACAGATGTGCCCCCTGGCAACTACATCCTCAAGGTACAGCTGACCCAGCACTGGGAGGGTGGGGAAACAGAGGGCCGGGGAGTTGCGGAAGGAGCTTCTCTGTAGGTGCATTGACTGGGCACGTTTACCCACCACCGCTCAAATCTCTGTTGCTGGACACCCCCGCACTCTCGCTATCAAAGGGCCCTTGCAAGGACCCTCGGTCCGGTGGGTAGTGCAGGGAGACTCTGGTCCCTTGGCTGGGACCTCCGGCTCTCGGACCTGCCCACTTGAAGGGGTGGGTTGTAGGGACGGCAGATAGAGCTCAGCCCATATTTGCATGCATCTTGCCGAAGGTGACCGTCAACCCCAACTTCCTGGTGGCCGAGTCGGATTTTACCAACAACGTGGTGAAGTGCAGCCTCACGTACACGGGAACCTTTGTCACCACGTGGAACTGCCGCATCACCAGGTACGGCCACACGCGGCACGGTGCCCCGTCACTCGCTTCCCCGGGGCCACCCGGACCTCAACTTGGGGGGGCTCCACCTGAGCTTGTCACCCCTGGAGCAGCAGAAACAGAAAGGGGTGTTGAGGCCTTAGATGTGCAACTCAAGGGAGCTCCCTAGTGACAGGGCCACACAGGAGGTTCAAGAGTACTGCTGCCCTCCAGGTAACACACCTGGTCTCAGCCCGGGCAGCAAAGCTGCTACCATGTCTTGCAGCAGCTCTCAGGGCACAAGTCTGAGCTTCACACTCTCCCACGCTTGCAGCTGGGTCAGCAGGCCCAGCCTTTGGCATGTGGGCACCTGGTCACCCAGGTTGAGGGGTCCCAGGTCACCAGACACGATGCTGCCTCATCACTCCCCGGTCTCTGCAGCTAACAGTGAAGTGGCGTGCCTTTGCCACGCTCACCCCACAGCAGGGAGAACCTCCGAGCTCTTTATTATCTCCCACTTCATGCTGATAGCTCCCAGGGCCCTGGGGTGAGTTTTCTCACTGGGGTCCCAGTCACATGAGCACCACTGTCAGGACAGAGGTTGGCAGATGAATAAAGCGCACTCAGGCTTAAACAGCTCTCTGCCAGCATTCAGCCTCCTTGCTCCTATCCAAGCAGCCCTGCAGCAACAGGGCTGTTGGGTGTTAGACAAACCACCTAACAACCCCCTTGTTTGTTAAAGTACCCCAGAGGCCGGGGCCAGTGTTGCAAGCTTCCTGGGGTTTCTGCTGTGGCTCCTGGCCTGACCTGGACCCTGCTATGCTAGAGGCTGCACAGACAGAGCAGGAGCATCAGGGTCCCAAGCACTGCCTGTCACTGCCCTGAGCTGGAGCGTGTCCACGTGGCCTCAGACTAAACCAGGAGCACTGCCCTGGCCTGCCCTGCACGACCATCTTAGAGCAGCCAGGAGCACTTGCTCTGCTCAACCCCACTCAAAGGCAGCTGCGCGCACTGCCCCTTGGCAGGGAGTGAAGGGACGAGCACGTTTCTTGGTGCACTCATGGACAAGGACCCTCCTTCCTTCCTCTCTGACTTAGCTGGGGGGGAACCGGGTGACAGCCAGGGGCAGAGGGTGCCGACCAACGGCTCAGCCCAGAGTGCTCAGTGCCAGAGCTGGTTATGAGGGGATCCCCATGCCCTGGTTGCGACACCCTGGCTGGGAATCTCCAAAATTTGACCTCCAAAATGAACCTACTGCTTCTCTTTTCCTCTTAGATTCTAGCCGGGGCCGCTCTGCAAGGCACAGGAGCACCAGCCCCCACACCCGCTCCACGGGATGCCTCCGCCACCACGTGGTTCCCCCCGACTGCAGCGCTTGCCCCAGGGGATGCCCTGGGACCCTCTCTGCCGCGTTGCTTTTCCATGTCTCTTACCTGGTGCCTGTGGTCAGATGGGAATCCAGGTAGAGCAGCTGCCCAGGGCTCAGCACTGCCCGAGCTGGAGATCGCAGCATCCATCTCTGAACAAACTCGAAGCTGTCCAGTCCTTGCTGCGCTGCTGCCGGCTCAGGCATCGCATTTTCCTGCCAGCATTGCTCGCTCTGGGGTCTGCACAGGCTCAGACAAGGGAAGGCATGGTACCTCGCACCTGGGTGGTATCTCATGCTCCCTGCTGCTCAGGAGCCAAGTTTTTCTCCGGCTCCATCCCAGCCCAACGGGGCATCCCAGCTGTGGGGCAGCTTGTACCCGCCGCTTCCCCTGCAATGATCCCCAAATCCTGGTAGTCAGAGCTTCTTTATCAGTCACTTCCCACAGCCCAGAGAGGAACAGCCCCTGTCCAGCTGGGACCCCAGCTCAGGGGTGAGCGGTAGGGATGAGGCCAGCCTGAGCAGGGAGATGGGGGAACGTGGCTCTCGGCCATAAGGTGGGGAGGCTCCAGTGGCGGTGGCAAAGCTGGGAGCCTGCAGCAGGGAGATGCTGCAACCTGTGTTCTTTGACCCTCTGAATAAAATTCACAATACTGGAATCTACCTGGTAGGATCTTTGCCTTTGGGGTAGGGACCGGGATGGGGCCTGGGCTGGGACCAAAGGCAAAACCGGCTGAATCAGCCATGCAGGATGCGATATCAAGTGAGGATATGGGATGGCACGATGCTAAGACCACCCGCGTCCCCCTACCAGTGTCTTGCCAAGCCTCCTGCAGGGTCCCAGCGGGTATTTCTGGCCACGCTGGGTGGGATTCTTGCCCGGGGAGTCTGGGATTCAGGCAGGGGGAATGGGTTCACTCCAGAGGAAAGGGTTTTCTGCCCTCCGTCCGTGATGCCCCCACCCTGTGCCGGAAGCGCTGCAGGGGCAGGGAACTCCATCTCCATGTGGGCTCCCCCTCCGTGGCAGTACACAGGCTGTCCCGGCCTGACAGACCACGGGGAAGCATCCCCCTGATGTGAGGGGCGGAGGAAGGAGCAGTTTCCATCCCCTCGAAACGGCTCTGAGCCGGAGGGACCCTAGGCAAGGCCCCAGCAGCCAGGTCTGCTGAGGACCGATTTCAACAGACACTTCACTCGCATGCAGGGCGCCTGTCCTCGTCCCCTGCTGCGGGGCAGCTCCGTGCAGCGCCCTGGATTCCTGAGGAGTGACCCATGCTCCCTGCAGCCTCCGCGCCCCCCTCCACCCTATCCGCCCGCCAGGGCCTTGTTTAAACACCGTCTGGAGCCTCTTCCCACTGAGATTTCCTCCTCCCGAGACCCGCACCCCGCCAGCCAGAGGGAAGCAGACCAAGAACTCCAGACATTTCCCCTCCGCCTGCAGCCAAAGCCGAGCGGCTCACCTCTCACGGCAATGCCGACTCTGCTCCAGAGGCTCCTTTGCTGCTTCTCTCCTTGCTACCGTCTTGTCCAGGGGGGCTGCCTTTTGTATCCCACCTCTCCTGGACTGCAAATCCACCCGGCTCCTAGCATCTTAACACCCGCCGAAACAGACCCCTCTGCGGCCACAACCATGCACACATCCGGGAAGGCCTGCAGAGGTGTGCACGCCCTCCGTAATGCCACCCGTGCAGGTTAGGTCCACAGCCCTCGCAGTAATCACGGCAATGAGGCTGTTCTGGGCTTGGCACATGCGGCGGCCAGCGGGCACCTCTCCCTGGCACGCTCAAGAGCGCTGGGGAAGCAGGGCCGCCGTACCCTCGGACGTCCCTCTGTCCAACCCCCGGTACCACAGGAGGACCACGGAAGTGGAGAGCCCTTCTTCCCAATCAAGTAAAGGCTGAACTCTGACCTCTGCCATCCCGGTGGACAAGCGGGTGACGGGGGGGCAGCACTTTCCGGCTGCAGGCCACTTCTGCCAAGCACACGGCCCCCAGCTGCATCTCATCCACGTTCAGGGCAGGCGAGACCCGCTTGGTTTTCAGCAGAGGCCGCGTCAAAGACCTGCAACATCAGGACCGGGAGCCTGGGCCGGGCCACTGGGGCAAACTGCTTGACACTCCTGGGGGTCAGAGGACGAGCATGAGTGGGGCCCCCCAGCTCAGATCACGCCCAAGATGCCCCTGCTGGGCTCCTGAGTCCTGCCCCACTGATCTTCCACGCTAATCCAGGCTTGGGCTGCCACGCGACCCCCTGCTTCAAGCTCCCCCAGCCCACCCCCCACCCCCTCGTGCTGACCCCAGCGGACCTGTGGCCAGGCTCCCTCTGCCTCGCCTCGGCTACGCCAGCCCCCAGCCTCTGCTGTCGTGATGCAAAGCATGAAATATCCGTGGGTTTTTTTACCAATGGGAATCAAAGAGGGCCTGTGGGAAGACCTGCAAAGGCACCTCGAGAGGAGGGGTTTGGGGACCGAGAGCCTCGCAACTGGTCTGAGACAGACGGCCACCTCCCAAATCCTAGATAACAAGGGTGACCAGCGGCTTTCATTCGCCCGCAGCCTCATGCACTGCAGACCCCCGAGGGGAAGATGCACAGAGTCCCTCTCCACGCTGTACCATGCTGCAAATCAGACCCCCCCAAAGCCCTCGTGGCTTTACTAACAGTTCCCCTCAAAGACGGCCACTCTGAGCTGGGCACATCTCAAAAGCTCTTCTTGTCCCTTCACCTTACTAAACCCCAGGTGGTGGGGAGACAAGGCTTCATTCATGAGGCCTCGCCACCCCCCAGCACCACGCTGCGAGACGGACGGCGCAGGACCGCTCGGGGGCGTGCAGGGGACGGGGACAGAGCTCTCCCCAGCCCTCTCCTGGCTCACGCCTGCCTGCACAGGCCAGACTTGGGGGTGCGTGCAGTCCAGACGGGCCGAAGCAGCCGCGGACCCAAACCGACCAAGCGCGCCTTGAGGCGGCTCCATTTCCTCCCCCAGCTCCAGCAGGCTGGCCCGTCTACAGCCCCTTGTGCGCGGAGGCGCCTCCGAGCCAGGCAGACGCGGCCCCCGAGCCCCCGCCGGCGAGGGCAACCCAACATCCCAATGGCACGCGCGTCAGGGCCCAGCAGCCGCTCCCTCCCACCCCGCCGATGCCAGGGGTCGGGCCACGAGCGCACAGCAGCCCGGGGCGGAGGCTGGGGTGGCAAGGCCTCTCAGACAGCTTGAGAGGTCCGTGTCCCCAGCTGCCCGGGCCGGGGCCGTGTTTGCCTGCATCGCTCGGCAGGACAAGGCTGCAAAACAACCTCTCCCACAGGAGCTGACTCAGGCACACACACAGGGCTCGTTTAAGCCTGGGGCTCTGGGCCGGAGCAGCCGCAGCCACCGCCCCGTCTGCCTGCGCCCTCCCCACCTGGGCGCTGCAGGCACGGGGGCGACCCAGAGCTCCAGGGGAGTCGGGAGCCCCGGCAGACCATTACCGGGGCTCGAGGAGGCGTAAAGAGGGGCTGGACCCAACCCATCCCATCCCAGCTGGCTCCCACTTGCTTCAGGTGGGCTGTTACCACCTTTTCTGCCACTGCTTTGCACCACCAGCCCCTCACCTCTGCCCAGCCCCACGGGGGTCCTTCCCCAAGGGCTGCGGCCACTGGGCTCCGGGTGCAGTCTTCTCCATGCACGGCTGAGGGAGGTTCAGCGTGGGCAGCAAAGCAGACTGACGCTCCTAAGCGCAGGCAGGGAACGGCTTGGGAACGCGGCTACAAGCTTCTGCAAACACTGGGTCTCATTCTGGACAAGGTATTGGGGTTCAGCCTTGTCTACACTATGGAGCTGCTGCCATCACGACTCCAGAGGCCAGTCCCCTGGGGCAATGATGGGAAGAGACTGCCCCTCATTGCAGCAGCTTGCTTCCCACAACTGCCCCAAATCCCCAGCAGGAATTTGTCCAGCACAGCCATGTTAACTGCAGGGCGAAGCGTCCCCAGCCGTCGTGCGCTGGCTCCGACAGCAGGCTGCTGCATCCAGACACGTCCTCAGACCAAGACCTCAAGCAGACGCTGCCAGAGCACAAAGCCTGGGGGTTTGGTGCCAAGAGAAGGAGCCGGAGGACCTCTAGCGGAAGGCTTCCCCCACCACACGCTGCTCCCGGGAGCCTCGGGGCAAGAGGTGCCCGTTAGCAGCGCAGGACTCTGCCCACATGCAGGCCACAGCCCACATCTTGCACCCACGGGCCTCGAAACCCCCGCGCTCTCCCAGTCGGAGCCGGAGCCCACCCAATAAATAACTTTGGCATCCACAGCACAACTCCTCCCCTCTGCTGCCTTGCTCAGTAGGGGCCGGGCTCATCCTTGTCATCTGTCCCTGGTCAGGAGAGAAGGGCAGACGGGGGCTTCCTGCTGTTTGGGAGCTGCCAGGCAGCATTTTTATCTCAGGAAAAATTGCCAGGAGAGAAGCTGCAGCCCGGTGAGCAAGGGGGCTCCCAGATAAGCACATGCAGTCCGCTATTATCCTACACAGGCCAAGCCCCAGGGTTAGCGTGCAGCTGCAACTTAGCTTGGTTTTCCTGCCAGGACATTGCCATGGGGCAAAGAGGGACACTTTTTGCCCCTTTGCCCCATGCGGACAACTCGGAGTCAGATGAACGGAGCTGCTGAGAGCTCGTGGGCAGGGCCGGCACATCCCGCTGGGGAGAGCTGAATGGCTGTTTTTCAAAATGGCTCGGATTTAGCACCTGGCTCTTGGAAAAGAGAGTGCATGTCCAGGGATGCCTGCAAGGCACAAGGACAGCAGACAGCCTGCCCGTCAGTGCCAAAGGGAGCGGGTGGCTTGGCACCCACCAGGGAGCAGGCACTGAGCCATGCTGGCCAAAGCAGACCTGACGGCCGCGCCGTCCCCACTGGTCAGATTCAAACCGACCCCCAGGCGTGAAAGGCTGCCTGTGCCCCCACCCCACCGCCTTGCAGGGAGAACCAGGGACGCTGGTGCCTTCAGATAGAAACCTTTTATTCCTTTCAAATTCAGACCATTTTGCATGACCTATTGGTATCAGACTCAATGTCACACCGCGGGAGAGGATATGGCTTCACTAGGTCAAACACAAGCCAGGTCCCCGTCCGGGGGCGAGCAGAGCCCTCAGCTATACGGGACTTGGCACGGCAAGAGGGGGCCTGGGGTGTGAGGTCAAGGGAGCCCGCCGGGCCCTGCCAGGAGAGAAGCCAGCAGGCATCGGCCGTCTCCTGGGCAAAGCTGAACAGACTGGCTGCCTCCTTCCCAGACCTGCGCAACAGCTAAGGCATTGGCTGCCCGAAGGGGCATCTGCACCACAAACGAGGCCGTCTCTCTATCGTGGGTGTAGGGAGTGCAGCTGCCATCCCTGGGGGGGCAACAGCTCTGTGCATCCAACAGCTCTGTGCATGCTACATCTCGCCCCCCTGCCCAGCGAGCCACGTCCGTAAGGAAGGCTCTCGGGCCAGCCTGCAATCTGTCTCGCCCAGGCTTGCTGCACCGCCGCAGGAGGCTGGAACAGCGATTACTGTCTGTGAATGAGCCAGATCAGCTTCCCACAGACAGAAACGCCAGCAATTTAAACAGCTAACTCCCGGCCCCAGGTACCATGCCAGGGTCTGGGCCTCCAGACCCAGACACCTGGCCTGGGGCCTCCAGCACGAGCAAGACTGGGCGAGGGCATGCAAGCAGGAATTCACAAGGGGCGTGGAAAACCCAGCGGGAAGCAACCTGCTCTGGCCCTGGTCTCAAGGACACAGAGCCAAGAGCACTGTGCCAAGCCCCGGTCCTAGGAAAGTTTCTCCTTGCAGGGGTAACAGAGGTGGCACAGAGCACAGGGCCATTAGAAGGCAAGCGCCTTGCATCTCCTCTCCCCAGGGGCAGGCAAACCCAGGACAAACGTCCACACCACACAACCAAATTCCTGCACCCAAGCAGAGACTATGTCCAGCTGTTGATTCCTGCTTGCAACCAGAACAGGACCTGTAGCTCCTACCCAACCCAAGCCACTAGAGACCAGACCCCCACACCTCCCCAGCCCACGTGGTGCTTATGCCCCACTCCCCACAGCCGCACCTGCCTTCTCCAACCCTTATTAGGTAGAAAACATTTGGGGTAAAGGCATTAGGACATCTGGAGCATGAGAAGTGCCCGCAATGCTGCTTCTTCAGTTCTGCAGCTGCATCTGAATGCAGAGCAGGTGGGGACAGAAAGGACACTTGGTACTTGCACATGGACACCATGAGAAGCCCTGACAAAATGCATCTTCTATAGCCCAGGTGCTTGCTTGGTACCAACGCGGAACAGCACGCGGTCCCAGCCAGTCCGTGTCCTTCACCGACATCACTTCTCTACCGATCTACTGCCCGCTTCCGGATGTCCTCTGGAAAGCACCTGCAGAGTCCAGCAGCGGGGTGTTCCAGTAGGTCAAACCTTGGCACAAACGCAGCAGTCCACTTAGTCTCTGAGGTGGCATCACAGACAATACAGCTGAGTGTTTGAGAGGTATGTGAAGGGCCCCATGCCTACAAGCAAGCATGGGGTGGCCTGGAGGATCCACGACCTTTGCAGTGATGGCACAGAAGAAAAGGTTAATACAAGTGGAATGGGATAAGTGCATCAGGCAAAACACTGTGCAAGGAGAGCCGACAGCAACACTCGGCCTGCTCTACAGCATGAGAGTCAAGTCCTTATGCCAGCTTAAGAGGTTTAAGGGACTTCGACATGCAGTTGCCACAGGCTCCGACCAGCTCCCCTGGGAAACTTAGCCTGGACCCCAGTCGCTGGAGTCCTCTACCCTGGCTGGCCCTGGACCCTGGCAACGAGACATGAGCAGAGGTTACGTGATATTCCCTGTAGACCTTGGGCCCTGATCCCAGGCAGGACCAAGCACTCTCTTGCTCCCAAAAAAGTCCATTGGATGCGAGTGCACATGGCAGCTGGTAGGATTGGGCTCCTCTGAGTCAGTCTTTGGTCGCAGACATGCACAACCCTGAAGGAGTGGGAGAACTGGATTTAAAAAACAACGGGGGTCACTACAGAGAAGCTGGAGAAGAATCTCAACCACGTAGCCCAATGCTTCGGAGCTCAGGCATGCTCCTTTGAAAGCCGAGTTGGCAAAAAATTCCTCTCGGCTCCAACCCCCTCCGGAGGGATCGTTAACAAAGACCTCGCACAAAAGCCAGGGAAATCCACAGCATTTTTCGCATTCTTCCCCTCCCTGCTCCGGAAGCCTTCAGACGAGCAGAGACATAACAAGCTGCACGCAGCACATTAAGACCCCCCCCATCTTCAGCTGGGAGACAGCTTTTCCTGTCTGTGGGCAGGATCTTTGTAACGCTAGCTGGTTTTCTCAAGCAGACCCTGGCTCATCTCGGTTGGGAGGAACCTGGGTTTAGTGAGCGCGCAGGGCCGACAGTCAAACCCGAGAGACCTGAAATACAAGGGTGGGCCGATACATTTGCACTGCACTGAAAAGCAGCTGCTCTGTGGCAAGACAGCTCCATCACCAGAGCGAGCCTGGTGCTGCTCCAGTGCAAGGCTGGATGTTGAAGCTGCCGGGAAAACCCAGGCCCCAGAGGAGCTGGACAGCTCAGCAAGGGGAAGCCTGGTTCAGAGGGCAGGAAGGAGCGCTGGGATGTGGACAGAGATAAGGAGAGAGTCCAGACTCCTGCGTTCATCTGCCATTTGTGCCACTTCCTCAGCTGTGCAGTCACCTCTAAACCTGAAGAGTCCCCACGTCGGGATGCGCCGGGGAGGAGACGGGGCTTTGAAAGTGCTTTGAGCTCCGAGTGGAGTAACAGACCACGCATGCGGCAAGAAGGGCAGCTGTGCAGGACAGGAGTATGAAAGCCCGTTGGTGCCCGCAGAGATAACACACCAAGAACGACACTTGGATGTAAAGGCTGGAGGGGCAGGGGGCTGGCAAGAAGTTTCTGGGGGTAAGAGGACAGGGCCAGGGAGAAGTGGCTAATGGCCACAGGTCCCACCTGGACACATGCACCAGATCAGGTGCTGGTCAGATATATGGAGAAAAGAGGAGAAGGGAAGTGTGGTGAGTGTCAAGCTGTAGTTTGAAGAGGAACCCAGGGACCTTGGCCTTGCTGAAGGCATCCTGCTTGGAGCATCAGGCAGTGCCAAGCAGCAGGGCACAGGGGCAGAAGCAGGTGACGTGGAAAAGGCATGAAGGCAGGCAACGGAGACAGTGGGGGGGATGAACCAGCTCTAAGCCAGAGACTCCCTCTCCTTGCTGGTCTCTCTCCAGTTCCTGCCCCAGGTCCCTGCTGGATACAGAGGCCTCTGACAAGCTATGAGAGCTTGAGACCAAGGTGCCTGGAGCTAATGCAGGGAAAGCAGGTGCCACATGACAGCAAAGACCAGCTAGGAAGAAACTGGCTTCTCTGAGAACCGAGGGGAAGCATCTTTGGATCACAGGAGAGTAGGGCTGGAAGAGGCCTCATAAGGTCATTTAGTCCAGCCCCCTGCTCAAGGCAGGATCATCCTTGACTAAACTACCCCAGCCAAGTGTCTCTCCAACCTCCTCTTGAAAACCTTCACTGGAGAGCACTTAAAACACGGAAGAGATTATGAACAGGAGTGCAAACAGAGGCAATGAGGATGGAGCGGTCCCAGAGCAAGAAGCAGATACAAGGAGGATCCAGACGGCAGGCACAGTTAGGGGCCATGGACCAGCACCCGCCCAGCAGCCAGTGACATGGGTGTAAGAGAGTGCCGAGCAGATCTCGGGAGGGCACCTGCCTGGATTTGGGATCCCAGCCAGGGGACAGCTGCGGGCTGGGATCAAACAAGGCCTTCGTACATCTGCTAGCAAGTGGTCAAAACCAAAACTTGACATGGCAAGTAGGTGGTGGAATTTGACCCACGAGGCCTTAACTTCCACAACCCAGCACAGGCCCAGGGCATCTCCCCCCTCACTTTTCCAGGTAGGGCTTAGGGAGGAACCTGTCAAACCTGGGAAGTGGGAAGTGCGGGTCAAGCGAATCCCAGTATCAAAGACAGGCTGAGTCCTTACCAGGAGCACCTGTCACCTGCTCCTCACAGCAGAGAAAGCCTCAAAAGCAAAGAGATCCCCAAGAGCAATCTGGCTCAGAGACTGGACTCAGAGCAAAGCAAAAGATAAATGAAGCAACTGGGAGGGAAGAGCAGCAGCTGGGCTGGTGACCGACAGCCCCACAGCAGGAAGAAAGTCGGCAAGACAGCGCTGGTGAGAGCACTGGCTGGTAACTGCCCCACGGCTGGGCTCAAGACCTCAGTGAAGACAAACTGCCTTTGTCAACAACTCAAGAGCCAGGCTTTTTGAGGAGGGGGCTCCTGACACGTGTGAAGGAGAAAGACGGTCCCTGCAACACCCGAGAGCACGCCCGCTGGGGGCTTTCAGCTGGGCCTCAGAGCCTGACAGCTTTTCCAGGACAATCCCATGGTCCCTCCGCAGAGAGAGTCGTAAGCTGAAGTGCCTCAACGCCTGCTTCTGCTACCAAGATGCCCTCGAAGCCTGAAAAGCTGCAGCAGCAAGATCAGGGCAGACTGGCAATGGCTGCAGAGGACTCGCAGCTCAGCTGCAGGTGGCCACCAAAGAAAAGCATCAGGGAAGCACCTTGCCAAAGGCTCTTCACTTTAGAGTTAGGAACGACCCCGCTCCTGGAGCAGGGAGCAGGCCAGTCAGCCAGGCCTTGGAAGCGGCTGTTGCTCTAACCGCCTCGGACAGGGACCAGCCAGACTGACTCAGAGAGAGCCACCGGATTGTACGGTACCACCTTCTACACGAACGCAGCGCAGAGGCAACGTGGGGGGAACACCGAGTACCACAGCATGCAGTGGACCCAGAAGGAGACAGCTTGGATGAAGAGCACTGCACGACAGCAACGTCGTCTCAGGCTGCTACAGGCTGTTCCCAGGCGATGCCGTTCTGGTGGAGCACACTGGGCTCCTGCTCCACAGACAAAGCCCCGCTGGGTCAGTGGGCCATCTCCCCCCATACAAGCTGTGCCACAGGAGCTCTCCCCACCAAGCCCCCTCTCCCCCCACCCGCTCCGCTCCACCAGCGCAGAAGGAGGCTAGCGGATGCTGCAGTCTCCCTCCCCGCCCTGCAGCTTCTCCTGCTCGAGGGACCACACCAGCTCCTGCACAAACTTCATCTCCGAGGCCACCTGCTTGGCCAGCGCTTCGTAGCGGTTCTCCAGCTTCCGGTAGCGCCTCTTGAGCCCACCGGCTGCCTGCAGCATGTTCCTGGTCTCCTCCTGGGCTTGCTTCTTCAGGGCCTCCGTCTTCTGCAGCTCCTGGCGGATCTGGCGCAGGTCCTGGCTGATGCTCTCATTCTCCTCCTTGTACCACGACTCCTTCTCATTGTAGATAGAGAGCAGGGCTTCGACGTCTTCCCGGAAGGACTTCTTGGTCTTCTCCAGCTCGCGCAGGCTCTCCTCGGCCGCAGCCACCTCCTCCATGACCTTGGAGAAGCGCTCAAAATTGATGTAGGTGTTGTTAGGGGGCATGCTGGAGTGAGACTTGATGGAGTACTCCTTGAGCCGCGTGGTCTTGAGACGGCGCCTCTCTGGCTTCTTGCCATTGTCCTCGTTGCGGACGTTCCTCCTCTTGATCACCTGCAATGGGGCAGAGGAGACCACTAAGCCCTTGGCGGCTGCTGGGGCTGACACCCCACCATTCCTCATCTGCACAGATGTTTAAACCAGCCCATGAGTCCCTCTCCCACCTTCTGGCCCTAGGCCTTTGCAGACTGTTGGCAGCCTGGCCAAGCCAAGCCCTCCCCATAACGCAGTCCCACTATACTCCCCCTCTATGCGGCACTGGTCAGGCCGCAGCTGGAGTCCTGCGTCCAGTTCTGGGCGCCGCACTTCAGGAGGGATGTGGACAGCATGGAGAGGGCCCAGAGGAGGCCACTCGCATGGTCAGGGGCAGCAGCGCAGACCCTATGAGGAGAGGCTGCAGGACCTGAACCTGTTCAGCCTCCGCAAGAAAAGGCTGAGGGGGGATCTTGTGGCCTGTTATAAACTAGTCAGGGGGGATCAGCAGGCATTGGGGGAGTCCCTGTTCCCCCGAGCACCGCCAGGAGTGACCAGGAATAACGGTCACAAGTTGGCAGAGGGCAGATTCAGACTAGACATCGGGAGGCGCGACTTCACGGTCAGGGCGGCTAGGGTCTGGGACCAGCTTCTAAGAGAAGTGGTGCAGGCTCCTACCCTGGGGGTGTTTAAGAGCAGGTTGGATGAACACCTTGCTGGGGTCGTTTGACCCCAGTGCTCTTTCCTGCCGTGGCAGGGGGTCGGACTAGATGATCTGCACAGGTCCCTTCTGACCCTAGAAACTATGAAACTATTTTCATGCTACGAGCCAGTGGGTGGAGGCATGGCTGCTCATTTGCTCCCCTCCACCTCCCTCCACTCCCCAAGCACATTCACCCCTAGCTTCATGGCTGGACAGGGCTCTGTTCCTCCAGATCCTGCTCCCCTGCATGCTGCTGCATCCATTCTCCACTGACCTCTCTGGTCAATGGACATTAGTTTGCTTCTCCATCGCTGAAGAGTGATGCCAAGTCTGACCTACTGTGCCCCTCCAGAGCAAAGAGCAGCAATTTCAGAACCATGGTCAAGCCCCAGATTTACCCAAGGTGCTGCGCATAAGCACTTCTATTGACCTCACTAGAAGTTGGGCATTTGGCCCCTCTGGGGAAAGCCAAGGGACAGCCTGCCAGCAGGCATGCATTGTTACCTTAATCCAAGGATGCTCCAGGCTCTGGGCGATCGTCATCCTCTTCCTGAAAGGATACAGGCCTGTTGGTTAGTCTGTCAGCAGCAGGACAGAGGTTCTGGCATCATTTCACTAGCTTTCAGAGGAAACCTGCACCCAGAGAGTGCTGGCATCTTCCTCTTAGGCTCTGGTTTAACGGTCGAGTAAACAACAGTCTCTTGCTCCTACGTATACCTCACTGTGCAACTAGTGCTCCCCCTGCCCCTACACACAGCCATTTGCTGCCCAAGGCTGACCGACTTCTCTGTCAACTGCTGGACTTATGGCTCGTTAGAAGGGAATTGGCTTCAACCTATACAGACCCCGCAACCTCCACATGGCAACAGAAAGGGATTATAAAGCACTGAAGTCACAATGGTCTCACCAAAACTAACTAAACCCACACACATGGAATGGCTTTGATGAGCAGATATTCTGTTTTTAGGACATTTTGAGAGACGCATCTCACTGAAGACAGACAACAAGGAACTGTAGGAAATGAGGGGCGAGGGAGGAGACAGCTTTTAAACTCACTACAGCTCTGCCACTCAATGGTCTCTGGCAAAGGTGCCAGTGGAGGGCAGGAAGATGGGCAAGAGCTGACACCACCACATGAGCCCAGTCAGGAGCACAAACGTGGGAACTGTGAGTACACAACAGACTCTCCCTGAGGCTGCCTCATGGGGGGAGCTCCAGCTGCCTGACCAGCACCCAGGTCCCATACTTGGGGTCTTTGACGAGGAGGCGTCGGATGAAGTCCTTGGCCAGCTCGCTGGTGTTGCTGAAGTACTCCTCGTCGAAGTCGTAGTTCACAGCTGATATGTTCGTCAGGGTCTCCTGCTTCGTCTCGCCCAGGAACGGGGAGGCACCGCTGAGGCTGGGGGAAGGAATTCAACTGTTACTGTCTGGAACGAACACCGAGGCCTGCAAATTTGTTCCCAACCCTCAGGAGAGGGACTCGCACAGCTCCAGGCTGATGTCCCCACCCCTTCAGCAAGGGCACAGACAGGCCTGGGTCATGCCGCAAGGCGGTGGCAGAGCTGGGAGCGGGCCCCCAGGGTCTGCAGCCCAGCCCACCACAACTCTTTCCCCTTGCATGCCGCAGCCCATGTTCCTAGGGCCTCTGTACTCACAGGATGTAGGTGATGACTCCAATGCTCCTAAGAGGAAGAGAGGGAGGAGACAAGGTCACAGCACTGCAAGTCATTTCCTAGTTGTGCCTTTTCTGCATGAGCTAGTTAGACTCCCCTGGCACTGCTGCCTTGGTGCTACAGACAGTCCTGCCCCACAGGCAACTTTCCCTGTTGCTTACTCCATGTCAACCCAATAAAGCTAGCAGTAGGCCTTCCCCACCTGCTCTAGGCAGCCCACTAAAAAGTACAAGCCTCTTCCCCACCCCCCAGACAGGGAAAGGTCCACTGAATCAAGCACCAGTGGATTATTTGGGGCACAGGAGGAGAGTGGAACAAGACGGAGGGACTGTGAACAGAGAACCCCAGAGAGCCCCCACTGGAGTCCGTAAATGCCACCAGAGACACAAGAGAGCTAGGGAGCAGGGGCAGCCCCCAGGCACAGGGAACTTCCTTGCTGAGCTGCCAGCTCCTAGGCTGACTGAGGAGCATCTTGGCTGGCTCAGGAGGTGGCTGATCCACAGATGACATCCTTGTTGTGCATCAACCAAAGACAATTCCCTTCTGTTACTCAGCCCTTCAACCCTGACCTAAGCAGGCTGCCCTGTAGCAAAGAGGACGGCTTAGTCTCAGGTATATGCAGCTTCAGGCCTCTCTAATGATGGCACTATTTGGGGCTAACTGTGGGGTAACGTAGGCATTAATCAACAAAGAACCAGGCCCAAGCTCTCAATTTAGGTAGGTTCTGATGCAATACATTCATTGAACACTCACCACATGTCAGCCTCCAGCCCCAGGGGCTCGTAGTTCACTATTTCGGGAGCTTTGGAAGGAGAGAAGAAGCACGGTTACGCCGCAGGAAGGCTCCTTGCAAAGCAGGTGCTGTCAGTGCATCCCAGCCCACCCCCGACCGAGCACTGATTCACCAGGGCAGGAAGACAAAGGTTGCTGCAGAGATAACGGCGTGTTGCCCAGCTCAGGGCTATGCCAACAACATCCCCAGGCTCAGGGCCATACATGACACAGAGTGCAGACACCTCTCTTGCAGAGTGAGGTGCAGCACACAGAGCGACGCAGTGCCCAGCAGGCTCAGCAAACCAGGACTCTGCTAGAGAGCTTGAAGCAAGGGGCCACAGAACAGCCAGGCTGGCTCTCACTGCAGAGGTTTTGTTCCTCTGTCCCCTTCAGCATCTATCTGCAGGAGAAAAACTCGCACCTAACTGGGGATATCACCTACTGCCACCCAGTTCCTGGCTGCCCCGTGTCTTTCCCAGGGTTCGAATAAGGTGTCAGAGCCTCACACTCCCCACAACCGCTCGCACCTACGAACTCCGGGGTGCCAAAGATGTTCTTGAACTCGTTCCCCGCCTCGATCTTGTGGGCGATGCCGAAGTCAATCAGCTTGATGCGGGGGTTGGGTACGTTCTTATCCAGCAGCATGATGTTCTCAGGCTGGAAAGAAGTCAGGACAGCAAGAGGAGAAGGTTGAAGCCGTTCATCGCATCTCCCCTTGGCCGGGCTCTCTAAGGTTCCCCTGGTTCTAACTTGGAGGCTGTGAGCAGTTCCCAAGCCTCCTTCCCCTTCTCAATCATGCCCACATCATCCGTCCTTTCCAAGTGGCCAGCCTCGTGGGTTCTGCTTTGGGCCTGCAAGTCAGGCTGGGCTCTTCCTGCCATGTCAGGTCTGGGGTACTCTCGGGATAGAGCTGGGTATTTTGCTACTGCTCCACAAAACAGCAGGAGCTCCAGTTTGGTTGCTCAGAACTGCACTGGCCCTGCCTTATGGACTGACAAAACACATCAGGAAGAGGGGAACACGCACAGGAGACACGATGCAAGCAGGACCAATTGGGCTTGGTTATTTCATGCATTTGCCTACAGCACACTAGCTACTTCCGAGCTGCAGCTCAAACGATGCTGCTCACTTAGATTACACCAGAACTTGCTTGCGCTTTGCTGCCATCGCTGCCCTTCCTTCGTCCTAACAGCTTGACGGTGCTGCTTCTGCCCATGCCCTTCTATGCTAAGCCCTGGGTCCTGCACCTGGGTTTGGGGATTTCTAGCTGTACTCGTAGGCATCTACCCCTCTGATCACCCGGGTCAAATTCTGACCTCAGCTCTACATGGCAGCACTGGGGCCAGTGTGAATAAGAGCAGCCTCTGACCTGGACATTTGTCCCCTCTTCCCAGGCTTCAGACCACAAGGAGGGGCAGGAACCTGCTTTTGCATCTCAGTGGTAGAGCACCCCACGTCCCGCTGCCCACAGCAACATGTCATCTCACCTTGAGGTCAAAGTGGGCAATGCGCTTGGAGTGCAGGTAGTGGACCCCATCCAGGATCTGCTTGAGGAACTGCGTGGCCTCTTCCTCAGTGAGGGACTCCTTCTCGGCCAGGAAGTCGAAGAGCTCGCCACCCGAGACCAGCTCCAGGATCAGCACCACATCCGTCTTGTTCTCGAAGATGTCATGCAGCGTGATGATGTTGGGGTGCTGGATCTCCCGCAGGATGTCCACCTCCCGCTCGATCTCCTCCCGGCTCACGCCCCGCCGGCTGGACGATAGGCGCCGCTTCTTGATGAACTTGGCCGCGTACTCCAGATTCGTTTTCTTCTCCCGGCACTTGCGCACGATGGCGAACTGGCCGCTGCACAGGGAGAGGAGATGGGGTAAGTGCTGGCACCTGCAAGGCAGCATTGGGGCCTGCAGTGCGCCAGGGACAAGCCTTCTGCTTGTTCACATCCTTACAGAGGGTGCTGCAAGGCCTTGGCACCCTGCAGGGAACCACAGTGCCTCCATGCACTTCCACTTGAACAAGTGCCAAGCATCTCCCTTCCCTGCGCTCCACTTCAAATGTGGGCAGTATCTGGGGCACCAGAGACTCTTCAGCAGAGAAGGGAGAGGAAACACAGAGTCCCCTTCTTGGAGAACAGACACAGAGTCTGTTCAGTGGGTGAATGGGCTTGGGAGCTCCCACAGCAGGATGGGCGTGGAGTCCAATCAGTTCAATAAATGCCCCGGTGGGATACAGCAAGGACATGAAGGTACTTAAACAAATTCCCAAGACCCCTACATCCTGCAGTCGTGCTTGGGACGAAGAAAGAAAACTCCTGCCTGGCTCTGCCGGATCCATTAGCTTCTTGGAACAGGACGCTGGCAGTATCCTCCAGCATGTGACGGGGGACTATCCTTTGTTCTGCCTTGAAACATATGAATCACCCACGTAGCAGGAAGTACATCATTGTACCGATGCAGCTACAACCCTCAGCTATGAGAGTGGCAACGAACGGCCGACACAACTGCAGTTGCTGGGCCAGTGGGGAGCCAGGCGGAGAGACAGAGCCTATAATCTGCGGCAATAACAATGGTCCCTTTTTATCTTAAAGCGTTAGAGATCAGAGGATCAAGAGAGCTCCTGAAAAAGCCCCAAAACAACCTTGGCTGCTGCCAGAGTCCCGACAGATATGATCTATTTGAGTGCGTGCCTGTGCACCAAACCCAGGCTATGATGCTACAGAGCAATACCCATGTGCCAGTGCTTTGAAGACGCTCAGTCAGGACACCCCCCGCCCTCCTGCTGCACCGGGTCAGAACTGGCCCCGTCGTACCAGTGCGGGGGGGACTGGGCCAAAGTCACTGAGACACAGGGGACAGCAGCAGGGGAAGAAATCAGAGCCCAGGACTCCTGCCCCAGGCCCTTTGGTTAAACCAGGTCTCACTCCCCAGCCTCACATGCTGCCTCCGCTCTCAACTCCCACCCTGCAGGTTTGCTGAGGCACGAGCCGCGGGAGGGAAGGCAGCTCCAGAGTCCCAAGAGCTCCACATTGAAGACACTCCCTCCATCAAGGAGGATCCAAGTGACCCCTCCCCACATCCTCCTCATTTTGCCTGGGAATCTGCAAGGATTGGTTATTTACATTTTTAAGCAGTGACAACACGGCACGTTTCATTTGGCAGGCACTTGCCTGGCCCAAGCTTTCCATATAAGGCTCCTGTTTCAATAGGAAACAGCCCGAGCTGATCAAATGCTAAAGGCTTCCCAAAACCAACAGCCTCTTACTTCCACCTCCCATCAGCAAAATCCAGCTGGACTAGCATGGGAAAGAAGGAAAAAAAAATCATGGAGCTGGTAAGTGCTAAGCCTCAAATGGATAGCTCCAAGGAAGGGCAGGAATAAGGAGGTCACCTTGTCCTCATCTCACCCGGCCTGGGCAGCGATGCAATTAAATATTTACAAGCCGTGGGAGCGATTACTGCAACACAGTAAGTGCCCAGGGTGCCCGCCACAGCAAGAGGCATCCAAGACCCTCAATTTAAGATGCTCACTCCCCTCTAAAAATACCAGACAGCCCCAAAGCACGGAGGAAGGTCCAACCATCTGCCTCTTTTCAAACAGCTTGCACCTCCCACACCTTCTCTTCGCTATCGCAGGCAGCAAACTGCCAGCTGCCTGAGAGAGAGAGAGAGGCAGACAGAGTAATTGGTACCGCTCCCTGATCAGGCGGAAGGGGCGGTGAACCAAGGAACCGTTTCCTCAAAGGGCCCAGGGCTCGGGCACCCCACCAGCCAGGCTGGAGAAGAGAAGGCCTCAGCCTGCTGCCCAGCCACGTTGAACCCCTGGAGTAGCAGCAGCCTGCTCCAGGGGACCCTGGCAAGAGGATGCACCAAGGTCTTGGGACCAGGGTTTTGCCCTCTGGAAGAGCTGGGCCAGGGATGCGGCTCTTACCGCCAAAGCATGGTCTGGGCAACAGAACGCACCCACTCGGTGCGGTTCAGGGAAGCCAGTCGGACACACCGCCACCCGCCTCCCACAATGGGTCCTTTCCCATGCCAGGGCCATGATCCTTGCCTGCCTTTGTGGGGGCGATGGAAGGGCTGCTCCTAGGCAGATCCACCTCGCCGCCCCACCCCCTAAGGACACCGCCCCATTCTCCAAAGCCATCTCCCAATACCTAATGCTCCTTTGCTTTGCTAGCGAGCAGTAAAGGGGACTACAGACAATCCAGAGACCATGAGACACTACCTAAGCAAAGGGCACCTCAGCCATGCGCAACAGGAGTTTGTTGCTCAAACCTCACCCTGGCCTCGCAGGCCAGTTTCGCACCTGGGTAGGCGGCTCTGCTCCGGCTACAGGGCACCACCTTCTCTAGGTCAGGATGGGGCTGGAGACTTCTTAAAGGGACCCCCCGGCTCCCCAACCTTAAATGTGGGTCAGTAGTTTAGTTCTGTGGGAAAGCAGTTGCGAAAAACCAAAACAAGGCTAAGCTCATTAGAAACGCCTGCAATGACGGATTAGTCTGAAGTTGCAGCGGAGCTGCTTTCTGCCCAAGCCCATCTTCCCCTGCACGGGCTGGGGCCCTCAGGCTGCAAGGTCCACAGGGGAACATAAGGCGCTCGGGACCAAGACGCTGCCCTCCTGCGAGCTGCTCAGCACGTGGCACGAAGGCCCTCGCTGACCTCCGCACGCTGCTGCAGCAAACGGCAACTCCACGACTCAGCCTGGCAAGCCGGGGAGCACTCCCTTGCAAGCTGCATCGCAGGATGTAGTCTCCATCCGAGATGGTGCAGATCCTGCCTCCAAGACGATGCAGCACATAACAGGACAGCGTTGCAGGGAGGCCTGGCTCCTTTCGAAAGGCAAAAATGATTCAGCACAAAATCTGCCATCCCCAAACACGCCAAGTGCCTGAGACACAGAGGAAGCATGTTACAAGGCCACAAGCCTCTCGGGACCAGAGAAAACCAATGCCAAAGAGGGAAAGGACTGGAGCTATGCCACAATAGGAGATGGGCATGAACGTCAGGCTCTCACCAACCCTGGCCCCTAAAAGGGCAGCGAGCATCGCAACCCGCCCCTGCGCGTAGGCACTGCCACAACGCAGCCGCTCCGGAGCGAGTCGCTGCAGCGCGACAGCAGCACTGCACCACAGCGCAACGCAGCACCGGCGGGCAGCAGCACGCGGGGCTGGCCACGCGGCGAGGGAACGGGGTGCCGGCCCTCGCATCCCCCTGGGGCAGGCAGGGGCCAGCAGCCCGCTCCCGAGGCTTTCCTCTGCAGGGCCCAGAGCAGCCGTTTCTCAGTTCCTTGACGCCCGCCCCCAGTCGTCTTTCGCCCGACGATCTTGCAAGGTCCCCAGCATCTAGGAGACCAGCGGCTCTTCCTCTGCAGTCGGCAGAGACCCAGCGCCGCTCTCCTGTTGCCGCAGGGCTGCCGGGGGCTCCCGGGAAGCGCTGGGTGCTGGCGCGGCAGCGTCCTGGCGCGCCCCTGCAAGGATCTCAGGGCCCTGGGGCTGAGAACCAGGGGGCCAAGGGACCCAGCGCCTCCGCTGCCCCGGAGCCCCCGGCCCGGGGACGCAGCACCCGCGGGCCGCGCTCACCTGCCCAGCTCCTCGCCCATATCATAGTGCTGCTCCACGTCCGCCTGCCGGAAGGTGGACATGGCCGGGCCGGGCCGGGCCGGGCCGGGGCGCCGGAAGCTCCACTTCCGCTCCGCAGCGCTGCGCCCCCGCGCCGGCCGGGACCAGAGCTCGGCCCCGCCCCCCCGCGAGCCCCGCCCCCGCCGCATTCCGACACTCGTCGGCCCCGCCCCTCCACCCCGCGACTTGCGTCACCGCCCGGCCTGACGTCACCTGCCTCCTCCCAACGCGGTTTCCGCGGTCCTAGTGCCCGTCGCGTAGGAAAACGTGCCAAGTGGCCCATAATGGTGCAGGCCACTCACTGCAACACTGGCGAGGCCGAGCCACGTCAAGGCAATCAGAAGACTAATTTGCAGTGTTCAGGGCTCCCCATTTCCTTCTGAGCTGCAGCTTGCAGACCACGCTCCCTCCGCGTCCCCCGGAGCCACCCGGTCTCTATGCTGCGCGGAGGCCCCGCAGTCAGTGTCCCCAAGAGAGGGACTGGTGCCCCATTTAGGATCAGCCAGGAATTTAACCCCAGGGTCGGAGGGCTGCAGGCAAGGGTGGGGGTTGCCTAATTTAAGCAATCCAAGCAAGGTATTTGCAATGCTTCTGTTGCAACACCACCCATCACTACATCCACCCACCCGCTACATCGCTTTCTGGCCCGGAGGAGGCCTAGCAATTAAACCATGGCCACCCTCCTCTCTGGTTACTGAATGCCACTGACAAAAAAACCCGACTTTGAACACCTGGACTTTGAACCAGGACTTTGCCCTGGGCCCCCTGCTTCACTGGTGGCTGCCTGGGTGTTAGGTCTGTGCGGTGTCAGGGTGCATGGTATCGGAGACTGATTCATCCCTTGAGCTCTGTCGGACAGGGATGACCCTCCCTCCCGTAGGGGTTAGATCCATCATGGGATAGAGCCCATGAGTCACGCTGCAAGAGTGGGTTGCAAGAATATATGAAAGGGTGGAGTACAGGCTTTAAAAAAGGATTCACATGCTTTAAAAAGAATGGATCCTCCGTTAAAGGAGAAAAAGAAAAAAAGAAAAAAAACACCCCACAGGAAACCAGGGCTTTTCCCTTGAAGGCTGGCAGAGCTCCAGGCTCTGAGGGGCTGCTGTGTCCCACATACCCACCAGCGGGCTGGGGCAGCAGGCGGGGAGTGAGGAGCACTGGTTTGGGACTAGCCGACGATGTTTACAACTGGGTCCTGGTACAAAAGAGGTTGGGATGACCTCCGGCGTTGTCTTCCAGCCCCACTGCGCTTCTGATTCTATGAAACCGTCCAACGGTGAAGCACCAATATCATCTGCACAACCCACCATGGCTGGCTGCTTCAGTGACAGCAGCATTTGAGCAGAACAGTATTCATCTAACTACCAGAAGCCTTGATCCCCTGAACTGAGCCAAGTCTTAGTCATTAGAGCAGCCATTTTCCTGAAAATGACTGTCCTCTTTTCTCTCAGAAGCAACAGGCTGGCTTCCTTCCAAGGCACTTGCCTAATTTAAGCAATCTTATCAAGATATTTGCAATACTTCTGCTGCAATGCCACCCATACCTACATCCACCCACTCCATAAATTGCTTTCTATACTGGAGAACACAAAGCAATTGAATCACATCTACGCATCTCTCTGGTTACTGAGCAAGATCAGCAACAAAAAAATCCCACTTTGAATTCCAGCCTTCCCCCTCAGATTTCACTGAGGGCAACTCAAAGGCTTCAGTGGAAACCAGACATTTCAAATTCTTAACACTAGCCAGTAGCCTTCACGTTACATTTCCTATCTAGCAAGATGTGCAGCAGAGGGCATCATTAGCATAAGCTGGTAGCATACATCACTTAAATGTGAGAGAAATGGGGATCTCAGACTTGGAACAAGTGGGCATGAATCTGTAATTCAGTTAGAGATCTTGCACCTCAGGCCCTAATCTGCTTGTGCTCCTATCCTCACCCCCAAGAGATTAAGTGCGATTGCAACCCAACTGGACAAGTGAGTCCAAGTTAAAAAATGCATTTAGGAATGGGCTCATCCCTGCCACCTAGTATGCATGAGTCCCATCGTTATGGAGGATGACATGGGTAGAGTTGGTAGCCTGCCTCCCCTTTGATTTAGGTCAATGCAAGGCCTTTGCTCCAGGAAGACTGGCTCATCTTACAGCATATATTTAGATAAGTTCACATATCAAAGGACTAGAGCACTGTAGGGCAGGACTCAGTAACTGGAAGTGGTGGTAGACAGAGCCCCTGGACGGCTCATGGCACACTGGGAATGCAAATCTTGACCACACAAGTCCCAGCCCATCTTACAACCACCACAGCTGCTTTATCACAAGAATTACTTAAAGCCCACTTTATACAAACTCAGAAATCCAGTTTAGCATCTAACTTTAAAAGCTGACCTTGTTAGACTGAGGTCAGTAGCTAGAGTAAGCCAACCTTGCACTGAAGCACAGTAGGAATATTTGCCATCTTAGTCCCATAATTACAAGGTCATTTTTAAATACTCTTTTCTAAAGAGATGGAGAGAACCAGCCTCAGGCCCACAGCTAAGCAGTTTCTAGCACAATCTGTGGCAGACTTCTCTACCAAAAATGTGCCTGCAGAGGCTAATCTGACCTCCATGTCCTGGTTTCTCCCTTCAACCTCTCAGCTGACATCCCTAAACTAAAAGATAATGGGCCCAACTCATACCATTCACACTCTCTGGAGCAGTTACCAATAAAAGACAAGCAGGTAGAATCAAATTTTAAAAGTTCAGCAACTTTAAAGCTACTGAAGTGATACTGAGAGTCCATGCAAATATTCATCACCATATCAAATTTATTATTCCAGTGGCACTAATACACTTGTTGATGTTCATGATGACAATCACACTGCACAAGAGCTTCCTGCCTTCTAGTTTCTGCCCAACTAGACATTCCCTTCCATATCCCCCTCCCCTGAACAAACCCACTACAGGCCATTAACCCAAGCAAACCCCCTTAATGCACTTGTCCTGCTTGGCTTGCAATCTGTTGGCTCCAACCTCTCCAAGAGGATCACTCAATGCCCAAGTGCTACCCCCCCCCAAACCCCAACCACACCACCTTTTGCCAAATAACCACTGCAGGAAGGAAAACAGAGCTGCTTCCTTCATTGTGTCAAATAAATATGGAGCCAGGCAACTCTAGTTGCATCAAGTGGAAATGTTTTAAGTTACAATGGCACCGAGTGGGACCCCAATGCATCATGTTCAACACAGAAACCTATAAGGCTGAATATCAATGAGGTTTTTTTTCCTCCCCTTTTGAAAGTCTCAAATTGCTATGAAACCAATTAGGTGTTAATGCAAAAAGATGGTCACTGCAGTCTACCATTTGCCTGCTGCATTGATGTTACACTAGTTAGGTTTATTCAGAGTCCAACAATAGTGACTTTGAGCTGATGTTGGTGGGGAATCTTTTACAATTTGTCCAGGAAGTTGTCCAGTGCTGGGATGCCTTCTTTCAGCCCTTTGCGTTTGCGGGTCTCAGCTACAACTTGGCAGGGACGGCTGGTGCTGTCGAATGGGTCCCCAGGCAGGATCTGCCAATGGTCGAACACGCACTGAGGGAAGGCCTGGCCACCTGTGTTGGATCTCAAGTCAGCTGTGAAGCCTATGGAGGAAAAAGGATGGGTAGGTGTTTAGACAATGGCATTCAAGTGTCTAGGATGGAATAGGATGGCTAGAGGTTTACTCAAGCTTATCCCTCAAGGACACCTTGAGCTTGGGCTTCTGGAGCTCTGTTCCTCCACACTTACCAAAAGACTCGTTGACAGGCAGGTAGGCCTTGACAACAAACATGGGAGTACCAGCCACCTGGGACTCCTCAAAGACATGGCCACGCTTCCTGTTCAGGACACCATAGATGCCACCAACTACTTGCTCTGGGCACTGGAATAGCGAAAGAAAAAAAGACGACATGGGTTACAGAACTGCCAGTTCCTGCTTTCACCTCTCAATACCTTTGAACTTAAGCCCGACTCCTCCATAACTACAGCCAAGCAGAGTCCACATACCTGGATTTCTACAAGATAGATGGGCTCCATGAGTCTTGGCTGTGCAGTAAGCACACAGGCATAGAGGCACCTCCTGGCAGTAGGGATTATCTGCCCACCACCACGGTGGATGGCATCAGCATGCAGGGTCACATCATGCACATCAAAGCGAATTCCACGCATGTTCTCCTCACACAGAGCTCCCTGGAAGAACAGAGCAGAAGCATCAGTAAACAGCTCAAAGTTATGCCTCTCTGTAGCTCCCATCCCATATGCCATCACAAGCAAGCAGGTCCTAGAGGAAGACACCTCTAGACAAGTACTTTAACCAGGACTTTAACCAGATCAAATCACCAATGGCTTAGAGATGGTCATGTTCTGGCCAGGCACTCAGCGAGCATGTGTTCCAGACCAAGACAGTATAAAAGTTTATTATTGTTGGTATGGCAGGCCCACATCCTCAGAGATTTAAAAAAGGCAAGTTTTAGCAGGTGCTTGTTGGCATTCAATGGCACTGCAATCCAACTAGAATCTGCACTAGCATACAGCCAACTCCTACCTTGGATTTGTGGGACAGCAACTGGCACTTGCATATTGCTTACCTCTTTAGTTGCCCACTGGAAGCCAGCCACAACACTGTCCTTGATTTCGTTCAGGTACTGCACTCCCTTGGTGATGTCAGTCAGGATGTTGGGGCCAGTGCCATCAGGACCAAAGCACCAGATTTTACGGGCTTCACTAACATCCCACTCATACTTCTCAGCTAAGTAGCGAGCACGCTGCTTCAACTCCTGGCGGGCAGCCACATCACCTTTGTCAATGTCCTCAGCCAAACCGTCTGGGAAGGGGCGGGCCTTCATGTACAGCCGGTTGTGTTTGTTGGGGGACTTGGAAAGGCACATCACATTGGATTCCTCGCTGACCGTCTCACGGTAAGACACCACAGGGTCAGATTTCTGCACAAGACATCAGACAGACAGTGCATCTCCAGAGGTTAAGTCAGTAGCCACGTCATGGCCATTATACTTTCAAGTGCTCAATATCCAGCTAAAGGTTTGCTTGCCACTAAAATCAAGCCTGGTAATGACCAATATTCAACTAGTTTACTGGCTAAAGCTTTAAACAGCCATCTTTTTTCTAGGAGGGTTTCACACCACCCACTTGGTAAAATGGGAATGATGCCCAGAATCTCCCAAGTCACATGAAGGCAGGGTTAAGATATCAATGGTGAACTAGAGCTAGTCAAGCCTGTACTCAATCAACTTGTCCTATAGCCAGGGCGTAAAGGAGCTGTAGTATTCTTCATACAGCTGCCACTTCCTAGATTTTGCTTGCGCACCTAGCTATTGTGAAGAGAGCTACATAGGCAGGCAGTCCTGTGTTTCCACCTATCTAGAAGCTTACAGGCTAAATAGATCTGCAGCTACTTCATTCAAGAAGTTCAGTTCTTTCAGGCTTTTAGAGGATGACAGAATGCAGAGATTTACCTTAATTGGAATGCATGCATGGTCCTCTTCCAGATCCTTCAGGCAGATCTCCAAATGCAGCTCCCCTGCACCAGCTATGATGTGCTCGCCAGACTCCTCAATGATGCACTGAAAGCAAAAAACAATCAATTATACAGATGGAAGAACATCCTACTAGATTACCACCCCCATCTCCTGCACCACTCACTTATATTTCAGATATTGCTAGCTGAAAGCTCACAGGCAGCAAGTGGTCCTTTAAAACTAATCTAACTGCAAGAAGCAGTTGGCTAGTGAGGCCTGTCAACATTTTATTTGCCAAGTTAACAGCATTTAAAATTTATGACCAGCAAGCTCCAAGATGCCAATAAAGTGCCATGGGGGACCTTGGGCATGCTGCATCACAAAGAGGGGAGTCACCATAGCATATGCTAAAAGGAGTTGCACCTGGGTATAAAAGTCTCAGCTTTAATCTCCAGGAATCCTTCCACACCTCTACAGGCTACAGATTTCAGCTGTGTTCAACTTTGTTCTGGCAGACTTGCACCGAAAGAAGGATGGCAGTTCCCCCTCAAAACTACATGCAGGTGACTCCCAACCCCTACTGGTTCTACTCTCATTTCTACATAGTCAGTTATGCCTCCAGGCCCAAAGAGAGCACACTGGTCCTTTTTTAGGACAGGGAGTTGGGAGAAACACTTGAGTGGCCACTTGAACTCTGCCTGGCAACTGGTATTTCACGGGATGTTTCAGACACTTACTTGCACCATAGGGTCAGACTTGGCCAAACGTTTCAGCCCTTCCACTAGCTTGGGCAGGTCAGCTGGGTTCTTTGCTTCAACAGCCACACGCACCACAGGACTGACGCTGAACTTCATCACTCTCATGTTGTGAGCATGCTCAAAGGTGGTGATTGTTCCAGTCTTCACCAGGAACTGGTCAACACCGACCAGACCAACAATATTACCACAAGGCACATCCTCAATGGGTTCAACGTAGCGGCCCATCATCAGAATGGTCCTGCATTACAAGCAGCAATGAGTAATGCCACGGGGAGAGGGTTGTTTTTGTTTTGTTTTTTAAAATGGGAGCTCTCCTGTGGAATGGGGAGAGGTGGATCCAGCTCCGCAGTAAGAAAGCTATAAAGCTAAGCACCTGGGCTTGACTCATCTAGACAAAGTTGGGAGGTGGGCAGATAGTTGAATGTTGCCTTTCACTCTCTCTCTCAGGTAATGAAAGGCACCTCTCACAATGCTAGAACTGCAGGAGTGAGCATTTCATCCTTTAGCAGAGTAGTGTTATTATAGTTCTATAGTTAGTTTCCAAAAAACACAAGCCATGCACACCAGCTGTGCCTAAGTCTGGCTGGTACTGACCTTTGGATTGGCTTCAAGTACAGGTCTTCCTTCTTGCCAGGTGTATAGTTTGGTCCCATGATTCTGACTTTCAAGCCAGTAGAGACGAGACCAGAGAAGACACGCCCAAAAGCATAGAAGCGGCCCTTGTCAGAGGTTGGCACCATTTTAGAGATGTACATCATCAAGGGGCCTTTGGGGTCACAGTTCTTAATACCTGGGAAATGGAGGCAGACAGTGTTAAACTGTTTGCCAAAGCAAAAGAACACTAAAAAACACCAGGGTGAATGATCGGGTCCTGTATTCTGAGACATGGGCACTACACAGGCTAAATCTCCACATTGTTGGTTAGCCCAGCTGGCAAGGAAGAGAGAAACTGTGCATCAAGCAAATCACACATTAAAAGTCTAGGCTGAGGTTATCCAGATGATAACCACCCTGTCTGCTCAGGCTAACCCAAGTACTCAGGAGCAAGAGCTACTAACAAGCTTATCAGATCCACACTGGCAATGCTGCAGATGTAGGAATCTACAGCTTTAGTCCTGCTGCATTGCAGCAACACAGAAGTAGCTCAAGATTAGAGAGCAGGGGTAGCCAAGCAGTGGCACAGGTGCCACACCTGGGAGGCACATGGCAGGCTGAGGAGAGGACAGGCAGCACAAGGGCACATACAGCAGGGAGCAAAATAGTGCAGCAGATCAGGTGGGAATCAGGAAAGGGAGTGGCACTCAGGGAAGTGCCACCTACTGGCCTTGTATCATCTGCCAGAATGGTTGGGACCCACTGTTGAAGATCTCCAATGCATTTGAGCAACAAAGTGATACAGTTCATCATACCCATGGCAGCCTCGTCGTCAGGGGGTCCCTCGTATAGCAGCTCGCAGCGGTATTTCTGAGCTGTAACAGGAGATGGGAGGTGAATGGTGATCATCTGCAGCAGAGCTTCTCCAGCAGGTAGCCAGCGCCTCATCACAGCCTGATGAAACAGAGTTCAAAGCCCCAGTAAGTCCATGTATACCCCCCTCCCCTTACCCCACAATAGCTTCTCATGAAAGTTTAAGCAGTCCTTCCAAGCTGGAGTATTGTCACAGTGTAGTAAGATTAAATGAACAAAATGTTATGACCAAGCTAACTGCCAGGCCCTGTTTGAGGCCTCAGATCAGTTCTTACCTTCAGCAGGGGTTTGCCCTCCTTGTCCTTATCCTCACTATCCAGCTTGATGTCTAGTTTCTCAATCAGTTTAGCTGTCTCCTCTTTCTTGAAGTTCATGATTGCATCAAAAACCTAAAAGCAAGAGAGTTTAAAGTTAGGAGGGAATACATCAAGTAACCCAGTCTACAGACAAAGCAGCTCAAGGCCGCTTTCAGGCAAGCCAGGAAGTGGCAACTGAATTGCATTCATAGCAACACTGGTATCCATCAGTTACAAGGCAATTTAAAAATCAGACAGATCCCCTTTTGGAAAGGAGGAACTCGCAGCCTCTGCTGCTGCTGCTGCTGCACAGGGGAGCCGAGCTTGTGTCAGATATGCAATTTCTTCAAACTAACAAGTCAGGTCAAAGTGAAGAAATTTTTCATCATCACGCACACACTTGCTGTCTCTGGAGAACAGAGGCACAGTGCACCCCCACTGTTATGGGAGGCTGGGCCCAAAAGGTAGGTACCTTGAAGATGGGGTCTAGGATCAGTTGGCAGAAAGTTCTGGGCAGTTTCTTTCCATCAGGGCTGGTGGCAGATTTGCTGAACTTGCCAGTAGCAGGATCAAAATATCTAGGGGAAAAAAAAAAGGAGGTCAAATCGGAAGGTTAGGGTGGTGCACATTTGCCTACTAGCATTGCAGTCTGCTCGTCTCAGGATTAAAGTTCACCAAGCCAAGGTCCTGCTCAGAGAAAAATGCCAAGTCTTCCAATATGGGGGATGCATTTCTCCATTGGTCACTTACTTGCAGGAGGCCGATGGATCTGACTATACCCACTATATTCAACTTCTAACATGGGTCTGCTTGGGATTTGATTGGAAGCCATTCATAGCACCAAGAGCCCACATGAGATGTCTTACACCACCCTGCCACCATCAGGAGTAGCATCCAAAGGCCTGAAATTTAATACTTTGTTAATTCTCAGCCCATAGGTTCAAGCCTCACTCCTCCAAAGAACAGAACAGAGCAGGCTAGTGTGCATTATGGAGTCAGTGTCCCAACAAAGTGTTTCAAGCTGTAGTCATTTCTGTTGCTTAAGTAGTACTAGATTGAAGAGAAGCAAGCTTGAAACCCCTCAAAAGCACTGTCAAGACCAGGACTTGAGGTGACTCACCTGTCTCCCCACAGCTTCTTCATCATATCCTCTACTTTCTTGGCACGGTCAGCAGGATTCAATTGAGCATCACCCTTTGCAGCAAACTTTGCAACATACATCTCAGCAAACTGTTTCAAGGTGAAAGCCCAGCCATGCAGGCCAGAACCAAAGCCAACAGTACCTAGCACTGGATCAATCTGGAAGATAAGGTCAAGAGACAGTGAGGAACTGACAGAATTTGAACACAAGTTATGCATATGCCAAGGGTGTCCTAACTATGAGAAATCTGATGTTAAACCTTAACTGGTAAGGCATGGCAGCCAGGGAGACTTCATTTGTCTGAACATATGACTTCTGTAAGCGTAGCTTTTCAGAGCTAGAGGACATGCAAGCCCCTGCAGTTTTGGCTTCCAAGCTACAATATGCCAAGTAACTCAATTTCAGTTGTAAAGGAAAAGAGATCAAACCCCAGGGACATTAATTATACAGACTTGCCAGATATGAGTGCAGAGACAGACTTTGCTAGCAGCTACCAGGTCCAATCACCTGTCAAGTGGTATTTGAGGCCCAGATTATGAGGTTCTGGCAGCCCAGAAGACCAGCTCCTACATGAATGCCTGCTGGTTTTCCAATTCATGTAACTAGTTCTTGCTGTACTAAAAGCATTTTATTGATCAAGTCACTCTTCAGGGTCTGTTCGAGATGCCTGAACTGTAAATAGAAACTCTTTCCTACAGGAATAGAAAGGGATCAGAAATACAGTATTTAAATCAAACTGACACCTTTGCTTCAGAAGCATGTTAAGTCATTTCATCCATCTCTGTAGGCCACATGTGGTGTAGGACCAGTCCACAGGCTGGATCAGGGCCATGAACCCCCTTTCTCTATATCTGTCCCCACACATACCTAATCTGACCGGCACTCCAGCCAGTCTGGAACCTGCACTGTGCACAGCATGGATCAGACACGGATGCCACAGGCAGTAGTCTGGCTAGAGTGGCTGCCATGCTGCGCAAAGTTGCCACCCTGGCAGCTTTGGAACTGAGCAACACATACAGAGTGGCTGAAGTGGGCATACATGGTACCCGCTCTACGACAAGTTACCAGCCAAGATGGAGATGTTGTAGTAATGTCTACTGTAAACTGGAGTTCTCTGTGCTAAAACAGACTTCCAAACAGATACTGCTCCTCCTTTCCAAGACGAGGAAGCACTGCTAATAGGCTCTTATTAAGACCCAAGGGTAACTTTAGGATAGAGCTCACGCTAAATACAGGCCTCAAGGCTTGCTCCTTACCATGATGTTTCCCATGGGGCCACTTTCTCCTTCTCCGTACGTGGAGATGATGACATTGACATTCTCCACGATACGCTGAAATGTCTGGTACAGTTCCTCTGGATCCAACTGCAGCTCCAGCAAGGCTCGGTCCATCTTGTTCATCATCAGGACAGGCTTGATCCTCTCAGCAATGGCCTGACGTAGCACAGTCTCTGTTTGTACGCACACACCTGGGAGAGGACGACTAGGTGACTCCTGCTGCAGGGCTAACATTCAAGCCACTACATGATCACCAAGACTAGTAGTGTTAAGTCTTACCAGACACACAGTCTACTACAACCAGAGCACCATCAGTGACACGGAGAGCAGCAGTAACCTCTGAAGAGAAGTCCACATGCCCAGGAGAGTCAATCAAGTTAATCAGGAAACCAGAACCATCTTTGCTCTGCTTGATGAAGGCCAAGTCATTCTCAGACAGCTCATAGAAGAGAGAGATAGCTCTGAAAATAAGATACATAAAAAGGGCAGCAAGATTAGAAAGATCATCTTTACATGAGCCATCTGTTCTCAGTCTAGGAGAGGTAGTGCCAGTAGAAGCACCTACTTATCTTCCCAGGAGCAGGTGTGCTTATTCTCATTTAACTATGTTTGTAGCATCCTTTGGTGTGAAAAAGGTGCTCAGTTTTAATAGACATTGCTGCTGGCAGAGACGTTTAGCTGCCTCAGCTGGAAATGCTCAAGAACTAACAACTGACTATCAAAAGAGCTGTATTAAACCATCATTTCTGACCATTCCAATTAACACCATCATACTCATATTTACATGGGAAGCATTTCATTTATTGTTGGTAGCACTCAGGTTTCAGCACAGACAAGTCAGTATTTGTATCTTAACACCTGTAAAAATACACTCCCAGTACTCTGAATGACAAGGAAATAAACTTCTGAAGCTACAGAACAGTTTGGCTTTGTAGTTTCTTCTTCTAATCTCACATCAGAAGCAAGACTAGAACTCTGAGGTCCCTGGGTTTCGGTCCTGAAGTCAGACCATCGCAGATATGCATCCGAACATCAAGATGCTTGAAGGAAAACAACTTACGTGGATTTGATAGTGATGCACCTTTCCTGCTCATCTTTTCTCGTGTCAGTGAAACGGGTCTCACCAGCACGGGCTGAGGCAATGATACCAGCTTTGCATACCAGAGAGTCAGTCAAGGTGGATTTGCCGTGATCTACGTGGGCGATCACAGACATGTTTCTGATGTTGGCCTTTTTGTCCATGATGGCCCGGATCTGGTCTACTGTAAAGTTCACCTAAGAAAAACATAGCACATAACAGATTTAGTTCTTCCAGAAACTCCAACCAGCCCCGCCAATACACAGCAGGGCCAAGCCGAGTCCTGCTGACATCCATTCCAGTTGCTTAGCAGACATCACAAGGCTGCTCAGAGAAAACTGCAGCAGAAAGCCTACAACAAAAGAAACCTCGCTCTCTCAGCACCTTAACAGGGCTTCCACAAGAATGTTCCCAGGGGTATTATAATGTCTAAATGGAGGGGAGCTAGTTGTTTTCCTTCAAGAAGAGCCTACATGCAAGCACAGCAGCTTCTTATGGCCATGAAACAACCCAGTCATTTCACCCCATCCCCACTGAGGGGCCAGGTGCTCCCCCAGGACACCTGCCATGCCAGCTCCCTCAGATTTTCCCACAGAGGTAACCAAGTATTGCCGCTACTGCAGAGTTACATAAGACTGCCGCCTCACTGCAGGAAAAAATATACGTCCCATGCTGCAATACCTCCTCTGACCAGAGAGGAGGGAGGTTAAAATACATCCTAGCCTCCCCACGCCCTGCCACATCATTCTTCCAGCAAAAAGAAAAGCCCCAAGCGCCTGGATCAGGGGACAGGGGGCAACTTCCCAGCCCCACAGCCAGCACCCAGATGGGGAGGGGCAGCGGCAGCAGACCCCTGTACCTGGAAGAGGGGAGGCAGAGCCACGAAGCAGCTTCATGCTGCCGGGCAGAGGGGCCGGGAGCGCCCCAACCCTCCCCAGCGCCACACTCAAGGGGCACAGGTGTACACTGTGGTGGTGGGGGGGCGGGGAAGAGGCCTTTACCCCCCCCACACACCTGTCCCCTCTTCCTGATCACCCTCTCCTACACCTGACCCCGCCCGCAGGCCGCTCCCCCCGCCGCTGTGAGCCCAGACGCGGCCATATCCCCCAGGCTGGGCGGCTCACGGCCCCCCAGCGCCCCCCAGCCCCCGCGGGGGCACGGACGCCTCACCATGGCGGCGGATGGCGGTGGATTCCCCGAGGTCGGAGAAGAGGAGGGGACCGGTAATGGCGGCGGCTGCGGCCCTGTCTCGCTGGTAGGGACAGAGCGGGCGGAAGAGGACGCTGACGTCAACCTCGCGCCTCTTATAGGCCGGAGCCGGCCCGGGGGGCGGGGAAAGCGGGTAACCGGGGAGGCGGCGGGCGCATACGTGAGAGGCCGCTCTTGCTCCAGCCTCGGGGGAGCTCTATGATCCGGAAGGGCTGGTTTCGGTTCGCTAGGACCACGTGGCTGTTCCAGGCGGTGCCGTGTGGCAGCCCAGCTTCGAGCCTGAGCCTGCAGCTGGTAGGCGAGCAAGGAAGCCAGGAAAAACCCGGAGTCCGCGGAACTGCGCTGAGTAATTTACGAGCCCTTGCGGCGGTAGCCTGATTCTCTGTTGGAAACTGGTGTGATCCTGAACAGACACGACTCAGCATCTGACTGCATCTTCCTCGGTAGCACCTTTGGGGGGTGGATGTTGTCGGGGTGGTGTGAGACGTGCTAGCAAAGCTTCTGTGCTTCACGGAAAGCCGAGAGATCAAGAACAGCGGCCAAACCTGGATCTTGGCAGATAAGGTTCTGGAGGTTGATGCGATCTCTTATGAGACGAGCTAAGTAGTTGGAAAAAATGTTCTTTGCAAGCTTTTGGGCACAAATGCCCTTCTTCAGGCAGAAGGAGAGTTGCATAGGTAAAGGAGTGATAAGGAGACTCCCCAGTAGCTGCCTTGGAAGGGCAAACCAGCCCCACTGTGGGGGGGCCCAACATTATGCAACCAGTGTTTTTTTTGGGTGGTGAAGTCTTTGCAAGGAAGTGGCTCTATTTGCATTTTAACACTTGACTAATTCTCCCAAATAATATTTAAAAAATCCATGATACAACTGTGGTGGGTTAATATTTACCTGAGTACCTCTAAGGGGCCCTAAATTACTTTTACCCAGGCCCTCAACAACCTGAATGCCACCACTGCTCTCCCTATGCTCTCCCAAAGAAGGGTGCCTGTACCCAAAAGCTTGCATAGAACAATTCTCCCAACTATTCCTTTAATGTAATAAAAGATACTACATTTACCCAAACAACTTTATCTGCCTACACCCTTAGACAAACCAGTCTACAACCAATGCCCCTGAGTCCTGAATCTTGGCATTCACTAGACAACCCTCAACTGGGAGGGGACAAGTGATGATCACTCCTTTAACACACAATAAAAATGAATTCCTTCTTTGCAAAGTGGTGTTTATCTCCCTAGGATGCGCTTAGCCAGGATGATGGGATTTGACCTTAGGACTTCGCTGCCCTACAGGTGAATCACTTTTAAAGCAACCTGTAGGTGTAATGAATGAGTTGTAAGTAAGGTCAGCTGCTTCCCTTGCTATGGGCAGTGTAGCACTGATTTTGCTAGAAAAAACTGGGCCTTAAGGAATGTTTTCTCAGTGTCTAAAAACAAGCTAAGATTAAGCTGTGTACTTAGATTGTTTCTGACAGTAGCTAAATAAAATGTTTATTCTTTGTAGTTATTTTATTTATCATATACAAGTGGATATATTTGCTTTTAAAGCTACAGGTAACACCCCTTCCCCTTCTTCCTAAGATTCTTCTCTCTTTTTTTCTCTATTTCTAAATTGTTCTCTTTGAGTTTGGATACAGGTTATTTTACTGGGTTACGACACTAAGTACAAGGAAAGTCATGAGATCTGAATAAATTTTCAGACTGCATTGTAATCTCAGGTGAGTCATCCCAGTTCTGGACTCTCGACTGTATAAACTAGTTCTGCCTTTGACCTTGATCCTGCCATTGAGCTCTGTATGGATGGCCTCTGGCACCCATGTACAGCCCCAGTAGAGCTACTGAGTCCTATACGAGCACTGGGTTACACTTGCACTTTGTTTATTGCAGAATCAGGTCTTGGGCCTTTCAGCCACTCTAGTTTTACTGTTAGAAGCTCAATGCAAGTAGTGTGTTAACAAGGAAAAAAAAAATGAAGCACATACTATTTTAGAAGCACTAAACCATAAACCACAGCATTAACATGGTTTGCTGGAAAATTGGGCATGGTTCTAATATTCCTCTTGCCAGCAAGCATATGGGAGCCCTCGCTGTGAAGCCAATGTGAACAGCAACAAGCACCAAGGTCACAAAACCAAGCCCTGGCTTAGTCTGTTCCTTCTCTGTAAATCAAAGGACCCCCCTCTAATAGATAGAGACATTTCACTGTTTTGTTGGCATCTTTAAACATAACTGCAGGTTGCTTCAACTTTGCAGGTTAAACATGATACTCCCTGATGCTGTAGCACCAGCTCCAGCTGCTGCCAGATGTTCACTGTTAAACAGAAGCTGGAATAATTCACTGATCTATTATTTTTCTCTGCATATTTGGCAGGGGGAGGAAGCAGAAAGAGCCTCTTGATTTTTTTTCCTCCCAGGTTCATGTCTTTGCCGGTGTGTTGTTGTCTCGGTGACGTCTACATTTCTAACCAATAATAAACTACTGGGGGGAGGAGGAAGTGCCTTGGCTAGGGTGGATAATGAGAAGGGGAAGGGAAAGGGAGTTGCAAATGTCTGCAGGGAGGCCTGGCTGCGCATGAGCTAGCAGGGGTGGAGAGGGCAGCAGCTACACCTGTAGGAAGGGAGGTTTTGTTGCAAGTCCAGAGCTCCCAGAGGTGCAGCTTTTGGCCTGCTGATGCCTTCACTTGCCTGCCAAGAGCGGGGAGAGCAGAGCGGCTCCGCTGTGCTGCATAAATCATGCTCTAAGGAGAATTATTTTTAGAGCCTGCACTAAAGCTGGGTTCCTGGCTCTGTTGCTCAGTCAAGCTCATCCGTTCTTCTGGCTTCATCTTCCCTCAGCTTGTGGGGGAGAGCTTCACAAGCAGAGCAACTGGGAAGATTATAAAATGTCTCCTTGAAATGCCTGCTGCTAAAAACCTCCTCAACCACAGATGGGAATTGCCTTGAAATGACCCCGGAGGGCTGTAGCTGTCTAGCTGGATAGGGCTGGGAATGTGGAAGAGAAGCAGTGATCAAATTAAGCAAAGCATCCAGTAATCTCCCTCCCCTGGCTTTCTCTAGCTCTCTGGGTGGGGTGTTCAGGCTTTGTTTCCAGGTGCTGACTAGTCCAATCTCTACTGCTGTGAATCAGAGGCTTGTGGAGATAACTGAATCACACTGCACTCAAGCTAGTCCTGCTTTTGGGTCCTTTCAGTAGAGCCAAACCTAGCAGGATCTATCTGCACGCTGCAGCCTGCTAGTGCCCCCCTGAATGAGGAAACCTATCCAGAAAAACCATTATGCAGTTAGCTATGGGGCAATGATATCTTCAGGACCTTTGGACACCCCAGAAGCATAGGCTAGGAGCACAGTAACAGAAAGGACAGGGAGGAGGTGGTTAGGGTTAGATGAGTGGAAGAACTGAGAGGAGAGGAGCAAAGCATGACTCAAAGTCCTCTGGAGTGTGGACCATCAAGATCCCAAGGACAGTAGGAGGGGGGTTCTGTGAAGTCAGGGACAATATGCTGTCATTTATAATGTGTCTGTATTGGGCTGCTTCTACTCAACATGCCTATGGAGTTGTGCCAGCCAGCAGGAGCAAAGTATGCCCCAGGAAGCTAGCTCAGAAGAGATTCCAGTTGCTGACAAAATATCTAATTTTGTCTACATGTGCCTTCTGCTAGCTGTTGTGTGGTGGCGGAAGTCTTCTTTCAGCGGGGAGGCAGGGTTCTGCCTCTATGAGAAGGAAAGTGCACCAGAGTTCAGCCAGCAAAACCCCATGGTATAGGTCAGGCCTTAGCTGCATGCCCAGGTTGGCTAAAAGGAAACTCAAAGATCACAGGACCAAGGCAGGCCCCTTTGAAGATGCACAGTAGCCCAGCACAAAGCCCAGTTGAATCAGGTGAACACAAAAGGAATCGCTCCTTTCCAGGCAAAGGATTTTCTACTCCTTCAGGTCAGAACAGAAGATGTGCCATGCATGCCATTCTGCAATTATTTCCTCAATGCCTTGTTCTCTCTTGAAACACCTTTGGGTAAAAATCAAAGCATGGCTCGTTAAACACATTATCTACTGCAGGGGTGGCTGGCCTGTGGCATGCATATCACATGTGGCAAGGACAGCCAATGTGTTTGGCACACAAGCAGTGGTTGATTAAAGGGGCACTACCTCATACTTTCGCCTTCATTTGTGGCATGCTTGCCAAGAAGTTTGGCCAGTCTGATGATCAGCCTACCTTTCTTTCCCTCCAAAAGAACCATAAAAATGGCTCTTGATTTATTCACAGTCAACCTATTTTCAGGCCCCCAACAGTCTTGACTTCATCCCTGCAGTATTTTTGTACATGCAAGAAAAATCTACAAATCAGAAAAGTTTGCAGTGTAAGTTGTAGGTTAGTATTTTTAGGGCATTAACCCACCGGGTCCTTTCCTTGGTCGGTTGACTCTTATGTGGGATTTTTGTAAAGACAATAGGACTTCAAGGTCTTTATCTGTCCTTATCAGCTTAAATTTGGAGGGTGGGGAAGGAGAGCTGTTTTTCCTCAAAAAGAACCTGAAAATGGGTGTCAACTTATAATCAGCACAATATGGTACCTTTTTCATTAATCCTAAATACCGTCTCAAACCAGTGGATTAGATTCCCTTCTCACATGTGCTGACATGAAACAGGAGGGACTTCACTGAAGTCAGTGGAATTACAGCAATGTCAGCTATGAGAGTGGAAATTAGACCTGTTGTTATATGGAGGTTCCCTAAGCCCCAGTGCTGCAGGACAGTCTTATTTGCCCCAGTTTCACAGATGGGGAAATGTAGGGGGTGATGAAATCATTTGCCCATGTCATAAGTTAGTGGCGGAATCAAGTGTTCGGCCTCGGCCTCTATTTTTGTTTATTTAGTATGCATAGCCTAATGGGAGAGAGACTGTTTTTTCTACCCTCTAATCTAGTGATTCTCAACTGGAGTGCCATGGGGTGCCATGAGATCCTTTCAAGGGTGCTATGGGGTGCTACGCAGTATTAGCACTGTTCATTTTACAAACATGACTTACAAGATAAACAAATTGAAATCCAATTTTGTGGCCTTTTGAGTTCTTTGCAACGGAAAAAAAACCCTGCTCTGCTATTTTTCTGTAGTTAAAAAAACAGTGAAAACTAAGAGCTGGCATTTTCTGAGGGTGCCTCGAGTCTATCCAGGGGTACCCCAAGTGTAAAAAGGTTGAGAACTACTACTCTAACCTCAACACACAACATAGAAAGTTTGGACGCAACAAAGTCACTTTGCTCTACAACCACCGTGCCCTCAGCAAAATCCACCACTGAATTCATGACACCTCCACCCCCAGCTCACTTTAAATACAGCTGTTTGCAGTCGTATCAAATACAGCTGTTTGCAGTTTCTATGGGTGTGAAAGGGGCAATGTTGCTCTCACTGTGGCTCCAAGGGAGTTACACCAAGGATTGCTTGGGCTCAGAGTGTCTGTCTGGGGGTGTACATTCTCCCTGTGGCAGGATGAGTTATCAGCTGGTAGAGTTGCTAAGGTAACTGTTTGAATTTTTAGCACAAAGGCTGGGTTTTGCCAGCGTTTAAATTAAGGATGATTGGCCTGGTTAACACATTGGCCTGTCAGGGGAGTTGTCTTATTGTATTTTGTTTGATTAATATGTGTTGCTATTGCCAACAGGAGGAAGGCTCCTGGAAATCTGTCTTCCCCAGCAGCAGTGGGATGGGGGGCTATTCTTTCAGTCACTGGTGTAAAACCTTTGCAAGAGGAAAACTGGGCCCCTAGTAGTCAGATCTGCAACTCTGCTGTAAATAAAACTTCCAGGGACTTCAATGGAAGTGTGGTCCGTGCAGGGTCTGGAGCACCAGGTGTTCCTAGCAGGGGCACTGTGCTGCAGTGGAAGCAACACGCTGAGCCAGGCTGCCTGAAGCTTGCGCAGAAGATGCACATTCTCAGCATGCCACAAACCCCAGCCCTAGGGCTTCTCTTGCAGCGGAAAGGGGGATCAGATGAGTAACTCTCCTCATACAGACTCTGCAGCCCTCCTCCTCTCGCCCTGTGATCAAACACCTGCGTTCCACCTGCATAACAGAGAGCAGAGGGCAGTTTAAGTCCCTCTCTTTTCCCTCCTCCTCCAGCTAGATCACAGATGCAAGAACTGACTCCCCCATGGTGACTTTGTGAACTTGCAACATGGTCTGAAGTCCCTTTCAAACACTTGTTCACTTACTACCATTGACCCTCTCTGCTTATCTGGGGGAGGCCTGCCTGCCAGAGTGCTGAGCTCCTTGCAATTTCCAGATGAGACCCACTACCATTCACATGCCCAGGGGACCAACAAGATTTCCAAGAGCAGGTCAAAGATGCCAAGCACTTTGCAAAATCTGCCCTTGGAGCATATAAGCAACACAGAGCCATAGAGAGATGCCCAAGCCAGCTCAAGAACCAGAAGCAGGACAGCTTCATTAGCATCGAGCTCACCACAGACTAATGTACTCTGCTGAGACGTGAATTAGTCTGCATGTAATGCTGTGCTAATGCGGCTATTTCCCGTACCCAAACTGTTAACTGATACGGAAAGTTAGGCAAGCATGAGGCTGGGATGATTTAAACAGGGATGATCCTGCCTTGAGAAGCAGGTTGGACTAGGTGACCTCCTGTGGTTCCTTCCAGCCCTATTCTTTAATGATAACTACAGACATCTACAGACAAAGTACTGGGCCAGGCCTTGGGAGACCCAGAGTTGATTCCCCACTTTTCCATTGGCCTACTTGCCACAGATAAGCCAGTAGACTGCCCCATGCCCCAGTTTCCTCATCTGTAAAACAGGGATAATGAGACACGGTGCAGCCCTATCAGATTCCAGCAAATCTGTGACTTCTCCTAAATACCTTGTCACAAGAACACAAAAAAGGAAAGGTGGAAGTAGCCAGAGGGCTGTTATCTTACTGCAGTGGACCTCAGCTAGAAGGGTGGAAATGTCCTTCACCCAGTTTGCTCCAGGTATGCTTTAAGAAAGCATTCCCCTGCCACAACATGTTGGACCAACTCTCCTCACATCATCATTAATACTGCTGAGCACAGATCTGAAAGCATAATAGTTTGCTCCCTTGTGGGAATGAACTGGTGGATGGAGGGGCTGAGAGGGGATGGAGAATAGAATTCAAGCCCCACTGAGTTGAATGGGGAAGGAGAAAGGGTGGATACACTTGATGACACTATTGCTGGGGCAGAAACAATTTTAAGGCTGGATAATAAATAACAAGGGGCAGCTGACAGATTTCCCTATGCCCCAGGACTTGCCTGGAAACCCACTCTACTGCCCCATCCATCCCACCACAGAATGGGCCCCTGGGCATTTGGGCTGGGGCATCAAAGGCCACATCACTTCTCTGTGCGCCACTGGCTCCAGAACATGGAGTGGCTCAGTCATATTAACCCAACAGACCACTTACACTGAGAACAGCCCTCTGATCAATTATTCCTCAGTAACTCCAGGTACAGAGACTTTCAGTGTTTAACACCGAAAAATGCAAGGTTCTCCACCTTGGGAGGAAAAACCTCCAGCATCCTTATAGGCTCGGCAGTGCTACTTGAAGAAAGAGACTTGGGGGTCATCACTGACCGCAAGATGAATATGAGCCTTCAATGCGATGCTGCGTCTAGTAAAGTGAGCAAAATGCTGGCTTGCATCCATAGATGCTTCTCAAGAAAATCCCAGGACATCACTCTCCCCTTGTACTCGGCCTTGGTGAGGCCGCAGCTGGAGTACTGCGTCCAGTTTTGGGCTTCACAATTCAAAAAGGATGTGGAGAAGCTTGAGAGAGTCCAGAGAAGAGCCACGCACTTGATCAGAGGTCAGGAAAACAGACCTTACAATGACAGGCTGAGAGCCGTGGGGCTCTTTAGCCTGGAAAAGCACAGGCTCAGGGGTGATCTGATGGCCACCTATAACTTTATCAGGGGTGACCACCAGGATCTGGGGGAACGTTTGTTCACAAGAATGCCCCAAGGGATGACGAAGTCAAATGGTTATAAACTACTGCAAGACCGTTTCAGGCTGGACATAAGGAAGAATTTCTTTACTGTCCAAGTCCCCAAGGTCTGGAATAGGGCAAGCACCTACACTGACCACCTTCAAGAGAAATTTGGATGCTTATCTTGCTGGGAACCTTTGACCCCAGCTGACTTCCTGCCCCTCGGGCGGGGGGCTGGACTTGCTGATCTTCCGAGGCCCCTTTCAGCCCGAACGTCTATGAAATCTGTTCCAGAAGACTGCCCAACCTTGCATGTAGGAGACAGCGAGTAACTAAATAAAAGGTTACATTTTACAAGAGTGATTAATCCTCATCATTTCAAAACATTGACTGATTGACAGTCACAGTCAGGAGGGAATCCCTCTATTTTAGAGCTGTGCAATTGGCCGGATGCATTTTGCAATGTAAAGAGCTAGAAGATTCATGGACTAATGGTACTGTAGTAAAAATGTGGATTTTGTTCGTTCTTGGAAAAGTGTGTTTTTTCACTCTTCCATAACTCATACATATGAATGGGAGAGTGAAACAACATGGTTTTCCAAGAGTGTACAATATACTTTCCGTGTGCAATTGTATACAATAGTACTTTACATATATTGTACAATCTCTGGCTTCTTTACTTTTCATTCCATCCAGGAAGACAACACACCAACTGCTGAACTTCCTCAGCCTGACAAAGGGTTTTTGAACCCGAAAGCTTGCTTCAAAATTGTTTTCCAGCTATTTAAGCTGGTCTAGTAAAAGCTATCAGATTCACCCAAAGAACCTTGTCTGCTAATATACTTTCCAAAAGTAAACACGATCTCCATTTTTTTTCAGCAAAGAACAACAGCAAAAATGGCTAATATTTGATTCTGGAAACAATTGTGGCCATAGTCAAAGAGAAATATTTTTCAAAAGTGCCTAGGTCACATTTTCCAGAATAACCAAGTCTCTTGAAGCCAGCCTAGTAAATACATTTAGACACCTAGACTTGTAGATGGGCACTAAATGGCACTTTAAAAATACACTTGCTCCCCAGATCCTCCCAGGTATTATTTATTATTCTATTTGGCAAATGAGGTTCTTTGGGTGAATCTGATATCCTTTATTAGACCAACTATTTAATAGCTGGAAACTATTTAAGTTGGTCTAATAAAAGATATCAGATTCACGCAAAGAACCTGGTCTGCCTATGTCCGTAGACCAACATGGCTACAACCTACACCCTTATTCTGCTTAAGCACTTATCACCCCTTGATTTCAGCGGAGGATCTTAGGGGCCCAAACAGTGGGAAGATCTGGGTTGAGTCATCTGACTTCCATTGACACTAATGTGTTTTTTGGGTTGTTTTTTTTTAATTTCCACTTGGCGTCTATGTGGATCTTTATGCCTTTACAAATCTAGTTCTGAAGGGTAGTAGTGAGACTTCGGCTTCAAATTTTTAAGGCAAGGGGGCACATAACCAGAGCAAATTATTCTCTTAAATGCACAGGTGACTTGAAAAACAAATCATATGATTCCCCATCTGCCCCAAGCCTTCTTTGCTGGGATCCTACAGCACAAGCTCATTGTCCCACCCTAAGTACCTGTGAAGAATGGAGATAACACCTTTTCCCAAGGCAGTTGGGGCTAATTGAGTTAATTGCCATTAAGGCTGCATGCCTTAAGGACTGAGCCTGCTGCCTGTTTTTATGCAGAGTTAAAGCCTGGGCCAATCAGCTCCAAGATAAACTGGTCTCCGTTTTTAGCCTAAGGTTCAACACTTACAACATCGTTTCCCATGATCTTTCAAAAAGCACAAATAGTCCTTAGCTGCACAACTCCTGTTGATTTTCATGGTGGTTTTGCTACTTTGTCCCTCAGAAAAATCCCCTCCCCAAACAGTCCTCAAGTCCAAAAATTACAAAAAGGGATTTGAGGCCCTAGTCCTTTGCAGAAGTTTCTAAGCCCACCGATGTGCCTACTGTAAACTACGTCTGTTATTTCATCACAGAATTGGGGCCCCTGTTGGTTACTTGAGTTTTGAAAGATTATAGTAGAAACTACCCAGTACTTCTGAAAATCCGTGAGACTTAAGGAAGAACATCTTGCATCTGAAAGTTTGTCTAACTTTATCCCAACTACGTAACTTGACCGATGAAAGACATCACCCAAAGAAAACCTTGCCTCTTGCATAATTTCTGGACTGTCAGGGTTACAAAAATCACTCTTACCCTACTTTGAAAATCAGTTTATCTATTGAGGTGCCAAATATGGATATAGGAATCAAACTTTGTGAAAATCTTGACCAACAAATACTAGATATCACCTTTGCCTAGTTTACTGGGTTGCCAACTCTTACTGTTTTATCCTAGGATCACAAAATATTGATCATGCCTTTTAATTCCTGCCCCTGGAAACAAAGGATTACTTGAGAATCTCATCTTTCATTTTTAAAAAGAAGTTTCTAGTTCTGGTGTTATAAAAGACTAAAAATATTAACTGATTGTACCTTAACATGTAGAAATCAAAATGAGAAGAAAAAAAAAAGATCCCCAAATAATTTTACAACATTTTTAGCTACTCTTATGGTATTTTGGGTCTTGAATGATGATTTTTGCTTGCATAGGACTGGCAAGGCTGTGTTGGAATACAAACCTTTTGAAGCAAATATATAAATTTGAAGTCTGCCTTCAAATTATGCTCAAGAGAAAGTTTCCTAAAGGGAAAAGATATAAAAGACTTGTGCAATTTTATACTTCTCTTTGGGTTTTTGGAGGGTTCTTTTTGCTTATTTTGTTAATATATTTAAATCAAGGCCAACCAACTTTGAAGTTAGATAAAATATCTATCTAGTTCCTGCACCCCCTATATTTTATCTATCTATCTAATAGGGGTTTTGCTGCCATGGCAGAGCTGTGAGTGTGAAGTGTTATGCAAAAACCTGTATCTCTGCCTGTAGTTGTTACTGTTATACACAGTGACATAACCACACCACCAAAGCACTTCAGTCCCTCGAAGCTAATGCCGACAGCCCCGTGAAGTTGGGTGGGTTTTTAAAACTCATGTTCATTCAGACGATCACAAGCCTTTTGAGGGTCATGCTCATGATTTTTGAAACTGGGGTCACCGGTGCTAATGTCTGCACCACTAGGACAGCAAGTCCCAGAAAGTCAGGACAATGCCAGCTAGCAGAGCTTGAGAGGGCAAATCTGAGGATCTAAATTTAGCATCTTCCTGACTGCAACTCCAGCTGAGTCATAGGACCTCATTTGCTTTGTATCTGTTTCCATCTTGCAATATGGGTAAGGCTCATTAACATCCCTGGTGCCAAAGCCCAGGGTCCGTCAGCTGGAACAGAAGCAGGTCCATGGACCCTTTCTTCTTTCAGGGCTCTGCCGCAGGGGGCTGGGTCGGACCTTCCTGAGCCATGGGTGTATGTGGGAGGACTTCAAAGTACAAATCCCCACTGGAAGGGAGGAGATAGCATCAGCTGCATATTACCCTCCTCCCCTCATCAGCCCTTAGAGAGCCGGTTCCACTTACCAAGGATAGGCAGAGGCTGGAAGGTTTTCCTTGGACAACCATGGTGGGCAACGGTGGGATCTCCTCCTCCTCCTCCCAGCTACTATGGAGACTCTTCAGGGGAAAGTTACAGAATCAGATTAGCCTGGGCCGCATTGCAGGGCCAGGATATGAAGCTCCTATGGAGCTGATCTGCCCTGCGGTCAGTCACGGGCACAGCCAGGACGCACAAGGCTGGGGTGAGGACGGCTCTGGCCTCCCTGGGAATCTGCCAAGTTTATGTGATGCTCCCACAAGACACTTTGGTTCAGAACTCATGGTAGAGGAGATACCTCTTATTAGACCAGCTAGATTTTTGCAAACATTTCTCGAATTGTAAGCTTTCGGGCACAAACACCCTTCATCGGGCGTCAGAGAAGAGATTGGAAAAGCTCTGGGTAGAAATGAAAGTCCCACAAGACACTTCAGCGGGTCAAAGCCCAGTCCCCAGGTGGTAAGTAGGATGGTGTGGGTGGGTCTGGGTATGGGGGGTGGGCACGCGTGTAAGGGTGTGGGTGGATGGGGGATGCGGGTATGGGTGCATGTGGGTGTGGATGGGTGTAGGTATGTGCTCCCATTAATTACAGAAATCCAGCCCATCGTGGCTAATGATCCCAACTCCCTTTCTCCCGCAAGTCGGATCATCTCTGGAGCCCACCGGGCAGCTCGCACATGTCAAGCGAGCAGGATTTGGCCTTGTTCCCTCAAATGACACGCTGCACTGATGAACCCACAGGGTTGGGAGCGATTCGAAAGATAAATCCCTTTGCATTCACCCTGAACCTGAGGACTTCTGTTATACCCCGAATATGGTGAAGGAGTCACAGCACTTTACTGCGGAGGATGCTCCTTCCACCCCTGGTTGCACGTGGACTGGGTGTGAGACCCGCTCCCTCCCTGTCCCCCCACCGCGCTCGGCCCCTTTAAGAGCCCGCGGCTGTCAGAGGCGGAGGGGGCGGGGTTCTGGCGGCAGCGGCGCCGGCGGGCGGCTGCATTGCGCCTGCGCCCGCGGCTGGGGTGGGAGGGAGGCTGCGAGGGCGCGCTCTGATTGGCCGCGCCTGCCCCGCTCGCCCCGCCCCGCCCCGCCGCTCACGTGACCCGGCGGCGGCTCCCGGCGCGGTGGACGCTGGAAACAAGATGGCGGCGGAGCTGGTAGAGGCGAAAGTGAGTGAGCACCCCCCTCCCCCCCCCTCTCCCATGGGTGGCGGCGGCGCCCCGGGGCTGGGCCGGGAGGGAGGCGGCGGTGCCCGGCTCCGCCCCAGCGCGCCCGGACCCTCCCCCGGGAGACGGCCGTGCCCTGGGGTCCTGCCCGGCCGCGCCCCCGCGGGCCGCACCTCGCCCGCCGCTCCCGGGGGACCCCCGCTCAGCCCGGGACCTCCCACCCCGGCCCCCAATCCTTCCCTCCTCCCTCTGCTCCGCCGCCTGCCTCTGGGGTCGACCCGTCCCTCCCTCACCCTCCCTGCTCTCCCCTCGGCTCACGGGGCTGCAAGGGGGGGACTGGCCCCTAGCGATGGCGGGCAGGCATCCTCCGCTGGAAAGGCTTTTGGCACAAGTTGCGAGGAGCTGTCCAAATACCTCCCGGCGGAGAAATTCACTGCTGAACACTCCCCCTCCGCCGGCGCCTTCGCAGATGGTTTTGCTGAGGTCCGTGTCAAAGGCCAGGGGAGCTTTCGGGGAAGACCGTGTGGCGCTGGAAGGTGTCGAGGGTCCCCGGCGACCTTTACATTTCAATCCAGGGGCTTTCAAAACGCGTCTAGTTTTCCAGAGCATTCCATATATGTAGTCCTGTATATATATATATAAGGGATGCTCTGTCTCGTATACAGCACCAAGCTCTTTTTTGTGGTCCAGTCCCACTGTGCAATACCCTTGTTGTGTGAAGTGGGCAAATGCGCCCAGGGACGAGCTGGAAGGCGGCTTCGCGCTGCAAAGCTTCCTGTCAAATCACCACTCTTACCCGGTGACTCTGCAATGACAGCCGAAGGTGCTCGGTGTATGCCCGGGTTAGGCTGGAAGGAAGGAATTCGCCTATCCGGGGCAGCTGAGGGTTTGCCGCGCTGCTTGAGAGGTTGCAGGATTGAAAAGTGGCAAAAGGATTGAAGGATGGACGCTGGTGGCTTGAGCCTGCTGCTCTTCTGATGGGAGGCACCGCGGACACGTTGGTCATCAAAGGTGCACTGGGGTGACATGTGAGGCCAGCCATCTTTGCTGCCCAGATGATCTTCTGAGGTCCCTTCCAGCCCTAAACTTGTGTGAATCTGCGGGCTTGGTAGACTGGAACTTGCCATCTTCTGTGCCCCTCGTCCACATGACCTCCTAGTTTATGGGAAAGCCTGCATCTGCGCTGATATTGAAATAACCTCGCTAGCTAACGAAAACTGTATTTGTACCCGCTCCTTGATGAGTGAGTGACCCAACCTTCTAGTGATCTGTTTTTCTCTGTGCCTAAATGTTTTGGCTTTTTTATTGCTCAAGAACCATGATTGTGTTTTTTAAGACTTGAAACGCTGCTAAATATAAACTGCGCGTAAATGTAAACTGTTTTATGTTCCTGATGCCTCAAGTGATCCGAAAGCAAGAACAGTGAGTGCAGGAATAGCTTTTTTTGGAGGTGTTTTTGACTCTCTTGCAGTAGGCATCTCACAGTCTTTAACGTTTCTTTATCTTAACTCCGCGGGGTGGCAAAGTCCTATTTTTTTTCCATGCTACAGATGAAGAACAGAAGCACAGAGACCAAATGACTCATCCCGAACTACACAACAGCTCTGTAGTGAAGCAGGGAGATAGATGAACCCAGGTTTCCCAAGTCTTAAGACAAGTGTTCAAGCAACTGAACTTTCTCCAAAGCCCTTTCCCCTCGCCAGAAGAAATTCCAGAACATCTCAGCTACCCGGTGTCTCAGTCCAGCCAGTGAGTTTGAGTTCTGTGACCTCTCCAGTGAACCAGGAAGTTAGAGGCTTTCATAGAAAACTGGGAAAAATAAAATAATGTTAGGTCTTTCTGGGCTGAATACTACTTCCCACAAATAAACATGGCAAGTGAACGTTTTTGGTCTTACTTCATTTTTTTAATTTAAAAATTAGTTTGTCCCTCTTCAGAGAATCACAAGAATACTGTTATCAGCTGGTTTGCATAGATTAATCTGACTTCAGATGGAAAGATCATTACCAGCGCTCTGATTTCATCTTCTGCTGTAGAATACTGTGTATAAAACACGAAGTACATTGAAGTGAGAAACATAGGTGCCTGCTAAACATTTTCAAGGCAGTTTGCATTTATAGGAAATGCACTTCATCGGTTCACCCTGAACACTTATGACATTGTCTTTGGTAGTCAGGAGGATCAGAATGATCAATCTCTGAATCTAAGCATTACTTTTAATTAAAAAGCTCTTATTCTTATGCAGATAAGCTTTCCAATGTAGACAGGTTGTCTTCCTGAATCTGTGGACAGTTATAGGCTCTCTGAACTTCCATGAGCACAAGACGGTGAAATTGAGATTTGGCTAGTGTTAAATGGTCTTGAAAACCTTGGGTCTACCTTAATAGTTTTATGGTGCTCCATTAGAACAGTAGCGAAGCAGGCACTGGGCCTAGTCATAGGAGTGGCTGGGCATGGGCCAGAGAAGCAGGTAGTCCCTTGGCACCCTTGCCCATCTAGCAATCTGATAGGCCCTGCTCTCACCCAGAGGATAAGAAGTCCTGGGTGATAAGGCAAGGAACTGTTCCCGTGAGCGCAGGAAGACTGAATAGAAAGGATTCTTTAAAAACATCAGACTACAGTGACCAGAGACTGCTATGAAGATGAAATATTCAAACAGAGTCCAGAGAATACATCCTGGCAGAAAGAGGGAAGATGCTGAGGATGTCTAGCATCAAGAACTGGGTTTCTAACCAGAGGGCTCCCTGTGAATGTCACTGATGGCCTGGCCTGTCTTCCTACCTTCTGCTTAAATAAAACCTCTTGAGCATCATTCTGTGGCCTGTTAGCATTTCAGTTCTAAATCAGGCATATGTGAGAATTCTCCTGCACATGCAGGCAGTGCTGATAACACTGGGATAGATGTGTGCGGTCTTAAAACAGGGTGTTTTTCATACAGCTGGGGGGGAGCACTGTTGCTTGAGCTTCTGTCTCCACTACTGATATTAACTGTTGCCTTCGCTTTAATGTAGGATGACATCATAATACACCCAAACACAATGGCATTTTTAAAAAAACGCACACAATTTTCCCAGGTGCCAGGCAGGGAATGAGAGCTATTGGGTAGGGCTAATTCCTTCTTTTGAAAGAAGGAACTAAGCCATGAATATGTATGGTGCAAAGCCACTCAGTGTCTCCCTGAGTTACTGTATAGTTGCTATTGCTTCTACTAAAATCAGCACAAGGATACAAATGTTTGTAGTAATTTAAAGATGAGCTTGTGCCATCACTGTCTGACCTGTATGAATAGGTTGATAATTCAGTAGATGGTCTCCTGCTCATTTCCATTGTCCAGACAAGTGTCTAACGCACAGCACGTTAATCAGGTGAACAGCAACTGATCTAAGCAGAAGGCTGGGTGTCGCTCTTGAAAGTGAACATCAGTATTTTGGATTCCAGGCTACAGACTGTGGAGGGAATTGTCACACAATCTATTTATAACCATAAGAATCTTTGACTTGACTTTTCGTCTTTATTCCCTAGAACATGGTGATGAGTTTCAGAGTGTCGGATCTTCAGATGTTACTGGGGTATGTCGGCAGGAGTAAAAGCGGACTTAAACATGAACTAGTCACCAGAGCATTGCAGCTGGTCCAGTTTGACTGTAGCCCGGAAGTGTTCAAGAAAATTAAAGAGCTCTATGAGACTCGTTATGCCAAGAAGAGCTCTGAGTCTGGGCAGCCGCAGCAGCAGCCGCACCGACCTCCTGAGACGCTCTCCATACATTCTTCGTACGACCGGGGGAGCACTGTTGCTAGGACTTCTATCTCCACTACTAACATTGACTATCCTGCGATCTATGGAAAATACCTTAATGGACTGGGAAGGTTACCGCCCAAAGTTGTAAAGCCCGAAGTTCGACTGGTGAAACTGCCCTTCTATAACATCTTGGATGAACTGCTGAAGCCAACAGAGCTAGGTGAGTCTTGTACCCAGATGCAGCCTTTGTGCCAAGGGCTCATTTGGGGAAAAGAAAGTGCAAAAAGCATACAGGCTTTGAAACAACGGCAGTGTTCTCAGTGATTAATGCCACCATGTGAATAGGGGAGGGACCCAGTGAACCCTATTCTGGCGGGTGTCTGTTCAAAATGTTTTAAATATAGGTTTATTTGTTTCTGCTTATATTCCCTATACCTTAAAACAGGAACTGCAGTCATCTTGATAAGTAATGTAAAGCCTGTCTTGTTTTGCCGGAGCTTTCATATCCGTCATTGAAAATGCTGCCTTGTAGCATTGCATCCTCGCGCAGTGAATCATAATCTATCCCTGCTCTGGCTAATGGAGCAGTATATTAGGGGGGAAGCTTCTTTTTGCATCAGTGCCACAAGCGTACTAAACAGGAGCGCTGTCCCTTTCTGTATCAGTGCCAGTTGGTTCTGTACTTAGCCCAGCAGACTGAAAGCCTGCCACAAGGGAAAGAAGATGGCTTCCATAGTAGGCATGTTCTGTATGGACCAGTCACAGTTTTGTATGTTCAGGACCTTGTGTTTTTGAGAGACAACTAGAAGAATCTGGAAGGTGAAATAAGCATCTTCTCCCAACTAGGAGCCCAGATGATTGGACACTGCATTTGCGCTGTTGTAGTTCTGAGTAGCAGCATTCCCTCTGAGCTGTGTGAGGTACGCGGCCGTGCAGGTGCGCCTGGCAGCATGGCATGAGCATGCCTGTGCGGCTGCTCACACCATGCAGCTTAGAGGGAACACTGCTGAGTAGTATTAAGCATAGGTGTCCCTGGGTGAAGTGTAATTTTGGTGGCCTTTCTTTTTTCTTTCCTCCATTTCCCCCCCCTTTTTTTTTCCCCTCTCCTGGTTGCCCTGGGACTCCTCAAACTACATGGATGTGCAGTTGTCCAAGGAGTAAGCTTGGTAACATGAGGCCTCGCTACAACATTTGTACTGATTTATTCGATTTGATTGGATTTCTGTGCCAGCTTCCCCAAAGAGGCTCAGGGTAGCCTATGACAACAAAGTAATAAAAATGGATGAAGTAATACAGTTGTTCCCCAAAGAATACCCTGAGCTTAACCCCACATTGATAACAGCTTTCCCATATGAAAATGTCTTACACCACTTCTGAAAGATGGCCAGGCTCCAGCTCTGGCAGGCCCCAACGGAAGGGAGTTCCAGAGCTGGGGACCAACAACTGAAAATGACCTCCTGTGCGTTTTGGCCAAGCAGACTTGGTGAACGGAGGTTGTTCTTGGCTGACCTTGAGGATCATGATGGAGTGCAAGGGAGGAGGCAGTCCCTTAGCTCTGTAGGTCCCAGGCCACATAGGGCTTTATAGGTCAAGACTAGCACCTTGAATTGTGCTTGGAGAGCTATTGGAAGCCACTGCTGACTCTGAAGCATAGACACAGTGTGCTCCCTGCGACCCGACATAGACTTTTATTTTAGCAAAATAAAGACAGAACCTGGGAATCTGATCTCCCTTTGCTGAAAAGGCACATTTCCAATGTGCATGAGTATGAAAGCAGTGGTGATAGATGAAGGAAATGACACTTTACCCTCGTGCAGGTGGATGAACTGCTGCAGTGTTTGGCCATGAGTTGGAAATTTGAAAGAAGACCTGGGAGATGGCCACTGCTGTACAGCATTGTTGTGCTGGCCAAGGAGGAGTGCAGAGTTTGTTCTAGTGTGGACCTGAAAAGCACTTTTATTGACCATGTTATGTGGCTCTGCAAAACTTGCCTTACCACAATTCGACAATACTTAAACTGTCCTCTTTAAATCAGGAGAACATAAATTTTTAGGAACAGGAAACAGTCGTCTGGCCCAATGTGGCTACACTTTCATAATTTCTTAATCCCATCTTCCTGCTTTTTTATCATACCTTCACTCCCTTCCGCCTTCGCAAGCCAGTGTGGATATCCCTAGAGCTTATTTATATCCTCTGTTTCAATTGCCTTTCCCGATTAACGTATTCCATATGTTTATTGCCCTCTGTGCAGTGCTGCCTGATTTTTTTATTTTATTTTTTTTCCGTTTACTCCTATTTTCCGTATTTTTTAGTTTCTGAACTGCTCACCAGTATTTAAAGTTTAAAAAATTCTACTGACTGTATGAGTCAGGCTTCATGTGACAGCAACAAAGGTTGGAGGCTGTCATACCTTAGACAAGTGGTAACTGATGCTGACAGGCTAAACTGTATGTTAACTACACACATGCTAGAGCTTTAGAAATTGATGAATTTGCTTCTGAATGCAGCACGCTTCAAGGTTGTGCTCCATCAGAAATGTAAATTGAATGCGATCCAATCTTCTGAAGAAAAAAATACATATATTTAGCTACAACCTCATTTCCTGTCCATGGGTCCAAAGAGAAAAAGAGTGGAAATATCTACAGATGAGAAATAGGAACAGAAAACTATTTATCCTGATTATAAGAGTTGAAAATTTGTTAGGTGACATCAGATCTTGGGTTTGGCTAGACTTAGTATCCTACCCCAATGTTAGCTAATACCTCCCGAGAGTCGGCTTGTTCCCTGAAGTACATTTGACTAATTTTCTCTTTTGAGAAGTGCAACTTCTGCTTCATTAGTATAGAGTACTTAGGTGGTGAACAGATGCTCATTATCTTTGGTGTCTCGACTTATTGCTCACAATGTACAGTATAAGACATGTTTGGATTTTCATTTTCCAAGCCCTGGAAGCTGGGAATATACAAACACACACCACTGTTAATGTGGGGCAGGAAGCATGAGGGCCTTCTGTGTGGCCTGGCCCTGCCGTTTCATTTCAGTAACTGGAACTGAGAGAAGGCTGGGCATCTCTGAAGAGATCTGGTTCAAGTGTTAATGCTAGGGGGAGCGACAGACATCTTTGTGACCAGCCTTTATACTTGGTTCAACAAGATTCTGTTTGTCATTGCTAAGCAGTGCCCTTGTAAAACCGTGCTCTGTAGAAAGCAGGCTCTAAGTACTTTTGGTGATGGTATTTTTGGAGGAAGCAAATGTGAAACGAGTGAAGAAAAGTTGCATTTCCATGGAGCTCTGCTTGGTGAGGTTGGGGTGGAACTATGAGGTAGTCCTCAAGAATAAAAGGTTGTGTGTATTGATGTTGCACCACTTTAAACTTCTGTTTACAGATGTACCTTTTGTTATACTGGTGCAGCTTCTCTATCTAAACCAGAGCTGCTCTCAAAAATTGTTCCTTTCCTTGTGTTTTAGAAACACCCAAGACAAATCTGAGATTAAAGATCATGTTGACACGTACTTAAGTACTGATGCGGCCTGGTGAAATGGGCCGCAACTAAAGAGAGAATTTGAAAGCACAGTAGTAGTAGTGGTGGGAACAAGGGAACAGGAATTTGTGCATTCCCTTGACTTGGAAGGATATTGGTTAATCGGAAGCTAATCTGTGCTGAGAAGTAACAAGGGCTCTCCTGCCTCAAAATTATCACCTTGAGAAAAAAGGTGAGATGGGGTATGTCTAATTTGGTCTCTAGGCAGTGTTCCCTGACCAGGCAAGCATCAGGTTACGTACTGTTCGAGAGAGGGCCTCAGCTGTGGGAGCAAACAGTTTAGTGTAGCATGATCCAGGTAATATTCAGTATTTGGTAACCGTAAACCCACAAGAGTTGTGAGAATTCGGTTACTCTGGTTAGAAATGGTTTAGTTAAATCAGCACAGCTGCCTTGGGTGGGCAGTTTTTAACATGGTTTGGCAGTGGGAATGAAGCAGGTGTGCCCACTAATTAATTAATCACCACTTTTTTCTATTGCTGAGGTCTCAGATGTAAGACTGGGATCAAGTGTAGACCTTTCTAGTCATTGAATTTTTTTTTCTACTGCTGTTTCCAACAAACTTTGGTATTTATCTCTTGGGCATTTGCATGATCCCTGTCACCATAACATCCGAGCGCCTCACAGTTCTTAGGGTATTAATCCTCGCAAAATACTGGCAGCTAGGGCAGTGCTGTTACTGGCTTTTGCAATATTAAAACACAGTGGGGCAAGGAATTTTGGCCTGCACTTGCAGACAGTGGGACTTCCCTCGGAGGCAGTGCCCAACGAGGATCTCGTACGACCATTCGGGGAACAGAGCTACATAATCTAGCAGTTCCAGCCACTGTTGCAGTAAACGGCGTTGTTTTGTCTTAGTCTTTTTAATATCGACTTGACAGTATGATTTCTGCTCTAACTAGCTGCAAGCATTTTGACAGTACATTCCTTCCTTCGACAAAGATCATCCCCAGTTGCTCTGAATAGACTGTATGGCTTGGTGGCTGAGGCAACTGCATTGCCTTGATTGCAAAGCATGCTTCCATGCATCGGGGCTCCTCTGAGAAATCCTCACCAGGGCTTGCTTTAAAGCTCTGACTGTTTTGGTCTGTCCTCAGTGGTGAATGCATTGCATGATTTCAAAAGAGTTCATTTTCAAGAAAGACTTTTGCTTGAAACTCGTTTGTCTAAGGTTGGTATCTAAAAAAACCCATGTTTTTGACGACTGCTCTTGGGTGAAGGATGTATGTGCCTGGCCATTTTGGACTGCAAGGGCTTTACCTTGTGGATGGTAGTGTTCCTGTGCTGTTCAGTGTTCACAAGCAAGGGGTAGACATCCTGACATTTCATGGCATAGATCAATGTTTGTCTGATGTGGATCCAGCAGAAATTCCCCCTGGGAATACATTATCCCATAAGCTACTGAAGGGTGTTTTTCTGCACATTCCTGTCACGCATCTGGTTTTGGTCTTGCTTGGTGACAGGATACGAGTCTGCTGGTCAGACCTAGTGTGATTTCTCTGTTTCTTCACAGCTAGAAAGGGTTGAGAACTGTGTCAAGTCATAGCAGCCTACTTTGACCAACCAAATAGAGGCATTATTTGTGCATGAGGGGAGCATCCTGGCTCTCATCCAGTAAAGATGAGTTGGCCCAACTTGGGTCCTTGGAGAGGAATACAAATCAAGGGGGGTGCAGGTCAGGTCTCCTAACGGTTTCCTTCTTTCACCGTTAACCAGGCAGCTGCAGAGGAAAGCGAGCGTCTTCTGCTTCTGGCTGGTATTGCTTTTTTCTGTGGTCTTGGCTGCATGCTCAGATTGCGTAGGATTGCTGTTCTCTCTGTGCCTGGTGCTGTGCAGGCAAGAGCTGTCCTACCTCTCTCGGCTTGTGGCTGTGTTCATTGCCCCATTATATTTCATCGAGCAGGAGAGGTAATCTTGGATGGGCTTCTCTCTTGGAGTGCTGCCCCAGCCGTTTGGCATGTTGAATAAGCACGTTTTGTGTTCCAGGGTATGCGGCATACTGCATGCATGTCTTGCTGCTGAGGGATTCTTTGGAGATTGTAACTTCAGCAAAACCAAATCTCCCAGTTGCATGGGCTTGGGTGGGAGACTGTTGGGGTCACTGCTTCGCTGCTGATGCTGAGGATGGCGTCCTCAGTCTGGGTTAGTCAGCCCACCAGCATTGTTCTCTAGAGAAGGTGGCAATCTCTTTGGTTAAAGAGAAGAGTTCTTGCCATGTGGATCAGTTTTTAAATGATTCATTTTAGTCTCATTTTGTATTTTTACCTTTTCAAAACTCTGCCATGTTATTGTATTTGATACTTGCTTTTACTAACCAAGACAATGCAGTTGTTTTGAAGGGATGATCTAGCCTGTTTAATTTGTGTATTTTTATTAAGCTAGAAAATGGCAAATGATGCATTTCTAACTTACAAGATTTGTTCTTACAATTTGTGTCAAGCTGCATTTGGATGGAAACGGGGATTATGATTGAAAATGCACAAAAATAACACTTTAATATTTTGATTTTAATACTGCCTTAAATATGCTGCCTACTTTTTTCCTTATGAACTGGTAATTTTACAAAGATATGGCTTGCATTTACAGTTGACGTATTCATAAAGGGAGTACCTTCAGCTAACTGCACTGATTTGTTTCTGTCCCTGTGCCCTCCAAGGTTTTAGGACTGATGGACAACATACCCCCATCTCCATTTTTTTGTTCACAGATTAGAAAAAGGAAAACCAGTTTTCCTGCTTTTCCAATACCCGCTCAATTTCTTAGCTATGAATAAACTAGCTGAACCAAACTAATTGATTAGAGTGAAAGAAGAAGATATTTGTTCTGCCTTGCAGAAGAGGCAGTTGCTGAGAGAACTAGTCTGGCATTTGAAGTTGCAGGTGCTTAGCCAGTGGACCCTCCTAATCTCAGTTTTTTGTTTTAGCTTTTTTGCTGGTTGAGCGTGATTTATTTTTCATTTCAACTGGGATTTAAACTTCCTATAAGCTAGCATAGGTTATCAGTTTTAAATGTTAATTTTAATGAGGTTTATTTGTAAAACGAAATGTTAAACAAACATTACATTTTAAAGTGTCAGTTATTATGCATAGCATTTCACCTGTCAGTAAATCTCAGCACTCTCATGCCTACAAATGCACCAGTCCTTTTATTTTTTTTGTAAACACTTCTTTCTTTGCCCTCTGGGGCTGGGGTTTTGAAGCTATCTTGTCCGAAACTGATGTGCAATTGCCTACTTCCCTTTCCATAGTCTAGTGGTTTTATCTGTGAATGCTCTGACATCCTTTGTTAGGTTTTTCTCTGTATTCTAGTCTTCATGTTGTGGTACCATTCATGATAGGCTTTTATTTTTAAGTATTGCATATTGTCCAGGTTATGGAAGTGGGGAGGGGGAGGGTCCTGAAAAATAGATGGGACTAAAGTCCACACCACTTTAATTCCCCAGCCAACAAAAGAGGCAGGCAAGGAGTGAACAGTCTGTTTTAATCAGCGGTGCATGGCATAAAGACATTTGACACACATCTTGCTTCCTTATCTTTCCAGGAAAATGTTTGAAGTTTGCATACAACTCTTCGGTCCCGCTGGGGGAGGCTTGAACTTCTCTCATGTTTAGTCTCTGCACCCTTTCAAACACAAATGCAGCTCTAAGCAAACTGAATTTACCTCTTTTTAGCAGTGCAATGAAAGTGAGAATGTGATTGGTCTCTGCTTCACTCTGATATGCACTGGAGATAAAGTCTCCTTTTTCTCTCCTGTTTCTTCAGTCCCACAGAACAATGAGAAGCTCCAGGAAAGTCCATGCATTTTTGCACTGACATCAAGACAAGTGGATCTGATCAGAAATTCCAGGTACTCTTTGCCGTGTATTGTTTAAAAAAGCCTTTGAATTGTGTAACGTCCCTGATGGGTTTTTCCTCTCTCCAGTCTCTTCTCTGCCTGCCAGCACTGCTTGCTTGAGGACACTAGCACGCCACCTTTTCTCCGCTGATAAAAACTGTAATTTCTTTGCGCTATCCAATTTGCCTTTAGTGTCTCCCAACTTTCCTAGTTCTGTAACCTCCAGCTAGAATAGTAAGTCTGGGCAGGGCAAACAGCATGAAATCAATAGATGTCTTAAATTCTCTTAACCCTGCATTGTGAATCTGTTTGCAGTGGCTTTTTTGAATCCCAGGTTAAAAGCTATATGCTTAATGCCATTGACCTTAGTTGCCTGAAAGAAAGCTGCTCCGTTATAAGGATCCTTATAATAGCTACCTAAGCAACCATCTCACGCTCTGCCACTAAGACTTACCATGACAACTACGTTCCTCTTCAGTGACATAACTTTCAACCCCAAGAGTGAAATATGCCCGTGTGGGAGATAAAGCTTTCTCTGCAGCTGGCCTGTTACTGTGGGACTCGCTGCCATGAAAGATCAGAATGACGACAAACCAAATAGCCCTCAAAACGAGATGTAAAACCCTGACCCAACTTTCCCACAGTAAATAATCCTGCAAGTACTAATGTCAGAGGGAGAGGAGGGCTTTTTCTTTCTTGAATACTTAAGTGCTCAAAAGCCGTGGTGCTCTAGATTGATAGAAAACAGAGTAGGGAAATGTCATTCAGGGACCCAGTGAGAGAGGAAACAGTATATCAGGACTTGTGTGGACCTTTTAGGACAAGGGTGGGCAATTCTTTTGGCTGGAGGGCTGCTTATTCAGTTTTTGGTGAGCTCTTGAGGGCCGCAAGGGTAGCCCTGCCCCTTGACAGGTGCCCCGCCTCCTGATTGCCACCCTGGGACTGGAAGTCTTGCCCCTAGCCCCTGACCTCTGCCACCAAAAATCCCTCCTCTTACCTCCTCTTACCCCCAAAAGGACTTCTTTTGGGAGGGGGGTGTGCCATCTTGGAACCAGAAAAAAAATCAAAAAGTATTTTTTGTTCTGATTTGCATGCATTTGTGTAATGTATATAGAAGTGATCACACAGTATCTCAAAATGAAGTCTTACTCTTGTATATTGTGGGTGGGTTATGGGGGTTGTAGAGGGGGTGTGGATGGGGAGGCGCATATGGATGTGTAGGTGTGTGTGGGTGGGTATGGGGTTTGTGGGGGTCTGTGTATGTGTGTGTGTGTAGGGGAGGGTGCGTGTGTTCATGTGTGTATATCTAGGTTCCCTGTCTGAGTCCCATGCTGTTGGGGAGAGCCCTGTGCGGTGAAGCCTGTGGTGCAGGTCATGGGAGTCAGCTAGGGCTGCAGGGAGAGGGGCAAAGCCAGCCAGGCTCCATAGCACAGAGGTCCCTGCCATTCCCCATGCCCTGCACGTAGCAGTGAATGGGGCCAGGCTGCTGGCTTCACTGCACAGTGCTCCTCCTCCAGAGGCACATGGCTTGGGTAGAGAACCCAGGAACTGCATGCGAGCCGTGGGGAGCTCCGTGCATTGGGCCAGGTGGACCCTGCCAGCCTGGGCTCCGCACTCCTGACACCCTGCCCTGGGCACCTGCCAGCAACTGTGCGGGCCCCACTCTCCCACTCAGCTGCCATTTTGCTGCCACCTGCCACTGCCACCGCTTTTCCCCCGCTGCTGCTTTTCCTTGTCACTACCCTTCCTGCCTGCCGCCACTCTTAGCTCGCTCGCTGATGCTGCTTTCCTACCCACGGGGCCAGGGTCAGGGCCATCCTGCAGGGGTGGTTGGGAGCGCGGCATGCATTGCCCTCACAGGAATGAATGGGGCTCATCCCCATGTGAGCACAGCATGGGGGGCTGGGCTGGATACAGTGAATTGGTAGGCACCCGCCTGCAGGCCAAATTAAATTGCCTGGCAGGCCAGATCCAGCCCTTGGGCCATATTTTTCCCACCCCTGTTTTAGAACGACATAATAGGTTGCTTATTTTGTTTCCTGAATGTTGAGAAAGGAAAAGCCAAGAATATTTGGATTTGCAAGGGGATTTTAATAAGCTGTAATCTGATCTGAATTTAGCACATGCTCCTAGGAGGGATTTTAGTGAGTGCTTCAGATCAGGTGTAATGATGGTCATTCAAGGTTGGTTTTGCCTCTCTGGTACTGCTTGAATACAGACTGACTAAAATTGCCAGAATAACTCCCTTCCTTGCAAGTTGCACACTGAAATGACACCTTTCATCTTTAAAGAGTTCCGTTAAAAGATGGATTACAACATGAAACACTTCACTGTGAAATCGAGGCAAAATGTTGGGTTTAATCTAGTACTTCCACTTTATCCTGTGTAAAAGTTAAGCATAGATCTTGTCCTGTGTATACAACTTTATTAATGAGCCTGTTTAGTCTGATATGTTGCTTTTTTGAGATGTATTAAAATCCTGTTTGCTATGCAGCGAACAGGGAGAATCCTGTTTGATAGCAGCAAACAGGGAGAAGCAAACTGGACAGTTTGCAAGCAGTTCACTGGGAGCAAGAGGAGGAAGGGGAAGCGGAACCAAGCACGAGGCATCAGATCCCGCTCCGGGAAGGTAACTCAGCCAGGGTTGCCTGTGTGCTTGGCCTGCTGAGGTCTGTTTGGTGGGTTTATGTGCTTGGTTGTGCTCTGAGCAGCTGAGTGGACTGATTGCCGATTGATTGCTGCCTGGGTGTGACAAAGGAGCCTGGACAGTCCAAGCGACCAGGGGAGCGGCAAACGGAGAAATGAACAGGACAGTTTGCAAGCAGTTCGCTAGTCAGTTTGCTGCCCCTGTCCTGGAAGGGGAGCCTGAAAGATAAGCTGCTTTTTATAGGTAATTAGGACTGACTAATCTACATAGTTTTATTTTAGCAGCTAAAACTCAGCAACTACACCAAGACTTAAGCCCCTTGTTTAACTAGAGTCCAGAGCGAGGGGGAGTTTGCTTGGAATCTCTCTCACATTCCTTTACTATAAGCTTGCTGAGAGGAAAGAGTTTGCAGGGAAAAGGAAACCCTTCAGATCAAGGAAGAGCAAAGAGGCCATCTGCAGAGGAGTTTGCCAGAGAAGGTCTGCTTGGAAAGAGAGGCAAGAAGCGAGAGGCTGCAGATTAGGAGACCCAGAGACGTAGCTGGAGGGCACTGCAATCCCAGAGCCTCTGCCTCTTCTAGCTCTTCCTCTGCTTCCGCCTGTGAGGTATCTGTCCAGGCAGGACCACACATGGTTGCAGCTTCCACCCAGGTCCTGGTCTGGTGCTGTGCAGACTGCAGCTTGCAGATTCCTTCCTGTGTCAGGGGATGCCCTGGCTAAGCAGATACAGGGCTGGCGGGGAGGGATCAGTCTTTCTGCTCTGGGTTTGTACAGCACCTGGCATGGGACCATTTCAGGTGCTCTCAGGAAGTCCTGCCATGCTCTGGCCCTCACTGCTGTCCCCTTGAAGCTCGTCCTGGGGCAGGGACCCTGGAAGGAAGAGTGTGAGAAATCAGAAACCAGTCACCTATGGGAGTGTGGGAGCCCGTCCATGCACCATCCAGAGGGTCAAGACTCCTGGGGTCCATCTGTGATTTTGGGGCAGTGGGGGCCACACAGGACTCCTGGGTCCTGTTTCTGCATGAAGCCAGGTGGAGGAGTGCCTGTGATGTGAGTGGCGCCTTTTGGTGGTGTCCCTCAGGGAGAAGGCAAGAGAGCTACAGGAGGGCGTTAGCAAGGCTCCTGAGCATCCTCTGCCATGAGGACTTCATCCGTTCCATGTTGGAGGAAACCTCTAGGACTGGAGGAAGGACTGCCAGAGGTGGTGCTGGAAGAGGAAGAGAGCCCAGACTTGCAGGAAGGTGGCAGCTTGTATCTTCTGGCAGCAAAAAAGTTGTCATCCCCATGTGCAGTAGTTTACCTGGAGAACAAATATCGTGCACTAACAACAGAGGAGGAGGAGCATGTTCCATAAGGGGAAGAGGCCAGGCCAGAAGTCCCCAAGGTGGAGAGAATTGAGGCTGCTTCCATGAAGAGGAGGTGACAGATGGTGGTGGTTGGAGTCTCCCTTCTGTGGGGGAAGGAGGAATCCATGTTCCAGCCTGACCTGTTGTCCTGGGGATCTGCTACGTACCACGAGCCTGGATCTAAGATGTCCCAGAAGGATTACTGAGACCTACCCAACCCTCAGGCTACTCCCCCATGCTGCTTATCCATATGGGCACCAGTGGTATTGCCAGGGCAGACCCTGAGCAGATCAAGAGTGACTGCAGGGCTCTATTTCTGGTTAAGGGAAAGGGCCCTGGCAGGAGAAGATGCATCCTGCAGATCGATACATGACTGCACAGGTAGTGTTGCCAGCAGGGATTCAGCTTTTGACCATGGGATGTTGTTCAAGAAGGAGGATTGTTAGGAAGAGATGGGATCCACCTGACAAAAAGAGGGAAGAGCATCTCTGCAGAGAGGCTCACTAACCTGGTGAGGAGGGCTTTAAACTAGGTTCACCGGAGGATGGAGACCAAAGCCCTGAAGTAAGCCGGGAAGCAGAAGACTCAAAGGAAGAGCACGCAGGAGGGGGCAACAGGGGAGGTGCTTTCCTACTTCCTGAGAAATCGGGGCAATCGACTAGTTACCTCAGGTCCCTGTACACAAATGCATGGAGTCTGGGAAACGAGCAGGAAGAAGTGGAAGTCCTTGTGTAGTCACGGTACTATGACATGATGGAATAACAGAGACATGGTGGGAGCTCGCAGGACTGGAGCACTGTCGTGAATGGGTACAAGCTGTTCAGGAAGGACAGGCAGGGGAGAAGGCGAGGAGGAGTTGCACTGTATGTAAAAGGGCCATATGACTGCTTAGAGCTCTGGTATGAAGCTGGCTGGAGATAGGCCTGTTGAAAGTCTCTGGGTTAAGGAGGGGAGAGCAACAAGGGTGATGTGGTGAGTGTGCCAGACCAGGAGTATGAGGTAGATGAGGCTTTCTTCAGACAACTAGCAAAAGCTTTCAGATCACAGGCCCTGGTTCTCATGGGAACATCAGTCACCCTGACAGTGCATGGGCAATCCAGGAGTCTTTTAAAGAGCGTTAGAGACAACTTCCTGGTGCAAGTGGTGAACTAGAGGCCATGTTCTTCTTGACCTGCTGCTCACAGATGGGGAAGAATTGGTGGGGAATGTAGTAGTAGACAGCAGTTGGGCAGCAGTGACCACAAGATGATCGAGTTCAGGATCCTGAGGAAAGGAAGAAAGGAGAGCGGCAGAGTATGGACCCTGGACTTCAGAAAAGCAGACTTCGACTCCCTCAGGGAACCGATGAGCAGGATCCCCTGGGAGGCCAGGCTGAGGGGGAGAGGAGACTAGGAGAGCTGGCTGTATTTTAAAGAAACCTTACTGAGGGCATAGGTACAAACTATCACAACATGCAGGAAGAATAGCAAATGTGGCAAGCAACCAGCTTGGCTTAGCAGAGAGCTCTTTGGTGAGCTGAAATGCAAAAAGGAAGCTTACAAGAGGTGGAAGCTTGGACATATAACTAGGGAGGAGTATAAGATTATTGCTCGGGCGTGCAGAGCTGAAGTCAGAAGGGCCAAAGTGCAACTGGAGTTGCAGCTAGCAAGGGATGCGACGGTAACAAGAAGGGTTTCTACAAGTATGTTAGCAACAAGAGGAAGGTTAGGGAAAGTGTTGGGTCCATTACTGAATAGGGGAGGCAACCTAGTGACAGACAATGAAGAAAAGGCTGAAATACTCGGTCTTTTTTTTACCTTGGTCTTTGCAGGCAAGGTCAGCTCCCAGACTACCACACCAGGCAGCACAGTTTGGGGAAAAGGCAAGTAGCCAGCAGTGGTGAAAGAACAGGTTAAGGACAATTTAGAAAACCAAGACGTGTACAAGTCCATGAGGCTGGATGGAATGCACCCAAGGGTGCTGAGGGAGTTGGTTGATGTGATTGTAGAGCTGACGGCCATCATCTTTGAAAACTTGTGGTGATTGGGGGAGGTACCAGACTATTGGAAAAGGGCAAATATAGTGCCCGTCCATCTTAAAGGAAAGGAGGAGGGCCCAGGGAACTACAGACCAGTCAGCCTCACCTAAGTCCCTGGAAAAAATCATGGAGCAGGTCCTCTAAGCACTTGGAGGAGAAGGTGATTAGGAACAGTCAACATGGTTTCACCAAGGGCAAGTCATGCCTGACCAACTGATTGAGATGACGGGCTCTGTGGATGCGGGGAAAGCAGTGGACATAATATACCTTGACTTTAGCAAGGCTCTTGATACTGTTTCCCACAGCATTCTTGCAAGCAAGATGAAGAAGTACGGGTTGGATGAACAGACTGTAAAGTGGATAGAAAGCTGGCTGGATTGTCAGACTCAATGGCTCAATGTTTAGCTGGCAGCTGGTATCAAGTGAAGTGCCCCAGGGGTCAGTCCTGGAGCCGGTTTTGTTCAGCATCTTTATTAACGATCTGAAAGATGGGATGAATTGCACTCCCAGCAAGTTCGCTGATGACACCAAGCTGGGGCCAAGTAGTAGAGTACAGGGCTAGGGTTCAGAGTGACCTGGATGAATTGGAGGATTGGGCCAAAAGAAATCTTACAAGGTGTTCAAGAAGGACAAGTACAAAGTCCTTGGGACAGAAGAATCCCATGCACTGGTATAGAAGTGTTGCCAGAAGATTGAGGGAAGCAATTATTCCCCTCTATTCAGCACTGGTGAGGCCACATGTGGAGTCCTGTGTCCAGTTTTGGGCCCCCACTACAGAAAGGATGTGGACAAGTTGGAGAGAGTCCAGTGGAGAGCAATGAAACGGTTCAGGGCCGAGGGACCTGGGCTGATTCAGTCTGCAAAAGAGAAGACTGAGTGGAGATTTGATAGGAGCCTTTAACTACCTGAAGGGGGTTGCCAAGAGGATGTTCTCAGTGGTAGCAGATGATGGAACAAGGAGCAATGATCTCAAGTTACAGCAAGGGAAGTTTAGGTTGGATATTAGGAGAAACTTTCTCACTAGGAGGGTAGTAAAGCACTGGAACGTGTTACCTAGAGAGGTGGTGCAATCTGCATCCCTGGAGGTTTTTAAGACCCGGCTTAACAAAGGCCTGGTTGGGATAATCGGGTTGGGGATGCCCCTGCCTTGAGCAGGGGGTTGGACTGAGGTCCCTTCCAGTCCTAACTTCCTAGGATTCTCTGCACAGTGCTATTGAAGCTAACTGCATTCACAGTCATTCTGACCCTGCCATAATACTCAGATTCTTCGGTTTTCAAGAATCGGCTTACATGGAATAATTGAACAAAGAGGGTGTTAAATAGCTTTGTCAACAACTCTGAAAATGATAATCTAGATCGTGAGTGTGGTGGGCTGGAAACGTCTCACAAAATTTACCATCAGTAGTAGTGTTTCCATTGTTATCACATTTTGGTGAGAAAAAAACCAAGGGTTTTTCTTTCTTTTTTTTCTTCACCATCTTTTATGTTCTTTTGGAAATCCAAATACGACAGCTTGGAGCCAGTGCACGAGGCCTGGAAAGCTGTTTTTCTTTTCCAAACTCAGTGAATTCTGTAAGAGAAGCTCTGACAAGTGAATGGTTTTTTACACCTTTTCCATTTTGAATAATCTAAAACTCTGTGACTTGGTTGGGGGAAAAAGAAGCGTTACATGGAATCCTGTCTTCTGTTTGTTTTTATCAGGGAGTTGCAACCCGGTGTGAAATCGGTTCAGGTTGTGCTAAGGTAAGTCCGGATGGCAGGGAATTAATTAAACCCATGAGGCAGCGCTCTGGGGGAGGGAACGCACGAGCACAGCATGGCAGCAGTGCCAGCTCTCTGTGGGCAGTAGCTGCTAAAATAACTATCGCTCTGAGCAAAGCCCTTGTTCCCAGGGATGGGACAAGTATCCACTTTGGCTCTCTGTTAGTTTGACCCTCTATCTTTTCTATCTGGCAGTTGAGTTGCTATGTCGATAGAAGATGCTGGTTTATCAAAGTCTGTTTCACAGCTGTGTACCGGGTCCTGGGGGGTGATTACTGGCTTGTTGGTTTGGTATGGATTGGTCCGGCTGGCAGCTGGCGAAGGTGGTAATATTTGGACATAGATAGAAGGGAGCTATTTAAAGGTGCCCCATTTCTTTCCAGAATCTGCTACACAGACACTAGCTCCCCTCAGGAGGATCAGTACCCTCCAAACATCGCAGTGAAAGTGAATCATAGTTACTGCTCGGTGCCGGTAAGTCAGCCCAGGCATGACAAGTTACTTTACAGCACAAAGAGAACTTGTGAGATTTAAATGGAAGCTGCTTGTTGATTAAAGCGAGAGAGGCGAGGCGCTAGGGTGCTAAAAGTATCTTGTTCTGACTTTTAAAGCTAACTGCATGATGAATTTGGTTTGTAGTTTAATAATGGCATGGTTGGGGGACATGAAATGGCCTCTAATGTAAACAGGAGGTCAGGCGAGATAATTAAATAGTTCCCTCTGACCTTAAGCTCTCTGAAATCCTGTGAACCCATATTCTTGCCATGCTGCTGTGAAGGTCGGTATCTACCCTCTTGCCCTCTGCTGTGGCTGATCATAAGAAGGAAGCAAAGCAATTAATTTTCTTTCCTTAGAAAAGACTTTAGGTGACTAGAATTTTGCAACACTGGTTAACAGAAGAGGTGTGTCCTTTTGCTCAAAAATGTAGGGGGGGGAGGGAATCGGCCGCTACTATGGGAAAAAAAAAACTATCTGTCTGTCCCCTAGGGCTATTATCCATCAAACAAGCCAGGAGTGGAGCCAAAGAGGCCCTGTCGTCCCATTAACCTTACACATCTCCTGTACCTGTCTGGAGCAACCAATCGTATCACTGTCACCTGGGGGAATTATGGAAAGGTAAATGCCAAAGAGGGTGATTTGGGAATTAAGCCAGCATGTGGGGAGAGCATTCTTTCTCATCCTCTCATTTTTTTTTTTTGTCTCCAGAGTTATTCAGTGGGTCTGTACTTAGTGCGACAGTTGACTTCAGCAGAATTGCTGCAGAAGTTGAAAACTATTGGAGTCAAGCACCCAGAACTCTGCAAGACACTTGGTGAGTGTGTGAAGCTGTTAAGAGACTGAATGAGTGGTTACTTTTAGTCCATGTCACGTGCATTATGTCCTCCCTCCAACTGAAAAAAGCCAGTAAGTTGGGGCACCACAAATTGTGAGAAACTGCCGTCGTCTATAGGATCTGCCTGTCCAATTCTGTGAATTTGCTACGCTGTATGTTGAACACAGCAAATTTCCCCAGATCTCTGCAGAAATAGCTTCTGCAGCATGTATTTTTCTGTGGCTCCATAGAATCTATGACAGATTTAAAATTCATCCCTAGGTCTTGTTGAGTGAGTTGCTGAGGGTCAGTGTCATTCTTACATGGGTGACTTCCTGCCTTCATCTGAATCATTTTAAGGCAAGAAACTCTGCCAGAGCTCCTCAGCCTTGATGTGCAGTCTTTCCAGTGGAGTGTTGTGGAGCAAACATCCATCCTGTGCAAATATTCTGCTGCCAGCCCCTGAGGAATTATAGGGGCTGGAAGCAGTGTTTCATCACCACTCTTTTCAAATGCTATGATAGAGCTGATCCCCAAGAGATGCTTGTCCCAGACTATCCAGGTAAATTATTGTGGTATAAACCAAATGCAAAACCTTATTGTAAGTCTTAGGGGAAATAACCTCTCAAAGTGAAGGTCTTGCCTTTGGCTCCTAGGAGTCTGAGTAATTTACTTGAGATTGTTCAAAATTTCCAAATGACATAGGGAATAGTCTTAGCACCTAATTCTTTACAAGAGGCCGATTTAATTTCATTGGCATAATTTTTAACTGCTAATCACAGACCACTCTCGAGGCCCAGAAAATACAATCCCGTGATCTATTAAATGTATAGGAGAAAACTGCCTCACCAGTGCCTCAGATCTCACTAGCTATAGAGAATTGCTCTTTAAAGATTAAATCCGCGTTTCTTTGGTACACAGCAATGTTTTAACTAAACATCCATTTGTATGAATCTCTTTCGGACTGTCTCTGTGTGCAAATACAGATTTTGTACTTTGTTCATCACTCCCAGCTCTGCCCAAGCATGGTGCAAATAGAAATGCTGAACTTCTCTAACAAGGTATTCTGGCTGAGACATTGGTTATTCAGGAATAATTGTCAATGGGATTAGCAGTCTTACAGAACATCTGGCAACCTGAGCGTGAGGGGCGGGGGGACAAACAGCAAATGGTTAAAAATCTCTGGCAGCCATTGGCTGATGCAAAAAGAAATTTCAGGTCAGCTTTGGCAGTTGGCTGTGCTCCCACTTCTACTCCCTAGTGGTACCTTCAGATGAGTTGAGCAGAAGATGCAATTTTGGTTTTATGTCACAAGATGAATGCCTTCAAGAGCCTATCATTTCCCTCTGACCCCAACACTTTCTTTGGAACAAAGTTTTGGATAATGTGAGTAGAACATTGTGTCCTGTTACTTCTAGAAGAGTGTTTCGTCCTGTTTTAGAGCAGCCAGCAGAGATTCTGCAAACAGGCCTCCTGCCTTCCACTTTTTTCCATTAAATCAGACTTGCACTTCAGGCTCCCAACAGATCCTTTTAAGGGTGCTATGCAATATTGGCTTTGTTATGCGTGCAGACATCTACACATGACTAACAAGATGCAGAGATTTCTGATTGGATGCCATAATATCAAAAACGTCTTTGACCTGTTGTGATCTTTGAGCTGTTTGGCAACAGAAGAATTGCTTTATTATGTTTCTGTGGTCGAAAAAGGAGTGAAAGCTAAGAGCTGACACATTCAGAGAAGTGCTTCGCGTCTAAAAAGGTTTGGAACCACTGCTCTAATTGAACTTGGTTTCATTTAGGTGGCAAAGATGGATTATTTTTCTAAATCTTTTCATTCAAATTGGAGGCTCTTTGCCTTATTTTCTGATCACATTGCTTTTGCTTGCCTTAAACTCTTCTTTATGGCTCTCTGAATCTGGCAAAAACAAATATTGTATTTTCTGGCATACACGTGCCCCCATATTTCATCTGCACCTTGTTGAAAGCCAGAATGAAGGGGAAAGATTTCTCCGGAGTCATGGCTGCATAGAGCAGGGGCACAGCCTGATCTTCAGCTGACTTGAGTTCCTTTTCCTGCATAAATAGAGTTGAATCCCTAGCTGATGCTGAAGACTGGTCTCCACAGGTGGGCCTGTGATTTTTGAAAAGAGAGATTAGAGGCTATGAAACGGACCAGGAGCAGCCAGCAAAATTCCCTCAAGTTTGACTTGATTAGTGGAACAAGACCATTAAAAAAGGAGTGAACATTGTTAACACCTGTAGCGTGAGGAACAGCGAGCCATTAAGTCAATTGGCTCCCTCAGCTGCCCGAACAGTAATATCACAGCTGCTGCACAGTGGAGTCCAAATCTAATCCAAATGCTTCCAACCCCAGGCAGAAAGTCAGCTTTTCCATTTAACACATGCACCCCAGCTTTTTGAGGGTGATTTTTGCAGGACAAGGTACATGAAGTATGCAAGAAACAGTAGCTTAAACCCTGCTGCTGTAGCTTTAACGATCATTCCACAACGAGTTCCAGGTTCTGCTCATCTGTCTTCCAGTAAGCACTAATGCTTCAGCTTGACTCCCTTTGCTGACTTATCTTCCTTAGGTGCATTCACTTAGGAACATTGTCTGAACATCAGGCTACGTAATCAGATACTGAACTGTGGATTTAAGAGCCAGGCTTAAGGCATCTGTTTTAAAAGCGAATCTTGGTTCTGGTTAATGGCTCCTTAGGAGGTCTCTTTCCTCCCCACCCCCATGACTCAGGAGTAGATGCACAGGGGCTGCTGTGACTGGACAAAATATGGGTTAACTCTTGGCAAAACATAATGTTTTAAATTGAGGATAATTTTAGCGTGGCTGAAATGGCACAAAAACACCCCATAAATTCTTACAGGTTAGTTGCATAACTGCCTTTCACCATAGAGCTGCTTGCTACAAAGCTGCCTTTAGAATCAATATCTAATTGCATTTTGTTGTGATCTGCAACAGTCAAAATGGGAAATCACTCCAGTGAGAGAGGCTGCAGGAAGGGTAATAGATCATTATAACAGCAGTGCTAATAGCTTCTATAATTGTGCTTATATAGTGGTGTATTTGGCCTCTGTTCTCCAGCACCCCTGATTTTTAAAAAAGATGTTCCTCCAGAAAATGCCTCTGTAGTCACTGAGGCAAGAGCACAGTGAGAGAGCCTATCTGCAGCCCCATTAGTTTCTGACATCAGTTGGCTGCAACAGAATCTGAACTCCCTGTCTCTTGTCCTGATGTGCCGAGTCCTTTCAGATATAATCTGCCTGCTTCATTAATGGCATTTTGGCTCAACCTCCCGCATTGCGTGCTCTGTGGATGGCCCGCTGGAGGAGCCTTTGTGCATACTTATGCCACAGCTGCAGCCTAAATGTGTACACAGGTTCTGGAGACGGGAAGCTAGCTCAGCATGTTGGTCAACTGCAGCACTGTGGCCCGCTAGCAGCTGAGACAGGCCAGTTCAGCTCAAGTGAGGCTGGGGAAGCTGAGTGGACTTGGCACAGCACTTGCCTGTCTACAGTGATGATTTCTTCTGCACCTTAATTTGATCTCCTTTGAAAAGTAGGTGTGACCTTGACCCGGTTGTCTCACAACTATCCAGTCTCTGCCCTGGTCTCAGGATGGAGTGAGTTTACATCCCACTTGACCAGATATTTTAGGTTAACCCGATCTCAGAAATACAGTGCAGTTCTGTAATGTCTTTTGTCTACATCTTCTCTCTGACTGCTGGTGTAACCAAACAAACAGAAGGAAGAGTGCATATCTTAAGGCAGTGCTTCCTAGACTTCAGCATGGTGCCTCACTCCTGACCCACAGCCTCCCAGGTGCCCCAGGGCCCATACCCCCCCTATCCCTGCCAGCTCCCCCAGCAGCACCCAAGCCCCAGCTGCTGGAGCAGAGCCCGTGGGGAGGAGGGGGAGGATGCAGGCGCCTCCTACCCAGCAGTGGGGGCACAACTCCATGCTGCTGCTGCTGCTGCACTTTGCCTTGGCAGCCGTGACAGTGTAATGCTCCCTCCTGTGCTGGGTCCCGCCTGCTGGGCTGTGGAAGCAGCTTCTGCCTGAAGCTGGTCCAGCCCCGTTGCAGTCCTGTACCCCACGGTGGGCTCAGAAATCTCATGACCCCAACCACTGATGTTGCAACCCCACTTGGGGTCGTGACCCACAGTTTAGGAGCTGCTGTCTTGGAGCCTCCTAGTTCTGTAGGGCAGGGGGACGAAGCTGAACACCGACTGTTGGTGACCTACACCTTAGCATGACTTTTACATGAGAGAGAGCTGCTCCCTTCTCGTGTATTTTTTTTTCCTGTTGTCCCTGTCTATTTAGCCAAGAACCTTCTGAACCAGTGGTATCAAGAACTGCTCCATGAAATGGTGGCAAATGGCTCACAAATTACAGGTTACAGTAGGTCTGAGTGCTGTGATGCACTTTTCCATTGTTTGATTTGCATTCTTAGTCATCTGTGAAAAATTTTGAGGGTTGACCATGGTCCATTGGTCCCAGAAAGCAAGACCTAGTCCAAGTCATCTCTCTGCCATCCTGTCCTTGCCTAGTAGCAATTACTCTCCATGGTTGAAATGCATTTGCATCTTTTGGAGAATGTACCAGATACATTTCTGGCATCAGCAGTTTTCCCCACACGTAATGGTCATGGTTAAATGGAGCTGTGTGTTAATTTTATCCTTTTTTGTGTTTCTGAATGCAGTAAAAGAGAAATTGCGCTTGGATCCAGACAGTGAAATCGCTACCACAGGTGTTCGAGTGTCACTCATTTGTCCAGTAAGTCTCGCTGCACTGCAATTCCAGCTACTAATATGAGATGTCCTAGTTTGTTACCCAAGCCACCATTGCAGGATAATAAATCTTTGCCTTTACCAGTTGCCCCTTAAGCAGTTTCTTGCATATTGGCACCAAAACCATCCGTCTACACACACGTATTCATTTTGGGAGGGGAAGGCTCTGATGTTGTGGTAGGATTTCTCATTGATCTGCCTGCGATTGGTCCCTTTAGCTGGTGAAGATGCGACTTTCTGTCCCCTGTCGAGCCGAGACCTGTGCGCATCTGCAGTGCTTCGACGCAGTCTTTTACCTACAGATGAATGAGAAGAAGCCCACGTGGATGTGCCCTGTGTGTGACAAGCCAGCGCCCTATGACCAGCTAATAATTGATGGGTGAGTTTGCCTTCTTGCACCATCTCTTCACTCGCTTCTCTCCAGCCCTCTTCTCTTCCCCACTGTGATTTTTATAATTTTTTTAGCTCTGTATCTGATCCAACACCACTTCTAAATGAAGTGTAAACATATTACAGTTCAGTTGCTCTTAATTTGGGTGAGACAATGCTGATGCCAAAATTTGTGACTTGGACCTTGCTTGGTTTTATAGTTTCTCAACCAGCTTTCTGTAAACTGCTGCCAAAATAAAACTTGTGCCACCTTCTCATTCATATGCACTATCTGACTGGAGACTGACAAAACAAGGGTGCTTTACTTTACCATGAGCTATTGTTTATCATTTGTAGTTCAGCAACTGAAACTTCTTTACATGCTGTTGTCAGGACAGATTGCCTTTCGCATGTATTCTTCTCCCGTTCCTTCATTAAAAGCCTTATCATGCATGATGTTGGCACCCAACAAGCAGTTCTCGACATGTCATCGGTTTGGGTCAAATGATTCTAAATGCCAGCCTTTCACTCGCATATCTCTAGATGCAGAGCTAGCTCCGTTGAGGTACAAATGCAGTTTTAAACCAGAGATCTCTGGTACATATTTGAGGCTTTTGGTTCAAGCTGCGCAAGTGCAGTTTCTGTAGCTGCAGACTGGGAACTCCTTAAAGTACTCAATATTATTGTTCTGGCTGTTTCATTAGCTACCTATATAAGGAACAAGATAAAGGGTAGAAATCTTCCTGAAGGGGCAAGATTAAGATATGTCATGTACCTCACAAATACCCAGACTTTAGAAGATTCAGGGTTCTTGAAGTCTCACTTAAACCATATTTTCCCTGGCTTTTTTTTTATCATGATTTTTTTTTTCTCTAACATGTATTTGAAATACTATTTACTTTTAGTCTTTGGCCTAGGTTAATTAAAAAAGCTTATGCCTCATTCTTTATTATCTGGTATCAGTCTAGATGCACAGGTAGGGCTCCTCCCTGCCAGTAGATGGAGACGGTACAACCAAAATACATTTTGGAGCGTTCTGTGAATCAAAAGAACTTGTCTGTTTATGGTGCCGAGTAGCTTCTGCTTTTGAAAGGAGGAACAAGTACCCTTCCTGTTTGATTTGAGGGGTTTCATGTTAAGAGCTGGATTATCTTTGTTCTAACTACAATAGTTGTTTTTCTGGATTTCTGAGAAGCTCTTTAAGCAAACAGTGAAGTTTTAGGTGTTTAGATCGACGACCCTCTAAACTGTACTTGTAACACCAGTGAGAAATCTGACGGCTGTCCCTAGACTCCTTTTCCTATGCCTACAATGCAGTAAGAGCCAGGTTATTAAAATGGAAACCTACAGATGCCTCTTTTTGGGCTGCAAACCAGCCAAATGAGTTTGGGTCACATTTTTAAAGTGGAAGAGGGAATGAGGCTTTCCAGAACCAGACTTGTAGACAGCCTCTGTAAATATAAATGGCCTTCAGGTGCATTTGGAAAGCAAGTGCTGAGAGTTGAACAGTGGTAAAAGAAGATGGAGTGAACCAGAAGAGTAACCTGGACTTAGAGACCAGGGACTTCAGAAAAAGAGATGGCCATTTCTTATTATGATAGTGGGCTGCTGGGGAAAAAAGTTCTTGTTGTCCTCTTTTCTCCTCCCCACCCATTGCCTGGTACAGCCTCTAACAGGAAGCAGTTGCATACATTATGGTGTCCCTAGAGATTTCAGCAGTAGCTTAGGAAATCCAGTATGTGGACTTGTAAAGAGCAAAGAAGGTAATATTTCATGCCTATTTCTCAGTCTATTAAGAGCATCTAATTTATCTTAATGTGTTAATTTTGATGCATGTACACCAGTTATCCTGTGAGCTTTGTGCGTCTCGTCATACGAATATTGTCTGGGCAGCAGCACAAAGGACTAGAGAAGTTAGACCTAGTGCACCAGATACCCTCCTAGCAAATATGTAGCTGAAACCAGACAGAAGTTATGCACCAGAATGAATGAGCACAGACAAAAGATTAAGAAGAGAGACCCTGAAACACAAGTAGGAGAACATTTTTCACAGAAAACAATCGCTCGCTGTCTGACTGCACAGTTCTTGTGCTCAAAGGAAACCTACCTGCACCCTTACAGGAGAAGCTTGAGACCTAAGTACCAGGGTTTTAACACCATAGACAGTGACTTTATGGCCAATTATAATCTACCTGATACAGGCCATCTGTAGATCCCAGGTGATAATGACCCTCCTGAACAACCTTGTTCCTCTTTTTATCAGGTTTTTATTGCCTCTCTCCTGCCTGTTGGCTACCCAATTGCTCTTATCTCCCACATTTGTTTACATACTGAGTTTTACACAAGCTTTTGTTCAGTCTGCTGTTTGGTTCTGCTGCTCTCGGCGGGTTGAGGAGGGGTACTGTGATACCCAAAAACTTGCCTTTGTCTGTCTCAAGTCCAATAAAAGAGATCACCTGCAAGAATTCTTGCCTCTAACGTCATGGAATTACAGTCTCAACATTCTGGAGGATCTGATGACCTGGTGAGGCGCGAGGACTTCAGCCTGGGCTTGATATTATGGCTGAGCTGGTGTTTCAGTCCACTCGGTTGAAAGCCTTCATCACAAAACCATCCACCTGCAGTAATTCTCTTCACTGTCAGCCTTGAGAGGCAAGGCAGTGAACTGAGCATAGAGACTGCTCTCTCACTTGGACCCTGTCTCTGCTTTATTATTTAAGCACATTGTCAGGGTGGAATGGTTTTGGGATGAAGGTTCACTGTTAGAACCTATACTGTGGTTCCTTTATGGGGAAAAAAGGATTTTGTGATCAAGAAATGTTTTGTTTTGTAACCTTGCCCTGTCACCAAATTTCTCTTGGATTAAGCTGTAGGGCCATGTAAGGTGAGGATCCAACTTAATGACATACTGCCACGGTGCTCTGCTGATTGCCTGAAGGTTAATAGATAGCATCTTGTTTCCTTTTCAGGCTGTTGTCAAAGATACTGACAGAATGTGAGGATGCAGACGAAATAGAATACATGGCGGATGGTTCCTGGTGTCCAATAAGAGCTGAGAAGGAGAGAAGCTGCAGCCCTCAGTGTCCAATACTAGTACTAGGTACATATGGCATGGGGCAAAGGAAATTAATATGCTGAGCTCTAGGAAACTTGCACAAATGATTTTGTGATACAAAATCATGGGCCCCCAGCTTGCTAAGGGGTGCTTGATCAGTGTTGGAAACAGTAGGTCACCCGATTGAGTAAACAACCAGGCAGCCAATAGGGTTTTTTTTTTCCTCTCTCCATACAAAGGAGTAAGTTGGCGTCACAGAGAAGCCCAATGCGTCTGACCAGTAAGACGATCATTATGGATGGGGTCATTGAATCCTTTGAACAATTTCATTCTCTAATGGTTTAACTACCAAGTCCAAGTGAATAGTTTAGGTATGGCTTCAAAGTGGTGCAGAACTAATTCTGGCATGCATGCTTTTGGACCAAACACCAAACTATTCTAACTCCTCTGACTGGGGGCAAGGGAAGATCTGATGTTCCATGAATGGGGATTTTGCCAGAACCTGCTTGTATATATCCGAGGGGGTTTTTTTCCCTTTTAACTGAAGGGCTTCATACACTTCTGCAAATGCTTCCCATTGGTAGTTTGAGCAGAAGATGATCAGATGAGCTTTTGGGGGGTATCCTAGAAAGTATTTTACTATTTCATTGGTTTACAAAGATACAGTGGACTTCACATGAAGTAGATCTTTCTTCATACGACTTTCCCTGAGGAATGGGTTCTCTCTGTCACTTCCCCAGATACTGTATGGGGATGCAGGGCCTGCCAAGGGGTATTGGCTCTGGGGAGTATAATAGATGTTCTAATTGTGGTCCATTTATTTAACATCTAATTCCTAGATGTTCTAATTGAAGTCCATTTATTCCCAGGTTCCTCAGATGTGAATGGGCTCTTGCCCACTCCCAATAGTAATGGTGAGAATGGCAAGGTCACTGCTGATGTGGTGGATTTAACACTGGACAGCTCATCATCAGAAGAGGAGGAGGAAGAAGACGAGGAGGAGGATGACGACGATGATGGACCCCAACCGAAACGACGCTGCTCTTACGAGAAAGATCTAGTTTCTGCCTGCTGACTGCGGAAGTAGCTCTGAATCTCTGAATGGACAGACTTGAATACTCTGGTGCTTACTAAACTGGAGGTGGGAGAGGACCTCTCACCTCATCTCCCTTCCTCCCTGGTCTCCTTTTGACTTTCCTATTCCGAGTTAACCATTAAAATGAAAAATAAAACCATTGAGCTGCTTCTTGGTTGAAAAACTGCCCCACTAAAAGCCTGACCTGAGCTCTGCCAGCTCAACCTGAACCAGAGTCTGAAGTAAGGAAAAGTGTCTTAAGCCAGGCAGTCAAGATCCAGAGCTAACTTGATCTCAACTGCCCTTCACCAGTACGGTTTGAATCAGTGGAGTTCACCTGAAAACCAACAGGACGTCTAACTCCAGTGCATCTCCAAAGCTGTGTGCATTTTTATTGTCTTGTTAAATAACCATTCCTGATAAAGTTTTGCTGGACATGTGAATGGGTGGGTTGGGGTGGGGAAGAGAAGGGGGGGAGGTTGATAGAACCCCAGCAAAGTTAGATCTCCTTTCTTTCTTTTTTTTTTTTCTTTTTTGTTTCTTTTTTTTTAAATGGGTGGCAGAGGGGGAGGGAGAGGGCAGGGAGGGCCGGGACTGAAAGAGAAGAGACTTAAGATTGGGATCGCACTGTTCTAGTTAGGAGCTCCCGCAGCTCTGCACCTCATGTAAAGAGAGACACATTTTGAATCCTTTTAACCTAATCTGAAGGTAATGTAGAAATTGTGCGTAGTGAAGCATTTTAGTTGAGCAGAAGCCATGGGGGGGCGGGGAGGGCTTGAACCACAAACCTGTTGTATTTTTGAAGTGCAATAACTTGGTGTTTTTGAAGACTTAAAAGGGCTGCACATTCCCTTTTCTTTCTTTTCTTTTCTTTTTTTTTTTTTTAAGAAGGCTTTGTTTCTGGAGTCGGTGCCAGCAGCCTGCAGGACAGCTGAAGCCCATCAACTGGACGTGTGGCATCGTGTAGGAGTGGGGCAGGGTGGAGGGGAGGGATGGCCTTCAAGAAAATGCCAGGTGGGAGAATCTCAGTTTCTAGCCAACTACCTCGGTAACTCCAATTCAGGTTTATTTCAGACATGAAACAGTGCAAAGCCCATCACTGGTACTTCTGACGGCACAAACGTCATAATGTTGGGGACAGAGCCAAGGGGCAACGAGTGGAGCACAGTGACCACGTATTACGGCCTCTGGACTTTTCCACTTCTCTGTTCTGTTAAGACTTTGGTCCCAGACCCAAAGCTACTGCAATGCTCTTGACAAAATATTGTTGCTTTTGAGTTTCCAAATGGTAACCTTTTTGTCTTGTAGAGATTTTGTAATTAACTTTGCATAATTTGCTCTGCCTGTTCCTAGTTAAAAGCCTCTGAAGTCTGCATTGCTTTGGACCTTGCTGACTTTCTCGTCTGTGGATGGGAATAAATGTTGGAAGGAAGCTGGCATGTTGACTTGGCCCCGTGAACGTGTACAAGGGAAGGGTGGAGAGCAACGTAATGGCCTTTAGCAGTGAGTGCACTGTGCACCAGACCAGCTGAGTGGTAATACTGCAGCCAAGGCCACGCAAGTAGCTTTCAGTCATACTGTATATAGGCTTTCTAGCTACTAGAAAAAGGCAGTTGATCACTGAACACTTCCAGCCCCCGCCATGCCTCCAGCTCTTGCTGTTTGTTCCAGCTGCAGTGAAATGACAGACGTCTGGGCAGCATGAATCTACGTCATCCCTTAGAACCACCTCCTCCCCTAAAGCATCAGTCTGGAGGAAAGGAGGCAGCTATGTTCAATCACAGAACCAAAGTGATGGTGCTTTCAAAAGCACTTTTAATGCATTTAAGAAAAAGCAATGCATTTAAAATACCACATCGACTTAAAGCCATCAAGTTCCACCTAGAACTATTTTTAAATACCTTTAAGGACCTAGCCTAACACATATAGGAAGAGAACAGAATATTATCCCATAGTTGCTATTGAGCAGAATGCTTTAGACCCTGGCATTTGAAGTTCTCCTCTTCAAATTCTCCATAGAGTCTCGTTGCATGATGTACGAGTAGAGTCTTCTCTGGTGCGGTGCGCTGTACCTCAGATTAATCTGCTTCAAGAAATCCCATGCCCTGTGGTGGCTGGTTATCGGGCTCTGCATCCCACCGCCTGCGGGTGGAGGGCAAAGAGCTGATGACCTTGAGCCACATGGGCTTGTTCTGAAGGGAGGAGCCCTTTCTGCCAATCTGTATTTCTCCCAGCAAATGAAACAGGAGGCAGAAGGGAGCTCTTCTTGCCTTCTCTATCATATTCTCTTCCCAACCCTCCGCCATTACACCCCTCCGGGACCTGCAAATGACTCTGGCAGGGGCCCATCAGGCAGAGGGAGAAATAATAAAAGAAGCCTCTTCAAGTTTCTTCTCGAGCACCAGCATGCAAAAGTACTGCCTCCTCCATGGAGGGGTGAGGGGCTGTGGAAAGGGAATGAGACGGGCGTGTGGGGGAGGGAGGCAACCCAAAATCTTGTTTGCTCTTCCGCCATTTCAGTTCCACCACAGAATGACCTTTGTTTGTACGAAAGTTTCCGTTTAATTTTTTTCTTTCCTTTTTTTCTTTTCTTTGCGCAAGTAAGCAATATGTTTTCAGGTTTAAACTGGGTTGGGGGGTGGGGGGCGACTGGGTAGAGCTCAGACATTAAGTTTTACTGTATAAAGTTGTGCGGCTTGCATCCCCGGCCGCAAGGTAGCTTTAGAGTCCAGTTTTTCTAATATTTGTATTCTAATTTAATTGTTTTTAAATTTTCCAGGCCAAGCCACTGTTGGGAAACATCATGCTTCTGTTACTGCTTTCTGTTTGAGTTGGCCAGCTCTTCCTGTACATATGTTTTTTCTTATATCCTGTTTTTTTCTTTTTGTAAAGAGAAGAGAAAAAGCAAAAGAAAATTATTTTTCTTTCCCTCAGTACACATTCTTCAAAGTTCAGAATTATAGTGTTTCTTAAATAAAAAGAAAGATTTACATTTAATTCCCAGCTTTGTCCTTCTCCATTGTGCTATTGGATTTTTTTTCTCTTTCTGACCCAACGGCAGTAGATTCTCCATTGCTTTGAGATTGGGCACTAAATTTTCCTCTTCCTGTGCACTGCCATTGCTTTCACCAGGGTCAAGAGATACCATTTATTACCATATTGATTTACAAGTGTTAACTCCACTTAGGCCTGATTATATTTGACAAAGGTCCGGGGCAAGGGAGAAGCTTTAGCAGGAAGCAGGATTCACCAGAGGAACTGCTTATTCTGTGCGCTGAAGAAGCCCAGCCCAGATGGTTGCTGTAGTCCCATCCAGCATGATATTCATGGACCTGCAGAAGATGGCAGAGGGGTTGGGCAGGCAGAGTGGGGACGAGGTCGTCTCTCTCGGTTGTGATCCCGTTATGCCTACTTAGCAAACTAGTTGGTTCCAGACAAGGTTTGCACTGCATGTAGCTAATGCTCAGCAGTGGCAGCCCAGCCTCTATTGCCTGCAGCTGTCCTTGTAACCGGTTGGGCACCCTTTTTGGTCGCTAGCAGGAGATCCCTTAAATAGCTGATGTAACCAGTCTGACTGCTCCTTGCTCTTGCTGAAATGGGGAGGGTGTCCTAGAAGTCACTGAAATCTCTATATTCTTTACGTTAAGGAGGAATATACATCCTCGTCAATTAGCAAAGACCCAGAGGAGGGGCACTCTGAAGTGCTCTTGGTTAGAATACAAGGCAGTCAAAGGAAAAGAGACTTAACAGTAGGGGTCTACTACAGACCTCCCAACCAAGGGGAAGAGCTAGACCAGGAATTCTTATGTCAGCTCACAGAGGTAGTTAGGTCAAAGGACGTGGTCATCGTGGGTGACCTGAACTTTCCAGACATCTGCTGGGAAGAGCAGTCAGCCAGGTCTGACTGCTCATGTAGGTTCCTAGCCAGAGTGCAGGACCTCCATCTAACCCAGGGGGTGCACAGTCCCACCAGGGAGATGCCTTGTTGGACCTGGTGCTGGCCACGGGTGATGACCCAGTGAAGGGGCCGCGGGTGCTCAACCACCTGGGTGACAGTGATCATCGCCTGCTGGGATTCACCATTCAGCGCAAGGTGGCAAAGGCCTACAGCAAGGCAGCAGCCCTAGATTTCAGGAGGGCGGACTTCAAGGAACTAAGGAGAATAGGGAAGCACTGAGGTCCTGGAGAGGAGGGGAGCCAGGTGTCCAAGAAGAGCGGTCGCTCCTCAAGGAGATGATCCTCCAAGCCCAAAGGGAGGTAATCCCAACACGGATCAAAGGGGGCAGGAGGGCGCAAAAGCCCCCATGGCTCATCAGAAGCATCCGGGAATGTCTCCTAGCTAAAAGGGAGGCGCACACCCAATGGCAGGGAGGGGCCATCCCCAGGGAGGACTACACTGCGGCTGCTTGGGGATGCGGGGGGGGTCAGGAAGGCCAAGGCAGAGATGGGACTGGGACCAGCTACCCGGATTAAGGACAACAAGAAGTCCTTTTTTAAATACACAGGGGGCAAAAAGAAGGTATGGGGTAACGTGGGGCCCCTGCAAGACACGCTAGGAGATTTGGTCATCACACCAGATGACAAAGCTAACCTATTTAACGATTTCTTTGCCTCCATTTTCCTGATCAGGGGCTGGAACAGTCGCTCCCCCTCTGGGCCCCCTCAGGCCCCAGGGGAGGTGCACCCAGGCCAAGGGTTAGTGAGGAACTAGTCAGGGAACTTGTGGAGGGACTGGATGTATTCAAATCAGCAGGTCCGGACAATCTCCACCCCCGAGTACTGAGGGAATTAGCTGCGGTCATTGCGGGACCCCTGGCACGGCTGTACGAGCCCTCGTGGTGCTCTGGTGTGGTGCCAGAGGACTGGAAGACGATCAATGTGGTTCCCATCTTCAAAAAGGGGAGGAAGGAGGACCTGGGGAACTATAGGCCGGTTAGTCTTACCTCGATCCTGGGGAAGCTTTTTGAGAAAATTATCCTGGCACATATCCATGAGGGGCCAGCAGGAGAGATCATGCTTAGGGGCAACCAACACTGGTTCCTTAGTGGCAGGTCCTGTCAGACCAACCTGGTGGCCTTCTATGATCAGATCACCAAATCTGTAGACGCAGGGGTAGCAGTGGACATCGTCCTCCTGGACTTTGGAAAGGCCTTCGACACTCTTTCACCCCGTTCTCATTAAGAAACTGGGGGGCTGTGGTGTCAACACCCACACAGATGTGTCACCAACTGGCTGGAGGGCCGCACCCAGAGAGCGGTGGTGGATGGGTCATTTTTGACCTGGAGGGAGGTGGGCAGTGGGGTCCCCCAGGCTCAGTCCTCGGGCCCGCACTGTTCAACATCTTCATCAGTGACTTGGACAAGGGGGTAAAAAGTACCTGTTCAAATTCACTGATGACACTAAGATGTGAGGGGATGTGGGCACACTAGAAGGGAGGAATAGGCTGCAATCGGACCTAGACAGGTTACAGGGGTGGGCGGATGAGAATAGGATGGGATTCAGCACTGACAAGTGCAAGGTGCTGCACCTGGGGAGGAAGAGCCAGCACCACACTACAGGCTGGGGGACTCCCTTCTCGGCAGTGCAGAGGCAGAAAAGGATCTCGGAGTCATCACTGACTCCAAGATGAATGTGGGCCGGCAGTGTGGGGACGCGGTCAGGAAGGCCACCCGCACCTTGTCGTGCATCCACAGATGCATCTCGAGCAGGTCCAGGGAGGTGACCCTCCCCCTCTGTGCAGCACTGGTCAGGCCGCAGCGGGAGTACTGCGTCCAGCTCTGGGCGCCGCGCTTCAGGAGGGATGTGGACAGCATGGAGAGGGTCCAGAGGAGGCCACTCGCATGGTCAGGGGGCAGCAGGGCAGGCCCTACGAGGAGAGGCGACGGGCCCTGAACCTGTTCAGCCTCCACAAGAGAAGGCTGAGGGGGATCTAGTGGCCTGTTACAAACTAGTCAGAGGGGACCAGCAGGCACTGGGGAGTCCCTGTTCCCCCGAGCAGGATCAGGGTGACCAGGAATAAAGGTCACAAGCTGGCAGAGGGTAGATTCAGACTAGATATCAGGAGGCGCGACTTCACAGTCAGGGCGGCTAGGATCTGGAACCGACTTCCAAGCAAAGTGGTGCTGGCTCCTACCCTGGGGGTGTTTAAGACCAGGCTTGACAATCACCTTGCTGGGGTCGTTTGACCCCAGTACTCTTTCCTGCCATGGCAGGGGGTTGGACTCGATGATCTGCTCAGGTCCCTTCCGACCCTACTAACTATGAAACTATGAAATGCTGCTGATGCTGCCCATGTTACCTGTGCTCCTCCATTCCCTGCTGAGACTCCATCCATGAGAGAAGGTCACTGCTTTTTGCAGAATGAATGAGAAAACTTGGGCCCTAGAAATGTTGGGGGTGGATGTCATGGAACGAGTTGTGTGGACAACCTAAGTGTAGGGGGGGGTCTTCCTCATGTCACTAAGTAGCTACTAAAATACAACCATGGTCTGGGGAGGATTTTGGTCTCCAGAAGTGTTTGGCACATGCAGCCTCCCCTGACCATTAATTAGGATGTCCCAGCACGTGTTCAATGGAGGTCTCAGCTGATGTCATTAAGCAAATTGCCTCCTGCTTCTCACTCACGGTAGTTCTTGCATTCAGCATTCAGGAATAAAATGGTTTCCTCATTCTACATTTTGCATCCCTCCTTTCATTATTAATGGGCTTTGTGCAGGGGAAAGGCTGTTCTCAGCTGCACAGATTCTCTTTCTGATTAAATCTGGGACCATTCCTTGTCCTTCTTTCCTATTTAGATTTTCTTTTATTGGGCACCTTGTGTCAGGCAGCTGCATTCACACCGAGTTCTGGCTCTGTTCCCTACCGATCTGATAAAATCACCACCTAAAATAGGACATCAAACCAAAATAGGATTTGTGCAATGACACGTTCTTGGACATGCTTTTCTTCAATAATATACGACTCCAACTTGGATTGCTACTATAGCAGGAGTGGGGTACTCTCCGTACCAGTAGGTAATGAACAGCTATCACAAGCTCTGCTAAACAGAGAGCAAGGGAGCAGGACCCAAGGAAGGAAAGGATGGAGGAAGCTGAAAGTTTTGTGGCCTCTCTTCTAATCGGATGGGAAACCCTTTCGAGATAGGGGGTGCCTCACTGGATAGGTACAACATCCAGGACAGTAAAGTCTTGATCTTGACTGGGGCTGCTACATGCTTCTTTAGTACCAAAAAAAACCCAACTTCATTCCATTTTAGAAGAGTTTGCTCCTTAAACTCCAATCCAAGACCTGACTAAACTGGGGAGAGGTTCACCGTTTCACTTGAGGAGGAAACCCATGTGGAGTAGGCAACGATAACAGTTTGAGGAAAGACCAGAACAGAGGTGGAAGAGCAAAGTGTGCCAAGAAGGATGCTGCATCGTTTAATCCTATTATGTGTGTGGGTTGGATTCTGACTTCCAACTTCAGCTGTTTCAGTAGATGAGCTGGTGATTGGGAGGGCTTCTGGGACACTGGTCCCTTGATCATTAATCCATTTGAGTATAGTGATTCATTCCTATGGTCAACCTCAAGAATGAGTTTCTCTAAATTGTATGGTTGCTGTAGGCAGTGATTCTCAACCAAGGTATTGTGGCATCCCAGGGTGCCTTGAGATTTTTTTAAGGATGTGGCAGGATGCCACACAATGTTAGCACTGTTAGGTGGGCAAACATGATTTACAAGATAAACCCAGAGATTTCAAGTAGGAGTCCAAAGTGTCAAAAACACTCTGAGCTGCTGTGGTCTTTCGGAGTTCTTTGCAACAGAATTGCTCTATTCTATTGCTATTTTCCACTAGTCAAAAAAAAAAGTCAAAGCTAAGAGCTGGCTTTTTCCAAAGGGTGCCTTGAGTCTCTCAAGGTTGGGCACCACTCCTGTAAGCTGTCATGAGTCTTGTTTGAGATGAAAAAACATTCCTGTTTCTCTTATTTTAGATTTCTACTAGCCAGATGGCTGTCTGTGACTGCTCAGGACTGGCTTGATGATTCAGGGGTTCTTTTCCAGTTCTAGGTTCCTAAAACTCACCATGTTTGCTCTACCCATGATACTAGCTTGTTTTCTTTTATATCCTTCCCCAGTAGCTTGTTCCCTTCCTAGGCTCAGCAGTGGACCTCTCCACCTCCTCCCTTGCTCTTGTCTTGACCCCAGTTTGATGTGTTGACATCCAGGGGAGAGCACTGGACAATCTAAACTTGTTCTTCTCCAGGGAAAAGAGTTGGTCTACGTGCAGAAAAACAGATACCACTGGACTGTCATTCTAGAGCTCATCTGCAGTCACAGACAATGGGTTTGCTAACAGATTTCTAGGTGTCTCTTAGAAGGTCCATCCGCCTCAAACATTTCCCGGCCCTGCTTTGTTTCCCCTTCGCATGTCTCTCTTCGTTTGTGAATCCTTGACTTGTTGGAAAGCTTGGCTCAGAATTCCTCTACCTCCAGTGGATTAATCATTTTATTTATTAGGCTTAAGGGTCAAATCCTTCTAAACCCGGGGCTTTGCCAGATAAACAGGCTGCTTTGCCAAGGCAGCCCGTTTGTGAAAACACAATTAGCAAACCCTGTAATCTGCACTAATTATCAGGCAGTGCTCAGGAGGCTTTCCCCAGCTCATTCCCCTTGCAAGATCTCCCTAGCCCAGCTTGAAGCTACTCAAGTCAGCGGCAAAGAAGAGGATGAACTAACACAAGAGCCCCAGAGTCACTAGTACCATGGAGGAGGCAGGAGCTGGGAGCAAGCGACAACTGGGTGTCTCCTTCATGATTGATTATCTGCTCTTTGATAAGGGGCAGCCAGTGAGTGAGGAGTTGGAGGCTGGGAGCCAGCCTCAGTCCAAGACCTTGGGCTCCTTGGAAGAGAAAGAAATGGAAAAGGAGGTTAAGAGAAAGCAGGCAGATACTGGAGCTCAGGCACCACCAGATGCCGTGGACAAACCCAACCAGTCTTACATTGCCCTTATTTCCACAGCCATCCTCTCTTCTCCAGAGAAGAAGCTGCTGCTCTCAGATATTTATCAGTGGATCATGGATAATTACCCTTACTTCAAAAATAAGGTGAGTTTCCACAGCTATGGGTGGGGTATGAGTTGCTGGATACAACACCAAGGGCTTGCCTCTGTCTGCTGGACGGTTCTTTTTGGTGCCAGGGACGTTCCAACAGAGGGCTGAGAGATTGCAAGCTCGGTCCTTCTTTCATTTGTAAAAACTCACCATCCATGTCCGAGCCTCTTGACATTGATTTGTGCACAGCCAAGGCTGAATTTTGCAGAGTTACTTCTCTAATTTTCACTTGAATCTTTGGGTAAAAGGGAGAGGATCTGTAGGGGATTTAAAATTTCCCTTTGTCTCAGTGCCAGTCTGGCAGGGAGTGGGCACAAGGGTGCCTTGGCCCTGAAATTAGACCAGAGAGAGAGAGACCCAGCATATTCTTACAGAATTAAGAAGTACCTCCTCTCACTGGAGTAGAAGAAGTTTCTCTGCTGTTTTCTTCTCTCCATCCAATGCCCACCCCCACACACATCGGTTCAATGATAGTGACTGCACACACGCACCCTGCTATACCTTTCTTATTGTTCCGTGCCTTTTTCTTTGATTTTCATGCTTGCTCTTCAACACCTGCTGCCCTGGGAGAAGGCAAAATGAAGCGACCTTTCTCCCTCTCTGGCTTTACACTTCTCATAAATGGATGCAAAAAACATCTGGAGTTTTGCAAATGTGGGATCCATCCACTGCCAGCTTGAACCCCCGTTGCATTGATCACCAAGTAGCAGGGTGGAACAGAGAGGGTGAGATGTACAGGTTCAGGGAGATGCAGTAACTTTCTGACCTTGGGATTGTTCTTTTTTTTTCCCCCCCAGGTTAGACTATACAAAAAAAAAATCTTGAAATTGGCTGCAATAGGAAAGTGTCCAGATCACTGGGTCATCTAGATGAACATCCAATGCAACCAGCAAGATGAAGTTGGTCCATGGCTGGGGTCCATGTGGGTGTTCTGGGAGAGGCAGCTACATGTTGATGTGATGGTGCTCAGAGAACCCAGTGACAGGGCTAACTTGTGACTTTGCCAGTGATTTGCTTGGTCGCTGCATGGTGACTTGCTGTGCATCTGACCCCCTTTTACTTTGTCAAGAGAAACAGAAAGCTGTTGGTGTGAGTAGGTGGCTGGGCAGGTGGGTTTTGTGTTTTTACATTAGAAATTCAGGTCTGAGCACCCCAAGCTGGTGCTCTTGGGATAGCGGAGGTTAGCCACCCCAGACTAAGAGTACCTTCTGAGAACAGAAGTGCTTGAGAGAAGAAAAGGGCTGTCTTCTTTTTTCTGACTTTAAACTATTAAAATCTATTCTGTCCCCTGGATGTAGAGACAGTAACACTTTGAAGCAAAGAAAATCTCCATAAAAGAATCAACCTTTGCTGTCTGGGGCCTCCAAATTGTCTTCCAGAAAGACCAAGATAACAATATCAGGCTTGGTATTTCTAAGGTTCAGTAAACAGCAGGGGAAAGAAGAAAACATTCTCTGATTTATCCCAAAGAAGTTAAAAGTTAGGCAAAAATATAGCTCAAATTTCACTACAACTCAGCTCATCCAACCTAGACCATGGAAGCGTGACGTGAGTATTGAAGATCTATAATGGGGTTTGGGTGCCAGTGAGCAGACCATGGTAGGGCTGCTGCTCCTATAGCCACTGCCTTCCCTCCGTCCTTTGTCTCCAGGCAAATGCTATCACCCCAATTTCTCCCCTTCTTGCCATGTTTCACTGCCCCGTCCAACTTCTTGGCTCTGCAGGAGAAGAGCTGGCGCAACAGCGTGCGGCACAACCTCTCCTTGAACGAATGCTTCATCAAAGCCGGGCGGAGTGACAACGGCAAGGGGCACTTCTGGGCCATCCACCCTGCCAACCTGGAGGATTTCTCCAAGGGTGACTACCACCGGCGCAGAGCCCGCCGGCGCATCCGCAGGTGAGCGGCAGCCTGAGGCAGGGTGTCAGGGCTCAGCGCCCAGTTCTCAAATCCTAGGCTTATCCTTGAGCCATGTGCAGAGTGACCCCTTCTCTCTACTGGACTCCACTGATTTCCAGCCTGACCTGTGGGCTCTGCTCCCCCATGGGGATAAGCCCATTATCCCTTTACGTTGACCTGAATCTGACCTCACCAGGCCCAAAAGGATGTTTGTTTTTCCTTTCACTGGAGCCTGGTGTTGCAGGTGATCCCTCCTCTGTCCTTTGCCATGATACTGCACTTGGTGGTTGAAACCTTTCTGCCTGGCAGAGGAGAAAGGAAACTGAGTGGTGCCTCCAGCTGGGCAAAAGCTGGTGGGCACAGTAAGGGCTACAGAAGCTTAGAGGGGAAGCTAGGAAAGCAGCAGGCTAACAGATCTCTTCCCATACTCATCAAGGCCCCCCAAAAAATCCTTGGTGCCTGAGACCAAGGTTAACTGCAGGTTTTGGTGATTCCTGAAACGGCTTTTGTTCTTTTAGTGCCTTGCAGCAGCAGGGAGGACTTGAGCGCTGGGGAGCTAGGTCACCTGGGTTCTTCCATCGGTTTGCCACGTGACTTTCGGCTAATCTCTCACACTCTGTTTTCTCTCCATAATGAACATCAAACCTGCCTCCATTCTGGGAGGGAAGGGGCAGAGCCAGGGTTAGATGGGACAAAGGGCTCTGGTTGCAAAGTGCACAAGGCAAAGAATGCAGATGAAAGACACCATCAGAAGGCAAAGGTTGAGGGAATGGGTGGGAGATGTGGAGTCTCTAACAATCAAGTTGTGAGCTGGATTTCGGGAAGAGACCCTTGGGAGCTGGTGCAAGCTACTGAGACACACAGCCCTGGCAGCAGAGGTCATCCAGGCAGACAACCGTCCCAAGGGGGCTGCTGGCTATTAAGTCAAACCTGGCTCCCAGCCCTGCGTGCCCTGCACCAGGGAGAGCCCACCTGGGTTTGCTGGGCCAGGCAGCAAGGGAAGAGATAATCTGCTCCAGGCTAGCGCAGGTCCCTGTGTCCAGAGCACACAGACCCATCTGACCCTGTCTTCTCTTTGCCCTGTTCCAGGATGGCGGTGAGTCTGAACTATTACCCCTATGGCTGCTATGGGGTGAGCTGCTGCCCAGGAAGGTACTGCCTGTGCTGCCCACCGTACATGCACCCTGCTGCCGCCAGCCCTTCTCAGCATTGCCATCCCAGATTCCCCGTTCTGCCCCTCACCCAGACAGCCTCCCAGCCTCCCCTGTACCTCCCCGGAGCTGCCTACAGATGCCTGCAGGAGAAGCAGCTCAGCTGGGCTTGGAGCAGACCCCACTTACAGCACCCCTTGAAGGCTCATCTGTACCTGTAGCCTCTGCTTCGCCCGCCTCTGGGGAACATGGGGCCACCAGGGCTGGGAAGAACCAGGTTTGACAGATGCAGCATGGAGACCTGAGCATGACTGTCGACCTGCACTTGGCCTTGAACTTGACTGCAAAGGTCCTTCCCCTTGCATGGGTTGCCTTAGTGAAGCTGGGACAGGGACCTGCCCTTTGAAGAGGGCAAATGCCAGAAAATGACACAGGACTTGTGATTCCACCCCATCTTCTACATATATAAAAATGAGGTAGGGGCCCTGCAAGTCCACCTTCTCAGAGGTTCAGACACTGCTTCCAGTCCCCATCCATGCCTGGAGGAGCATCTGATCACTACATTCAGCAGTGCTGACTGCTGCTGTCCCCTGCTGGGGCTTATATTGGTATGAGGATGACAGGGTTCACGGTAGCTGCTCCTTTCCACGTCCCTTCAGCATGCTTAGTCTTCTTGCCTACCTTACAGCCTCTGCAGAATCTTTATTTTTGGTTTATTTTGATTGGAATAGTCTTATAAACAATAAATCCACAGCTGAAAGCACCTGAATACTCAGCATCATCCAGTGTCATTTGATGGTCTGTCAGACAGGACCGTGGTGTCAGTCCAGTAGCGTGAGCTGCCTATGCCAGCAGGTCTCAAGCTAGTGAGTACAAGCCCATTCAGGGATAGCGTTCAGACTCCCACGGGACATGGGGTTGCAAACCTGGAAGTAGGGTTACCTACCCCAGAAGACTGGGGATGCCTGCTCTCTCATCTAGTGTATCTTTTTCAATGTTTCCAGAAGCTCAGCACATTCCTGTCTTTGATGCTGGATGGATTCTTGTGTTTCCCATTTACCGTGCAATATCCAAACTGTTGGTGTTGGGATACCTGAAGTCTGTCTCTAAGGTACCAGTTCGAGAGGAGCTTGGCTTAGCTGATGGTTGTCAAGTCCTATGTTGGCAGGATGCTGACTCCAGTGACTCAATATTTATTCCCTTGGGTGTCAAGTGACCAGTTGTCTGCATCCCAGCCGCAATCCAAGGACTGAGTGGGGAATAGATTACCAGTGATCCTCCTTGCCTTTAGTGAGGCCATGCCTGGCCACGTGGGATGGGTTTTAGTATGCCTTCATATCTATAGCATATCGGTCCCGCACCTGCCCCATAAGGGTGCTCTATCCTTAATCATGGTTGCAGCACAGAAAGGACATGATGAGGCTGCTAAGGCCTTAGCAGATGGAGGCAGGCAGCAGAACCTCATGCCTTCAGGTCCAGTGGTTGTAGTTTTGATTGCCTGCGGTGCAGCATAGCACTACAAGGGCTTTAGCTGGGCATCTCCTGCCAGCGTGACTCTTACAAACAAACCTGTTCCCCAGCTGGGCTGCACAGCTTTCCCCGTGAGATAAGCCGCTAATTCCAGGGGTTGTGCTTCAATTTCTGCTTCCCTTCCTGGGGATACAACCAACACCTGAGACTCTGAGAATCTTAGTCATGGAGCCAACTAGAACAGCTGAAGGGAAGGAGGAGGCGGCAGAATCTGTCTCTGTGCACGTGTGTGTATTGCACTAAAGAAGCATGGAGTTCATATGTGTGTGTGTCCCCTACCATTTACATCCCAGCTGGGCAAGGCTGTCAGGGTTATACTAGAAGGGACCTAACAGGATATTTACTTTGATATGAGGTTTCTAGTTCAACCCAGTAGTCCTGCTTCTGCCATATAGTTAGTCTTGCTGGCTTCTGGTTGACTTATGTGGATGCCATTGGCCAGAGCAGCGTATCTGATGGGTCTTGTGTGATCCCATCCCCTTTATTTTTGTTGTGATTGAAGAATGAGATCACTGCGTTGGTTTGGTGGTTGGTTTTCAGAACCTTCCACACTGGGGAAAGGTGTCGGATGACTTGCAACGCATGAGCACATTTCATGTTATTTCATGTTGCTCTGAACACTGAATGATCCATCCATCCATCACATAAAGGAAGCGTTGAACACTTGTGCAAATCGGTGCCCTAGTAGCAAAGATGTTAAGGTCTGTCCTGTTCTTCCCTGCTGTTCTCTGCCAATAAACCTGTTGGAAAAGTACCTGCCCCCTTTTTAAAATTTTTTTTAAAGCTTATACATGTATGCATGCATGTCTAGGCATGTGCATGCATGTGAATGTGTGTGTGTGCATGTAGTTCCCCCCCGCCACTGGATACAAAAGCCACTTGTACATATGGGGTTTACAATCTGCATCTTGCATGCAGAAGTGGGGGAGGGGTGTCAGGCCTGATACTTAGTTGGAAATTCATTTGACTGATTGAATAAGCCTTGGTTTTTATTTAAGAAAGACCCTGCCCTAATTTTTTCCTGCTAATTGTTCCTGACGCCCTTAATGAAAATCGCAGATCCCAGGCACTAAGTGGCATTAGGGACCTTGCTAAGAAAGACGACTTGGCTGTTTAATCCCAGGAGATAAGCCCCCAAAATCTTATAGCGGCCTTGAAAAATAGGAAGCTTATGACACAAACTAATCTTTTAACATTGTCAGTGCCCTTTGGATGGAGGCTTCCAGGGATATGCCTTTGCAACTGGAGGTCAATGTGAACGCATCTCACGGGAAGGCAAAAGGACTGTAGGGTTCCACCTTCACCAGAGTGTCCTCTAGTGGCACATGGGGCAGCTGCTTGCTTGGCCCTTGGTGATGATCGGGTTTCCTGTTTCCACCCTTGTGACACCACCTATTTTTCCAGCTAGCAGGACAGACCTGTGGCAAACACCCAGCGAAGAGGCTCTCTGACATCTGCATTCTAGCTGCAAATATGTTATGGCAGAATCCTGGCTCAGTTCCCCATTTCTGGCCTCAAGGTGCATATGTCTGAATGCTGAATCTCTCTCTATGATTGCTTGTGTCTCTCACCCAAAGGGCCATGGCTCTGCAAGGTGTGGCCTTGGATGTTTTTGCTCTCTGAGTTCACTATATGAAAGGGGGGTGGGGGTGTTGCTATTGGCTTTGATGTAACTTGGAGATAGGATCTGATGTTGGGGTCCCGACCCTCTTGCCCTTCCTCACCTGGCAAGACTGGAAGACATGGAGAACCCCTGCTTTTCATCTCAGTGCCTGCTTGGTGGCCTGTGAAAAATGAGGTTTTGGTCTCAAGCCAGTTTCCTGCAAACTCTTCCTCATCAGATATTTGCTTCTCTGCCCAGCCTGGTGTCACCCTGTGGGGATGCAGTGATACTGATACACCCAGCCTGCAGGCTCTGCTATCCTCCTAGTCTGAATCCACGTTGATGAGGGGCAATGGCTCAGGAGGGCATGTGCAAGGAGCATTTTGGAGGCATCAGAGAAAGGGGATGGCGGAGGAGTTGGAGGGGAGCCTAGTTCTAACCTGATGACCAGCAAGATGGTAACTGTTGGCTGCAGTGCCCAACCCAGATTTCTCCATTGGGGGTACTGGCAATCCCAACCCAGATTTCTCAGCCCTGATCAGCCCCGCTGAGTGGCAGCTCCTAAGGATCAGACCAGCCTTGGCCATGTGTGTTTTAGGGGCAGCACCCAGCACAATGGGGAGCCTGGAACAGAAAAAGCAGCACAGACCAGGTGTTAATGCTGGTGCCAGGTGAAAATCTGTTTTCCCATGGAGGCAGGAAGCACCAGTGTTGGAGCACAGCTGGGCTGCCTGCTGTGTTCCCATGAGTTAGATGGGGCCTGGTCCAGAGGATGCAGCTGAGCTTGTCTCTGGGGAAAATCTGTAGACATTTGATCACTTTCCCATCCTGGCCCTTGTGCCCTTTCCAGCCCATGCTCCATACCAAGGTTGTTTCAAGAAGGCAGCTGTGATGCCCTGTGGAGCATTTCCCCTCACGGTGCCTTTGGTTGGTTGCTCTTAGTGTTGTGTCTGCTTCCCCAAGAGAAATGGGATCTTGTTCTCCACTCCATGCCCATGGGCAGTAGTCTTCCCTCCTGCCTTTGCCTTCCTAGCTTGCAAGTCAAGCTGTGCCAGGCAGGGAGTCTCTCGCTAATGCCCAGTGCAAAGAGACACCTGGCCTTGGTGAGAGCCTCCAGGGCTCACTGGCACCTCAGCATCAGCATCAGTAGGCATCAGTGAGTTGCCCAGGGTCACCCAAGAGGTCTGCAGCAAAATGGGGGTCCTTGGCCCTCCCTGTCCTCATCCACCTCTTCCTGACAGCTCTGTCAAGAGCAGGGGCCGTGTCTGGCTCTCCTGGTGCCATGTTCAGCCGTGGTGTTATCGGTTTTTAATTCTTACTCCTATAGGTTATTGATCTTCCTTTTAAAAAGGGTTTTACTTGGTGTTATCAGAAAACATAGCACCAACAATAGTAGCCATAGCATCTTGAATTATACGCTGTTTGGAGGAACCCAGGTTCCTTCACCCATCGGTGAAAAGCAGCCAGCTCTGGGGTGGAGGATGACGGCTGCTTCCTGAGACCTTCCTGTGCCCTTGTTTGGCAGCATGGCTGGCTACGGGCACAGGAGGTTTGAGTGGGGGATAGTTATCATGTTCTTGGAGCCCCCGGTGTGACAAAAAGGCTTCTTCTTGAAGAGGGGTTGGATGTGGCAGGTAAGGGCAGGCGGTGTGGGGAACAGGCCTGTTGCTCAAGCTCACTTTTTTGCTTACTCGCTTCTCCAGTTATGTTAGCAGGAACCACTCAGCCCCAGCCCCATCCCAGGCAGTGACCAGGCAGTGACGATTTGTGCTACAGCAGTTCCCTTCCCAGCCTGGGTTTTACTGGCACCAGTCCCCACCTAGGCAGTGGCAAGAAGCCGTGGACTGCAGCCCTCCTCCCAAAGTGCTGCTACTTGTGCCCTGCTGACAAAATGCAACTGGTTCTGCAGCGTGCATGCTGTCCAAGTCACCCGGGCTAAATCCTGGGCTCTTCAGGTCTGTGTGAAGCTGGCAGAGCAGGCATACAATACCCAGGGCTGGCTGGGGTGACTTCAAACCACCTCGAGCTCAGCGGCAGAGTGCTAAAGAAAGAGCTGGGCTGCAGGGAGGGTTGACTGTAGCCGGGAGGCTTGGGGGGCCAGGGACAAACGCCCGGCATTGCCAGTGCTGTGCTTTGGGCTCTGGGCTGAGTCTACTTCCCCAGCTGAAAAGCAGAGCAAATGAGGCTGCGTGGCGCTGGTGTCCCTGGTATGTAATGTCCAGCCCCAGGGCACCAGTCTTCGTGGCAGACTTATAGACTGGCCTTCCCCTATGCAGGAGGGTGCCTTACACCTTGAATCTCCACCAGGGTGGTGTTCGATTACTACATCCATGTGTGTGTGGCAGCTTATTAGTGATTCATATCGACCCTCTTGTTTTCCTAGACTGATGATACCTGATCTTGCTTGCCTTCCAAGCTAAGCGGTGCTCAGCCTGGCTAGTGCTTAGATGGGAGACCGCCAGGGTGCCGTGGGTTTGAGCCATTAGCTGTGGGGGGCTCTTAAACCACAGAAACAGGGGAGGCATTTTCTGGCCTCATTGTTGGTCCTCAGCTGAAAGGCAGACATCTTCTGGAGCTGAAACTAAAGGCTGGGGAGAGCCCAAGCAGTCACAGTCCCCACTGGTAGGGCCTAAAATGTCTTCACTGTGGAGCGTTTATAGTTCAGCATGGCTATTGCACGGTTCAGTGCACAAGCTCTGTCGGCTCCTGTCCAGCTGTGGACAGAAGCAAGTCGACCTCCTTTTGGGGGTCACAAAGGCCTGGTGCTGGGGCAGGGGGTTAATGCAGTTCTCATGATCCCACTTGCCTGTCAGCCCAGGATGCTTTCTTTGCCAGCCCTCAGTGAAGCTGGCTCCTCTGCTTGTTCAGTGGGGCTGTGTGGGTGACAGATTCCCTTCTGGACAGATTGGGACCTTGCCCGCTGCCTCGGTACAGAGGGAGTGTGGGAGAGGGCTTGCAGTAGGGCCAGTGGTGGGGCAGGACGCTGGCTCCACTCCAGATGGGTAGGGAGTATGGTATAATGGTGAGTGCAGAGGCATGCCAGCTAGCACTCCTGGTTCTTGCTCTTGTTTTTGCAACTGGCTTTATTTTTGACCCCAACAGATCACTGCTCCTTCGTGCACCTTAGTGCCGACATCCTTAGGATGGGGCAACGCCTGCCCTCATTCTGGCCCAGTGAGGTGTGACAGCTCGCTAAGCCTGGCCCCCTTTGCACCACCCAGCCTCTATATAGGGGCTCCCCTGTTTTTTTCTGATGCCTCCTCTACCACAAGGTGTGCAGTGAGGCTGAGTCCTGGCATGGCGACTCTTTTAGGTCGCTGCCATATGCTTCCCGGTTCCCGCTGGGTGACAGGTTGTGCTGCACTAAGCAGCAGTGCCAGCCCCATGCCTCAGCAGGCTGTAGACATGGCATTAGGAGCCTCCTAGGCAGTAATCTGTGCAAAACACGGATTACAATCATTCCTTGTATTGCTATCTAGGCATCAGCAGCCTCAAATCACACTTTGCAGCAGCAAAGGCAAGAGGCTTAGGATGCTGAGAGGCAGGAAAGCTCCTTTAAGACAATAAGCAAAGATGGGCCTCAGAGTGCCATCTAGCCTTTAATGAATAAACAAGAGCAGGGGCACAAGGGAAAGGCTGGGGGTGTGGGCGCACAGTTCAACCCACCGGGCCAAAGCAGTGGTGCAGTGCTGGGGACTGGCCTTTGGGGGGTTGCTCTGCTTCCCTCCACAAAGAGACGACGTCGAGCCTGGTGAGCCTGGTGTGGCAAGTGGCTCTAGGGTAGCTGTCCCCTTCCCCAGGGGGCCCAGATGGCCTCTGCAGGAATCAGTGCTGCTTGTACTTGTACCCCAGAAGGAGCAGATCCGCTGGCTGGGGATGGCCACTGCGCCTCCAGCCTGTCTCTCCCAGTGAAAGGGCCTCTAATGATAATGAGCTGCACTGCCTGCCTGCCAGCCACGCCAAGATATAACTACAGGCAGGGGGCGGGGAAGACTCTGCTTCATTTAACAAAAAGGGAAACTGAGGCACAGCACAGGACACAGACTCCATCCAGGCCTATGGCAAGTGGCTGAGATACTTCCCTGGCCCCCACTTCCAGAGCATCTGAGGACCCCACACTCAGCAACGTACAACACCCCCATCCTCCTTCCCCCCCCATTTAAAAGGATTGGACGCTCAAGAGCATTTCCAGGAGAGTTGCATACCTATATACTTCCAAGGACCTGGGTTACCTAAGGGTGTGCAAGAAGTGTCTGGCATGCCAGGCCAGTACCCCCATACTGCCTCTGGAAAAGATCAGAGGGATGCTGGGCCTTCAGGCAAAGCCCAGTGTCCTCATCTGTTCCACTGAGTGTCTGGAAAAGGGCTCAGACTCTCAGATCAATCAGTAGCCAATCCAGCTGGGCAGGCCGTGTTGGTGCTAGTTGCGGGAAGTTCCCCTGCACAGCACAGGTGCACATGCACTGAGGGCCTGGGTGTGCCCCGGAGCCCATCCAACACGTAGCGTGTTGTAGCCAAATAGCCCCTGCCCTGGCTGGGCTCCTGCACCCGCTGTAGAGTCCCCTGATGGCAGCGCAGCTGGCAGGGTCGAGGCTCACTGCAGCCCTGGGTCCCCGATGGAAAGTGGTTCACAGCCAGTGCTGCACTGGAGCCCAGATGCAGATGCAGGAGCTGTCATGACCAAGCTGCCCCAACGGGGCACTACAAGTCCCAGCAGTGTGGGGGAGATTGCAAAATGGGGAGTAGCTGAGAGAGAGGCAGGACTTTAGGGCTCCTCAGTTCCAGTCTCTCCCAGCAGGCACTGGTGTGGGAGCAAGCAGCTGGCAGAAGGAGGCCCTGCAGGAGCACCAGCCATGGGGCGGGGAGTAGGAAGCACCCCCAGCATGACAAGTGCTGGGGCAGAGGACGCCCCAGGCAGCCTGGTGCTAGCAACGACTCCGCCAGCAGGGGGCGACGACTCCTGGGCCACGGGGCCGGCCAGGAGTGAGACCAGGATACGAGTAAAAGCAGTGGATGCCAGGAGTCAGAGAGAAAAAAAACAATCTATTAGTGCAAAAATGAACAGGTCTCTATTACAGTACAATAGATGGAAAGGAACGTACAATGGATTGGATTTTAGTCAAACAACCAAACCTGCCCAAGAGTAGAAAATAATCAAATGCAGCGTTTGAAATGGGCTGTTCTTATACCAGGGAGGAAACGGTTCCTGTGCAAGCCTGAAATTCATGTCAGAACCCCCTCCCCCCAGGGCCTGAACACCCCGCAGTTAAAAAAAAAAGAAAAAAAAAAAAAGAAGAAGAATAGTGAAAGAGAAACCCCAGGCCTCCAGAGCAAAACAGCCCTTCTCTCCAGCCTGCCTCCATTAAGTGTCAGCAGGAGCCCTGAATACCTGGTACTAGTTGATTAGAAAAGGAGCAAGGACTACATAGTAAGATACAGGATTTCTGCCCCACCCTTTACTCCCAGCAAAAAAAAAGCAAAAAAAAGCTGGGACCTCAGGATAGCTCAGAGCAGGGTGATGGGACTGGCAAGTTTTGGTGCGGAGAGCTGTTCTCTGCTGCTGGGAAGGAGCCCGCTGCATAGGGGATGCTGGGTCTTTTTCTTTGCCCTCAGCAGCGTTGAGCCTGTGCATGGATCGCCCCCGAAGAAGCCCAAGGCCTGCAGACAGGGAGTCCTACGCTATGAAGAGGGTCCCTTTGCAAGAGGTGGTTGCTTTGCAGGGAACAAGAGGCCGTGCTCCCAGGGGTAGCTCGCAGCAGAAAGGGAAGAACGGGTCAGGATTTCCTTTTCCAGACAGACTGTGCTCAGAGCCTGCAACACCCGGTCACGCACAATTAGCTAGGTCCCTTTATTATTTTAGGGGAGGTTTTAAAGGGGAGAGGAAGGTTTGGGGGCAGGAAGCTGGGCCTTTTTCAGAACTAAGCACATGGGATTGAGCCCAGCAGAAGAAACCTTTGAGAAAGGACCTCTTCTCAGAGCTGCAGCAAGATGGCCGCCGATCCCAGAAGGGGGGCACAGGTGAGCAAAGGAGTGGCAAAGCAATGCCAATCTGTCCTCCAGCTAGTGCCATCATGTACCCACACCCATACTGTCCCCAGCTCCTGCTGGCCTCCTCTGCTCCTGTGACCTGACTTCAGTGGCCATTTTGCCTGAGGAAGGGCTGCAGGATCCTGATCATGGCCCTTAACAGAAGCTGCAGTATCCTTTGGGAGTCTTCATTGCTGTGGGCTGAAAGCAACTGCGGCTATGGGGGTGGTGACTGCTAAAACAGTGAGGCCATCACCCAGTAGTTTGCACAGGGCAGGATGGGGCTGGTTCAAGAGGGGCAACGGGCCAAATGGCCTCTATCCCTGATAGGCTCAGCCCAGCCGGGATCGGGACAATCCTTTGAGAGACCCTTGAGCTCCCCCTGCCCAGGCTGGAGATTGCCTTTGGGCTTGCCAGTGCCAGCAGAGCCCAGTGGGGGCCAAGCAGAGTTTAACCCTTGCTCTGTGCAGTGAAGATGGGACCAATATTCAGATGCAGGCTGTTGTGAGTGGTTTGGTCACTATCCCCAGCCCCTGTCCTCCTCCGCTCAGTGCCTTCCCTGCTTATGTCAGAGGATATGGCCTCTCTCCGCTAAGGGCCAGATCCTGCTCTAAGTGCCACCACGGTCAGAAAGTCATTGACGTGGGACAGCGGGGGAGCAACTGGCTCCCAAACGCCCTCTTCTGATTCCCCTGTCCCCAGCAAAGAGCCCTGTGCCTGGCAGGGCTGAGCTTGATGCCCTTTGAGGTAAAAGAGTGGGGGAAAAGAGCGGGAAAAAAGTGGGGGAAAGGGCGGGAAAAAAAGCAGGGGGAAAAGGGTGGGAAAAAAGAGCGGGAAATGAGTAGGGGGGCAAGAGCGGGAAAAAAGGGCAGGAAAAAAAGCAGGGGGAAAAGTGGAAAAAAGAGCGGGAAATGAGCAGGGGGAAAGAGTGGGAAAAAAGGGCAGGAAAAAAGCAGGGGGAAAAGGGCGGGGAAAAAGAACGGGGAAAAAAGGGGGAAAAGGGCAGGGAAAGAGCAGAAAAAAAGGGCGGGAAAAAAAGAGTGGGAAATGAGCAGGGAGAAAGAGTGGGGGAAAAAGCAGGGGGGAAAGGGTGGGAAAAAAGAGCGGGAAATGAGTAGGGGGAAAAGAGCGGGAAAAAAGAGCAGGAAAAAAGCAGGGGGAAGAGCGGGATAAAAGCAGGGGGAAATGGAGAAAATAAGCAGGGGGAAAGAGTGGGGGAAAGAACAGGAAAAAAAGCAAGGAAAAGGGTGGGAAAAAAGAATGGGAAACAGGAGGGGGGGAAAGCAGGAAAAAAGAGTTGGGGAAGGCGGGGATAAAAAGAGCGGGAAACAAGCGGGGGGAAATGGGGGGAAGGGCGGGGAAAAAACAGGAAAAAGCAAGGTGGGGGAAAGCGTGGGGAAAAAAGCAGGGGAGAAAGGGCGGGGAAAAAAGAGTGGGAAATGAGCAGGGGGAAAGAGCAGAAAAAAAGCGGGGAAAAAAGCAGGGGGAAAAGAATGGGGAAAAAGAGCGGGAAACGAGCAGGAGGGAAAGAGTGGGGGGAAAAGCAGGGAAAAAAGTGGGGGGGGAAGGGCAGGGGGGAAAAAGAGCAGGAAATGAGTGGGGGGAAAGTAGGGGGAAAAGGACAGAAAAAAAAGAACGGGGACAAAGCAGATGGGAAAAAGAGCAGGGGAGAAAAAAAGAGCGGGAAACTGTTGCTACCAGTCAACACCAGACTGATCCCGAGTGGCTTCCAAGCACCGACCCAGGGCAACTGGAGGCAACTGGGACTCGACCATCAGTGTGTCCTCAGCAGGTGCCAGCCAGCCTAAGACCACAGGCTTCCAGCCAGCTGTGGGGTTTGCCCCACAGACTTGGGGCTTAGTTTTCAAGAGTTAGGCACCCACTGTTGGCCCCCAGTGCTCAGCTGTCGGAGCAGGCAGGCCTGCACCTGGCTGGGGTTGGGCAGCTATGACTTGTCCTGGTTGTGGCAGATAGACCCAGATCCCTCACGTCCACGAGGCTGGGCAGAGAGAGACCTACACAGCTGGCTGAGGGGAAGCTGAGCACACATGCCCAGGCTCTCCATGTCTGCAAGAGTCCAGCTGCTTTGGAAGAGGGGTTAGTCAGAGCACAGGGCACTGGAGAAGGAGGATGCAGGCAACAGACAGGAATGGCCTCACTGGAGGAGCTCAGGATTGTGGACAGAAATGTGCCTGTCCCCCTGGTTGCTGGCCTCAATCCTACCCCATGTCCTGACTCAGAGCTGGAAAGGGGAAGAGACATGCATCCTGAGCCAGCAATGCGTCCACCCCCATTTCTCCAACCCCACCACAGCCCTGAGAGAAAAGGCCACAAAGGCATGGGATGAGGCAAAGGGAAATGGGTGAAGTTAAAAGCTCCCGAAGAACAACTAGCTAAATCTCCCCACACTCCCCTTCATCAGGTGGAGAGAGAAATTAGGGCTTCCTCTCTGGAACTGCTTTGCAAGGCTAGTCCCTGTGAGTGGGTGAACGCCTCCCACGGGGAGGAGACACAGGCTTGCAATGGATCCTACAAGCCCTGAACATCCACTCAGCCAGACAAGATGGGGCAGGGCATGGTGGCACCAAGGGGACCCAGCAGCAGCTCAGACAGGGCAGAGCAGGGACAGGACCGGTTCCCTGCAACCCCACAAACTCCCTCTCTCACCTCCTAATGTCTCAGCCCCATCAAGACACCAGTGATTTTGATTTATTTTAAATTCTCTTTGAATTTAGGAGGAGGGAAGAGGGAAAAAAGAGATTTAAACAAAACAAAACAAAACAACTCCCAAATTATTAATGACTAGATTATTAGATTACCCTTTTAAGTGGTTCTTATATACAAGAAGGACAAAGCTGTTGCATTTATTTTTTTTAATATATAGTTTATTTTTTTAAAGCCCCCAAAAAGTGCATTTTTTATTATTTTTTTTTGTCTCGTCTCCCACACTTTATAAAGAACTATCAAAGTTACAATCTATGGAATGTCTTTTCTGTGCTTGTCTCACCTCACTCATTACCCAGATACCACAAAAAGTAGTTTACACATAAAACTGATGAAACTCGAGAGTGCTTTATATATAGAATTTGTCATTTTTTTGGTTTTTTTTAAAATAGATTATATATAAAGACGCAGAAAATGTGGCCCCATCTTTTTTTTTTTTTTTTAAATATATATATTCTCTCTTCCTTCTGACATCGGATCAGTTCGTTTCTGGGGAAAGGTGAGAGGGGAGTTTTAGATCCCCCTATCCCAAAATAAAGTTTAATCTCGAAGGGTGTGTGTGTGTATGTGTGTGTGTGTATACACACACACACATATACACACACATATATGTAATTTTAGAAAACATAACTTTAATGCAGCATCTTGTTACTCATCCTAGGCCATACAAATGTGACACGCCTGGGTCCCCAGTTAAGGAAGCTAAATCTTGTGACAACTCACTAACTGCTCTTTAAAAAGTGTTCCTCTTTATTTAAATAAAACTTTCATAATAAATTGAAAATATAAATATATATATATATATATGTATATATATATATATGTTTTAAATAGTCGAATCAGGCCTCCTGAACGCTCGTCACACTGGCATTTCGAGAGAGGGAGAGAGAGAAAGAGAGAAGCTGGGCTTTGGCCTTGCTCCCCTGAGGGTGGGCGGTGGGAGGGTGGGGTTTCACAAAGGCAGCCACTGAGCACCCTGAATGAATGGTCTAGGGTGGGGTGGGTGTTTTCTGAGATTGGGACATTTGAAGGGACTGTTCTGACCCTTTCACCTGCCTCTCACAGGACAGAAACACCCACTCGGGGATGCTGCCTGGCACTGACCGATGGACAACCTGATTGCACTGCAAAGAGATCACCAGTGAGTATCTGTGTTTGCTCCCCAGGCCCTGCCTCACAGCTGGACTCTTGTTCTGGTTCCAGCCCACCACCAAGTTGGGAACGGTGTTACCAGATGTGTTCCCAGCCCTCCTCCCCCAGTGCTGGGGCCTGGGGTCCCCAGACCCATCAGGTGTAACCATCAAGAACTTTTGAAGAGGAGGCGGGGACTGGGGGGGGAGGGGAGGAGAAAGGGAGAAAAAAACAAACCACTCGCATTGTTAAACATCATCAGACACTAAAGGAAAAAAGAAAGGAGCCCTTTGCTTGCAGGAGAGACAAGTCTGCCTCTCTCCTGCCCGGCATCACCAAGAGGAATGGCTGAGCCTGTGACTTTCTCTCTCCCATCCTCACCTGTCACTGCACCTGGGCTCCTCTTAGAAACAGCCCCTGGCCTGCTCTCAGCTCATGTGTGCAACAGGACAGTTTCCCATCAAAGCAAATGGGGCTAGTTAGTGCAAAGAATCAATCTGCTGCCTTCCAAGATGCTGCATCCCTGCCGCACCGTCTGGGCTTGCTTAAGGCTTGTGGGGGCGGGGGAGAAGCAGGTCTGCTTCTGTTACGTTTAGGTGCAAGACCTGACTCAGGGTTGGAGGGGCAAGGACCTGCCTGCAGCTAGACAGCTTCCTGCACCACCGGCTGCATGGACCTTAGGACAGATGGGATCTGCATTGTGCCCTGAAGTTTCCTCCTTCTCCCCAAACCTATCTGGAATGGAGAGAGCAGTGTCCTGCCCAGCGGAGGAGCTGGAAGCTCCACCAGAGTCGGTGTCTGCTAGCAAAGCCTTCAAGTCCGGCTGGAGCTGAGGGGCATCTTGCTGGGGGTGGTGGGTCTGGGGGAGATGCAGCATCTTTGAAAGGAGATCAGAGAAAAGGGGAAGGGGACAGAAGAAATAAACCGACATACATGAGGCATGGTTACAGCATGACAATGGAGAGGAAAATACACCCCACGCTCACGTTAGGAAGCTACTGCCCTTGGCCTGCATCTCCCTGCACTGGGGAGGGCCAAGGGCGTTTAGTCTGTGCCAGTAGAGAAGTGAATCCCTTACAGCTCACTCTGATGGGAAAGTGTTTAAGATCAAAGCAGATCCCATCAGAGAGCTTCCCCCATGCCCCCCACCCCCTGCCCCTCGGGAGCTCTGCGGTGAGGGTGGAGTATACTTTGGTATTCACTGAAGAAGTCTTGGGAACTCACGGTTCTGCTCGTGTCCCTGTTAAGCCGGATGCCAGCAGACTCTCCCCAGGCGGCCAGCTGGCCCTCCCCACCTCTCTGCCCTCTGTCCTCAGCCCTTGGCCATGTCCACGGGTTACATTCACTAGCTGCATTGGGGGAGTGGGGTGGAAAGAGGAGAGAACAGCTTCCAACGAGTCTCCCAATTGTGAGGCGGCCAGCTCGACAGGCCCTCAGTGCACACGGCGGAGAGGAGTCCTGCCGTCTCCTAGAGGAAGAATGCAAGCAGGAGTGGCTTCTCTGTGCTCTGCCAAGGTGGTAGACACGGTGCGGCACGTGTGTCCGGGCGGTTTTCCCTCTAGATGGGGGGATCTATTGAGTCGTAAGCATCTGAGAAGGCTTCCTCTGCTTCCCACAGTGCCAGGGTGGGCTGGATCCCAAGATCTCTTAGTGTTGAAACCCAAAGGCCCAATTTTGATTCCATAACGGTGAGACTTTCTCCCCACTGATGCCAACGTGGGAACACAATCAAGCCCACAGCCAGGCCATGCCCTTCTCTTCCCATAGCAAGGATGTTTGACAAGTCCGAAAAGCCTGAGCTAAATCAAATGCTTCAGAGGAAATCCCAATCTCTGATCAGTTAAGGGTTTAGTCCTCTTCCAGAAGCTTGGAAGAAGTCCCCAGTCCCCCTGCCTAGAGGGAACCACTGTCTGAGACACACATATGCAAACAAACACAGTTTTACCATTACTGAAATTACATTTTTCTTTTGTACCAAGAAATCAAAACAGGCAGTAATAAAAAAATTGCTGTTTTTTGTTGTTGTTGTTGTTGGTTGTTTTTTATGAGTTACTTTTTTTTGTTGTTTTTTTCCTGAAATGTAATTCAGCAGTATCTTTGGCAACACTTTATCACAACCTGAATTAAAAAGTAATAATAATAATAATAATAATAATAATAACAATAAAAATCAATACTTATATACAGTATACGATTGGGGAGTTTTTGCATGCACTATTATCTCCATCGTTGGTTGTTACACAGAGTAAGACAAGTCATAAGGTTAAGGCAAAACATACTCGGAGCTCCTAGTCTCCCTGTAGGGAGAAGGGATAAGAATCATTTGTTGGTTGGTTGGTTGAATTTTTTTTTGTTTAGTGCAAACTTATCAAGGCTTGTGCTAAAGTGTTGCCATGTTGATGCATGAATCTAGCGCCACTCAAAGCTCACGCATCAGATCCCCAGATCTCTAATAAAGGTCAAAGCATTACATATCACAAACAAGGTGTGGTATCTCTGTTCAGAATAAACCATCGCTGACCTGCTCCCAAGCCCATCACTGCAAACAATGGGGATGGGGAGAAGAGGTAAGGGTTAGAGTGAGAGAGAGGACCCCCCAACCTCTTTTCCGATCAGTGTAGACCCAGAGCAAGGGAGCAGTGGAGCTCCACGCTCTGCCATAGCAGAGACAGAGCCAAATGCAAACCCCAGACCAGGACTCTGGATCCTTCCCCTTAGCAGAGTTAAATCCCCAAAACGGGAGCTCAGAGTGCGGCTCTGCAGGGGGAACAGTCATTAAACCACGTGCCTGCTGTCACTGGAAATATGACCCTGGATCTGGGGTTTCAATTCGGGCCTTATCTTTCCTTGCTGGAAAGATTTCACACAGAAGGGGACCAAATTCAGCCCTGCCCCATCCAAAACAGTCCCATCTCTGCATGCTGCTTCTTAGAGGAAAAGAACTCCAAAAAAGAGATCTCAGGATGAAACAGGGCAGGCTGTCACTGTAAAGAAGCAGGCAGGTACCCTGCAGCATAGATCTAGGGGGGCACGTGCGTGTGGGTGACTCTTTCTTGCTTGCTCTCTCTCTCTCCCCAGTAGGAATCCTGAGACTAATTTTTTTGTAATTTTTCTTTTTTTTTTTTTTTGCTGTTCACGTTGCGGAAGGAAAAGAGAGATTTTCAGGTTTGTTTGTTTGTTTTCAAATGGCAGAAGGAGGTGTGGAGAGAAACACAAGCTTTAAAAGCAGGGGAGAGAGGGGGGAAACACAAACTAGAAAAGAGATACCACAACTTTTGATTACAATAAAGAACCTCAAGTAACTGTCTATTTACAAGTCCACACTAGTTTTTGCATATGCAAGAGTTAGCCAGTGCTAAGCAGAGGTTCATCCCTGGAAGAGGTGGCTTGCCTTGTCCATCTAGTGCCCAGGTCACGGGATATTCCCCTGCCTCTCACCACCCTCTTTGCATGGGACAGAACCGGGAGGGGAGAGCGGTATTAATGCATCTTTCGACATGGAGGAAGGAACCACCCTCTGCACTGTTCCCAACAAGTTTTCACTTTAAACGCTAGGAAGATGGAGATCCCATGCTGAGATCTGGGCAAAGGTCCAGCCAAATGGTGGGTGAAAAGAATCAACAATATATTTATTTCCATTTCTTTTTTGCACTACTCCGATTTCTCTTGATTTAATTTGAAAGGCGATCTCTCTCCTGCCCTCCTTCCATCTCTCAAATCTGAGCCTGGCTCCACTGGGAGTTAGGGGAAGCGGTTTCTGCACATTATCATCTTTAAGCCCTGATCCTAAAGTCTCACATTAGCCATCAGCAAATAGATTTCAAACCTGAATGCCTCCCTTTGCACTGACTGCTGTCCAAACAGTGGGGTGGCACCGGCTGATATTTATATGGCAACAGGCAGAGCTGGGGAATGTTAAATTAGTAAAGCTTGAAGCTATGTACACAGGGGCTGCATATACTCCTCTGCCGACCCTCAGAAATCAACCACAGACAAGCACGAGGGCACCTACCATCCCAGGGCCCTTTTCTCCTGATAAACAGCATTGTCGGTCAGCTTAGCAGTCTTCTTTCTACCTAAAACTGCATGAACTAAGATGTTCCCAGGGGACGGGGCATGGGGGAGATGGGAGAGACATCTGGGCTAGCACTGGCTATAAGACATTTAAGAAACAAAAAAAAAAGGGGGGGGGGGGTCGGAGGGGAATAAACAATACACAAAAAAAGAAACCATGATTCCTGCCTAAAATTCAAGCTTCTGTTTTGTGAAGTGCAATCACTTCTGAGGGGTTTGTTTTCACGTCATGTCACAGAACCTAATTAGCATCATTCCTCACATGGTGGGTCTTCTAGATTTATTACTCTGTGATCGATACGTTGGGTTCTGCCTAGGGAAATTGATTTTTCTTTTTTTTTATATCTATATACACATTTTTTTCTTACAAAAATAAATTTAGGAATTTTTTTTTTAATAATAATTTCTTTCCGTAGAAGTTGGTTTTGACTTGTAAACATGTTTCGCTTTTGCTTTTTTTTTTAAATTAAGATAAAGTGATCTCAAAGTACCCGTTCCATCGCAAAGTGCTAAGACTTCTTTGTTTTTTTATATTTTTTTATAATGGTTTTTTATTTTTATTGCTTTTTCTGCATTAAATAAACATCCAGCTCCCCCCAACCCCGCTACACGCCCCCTCCCCCCTCACACGCCCATCTCACTCCCACTCCAATTACATTCAGCCAAACCTGCTCTCACTTGGAAATCAAAAAAGAAACAAAAAAAGAATCTAAAAAGTGCTTTTAAAATTAAAGGACTAGAATCTCTTTTCATTTTACACTGTGCATCTAAACATCAGGTGAATGGCTGAAAGGTGCCTTATCTGTCCTCTCCTAACCTGGAGCGGGGTGTGCTGTGTACCCACCCGTCTACTTGTCTCTATATGCATGGACTTGTCTCACTAGAGAGCTGGGGAACAGGCTGGGGAGTGACCCCTGAGAGATATTTTAGATCACAGAGCCAGGACTGCTAGTGACAACCCTCAAGCCCTACACAGTAGCCCGGTGAACTGGGGCAAAGGTGTTTACACCAGCATAGCGACTCTCCTTCCTGCATGTGATAGTACAATGACTTTTACATGGCTCAGACTGAGACTGCACAAGGGACTGCCCCAGTGTAGCTCGACTGGTAAAACATTACCCCCAAGCCAAAGAGCTACACTGGGACAAGATCCTACATGCTGGAGAAGCTGAAAGCAACCCCTGCCTCTTTCCTGTACTCAGCCCAGCTGTCGGTGTAATTTTCTAGTTGCTTTATGATCTTTCAGTGCTGTCTGAGAGCTGGGAAGGGGCCTTTGTTAGGGGGAACAGGGCCTGACCCTCTTTATCTCAAGGAGTCGCTGGCCTGCGATCATAAAGATCTCCCGGACAGGTCACTTCCAAGTCTGTTTGGCACTGAAACAGGGTGCTGGGTGATGCTGAAGGAACCTGCTATGCATTGCATTAAGCAGAGGGCAGATGGGCCCGCAGGCTGCCTCTTCTCCCCCATGGCACCGCCAACACCTTTGTTCCATTGGTATCCTCCGCGCTAGGCTTTCAGCACCACCAATTCAAATAAATAACAGTCCCTGCCTCTGCTGGACAGTGAATACTTTGGTGCCTGTCTGATGGACCAGAACTACATACCCCAGAAGTCAGGGTGTGTGATGACCCAGCACAAGGTGCTCATAGGAGATACGTTTCCAAATCCCCTAAGCCTTAACGGGGTAGCAGCTTCAGCAGACTTTTATTTCTAGCCCTACCAATTCTCTCCCCATAATGATTCCATGAAGCTTTAAGGGAAATCCTAAATAACCTTTGTAGGACAGCTTTCATTTCTAGCTCCTTTTTAGGGTGTGCTTTGACACCATCGCTCTCATTCCTAAAATCTCCGGGATGATCCTCATCCAAGAAATTCTTTTGACTTAAATAATCATGGAATCGAGTGCTTTGAGATCCTGGGCTGAAAGGTGCAATGTAGCAAGTGCTAAGGACTGTCACTAGGCCATGCAGCAGCTGCTCAGGAAGGCTGAAGGCTGAAGTTAAAAAGCCACCCCAGTAATCACTGGGTCTCTGTGAGCCTCAAAGTCCCTATCCTAGCGATGACCATAGCTTCACGACTGGAGTTGGGATTTGGGAGTAGAGTATGAGTAAACAGGGAAGAGAAAGTAAGTGCTATGTTGTGAAAGGGAAAGTCAGGATGTCCCAGTTGCAATGGAACAGTTCCTGGCTCTACTATGCCTAGAGTTCATCACAGAGCCGGGCACTACGAAATAAAGCAGGTGTTGCTAACTCATCCCTGAAACAGAGACTGCCTGGAATTTTTGTTGCTTTCTCATATTCCCTGTCCCACTCAGGGTAATCAATATGCAAGGAGGAGTTAGTTTTGTTGCCACAAGATTCTCTTTCTACTGACATCTAACATTCACACAAGACTTTTAGTGCTATACCATATTACAATCTACAACCACATAGTACCAGCTGAAATACAGCCATCTCTGGGGGGGGGGACAGGATGTATATATGTACTGCTCACCAGGCAGGTCAAGCGTTCTCAGGAAAAGTGCCACCTGAGCAGACAAGGCCACCATTTCTTAAGGCAGTGGTTCTCAACCTTTTCAGAGCCACGGCGCTCCTGCACCGTTTTCTGGAAGGTGGTGGCACCCCGGTTGAGAACTACTGTTGGTGCTGCTCAACCTACTTCAGAGCTTCTCAACTGGGTGTTGCTATCTCCAGATAAAGCTGGCCTACACCTGCTGCACAGCCAGTCCAGGAAAGGCTGTGGCACATGAGCACACTCCTGAATTAGAGCTTTGATCACCCTAACGCAGGCAGGAGCTGCCTCATGCTGTGCAGCCCTTCTTGGTCCAGCAGCCCCAGTGCTCCACCTGGAAAGAAAGGCACACAGGTGGACTGGGAAGGGCTATGGCCAAGTCAGCTCCTGCCTGCTTTTGGCTGATCAGAATCCTAATGCAGCAGGAGTATGTTCGTGGCTGTTACCATGGTGGCAGTACCTGCATCCTGGCACCCCGATGGGGAATAGCAGCACCCCGGTTGAAAACCACTGTCTTGTCCAAGAGAATCTCATGCAGTTCCCCTGCAGAGTGCATAGGTTTGTTTGTTTGTTTCTTATCTGCCTTGGAAGGTGAAGAGTTAAGTCTTCCCCTCATGATGTGGACTCCCTAGATCTCAAAGCACTTTGCAAATGTGGACAAATAGCATTAGCCTCATTTTTACAACTGGCAGCTGAGACCCATGGAAAAGTGGCTTTGCCTGACATCACAAAGGGATGTGAGAGCAGAGCCAGGATTACAACCTACTCCCAGTCAGGGATGAAGTGCTCAACTTATAGGAAGGACCCTGGTTTTCCCTGTAGGCATTTCAAGCATGATGTCTGGAGCAGAATTTTGTCTGTCTACACACGGCATAAACATTTTTAAATCAATGTGTAAAATATCCCTAATCCCCACCTCCTCCATTATCACAAATAGCAAGTGAATATAATTGCACTGGGGCTGCTCTGAAGGGCGATTTTGCCAAAGCTACCTCAATTTACTCAGCATCAGGGAAGGAAAGACCCAAACCCCTGGGAGGTATCAGATACCCTGTGACGAGCATCTTGGGCATCGGGAGCTTTATCTTTCCAAAACAGAAGAAGCAAAAAAATTGATTTTTCCCAGTCCAGCCAAACAGAGGCACCAAAAGTATCAACTGCCCAGGACAGTTCATTCAGCTCTTAGCATTTTTCCATCATTTCTTTTTTTTTAAAGAAATGCATCTCACAATTTGTTTTAAGTGTGTCTGGACACAAAATAAAGCTTTGGATTTACATGGAAGCTTCTTTCCATGTTACAGACCCATCCTGCCACCCTTAACCCAAACTTCCTAAGAATCTGCCTTCAAAGAAAAGGCCCTTGGCTAGAAAAGCTTCCCAAAGGAAGCCTGGCTATGATGAGAAGATTGGAAACGTTACACACACACACACACATATATATATATATATATCTATATATACAGATATCTATATATATCTATACCTATATCTATAGATATATATATATATCTATACCTATACCTATATCTATAGATAGATATATATATATATATATATATATATATCTCTCATTTTGTTTTAAAAAGGGAGAGAAACATCTTTGAAGAGAAATTGGAGGAAAGTACTAACTAGATTTTGTGACACCTTTTTTTTTTGGTTTAGGAGAGTCCTTGAATGTTGTTACCCTCAGATGACCCCCCTGCTACATTCAAACTTCCTGATGCTTCATCGTTAGGGCTATCTTCAAAGTGCTGCTCTGGGCTGTTTCTCTGCGTGGTGTCCTCTGACTCTTGATTCTCGCCATCACCTTGAAAGCTTCCGTCTTCAGGATTCCCTGTAGAGGCGGCCAAGCCGCCAACATCTCTCACCCGGGGCTTCCGTCCCCTTCTGGATGGGATACCATTGCAACCATCTTTTTTAAGGTGCCTGTGCAAGTGGTCAGATCGGACGAAAGTCTTGAAGCAACTGTCGCACTGGTAGGGCCGCAAGCCAGTGTGAACACGCATGTGGTTCTTCAAGTCGTAGTTGTGAGCAAAAGCGGCCCCACACTGCTGGCACAGGTACGGTTTCTCACCTGTGTGTTTCCTCATGTGAACCTTCAGCTTGTCTTGCCTGCAGGGACAGAAAGGAAAGGGGGTGTCAGCCGGTGGCCTTCAGATCCTGTGCCCCAATGCATTGCCAGGTCCCAGCAGGGATGGAAACCCTGCTACCTCCTACAATTCATGGGCCGGGGAGTCCCTCTGACCTCAGATGCTCCACCCGCTCTTGGCTGGATGCTAACAAATGGACCTGGAAGGGACCGGAGTGGCTCGGTGCAATGACACTGGGGGTAGGAGTGGAACCGTATTTTTAGCAAGCTGCTGTCGTTCAATGGCTGTTTGGAAGCCTGTGTGAAACAAGCTGGTGGGTTCCTGTGCGGTTCTTAACAGACAAGCATCCACCTAGTAAACCCACATAGTGTGGCATGAGCCATTCAGGGAGACCAGGAGCTACACAACCTGGTAAGGCAGAGTCCCGGAGCCCTTCCCAGAGGTCAGACCTGAGGCACATCTCTGGGGCAGCCCACCCAGTGCCTGGGGGGAATCCAGGAGCTATCAGAGTGAATCAAACGGGGGGCCACCCTGCCTAGTATAACACCAACTGCTTTACTAGGATAACCTCCTCCTGACCGGTCAGTGTTCAGGGGAGGCTGATGCCACCCCTGAAGTGTAAAGATTTAGCCCCTTCCCAGGCCTTATTCCATTATTTGGATTTACTACTGCAAACTACATACCTTTCTGCTGCCATGGGAAGTGCTGGCCAGTTTAGTGAGAGGCAATCTGCTTCCCAGATACCAGCTCTACCCTGGGGAGGGCCCAGCAGCCCCAGCCTTTCTATTTTGTGCTATACACACTACTGCCTGGCCCAAGACTGGGGTTCGTAGCTATTATCTCAATACAAATCATTAATAAGGATCACAGTAACCACAAGAAAGTTCTGGGTATGGACTACAGGATACAGTAAGCTTAAAGATATTCCTGCCATCTGAAGGAAGGTGCATCAGCATGGAGTCATAATTGTTTACCGGGGCTATCCAACTTCTCCAAGGTTGAGAAGTCATGCCTGCAGCACTCTCAAGCCGTTAACTCGGCCCCCTCCTGCTGCAAGACCCCTGCCTCCACTCCTAGTGGGGAGAAGCAGAAGCAGGGGAAGGAGAGGGAGCTTGGAGCCCAGTGGTAACACTGCATGAAAAGCACTGAGGGGAGCAGTGACTGAGCAGGAGCCCATGGGCTCCACGAGGCCAGTGGACCACCAGTTGGAAAGCCCTGGTTCACACCAGTTCCCCCTGGCAGGTTAGCTTCAGGGGCAATGGGGACAGCTCTGGGTCTCATTCAGGGGACACCATCTAAGAGCTCGCTCCTTTGAATCTAAGTTGCTAAACAAAGGTTTTACAACAAAAAAACCCATTAAAATTATTTCCCCTTTTTAAACAGTGTTTCTTTCTTTTTTAATTACACTTTAACAGGGCTGCTATAGAACTAGGAAGTAAAACTCAGGGGGGATTGACATCAGGCTGCCTCCGTCACCCTCCCAGCTGAGAGAGGGTCAAAGGGGAAGCTGGTGGGCTAAATGGGGAAGGCAAACCGAGCCGGGGAGTGCAAGTTTAAATGGACAGTGTCTTTAGTCTGGGGCAGCCTGCGAGTCAGCCCTGTCCACGGGGCGGAGGCTCTGCTGGGCCCGAGATTGAGGCTCTGCTCTTCTAACCTGTTGTGCAACCTGCAGCAAGTCACTCCCTGGTCTGAGCTTCCATTGCCCAGCTCATCCTCTCTCCCTCTCCCTGTCTCGCTAGACTGCAACCTTCTTACAACAGGGTCTGTGCCTCCCTGTACAGCATCCAGCATCAGTGAGTCCTGATCTCTGCTTGGACCCAGCTGTAAGGCAGACAATGACCTACTGACATTTGTGACATGGGGGCTCTGGTCTGACAAGTTCTGGTTAAAAGAGGGAACGATGAGAAAGGAAAAGCGAAGGGAGATGGCAACCTGGAGGGAAGCACATGGATGACACCACACCCATAGCGGCTTAAGGGGACTTTTGCTGCACCCCCAGGGATGGTAAATGCTGGCAGGAGAGGTGGCAGGACTCAGCTGTTCCCATCCTGACCACTGCAGAGGTTCATAAACATGGCAGAATGCCAGAGACCAGCATTTCCCAGGCAGCTGGGTCAGCACCACCAGCCTCCTCCAGCCCCACTGCCTCGTGCTACATAACGGGAGCGAGGGCTGACACACAGGATGGTCCAGCAGGGCAGGAAGGGAGCTGGAGGCCACATGCGATTTCTGTCTGTAACCTCTAGAGAGACTTTGCCATAACCCTCGCCTTTGCCTGACTCAGCATTTCTGAGGTCAATAAAACTGCAGTCGGAAAAAAGCGGGCCTAGCAGCACGTCTTTGTGGGACAGCCGTGCAGGCAATTACAAGGCATCCCAGCTAACGAGCTGCAGGTGAAACCTGGCAGAAGACTGCACAGGGCTAGGGCAGCCCTGATTTGGGGGTTTCTGCAGCCAAATATGGTTTTCCCTGGAGGGAGGGAGGGGGGGAGGGACAAACAGTCTGGTCTGAAAAGGCAAGTTGGCCCCTGTGTATTATGAAACAGCCTTGTTTATAACTTTGGGCTGGGCGAAGGACAGTGCTTCCATCCAATTCTCTGCATCCAAAGGAAAGAAAAAAAGCAAACCACCCAGCCCCTCCCACCAGCTTGGACAGAGCAAGCGGTGGGCGCAGGCTAGCATCTAGAGAGAGAGAGATACAGAAGCCCCAGCAGTACAGCAGGAGGGAGAGATCAAAAAAGTGATGAGGTGGCATTGCCTCATCATCAAAATTCTCCTCCGAAAGAAACTCAGTAAGGCAAGCCATGCGTCCCCTGCTCCCCCCTCCCCACTGTTACTGCCAGGGACGGCTCCACGCCAGGACACAGCCCACAACAGCACACTTGAGAGAGACACCATCCCTCAGCCCCTCCACAGATCTGCCATGGAGGAGACTTATCTGATGCGTGAGAGTGCACAATAGCATGTGCATGGAGTGTTTGCATATGTGCCTCTGCATACAGTGCACACCCCTCCCCCTCCCCATGTACAATGCACACATTATATTGTGTCAGGCCGCCCCAGGCCTGCTGGTAGATTCACTCCCAGGGCAGGGAGGTACATCTGTCCTCGTCTGCTGCCAATGCCAGGCCCACTCGAAGCTGGAGCTGGAGCCGGAGCTGGTGCAGGGTGTTGGTGCGGCTGGCGGCCTGCCCCGGCGAGTCAGTGCATTATCAGCATTCCCCAGCTAGCAAACGTGGGGCCTGCGAGCTACATGCCTCTAACACCCCTGCACCTGCTGGCCAGTTGGGGACAAGCAGGGGCGGCATGTTTGGGGTGCTGAAGGGGGCAGGGAGGACAGGAAATGACACAACAGAGCATGCATAGGCACAAGTGCCCCTCTGGATCCAATCCAGCAAGATGCTTAGAGGTTAAGGTGAGGGCCAAATGCTTCCTTGGCAGCAAGGTACTCCCTTATCTCACATGTTGAATCCCAGGAGCTTCTCCACCCAAAAACCTATTTATGTCACACTAAGTTGCTCCAAATTGACACCCACATGAGGGTGATCTGGCTCCTCCCCATAGTTTACTTTGGGGGAGGGGGAATCCTTCGCCCCCACGCTGCCCCACTGTTACTGAGGCACTGGAAGGGACCGTCTTCCTTGAAAGCAAAGCCATCGGGGCTCCCAGGGCTGCAAACACTGAGCCGCCTGGCTCCTCCACCACCAGCCCACACAACCGCTTGGCACAGCCAGGACAGACCTGGGTGGAACCCCCGGCTCCAGCCTCGCGCTGCAATCACAGGCACAGAGGCTAGGAGGAGGAGGGCGCTTTGTAACACTTGGACGAGATGGAGTTGCTCAAACAATATGCCCTTTCTTCAGTGCTCCCATGGCAGGGGGAAGCGCAGACGGCCCCTGACTAGAAATGCTGCCGGGGCAAACATGCTGCCTGATTTGCTGGAGTGGGCTGGAGGTGAGAGAGGGAGAGCTCTAGCCCTAAGCCCTTCCCAGATCCTGGAGGACCAGGCAATAGCAGCAAGAGCAGCTCTGCTCCTGGAGGGTCTGCAGACACTGAGTTCAGAGAGGTCAGGCTGGGTGGCCTGCACTTGGCTCCCTCCCTGCAGCACAACTGTCAGATGGGGCAATCAATGCTCACTGCCCCTTGTCCTGATCCCAGCCCCACTGAGCAAAGCAAATCTCCCCCCACCAGGCTGAGAGCATTTGGGGCTGGGACCCACCTCCCTGAGACCCCCTAATTCCCATGGGCTGTCAAGCCCCCAGGGTCTCTACAATATCCCACCTCCAGCCATGACTACTGATCAGACCCCCTTCAAAGACACCTGAGAGCTATTCCTACCTCTAAGAGGCCCAAGTAGCTCCACACTACACCAGGGCCTCTTTAAGACACCGCTTGTCAGCTACCTGCAACCATTTGTCAGTTTGGAAAATGTGGGCTCTTATATCTACTTGCCTGGCAAGACGGAAATTAGTCACTGCAGGAGAGTGGGCGAAGAGAATTGTGCAAGATTTGCCCAGCCGACCCGCCTCCCCCACCCAGCCGAAAGTGAAGCTTGTGCAATTCCCTTCCCCTCCCCTAGCCCCACGGCAGGACACGCCAGTGCCCCCAGGTCCCACCCGCCCCGCATACCTCGTGAATCGGACTTTGCAGATGTTGCATTCATAGGGTTTCTCGCCCGTGTGGGTCCGGATGTGGCGGGGAAGCTTGCCAGCCCCCTGGATCACCTTCTCACAGATGGGGCACTTCTGGAATGCTTTTGCCCTGATCTTCTTCTCCTTCTGGGACCAGGACGGATACACGTCGTTCTCATTCGAACTGCTGAAGTATTTCAAGTAATAATCCATGACCCCATCATCATCCTTGCGGTCATCATCGCCTAGCTGCTGCCTCCCCACAGAGTTGATCATCTGCTGCAGCAGGGCGCTGGCAGCCAGGCTGTCCACATCCCTGGTGTCGGCATCCTCTACTTCTGCCCCCCCAGGAGCAAAGCTGGGGGAGTCGCCGGCTTCCTGCTGGTCCAGAGGCCCCCCCTGAGCCGCATCATCTTCTCCTGGGGCTGGCAGACTACGTCCACTGTAATGTCCATTCTGGGAAGGTGGGAATAAGGACCCAGCAGTCTCCTCTTCGTCTCTGTCCAGCCACATGTCCTGGTTGCTGTCGGGGTCACAGTCGTTCACCTTTGGTCTTTCATTTAGGGGGGCTTGTGAGTAGAAGTCCATGCCGTTGCATTCTGACTCCTCCTCTTCCTCTTGGCCTTGGAAGTTCAGTCTCTGAAGGTCTCTCAAGTCTTGGTTGGTCCACGGAAGGCTGCCTTGGTGGCCATTGATGGGGTTGCTCTGGAAGAACTCCAGGTACTCTTTTGCTCTGAGATGGTTCCTTTGATCAATTTGATCTACTATATCCATCTGGTCATTTTTGGCCAGAATCTTCCTGTCCAGGAGATCCGTGCAAACATCGCTTACCGCCTGGATCTCCAGCAGTTTGGCGGCGTTGAGGATGTCATTGACGTTCGAAGTGCTGACGGTAAGGGTTGCGGTGTAAGCGAACTCGAGCAGAGCCGACAGGGCATCCACGCTCACAAAGTCTATCTCATACAAATTTTGCTGGTCCACCACTAACCCTGAGGTGAAGAGCTTCTTGAAGTACTGACTGCAAGCGGCCAGGACAGAGCGATGGGTGGGGAACTCCTGCCCATCCACCAAGATGACCACATCGCACAGCAGCCCATTGTTCCTCTGTTCATTCAGGCTGCTCAGGATGTCACTGCTGTGATCAGGGAACGGGATCCCTATGGGACCGTCCACGCCACCCTCCATCTTCGACACACAGGACTGAGGAGAGACAAGAGGAAACACAGTAAGTCATGGAGGCTTCCACTTCCAGAGAGCTCTTGTACCTGAACAGATCATCTCCTGACACAGCACTTTCCTTCAAATACAAAACCCCTTCACACGCAAGACACCCCCAGATTTTTTGAAACTTAAACATAAGGGAGAAAGTAAAACATCCAACAAAGGCACACTGGCAAGGACACAACCTCCATAGTGCATAGAGCTTTTGCTTTATTATTTTGAATGCAAATTTAAGATGCAAGCTGTTTTCACAAGAAAGACCTGGTTTTCAATAGTGCCTGTTAAACTGGAAGGAATATGGTTGGTTTTATTTATTGGCCCATGCATAAGCATCCATGTAGCATCCCCCTTGTGCTGAGCCCTTCTTCTGTCATAACCTGTCCTGCTCGTTAAATAGCGCCCAGGGTCCTGCCATCTCCTTCAGAGGCATCCCCACCCTGCTAATTCAGCCATGGCCTGAAAAATAATTTGCAAAAGGAATGGGCCAAACCCATGGTATGATCTATGAACAACAAGCCGGGGGAGAAGAGCATCTCTTGCAGCACTGGCTTGGCCATGGTGCCTACTGTGTTTCCACACTCACAGAGGAAGCCAGGAGTAGATGCACCCATATGCACTGCCCTGAGAAGGGGGCATGGGCAAACAGTACTGAAGAAGACAGTATGCCAGAATGGGGTCTTAGCAAGACCATCTTGACTAGCTGCAGAAGTGCCCAGTGCAAAGATTGGAAACTTTGTCAACAAAACTAAGGGGGACAGGGGTCAAGAGTGAGGCTGCTGGGCATGGACAAACCCTGAAGTTCACCAGGTGCCCCCAGCTCCCAACCCAAAGCTCTCAACCCTACAAGGGCCTGGGGACTGTGCATGAGAGGAGGGGGCACCAGCCTGCCATAGCTGAAGACTAGAGGAGGGAAGGGGAGGGGAGGGAGGTTTCATAGTTTCATAGTTTCATAGTAGCTAGAGTCGGAAGGGACCTAGGCAGATCATCTAGTCCGACCCCCTGCCTTAGCAGGAAAGAGCACCGGAAAGAGGTGGAGGGGGGCAGAGGTGGTCTCAGCCTGGCTGTGGTATAACTTCTGTGGAGGACTGGAAACCCAAACAGATGTGAATCTCCTCTTACCCCCGGCAATCATCCTGTATCTGAGCACCTCAGAACCACGAACGGGTCTATCCTGACATCCGCCCTAGGAAGGAGGAAGGTCTCAGGATGGACCAAGCGATTTGCCCCGGGTCCCTAGTGGCCCCGTGGCAGTTAATGTACTTAGATCTTGCCAGTCCCAGCCCAGCGCAATCTGTGCTAAAGCAGGCTTGTATCACAGGAGGGAGAAGACACGACAAGCAGTTGTGTGCGCCTGTGGTTCATGCTGCTGCATGGCTGAGCCCATTCCCTACATGGCACTGCCAAGGACAGCGCCCGCCTTCGCTCCCCCTGGGCCCAGCCCCTGTGTACTCTGTGTGCTCCTGCGCAGCCCCCAGTCAGGTGCCTCACATCCCCCCCTCCGCACCTCCCAAGGGCTGGCTGAGCTGCTGGCGTGCCAGCTGGGCAGGATTACACCCTCTCACCCCGGCAGGCTGGAGGGGAGGACCTGGCCAGAGTCCCTACCTATCTGATTTCACACAGGACCCCCAGCCCCCACAGCTGTGCCATCCTTCCCCTCCCCTCTCTCAACAAACCCAGCTGCTCTCCAGCAAGAACAACCCTGAGGTGGCATGAAAGGCACCAGCCGAGCGACTCAGCTGCTCCTGGAGGGCTGGCGAAGTGCTGACAGCGCAGGAGCCCGGGGGGAAGGGCAGCGTCCCGCCACCCCTTCACCTTGCAGCCCAGGCCCACAGATATCGCTGGGAAGGGGAACGGCGATTTCCTACAGTGACGAGGCTCTTTTGGGGCACCGGCAGGAGAGCGAGGCCAAGCGGCTCTGCTCAGCTTGAACTACCTTTCCTCGCTGCAGCTGAACAACCCTCATGCAAGCAATTTGCCAGCCAAAGAGGGGCAACCTGTGGCTGAGGGGGGAGCAGAAAAGCCCCAGGTCAATCCCCAGTTCGCTTCGGCCGTGCCTCCACCCTGAGTCTGCCAGAGAACAAATCCACCCGCCCCCTTGCTCTCCCCAGGGTGCAGCAACCAGTCAGAAGGCAGCGTAAATGGGGCAGGGTCTGCCTCAGCTGGGCCCCAGCCCCTGCTAGGGCTGTGCTCAGGCTCTGTGTACATGGCGAGCCATGGGGCTGCTCCGGAGTTGTTTACATGACCTGGCTGCCAGCCCGGCATGCCCCCGAGCGGGAGCGAGCAGGCTGGGCCAACCTCTGTAGAGACGTGGCTTTAAACCTCTCCAGGCCCAAGTTTCCCACTCCGTGCAGCTCTTTGCCCAGCTTGACTGTGAGGTCTCCGGGGCAGGGGTTGCCTCTCAAGGCACAGCCCTGGCACAAAAGCTCCCATTACACTTAGACCCCTGAGGTATTATGACAATAGAAACAGGAAAGCAGCTTTTGCCCTTGAAAAGCACCTTTCCAGCACAGCTCTGACTACTCAAACCACCCAGGTGAGCAACGTCATCCCTGCCTTGTCAACAGGAAAACTGAAGCACAGGGCAGGGACCTGATGCACCTTGGTGCATGAAGCAATTTCTATCTGTAGGTGCTGGCACTGGGAGATGGCAACCAGCCACAGCACCTGAAGCAGTCAAACAATATCCTCCACGCGCACATGCTTTTATCTGTTACTAATTTTCTTTTTGACTCTCTCCAAACTGAACCTTTTCTCATAACATCCCTGCGTAAGGGGAAGGCATGTTTCCACACCTCCTGCTGTTCACTCCTCATTCAAAGCATATGAATAGCCACATCAATCCCAGCGCAGAGGCGGTTCTCACTCGGCAACACCCACATCCATCCAGCACGAAGGTGTAGAAATGGCTCCGATAGAGCATTACTGGCATTTAGAAGCGCCTGATACAGTCGATTTCATTAAGAGCACTATCTAAGCACAAGAGAGATTGATTTTAATGGCAGGAATGGGTTTCAGAGCCGGAGACGGGTTTGTTGTGCACATGTGTCCGCATGTCACTTCCCAGTGAAATCAATGGGATCCTGGCCATTGGCCCCAGTAGGAGCTGCCAAACCAGGCCAAGTGCAGCGTGTCATATGGATCATGACGGAAGTGGCTTCTCACACTGTATGCAGGACCCGGCTTCATAGGGTTTGAAATCCTCCCCGGCTGGAAAGGAGGATTTCGTGTTGGCAATGAAAAGGGGCAGAACGTGGTCTTGAATCAGGGAGCCTGTGCTGTTGGGCTGGTGTTATTTGTTCAGAGGGAGGTGAGGTTAGGGCTGAGCACTGAGAGGGGACTCATGAAAATGGGGCCCAGCCCTTCACTTTGCTGTGGGCTGTGTGACCTGGGGAAAATCTTCATGTCTCTTTCTGCCTCAGCTTCCTCATCTGTAAAACAGGGCTAAACAATCCTTCCCGACCTTGCTGGGTTTTCTGCCCGTTTGCTGGCGATCCTGAAGTGTTTGGACAGTACAGAGAAGAGGCTCCTAAGAGCACCCAGCTATATACAGCTGGCCTGACTTACCATTAGCACAACCCCCTAAGCCAGCAGGGGCCAAACCTTTTGGCAGGGGTGTCACAAGCTAAGCCCCACATGCTCCCCGAGTGCCACTCCGATCCCCTTCCCCTGCCCAATAGGCTGCTCTGCTCCCTCCCTGATCTGCCACATGCCATGCACAGGGGCTGCACACCCACGTTGGCCACTCCTGCCTTAAGTCATCCATGTCTGTAAAGAAACATTACTGTCACCTTGTTGAGGGGGCCATCACTCTGGCCCCAACTGTGAGAGCCAGGACAGTGTGCTGGATTAGACAGTGCAGGGAGTTTTTTTGCTTCCTAAAGGGAATGGGACTGTGTGCAAGACTGAAGCTCCAGGTGACTTATTTTCTGGGCAGCCTACCCACATCATACACCCAGCCCCCCAGCTCCAAGCCAGGCAGCCAGGCAAGAGTTAACTGCCACTTGCCATGGGGGCCGGGACAATCAGCAGGATAGTGTGGGAACGGCTGCAGGGTCATGAGACTCCCAGCGTTGGCATGGAAAGTGGTACACTTCGCAACTTATTCAACTCGCACAACGTGCCTTTTGTGTCCGGCTGCGGTTCAGATTCACAGCAGCCGAGAAGGCAAGGGGGCCCGAAACGATGCCATTCCCCTGCGATTCCTTCCAGCCTCCAGGCTCCCTGGGGCAAACGGCCGCACCACAGCAGCAGCGGTCAGAGCGTCTAGCCAACAGCTCCCAGGCTCGGTACCTGGTGTCCTGCTCAGGTCCTTGAAATGGGAAGCAAAAGTGGCATCCCATTGCCTTCCTAAGGGGAGCTGAATGGCAAGGTCCTTCCAGAAGGGCTAGGACTAGGTGGCTCAGGGGATGAGTAATGAAATATGGGCTTTCCACTTCTAGTTTCTAAAAGCAGCCCAGGCCGGTAGTAGTGGAAAGTCATCTTTGTCCTACGGCCTAGTTTGAATCGAGCATGGGGGGCGGGGACGGACTCTGGGGTTCATCTCTGCACAGGCAGATGTGCGCTTGATACAAGCCACAGGCATAGCTGCCAGCTGGGCCCGAGGTGGTCAGCGTAAGGTCCGATGGGCCCAGGAGAGGAAACATTCATTACAACATAGCTATGACAATCCAAGTCACGGTGTAGACGTACCTATACCAACCTAATGCACTGAACTCTAGCGCTACTGGGCTTAAAGGTGTCTCAAGAGACCATCTAGTCCAACCCCTTACGCTGACACGGGTTCAAATGTACCTAGGCCTCCCAGCCAGGTTTGTCTGACCTGTTTTCAAACCCCTCAAGGAAATTCCATCGGCTCCCGAGGCAGCCTGCTCCGGTGCTTCCCTACCCTAACAGGGAATACTTCCTAGCGTTAAGCTTAATCTCCCTGGACAAAGCCTGCATCTCCAGGATAGTGAAACTAATAAGGCAAAAAGCACAGTCAAAGGTACAAATGAATGGGTAAAAAAAAAAAGAAACACTTCCCAACAGGCGGTTGATTGCTTTCAGTTGCAATAATCCTAGCTGCAAACTCATAAATCATTGCCACACTTAAGGCCGACTTTACCTTGGAGCAGAAGATTTACAATGAAAAGTTTCTTTTAAAATTACATTATTAGTTTCTTTCAGACTAGAGTCAAATTAGCTACTCTGTCTTCAACAGGCAGAGAAATAAAAGTTAATTAAGAATTACAATGGAGCTGACTTTTATTTAATTAACAGATCCCAACTGATCACTAAAGCAGCCATCTGAGATTTTCTGAATTCAAGCCACGGGGTCCACGTCAAGTCAGGATCCAAATAAGGGACAGTTGATATCAGGCCGGTGCACTGCTGGGGTCCTCCTGATGTCCTAGCTGGTTCGATTGAATTCTGCCTCCCTGCTGTAATGTAACATTGCCCTGGATGAAAGGAGGAGCCTGATGAGCTCATGAGAGCTCGGAGGCAAGCAGGTGTAAGTCAGAGCGAGACGGCCAATAATAGTGCTGGGGGTTTGCAGAGCACCATTCATCCCGACGCATCCCAGCACACTTCGCAAAGGCAGGCCTCTTCCCTCACTGCTGAAATGCCACCCACTCTTGCAACACGTCAGCTGTTTGATAACATTACACAACGAAGCGAGGGCAGAAAGGAAAGCTTCTCTCATTCCCAGATGAGAACGAGGTGAGCTGGCTTCAGGGCACCACGCTGCTGGCATCTCAGGGGCGAGGCTTCATGGGAACAACTCCGTTTCAGACCTGAAGGTGCCAGGCATTTGACCTGCTACGTCAAAGACCTGGGACCATGATTCGTCAAGTCTGTGTGCTGAGGGTATGGCCGCACGTTACAGTATTGGAACAGATCTAGCCATGACGTTGCTGCCTGCTGGAGAAGGAGTATTAAAACAATGCTGCTATTAAAAAAAATAAAATCAGTACTGCTATTTTCAAAAGTCTGTGGTTTGCTGCCCGCAGCCCAAATATTATCCTATCCTCCAACCACCACTGACTGGAGAATCAGGCATTTTTTTCCTATGAATAGCTCACCCCAATTACAAGTCATACAAAGCCCTTGTCTGTTTGATAGATATTTAGGCAACAATTGCCTTGGTTCTACCCTCCTCCCCCGCCTTCCAACTACGTGGCCCCAGATCCCTAGAGATGAACACAACTCTCAGATCATACAGGGCAGGAGCTGGGTTTTGCCAACGACGTTCCCTGCAACATCACAAGGCAAGCCTGAGCAGGTTTCTCTCTACCCAGGATCCTCCCTCCAGGCCTTGGGAAACACAGCACAGAGCCAAAAGGTGGGATTCATGACACTCTGGAGGAAGCAAAAATCTTTCTAAAAGCTGGGCGTTTGCCCAGCTGGTAAAGCCACACTATCCAGTCCATCTTGGCTCTATAAAAATTCAACTGCTCTCTAAAAGGAATGGGCTTTCGGCAGTTGACTGCCAAAGTATCCGAATTATGCGGACCTGCAAAACAGATGCAGGTTCTTGAGGTGAAGATCCTGGATGTTAAAAGAAACAGGGATACAATTAAAAAATAAAAATAAAATCATAATACCCCCCCCAATTTAGTGCCAGTTAAAAATTAAACAAATACCTATACCGGCTTGAATAGCAGAAGAAAGAGAAATCCTCTGTTTGGGAAGAGGGCAACAGGAACGATCAGAGGTCCAGAAAACGTGATACATGAAGAAAGGTTGGAAAAGCCTGGGTTTATTTAGTCTAAAGACAAAAACACGGGGGGACGGGGAGCGCAGAGAGAGATTTGAGAACAGATCAAATACAGAAAATATTGTTATAAAGGGGATGGCAAGCTATTGTTCTCCATGTCCACAGGGGACAGGACGAGAAGTAATAGGCTGAAACTGCAGTAAGGGAGAAGTAGGTTAGATATTAGGGAGGACTTTCTAGCTTGGAGGGTGATTCAGCACAGGAGCTGAGTTCCCGGGGATGTTGTGGGAGCTCTGCCATTGGAAATTTTTAATTGCAGGTTAGGCCCACATTTGGAAGGACCTAGGCAGGGATGATCCTGCAGTGAGCAGGGGGTAGGGCTACCCAGTCTCTTCCAGAGCTATATTTCTCTAATTTAACAGCTGGAAGACCCATCCTCGAGATCCATGCCTGAATAACTGAGATGCAGAGAGGGGCAATGGCTTGACCCACATCACACTGCAAGTCAGGGGTGAAGCCATGTCTCTCGACTCCCTGCACCCTGGATCACGCTCACCTGACCCCTACTGACAACCACCCTAGTAGCCTCTGCTTTGGTGAAGTCACCTCGAGGAACACCCCATGGGACCTCTGCGAAGGCTGTCAGGCTGGAGGCCAGATTAGGCAAAGTGTGATGGTAGCTTCTGTGATGTGGATACTCATCTGTTAGGAACCAGGCTGATAGCCAAGTGCATTTCAAGTTGGCTCCTGCAGGAGTGGCAAATACAGGCTGAGATTTGCTCACTCAACCCAACTGCACTGCTAAAATAAGGCAATAAGGCAGTGGTTCCCAACCTTTTTAGACAGCGGACCAGCAAACCACAGACCACAAGAGACCAGCATACTGTGGACCGGCCAATGCAGAAAAGGCATTCCCCCTCCCACCATGAATCCCAACAGCCATTTCCTAGAGCAAGAACAGCTGCATCCTGCGCTCATTTAGAGCCTAGATTGGTCTGATCATCTTGGCAGTCTTGAGACTGGTCTTCGATATTTGCATCTAAAACTTAGGAGCAAAAATCCCAGCAGCTATACCAAAGCCTGGCAGCTACACCAGTCTCTTCTGCTCTGGCATTAGGCTCACACCAAGCATCACCCAACAACTTCAGAGAAGACAAAAGTTTGGGGGATAATTCAGCAGCACTCAATTAACTCAGATAAACTGCAGATTGCTGTCACCAGGCCTCCCACGGGACTGCTGCATATTCCCAGGCCAGCCTGCTTACAACCATTTCGGCATTCTGATTTTTTCTCTTTCGCCTTTTATTGCTGTGTCAACAATGACAGCAGCTGAAGGATGACTTAGCAAAGACATCTCATTGCGTATCGAGTTCCACCCTGCTCTTTGACATGTTAACCAGGCACCTGCACTGAGGCAGCATAAGGGAGCGGTTAGAGCAGAAACTCAGGAATCTCGAACCCCGAGTTCTGCTGCCAGTTTCACCACAGAGTCGCCAGGGCATGCGAGCAAGCCACTTCCATCCGTAGCTACCTCATGCATAATACATAGTTGTCATCTCTAACCGCCGCTTGGGATTATGCCGTAGCATCACTTATTTTTTGCAAAGCTCTGAGTACGAAGTATGACGGACCACAAACAGTCCCAAATCATCGACTCATAGGTAAGAAAACAAGCCTGGCTCTTCTTCTCGGTGACTAACTTGAGATTTGTACCTCTCCCTGTATGGAGCTGTGATGAAGGAGAACAATAATTACTACCCAATGCAAGCTGGATCTGCAGTATCAATAGTTCTCTTTGAATTTAATGAGATGTTCCAAAGTCTAGGACTCTGCATTGCTCTGAAGGAGATTATTAGGGACACTGGTGTGGAGCCCACCAGGAGAAAGGGAGGGTGGAAAGGCTGTTACTTTTCCATTTCTGGCTCTGCTAAAATTTAAATGCCTTGCACATGATGGCCCCAAACACAAAGCTGCTGGAAGATGTTAAAGGGGGTAATTTCTTCAGTCATATGGATTTACGAAAATGAAAGAGCGATGCAACTGATGAGAGGGTACAAAGATGCCAGGATTTCAGCCTGGAAGTGAAGGGGAAAGAAAAAAAAAAAATTGCCGGCAGTGGAAACTGGCAGACAGGGGCAGTGAACTGAGAGTCAGGAGCCCTGGGCTCTATTTCTGGCTCTGCCAATGACCTGAGGTGTGACCTTGGGCGGGTCACTTCACCTCCCTGTCCCCTCTTTGCCTCCTCTACTGACTCTAAATTCTCTGGATAAGGGGCAGTCTCTCACACATGGGCGCAGCCCCCAGCCCATCTCTCAGGTCTGTAAGCATTACCAAAAAGCACATAATAATTAAAGGGACCACAACAGTAGTATTGTGAGAAAGCTGATCCATCCCCGTTTTCTGGCTGTGCCATGAGGCAGGGACAAAGGAACACCTGGCAGGGAAATGCAGAAACAGCAGCAGGAGCTTTCCATGCAAGGCCTCTTCCTGGGTGCTCTAAACACTTCAGTGGGAGTTCACTGCCAATGCCGAGTGCCTTTTGGGACAAGACCTGCAGTGTTCAATCACCCCCTGGAATTCACTGCCACAGAAAGAGCAAGAGAGGAGTGCTTCAGCAGGGTTTTTGCATGGTTGGTTATTACGCCCAAGTCTGTGCAAAACGACATGGGGAAATCAGGCCTCGTGTTTCAGGGCAACCGCTGCTCACTCCAGGCATCAGGAAGGAATCCTCTTCCTGCTTGTACACAAACTGCAGAGCGTATCAGGGAAAATCAGCTTCTACAGAGGCATCAGGAATTGGCCAATGTTGGAAGCAAGATGCCACTACCTACCCACAGGCTGATCCATGATGGCAAATCACATGCTCAAATGACAAGGCTCTTCCCCAATGAACAGTGGGAGGAGGAAGCCCATCAAGTTGCAAAATACAAATCAAGCCCAGTTGCCCGCCCACCCACCCACCCACCCTATTTAGGGCTGGAGCAGGAGGCCCATTATAGTGATTCTGCGATAAGTCAACACACGGGCCCTTTTGGCAACTAATGCAAAAAACTAGGACAAACTAAAACTGCTCTTGTGTTGCAAGGTTAGTCTCAACTGGTTACTCCACCCAGACCTCCTTGCCAATTTTCTCCTTTGTCATCAGAGACCACATTTAATCCAGCAGGAATGTCTCTTGACTTATGCATATGTGTAACAACGTAGTCAAGTTTTGTGTACCCATCCTCTGTGTGAACATCCGCTTGTTTATTAAGACGCTGCAATATCGTTCTCAGTCACTTGTCACCGAGTTCACCCCACATTCTGGCTTTAATGGAAGGCCCTTATATCACTGCTGAATCCAGTCCGGGCGAGACCCACAGCGAATGTGATCTGTGCGCTTGTCACTGTCCAGTTGGTTTGCTCCCCCTAAGTTGTTCTGGAATGGTAATAAAGAAACAGATGGAGAAGCATGACCGAACCACATTCAGGGAGTTTCAGAAACAGAGCGCAGTGAAGTATTCTGCTCTCTCTGTCTTTGGGTATTCAATTCCTGCAGCCACTTTAAGAATCTCCATCTTAATCATTTTGCAAAAGGGGGACAAAAATAAATAAATAATCCATGGAATTAAATTAGTAACTGAGGGCTTCCATTTTAAGGGTTGAAATACAGTCCGTTTGTAAAGAGAAAAAATTACTTAGATCTTGAAGACTGCAAAGCTGGAGTTAACCACGTACTGCATAAAAATAAGCTGACAACGTTTCAAAAGGGCACAAAACTCCACATCACCAAATAAAGTATCTGAACCAGCCCAAAGAATCATCGTTTAAAAAAAATAAATAAATAAAAATCCCAAGGCAAGAGTGCTAACCCACTACCCAGCAAAGCACAAACGGAGGAATCTCCAGCCTTGCCTGGCATGATGCCATCAAGGGACTTGAGCACGTATGGAGGGGGAAAGTCAGTCCAGTAAATTTCCATCTGGGCAAGGGCAAGGCCCCTGCTAGGTAGGCCATATTTCTGTTCTACCTCTTTGGGAGACGAGGCATGAATGGACACCAGGCATCCGAGGCCAAATCCTGAATTCTTTGCTTGCGCTGAACTCCTGTTGTGTAACCAGAGCTCTCTCTGACAGCTCGGGCAGGCCCACAGGATCTGCCCCTGATGATTAGTGCTCCAAGTCCCCACTTGCTTCTTTCTTTTGCTGGGGATTAACTAGTCCCCTCTTCTGTGACTGCTCCCTACCAAATGAGCTTGCAAACCTTGCATTGTGCAAACAAGCATTTGCACAAATTCCAAATAGATACTTCAATAGCTGCTTCCCCCCTCCCCCTTCCACTCATGCTGCTGTGAGCTTAAAGACAAATGCTCCTTTTAAGATCTGAAACCATTTCCTAGATTGCCTTTCAAGGTCCCTGCCCCCCCCCCGCCCCGCCCTCCAAGCCCCTGACCCTGAGAAAACCTTCCATTTCCTTCCCTACTTACTACACCCGGCTTTCTAGTTCCAGGAACCAAGATCCAGCCTGACTCTGGTTACCTCAAATAGCACCCCAAAGGCCACTCATTTTTTCCACACCAGGAAGGAAAAAATAAAAGAATAAGGTTCGAGTTTACTGACAAAGCCAAGCACAAACAGCAGGGTGGGCACTTATGTAATTTTTAGTTTGTGGCTGAACAGATAGCTCTTCACTTCTTACTTCTCTTGGAGTATGAAAGCGAATCCCAAGGGTAAGTATGTCATAAGAAATTCCTGGAAACTCCTGCCTTTAACTCTTCCTCCCTGACCCCTCCCAGTGCAAGAACTGATCGTACAGCAACCATGAGTGGGAGTGCTGAACCTCTACCTCTACCTGTTTGGGCAAGAGACTTCAACCAAGAAGAGAACAGCTACCTGTAGCTACAAGCCTGACTTATAGATTATAGACACTTTCCCAGCTCAGAGTGGGATACACATTCATTAAGGGGAAAAAAACAGCTATGTACTTATCAGTTTCTAGTTTTGCCAGTGGGCAGAAACTGGGCATGTGAACCAGGAAGGAAAGTGAATTCCCACCAATCCAGAGCAAAAGAGCAAGTATAAGGTGGAATGAGCAACCAGAACAACTAACAGGGTTAGGATACATTTACATGTGTCCTCTTCTGTGAAAACGTAGGTCACTGACCCACCCTTCCAGAGACGGTGACATAATTGTATTCTGTTTGAGACCTTAGCTCTGATGGGCGAGAATGATAGTGAGTAGACTGGAAGAGGAACGGAAGTGCTGAGCACTGTGTCACTAGGGTTATATCAGAACAGCCTCCTCACCCACCTGCTCCTGCCTTCCACCTGCAGCCAGGCTAGCACATGCCACCTGGCCGGTGCCCTTCTCCCTGCCACACCTGAACAGACCCAGAGACCGCAGAGTCATGTCCCACCTCCAGCAATGGCTGTCTGATGCTTCAGGGAAAACTGAAAATCTCTATAACGCACTAGGCCTTGGGGCTGGGAGAGAGTTCCTCCTTTTCACCTCTGTAGCCATACTTGTACACAGAGAAATGGATTAGATCGACTTGCACGGGTCTAACTGCAATGGGCAAAGTTACTCTCAGTCCAAACAGTGACATTTGAGCTCAGTGCAGTGGGGGGAAAAAAACTGCACTGCGTGGGAATGGGATGAGAAACAAAGGCCTGCCTCTGCCTACCTGCACGACATCCCAGCGCTGCTCTGATCTCAGTCACTTACTCTGCCGTCCTCCTGGAGCTCCTCCAGGCCTAGCGGGATGCTTCAAGCACAGGTATTGAAGGCCCGGATGCCCTACTGATTGACGGGTGCTTTGGCCAATCAAAAGAGCCCAAATACAAAACAAACAAACAAACAAACCAACCAACCAACCTAGCTTGGATCAAAGAGTCATGGGATCTGGCACAAACACCTCTCCACATCCTAGATGCTCCTTTTCTCCCTTGCTGAAACACTCTCATCAAAAGGCTTTTAATTATAGATGGGAACAGGTCTCTCCATAGCTGAGGATGGCTTTGATTAGCAAGATAACAAGTGGAAGTGTAACTGTTTGTCACAAAAGACTTCTCTCTCAATAAATGTGGCATTGCAAGAGTGGTAAAACCCCCTCAAGCGTCAGTTTTAATCAAAGTTAAACACCAGATCTCAGATGCCTGGAGCTGACTTTCTAATCGGGGCAGGGCTTCCACAGGCCTCCAGTTCAACTTGGGCACAGGAGAAGCGCTCACCTTGGCACATGGGGTCTATGGCTGGTTCTTACGAAGGTGCCCAATTAGCTGTGGGGTGCTGTAACACCAGTGAGCACCTTATCTCTGAAACATGTAACTTTTCAGCGAACTTTGCATTCCTTTGGGAAACCAGCACTTTACGGCTGAGGAACACCTGTTCATTTTCACATTCCCCCAGGACTGGAAAGCAAAACAGAGCACATTTTCCAAGGGTAAAAGCACTCACAACTCCAAGCCAGTTCATTGGAAACTGGTGAACTATTAGTGTGTCTCAACCCCACAACGCAACATAGCACATGTCTGAGCCCATGAAGAGGCACAGATCAGCATAACGCAGAACAACTTTTATCCACTGCCTACATCGTTACATCTCTAATCCTCCAAAACCCTCCCTATACTCCTAACATGATTAGGGCCGAGTGGAAAAGCCCCACCATGTCATCCATGTTTGGGCTGCGCTGCTTTAATCTTTGGTTTCCCAGAACAAACCACAGGAGCAGCCAGAATGAATATTAACGACTGAATGAATATATTATGAGATGAGGCATGCCTCATCTCCAATAACCTGTTCATGGATATAGATGTTTATAGTGTTTGAAAAAACAAAAAAACAAAACATACATCTGTCGCAAACTGCTGGAATTCGTAAGTCTGCTAGGTCCTCCAACTCAACCCTAACCAGTGTCCGTAGGGTGCTCTTTAAATCCAGGACACTGGTCAGGGTTTAAAGCTGAAATATTGTCCCATTGGCTCCTCAAACAAATATCAACGAAAGCCATGGCATGAATCGCTCCTGCATGCATCCAATCCTCATTTAGGCTGTAAACTCTTCAATGTAGGGACCTTCCCCACATACAGGTCCGCAAACATGCATATTTGTTTTACAGTGGAGATAATTAGCAGCGGGGAGGGCTGGGTAATCATGACTGTTGTGCTCAGGGACCAGCAGTACATCCTACCAAGGGGCCATTTCAGGAAGCTAAAGCCACGCACTGCCCGCTCCCTTGGCTCTGAAATCAGAGACAAGTAGGGCTGGAGGACCCTCATGTAGTCCACCCCCTTGCTCCAGGCAGGATCATCCCTATCCGAACAATCCCATAGCAAGTCCTCGCCTAACCCATTCCTAAAACTACACGATCGACCCCGTCACCCAAGTACAAGGCATACTGCTGTGACCCCCTAAGCTGCTGCAGGGACAGCAGGGGACAGGAGTTGGCACTGCCCTACGGCTGCCCTGCAGAGACCCAAGGAAGAGGGACCTGGCCCTGGCTCCAGGGGAATCGTCAGGCCTGCCCCAAACACCAGCTGAAGCAGGAGGAGATGCACACACATGCACATTGGTCCCAACGTGATCCTGCATCCACCAATAGGCTAGAAATCGCAAACTCCGTGGGCCCCGACCAGGATGACAGGAAGGCCTGCGATCTCATAAATCCCAACCAACACCAGGACTCCGCCAAGGAGCATTGTCGACGGGTGCCCAAGCGCTCGGGCAGCCCAAACCTCTTTTCTGCCAGAGGTTCGGACCTGGCTCTGAACCGACACCACCCCCCCCCTTCCTCCTCCTCCCAACGCTTCTTATATAACAAACCAGCCATGCAAAAGCGGTGCTCAGAAAAAAAGAGGCATCTAATGACCTTCAGACGCATCCCGGGGTGTCCGCAGGAGCTCTCCGGACCAGGCCCCACGCCCGTCCTGGCTGGGGGGGAAGGCGAGGAAGTCCCAGCGGAAGAGGAGAGATGGCAGGCGAGCGGCCCCCCGCCCCTCAATCCGCCCTCTGCTCCGGCCGCCACTTGCCTGCCTGCAGCGGGGCCGGGTCCTCGGGGCGCTCAGCGCTGGATTATTTATCAGGCTGCAAGTTGCTTCCTGCAGCCTGGTGCCGCGGCCCGGGGGGTGGGGGCGAGGGAGGGAGGGAGGGAGGGAGGCGAGGCAGGCCCCCCCCACCCCGGCTGAGGCCGCAGCGCCCCCGCCTGCCCCCCGCCCTGCCGACGCGGCGGCGCGGGGCCTATGGGCGACCTTGTCTCTTTGGACCCGCGAGGAGCCGCCTCCCCTCCGCCCCCCGCCCTCCGCCGCGCCGAGCAGGCCCGGGGGGACCCCACCCAGCGGCCCCCCCCGCCGGCGCCGAGGGGAAGCTGGGCTCGGTGGGGCCCACAGGGCGCCTGGCGCCGCGCCACACCCCACCCTCCGCGGGGCCGCGACCAATGGAGGCCGGGGCGGGGGTGGGGGCAGGAGGACGCCACCCAGCCGGGGCCTGCACTAGGCCGCGCATCCCCGGCCTCGCGTGCGGGCGGCCCCCGGGGGGCGCTGCCCCTGGCGGCGGCCGGAAGCCGGGAGGGGCCCGCCCGCGCCGGAGCCGGAGCCGGCCGAGCCAGCGGCCGCGCCAGCCCCCCCCCTCCCCCCGCGCCGCCATTGGCCCGGCGGCCGAGCCGGCTCGCCATTGGCTCAGCCCGCCGCCCATCAACACACCTCCCGCGCCCTATTGGCCCGGCTCCGCGCGCAGCATGCCGGGTGGCGTAGTCCGCGCGCCCGCGGCACCTGCCGGCCGGACTACGGCTCCCAGGAGCCCGTGGGGCAGAGCCCCCCCCACCCAAAATTGAAAAAATAAAAAAAATACTCCCCCCCCCCCCCCCAGACTCCAACGTCTGCGCGCCCCCCCCCCCCGCACGGCCGCAAAAGTTAATTCCGGGGTGGGGTCCTGCTATGGGGAGACCCCCCCCCAACCCCCTGCCCCCCGCGCGACCCGGGGGGGCTCTTACCGCGGGTCCGGCGGGCGCGGAGTTGGCGGCGGTCCCGGGCCGCGCGGCGCTGCGCTCCAGCCCCTACTGTAACTGTATATGCAAAGCCCCGTATGATGCTCAGCTCCCTTCCTGGTTCTCCGAGGGCACAGGGGTCCCTCCCTCCTCTTAAAGGTGCAGCGCCCTCCCGCCCCCGCCCGTGCCACGAGTTCGTCCGGCCTCAGCTGCCAAGCCTGAGTGGGGGAGGGGGAAAGGCGGGGGGTCCTCCTCGGCTCACCCCCTGCCTCAGTTTCCCCACCTCTCGGCCCAGTGGAGGGTAGACAGAGGTGGGGGGCGAGGGGGTGTCATGTCAAGGGTAGCAACTCCCCCCTTCCTCAGGGGCCTTTCCTCTCCTCCGGTGGCCCCCCCCGACGAGAGGAGGGACGTCAGACCGGGCCCCACGCAATTTAGCTCCGCAACACTGCCCCGGAGCGCAGGAACCCCGTATTGGCACCGGGAGCTGGAGCCGGACCGGACCGGACCGGACAGACGTTCCTCGCGTCGCCCAGCACGGCCGCAGCGAGGAGCTCGGTGGGGCAAGAGCGCCCGGCCCAGCCCCCCACGAACCGACGGCAGCACGTGCTTCTGTGGCCACGAAGCTCTTACAAAACCAAGCCTGCTTTTGAGAGCCTGCCTCCCATCTCACCCTTTCAAGGAAATTAAGTGCAATCCACTGGTGCCTATCACCTGGAGCCAGAGGTCAGGCCAGGAAAAATAAAAAGTCATGAAAGCTCCCTCAAAGCTCCTCCTCCCACCCAAGCTCCTCCTATGCCTGATACTAAATAAAGTGCCTCTCGCAGGAGCTTGTACAGCACAAATGTCCCTTTCCAGCCAGCTTGCGATGGCCAAGAAATGGTCAACGGTGTTCACACGAGTCGCTGCTAACACACCACCATTGTTAGGTTCCAGGGTCAATGGCCAGGGATTTTGCATCTGTCTTTGGAGACGTTTTACATGATCTGCCAGCATGGGCACACATGCAGCCCCCCTTGCTCAAACGTTTCCTTTGCAAGAGGAAAGGCTTCAGATTTAAGTGGGGGACTTTTAACAGACCGAGGGAGTGAGACGCTCAATTCCCACTGGGCTTTGGATACTTCTGAAAGTCTAGTCATGAAGGACTTGAACACAAAACGCAGCCTCTCCCCACCCCAGAGAAAAGGACCGACTTGCTGTGTCGTCATGAGCTACCCTGATCTGTCCCTGGCACTTACCCGAATGCAATGTCCTTGATGTCCAGAAGTGCCTGGCTGTGCAGGGATGCCCACGGCGATGCACATGCAATCACCCTCCTGCCTCGTGATAGAAGAACCAGTCTACATCTTCCAGGGGCTAGCAGCGGGATGCAGGAAAAGGCTGCGCCAGGCTTGCTGTGGGTGATTGGGTCCGAGGCACAACTTAGCAGCTTGGGAATGTTGTCTGAGGCCTTGTCTACACTAGGGCAAGCTTCTTTGTGGCAGCTGCTGTCTGCCAGCAGAAGTCACCAGCACACATCTGCAAGGTCCATGCCATTCACTGCACCCACTGGGGTGAATGCACCCTGGGAAGACTCCAGCTGTAGAAGGCACCTGGCCCTGGCAGAAAGCATAACCACATCTACAGGCATGCCAGTGGACAGCAGAAGTCCCTTAAATGAGAGACGTGGCATATGGTGGCACAAAGGAGGTGGGTGTTCCCACAGACCAGCTAAGAGGGTGAATATGTGCTCTTAGTTTGACCCCAGCACTTGGGCATAGTCTGTGCACAGATCTTAAACATGGGGTGCAGGGTACTCCTTTAAGGCAGGAGCCTTCAGTGTGGCTCAGGTCAGGCACCCCAATACTCATTCAAGTGCTCACTCATTACTTCAAAAACTCTTGGCCTGGACTGAACAATAACGGAAAGGTGCATTGTTTTAACACTCACAGCATTGCCTGGATCGATCCCGCAATTCTGTACACTGGGGCAGGCCTGGGGGAATATAGATAATTAGAAAAACCATCCCAGCATTTGTCAAACTAATCAACTACCTTCAGCAGGGCCCAGAAGGTACTTTTAGAAACACCTGCCTGAAGGACTGCTGTGGGGCAGAATGTGGGGGTGGAGGATGAAGCCTGTGGCACGAGGTCTCCAGCTTGGTGCTGCCATTTGTGCGATCTGTAATGTTCCCAGATGCTGGAGTCCTGCAATTATGGGAAATCCCAGCTTTCTTTTTAAAAAGCTTACTAGTACTTACTAGTGGCTGATGAAAGCTTGGTCATGCAACTGTACCCTCCAAAAAATTAAGAAGAGAAAGAGAGAGAGAGGCCCCTAAACGGATAGAATTAAATCTCATGGTTTTCAAGGGATCAGAGTCTTGACTGCTTGGGGTTGGCAGTGCTGCCAGCTCAGGTGTATTCCCCACAGCTGATCAAGTGAGAGAGGACAGGTGCAAAGGAGGCCCCTTCTAGCTTTTGGTATCACTTAGGCATGAAGCAGAAGAGAAGAGCATAGTGACCAGCCCAGGGCAGGGACACCGCCAGTGCAGCCACCATATAGCTGACCGATTGCACATGTCCCAATCATCACAGCCCTCTAGGGATCCCACCAAGGAAGTGGGGTGTTGAAAGCCCTAAAACATGGGCCTCCGCCCTCTGCAGCAGGGTGCTCAACACAGATCTCCCCCTGCATCACATCTCTCCTCCTCTGCTGTTGTTTGTGTGGATGAGCAAAACAAGGATACTGATTTGAAAGGGGGAAGGGACTTACCAAGGGTCAGATGTTAACTGCTGTGTCTGTCTGCTCTATCCCATGGTAAGTAAGTATTTCACCTGGTTCATTCCGGGGTAAATTGCTGCCGTTTAGTTTCACTCAATGTAGTGCAGGCTCAGACAGGCCAAACAGTTGCAGGAGATCAGCTGATGCTCACTTGCTTGCAGGCAGTCTTTCTAATCCCCCTTTCAAGCAGCATACTCCATATTTCTTTAGCACCTTTCATGCACAAGAGTCCCACGGTACAGCCACCCACAGCAGTGCTGAACTGCTATGGTCTCTGGCAGGAGAAGATAAATCAACTCCTGCTTCCTTCTGCTCCTTTAAAAGAAAATCTAAGAGGGAAAAATTGAGCCTATAACCTGGGGCAAGTCAGTGCATATACAAAACAAGGGCCCCAGGAGGTGTCCTATCACCACAGACCAGACTGAGCCTTGGATTCACTGTGCTAATCACTAACACCACTACCTACCTCTAATCACTAACACCACTACCTACCTCCAATAAGGGACTTTTCAGCCTCTGAATTCAAAGCATTACCATGATGGTCATGGGGCAAGGCCGTGCCAAGTCCTTATGAGGCCCAAGATCACAGACCCAGGAACAGCACCCAGGTCTCCCAACACCAAGGCTCCCAGCCCAGTGCTCTGTTCACTAGGTCATACTGTTAGCACATACGTGCTAACACACATCCCCCACGCAAGGGCATACAGAGCTTTGTATAAATTTTCCACTTAAGGATTGGCAGTCAGATAGGGAAGAGCAAGTATGTGAGGGCTGCCTGTTTTTAAAGGTTTATTCTAATTTTTCTAGTATATACTTTAATAAAGGGCGGGGATGGGAAATATCACATCTCACGGGGGACAGAGATGCCATTTTTTCGCTTTGAATGGGGAGATATCATCACCCCCCTCTTTGCTCCCAGGCACAAAGCACAGACACCATTATCTCAAACCCAGCAAAAGTCAGCTGAAAGTATCCCAACCGGCTACACGGGGCTTTGGATTTGGCCTGAGACAGGAAGTGACTTGTGTGCAGTCACATGCTGAGGCAGGAACTAGAAGCCAGGCATCTGTCTGGATTTGTGGTCTGGTGCATTAGGCCTGAGCCCACCTCCATCTTAGATTACTAAAACCTGAAGAGCTGCAATCGCAGGGCCCCTGCAACCTACTTACTTATTTACATCTTACTCAGCTCGGACACCGAGACATGCTTGCCCAGCCGGTTTCACTTTCTCTTGCTCCTCAGTTCTGTGCTCTAGGACGGGAACATCACTTCAGGGTTTCAGTGGCTCCCGGGGAAGTTGGAAAGGCAAGAGTCCAAAGCAGTTTTTTTGCTGGAATCGAAGTAACAAAGAAAGTCACTAAAATATTCTTATTTGTGGGCAGCTTTGCAAAAACTATATTTAAGACTGTAGATTGTGGGCTTCAAACGAGGAGCTAACACCACTGGCAAACTATTGCCTTGAAAAATCTTTTTCTCTTGAAGCCATAACTCCTAAAAGGGATCACCTGAGGAGCTCAGGAGGTCATGCTGACAGCCCTCCTGGCTGCAAGAGAGGCCTAAAAAATGAGACTCAACAGCTCAATATAAGAAGGCAAATAATAATCCCTCCTCCCACAAATTAGTTGTTATATAAAAAAAAAACCAAACAAAACAACTCATGATTTTAAGCCAGTCTGATGATTGCTGCAGGCCTGGGGGTGGCAGCCCTTGCATCATAACACAAAGGCAGAGCTCAGGCAGAAAACATGATAAGGAAACCTAAGATTTCAGCCACAGCTAGATTTATACAGCACCTAGCACAAGGGGTGCTGGCCCACCATGCCACAGGACAGGACAAATCAATGGTTAATACAATAATGGGGATGAACTACTCCCTCACAGTCAAAGCCCAGAAGGCTGTACCACCTACCTTCAGCAAGCCAAGGCAAGCTGTGTTGGGAGATCATTAACTTTAATGAGAAGCAATTAGGCATTCAAAGGACTGGCAGCTCAGATCGCATGTCAGAGCACACCAGGAGCTGGGTTCATTTAGCATGGGGGAGGATGGTTTAGTGGTTAGTCCTGGGAGCCAGGATTTCTGTTGGGCTCTCGCATCCCACCCACCTGGCAGGTATTAAGCTGGCAGGGCCTGGGGCTGCATGGAGTAAGAGGCACCCAGAAGCCCCAGAGCCCTTTGGGATGGAGCTGAGGTACTCAACAGCTTTGCAAGGAAGGTGGTCCAGTCCCCATCAGCTACTGGTGGGGAAATGGAGGCCCTGAGTGGGGGTGGGAACTGTCCCAAGTTTCATGAGAGGTTAATTTGTCCATCCAGGCCCTCCAGGCACAGACAGATCTGCACACAACCCCCTTTCCACCTTATCCGCCCAAGCCCAGGCAGAGTAGGGTAGAAACCCATCAGCCATCCAAGTGCCATCAGACTGGGCACTGCACAGATGGAGCGAGAGGCAATCAGTGCCTCAAGGTGCTTATGATTTCAAAAGACAGGACCTGCAAGAGGAAACATCACCTTTTTCCGGATGAGAACCCGAGGCCCAGGCACAGCTCTGATACTGCTCCCTTCCTGCCTTCAGGGCTGCAAAATCAGAGCGGGAGCAGCACGTGCAGAAATGCCCCAAGGTAGCAGGGCGCAGACTGCAGCAAGAAGCTGAAGAGAGGAGAGCAGGGCCCAGCTCTCAGTTTGGCCTGTTTGATTCTTCAGTGAGGCAGTAAGTGATGCAGCCAGGGCCACCCAGGGAGGCTATGGCAAAGACAGGAGCTGGACCTGGGGCCTTTCTCCATCTCTACAAAGATGATCAGGGCTGAATGTCATGTGCTGAGCCTCCAACAAGGGGTACCCTAGCAGAGCAAGCACCAGACAGGGCATCTAGAATCTCTGGGGCTTTCTTCAGGATCAAACCCCAGAGCAAATCATGTCACATTTCCATGCCCTGCTTCCCCTCCTCCCGAAATAGATGACCCTGTTAGCAATGGTGGTGACAGCCTCAGCAGCTACCAAGGGCAAGAAAGGGCCACAGAGAACAAAGGAATATAGCTGTCCCCCTCCCAGCTGGCACCAAAGAGAAGTGCTACCCCGGCTGCTCCCCACCGTGCCCCTAGGCGCATGCTAACCCATTGTCCCCTGCTCCCCTGCACGGCCCAGCTGCCCTGCTGAAGTCGCCGGGCATTTTGCTTTAAGGCTTTGACTGCTCCAAAGAAATTCTCCCTCCGTTCCTTGCCTCACCCCATTGCATGGACTTTCAATAGCCCAGCAAAACCGTGTGCAAACAGAATTTCTGTCACCAGAGCAAGAGCACCAAATCCTGGCAATGCCCCGACTGTGGATATGGGCCTGGGCAGTGGCATTTAATTTCTGCCCCAAGCTGCCTTGGTGAAATCGTCACCTACAGAAAGTGGGTCAACCTCTGCCTCATTTCCTGCCCCCCTCCCCTGGCCTGCCCCACGCGAGGGGTGTGAACAGATCACATCCTGTGGCTGCTGGGGCCTGCCCAGCGGAAGGCCCCCCAACCATGCTGGTTTATCTGAAGGCAGGTTCTGCTCCTTGGCACCACCCTGGCAGTGCCGTACGGACCCCAGGGGCCCGGCCGTGGCTGTCAGAGCTTCAGTCCTCTCCCTCCCCAAAACAGGGACATTCGCCTATCTAGCAAAATACTGCAAGATCCTAGGACAGCAGGGGTGAAGAGGCACCCCCAGCCCGGGATGGGATCTGCCCAGAAGCTCTCTGTCAAGGAGAGAAGGGCCCCTACTCCAGTAAGCAGGATCCACAGCCTTGGGGTTATTGCCCACACGAGCCTTGCTGCTATAGGGATGCAATGCAAAATGTATGCAATGTAAAATGTATGCACGCATCTGCGGCCCGGGAGGGGTGGAAGCACCAGGCTGGAGGACACCTCCAGATCGTCCTCCCCTGCAAGATGATCCTTGCTTGGCTGCTCTGAGTGAGGGGCCGTTGTAACTCCTCCCTCCAAGGACCTCCAGCAGACATCCGAGAAGCCCCTTGGCCATCCAAGGCTGGAATCCCCAGGATCTCGCTGCTTCGCCCGCAAAGGTATCTCAGACCCTTCTCCACAATCTCTCTTCTGCCTGGTACACCCTGGGCTCCCTCTACCCCTGGTTACCACTGCCGGCTCAGGGCATGGGGATAAGCAGCCCTTGGGGGAACAGGGGTCCAGCCCATGGGAGGATGCTGAGAGCTGTAGCTGACATAGCGCACACCCCCATAGCACAGGGACAGGCATTTTGGGAGCAGAGGCCGCTTGCATTCCAGGGCAAACACAGCAGCATAGACCGTTACCTTGCAAGTCTCAGGGGTGGGGAGGAGAAGAACGTGCGTAACCATGAGCTGCCCTGGAAACCGTCCATCAGACCGATTCCAGCCTTCGCTGAGGACGAGCCAATGTGGGCGAATCCTTCTGGAGATGGAAAGCACTGACTGTACCGGCAACCCGTCTGCTGTGCTCTCAGTTCCCAGCTCCTTCACAGATCTCCCGGGGGATCGGCCATGTCATCCAATTCCACCCTGTGCAAAGCAGGAGTCTTTTCTTTCTCTGTCGCCACCAAACTGTCAGTCCTGCTGCCACGTGCCTGGGGGACCCCTAAGCCTGCCCGGAGCTCAGCGGGGCTGAACTGACGGAGTGGCAAGGCTGGGGTCTGCCCAGTATGGGAGCCTCTCACCATGGGTCTCCCAAAGCACCAAGCAGGACAGGGCACTGCTGTGCATGGGGGGCTCTACGCATGACCAGGCTGCGAGTAAATAACAGGACATCATCCACTTCATACATTTACATGAAGCATCTCAGGCCTAGTCTGCGTCCTGCCTGTCCAGGTCCAGCGCTCTGGACACTGCCCAGCCTGTTCCTTCCCTGGCTCAAGTGCATCCTTCCCGAGCGTTAGAGCCACCATGGAAAGCAGCCCCAAGTCTCAACTGCTCCTTCTGGAAGCAAACCCAGGCTGGGATTTGCTAAGCAGCCTGCGGCAGGTTCGTGCCCAGCCCCTCTTCAAATCTGAGGCCAAAGATTAGCTCCCGACTGCCGCAGGCAAGTGGAAGGTAAATGCACCAACCACAGTGACTTCCTTGCAAGTCAGCAGTCCAGCCAGGTGCTGATCTGGGTACAGCAGGGGTTTCTAAAGGTGTCAATAGCTTAATGGGCGTATAACCAGTACAGGCATTCTCGTTTTACAGGGCCCTTGGAAATTTGGTCTCATTCAGATTTGGGATGAAAATCCAAGGCTTTGAAATTCCCCATGAAGGAGCCCAGAGCAGGCCAGGTCCAGGAGCACTGCATGCGGCAGAGGCTGTGGTGGGGCAGAGGAGCTGCATGTCCCCCAGTAGCCCAATAGGCAGGTGGGGGAGTGAGAAGAAAGCCAGGTGGGTTCTGCTGAGACTTCATCCACATCAAACCTTGCTTGGGAAACATCTCAAGTCTGAATCCACACCAGCTCCAATCAGTCATGGGTTGGGGTCTCGACAGACTGCTCAGTGCCCAGACAGGGCAGGAGTCCCTCAGCCAGAGCCTGCAGCTCGGACAGACAGGAGAGTGGGAGAAAACATGTTCTTCTACAAAACAGGGAGCTGAAGGCCGAGAAAGGGACCTGCTCAAGGCCACATGGGGAGGTTGTGGCAGATTGTGCAGCTGAATGTGGCTGCCCTGGCTCCTAGGCCAGTGCCCAGGCACAAGATCATCCTCTGCTCCCCACCCTACCCCCACAACAGTTCCTGCCATCGTGGCATCCTTCCCTGCCTCTACAATCTTGCCTTCACCTTTACTGCCAGCTTATTCCCCAGCAATTTTTAGACTGCTCCCCCTGCAGCTTTGCATCAAGGCTGCCCTTCTCTCCACCAACCCCAATGCACCCCTAAGAACCAGCTGCCTGCTCAGGGATCATCCCAGGTTTCCCTCCCCCTCCAGCACAGTGGTGCAACCCTGCAGTCCCGACTGATACTGCTCAAGCTTTGAGTTCATGTGTGGCTGGCATGAGTGGGTAAGAAGTGGTCAGACTGGATGAGGGCAAGTCCCTTTGCCCTACAAGCAACAACACTTGGCAGTCATGGCATATTGTGGGCAAGGGCATCTCTGTACCCCCAGCTGCTGGGAGCTCCAGGGCATACTGCTTCCCTGCCCAGACTCAGGGGGAAAACTCCCCCCTGGGCTGGGATTTTACTGTCTGGTTTTAACACCAAAGCAAGGAGGGGAGAGTTCTTCATTAGGTCTGTGGCTGGCTTGCTCCACAGGGCAACGAGCCTGTCCTGTTCCAGTCCAACCAGCAATTGCCATGCACCTCCCGAGGACCCCAGACATAGCAGGCCTCCACGGGTAGAAATCAACCATTGCAATCGCTTCCCCAGCTCATGCCTTCTTTGGGACAGTTTTGAGTCAGGAGGGGGCTTCCGGACATCTACGATAGGGTTTCACTGGGCTGTTGTTTGGAAGAGGAGTGGGGGTAACCCCTTCCTGGGCTTGCAGACAGGCAGGGAGCCCTGGCCCATTCATAATGGAAAAGAAACCCCAATTTTCTTGCTGTATTTAGCCAAAAACAAATGTAAGGAAAAAGTCTTCCCCAGCCATTCCCCCAGGGGAGGTGACTAGAGGGCTTTCCCAGGCACTGTTCTGCCCTCTCCAGCACACACACTGTGCATGTCCAACCACAGAGTTTAGCGGAAAAAGTCCCTCTTACTTTGACACACTATTGATCATATCCTGAGTTTGAGACCTACAGGCTTCCAGTCACTCAGCTCCCTCGCCCACCCCAGCGCGATGCAGTCAGGTGGCAGGCAGCTCAGTGAACCGATTAGCTCGCCTCACCACTTACGAGATTAAGATATGAAATCCCACAAGAGCTGTTCTTGCAACAGCTCTACTTTCTTTAGAGGAACCCCATCTACCTCTAGACTCCTGTGTCCAGCAGCAGCTGCGACCAGCTGCTTCCAAGACCTATGATTCACCTAAGGGGCAGCTATGGTACTCCCTGCCTGTACAAGACGTCACTTCCCAACTTCCTCCTCTTCCGGTTCAATAGGGAAAACGTGCCTGGAAAAAAATAAAGAGGGGAAAAAGGCCTGTAAAGTAAAGTGCCATTTATTTATTTTTTCCATGATGAAAATATCGAGTTAAAAAAAACTGCACCAACAAAATGCTCAAGACACTTCCTCTTTCACCTCCAAAAAAAAAAAAAAAATCAAGCGCGAAAGCAAGAACAAAAACAAAATATCCTAAAGCTTTTCAACTGCAGAACTCCCTACCAATCATTTAAATAAAGAGGCCAAAAACATACAACCCCCTCCCCCCCCCCCGTCCCAGAGCCTCACGGTTCATACAGGACCAGAAAAAACAAAACAAAACAAATCCAGTAGAGTCATCTAGAGCACAGGATCTCACCATTTAAATTTCTTTTTAATGAACCCAAACACTTTGTATAATACATTCAGTCCTCAAGAATTACCAGATTTGATGGACTAGAAGAATTCTCCAGGAAAGGCAAAAGGGGCAGTGGAAAAAAAGAGGGTAGTTGTGCTACCTTCTGCAATGTGGCAGAGGGACCTTCAGATTCAATCTCACAAATGCCAGCCTGTGGCCATGGACAAGCTACTCCTCTGGTGGCTAAATGGTTTTCATCCTGCTTTATGATTACGTGTGGCAGGTAGACATAGCCCTACATGCAATTTTTTTGCATGCTGGAGTGAAATCTTGGGCAAGCTTGGAGGAGAAGCCTCAAAGAAGCCCTTGCCTGTCTTCCCAGTGTCTACCAGGGAAATTGGAAAGGGCTCTCAGATGCTAGAGCTTGACCCCCAGCTCCCCCCAGGTAAGAACCTGCTTCCCTGCACCAGGGGACTGGCTACCCAGAGAGCCCATACTGGAGAGCATCTTATTGGATCAAAGCTGATAACTCCAGGGTTAAAAATAAAGGCCTTCAAAATGTAAAAATGACATCAGTGCTTGAGCCACTGGTACTATTTGAAAAAATAAGCACAATCCACTATATATAGAATTTTTTTTGATATTTTTCTTCCTTTTTTTTTTTCTTTTTAAACACCCAGCATATCTGAACCACAATCAGCAGCATGAAATGCATCTATGGGGGAGGGGGTGGAACCTCCCCCTCATTACATTATTAGATCGTGTCAATCTACAAGTTGAGACGCTTGATTCGCCCTTCATCAAGAGGATGGGCTCTGCACTGGACAGACACAGCCTAGGCTTGGCTTTGCCCGATGCACCTTCCCTTTCAGGTAGATGTGGTCAGTGCCTCCCAGAGCTCGAAGGAAAAAGAATGGGGGAGGGGGAGGATTGAAGGAGGGGGAAGGGGAGTGCTTGATACACCTGCTGCCTGCCCCCAGGATGAGCCCACTCCAGAAGCAGAGCTCGCAGAAACAGCTCTTCAATCCTCGCAAAACTGGCTCCCCTCATCCCGAATCCCTCAGCAGAGTTCACGATGGACCTGCGCAGCCATCATGGGCTGGCTGAAGTTGTTCCTCTAACAGCCACGCGAGGAGGCAAGGGCTAAGGCCGAGCCTCCGACTGCCATAAGCCAAGGCATCGGCCTGACGAGACAAGGTTCCCAGACTCCAGCTCAACGGACTAGCACAAGCAGCCGCAGAGCACATGCAGAAGGGCATGAGTCATGCCTGTGGCTTGTTCAGCAGGACAAGAGAGGGGAGACATGACAACTGGTGAACCCCACAGCTGAATGGGCTCCATCCAATGCCCCCGAGATCCATACCAACACTGTTCCACTCATGTCATCAGACCCAAGCCTTTCCTTGCTCCTGCCGAACTGAGACATACCTTTCCTTCACTACACTACAGAGGTAGCTTGAGGGGAGCAAGATTCAACAAGGGGAGTTGGCCCTGCTGGGGCACGGCCAGTGGAGCCTGCTGGCCTTTCCCTGGAGAAAAACAGGAACAGGATCTGCCCGAGAGAGAATGGAGAGATGCTTAGAGGAAAACAAGGACATAGTGCTGTGAGCTGCAAGGCCTAGTGCAGCACATTTGGGCTTAGCCTTTGCAGCTGTTTGAGCAGCAAAAGCCATTGCCTTCCCCATCAAGTTGCTTGCTCAGCCACCTGTAGAGGCTCTGGAAGCACTTGCAAACACAGCAGTTCACCCTTTCCGCAGATGCGGAGGGCCTAAGACCTTCCCAAAGGCAGAAAGCGATGTTACCAACTTGGGGCAAGACGCTGCTGCCATTTTGGCAGTGAGGAAGGACCATCAGACTCTGGATCTTCCTAGGCCAGTAGCCAATGCACACATGGAATCATTGGCCCAACTGGAACCCTGCTTTGCTGGGGGATGTGGTCTTTACTGGCAGGAAGGGGGCAAGTGTTACACCCCAAGCAGCAGACCCTCTGCACTCGTAAGATCTAATGAGGTCTTGTGGAGTCACTTCAGTGAGCCGCATCCCTGTGTGCCCTGCACCAAGGTGATCTGAAGCTGTTAATATGATTGAGGGTGCACATGCCAGATTCTGCAAAGGTGCAGGTTGTTCTCAGCTTGACACCCTGAGATGGCATCTTCACCTCTCAGAGGATCTGCTGAGTATGCAAGATGCTTGGAGGAACCGAAGGTCTCTCCCCTACCAGAGGGGAAGGAGAGCACAGAGGGGAGACAACATCAAGGTGGGAAGGGGACACCCTACTCCCATCCAAACCAAAGAAAATTAGGCACCTCCCTTGTCCTTGGGACACTGTCCCCAGAAATCTGTTTTGGGCTTGATCCATCTGGAAGCCTTCTTCCTCCTCGCAGCACTGCACTGCATCCCATCAGGGAGGTCTGAGCCACATCTACCTGCACCTTGAAAGTTTGTCTGCTGAACGCACAGCTGCACTGTTCAGAACTAGCTACTCAAATACCATGAGACCAAGTGGGTGAGACAGGAACAATCCAGATTCTGGCCACGTGATGAGGGAAGGTCACAGGTGCAAGGCCCCATGGCAAGGCCAAGGGGCTGTGGGGGTGGGGAGAGAAATCAGTGCTGGGAGAGAACCAGATCAACATGACACCTATACAATGAGCAGGCAGCTTGGGAGAGTCTTCAGATGGTTCACAAACTGGGTGACAGTAGAAAACGGCTCCATTTCTTTGGGATTTGGGGTGTCTCACTCACTCCCTCCCTCCTCAAAGGCAGTTTCTACAACTCCTTTACCCTGCCTTAGCCCCCCAGAGATGGTCTTCTCTGGCCAGTGGAGCAGAGCATGTATGCCACAAATACATCAGCTGCGTCTGAAGGGTGCTAAGAGTTGGCATGCTCTTGGGATGCTGCATGATTCACTCTTGGTGCAGCAAGTTGAGGTGAAGAATGATCAGGGCTTGGCTTCCTGGGGCCAGCAGGGAGTGAACCACTCTAGTCACACCACCTCAGCTGCAGGCTGGCTGAAGAGAAATGCAGGCTTCCCCCTGAGGCACTGACAGAAGGGTGCTTCATTTCACAGTGTCCAAGAGCAGGAAGGCAACACAGCAGCTGCTGTTCTTGGAAGGAGCTGCTTTCCCCAACATTAATCTGGTGGGCACAAGTCATGTGAGCATCACCTCAATGCATGGGACACCAGCCTTGCCCCAGGGCGACAACAATGGGCTCAGAGGCGCTTCTCTTCCTCAGCAAGCAAACAGCTTGGCTTGGTAAGCCAGCAGCCTAAGATGGCACCTGGACTTCCAGTGTATAATTTCCAATATGCTTTGACCTGCTGTATTTTTAAAAGTAGGATCTCCATCGCCCGTCCCCCACCCTTAGAGGCAGAAGAAAGGACAGAGCAACTTGGGTTGCTAGAAAATAACCGTCCGACACACAGAAAACCAAAGAATCTTAAAACTATATGAAGAAAAAGAGATGTGGATATTCCCCCTCCAGTCCTTGTTCCACCCTCTGGCGAGGCTCAAACCGCATATCAGACTGAAAGCCAGGAGGGTGGGGGAGAATTCACTGACTCTTCCCCAACAAAGCTAAAAATACGACCCAAACCTATTCCTTGCTCTTGCAGCACACCTGCCAACGTCGCCAACACAAACCCTAAGCATCTACCAAGCACAACACCTTCACCTCCTTTGCTTGCTTTGCTCTGCCAATGCACGTGAGACCACTGTAGCACTCGGTAACCCCACAGGCCCTCAAGTCCAGCCATTCTGCATCAGCAGCTGCCTCCATTTCCAGTTCTTTGGTGTCTACACCAGTCACTTTCCAGCCTGCCCCGAAACCAAGCAGCAGAAGAAGTATGAGATCACTGAGCTCCCCCTGACCCTGCCACCCCTCCACCCCACCTTTAACCCAAGTGAACAGGCTTCAGAAAAGACAACGGAAGCAGCAGCATATTTCCCAAGTGTCAGAAACTCCAGAGACCGCAGCACGCTCGAGCATGGGTACAGAAAGAACACAGCCGAGGGCAAGCAAGCTGAGGTCTGTGACGGGTTAGCAGGATGGATGCTTTGCCGCCTGGGAGCAAGGCGAGAGAGGGGCGGCAGAGGGAGAAGGCGGTTCGGTCTTCTACGGAAGGGCAGGAGATGGTGTCAGACAGGCAGACGTATGGACACAAGGCAGCTCGCTTGGCCATCACATGGCCGTGCGGGTGGGTGTGCTGGGCTGGTTTAGCCGCAGCGTCTTGCACAGCCAGCCAGCAAAATCCACTTCTTCCACCTCTGAGCGCTTGATGAAGGTGTGGTTCTGAAAGGAAAATAAGGCCATGTAAAGGGCACGTGCAGCAGAGCCAAGCTGCAGTTCCCAGGCCTCCCCCACCTCACCAGCCACTACCTGGACCTGCTCCACTGCCAGGCTCTGCCTCCCACAGTCACCAAGAACAGACTGGGCAGCGACACCCAACATCAACACTCTGGAGCGATTACATAAGCTGAGGCTACAGCTGATCCTTTGGCTAAGACTGTTAATAGCGGGCCAGGGCACATTGTGAGTGCCCACCAGGGACCCATCTTCTCCTGCCCAATGGGGCAAAGCCAGGAGGTTTGTGGAACACACTGGACCCAAGCAGGTCCCTCCCACCAGCCAGTCCTGGCTGGCACAAGGACATTGCTAGGGACTGGGTCCAATATACTTGTGCTGCAGTGGCAGCTCCTTGCTGATGTTAGGCCACATGTGCAGTGCTGGCTTGGGAATGTGGCCCATTCTCGGGCCACAGAAGCCGGCAATTTGTATGGATTTCTAAGCATTTCTACCAGGCAGCCAGGTGTAAGTGGGGGTGCAGCCATATGGATATCCAAGTGGCTCATTCCATGTGCAGAGACGTTGGATGCAGGACCTCAGCCAGCCACCCAAACCAAACCACCCTCTGACATGACGAAAGCAGTGCCTGGTTGCAACGCAGCCAGTGCAGGACAGTGAAGCGGCTGTAGCTCCAGGCACTGACCAGAAACAAGCCGAGCTGAGCTCCTCAGGCAGCAGCTGCTTCTTGCACTGACTGCAGGGTCAAAATGTAATGCTCAAAACCTGCTCCCCACTTCCCCAGGACTGGGGTGCAGCAAGTGGGATGGGATAGATGTCTGTGCCCTGGGAGTGCTGCTCACAAGGGGGGGTACCTGGCCCACTATGCCAACCTGGCACTGCCCCCATTCCCCCTGAGCCCCACTTACCATCAGCATCTTCAGATCGGCCCTTTCAGCTGGATTTTTAATTAAGCTGAAATCAGAAGCGGGAAAAAAGGATGGGTCCTGGTCAGACACTGACTACTTGCAGACCAGCCCCTGGCTAAGTCATTTGGATGTCACTGAGAGCTGCCTTCAGTGCATCTAAACCCCTTAGATTCCATCACCTCTCAGAGAAGGCCCTGTGTGTGCTGATTGGACTGGGCAGACTTTTTCACAAATCCTAGAGGTCAGAGAGAGCATCCTCAGTTGCCAAAGGACAAATCTGCACCCAGATCAACCCACTACCCAGTCACCGTATACAGGCTGGACAGCAGGACCAAACACTGGGGGAACTGGACAAGAATACCTATTTCTAAAAACCCAGCTCCCACTGGGACCCCAAGGTGCAGCCCCTTCTAGGGGCGTTGGACCAGCCACTCACCCCAGCTAGAAAGTGAAGCAACTAGCGATGCATGAGACCAGCCCAGAATGTCCAGATGCCTTATTTGAAGGAACTACAGTTCAGTCACTCTGAAATCAGGCCTTCCTGCAGCATCCCAAGAAAGGCACCCAACACCCGATGACCTCAAAATCATTATTCATAGTGGAAAGTTCAGGCCTCACAGGCTGTAGTGCTTGGCTCAAAAACAAAGCATATTCGTGGGCAAACCAGGACCAGTGGGTCTCGACTCATGCCTGCTAATTATGATGTCACCTCATCACGTTTGTCTGATGTGGGGGTCTTCAACTCAACTTTCAAAGATACTGCTTGACTGACCCCTCCCACTGATGGACTCGAGCCATGATAATTATCGGTTCCTCTAAATGAAAGCCAGATGTAGGATCCCCTATGGCTATTCCTGGTCGCTAACCCACACTATGCTAGCTAAATTAATGCTACCGTGGCTTTGCTTACTGGTGGCTGCAATTGCACCTTCTTTAAGGTGCTAAACAACCCAGACCCTCCACAGCAGATGTTAGCAAGGGACCCATCAAACACCCAGAAAACAAAGTCTAATCACAGGGACTGACTAGGTGGCTCAGGGGACTGGTAATGGGCTACAAGGACTTCCATCTGTTAGGTCACCAGGTCCAACACAAGCCATGCTGGTGGTAGTGCAGCACAGCATAGCTAGTCATTTCTCACCAGCTATTTTTGTGGCCCAAGCAAAATGAATGGGTGGTTTAAGTCCATTTAGGAAGACAAACAACTCTATTATAGAAGCGGCCAGCACAACTCAGAGTGATCACACCGAGTGGATCACAGTGGCCGAGGCCAGGACCTCCATGTCAGAATGCAGGTAGAGAAACCTCTCCTGCTACTGCTGCCAGCACTGGAGCAAACACTCCCATCTCCAGGCCTGTCCTGCCAACGCCAGACTCAGGCTCTAGACTGACCTGCACACAGAGACCCTTACCATTTATTTACAAACTCCTGGAAGTCTTGCGTGAAAACTCCGTGCGGCAGCTTGGGAGGTGGCTGGGGAAGAAAGCAGAAGGATTTTCCATATCAGAGCTCTCTTACCCACTTCCCCTTAAAAAAAACCAAAAAAATCACTGGTCACTGCTCCCTCCTAGCATCTACCCACTCTGGTGGTATGTGGCAGAAGGTGTGCAAGGAGCTGAGAAGGGAAATTTCTGCCCTCCCTCTGGGTTTAGCACTGCCCACTTGACTCAGAACACAGGGGCTGTCTGCTTTGGAAGTACTGCCATGAGATGGAGTCCAGCATGCCAGGATCAGTGCCCTGATCCAACACGGCAGCTCCCAGCTCCAAAGCAGATGGAACTAACTGAGAACAGTCTGGAGAGCTGGTTGGGTGACAACTCATGTCCTCTCAAATGGGAAAGCTACTGTTTCTACAGACTAGCTCTGCCTCCTTTGTGCAACAGACTGCTGCTGTAAGACCACAGACTGTAACTTACCTTTGGCTTTGCCAAAGAGATTATTTAAAATGAAAGGTTTAAATGCATCAGAAAAAAAGATTTAGGATTTGGTCAGTTTCTAAACCCCTTATTTTGCTCTCCACTGACTGAGCCAGCCTTGTGCTCAGAAGGCTGGAAGGACCGTAGTCTCCTATGCAGGACTGTGTATTCTTCACAGACTGCCAAAAGGGTTTGTGCAGTGGCTGACTACTGAAGAAATAGTTCATTGGGTTCAAGGGCTTCCCTTTTCCTCTCCCCTTTCAAGGAGATTGCAAGCCCCAATGCCGGGGCATTTTAGGCTTTAATGCAGAAAGGGAAAGATAAAATGGGGAAAGGAGAAAAGAGATCCAACACAGCAAGAGAGAGAGGATTCTATTGAATTTTTCCCTTTCCATTAACATTTTATCAGATGACTACAAGAGGATTTTAAGCCTATCCTGAGTCAGGAGACCCCAGGGGTAAACCTGACTAAAATCCATGAGTCAGAGGGGTCACAGTTCTGAGAAAACCTCTGTCCATACCCACCTCATTAACAATATAGTCCAGCAGTTCAAAGATAGCCATGGCAGGCCGGCTGTCCATCCCGTGGCCTGAGAGACGAAGTGGACAAAAGGAGGGTAAGACATTGTGCAAACAGTTGAGGGATTTTCTTAGCATAAACAGAATGTGCCATGAGCTGAGACTCTAAGGAAACACAAGTAAGTCAGCAAGCACTGAGTTTCTAAAATCCATGTTTTTGACCTTTATGGTTTAATCTGCTTCTGCCAAGTCACTGATTCACTTTGTGGCTGCGAGCATTTGGAGAATGCAGAGCCATCTGGCTTGGCAGACTGAAAGTAAGCTAGGAAGCCTTTTGCCTCCAAGTCAGTGGCTCAAACCCAGGCTGCCTCAATAACCCCATGTATTTATTTGTAGATCTATGCAAGGCTGATCTGGGGGGGGGGGGGGGGCGGGGGAGGTCTCAGTTTGGCTGTCAGCAAAACTACATTCATCTCCACACACAACTGGCCCCTTTGTTAGCCAGGCCATTGGAGACCTGGAACTAAGTGGGCCACTACAAGTGACTTGCACTGAGAGACAACACCTTCAAATCAGAGGCCAGGCACATAAGCAGGATACAAATGCTTACCCTGCTGCCTGTGCTATACTGAACCAAGGCTAAGCAGAGCACTTGACTCGAGGGCCATGTCTCTGGCACTAAGTCTACATGACTCACACCCAAAAGGACCATTTAAAACAGGCAGCAAAGCATCTTGGCAGAAGGCACAAACTTCCAGCTCTAATTCTGCACCTGGGAAGGTCAAGAACTCCAGAAACAGCCAGAAGGATTTGCAGGGCTCAAGTGATACACCCTGAACGAACATGATCTTGGGAAAGTGCCAGGCACCTGAACTCCAAACATCAGGCCCTTCAAAGTGCCTCTAGCTGATCCTGCAGAAGCACCAATCAGGTGAAAAAACTGATGCCTTAATACACATCCCAGCTTAGTAGGCAACTTCACGCAGGGAGGGTGCAAGAACTACAAGAGTACAAGTTTGTGATGGATCCTGATGCTGGTGCTTTTACAGACTGAGCTGTTCTGCAGAGCAAACTCCTGCTGGAAGTACTGTTACAAGTCAGCAACTCCATGCCAAAAGCTCAGATGTAGAGAAGCAATGGAATCCAGTCAGTGGTTCTAAATCACTATGCATGTCTAACCCAGCCCCACAAGTAAAACATTCAAACCGCCCATTCCACTGGATACTGACTGATTTCAAACACAACTCTTACCGCTGACTGGGCGTCCTGGGGGTCTGGGCCGTGGCGAGATGCTGTGGGTTTCTCCCTCTGCCCCATCTACCATGGGACGCCCAAATATTGCTTCCAGTTCCTTAGAGTCCGGTGGGGGGATGGGGTACCTTCCTATAGACAGCTCCACAAGGGACAGACCCATGCTCCAGATATCCGACTGAACTGAGTAATGAGTGCCTTGCAACCGCTCCGGCTGTAAGGAGGAGTCACAGAAAGGGGTCTTGATAAGACTGATTCTCAGAGAAGGTCACCATGAAAGGGACTCTGCTCGCTGGAAGTAATTCCCAGCCACAGCACATGACTGCAGAGAAACTGCATCATAGGGAGAGATGCAAGTGACTTCCTGCATTAATTAGATGTTTAAGTGAACCAGATAAAAAACTGTAAATCTCTCCCCCTTCTCCCAGTGCTTTGCTCTTTCAGGTTGAAGAGCTGGCTCTTGCAAACCATGCTCTTTTCCTTTCAGGGCTGATCAACAACAGGGAAAAGCTGCTTGAGAAGATTCACTGTGTCCCCTTTATAAACCGGAATCCTCCAAGGGCCTTCAACTCCTGAAATGAGTCAGAAGCATCAGTAAGCTCAGAAAAACGTGTGCAGAAAAAAGGGTGAGGGGGGGAGTTCCCCCTTTGCAGAAAAGGGTGAGGGGGGGAGTTCCCCCTTTGCAGAAAAGTCACTTACACACCAAAGCTAATCCTATACTTTCACTGGAAGCTACACTTGAGTAGCATTTACATTCTATTATGGTCAGAACAGCGACTGTCACAGCCTGCATGCACAGGGGACATTCTATTATTTATTTTAAGTCATCATGGTCTTAATATAACTGTACTTTAAGAACAGCAGCTCCCAAAATATAAAGGGGACCAGAGTTAAGGATAGAATTGCAGGCCAAGAGGCCCCCTAATAACCAACTGCTTTTGTCACAGCTGCTGTAGCACAAGGAGCACTGAGTAAACTGTTACACAGGATACACTGTTCTCCTGCTTTGACTTGCTCCGAAAGATCAGATGAAGGGGAAAAAAACCCCTCTGTCCTTTTATAATTCAGTTTGCATATCTGATGCTTTAGATCTAATTCTCCATTTGCCTGCAGTCTTGGCACCACCAACTTGAACGATCTGAAGCATTTTGCTCAGGTGGACGTGCCTGCACAAGGGCAAGGTGATAGAGAACTCAAGAGGCATTTCATGTGGTTATATTAGTCTCTCCTGACCAGCTGTTTGAGTTTTTCTTGCCACACAGACTGGAGAAGGAAAATATAGTGAATGTGGTTGTAGGATGGCAGCTACAAATTGACCACTACTCACATGGGCATAGCTTGTAGTTCTTGCAGAGAAGGGTCCAATAGCAGGAGTATTACAAATGAGGTTTAGCATGCATGGTGAAGCTGGGGGTAAATCTAGACACCAGGTGCAAATACTTGGGTTCTGGAGGGTGTGACATGTCCCTTCTACCCACAGACTTCATTCAAAAGTAGAAGAGAAAAGGTGCTTACAGACATATAGGATCGTGTTCCCACAAAAGAATTTGCCATGGAGTCGATGAGCTGGCCACTAACCCCAAAGTCACACAACTTGATTTCTCCCCGAGAATTGACCAGGATGTTAGAAGGTTTCACATCTGAGAATAGGAGAGAGGAACATATTAAGCACAAGGCTAGGTAAAAATAATCCACGGCTCCTGGTGGCAGAAGTTATTTTTTGATTCTCCCTCTCACCTCGGTGCATGATCTGATGCTTCTCTCGGAGATAAGCTAAACCTCGCAGAACCTACAATAAACCAAAAGACAAAGTCACTTTGCACAATCCTGTGACAGTGACAGGAAAGCCTCCCTTTAGCAACTAAATGTTGCAGTTCTTGAAGTAACCATCACACACCAGAGCAAACAACAGTTGCAAATTACACCCATTCTTCTCGGGGATGCAACTTTCTAATCCCACTATGTTACATCAGAAATACCTGCTTTACTGGCAGAACTGTAGGTTTGTACAAGGCTTCATATCTGCACATGTTCATGCTACACTTTATGGTTTGTGAGGGATGATTTAGATAAGGATGATCCTGCCTCAGGCAGGGAGTTGGACTAGATAACCTCTGGAAGTCCTTTCCAGCCTTACTCCTCTGACTCAGGAGGCTGGGGATGCACTGAAGGGTCTGAAACATACTTCCTTCCCATCTCTCGGTTATGTTTTCATGTCATACTAGAGATGGGTGGAAAAACCTACTAATTCAGGTTCAAGGTCCACCATGTCTACCAAGACAACATCATCCTCCGATATATGAGGTAAGACATTCACAGGGTAAAACAAGTATACCAGCATGTTTTGGGAGACTGACAGTATAAGGTCAGACTGGTATGCACTGCCAGTTACTGTATCTTCTGAGATCCCCTAGATCTTCTCTTCCCATCTGCCCATAAGTGAGCACCGGTAAAGGGATACTTACTGCTATGCTGACTTTTCCTAAGATCTCCTCAGGAATTCTTTTGGCTTCTTTCAAGACCTGATCCAAGGAGCCACCATCCTACATTCAGAGTAGAGAGATTAGCAGCCACACACCAAGCACCGGCACAAACGGCCTCACAGGTCTTCTTCAGCTCCAGACTCTATGACCAGGCACCTCTAGCCAGGATAAGGAGGACCCAAACAGCACACCACATTTTGGTTGTCCTGTCAGTACCCTCAGATTTCCCTGCCCTCAGAGAAAGGAAGAGACCTCTGGTGATTACCACAGCTGGGTGGTCAGAGGACAAGGTCCATCTCCTGTTTCCCACTTCATCTTAGTTACCAAAAATTCTGTTCTAACAGCACCTTCTGCCAAGTTAGCTTATCGTCACATGGTCAGCACAGTTCCCCTATGTCCAGCTGTCAATTCCAAGGCAATGCTGGCTGAAAAGATTTCGCCCTCCCTCCCCTGCCAAATACAGCAGAAGATGCACGTTGCATTTCATGCTGAATTCTGTTCGGTGGAGGTTTGCAACACTTCCTCTTGGCTGGACCCCAAAGCCTTTGCTTCCGCTTTCCAGCAACTCAATTTCTTTCTGAGATGCCCAGACAGGGCTGTGCACTCCTAGACAGCTCCGCTCCACTGCAGGCGTCCCACACAAGATGACTTTTTGACTGTCAGCAAAGAACTGGGACACTCCCCCTCTGCCCACACAGCCCAGAGTGCCATGGCTCAGTGCAGCAGCAGCTTAAAAGGCAGAGGGAATCTAGACTCACCATGTGCTCCATGCAGATACTGATTTCCCCATCACTGTAGAAGGCTCCATAGAAACCCACAATGTATGGTGAGTTACACTCATGAAGGACCTGCAGCTCGCGGATAATCTGATTACGAATGGCAGGTTTGATTTCTAAATGAATCAGCTGCAGAGAAAGACAAATCAAGATGCAGAGTCACAAAGCAGTATGAATGTCACCTGGGGTAGGGGAAGGCGGAAAAAAAAGGGGGAGCTTGAAAGAGCTCTACTTTATCTCGGGCTGGGAAGACACTGAACTGTCTGGACAACTTCCTGATTTCTACATGGCACAGAAAATGCAAATGAGGGCAGTAGTCACCTGTGTAGAGGTAACGCAAAATATGAAGCAGAAAGACAACCTAGACCTAGCCTGCTAGTGATGCTAATCATCTGACACAAGAAAAGCCAGCTCTGCAAGTGCTCAACAAGTATCCTGTACCAGAGCAACCAGGGTAGGTAGGTATCACGCCTGCAACTTGGAACAGGGAGTGGTGGGAAAATTACAGCAGCTGCATCATTCCTAGGGCTCCAAGGAGGGCCAGTTTTATAGGCATATATTGCTTGGAAGGGGAGCCCCAAGTGCTGGAAAAGCAAGTCACTCCAGCATGGCAGCCATTATCATGACAACTCCCATCATTCCACAGGGGGTGACAAGGAAGGGCCACGCCAGATTTAAGGCCTTGAAATGCTCAAGCATCTCCTAGACTTTGGAGCTTTGACCACATGTGCATCAATTTTCACATTCAAGGCACCCTGCCAACTCCACCGCTCCCAAGTCAGGTGCTACACTGGAAGCCCAGACAGTCCCTGGGACATGCTGGCTCATCAGGCTCAGAGGATTTTACCTTGTGCTTTCAAAATTCAACCCCACAGATTAGGAAGCTGTAGAATTTCAAGCATGTCTCAGTGCAGCTCCATCTAATCTGGCAAAAAATGTCTTGTTTTTTCCTCAAGTGTTGCCTTGTTTTTGATGGGCAGATAATCCATCCCAGTTTCATTCTCAGGCATGAGTTGTGGGGGGAGGAGGAGGGAATACAGGTGGGGCTGGGATGGTAAATGATGTCAGCAAAATGGCAAGGCTGCTCAGAACAAGCTTTTAGGATTAACAGTCAGCTAAACTGAGAAAGGAGGGCTTGGGGCAGGAAGATGTCTTTAATTTGTGGCTGCCTACGAACTAATTCACCAGGGCCTACTTTTAAAGACCCCTCTGCTCTGCCAGCCAACTGCACTTCTTTCTGCAGGTTTTGCCAACTATTGCCATTCATTAGCTGTGACCTGCACCTGCCTAGATTGCAAGATTGCTACATGCTTCATTCGATTTGGCCAAGCTGGTTAAGCGTAGCTCTAGTGAAAAAAGAAAATTACGGTTTTGACTCGAGGTGTTCGAGACACCACATGGGTTTTGACAAACAGAGCAACTCGCATCCCAGGAGCTCATGCTGCAAGCGAGAAAGGACTGGATCACGCACAGGAGAGGGCATGAAAGAGCCTCAGCTCTGTGCCATGCTATCAAGCTAGCTCAGGTCAGTATGAACAGAAATTTAGTGCCAACAGAGGCCTGGTGACTAACAGGAGTGTGAAGCACCTCAGTGCCCTTGCTGGGGGACTAGTGCCCATGTCACACATGTTATTCTGATGGCACTTTCTGCAGTAAGGCCAAGGAGACTGAACTGTTTGCTCACCTCACAGGCAGATCCTCCACTAAGCACAGAGCTGCTGCCTGGGCAGCATCTGCTCTAAGGACAGCCATAAGACTTGGTCTCTAAGGCTGACCATCAGGCATCTCTGCCCAGAAAGAAACTCTGTTGAGGAGAAAGGGGTAACCCAGAAGACCCTGCAGTTGAACGCTGCCTGCAAGCCACCCTGCCTCTCCTGCTCAGCGCCAATGAGGCCAATCCGCCCCCTGCCCATTCTGTACCTTCCGTGCCATGATGAGTCCTGAGGGCTTGTGCTGTACTTTGGTGACCACCCCGCCATTGCCAGCTCCCAGCTCCGAGATCCTCTCAAAGTCATCATCCTTCAGCTCCCCAACCTTGGCTTTCTGGGTGAGAAAAGCCTCGAGCCGTTTCTTTTGCTGCTCATCTAATTCCAATTCCTCCAGTTTCTTCTGGAGGTCTACGAGGTTGGCTCTAGTACAGCAACAGGGACAAAAAAGCAGGGGTGGGGGAAGAAAAAAAAGCTTTAGCACTTGCTAGGCTTCTGCCAGAGGATTCATTTGGTCTCTACCACCCATAGACAGGGGCAAACTGGATACGTGGCTGTTCACTAGCTGTACAAGATACTAGGAAGCCTGGCGGAGTCTAAGAACAAAATCCCCAAACCCTTTGCCACTGGACCTGCCTGGCATCACTGGTGGGGAAAAGGAAGCTCAGATGAAAGCTTCTCTTGTTTGCACTTAAGGCAGAACCCCCAACATGGCAGCCAGGCTAACCAGGCTAATGACTTTAGGAAGGATGAGGCCATGGCGCATCTCCAAGGGACAGGGGGAGATGAATGATGATACAGCTTACACCCATCTCCTCCCCAGCTCCGTTTCCTGCTGTCTGCCACTGGGGTAAACCTGTGAAATCAGAGGGCATGGTTAAACCCTACCAGGCGGCCCCATGACAGCAGCTGCCTGTGGGGGAGCCGGGCTGGGGAGGGGGTGTTCTCCATGCCAGCAGCCCCTCCCCTCCACACCAGGATCATGTAACATGAGAAGAGCTTTCCCTGAGACCATGTAAATCCCCACAGCCTGCTGAGGCCCCTCAAGGCCCTGCCCAAAATACCACCCTTCCCTGTACCCAGGGGGGACTGGGCTCTAATACCACGGGTGAGGACCTGCCTGAGACCAGCCGCCCGGGCCTTGGCCATCATGGGCCCACGAGCACAGGATCAGCACCGACAGAAAGGCCTCAGCGCCCTGCCGGCCCCAGCTTTGCACCATGGCGATGTCTCCCCCAGCCTGGGGTGTCCCCAGCAGGCACCGGCACACACACACGTGCGTGTGCACACCCACACGCTACCACATGCACAGACAAAAGCACCCGCAAACACATGAAGGCATGCACTGGCATAAACACCCCCGTACACACACACAGACCTGTGCACACATGAACACAGACACTTGCACAAGCACAGTCACAGACGTAAGCACCCCTACATACCCAGGCATGCAAGCACATACACAAACACCCGCACACGTGCACGAGCACTCACGCAAACACACCTGGGCGCATGGACCTACACCCGAACGCATGAGAAAATACCCCTGTGCGGGCACAGACAGGAGCACCCATGCACATGCAGGCACCCCAGCACACACACAGGAACACCCACGCACACGTGCACAGGCACACAGGGGCACGTGCACAGGCACACACACACACTGTCACATGCAGCCGTGTGGGCAGACATGAGCACCCACCCCCACACAGAAACATGCACGGGCCCACGCGCGCGCACGCACACACACACACACACACACACACGGGGGCACGTACACACGACCCTGGGTGCGCACACACACACACGCACACACAGGGGCGCACACAGAGAGGGAGACACACATGGGCGCACACACGGACGGACACGCGCCCGCTCCCCCCGGGCGGGCCAGGCCCCGGTGCCGCCGCCCCCCCCACTCACTCGGCGGCGCCGTCCGGGCTCGGCCCCTCGGCGATGGCCGGGGCGATGTTGAGCGCCGGCAGCACCGGCTTGCGCTTCGCCGGCATCGCGGGGCTAGCGGGGCCCCCGCCGCATCGCCCCGCCCCAGCCCCGCCCCGCGCCGCACCGCCGCCCCCAGCCCGCGCGGCCCAACGGCCCCAACGGCCGATCCCCGCAGCTCAGGCCGCGGCGTCCACGGGGGGCGGGGCGCGGGGCCAAATCTCGCGAGAGCGCGGCGCGCGGGGGGCGGGGCCGCAGGTGAGGTGACGGCAGGGGCGGGGCCGCAGGTGAGGGGGCGGGGCTTGCTGGCAGTTTCTCCCAGAGCAGGGTCGCGACCCCAGTGGCCCCAGAGCTGGGCTGGGGTCTGGAAAGCCTGGGCGCTGCTGGCCTGCCCAAATCCGCAGGGCAAATGACGGTGCCAGAATACAACCCATAATACTAATGATCCGGAGCAGTGGCAGAGCCTGCCCTAGTCCCCCGGGCCCTGACCCATTTTATGCCCTCACCCCGTCCTTAGCCTGACCCAGGCTAACCCATCCCTGCCTTTTCTCTCCTAGGCGCCGCATGGGATCTGGTGACGAAGGGGACGAGATGGTGCCATTTCGCCAATCAAAGGGCACGGGCAGCCTTCAGCCTCCATAAACACGGGACATTCAAATTAGTGGCGCTCGTGATTTCACCCAGCAAGCCTGATAACGGTGCCTGGGTACCAGCTCCAGCTGGTGGCCTGCCAGGTTCTGCTCTTCGATGTGATCAAAACAATAGAAACCTCAGCCCAAACCAGACATGCATTTCACTCCTTCCAGCAAACACGGCAGCATCGTCTCTCTCAACGGCGGCCTCCGTATATAGAGATCACCCTGTCCTGGAACTGAAGCGCCCGGGCCTGTGGCAGCCTGCAGCATGGAGGGGCTGGTGGAGGCCTGCTTGGTCTACAACTACACCAAAATGATCTGCAGTTGAGTTCAGTGGACTTACTTTGCTGATTCACTGATCTATTGATTTACATCAGCAAAGTGGGAGGAGAATCAGGCCTCTCCTGTTTGCTCTTGAACTCTCTTCTCTATGGAGACTCCCCTTTGGGGACCTGAGAAGTTACAAGTATCCGGGTTGTAGCCATACTGGTCTAAAGGAAAAAGCAATCAGGGTATCACCTGTGCCATGAGCCCTGACTGAGCAGTTACTGTGAATCTGGCCCTCTAGAAATAGCATCAGAGACCTTTTACATTTCAGATCGTTGGTAAAAAAAATCTTGGTTTCACATCTGGTTTGATACAGAGGTTAGTTTTATTTCATAGACTTCATCGACATTAGGGCTGGAAGGGACCTCACAAGATCATTGAGTCCAACCCCCTGCCCCAGAGGCAGGAAGTCAGCAAGGGTCAAATGATCCCAGCAAGATAGGCATTCAAATGTATCTCAAGAACAGAGACTATTCCAGGCCTTGGGGGCTCAGGCAGTACAGAAGTTTAGATGCAGGTGTCTTTACAATCAAGTACCCAAGAACCTATTGTTCATAGATTTCATAGATATTAGGGCTGGAAGGGACCTCGCAAGATTATTGGATCCAGCCCTATGCCCAAGTATGTATTACAAAATAACCCGACTTATTTATTGAGGGGTGGGCTTAAACCACTGGATAAATGAGGATCTGGGGAGTGCAGCCTCATCAGCCTCATTCAGCTGGTTTTCAGCCCATTGGGAAACTGGAGGCCCTTTCTGCTGTGCTCAGGTACTCAAGGGGTAATGAAAATGACAGAAACCCTTCTAAGATGCAGCTGCTTCTGGGCTGGACACACAAGCTGCAGATCAGCGCACAACAACACTATGCAACAGTGCAGGACAGGATTCCTGGAGGAATAGTGTCCACTAGAATTTTCTCCCCTGCCTCTCTCATTCTCTCGGGGTGACTGGAAGCACCTTGAATCACAACACTGTGATCCATAATGAGATCTGTGCTTCTGAATATTATTGATCGCGTCTGCCCTACCGAGGCACCCCAGCAGTGCTGCTTAAACTCCCAAAGTCCTGGCCCAGCCTGCACTGGACTCTGCAGCACATGGGACACTGGTTGTCCCCACGTCCTGAGTAAGAGTTTGGAAAGGCTTCCCACTGCTGTTCTGACCAGATCCTTGGGCTCGTGCATGCTATGGCAGCTGTTCTTTGCTAGGCTGCCTCCTACGGAGGGGGGAGATGAAGCATGAGATCTTTGCCCCAGGTGTCCAGGGGCTCCTAGCTGCGGTGGGGAGTTATAAACTACTTCCCCCAGGACATTACTCAGAGGAGAGCCGTGGTGCGTCAGAGCAGGAGCAGTCAGCACACAGGGGAAAAAGGTTGAAGTCACTGTATTTTGTCTAGCCCCTTGTGCGCCTCCAGGTTCCCACCCGGTATCAGCTCCAATGCTGTCGCTTCAACCTTCCACCACAGCTTTGCATCACAGCTTCTTCCAAAGCATCTTGTCTCTGCAGGGCAGCTCTGGGGCAGATTGTCTGGCCTGAAGGGGACACCCCAAGCAACACTGCCACTGCTGATCTTGGCTTCAGCTCCAAAACAGTCCAGAGCAGGGCTCTGAAGCAGGGAGAGCAGATTCTGAAACAAGACAGTACAAGAAACTCCCCCCAAGTCTGCATCGTCCCTGCCCAGCAGCCGCTGGAGGGCTGGGTTCACCGGAGCATGGGGATTCAGCCCCCAGTGGCACCCAAGCCCCTGCTGCTCCTTTGCAGCCCAGTCCTGCACTTCGCTCAGCATCTCCAGTGAGGCATCAAGTGGCTGCAGCTCCTGTGATACCTCATGAGCACTCGGCCTCCTGTGAGATCACACTGGCAACGCCCGGTCAGAGAGCATAGTGCAGTAGAGGCATCCAGCAGACCTGGCACATGTGGCTGTGCCTCAGCTACCCCTTGCACCACACCTCTGTCACGAGGCTTCTCACTTCCTTGGGCTGCAAGATCATCCTACTGGGGGCTTGAGATCCACGCGGGGCCTCTTTTGGCTGGAGAGAGTGTCTGCTGCTTCTTGCATGGTGGGGCCTCAGCCCCCAAGGATGTTTCTATGTTTTATGTTGCTTCCTCCTAGCACAGGTCTCTTCTGGGAAGCAAAGGGCTGGACTGGCTGGGGGAACTGACTAGTGCTTTAATTACACGCCCAGCAATGTAACTGCTCAGACTCTAGATTTATACCCACTGGCTGATGCTTCTGATGCCTTCATGCTGTGTGATCTGATGGGGAGCCAAGAGAAGCACTGTGACTGGAGCTTCTGGGGTCTGACTTAAAGGTATCTGTGTGTGGTCACTGGAAGTGCTTCTGGGCAGGCATTTTTGCCCCCATGTGCCAAGAAGGGCAAGCTGGCTAATACCAAGTGAACAGTGCCTGCAATCTGCCAGCGTAGCCCTGACGTGCTGCCTGCTGCAGCATGCTGCGACATCCCTTCCCCACTCAGGAAGCTCATTCTGCAGCCCTATCTCTGCACCTGGGTGTCATTAATAAACCTAATCTCAGAGCACCCTGATGACCGGGGATTGTTATCTCCCTTTTCCAAGCATGAGGCTGCAGTGCCCAGGGACTTGTCCAAGGTCACTCAGGAAGTGTGTCGCAATGCTAGAAAATTAACCTATGTTTCCTGTATGCAAGGCCATGCCTATACCCCCAAGCCTTCCTTCCTTTGCCCTGGCCCTAGCTTGCTGCTCTGGCCTTGAGGGCAGAGTGTGGCACCCACCCTTCAGCTTAAGTCCTTGGCTGGCATGAACAAGCACAGCTCCATCCAAGCCCATGACATTTCACCAGTTTCTCCCCATGGAGGAGCTGACCCCAGGTACCTGGAGTCTCGGGTGGCAGCAACCGCCTCTTGATGGGCAGGCAGTTGCAACCATCTCTCTAATCCAGGCCATATCGCTCCAGGTTCCCCCAGGTAATACCTGGACCTCTGCCTTTCCAGTGGCATTAACCAGAGGCAGTCTATTCACACGAATCAGCCAGATGTAGAACCGAGCGTTCCAGCCCAGAGGGGTCTGTGAAGTTCTGCCCATGCGGACTGGCTCGTCTGATTTCCAGTGTGCCCATCTCCTTATCTTCTGGGTGATTTGGCATGCGTACTTGCAGAGAGAGCAGCCCTGGCACTGAAACAAGCCATGGTAGAGCTCCGGAGTGGCTGTAGCCTGGACGCAACAGAGTCCAGTGGCTTGATTCTGCTTTCTGCTGTAAATCTGGATTAAAGCTGATGGAGAAGCAATGAGAGGAGCAAGCAGATGGAGGCCCGAGGACTTGAGCTTCACCTATTCCAGTTGCTTGTGCAGGGTATAACCCAGGTTTAGTGGTGGGGAGGAGAGGGTCTCAAAGTGTTTCAAGAGGGCGTTTTCCCCTGTCCTCATTCCCCAGGGGGAGATGCTGAGCTACAGAGGGTCTGTGCTTTGGACCAATGTGTCATGCAGCAAACAAGTGGTGGATCTGGGAGCAGACCCCAGGCATCCGGGCTGCTTACTCTGACCTCAAGAGACTGGAAAGGGCACGTGTGTGTTGGGTAGGATGAGATGAGACAAAGAGTCCAAAGAAACCTTCCGAGCAGCCAGGAATGTTTCAGACGCCTATAAAATGTGACGCACCGGTCTAAAAAAAGGGGAAATCGCCCCTAGAAGTGGGTGAGAGGTCATGGCAAGACTAACCAGGGGGACTTTGCACCCCTGGTCCAGCGCCACCCTGGATTGGAGAAGGACAAAAACATTCGGGTAATAGTTACCCAGGTCAGGCCAGTCCTTACAGTGTGGGCTCCCCCTCCTTGGGCTGTCAATCACGGCGGATCCCCAATCAGAACCAGGAGGGTTTTGCAATCCTTGATGCTATTTCTGCTCAGTTGGAGTTTAAACTTTGTCACTGAGTGGAGGAAGCTTTGGGGAGAGGAGAGGAGAGAGAATTTATCCTGAATCACTGGTACTTCTTGGGGTCCGGCAGGAACCCTTCCCCCTAGCCAGCAGGCTCCATCTGCAGACGCCCCTGTGCCTGGAACTGGGCTGGCGACAAAGGTACGTCCCCAAGCTTATTTCTCCCAGAATTTGCCAGTTCGGGTCCGTTCCAGGCTGCGCTGTGCTTGGCTATCAGTGCAGCACAAACAACAGGACAAAGGTCGGGGTGCGCAGTGAGATAAGCCCCCCTGGCCAAGGCGGGCTCAACAACAACCACTTGGTGAGATTTGTTTTTCCTTTAATATCCCATTAATGAGCTACCCTCACCCCATGGGATTTCCTTTCCATTCCCTCTTCCAAATCTGCTGTCAAATGGTATTTACAGGCACCATTATACGCTCTGACTCCAGAGCCGGTACCTATGTACATCTGTCTTCCAGTGTGTTGATTAAGGCCAGAATTTTCTCATGGGCTCCCGGGTTTTCCCAGAAGACTGGTTTTCTCAAGAGCTTGGCATGCCTGGGTGACAAGTGCTTATGGAAACTTGACACAGACAGGGACCGTGGAGGCTGCTTGGGATTTGGGCTATGCTGCCTTAATGGAAGGGTCTTCATGAAGAACCTATGTTGACCATCAGGTTTTGTAGCTGCAAAGCAGAGGTGGCAGGGAAATGGTGTTTTGGCTCCACGCAAGGGTTGGGTGAGAACGAGAGAAGTTTTGAAAGAAGTTGGGTTAGAAAGAGAAAAAAAATTTCTTGCAAGGGTTTTGGACTTTGGTTGGAAAACCAAAAAAAAAAAAGAAAAAGAGAAATCATGGCTAGGCCCAAACAAAAAATGAACAGTCCAAAATCTGGAGATCTGGCCAACCCAGTCCAGCAAAAGTACCTCTTGGGGTGGTCTGATCAGTGATCGGTTGTGAAACGTGGAAAACATTGGTGGGGGGGGGGAGTTAACCAAACCCTCTTCAGGATTGTGTTGCTCCATTGTCTGATGGAACAACCTGCTGTTTGTCACAGGCAATGGGTTGAGCAACAACAAAAATGGCATCTGCTTCCCTGCAGAGGCAAACGATTGCTCTTGCAGGAGTAAACTGGGTTGCATGTTGCTCCAGGCTGGTGTGAATGGAGAACGGTTCTGCTGGAGTGCATGGGGCCGGGTGTTATCCCATTCATGCCTGTTTGGGGCTGGGGCAGCTCCGCTGTCTGCCATGAAATGACTCCTGACAACAGATACAAGCAAGAGCAGAAGCTGCCTTGATGGCTCTGGATTTGCACTGGGCAATGCAAGCCAAATTGGGCCTGGATGTAACTGAGAGGAGTGGGGGTGGGTTTGCTTAAAAGTGGGTGTTGTGTGAGTTTAATGCTGGTTACGTCTCTCCCCCAAAGAGAGTAAAACCAGCCTCAGGCAGCTGGTGGGGGGTGGGGGGTCCCTGAAGGCGTCTGGAGCATTTGCAGGCTGCCCTGGTTTGTATTCTAGGAGGAAGGGGCCTTTCCCTTCCAGTATCCAGTCACACCTCAGATTAACCTCCCCCGCACAGCAACTCAGCCCGATTCCTCCTCTGCCTGAGTCTGCTGTGGCAGGGTCCACCGGGCAGAGCTCTGCAGGCACTGGTGGTCCTAGGATGGTCATACAGGACCCAAGTGCTGGCACAAAATGGGCATTGGATGCTCCAGAGGGAATTGCACATGGCCTCTGAGTCCAGCCAGGCTCCCACCTTCCTGACACAAGAGGAAGTATGTGCAGGACACATCTATCCAGCTCAGCACTGGGCCCAGAATGGTGATAGCTGCCTTCTCTCCAGCTGTTGTGTCCCCTGCCACTTATGGGGATTGAGGGGCACAGGCCCTGGCCACACCATTTCCCTACATCCAGGACTCAGCAGGGTGCCTGGCACATGTTTGTTGGCAGGGCTGGGCTGGAGGGAGTCAGGCATTGCCCATTTCCAGAGGTTCAGTGCAGGGCGGGGGTGAGCTGGGGACCCAGCAGGGCAAGACTCATGCTTAGTCCCTTCCAGGGACCCACGAGAGCAGCTGGATGGGACCGTTGTTACATGCAAGTGGGGCACACATTGCTGTGGTGCCACTCATTTCCTTCCCCCCGCCCCAACATGCAAACCTCTCCCCACCACAGCAGGAAGGAGGAGCAAGCTTTCCCTGACTCTTAAACAAATGGAGAATCCGCCTTAGGTGCCGGCACTAGAGGGACTAAGAAACACAGTCTGGGAATCTGGATTCCACACCTCAGAGGGCACTGGAATGTGCTTGCATGCATGTGCACATCCCTCCCCCCCTACACACACAGGCACATACAGCCTGGTGTGTGCACACACACACAGCCACCATTGCACACACGCACATTGGTGAATGCATGCACATGGCTCAGCAGCTCCTAAGGTGCGGCCTCCTTGGGCAGCGCCCAGTGATACAGCCCCAGGGCAAGGTGAAGGGACGGGAGTATTGGGCAGCTGGTTCCTCCCAGTTGATGGTGCCAGGGTACGGGAGGTTCAAACTGGCAGATAAGCCCAAGGGGCAGAGTCCAGGCATCACCTGCAAGGAGCTGGGGGGGCGGGGAGGGGAGGGATTCTGGGCCCAGCAAGTAAGTCCTGTCCCGGAGGCTGTACTGGGGGACCCCGAGTAGGGTGGCCATCATAGAAGACAGTCTGGTTGTCCTCTGTTCTCTGTTGATACGAAACCAGACACCTTTATGTCCTCTATTTTTCTCTTGAAGAGAAAAATAGAGGACATAAAGGCGTTGGGTTTTGTATCAATAGAGGACAGAGTAGCAGAAAACCGGAATGTCCTCTATGATGGCCACCCTAACCCCAAGCCCCTTTGGCCTGGTGGCTTCCTGCCAAGCCTAGGGTGGGGCCATAGGGAAGGAAGCAGCCTCTGGGCCAGGGCAGAGGGCAGGATTGAAATGCTGGCAAAGGACAGCTTGGGAGGACAGGACCTTTCCAGCCGGGGAGAGAAGCCAGGGCCAGATTAACCTTTTAGTGGGCCCTATGCAAGCAAACTCGTGGGCCCCCAGCTGAAGATTATATTACTTTTTTCACTCAATAATTTTAATATGTCAAATAAGCACACCTGGGCCCCTTCTTCACTTAGGGCGCTAGGCATGTGCCTAGTTTACCTATGCATTAATCTGATCCTGAGGCACACAGAGGAGGGAAGGGATCCCTGTAGCAGGGGAATTGGGAGGCCCTCAGCTATATCCGAGACCAGCACCAAGTCCCCTGTCCCACCCCCCACATCCTGGGCTGGCTCACGGTGCTCTCTCCCCCCACAGACATGGCCTCCAGCTGCCAGATGAGCAGCATCAACAGCCTGGAGCTGCTGGACCTGCTGTTTGACCGGCAGGATGGGATCCTTCGCAATGTGGAGTTTGGGGGCCCCGTGGCTGCGTGGCCAGGGCCAAAGGACAGCGTGAGTCCATCCGTTCCCCGCTTGAGTCAGGGCGGGGGCTAGTGCAGGAAGGGGACAGGCACTGGGGGTGTCAATGAAGCTTTGATCCTCTCCCCCACCCCGCTTCCCAGTGATCCCTTCGCTTGGAGTCCCTCCAGTCACAGACCAGCCAGGGGACTGCAGGGCACTGGTGCCAGCAGCCCCGCTCCAGCCCCAGGAATCCCAGCTTAGATCCGAGCGCTCCGAGACCCTCCGAACACTCGTGCTGGGACCACTGCATCCCTTGCTGCACCATCTCCAGCCTGGCTGGTCCCTGCATGCCATGGCGGGACAGCTCCAGGTCTCAGCAAGGCCCCTTGTCTCTTGTCATCCCCAGCAGCTGCCGGGCAGCCAGGAGAACGAGGATTTCCTCAGCTCCCTCCTGGGCTCTGGGGACTCTGTCTCTGACTCCTCCACTTGGTCTCCTGCGGCCAGCGACAGCGGCATCTCTGAGGACCCCACCTCCGACCAGCTCGACAGCCCCCCCGGCCACGTGCCCGGCAGCAGCCCAGGCAGCTACTCGGATGGGGGCCTGGGCGAGCCCATGTACAGCTACCAGGACTCCTGCCAGGCCCTGCCTGTGCTGAAAGTGCCTGTGGCTGACCTGCGGGACACGGAGGTGTCCATAGACCTGGGTGGGTTCTCCCCAAGAGTCAGGGTGCAGGGGGGGCTGGAGGGAGGTGGAACTGGGGGGATGGAGCTTGGCTGGGGAGGTGGGAGCTGTGAGATCTGGGGTCCCCTGTGTCACCTGGACTGAGCTGCAGGGACCACGACACGTGCTGGCGAAGCCTCGTGTCCCCAGCAGGTGGCACCAGCTCCCTGGCTGGCACCATCCCTTCCAGAGCCGGGCATGCCAGTCTTCACCTGGCTCCCTGCATGGTGGTGCCCAGCAAAGCTGGAGCATTGACCGGCACAGCTGGTCGTGTTTCCTGCTTACTGTGCACACAGACAGGCGATGGGACTAGGTGCCAGGCAGGGCCCAGACCCAGTGGCAGGGGAGCCAGGGGAGCCCAGCCGAGCTGGGAAGCAGGACAAATGCCATGGCTCAGCCCCTGGCCGAGGAGCCTGCCAGCCGATCGTTCCCATGCGGGGCACAGGCTGCACTGACAGTGTCTTCATCGCAGACATGTGGAACCCCGGGTTCTTCCCCGAGGACAGCCGGGACCTGCCCGCTCCCACCCAGCTCCCGTCGTCCTGCACCCTCACCGTGAAGGACCTGCTGCTGTCCGGCAGCTCGGAGACGGTAGGTGGCTGGCACATCTCCTCCACACCCCTGCCCACCCATCCATCACTGCATCCATCCTCCCTGATACCTCTGCAGCCATCCCTCCATTCCTCCCCCTGTGCCTCTGGGTTTATCTCTCCATCCCTGGTGTCTCTGCATCTACTTGTGCTGCAGCTGTGGGGTGCAGAGGGAAGACTTCCATTGTCCTGTGCCTTGCACAATCATTCACCCTCCTCCCAGGGAGGAGCGCAGGGGCATGGGGTGAATGGCGCAGCGCTTTGGGGGCATAACGCGTTTGTGGCCTTGCAGCAGCAACAACAACAGATGAACCCAGTGCTGCTGAGACAGGCCCCCGGGCACTGCCAGGAGCTGGTCCTGACCGAGGATGAGAAGAAGCTGCTGGCCAAGGAGGGCATGACACTGCCCACCCAGCTGCCCCTCACCAAGGTACAGAGAAGCCCAGGTCAGACTGGGAGGTCCCTGCTGAGCTCAGCACTGTGGACTGGGCTGAACTGGGCCCATAAAAGGGACTGGGAGAGGCAGAGGAGACTGTGATGGGGGAGACAGTGTCTAAACAGCCCCTGAGTGGCCAATAGGCAGACCTGGGTGCAGGATGGGCCCAGGCCATTCACATCATCTCCCAAAGCAACTTGCCTTGGGTGCAGGGAGCTCTCTGGGTGACATTTGGGTTTAGAGGACATGTCCTGTGGGCAAGGGTCTATACTGCTGGGTCCTCTCACTGTCTTGGTGTGATCTGCAGCAAGTCACAGCCCCTCTCCGTGCCTCAGTGTCCTCTTCATGCAGCGATGCTCTTTTTGAGGGCGGGGGGGAGCTAGGAGACCACATGGCAGAGTCTCCCCAGGGACAGCCATTGAGTGGCCCAGTATGTACAACCTCTAAGAGGAGGAGGTGTGGGGGGACACAGCCAGGGAGCCCCACAGCCAATGCTAATGCCTTGGATTACCCCCGGCTCCTGCAGTATGAGGAGCGGGTGCTGAAGAAGATCCGCAGGAAGATCCGGAACAAGCAGTCAGCTCAGGAGAGCCGGAAGAAGAAGAAGGAGTACATCGACGGGCTGGAGACCCGGTGAGGCGTCCCCGTACCCTTCCAGGCCTACAGCTCGGCTTCTGTGCCAGTGACAAGAGTTTTCCAGCTGTGCCAGGCTGTGTCACTCTGGGCCCAGCACCACGCGCCTCATGCAGTCACTTGTCCCGAGGCAGAGCCAGTGTCAATGCAGAACAGGTCCCTGGGCATGTCCATGGGCTCCACGCGGTGCCACAGGGTCAGACCACTCACAGACCAGGAGCAGCACAGCCACAGAACGTGGTCCTTTCCCCCCAGGGCTGAAATCCATGGCTGCTCAGCTGGTACCACCCCATCAGCCAGCTACAGGGGCCTGCCCCTGCCCCTGCCCCTGCCCCTGCCCCTGCCCCTGCACTCTGCAGCCCCCAGCCCAGCCCTGCTCCTTCCTTGCCTCCACCCCCATGACTCACTCCTCTGCTCGGTTCCTCCCCAGGATGTCGGCCTGCACAGCCCAGAACCAGGAGCTGCAGAGGAAGGTGCTGCACCTGGAGAAGCAGAACTCGTAAGTCGCGGCCCTGCTGAGGAAGCTGGGCCCAGCTGTTGGGTGGGAGGGTAAAAGGGGCTGTGGCTGCCCCCATCTAAACTTGAACACCCAGGATGAGGCAACACAGACAGATTTACCCAGAGACAGGGAGCCTTGAGGCAACGGTTATACTCTGCACCCCAGCTGGGGCAGATTTCCCCTGGTTCAAGGGGCTGCATCATGTGGTTGTGGGGTTTTCCTGAGCTCTCCTGCTCCTGTGTGTCCATGGGTCCCGAGACCCCAGTGAACTTGGGTGGTGCATCCCAAAGCCCACTGCCAGGTTCTGCCCCATGCCCACCCTGCCCTGAAGCCTGGGTGTGAGGGTGGCATTTTCATTGAGGGCTTTGATCTCCATTTGCCCATGCCCAGAGCAATGGGGCTGAGCCTGCTCCCCAGCACAAAGCCCCACAGATCCTCCCCCAGCAGCAAGGCAGTGAGACTCCCACAGCAACCCCATAACCAGGATCTCTTCCACTCACAGATCTCTGCTGGAGCAGCTGAGAAAGCTGCAGGCCCTCGTAGTGCAGTCAACCAACAAGGCTGCCCAGACAGGCACCTGCATCGTGGTAAGTGATGGGAGTCCCCTTCTCTGCTAACACCCTGGCAGGGCTGGGGGACCCCAGCTGACACCCTGAGGTCCCTCCAGCTCCCTTCCCTGCTCCAGGATCTCCATCTCCAAGTCCCCATGAGACTCCTGATGCCCTCAGTGGCTCCTGCTGGTGACCTCCTCCCTGCCAGCCCCTTGTCCTTTTGGGTGCTGACAAACTTGAACCAGGGGAGATGAGGCCTTTGTTCCATGCTGGTCAACCCAGCAATAAGCTTGTGGGACCTCAGCTTTGGGCTGCTGTGAGCCTGGCTTCAGAACCAGAAATCTGGGGCCAGGAGGTCCTCGCCAGCATGGCACACCCCTACAGGGGTCTTGCCAGTGGCCATCTCACTGAACCAAGTTCCCGCCCCACTGCCCCATAGCATGAGGAACCCATCTCTCGGGGGCTCCACTGACCTCTGCCTCCCTCATCTTGCAGGTCCTGCTGCTCTCCTTTGCCCTGATCGTGTTCCCCTCCATCAGCCCCTTTGCCCACAACAAGGCAGAGACTAGCAGTGACTTTGGGCCGGTGAGAGGTGAGTGTCGGCCGTGTGCAGAGCACAAAAGCAGACCGCGCATCTTGCCCCTGACTCCAGAGATCCCAAGTGGGAAGACCTCCTTGCTGTGCATGCAGTTGGGAGACAGGAGAATCAGCTCAGTGCCTCTGTGCCTCAGTTTCCCTGTCTGTCAGATGAGGTTGATAGTAAAGTTGTGAGTGTTTCTGAAGAGGAGTGGGGCTGATGTTACCCTCTGCCCCTTTCCAAGGGATGCCATGCTGGGGAGAGGCCATCTGTTCCACAGAGTGAAAGACCACAGTCTTGGCTGAGCTAATTAACAATCTCTTGACCAATTTTGGCTGGTATTAGCCCCAGAGTGCTCTCTTAATCCCATCCCAACCCACCTCTCTCAAGTCCTCCTGTAGCTTGAATGGGGACAGGATTGCTTTTCACTTCCTGTCCTAAAGTTTTCCCATCCTACAATTAAGCAACTGCTGAATGCCTCCCCAAGTACTGGGCCAGCTATAGCTGCGTGCGCTGTTAGGCAGCTTTCTCTGTTCTTCCCCAGAAGTGGCTGCATTGCAGTGCTGAGTGAGGCAGTCCCTGTGCTCCATCAGGGGCTGGGTAATTCTCCCAATTACAGAGGGAAGGGCAGGGAGGGATCAGTGATGGGCAGGTGTCATGGGGGAGCTCTGCTGATGGATCTGGTGTCCCCCCTGCCCCATGGCAGTGTTCTCCAGGTCTCTCCACAATGATGACTCCTCCCGCGTGGTCTATGCCCTGGGGAAGGATGGTGAGGAGAGACCCAAGGAGCCGGAGAAGCCCCTGTGGACAGAGTACGCCAAGGAGAGACAGCCCAAGCGCCAGGACGCCCTCCGCAAATTCCTTAGCAGCCACCTGCTCCCTGAGCCGGCAGCAGAGACCACACTGAGCAACGGGACAGAGGCCCTGCCGCAGGGTGGACACTCAGACTTGGAGGGGCTGAGCCATGATGACCCTGCTGTTGGGCACGGCCTGGCCTCACTGGCCTGGACAGATCCCGGGCAGCCCAGCCAGGTGGTGCTGGAGCCAGCGGAGGAGCTGTGAGCACCAGCCCCTGTCTCCCTCTCACGTCAGCAAGGACTGAAGGAGGGCATGAGCGGAAGGGCTGGGGCCTCATCCTGGGCCTGCTAGGGTTGGGGCTGGGACTGGGTGGGGGGGCAGGGTGTGGGTATGTAGAGAGGGTGGAGAAACAGAGATGCAGAAGAGGGGTTAGATGCATCTGTCTTCTGAGTGGCATTAGCTGGCTCTCCAGCTGTAGACACCAAGCAGCGGGTACCTGGGGAGCTTGCCCAGCCGAGCCGTGGGCAGTCACCATTTGACCCAAAACCACAGGGACAGGAGATGCACAGGGTGGATGGCACCCATGTACCCACGCACCAGCACAGGCCAAGCGGGGTCACTGCTTACCAGTGTGGGAAAACCATCACACCTTGCTGGGCATCCTGGCCAGGAGCTTTCCTCCCTGCTTGGTTCATCTGCACCCCTGTCCCTGGGTTCCCTCCTGGCAGCTGCCATTTGCAGACCCTTCTCTCAGTCCCAGCCCCTTGGCATCTACATGCACAGCCCAAAGTTGCAGCAAGGACCTGGGGAGTGGGCTGGAGGCTGGACCCCAGTGTGCCTTGGATGTGCTTTCACTTCCCTGGCCGCTCTGGTCAGTCTGTGTCCCAGAAGGGATTCAGTGTGGTTTGGGGTTGACTCAGAGGCAGCGGGGACCAGATGCAGCCTGGGATATGCAGGTTCTAAGTAGGAGCTGGGGCTGGGGCTGGGAACGTATAGGGGTGTCTTCCCTCAAGGGAGAGCAAGGGAAGGGCAAGAGGGCGGGGGACCTATGACATGGATCAGGGGCTGGAAGGCCTGGGGCAGGGGGGAAGTCCCCTGGCCTTCCCCCTCCTAGGCCAGCTGTCTGGGGCTTGCTGAGGAAATGGAGAGAGATAGCTGGAGGAGTCTGTCCGGCTCAGAGCAGGGCTGGGGGTGGCATCCGAGGGCCCTGCTCGCTCATGAATCCAGCTGAGCAGCATGGGCTGCACCCGACAGCTGAGATGCCCCCGGGGCAGGAGCTGGCTGCTGTGAGCGGAGCCTGTGCAAGGAGTTGAGTGGTCGTAGAGCTTGCGGGGGCGTACGTTTGACAGGCAGCCTGTGTGCGTACGATGCTGTGTGTGTGTGAGGCTGTGCGTGCTTGGGAATGAGAGAAAGGGGCTGGGTGTGAGTGAGAATGGGAGCATGGGGGTAAAAGTTTGTGTGTGTGTGTCTGTGTGTGTGTGTACACCTGGATGCTCCTCAGGGCTCCCATCCCACACACCACCTCACAACCAGGGACTGTCCCTCACTTCCCCACACGGAAGACCCCCCTGGACTAGCTGGGGATGACCTGCCTGCTTTTGAGCACCCCTCTGTGGCCCCACAACAGCCTTGGGATATCTGGGATGTTCTGTGGTTCTCTTGGTTTAGTTTATGCTTGGGGTTATTTTTTGTGTTTTCTCTTTTTTAAGCTTGCATGTGCGGCCTCTAATACAGTATTTTGGAACAATGTGATACCGGCTTTGGCTTGGGGGCAGGGGAGGGGGCTGGGCGGGGGAGCAGAAGGGCATGGCAGTCTCAGTGGATGCGAGTGGGGACATGGAGTGGAGGTCCCTCCTTAGCTTGCTCTGCCCTCACTGGCCCTGGTGCTGACAGCAACCAGGCCATGGCAGCGTGCCCTTCCATGTCCAGAGTGCATGGCTACCCAGGCCCTGGCTACTGCTGTAATGCTTTAACTGGCTGCACAACAGGTGCAATTAACCCTTCCACCCCAGGGTGGTGACACCCTAGTGCCTGCGTGCAACTCCTGCCCTTGTCTTCACATCTGCACTCAGGGCCTGAAGAGTTAACTCGGTTTGCAACACCCCCTGGGGATCCAGCTGGAGACAAATGCAGTGAGGGGAAATGTCAGGGTGCCCTTCTGCATGGCAAGATCACAGCTGCTTTTCCCGGAGCCCCCAGGCTGCATCGGAGCTATAAGTTCACTAATAATGCCTCTCGGGAACGGTCTGGTCCGTGATAGCTGAGGGGTGATTGCTGCATGCCCAAGCTTCCCAGCCAGGGGCATCTCCATCCCATGACACAGCAGGGACACGCTAAATGCCCCAGTGTGATGCCAGAGCCACCCCCAGCTCCACCAGTCCCCCAGCAAGGCCAGCCCCATGACTCACAGAGAGCAGATGACATCCCTGTATGAGATCTCGGGGTGGGAGAGACTCAGCTCCAGCTGTTTTTGCTGAACTCTGGGCACCAACTTGCACGTAGCCCCTTGATCTCCTTCAGTCAGGCCAGGGTGCCCTGGGCTGCACTCCAGGGCTCTGGCCCAGGCATCTGCAGATGATACCCTGGGCTAGTGTCTGTGTCTCAGCTCCTCTCAGCCATGCCGCCCTGATTCACTTCCCCATCCACTTGCCAGCCCCCCATGTTGAGAGTCCATCTCTCGCACTGCTGATAGCTCCACCCTGCTTCCCCCTTGCACCCAAGTCTGGCCAGGTGCCCACCCTGGCATTAGGCCCTCCCACCCTGCTCCAGGCCCACCCTCACCGCCTGACACAGGGACTGACACTTGTCACTGGTTTTGATTCCTTGTGAAAGGAGAAGAAAAGTAGCAGGGAAACCGTCCAGGCGGCTCCTGCCACTTGCTGGGCCTCCTGCTGCAGGCAGCATGGGAAGATGTTCTGCTTCATGTTATTCAGCCCTCGAAGTGTGCCCTGGCCCCGGCCCTAGCTGACTCAGCCCAAGACCACGGAGCAGACAGGGCACAGAGAAAGGGGACAGGTGTCTGTGTGTGCGGATGAGGATGAGGATGTGCTTCATGAGTCCCAGTTGCTGCTTCTCTAGCCGGAAGGTGCAATCCCAGGCATCCCAGCCATGCTCCTGGCTCAGGTCACAATCACATTGTCAAGCAAATTCTCTGCCCTCCTCTAGAGATCCTGGCGTTGTGCTCCTCCCCAGAGGCAGCTGCATTTCAGCAGTAGGGAAGAGAGGGTAAGGAGAACCCCCTACCACTCAGGCCTGTGTCAGTCCATATAGCTGCCCCGGGAGGTGCTTTTTGCCCTTTCCAACTGGCTGGAAATGGGACCGCAGCTCTCACAGGGCCAGTGCTGGGCTCCTATGCACCCATCCTCCATCAGGTGAGGCTGTTTAGGCAACACAGGAAGTAATCGTGCCTGGCAGGGCTGTGGGAGGATGCTGGCTGGCTGGTGGTAGCACTTTCCCTTTGGTGCCTGACGGAGTCTGCCAGAGACATCGGAGAGCATCAAGACAGATGAGTGCGAGGCTTGTTCTCCCCTGTTAAGGGAGAGACGTGACCAGGCGAGATAGGGATGGGGAGCCAGGAGAGAATGAGGGCTTATCAGCCCTGTCTTCATACAAGAGCAGCTGCCGAGATCAGAGGAAGGTGTGGGGCACCAGGGAGGAGTGACTCCCTGAGCCATGTGTGGAGGAAGATGGGTTTCGTAGGCACACCAATCTTACCTGGGCTGGTGTGGGGCCCTCTGATCTGCCCCAATGGCTAGGGGGCAAATCCCGCCCACAGAAATGCCAGATCCCGCTAGCCATGCTGCGTGGGGAAGATAAATGCTGATTAAAATTCATCAGCAGGCAACCCTGTAATTAGTGCCCAGGATGAGCTGTGTGAGGGCTCAGCTTGGTTTCAGAGTGGCTGCCAGTTGCTTCTGGGGTCTGACGAGGAGATGAGCACCAATTTGCAAGTCATCATTGATTTCTGCAGTGAAGTGCAGGCAGCTCATTCATATTCTGGGCAGAGGGCACAAGGCGCTGGAGTGTGCCGGAGCACGGCCTGGAGGGGCCAAGTGCACGGGGCGGGAGAGGGCTGTGACCTTTGCAAGGGAGAGCTCCAGCACAAGCGCCAGCCAGGATGTGCTGCAGAGCAAGATGCCAGCACATATGAACTCCTCGTTGCTGTAAGCACTGGGAGGCAGGGATGGGAGACAGCATCACCCATCCATCCATCCTCCTGATGCTGCTGGGCACCAGAGGCACTCAGTGGAGTGGGGCTATAGGGGTCTCAAAGGGGATTTTGGCTGCGCTGGGGCTTGCCAGGCCAGTGGGAAGAGTTGAGCTCATTCATGAAGCCTCTATGCAGGCTCCCTTGCAACCATGCAGAGCACCCATGCCTGCCCCAAAGCATCTTAGTGTGCCTCCCTGATCCAGCCCACCCCTGGGCTTGCAGATGGAACAGAAAATTTCATGCTTTTATGTCTCCCCTGTCAGCAAAGAATTTGCAAAGTCCTTCTGCAAACAAGACCTGCTCAGCAGGCCTTTTGATTGCAATTGCATGCAAATGAGTCCACCTGGAAATTTGCTTGGCACCAGAGAGGGATTAGAGCCACCTGCCGCCATCTCTGCTCCCTGACCGGCCTGCCGGTGTAAACCACCGGAGCATTGGGAACGCAAAATGCCAGTGGGCTGGGGTCAGCTTGGTGCTTTCCTCGTGAGACAGGCTCCTTCATTCAGGGCAGTGGAGAGCCTGGCTCAGGGAGCAGACACCGGCGGCTCCAACTCGGCCCTTGCAAAGAGCTGGTCCTCACTGCGTCTCTGCCATCCTCTGCACGTCTTTCTCTGAGGGCTCCAGGGGGGTTAAGCTGGTCTCAGCTCTCACCGGACCCCCCACGGGGCAGATTTCACCCCATGGCACTTACATGACATGGTTTGACTTGTGTCCCTTGACTGGAGGGATCCATGCGTTTAATCACCAGCATCTCCTACAGGAGAATCTAACCAGCATGGGGTTGGCTTGTGCTGCACATACAAGCATCTCGGCTCCAAACCCGGCCATGGCTGGGGGGACGTCTGTCATGACACAAAGAGCGAGCAGAGAGAGGCAGGCAGCGGGACAGGGAGCAATGTGCCCAAGGGCAGTGGGGAGGGCAGTGGCGGAGGTGGGAGAGGGCCCACTGCCACCAGCCAAGCGTCTCCCTCACTCAGGTGCAGACGTGCACTGAATTCCCACCAGTTCTCTCTGCTGGCTGCTCAGCTCGCCTCGGTAAAACCTCCCGGTGCCCGCTCCGTCCATGCAAACAGACTCTCCGGCGAGTGTCACCTCTGCTTAGAGCCATGACACGGCTGGAAGGGGGGCAGGACGGAGCTTATTGATGCACCAAATTAAATGGTGATGCCGGCTTGACTGAACACAACAGGCAGCAGCAGGCAGCCAGCCATGCACCTGCCACACAACCCCGCCTCCCCTTGCCCTGGGCCTGAGCCCAACAAGGTGCTGTGCATCAGCTGTGCCTCCGACCTCTGGATCTGGCCCTTGACCTCAGGATCCGGCCTTGCATGTTCCACACCTGGGGATTGTGTTGGGAAAGCGTCTGTCTGGGAGTGGTGGAGCTGACAGCGTGTAGCAAGCAGCGGGACACTTGAGAGCGGAGGGCAGCAGGTGATGCTAGCCTAAGAGGAGAATGAACGTGGGTTTGTGATGCCAAGTGGAAGATTTAAAGTGTCCAGAGAGTGGTGGGTGCTGGCCCAGAGGATCTTGCTGCTGGCAACGGAGTTGGCTTAAAGGATCAGTTTGGGCTGAAACCCCTGCCCCTGTTGAGTTTGCTCCATTTAATTCTGACTCTCAACAGCACGTCCATTCAGACAGCTGGACTTTCGGAAAGGCTGGGCGTCGGGACACCCAGTGCCAGGCTGCCAGATTTCAACTTCTCTTGGCCAAATGCTCATGGTCTTGGCGGGTCTGGGGAAGATGCAGGCTGATTTCTAGGGAGGAAGCTCCGTGGGCCTGAGCCTCTTCCGGCTGCCGTAAGAACCAGGGGCAGAGCCTCTGGGCTGTGAGTGTGCATACAGCACCGAGCGCAGTGAGGTCCTGGTAGAGGACAAGGGCTCCTACGCCCTACCATCAGACAGATGACAACAGAGGCAGGGCTGTGGGCACTGGCCATGTGCCCAGTGGAAGGCTGCGCTGTCTGGGGGTCCCTTACCGAGAACCTGCCCCTCTTGCTTCGTCTGTCCTCATCCCACCCAGAATCCACCCAGACGTCCCGTGTGACCCGGAGCAAGGCCATGAGGCCCAGAGCACTGGAGAAATGCAGGTCCCAACTTCCACTGCAGTCCAGGGGACTTAGGCACCTGCATAGCACTCTGGCACCTACAAACCTACGTACCCGGACCTAAGTCACTCATATCTAGGACCTTACAATAGGGGTCATAGCACTTCCCTACCACCCTGGGAAGCTCTGAAGTTACATGCATTCAAGGCCCCCAGAAAGGTCACCATGAATGGAGGCAAAGGATCAAAGGGAAGCAGAGGCCCCCAGCAGGAGAGCTCCCCTGGGCTGGTCCTGCGTAGGGAGAGGGCTGCCGTTCTGTTCAGTGCTCAGCGCAACGTGATGCTGCTCTCAGCTGCGGGGTCTGGAAGCTGCAGGGACACAACTTCAGCGGAGGTCCTGCTCTGAACCAGCACCAGGCTACAGCTGCCTTCTCCCCTGCAGCCATCTCCCCTCCTGCTGCCCTGCAAAAGGAGGGAGGGAGCACATGGGAGATGAAAGGAAGAAAGCATTCCCCGGGATCAGACAGCAGCAGAGCTGCTCCGGTGCTGTTGCCAGGCATGGCAGGGAGGGGGCTACGTGCAGCCAGATGAAAACCCAGCGGTGCTGACAGATCGGATCAGAAACTTATTGGAAGCAGCTCATAGCCGAGTCTGGCACAGTGCAGGTGGACAAGGGCCCTGGCACTCTCTGGCTGAGCCCCACCGGCCGGGGTCGTGCTCAGCATGCCGCGGCTCCTGCAGGGAAGGTGAGCAGAAGCCCAGCACAAGCACGTCTGTGCAGGACTGTTGCAGGATGGAGGAGAAACTCCACGCTGGCAGCAGCAGAAACATCTCCAATCACAGCCTGGGGGACCTGAGCTCCTTCCTGCCCCCCGACAGCACCAAGGCTGCTCGCATTGCCATAGCCGTGATCTACTCCATCATCTGTGCCCTGGGTGTGGTGGGCAATGCCCTGGTGCTCTTCTTGCTGGGCTCAAGGCGCCGGGGGAAGATGTCCAGCATGATGTTCTTCGTGCTCAACTTGGCAGCCACTGACTTCCAGTTTGTCCTCACCTTGCCCTTCTGGGCTGTGGACATGGCCCTGGACTTCAGCTGGCCCTTTGGCAAGCTCATGTGCAAGCTGGTGTCTTCGGTGTCCACCATGAACATGTACGCCAGTGTCTTCTTCCTCACCGCCATGAGCGTGGCCCGCTACTGCTCTGTGGTGTCCTCCCTGAAGGCCAGGCAAGGCTCTGCCTCCCGATGCCACGCCAAGCTGGCCAGCGCTGTCATCTGGGTCTCTACAGCCATTGCTACCCTGCCACATGCCGTCTTCTCCACCACCCATGCGGTCTCCGGGGATGAGCTCTGCCTAGTCAAGTTTCCAGAGCTGGAGGACATTGACCCCCAGGTCTTGCTGGGCTTGTACCAGACCCAGAAGGTCCTGCTGGGCTTTGTCATCCCTTTGGCCATCATCTTGGCCTCCTACATCCTCCTCCTCCGCTTTTTGAGCCGGATGAAGATGAGCCGCAGCCACCCCCACAGGAGGTCCCGGGTCACCAAGTTGGTCACTGTCGTGGTGCTCACCTTCTTCCTCTGCTGGCTCCCCAACCAGGCGCTGACGGCCTGGGGCATCTTCATCAAGTTCAACCTGGTGCCCTTCACCGAGGCCTTCTATGCTGCCCAGGCCTATGTCTTCCCCATCACCGTGTGCCTGGCCTACGCCAACAGCTGCCTCAATCCCGTCCTCTACTGCCTGGTGAGGAGGGAGTTCCAGGAGGCGCTCAAGGGACTCTTGCACAAGGTAACCCCCTCCTTCAGCCGGCGCGCTGGCCAAGCCCCCCCGCCAGCCGAGCCCGATGCCCCCAGCTCTGCCCCTGGAGAAGGAGCCGCCTCAGCCCCTGGGCTGCACCCGTGAGACTCTGTGCAGCTCCTGATGGTTTATCTACCCCCCGCACGTGCTGCCCACTCGCTTCTCCTCCACGCTTGCCAGACCCTGGAGGGGATGCCAGGCTGGCCCTGAGCACGTGCCCAGCCCTGCACCTGGGCTTTGCCATGGGCATACTCATTGGCACTCACTCCGGGTGGCATGGAAGTGGCTTTGCCGCCTCCTTAGCATACATGAGGCCAGAGCAAGCAGCGGGGCCAGTTTCCAGCAGTGCAGGCCTGCCCTTAGGCAGCCCCGGGGAGCCCCGGGCACCCACTGGGTTCCTTTTCTGCCCCTGCTGCCGACCTTCAGCAAGTCCCCTCCCCATCTCCGTGCTCCCCTCTCGCTGCTGCCTGTCTCGTCTCTTTAGTGTGAGCTCTCCAGGGCAGGGCAGCATCTTGCTCTCTGTATGCGCAGCGCCCAGTCCGCTGGGGCGTCGATCTCATGGGGGACAGCTCCCACAATAAACACCAGGACAGCTGGGCCAGGGACTGCCTTTTATTGCGAGCGTGTCCCACAGCGGGACCCAGGTCCCAGTAGCTCCACTTGCCAAAGGAAAGATCACCGACAGCCTAGATCGAGGCGGGCAAGGGCGGCACGAATGGAGAACGTGGGGGTGGCTGGTGGAGGCTAGGCTGCGTGCAGATGGGATCACTAGGCAGCCAGGAGCGGTACCCCTGGTCCAGAGCCTCATGATGACAGAGAGCTCCAGCTGCTGGAGCCCTGGGATCACATCAGTCCCAGGTGGTTTGGGAAAGAAAAGAGAAGACAAAGCTCTGGTTGGACCCAGCAGCAGGGGCCTGTGGATGAGGGAGGTTCATGGGGGGGGTGCTCAGGTGCTGGCTGCCCTGGGGCTGGCAGCGTACAGCCAGGTGTGTGCGGGTCCAGCCAGAGCACCTGGTGATCTCAGCCCGCCTGGCGTGCGCAGCCCTGGCTGAGCTGGCATCTCCCTCGGATCAGCATCTGGACTCAGCCTGGGCTGCCTCTGGCCTGGACCCAGAGCAGCTAACTTGAGCCAACCCGGTCCCTGTTGCTGTTTTAACCTGCGTTAGCTATCTCCAGGAGGCCGATGCCCCTTCCCTGCAGCACAGACAAGGCAGGTGCCTGGGTATGAGCTGGGGGCTTTGGCAAATGCTCCCAACCGGGCCCTGGGGCAACCCCTAGCGAGCACAGGGTGGGTCGAACACTGCAGCTGAAGCCCTGATGGTTTCCACCAGGCAGGCGCCTGGCCCAGGACTTGCAATGGGAGTGGTGACAGGAAGGGGCTAGTGGGCGGAGCAGGGGCTGTGGAGCCAGAGGCCATGGCTCTGCCACCGGCAGCCTGGAGCAGGTCACTTGCCCCTTCTCTGCCTCAGTTTCTCTCCATGAGTCCAAGCCCACCTCAAAGGGGCACGGCTGCCCATCTGCTCCCTTTCCTCTTCTGTCTAGTTACACATAAGGAGCAGGGCCTTATCCTGATGCTGAAGAAGCCAAGTCCCCAGAATTAGCATTAGCTCTGGTTTGCTGGGTGCAGATCAGGGAGACAACACCTCCAGATAAGGGTGAGACCCAAATGTCAGCATGGATGAGCTGCCGTCTGCACTGCCCACGCCGTGCTGTGAACTTTCCCTATCACCCCATCATGTTTTAGCCGAGGGAGACAAAGAGCTGTCCCTGGCCATGACCCAGCCTGCCAGCGGGGCTGATCGGTATCGAGTCTTGCTGCCAGGCTTATCGACAGTCCCAGCGCTGCTTGCTGCTGCTGGGAAAATACCAGCCCAGCCCGCCTGGCTGGAAGGCCCTGTCCAACTCCCCTTCCACAGCGCGCTGCCACTGTGCCCCATCTCCAACTGGGTGGGAAAGCCTTGGCACCCCCTCTTGCCAGCAAAGCAGGAAAGCAGAGCAGGCTCTGCCAGGCTCCAGGGCTGGAATAGGGAGGAGGGTGAGGCAGGGTCATCCACCCCATGTGGCTCTGCTCCCAGGGAGTAAAACTGGGGTCACGTGGTAGCAGATCAGGCCTGGAGCTCTCCTGGGTGCGGAGCCCAGCCCAAGCCCCTGCTACGCAGTGCCACAAGTCCTGATCTCAACTAGGACATGGTCATTAGCACACAGAGCAGCTCACCCACGGTCAGGCCAGCTGAGGGTAGAAGCCAGAAGCCCCTGATGCCAGCCCCAGCTCACCTAGCAGCTCACACCAGCTCCTCTCTGCAGACACGGAGAGTGGGACCAGGGCATTGGCAGAGTTGGCTAGCTGGTGGCCCATCTTCCCAGCCCACAGCCCGTGGCATCAGGATGACCCAGCTGCAGTGCCCAGGCTGCCATGCTCCATCCAAGGCAGGGGCCTATCCCCAATGGGGACTCACTGCTCTGCCACTGACTCCTGTGTGCCCCTGGGCAAGTCACGCAGCTGCTCTGAAGGGAAATCGGGGCATCCACAGCAGGGAGCAGCTCGCCTGCCCAGCTAGCAGGTGGCAGGGGCAGGAGCAAGAGCGAAAGGCATGGGCGAAAGCCTGAGCTAATTGCCAGCCCCACCTCCTGCCCCAGCTCCCAGTACCTGCTCCAGCCTGGGTGCAGGCCAGGCCAGCCAAGCCCCTCATTTCTCTAGGATACCACAGACACCAGGCCCGGCCGTTGGGGCTTGGGCTCTCCTGGGATTATCCCAGATCAGGACTCCCTTTGCAGCGGGTGCACTGATAAGCTAAGCCCTGCACCAGATCGGGGGCCTGTGCCTGCTGCCTTCAGCGGCAGGTGACACCAGCCCCTTGAGAACTAGCAAACTCGGCCCGTGGATTGCGGCCCTCGGGCTGGCGGTGGCTCTGGTCAGCTGTGCTTGCAGGACGGCGTCCCAGTGTGAGGGAAAGGAGGGGTGGTGAGTCTGCTGCAAAGTGACAGGCAGCCCCAGGGGTGACAGCGATCTCATTGGGGCTCTGGCAATCTGGGTCTGACAGATGCCGTCAGTGCCCTACATGCCTCTGCTTTGACACGGGGCTGCTGGAGGGGAGCGTGGAGACGGGCAAGAAATGCAACCGTAGAGGCCGCTGCTCCCAATACGGCTGCTCCTCACATGCCCCCACGATGGGGTCCCAGACTTCCCCCTCGTCCCCCATGCTGGCCAAGCTGCTGAGACCAGCCTGGCTCTCCACTGCTGCAGCGCGCAGTGCAAGCCGGCTGCTTTCTGTCCTATTCCCAGCAGACGCGGGGAACATCAACAGCCTTCCCCTCAGCAGGAGCCCGGCACTTGTGGACTGCGATCTGATTCCTCCCTCTTGGTGAGGCAAACAGCACCCATTCTCCAAGCCTCCGGTCTTGCGATGAGCAGAGACATGCTCTCTGCTAAGCAGCACCCGGTACTACTCATCCTCCCTCTGCTGGGGCTTGGTGCTCCATCAGGGCTCCTCATTCTCTCCGGAGCGAGCTGGGCTGCAAGGAGAGAAGTGGGCACCTGCTCTGACCATAGGCAGAGAAGGGTTTCAACAGCTTCCTTACTGGAGCCCCAGATCCTGCACCAGCCGGCCTAGCACCACGGACGCATGGCCCACTTGGTCCAGAGTATTCTCCCCTCAGCTGCCCCTCCTGGCAAGGTCCCTGGCACTTCGGCTCTGATTCCTCCAGTGCCTCAAGAGGGTCTGCAATACAGGCAGGAACGGAAAGCCCATGTCCCCTCCGCCCGGTGCCTGCCCTTTCTGCAGCCCACCCTGTTTCAGGCGGCTGCAAGAAGGCAGAGGCCCATAGCAGGTGGATCTCTGCCGGTCTCTTATCAGCCAGCTGCACTGACCAGCTGCCTGCCCCGGCAGAGCCCAAGCTGCCTTTGAAAGGACAATCTTTGCATCTGATTATCACAGGAAAGGCACCTGCCTCTCTCCCCCTGGCTCTGTGCTTATGGTGTCCTGGTGCCCATGGGTTCAGAGAACCCCCTGAGGCCAGCAGGGAACGCACAAACACCGAGGTACATGGGACCAGGGATCTCAGGAGGGATCCAGGGGCCAGGGAGGTGGCTGGACTTGATGTGTGTTGCCCCATGGGCTCAAACTTCAGACACGAGAGCTCTCACGTGCTGCAAAGGCAGATTCAGCTGCAGTCACGAGGCAGGGTCTTCACGGGGCCAGGCAATTGCTTTAAAAATTGGCTCAGTACAATGGAGTGGGGGTTGGGAGAGCCCTGGCAGGCAGCAGCAACATGTGCCAACACGAGCCTACTACCCATGAAGCTGCAGCATCTCCCCGAATGAACAAATGTGCCAACAAAAGCCTTTGCTGTGGCCTGCACTACAGCCTGGAGTGGGGGGTGTCCAGCACGGCCACCAGATTGTAACACCCTGCAGGGACCCCGAAGGATGGAACAGGAGTTGGAGGAGCGACCGCACAGGGAGGGGGGTCTGCGGGGTAGAGGGAAGAAGGGCCATGGCAGCGGGGAGCTGGGCTCCACCAGCGACTGCAGGGAACCGTCAGCGCCTTACTCAGGGCCGCACGTTCAAAAGCAGCAATTCGCCAAGGAAGGCAAGAGACAGAGGCACCGCACCCCAGAGCCGAGAAGGAGCTTTGGCCTCCCCCACACTGGGAACGGCAAGCCCTGACGACACCACGTGCAGATGCTCTTATCCCAAAGCGACCTGCTATTCCTGACCAGAGCAGTGCTTTGACGTCCCAGCCTCCCTCCAGCTGAATGTGCTCCCACGCAGGGACGAGCCCTTCCACCCTTTCCCGTATTCTGCACACCCCTCCCAGGCATTTCCCTATGGATGTGACAAGAGATACAGTTCCTGGAGCCTCCCAGCTCCTGAGTCACACATGCCTGTGTGCAGTGCGTGTGCATGTGGAGGTTATGTGAGCATCTGAGGGGGGCGGGGGGTGTTGAAGACTCCAGACCAGTACATCACACAGCTCCAGCATCTCTGGACAGTCACACTTCACATCAGATAACATAGGGTTGGGGGAAACCGCCCCGGTTCCAGCTGCTTGGACCCATCACTGGACTGGATCCCACTGCCCTGACCCCCTTGATTTTCCTGGGAACTTGGTCTCCTGCTGTTCCTCCCACAGCAAGGAGTCCAGCTCCCCTCCTTCCTGACTCACAGTCCACCAGCCACCACTGGGCCTGCCACAGCCCTTCGATGGACTGGGGGGGGGGGCCAGGAGTCAGCTGGGCAGGACGATGCAGCAGTAGCTCACCCTGCTCGGTAAACCCGTGGGACAGTGGTTCCCCCTGGAGGCAGGAGAAGCAGCTGCCCACACGCACATTTCAAGGTGGTTTAATACTTATAAAAAGGGACAATATTTTTAAGTGTATAAAAAAAAGCTGGTAGGAAAAGTGGCACAGGCTGGGACAAGTCAGGAGAGTCTGTGTCAGGTGAGCAGTGACTCTGCTTTCCTTCTCTTGGCTGCTACAGGGCTGGGACATTCCTGTTTCACACTGTCACAGTGAGACTTGGGCACGAGCCCCAGGCCAGGGCAGGTCCCACTGACCCCCTCCATGATGCCGTTGTGGTGGGAAGGGGATTCAGCCTTGGCTGGACAAAGAGCATCAGGGTCAGACTTGAGGGGCTCTTCGGGCTTCACCAGCTCTGCCCTCTCCACCACCACTGGCCCTCTCCACTCAGGGATCTCCAGACCCAGGTGCTTCATCAGCTTTATCATGACTTCATCCACATAACCATGGATGCGCAGGTCGGCTTGTCTGTCCTGGGGCCAAGAGGCAGAGCACAGATGTCAGGAGCTAAACTGCGCTCTCCCCTTCCCCCTATGCACAACATGCTATGAAACTATGAACATGGCACCCCCCCATGGCAGTGAGGGGAAAGCTTAGGGTAGAAATAACCCTGGCCCTGTGACCTTCCAAATGCACCTTGTCTGGGACTAGGAGAGGACTCTGGATGTAGTGGCTTTAATGAGCTGTTGACAGTCAGCTGGGGCAGGCTACTACCTGTTTAAGTTCCCCCTGAGATGGTTTGTTTGGACTATTATTCCCCCTTTAATAAACCCTGCTACAGTAGGGAAGCTACCTTGGTAGCTTGCAAGCTTGCAGGTTTTGGGGTGGGGGCTTGAGCCAAGATGGAGAATTTGTATCAAACCCTTAAACTGAACCTGGCCCTTGCTACCACCGTCCAGTGCTCAGAAGAATGGTGATGTACTGGGTCCGATCTACTGTCCTGCCTACAGCCTGGCCTGGCCCTGGAGCCTCCCTGCCTGGTACCACAGTGAATGGGAGCAGTGTGAAGGGCAGGGACCACGTGACATGTCCATCCAGACTACAACTAGGCAGGAATCCTGTCCTGGGGGATCATTCCCACCCCTCACTTCATGGGGCACTTCAACAAACCTTGGGCACATAGGAGAGTGTCAGTGCTCAGTGCCCATGACACAGAGCTGAGCACAGACAAACCCCTCGATGTCCTGCACTGCTCCCAGCGAGGATTTTCTGCCCAGGAATCCTCTGTATCAGCTGGGATTTGATTCACCAGAAGATACACAGGGTCTTACTTCTCCGCTCTAGATATTTATTTTTAGGCCCAGATCTGTGGTCTCTGGCAATGGGAACACAGCCAGGGCCCTCGCTGATGTGGGCCCACCTCTTCTAGCTGGCGCCAGCAGCAGACGGCCTGACCCACTTTTGCAGGATTAAATCAAGCGGACACAAGAATGATGGCTGCTGCCGCTGTCAACCTACATCTGACAGACCCTGCACGCAACGTGCCAACCAAGTCTTCTCACTCACATGTTTAGTAGCTTGGAGATTGACAATCACCAGCTTCCCACCTCTCTTTTTCGTGATCAGGGGGAGATTGCCACTGGGTTTGATCTGGAGAGAGGTTCCCAGAGTGATCGACAGGTCCGCTTTCCTGAGGGAAGAACGTCAAGACAGCCAGTAGAGCCTTTAATGCAGAGCAGAGCCAGCGTCTGTGAGAAGTCCCCATCTCCAAGACCTATGACAGACCCATCTCCCTTGGTGCAGAAGTCAACCTCACAGCCCCAATTAATTGGCCACAAGTGATGAAACCGTAACCCAAGACAACACACAGAAACTAGTGTTCAAAGGCCCTCAGCAGGCTCTGATCCCAGTGGTCTGATCCCAGAGCCAACTTGTTTTGTGGGACAAGGGCTGATTTTTTTCTTCTGAGTTTGTACAGCACTAAGCCTGACAACATCCCAGTGTGAGATTGTAGCTCCTGGTGCTACCACCGTACAGTAAAGAACTAGTCTTTGGAGACAGCTCTGTGAACAGCTGCCCACAGGTAGGAAAATGCCCTTTCATTTCCTCCCATCCTTATCTTACCTTATTTTACCCATTCTTATCTCCTGTAAACTTGGACAAGGGGACCTAAATATTTGGTGTAGCTCATTAACCTATAAAGTACTTCCAAGAGGTTGTATTAACAGCAGGGAATGTGACCTAGAAAACAATCCCTCCTGCCCAGGTAAGAAAAGGTACAGTCAGAGGCATCCTACCTAGCCAAAAATGTTTCCCCCATGACTGGCAGAGTTTGCTGGTTAAGGATTAGCTACCACCTCCCTGGCAAGAGGGAAAGGGAATCTCTATTGAGGGAACTCTCAGGGCATTTAATTTCCCTCAGACCCTTTGCAGTGCAGTGTCACAGGCTTCCAGCACATCCTCATGCTGCTCAGCTGCAACCCGGCTGACTGGGTAAAATCCTAGAGCAAAGGTGATGTCGCAGGGGACTGGCAGGTCAGAGTCCAAGTATCTGAACAGCTCCTTTCATGCCGGGACCTAGGAGCAGTGTCCGAGATGTTGAATGTGGCAGAGGGGCTGGGGGAAAGGAGTACAGGGGCCTGCCTTCCACTCTGAGCACCACTACCTGCAGGCTTCATCGGCCAGGCTGAGGTCCCGGTCAGGTAGCGAATCTTCCCAGTCCAGAATAGTGTCTATGAGCTTGCCCCTGGAAAGAGAACAGCACAGGACAGCGCACCTCAGTACCGAGCACCACCTCAGACTCCCCGTGACACGGGGAATCTCAAGGGCACAAAAGTCAGTCATGTACCAAGGGGATCCACAGAGATGCTCAGGCTGCAGCCAGGGGGCACCAGCCAAAGATGTCCTCCTCCAAGGAGACCCTGCAGGGGGTGGGGAGGGAATATCGCATTCCCGTGATGCAGCACATACCTACAGGCACGGAGACCACGCGCTTTAGTGACGTTGCACAGCCTGCCCGTCGACTTGAGGCCCATGCTCCCCACCACGGTGTCCCGCACGTACTGCCTTCACATGCAATGAGAGAGGATGCAAGTCAGGCTCCAAGGCGACACAAGTCCTCACGCCTGCCTGCTGATGGCAGAAAGGGGTGCAGGATGAATGCACCCATCGGCTCTCAGCCCATGGAAATGGAGGAGCCAGAGGAAGCTACAAAGGGCAAAAACCAATGGGTGATCCTGCCATTTTGCAGCTGGGAGAAGGCAAAGATCCACCTCTTTGGCTAAACGCACCCCCGGCACGATGCCTGGAGCAAACAGAGTCATACTGGAGAGCAGGGCCGGATTCCAAGTTATGAGGCCGCTTGATACCTTTATGGACATAGGTCTTTGTCTTTAAACCTGGGGACTCCCTGTGGCCACTCCCCCCCACCCAGTCTGAGCAACAACTTCAAAATTACAACTAAGGCTCTGGAAGCCCAAACCTCAATGAACGTGACCCTTTTACTAAGCCCTGAGCACGAGCCCAAGGCCCTGCAACAGGGCAGCACCGGGGCTATTTCAGCCTAATTGTGATGGCCACAACCTAATTAACAGGCCCAGGAGCCATGGGGATCCTCCAGAAGGGCGCGCACAACTGATCTGCCACGCAGCACCAAGGGGGAAGTGTTCGTTTAGGATTGTACTGGACATATCTACTCATAAGCCAGCAGCGCAAGGTACAGTCTCACAGGCTTGGCTGCCGGACGCCCACGTGCTGATGGGAAGCGTATGCCTACTGCTGCTCTAGGACTGCGATGGCACCGTCCAATCCCCTGCGAAACCCTCCTGCCCCAGAGATGTGCTGTGGAGCCGAGGTGCCTATTAGCACAGCCGTCAGACTCGCCCATGTTGCCAGCCTACTATGGGGAAAGTGAGCATTGGAGCAGCGGGGCTGACATACTTGCCGCATTTCACACATTCCTCCACAAACATGTTCCCGTGCAGCTCGGCCAGCTTGTCCCTGCGGAGGAGACACGACAGATTAACGTGTGCCCGGGAGGCCGTGGCACCCCTCGGTGACATGGCAGGCTCTTGCATGCAGTTGTCATGGACATGAGATGCCCGAGCAGCCTGTCGCTGAGGCTGGAACGGTTCCTAGCTGCTGTGAAGGCTGCTGGGCTGCGGGGGATAGGGCCGTGCTGGCAGGGGAGAGAGCATCTCACGCATGGCTCTTTGCAATGAGGCCACCCCACAGGTGAGCTGCTATATTTTCTTGTGTGGAGTTTGCTGCAACCCCTCCCGCCTCTGGGATCCCGCTGTGCTGGGCACTGTAGAACCATCCTCACCCCAGTCATTTTTCACATGAGAAGTTTGCAATTCTGGGATAGGACACAAGGAGTTTCCCCTTCCAGATGCTACTGGGATGCAAACAGGAGAGGGCCTAAAGCCCCAGACCCCCTGTGCCCTACGTATGCACCCAGCAAGAGCTCTTCCCACCTGAACAGACAAGAGAGAGACTGAGAGGGGAGCCAGGGCAGGGAGAGGGGATGTGCCTTGCCCCAGGTGAGACTAGGACCCAGATCACCCCCTTCCAGGCCAGTATCCTTCCCCTGGCATTAGGCTGGCTCTCAACACACTCTCAGTCTTTGGTACAAGCCCTTGTGCACACAGAAGACAATTCTCAACTCGCTCACCTTGTCAGCTCCTTGCCCACCGCAACTCAGAAAGACAACAGATCAATACTGAGAGCACGTCTTTATAGAGGCAACTGCCAGAATTCAGCTGCCCTGTCAACCACAGCTTTATCCCCATCCCTTTGAACAGTGGTTCTCAACATTTGTAGACTCAAAGCTCCTCTGGATAGATTTGAGGCCCCCCTTGGAATATATCAGCTCCTAGCTTTCACTTTGTGCTTGCCAAAAAATAAGAGAGCAATTTTTCTGTTGCAAAGAACTCAGAAAATCCACAGTTATGGGTCTCTATTTGAAATCTCTTGGTTTATCATGCAAAGCATGTTTGCAGACCTAACAATGCTAATATTGCATAGCACTCTGTCGTACCCCTGAAAGGATCTCAAGGCAACCCAGGGTCCTGCAGCACCCTGACTGAGAATTGCTGACTTAGAGGGTAACCTGTGGCACAACAGTCCAGCTCAGAGAAGGGGGACACAACCGGCTCTCTGGTTGTACCTGCTAAAAGAATGGGACTTTCAAATTCCACCGCATTCTCTGATCATTTCTCTCCACCCGTTCTGACCCCAAACGTCTGATTTTTATCTAGGGTCAGTAATGAAATTGGCCTATAGCATCTGAAGACATTTATCGGATTCTGTCCTCCTGTGGTTCCAGCTCTTTGTTGTTAATTGAATCAAGACAGACCTTCACCAACAGCTGTAGCATCTATCTGATCTGTGAGCACCTCAGAAACCACCTTCCTTGCGGCTGTGAGATTGGCAGCGCCTCTCTGCAGAGCCCTTTGTTGTGGAAAGCGCAGGTGATTTGTTTAGATCAAAGCTTCCTGTGTACTCTGCACAAATTGCACCGTGCTTACGGTGGAACGAATGGAACGTAAAGGCATGCTCTTCCTGTACGTGCCACCATCAATGACAAAGACATTCGCCAAACTTCTTCAAACCAGCCAGCAGAGTGATTGGGACTGCTGATGAATAATTGAATTTCAACAACACGCACGCTTCAAGGCCTTGGGTCAAAGCATGTCAGCGTGTGGTTAAGTCACATGGAGCTCAGCTGGCCTTAAGTGCTGCTAAATGGAGGGGCCTTTGCGAGGTCCAGAGAACACCCTCCACAGCTGCATGCCAGGGTGACTGCCCAAAAGCGTTTGGCCTTTTTCCCTTTCATTTTCACCGTCTGAACAAGTGGCACAGACCTCTGTTGCATTTTCCTGTAGGCTCAAATGGCATCTACAGCGAGTTAGAAGCAATATGCTTCTAGTGATTGGGGTGCTCCTAAGATACGAGCTAGCAGGAACACTTGAATGCTGTGTGACCCACAAGTCATTTCTAATGCGGGAACCAGCCACCTTGCGGTAATGATGTTCAGCCAGCCTCCACAAGAGAAGGCTGAGGGGGGATCTTGTGGTCTGTTATAAACTAGTCAGGCATTGGGGAGTCCCTGTTCCCCCGAGCATAACCAAGAGTGACCAGGAATAACGGTCACAAGCTGGCAGAGGGCAGGTTTAGGTTAGACATCAGGAGGCGCAACTTCACAGTCAGGGCGGCTAGGGTCTGGAACCAGCTTCCAAGGGAAGCGGTGCTGGCTCCTACACTGGGGGTTTTTAAGAGGAGGCTGGATGAACACCTTGCTGGGGTCGTTTGACCCCAGTACTCCTTCCTGCCATGGCAGGGGGTCGGACTAGATGATCTGTTCAGGTCCCTTCCGACCCTACAAACTATGAAACTATCCTTTTAGCTCTTCCTGCCATTTTTCTAGCATCTTTGCTCACAGTTTGTAACGGCCAAGTCTGCTGCTTCTGCCTGCCTGACACAAAATTATCCTGGACAAATTGATTCAATACCTTCTTCAAACTGCTTGGGTTTTGCAATGTGGTGACACTGAAATGAAGGAAGGTTGCAGCTTTCTTGGCAAGAGCAACTATTGGCTTGCCAAGTGTTTTCGAGGCATCGTTACTGTTTGATCTCCTTTGCCATTTTTGGGGGTGTTAGTGATGAACAGTGATTGCTCTTGAATGAAATGAACTTTGGGTTATTGGAAACCGACCACTGGGATTCAAATCATTTCCTGGGCTAAGTGGTGATAATACCGAGGCCACACATTCACAGGGCTGCACTCAGCGTCCTGCTTGGCTACTCCAACATGCAAAATTTCACTCAATGACACTCGAGAAAAAGAACCAGATTATCTGTGCTCCAAACCAAGAGCAAACGTTTCCTCTTAACAACTCCGGAAAGCGTAAATACAGCTTGTGAGAAAAGTGAGACCTTTTCCCAGCTCTGGTCTATTAACTCACTCATCCTCTAAAGCATCCTTGAACTCCACATACTTTTGTGCTCCCCCTGATATTTGGTTTTTAACAAATATTAGTCGCTCACTTGCAGATGATATCAGGAGCTCTCACTTCGGCTGCAGTGAGAACGAGAAGCTCATCACTAGAGGCTGAGAAATAAGTCATGCTGGCTGAACTCGTGTAGGAACACACCCTCCAAAGCCATGTCCAGATTCTGGATGCTAGCAAGCCAAGCCGACAGGGGCTCACAAATCAGCACATTCCCTTTCCTGTCATCCAGGGAGAGTGAGCACCACATACCACCTGCAGCCCTTCATCTGATAACCAGCTCCTTTGGGGGCTTTGCTTAAATCAGCTCCAAAGCAAACCAAACTGAACTGCACACAGGCACTCAATGTGGATTAACAGTGTCTGCAGAGACACTGTTTAGGAGCATTTGGGCATTTAGGAGCATTTTCTTGGGTGGATAAGTCTTAAATACAGCATTTGGATTCCCCATAAGGTTCCAGAAAGCCCAGACAGCCTAGCAAGGCTGGCTGCTTGGACAACACCATGTCAGCCATTTCTATGGCTTTTCTTCAGCCCCTTCTCCCAGCCCCTTTCCTGTCATTCTCCTACTTGGATCAAGCTGGCAGAGGAGAGCATAATTTATTCCAAACACGCAGGCTTGCAAAGCAAATAACCTCTCTGTCTTGAGGGCTGCAACCATTCTGCTCTCGGGTATTTTTGTAATACACTGATGCTTCCCCTGGAAAAAAAAAAAAAGCCTCTACTCCCAGGTGGAGCTAACGGAAAGGCTGGATCCTCTGGAGACAGCTTTACATCTCTTGTCACACTATAAAACACATTTCAGACTCCACTTTTACATGTGCAGGGACTCAGCTCCTTCAGGGGGTAGCTACAGACTGGGGGGAGCAGCTCCGTACCCTGTTCCCTTGTTAGAACCAGGACACAGCAAAGAAGTAACCACATCAAGTGATCCACAGATCTTCTAAGAGGGGTCTGCAGATGTACATAGAAGCAGGAGCTTAATTCAGAGCCAATCTGTTCCCTTGTTAGAACCAGGACACAGCAAATCTGGATTCCAGGCAAAGCTTTGTCACTGAATAGGCAGGGCTGGCACTGCATTTAGCTATTTTCCTTCAGAAAACCCAAGTTAACTAACCTCCGCTCAGGGGAGTTGAATGAGCAGCTGTGCCTGAACAAGGTGAGGAAAGGGTAAGACTGGTGTCCCCAGCAGGCTACACGCAACATCTTTGCTGGCAGTCAGCAAAGACCATTATTCATACCCACGTTGTACGGAAGGCTGGCCCTGGGAAGCCAGCTGCTGTCTAAACAGCAGCATATGCAGGCTGGAGAGGGTCTCCTTATCATTCTCTTCTCAAACAGCTGAGCAGTCCCTGGTGATGGCATAACCCCGTGCGTCATGCTCCATCTCAGGGCTTTGTGTGCCAGGACCAGGCCTCATGCAGACGGAGTCTCGGTGCCAAGAGTAAGTGAGTGCATCTCAAGCATGTCAGTAAGGTGCAGCCTTCAGCCAGCAAACGGTCAGTCCCTCTGAGGCCACGTGGGCCCCCCATGCACTCTGCCCCGGGCAGTGCCACACACAGCACCCGAGCTGCCTAAGCTGAGAGATGCCTGAGACAATGGAAATGTACCCCCAGTTTCACTCAGGAGGCTGACCCCACAGAGACCCAAGGGGCAGGACCAGCTGGCCAGGACCATCCTCCCCACTGGCCTGCAGGAGGAGTGGAAAGATGAACGCAGCCTGCCCAAAGCCTCATCCTCCCAGACCCCGCAATGCTTGAGGTTTCCAATAGCCATCGATACCGGTTGCCCTACAGAACTTAACGCTGCCCTTTAAGGGGCTCGATCAAATCCATGGGCATCCTATGCAGGTCACTGGCACTTCAAAAAAGGGCTTCATTTAAGAGCAGCAGCACTGGGAGAAGGCAGTCTCATCTGCCCCATGGAATTACCAAGACAGAGTGTTACATGGCCTGTGTTGTATCCTCCCCCCCGAGCTTCTCCCACCCCCCTCTCCACCTCTTTAAAATCCATTCAGTTTACTTCTAGCCCCTGAAATGCATCCCAGTTACATCCCTGCCACATACCTACTGCGGCAGAGGGACAGATAGAGGTTCAGCACAGACGGGGTCAGGCCCCGCTGCCCCTAACACTGCAGGAATTCATACCCCAGGCATTTGTTTGCCTCTCAAGACGGCTGGGAAGCATTGATACCTGCTCTGCTAGGTTTGCACATGCACCTCCATGCACAGGCCTGCAGAAATGCACCAATATGAGGGGCCAAAGGGCTTGTCACAGGCCCTGCCAGGCATGGAGGGGGTGATGCTGTACCGTGGGAATCCAGAGCGGACGTGCAGACCATCCACGTTCTGGCTGACCAGGAACTTCAGGATGCCGGCTCTCTGCAGCTCCAGCAGTGCCATGTGGGTCTTGGAGGGCTTGGCATTCTCAAAGGTGGTGTCAAACTTGGGGGACAACCCCTTTTCCTCCATGGTCCAGACGCCATTGGGCCCCCTGCGGCAGAGGAGAAGGGAGAGAGGTCATGGAAAGAGCAGGGGCTCGGCAGCAGTCTGTGGATGCAAGGCCAGTCTGCGTTAAGGGGTAGCGCTGCTAAGTAACAGGACCTGCTGCCAGGGTCTGTCTAGTCTTGATGTATTGAGGACAGAGGTGGGGCTTCAGCAGCAATCTTGGTGCTTCTTTTAATGCAACTGCAGGCTACAATTTAACGCTGAACAGGATGAGAAAGAGCAGGGCAAGAGCAAGGACCTGAATCAAAGCTGATGCTCAAGGCACCAGCAGGCAGGCAGCTTCCACTGGGTCCAACTGGCCCTGAACCGCCAGTCAAGAGCTCCTGCAGGCCATGGGGCAGGGAGGTCATTAGGTTTAATGAGCAGGAGTGGGACAAGGACACATCAGCAGCAAAAGCTGGGTGCTGATAATGAGGTAGGAGGGGGGTCTATGGGTAGGGTAACCTGAGGCAGGGTCTGCACAGGGCTCGCTTGGTCTCGTGAAGTCAGTGCATCCTGCCTGTCATGGAGACAGATGAGAGTAACAGGAGCAACAAAGCTGAGGGTGTCTGCAGAAGCCTGTGTCCCTCCTGCCCAACTCTTCTGACCTAGTTCTGCATGTAAGCGACCCCCTCACAGGTACCACTAGGTAACATGCACTGCCCCCACCCATCCTCAAGCCCAGACCACTGACCCCTGCAGACTGCCTGAGAAACCACAGGCAGGCTAATTACCACAGTGGTGACTGGGCCGATTAGCTTGCCCCTGAGTTAATTAGCCCCCCACAGCACTGCAAAGCCATAGCTGCCTTGCTTGTGGTTTGGGAGGCAGCCTGCCAGGAGCAGTGCAGCAAGCTAGAGGAAGCCACTGTAAAGTTTACCTCCTAGGACCTGGCTTAAGCAATCTCTGGGTTCAGCCTGGACAGCAGCACAGGCCCCTGCCTAGGGAGCAGCATGCCACGTGGCAGCTTTGACATGGGATAAGACTGGTGGGACCCAGTTGATCCCACTGCAGGCTCGATAACGTCACAAGGAAGTTGTTCCCATGCTTTGCAGAACACAGCAACAGTGCGCCCACTTCTTTCCCTGAGACACCAGCCCATACACTGAGCCTCTGTGACCAAGACCTTCCCTATGTCCTGCCCACACTGTTTTTTCTTCATTTTCATCCCATTGCTTTTAATTACATCCCCTTAAAACATCCCCTCTCCTGGGTGCTTTCACACCAAGGCAACACCTGCTCTTGCCTGGGCTGTGATACACCCTTGGGCAACTTCAGTGTCCTTCATACCTAAGCGTGGATCACTGCTGTCAGAGCAGAGTCCTGCGGCCCAGGGGAACCACCTGACACGGAGGTTCTGGGTACCCACCACCGCATCACCAGGGAGTGGGTGTATCTAGAGAAAACTGCACAGCATCAGTTTATACACACAATCCCCTCTCTGGAGGGATGAGATGCATGGATCTGGCTATAGCCACAGCCCTCAGCAGTGAAGGGAACCAGCAGGGAGCAGCCACAATGGGAAACTCAACTATGGCAAAATACCAGGCTTAATCCCCCAAGAAATCACCCCAGTGGGCACCACAGATCCAACCCCTGCTCACAGGCTCCCCAGGCTGGTCTCCAAAGGCATGGTATCACCTGCTGTTTAAAAGAACAGACCAGCCCAGAGACAGAGAAACTGCTCAGTATTAGGAGACAACCTCAGATGTAACCGCCTAGCTTCACAGAGTCTCTCTGGGCTCCCCCACTACCCAGCACACACCAGACAACTGTACTGGATGGTGAAAGCTGGGATACAGTTTTACTACCACAGAGCCAGCACCAGAGAAATGTCCCATGGATTTCAATGCATAATCACAGCCCATTTGGGCCACGATGTAGCAAATCTGAGACCAAACTACAGCTAAGAGCTCATAGAAGGAAATCAAACTTTTCATATCCCAACGTCCCACAGCTACAGAGAAGCGTTTTGAAGAAAAAAAAAAAAAATCAGTAAAACAACAGCTATAAGTTAATGAGGAAACAGGACATCTTCCCTACAGCACTTAACCCACTGAGTCACTAAGCCAGGGCCTGCAATGCTGCCAGGATTAAATCACGTTTCATTAGCAAACACCATCAGTGTTATCACTCCAGACACCTTCCATCACACCCCCACTCCCCACAGCCTGCTTCCTCTGCAAATCTTAAGGCATTTTCTAAACTTTTGCAAAATGCCTCTGCCTGCTTCTCTCCCAGAGAGCCAAGCAAGAATACTGTGTCCCCAAAGCCTACGCCAACCATGCAGTTTCTCCAATACAAGATATCACCCACATGAATTCTTGCCTGTGTACTACGGAGATTTTATAGGTGGTGAAACCAAAGTACAAACATAAATCACTTTTTATAGCCGCATAGCAACCAGGAGAAAAAAGCTAACGCTCAGCATGCCATGTTACCCATAATCCCACTCTGCTTCAACAACACAGGATCTCTCTTCCTTCACCTGAAGTCGGGGATCCCTGCGGCTGTGCTGATCCCAGCCCCCGTATGAAACACCACGTTGGAAGAACACCTTATCAGGTTGGCTAGCTCACGCACTTTCCTCTCCAGCTCCTCCGGAGGATCAAAGATCTGAAGGAAAGAAATGGAGACAGAAGTAAGTTTCCCACATGGCCCCAAGTGCAGGAAGAGTCAATACATCATTTCTCTTCAGCTGTGGAATAAACCTAGGATGGAGAACAAGATTACATGATGCTGATAGGTAAAGTGCATCAGCACTTAACAGGGTGGAAAGAGCATTGTCTTAGAGAGGATACTTCTTCCCACTCAGGACATCCAGATCTTCCTTTCCAATCTACTTCAGAGAGGCAAGGAGCTGCTCTGGGTTTCAGCAAGTGATCAACTGGCTGAGAAATACTTTGCCCTCTCACTGCTGCTCTCTTCAAATCAGGTAACAATAGATACCCTCCCTCCTTGCCTCCATTTTACAGGTGGGAAAACTGAGGCTTTACTAAGGGATATGACTTGGCCACAGCAGAACCAGAAGAAGAACTCAGGGCCCCTGAGGCCCAGGCCTGCCCCTCTCAGGCAACTAATAAATGCTGCCAGCCTGCAGGAAGGATGGCATGAGAGACAGGCCAGGCCTCCAGACCAAAGCCCCCAGTGCTCACTGCCCGCGGGCAACACTGCTGAGCAACACGTCAAAGGCAACGCCAGTCTCCGTGGGGCTGGACGGACAGCAGCGGTTCGCTGGGGTGACAGGCCCTGCTCCACTGAAGGAGACAGACGTCACGGTGCAGAGGCCCCCTGCCCGCCGGCCTGACAACCCACGCCCGCCATGTCGCATGTGGGGGGGGCACACACCCCAGCTACAAGTGAGTGCTGGCCCCCGCTCAGGCAGGAAGCAGAGCCCAGGCCTCCCCCGCCCCTGTGACCTGCTGACCTGTGCTGCCCCCAATTCCTGGGGCAAGGAGCGCCCGGGCCAGAGGGACACTCCAGCACCCCTGTGGCAGGCTGGGCTAGCGGCGCTTACCCCAGATCATGGGGGGGGGACGCACCCTGACACAACGCTGTACCCCCCTGCGCCTGCCAGAGTGGGGGCACGGGGAGCCGAGGTGCCCTGTCCCCTGTGCAGGGGATGGAGAGAGCCAAGGCAGGAAAGGGGCCAGACCCCAGGAGGGGTGATGGGGGGGCGGGGCCGCACCCAAGGGGGTGGGGCCAGACCCCACGATGCGGGGAAGGGCGGTGGGGGAGGGGAGGGGGCAGCAGCCCCCCCGGGGCTGGAGGTGGGGGAGGGGCGGTGGGTGCTGCACCGCCGGCCGCTCACCTCGGGGAGACCGCACTTGCCCTTGTCCGAGTAGGGGGACAGCCCGGCCGCGTAATTCACCGACATGGCCCCGCGGCCGCCGCCCGCCTCCGCGCCGCTGTCAATAAAGTTCTCATTGTTGTCAATTCCTGCCGGCCGGGCGGAAGCGCGCCGGGCGTCACGAAGCCGGCGTGCCTCACTGCGCATGCGCACAAGCCCCGGGCGGTGGGGCCGGCGGCGGTGCCGCCATGTTGGTTCCTGGCAGAAAGGTCCCTGCCCGTCCTTGACAGGGCTGAGGCAGGCACCTGGCCCTGGCAGAGGGGAGAGATGTGCCTGGTCCTGTGGGGGGACAGCGGGTCCTCCTTGCAGCACTGCTGCTCTGGCAGGGAATCCCCCGATCCCTGGACTCTAGGAGCTAGCGCTTAAGGAAATACCACGTATCCCACAGTTGGCAGGGAGCAGAGCCAGGCTGGCTAAGGGGCGCGGCAGGTGACCGGTAGCTTTTCTGTGCAGCGCCAGGCCTGTTGGTTGTGCTAAACCCGTCCCGGAAAGCTGGGAGCCCTTAGAAAGGGAGAGCGCAACAGCTGACGGCTTGGGACGAAAGAAAAGAAAACGGGGAAGGGAGCACGGTCACGGGTGCAAAATAAGGGATGCAAGGGGACACAGAGCAGAGCACGCCCACCAGCACCCGCTGCCCCCTGAATGAGTCGGGGGGGCCTGCGGGCACCCACCAGTGAAGGTGCCTGGAGACACGAAGGGAGGAGTGAGAGGAAGACAGCCCCACATCCCCAGGCTCCCCCTGCCTGAGCCTCCGTCCCGGTCTGGCAGATGGCCGGCTTGGCCAGAGCCTGCAGGAGGCTGACTGGGAGGTCCAGGGACTTGGTGGGGCCACGGATGGGCTGCAGTGCCTGGTGCTCTTCTGTTTGGGGAACACCCTATACGCAGCCTCACCTGTCCTAAAGTGGAAGCCCTGCCATCTCCAAGCAGGGGGCTCCCCATGGTAGCTTTTAGTACTGGGTTTTGCAAGCCGTTTCCAGTCACCCTGCAAGGAAGATGCGCATCTCAGCAGGCCTCCTGTCACTGGGAAGTTAGGCTTGTGCATCATTCTTTCTCTCCCTTCATAGTCCTTCCAAGATATTTTACAGCCCACTGTTTGGCTGGGAGCATGTCTTCTTGCCCAGATATTCTGTGCCCAGCCTGCTATAGATGCTAGAGAAAAAAAATCCATTAATGAGCAAGCACAGGTCCTGATCTGCTGAGCTCCGAGTGGGTTAAAGGTTCCAGTCATCTCAGCACAGAAAGAAGGATCGTGCAATCCCTGGACCTGGTGGTCGACGTGCCTGGTTTTCCCACCTCAGTTCCTGACCAACCAAGTGACCTTGTGGCAGTCGCTTCCCATGTCTGTGGCTCTCTGTCCCTATCTGTAACGCAGGGAAAAACAATACCTACCTCCCAGGGATTGTGTGAGGGTCCCTCAGCTCTAGCAAAGCCTTAGAGAAAAGAAAAGGAATCACGGGGCAAAATCTTGTCATGTTTTTACGCTATAGGTCAAGGGGAACCTTTAGCTCTACAAACCAAGTCCCCAGGCTGCTCCATGGGGGTACGTCCCTGGGAGTTATGGAGCCTGTTTCAGGAGCAGGGTCTAGAAGCCATCCATGAATAGGACCCTCCATTCCCTTGCTTGTTGCTGCTGCTTGCCTGGTTCTTTAAAGGCATGGTATGCATGGAGGATAATTACCCTGGCTTCCCAGAGCTAGTGGGGAGCCTGATGGGTATGGACGGCCTGATCATGAAAAGTGCTCTGCACCTGTGACATCTGGGATAGTCAGGACTGTGGAGATGCTCAGAGATGGAGATATAGCTCCAGAGTAATGTAGTGCCTTGAACACTGTGCAGCGCTGAGCTGCAGCCCGCTGTAGCAAGGTAACCGTACCTGTAGCAGGTAAGTAACCCAATTCCCAGTGCAGTGATGTCCCTCCCCTAGTTTCTCCTCGTTCACGGTGACACAGCCTCACCCAGGCTGGGCCACCTCTGATACGGTGAGCTCCCATCAATCAAGACGGAAGTAAGGAGACTCTTCAGAGTTTGTTCTGCCCTCGGCACTGAACGTGTAACGGAGGAGTGAGAACCTGCCCTAGCTGCACCTGACAGTATCAACAAGGTAGGGATGGGGCTTGGAGGGGAAGCAGGAGATGGGAGACTGGCCCAAAGTCCGGTAGCCCTGGAGCTGCACATTTCACACATCTGCAATCCGGACTGAGGGACTCTTGCTGCAGCTGAACAAGTCAGGGCTAATATATGAAGTCATTCATCGCTCTGTACAACTGCGAGTCCCCAGGGGCTCTGACATCTTGGGAGACTGCTCCAGAGCCAATGCAAACACCTAGATTGGCAAGGAGGCAGGTCCCTAGGCAAAAGTAATGGCCCTGACAGCAATGCCAACAGGCTGGGCTCCTGTCTGGCGTCAGCATGGTTCAGCGTGGCATAGAGGGCTGTGCAGCAGGGCAGGGCTGTGCGGGGATTAGAAGAGAGGATGGAGGATGAGCACTCCTGGTTTCTGTCTCTTTCCCATGAGAGACCCTTAATTTGCCTGTGCCTCAGGCCCTGGGGAGCCCACACTGAAGTCATGTTGGGGCGTATGCCTCCTCTGGAGACCCAGCCCTCTGGCGTTCTCAAGCAGCAGGGGCAGGAAGAGCCTGCGGGTGGAGAAGGGGTGCATGCATTTGAAATAAGCAGCTGCCCAGGAGGCTGGTACCTTTGTGGGGGCTGTTGAGCTACCCTGAGGCATGGAGCCCTGCTGGCCGCAAACACAAGGCTACAGGGCTGGACCCAGGGGGCAACATGGAGCAGAGTCCAAGCGGGGGCCCAGTACTCCTCAAAGGGGTCCAGGGAGGAATTTTGCCCAGAGGCACAAGGTGATAAGGGAGCAGCCCCCCACATACCCATCCAGCCTCTGCCTCTTCCTTGGGGCATTGTGGACACAAGGTTCAGGAATTCGTGGGCAAGGAGGTCTTGGGCATTGGATGGGGTCTGCAGAGGTGGAGGCTGCAGCAGCAAGGCCAACCAGACTGCCAGCCTCTCCCCTTCCCACAGAGGCACAGGCAGGAAGCGCCCTGTCTCAGGACTCGGCGCTCTTTCCTGGGCACATGGGCACACCCAACAGCCAGGGCAAATGTCATAGGCCTCACCTGGCCCCTCCATCTATATTCCAGTTGTGGCAGCACCAGCCGCTAGCACCCTGGGGGTGGGGTCTCCTGTTGTGGTGGGGGCCGTGTTAGCAGAGGCACGGAGAGGAGGTCTCCTTCCTCCACAGCTGGGACACGCCTGGGCACCAAGGTGAGCTCCCAGGTGCTGAGGAGGTTCTGGTCAGAGACCAGCAGCTTGGAGGGACCTTTAATGTGAGTTATCCTGCAGGGTCAGGGCCAAAATGAAGAGTCAGCCAAAATTTTTGCCTGGGGCTGAGTGTCCTGTCCATACCTACAGAGCTGTGAGCCCCTACAGTGCCCATTGTCCGTGCCCTGCAGTCGGCCGATGGCGGGCCCTGGTCTGAGGCCACATGTAATGCCATTCCAGCCCTCTCCCCCCGCGAACACGGTGAGCACCCCATATCAGGACCCTCAGGGCAGGAGGGACAGGAAGATATTGAGACTGATTGTGAGACTGCTAATGAAAGGCCAGAGTTTTGCTATGATCTTACAGCTTCCTTGTATCCCCCGCTTAGATCTACCCCCTGCAGCTGAGAGCACGGGACAAAGCCACCATGAAGAGCCTGAGAGCCAGGTTTAAGAAGAGTGATGTGAGTATCTGAGGGCAGTTGGTCAGGGGCACCATGATGAACCCATGCCCCAGTGCTCAGCTGCTGGAGGGGCTGGTTTTTTCCACTGACAAGTGAGAGAGAGGTCCCGAGTGCTTGTGCTCATTTAAAATCCTGTGGTGCCTGTTCCAAGTATGGGAACTGCTCCTCCAACGCCCCCTCTCCTCCCCTCCCACAGGCAGATAATGCACTGGCTAGCCCCTAAAACCTCCCTCTGCCACTCCCCCTCCATCCCCTATGAGTCACTGGGAGATTCCTGTACACCATCAGCTGGGAAGGGCTTGAATGAGGAAGCATCCCCCCCGAAATGTTTCCAGGGTGAGGGAGTTGGAATGAAGTTTGACTACTCCAGGCATCGGCAGCTGGTTCGTCTTGCAATCACCAAGCTCCATAGCGGCCTCCTCAATCCCTTGTCTTCTGCCTTTAGGCCACTGCCCCTTCCTGTCACCTCAGGGTGCATGTACCTGTTACCACTCTGGCTGCTCCAAGCGTTCCTCCCTCAAGTGTGCTCAGCCCACTCCCTAGGTCCCTTCTCCTGGAAGATCCTCTCCCATCTCCCTGCCTCTGTGAAGCAGCAGGCCCTCCTGGCCCCTTCCCCAGCAGGCAGAGCAGGACTTTCCGGGGAGAGGCTGCTGAGATGTCACGGCGCTCAGCCCATCCAAGCCAGCAGGTCCTGCTTTGTCCCCACGGACATCCAAGCACTGCAGAGTTAGCACTATAGACCGTCTCCAGTCCTGGCACTGACCTGCTGAGTGATCTCAGGCCTGTCACCTCCTCGCTCTGTGCCTCAGTTTCCCTCTCTGTGAAACAGGGAAAGCCCTACTCATTCACCCTCTAGAGAGCTCAGGACAGTTAGCCCTCCCTTCCAGGGGTGGAGGCAGCAGGGTTTGGCCCATTGTGGTTCGGGGTCCTTTTGCTGCCTCTGTAGTGGAGCCCAACTTGTCTCTGGATCCGAGGGCCCAATAAGCATCTCTGTGATTATGAAGGTCAGAAGCAGTGGCCTCTGTGCATGGATCAGATTCCCTGTGGAAATAGGAGAGGACATAGCCAGAACAAGGGAGAACAAGAGGAAGAAGACGACAAGGCAAAGTGGTATTCCTGGCAGGAGCTACATGAAATTGTTGCATGGTCCCGGATACCAGTGCAGTCACAGGCAGTCCTTTCTGCTCTCTGGAAATTGTATGCTGTTTAAGAATCAGTCCCCCCAGCTCCTGGTGGGATCAGTCCCCCGGCTCAGGGTCGCTGGCTGTGCTGCAGCCCAGAGAGCTGCTCCTGTGAGCCCTCGCTGTCTTGGGTTTCCAGATCCCCAGAGCTGAAGGAGTCCGGTTTCCACCGATTGAATTAACCCCCCGAGGCAGGAAACCAATACACTCTTCCATTATTTAGCAGCATCCAGGAGGAACCTGGCCTGGCAGCTTTAGGCTTCTGCATGCTGTGTCCATCCGCTGGGCTTCATTTCAGGCTGTGGCTGGGCTGGTGGGAAGACTTGGGGGAGTAGGTGTGGCCTGGCCCCTCCGAGGGGCTCATTTAAAGTCCTTCCTTTGGGCCTCTGCTCAAGGTGAAGCCAAACTGGGTTTAACCTTTTGTGCCCCAGGCATCCTATCACACATCCTGCTATCTCACTGCTCCCTTAAAACCCCTTTTGTTTTTTTATCTCCTGCCCTCATCTCACACTTGCCCTGTAGGATCTCTGGGACAGGGGCAGCCTTTTGCTCCATGTTTGTACAGCACCTGGCACGGCAGGCTCTTGGTGGGGGACAGGCTGTCCTCAGTGCTCCAGGAATGCCAGGAAACTAGATGAATAATAATGATAAAAGGAGCAGCTTGGTGGGACAGCCAGCTGCACAGAGATCCCCCAGGAATCAAGGATCTATCGGGGGTTCATCTGGGGGTGGAAATCTTTGTACATTGTTGTGGCTGATTTGGGGCTGATGGCATGGACATATGCCCCAAGCCCTTGCTTCTCAGCCTCACTGGCCTCAAGGCCCCTCCATAAGTTTTGTGAATTGAGTGGCACCCAATTTCAGAGCAAATGCCTTGATTGCAGCGCTTACTTCCTTGCAGAAGCCGGATCGCGGTTGGGGAATCATCCAGGCAGGGGCAAGCCTGAGCCTGCGCTTGTCTGCTTGCTTTATCTGTGGCACCCTTCAAAGGATCTGGCAGTACCTCAGGGTGCCCAGGCACCCAGGCGGAGAACCGCCACTCCCCGACCCCGCCTGGGGTCCTGCCCTGGCTCTGGGCTGCTGGAGGGAGTCCCTGCTCCCTGGGTCATGGTAGCCTGGTGGCAGGGGCTGTGCCCCCTCCAGCCTGGGTGCTCTCCGCAGGGAGGGGGCAGGCGCTGCCCCAGCTCCCAGCTGGCAGGGCGAGGGAGGCGGATCCTCCGCCCTGACTGCAGCGAGCCCCAGGAGGTGGGGGGCGGCTGCACGGGGGCTGCGGAGCCGGGCAGCAGAGGGGAGGTCTGGAGCAGGTGGATGGATGGCCGCCCGGCAGCTCCTGGACACCATGAAGCAGATCTGCCTGTGCGCCGCAGCCTCCTTCGCGGTACGTCCCATCCGACCCCCCCGCCGCCTGATCCAGCCCTGTGCCTCCCACTCAGGCTGTGCCTACAGCCCCTGGCCACCTCCGAGACTGCCCCTTCCCCTGCACATCCCCCCTCCCACTGTCATGCCTGATCCAGGCGGGATGCCCTCTGCAAGGGCTTTGTCCTTCCCCGCCCTGGGGGGCAGGTGCGGGCTCCAGTCCACCCAGTAGCCCCAGCAGCATCCCATGGAGGTTGCTCTCCCGTGTCCCCACCTGCCATGAGCTGCCGAGGACATGCTGGGTGGGTGCAGGGCGCTGGAGCGAAGGAGATCCCTAAGAACAAAGCAGCTGCTTGTGTATGGGGCGTGTTGGAGGCTGGCGGCTTCCGCTAGCCCCAGGGGGGCTGCAGTGCTCAGCCCCCTCCAGACTGGGGCTAGATGCTGGCAGCTGGAGCTCAGCAGTCAGGAAGAGCAGATCTCCAGTTTGGGAGCCAGGAAAAGGGCACTGCTGACATGACTGGCACCCGAAAGGTGACACCCATGTCTGCTGCAGCAGAGCTGCCCTCTTTACCGAGAAGCTGCTGCACTTTTCTTCGCATGGGATTAAATTAAGCCACCCCACCGCTTGCCCCTCAGCACTGGAGGGGGTCCCCCCACTGACTCCCCACCCCCAGCTAAGGTGCAAGGCTGATGCACAATGGCCCATAAAATGAAGCCCCCTCCTAAGTCAGGATCGGGGCCTCAGTGTCACCATGGGTACCTGTCTGCTGCAGCAGGGCTGTGAAATGTGACCTGTGGGAGCTGCATCCTTGGCTGGGGGGTGGCGGAGGGGGGATGAGTTGTTAGCTGCCACCCAGGGCAGAAAGGGGGTTCCAGCAAGATCTGTAGTGAAGGGCTGCAACCCCCAAGACCCCACTACCCCAGGGGTTATGGGGCGCTGTGTGCAAGCTCAGTGGGAGGCTAAGGCCTAGAGTTTTCCTCAAATATTGGCTGCTTTCTAGAGGTGTTGGCATGTGCCAGTAGGAGCAGGGGGCTCAGCACATCTGGCAGGTGCCAGCACCAGGCTGGCCCCTGTGCATCCCACGGGGCAGGGTGGGCCTGGCCTGGCCTGAGTTCTGCCCAGCATGGCTGTGCATGTCCCAGTGCTCTCGCTGGGCTCCAGGCAGAAGCGAAGGGAGGATGGCCAAGGTGGGCAGGAGGCGCCGTGGAACGGGAGGGACTGGGTGGTCTGGGGGAACGTTACTGATAGGAGAGAAACTGGTTCTGAGTGGGGAGCAGGCTCTATGGGACCTGGAGGGACCTTGAGGACATGGATTGGTTGGTTGGTTGGGAAGTAAATATGTTGAGACCCCTGTATCCCCAGCCAGCGGATGCAGGCTCACGCACTGTGGCACTGGGTGCAGTCTGTCCGACCTAGATATTCCCAGGCAGGTGTATGCAGGGCACTGTAGATCTTCAGCAAAGGGCCTGCAATATGTCCCTGGTGCTCATGGAGCTCCCAGTCCTGGATGCACCTTTGCAACCCCACTGTGCTAGGGCAGGGCTGGCATCCCCAGGAGGCGGGAGTCACTGCTTTGACCCCCATTTGCCTTTCAGAGCCAGGACTGGAGCAAGAATGACGAGAAGCTCCTGCAGGCCGTGGACTATAATGATGCCGAGCGCGTCACCACCCTGCTCGTGCGGAAGGGCCTCATCCCCACCAAGCTGGACTCGGAGGGCAAATCCGCGTGAGTGGTGCCTGGATTGGGAGTGATGGTCTGGTCCCACACTCTGGCAGCAGGGCAGAAGGCACAGAGGGGGCTCACCAGCCCTCTGGGCTCGCTGTGTCCCAAGCCAGTGCATTGTGCAGGCTGGGCTCGGGTGTGTGCTAGAGCGGCCCCGAGGTTGCTCTAACATACGCTTTGCCCTGCTGGCCCTACATGAGGCGGTCGGTAGGTGTTTCTAGCTCAGGGACAGCTAACAACTCATCAGAGACTCTTTCAGGCCCCTCCCTTGGGCATGATATAATAATGCAATCAGAAATCCCAACATAATAATGCAATTCTGATATACTAATATAATATAATTATACAATCAGAAACCAGGGGAGCACAAACTGGAGTTCATCCCCTGCCCAGCACAGGCATCTGGCCTTTTATGCCTGCCCCAAAGGCAGTCACCGTTGTCATTCCCAGCTCTCAGCCTTCAGAGGAAGCCCAGTCCCTGCACCCTCCACAGCTGGGCTTGGCTCTCTCTTCAAAGAACAGGCCAACCTGCTTGTAAGGACGTTACCACCACTATTTACAAGGGGCCTTGTGGAAATAAGCCTACATGATCAGAAGTTTTTAAGTAACCCTACAAAAACATGTCAGGGCATTTGTCAGGGGAATGGGTTTTGTTTCCAAGTGCAGGGTCTTCCTAAGGGTTTGGGGCAACCTGGAGACTCCTTGGATCTGGCTCATGGGGGGCGAGGGGGTGTTTCTGGAAAGTGATGGTGTCTCCCTGGCTTTGGCACAGGTTCCACCTGGCCGCCACGAGAGGGAACGTGGATTGCCTGGAGGTGATGCTGGCTCATGGGGTGGATGCCATGACCAAAGACAGCTCCGGTAAGGCACGCTCCCTCCCCTGCAGGGCGGGCTTGTACACGGCTGCTCAGGGCTGGCTGGGGCTGTGCAAAAGGGACCTAGGCCAGCTGTATGAGGGCAGTGGGAGCTTTGCACCTTTGCTGCTTGGACTTACCCGATGGAGGATCCAGCCCTTCACTGGAGGGCTGACAAAGTTCCTTGCACTTCAAGCTTCTCTGCCCTGCCACTGCCACTTCCCCTCCTCTCCCCCTGACATAGATCTCTCCACACCCGTGTGATCTCAGCCCAGAGGCTGGGGACCACTCAGATCTCAGCGAGGGGCTGTGGAGCAGGAGAAAACTCACATCAGGGCAATGTGTGCCGACAGGCACAGCCCGAGTCATTGCAGCAACAGTGTCCCAGGACGAACCGCCATGTGCCTGCTAAGGACATGGCCTGGTTCGGGGCAGGACATGGCCTAGAGCACCTTTAATGCACTGACTGAGCCCAGTACTCTTGCATTCCTTTGAACCGATGGCCAAAGACCTCCTGCTTCCTGTGAGCAGTACAGTCGCTGCCTCTTTAGACTCAGCCTGAACATGGAGCCTGTCTTTTGTCCTGCAGAAACTTTCCCCATTCTTCATTCTGAGAGTTGCTTCCTAAGTAGGGTCTGGGAAGTCGGCTATGAGAATGGGAGACATCCAAGGGCCTTCAGGGGTGCTGGAAGGGTTTGAGTAGCTTTCCTGCCTGCTGGTGATGTTAAAAGATCTGATTTCCCTCAGACAAGGAGCATGAACCCTGGTGTCCTCATGACAGCTCAGTTTGTCCGACGTTACTGTGTCCCGTGCATCAGATCCAGGGCCCTGCATTTCCAGGGCCGGGAGGCTGAGCTGTGTAGTGCTGACTCTGTGCGTTGAGCACACCGGGTGTCAGGATTTTCTATGGGTCGCTGACCCACCTGCCTGTCTCTTTCCAGGGTACAATGCGCTGCATTTGGCAGCCAAGCACGGCCACCCACAGTGTGTGAGCAAGCTGCTGCAGGTGAGGGTGCCGGGTGGGAAGCTGGGGAAATGCTGAAGACTGGAGAAGGTGGGGGGGAGCACAAAGGACAGCTGTGGGGAACCTCGACCCATGCAGCCCCTGTGGGACTCCCTCTGGACCGGCAGGGAAGCGGGCCAGGCAGGGCTGGAGCTTGCTGCCCATGGGCGGCTACAGTGGGGCAGACTGGGGTCGACCAAGGGAAAGGTCTTGTGAAGAAGGACCTGGGAAGTGCTGCCTTCTGCTGCGGACATGCCAGTGTGGGGCCCCTGGGACTGGCGTGCAGCTGCCGGGTTCTTCCCGCTCGCTCGGCTGCATTCCCAGTCCCCGTCATGCACCGCAGCCAGAAATGCTGGGGTGGGGGAGGAACGCAGCTGCACTGCCGAGGTTACAGTCCTCAACTGAAATGTTAAAGGATTAAAACAAATCTGCTCTTTCCCCTGGGGAAACCTGCCTTCCCTAAGCCCGTCTGTCGGGAACTCTCTGAGCATTTGGTTTCACGTAGCCAACAACACCCCCGCCCCCAGCCTTTCTCCTTGTGGGACTCCAACTTCAGGGTATCCCCAGGCCGGGAGGAGTTACTGTCACTCCCCACCACCGCTGGTGGGAAGACAGCCCCCATCCAGCCATTGCTAATAGCCATCTTCTCTTCCTCAGGCATCCTGCCCGGTGGATGTGGCTGATGGCTGCGGGCGGACAGCGCTTCATCATGCAGGTCGGCATGGAGGGAGCCTGGACCTGCTGCCTCGTGGCACCTCCTCCCACCCCCTCATGTCCCATTTTAAAAGCTGGTGTTGCCTAAGGCTGGAAAGCTGCCTGCTGTTAACCAGAGAGGAAGGCAGGAGCTGGGTGGAGGAGGCTGGGGACCAGGAAGGGGCCTGGGAACTGCGCTGGGCATGCGGGTTTTGGCTGAAGGACATGTCCTCCCCAATGAGACGCCCGGGGCCTCGCCATCCAGGCCCTGGCACAGGCCATGGGTAGGCTTATGCATTGGGGCATAGCCAGCAGACCTCTTAGGCTCCTTCTTATCCTCTCTAGCTGTCAGCGGCTGCATCTCCTGCTCTGAGATCCTCTGCGATTTCAAGGCCTCCTTGAACATCAAGGACAAGGTGAGGCAGCTCTTTCCAGAGCAGTACAAGGTGTGATAGCCTTGCTCGCAGGGCTGGATTGCTGCATAGAGCTGGCTTTAGTTTTACCTAAGCCTATTTGAATCTCACGGGTGAAACACACAGGGGGTGGCAGAGAATCAGGCTTGCATCACCCGCCATCAAAATGCAGCTGTTTCTGGGGTGGAACACAGCAGCTAATAACAGCAGCAGGTACCTCGGTCTCTGAGGTGGACTGGGCCATGCCCAGTGATACAGGAAATGAAGTGAATAGGGCTCCTGGGCCTGAGTGGATCAGATTGGGCAAGGCAGTTGGGCTAGCAGGCGTCATCAGCAGTTGGGGTGCTTGATGAACATGAGCCACTTGGGATTCACATCACACATTCTTTGGCTTGTTTCTTGGCACATGGCATTGGCCTTGCAAATACCTGTGCCACCCAGCCCTAGGGGGAGGCCTGGGCCATGCTGGGAGGCAGGTAGCACATGGCCCATTCAGACCAGAGTTCAACTGAGCCCTGCTAAGGACATACCTACCTCTCCCTGCTCTAGGATGGCTTGACCCCCCTGCTCCTTGCAGCCAAGATGAGCCACTCGGAGCTGTGCCGCTACCTGCTGCACCGCGGAGCCTCGGTGAACAGCAGAGACCAGCAGGGCAGGTGAGAGCCATCCCATAGAAGGACACTGGGAGGGGCAGACGGGAAAGGATTATATCTTAGGGGATGGGATGAAGATGCTTTTGGCAAGAGAGAAATGACTCCTGGACACTGACTGGGCAGTGGAACAGTGGGGAGCGGATCCAGCTGGGAGCATCTGGGTTGGGGGCTGGAAATCTGGGTTGTGCATGAAGCAGAAGGAAGCATCTTAAGGCCATGGCCCTTTGCTGTGAAAAGTGCTGCCTGAGAGGGGGGACGATGTGGGGTAGCCTGTGCATACCTCTGGGGGGGCAGTGATTTTCCTGACCTTGGGTGTGCTTGCAGGCTCCCTGTGTCAGCTCGCTGGAGACTGTGGCACACTTGCTCTGAGCCACGCTTGAGAATGGAGCTGCCTTGGAGCTGCTTCCAAAGCAGGACAGTTGTGTCCCTAGGGCGGGGGGGTTGGACCAGGAGATGGGACACGGGGGTCACTGCAGCAGAGACAGGGCTCAGAGCAGGGCTGCCACAACAAAGAGCAGATGGCTGGAGGGTGACTGGGCCCGTTGCTCACCCAGGACTGCACTGATGCTGGCCTGTGAGCATGGCAGTGTGGAGACGGTGGAGGTGCTCATCCACGCTGGGGCGCGGGTCACCACGGTGGACGCCATGGGCCATGACGCAATTCACTACAGCACAGCCACAGGCAACGCTCTGATCCAGCACTACCTACAGGATGCCGCTCAGCGCCGGTCCTGGGCCAGTGGTAAGGTGCTTGCTGGGCAGTGGCCTCAGTCTTCCCATGCCACCGGGTCCCCTGCCCCCACCTGGTGCCCCCCCTGCACTAGGGTAGAGGTGGGTGAGAGGTAGGGTAGGGGCTCCCTGGTGTCATCACTGTCCCACTGGGTTAAGCCATGTGGGTGGGGGCCTAGAGATTTCTCTAGGCATCTTTCCCTCACTTCTCTCCCTGCTCCCCTGCAGCAGGGGGGTGACCTCTTCCCAGTGCTGGCACTTGCTGCCCACCCCCCCCCCCAGCTGCAGGCAGGAGCTTGGTCCTGGCTTGCATCTGCCATGTGGCTGCTGTGTGCATGGGTGTGCATGTGTGTGTACAAGCATCCCTTGTGGGCCTGCTCCAGTGGCTCCTCTAAGGCCTGACAGTCTCTTTCCTCCACCACTGCCTCCCACAGAAGAGTCTTCAATGGATCAGGTCTCCCAGGTAAAGGGCTTGGCCCCCCGCTGCAGGGAGCTCTGTGAGTCTTGAGGCTGGAACTGATACAGCCTCGTAGCTCCAGGGCTGAAGCACACCTGGCAGCCCTGCCACCACCTGGCCCCAGGGCAGAGGGCTGCAGCTATCCTGGGGCAGGACTGAGATTCCTCTGCCACTTGGAGTGGGAGAAGGGGTGTTACGGAGGGGCTGGGGCTGCTCACATGAGAGCCTGCTCCAGCCCCTGCCCCTGGGCAGACCCATGGCGCGCTGGGACCCCGCCATGGCCCTCTCCCCTTGGTGTCTTGGCAGACGTCTTCGACCAGCCAGCCTCTGTCCAAGGACAAGAACAGCACCCCACGGAAGAGGAAGGCCCCCCCACCTCCCCAGTCTGGCCTCAACCAGGTGAGGCTGCCAGGCTCTGCCCACTCTGAGCTCACCTGGCAGCCCCTGGGGAATGGGCCTGAGCCTGACTCGATGTCTCAGCCCACCTCTTCTGCTGGGCAGGCCTGGGCTTGGGGTGGGGGGTATCCCTGCAAGCTTCCCCCAGCAGCAGGGGCCTGCATGAGATGCCTTGAGAGACCCAAGAGTGTGCACTTGATGCCAGCTGGGCAAGGACCTCTTGTCCGCATGCGGGGTGGGTGGGTCTGATTCTCTGGCTCTGACTGAGGTTCCAGTTGCCACCTGGGTGTCAGCTGGGCATGGGGCCAGTCACAGCTAATTGCTCCATTAACCTGGGGAGGGCTAGGTACCCCCTGTGCCGCCCTCACAGCCCTGCTTCTGGCCCCCCCAGGAGGACAGGGAGGCCTACGAGGAGATCATGCGGCTACGGCAGGAGCGGGCCCAGTTCCTGCAGAAGATCCGGAGCCTGGAGCAGCAGCAGGAGAAGCAGAAGCAGAAGCGGGAGGTACCAGAGCGGTGCTGGTCCTGGTGCCCGTGGCTGGGATGAGGCTGGTGGGGAGGGAGCTTCCCCTGGCATTGAGCTGTGACAGGAGGGGCAGGAGCTGGCTGGGGGGTGGGCACAGGAAGGGGCATCACTAGGCTGGGAATTTCACTTCCCAGCCCCCAGGCTGATACGGGGTTACCACGTGAGCAGCTAGTGTGGTGCAGTGACTGTCTCACCCCTCTCTGTGTCCTCCCAGAGGCAGGAAATGGAGGATGGCTCCCTGCGCTCCATGGAGAAACAGGTAAGTGCCACCACAGAGCCAGGCACTTCGTCCCCATCGCTGGGACCCAGCAAGCTCGATGGTGAGGGCAGCAGGCAAGGGCTGGGAAGGGGAGGAGAACCCATGTGCCTCAGGCATGGCCACGGCCAGGAGGAATAGCCCAGTCCAGGGTACAGGAGGGTCGCCCATTTCTCCAACACAAGTTGCCACCATAGATAGGACTAGGGGGGCCACAGGTCTGCTCTGGTTGGGCCCTGGGGTCTGATCTGTCCCCACTACCCCAGTTCAGATGGGATAGAGAAGGGCAGCCCAACCTGATGATGTATCCCCTCATTTGACCCAGCTAAAGGACCTGCAGAAGCAGCTGGCCGAGCGCGAGGGTGAGAAGGCACATCTGGGGAAGGAGGTGGAGGCACTACGGAGCCGCTTGTCGTCGCTGGAGGTACGAGACAGGGCAGGGAGCTGGTGATGCAGGAGGGCTGGGACATGTCAGTTTGCCGCTGTTTGCCTGCCTGTGCCAGCCCCATGCGGGAAGCCATGGCCCCCGGGGCCCTGACTTCCTGCCTGTGTCTGCCCCAGAACGAGAAGGAGAACACGAGCTATGACATCGACACGCTGCAGGACGAGGAGGGCGACCTGCTGGAGTTCCCAGGTAGGGCCGGGCACCTGGCGCGTGCTGCAGGCTGAGGCTGAGCTGCTGAAGGGACATGGGGAGGCTGAGGGCCCGGGCAACAGGGTGGACACAGCCCTGTGCCTGGGTCATGTGATGAGACCCAGTAATGAAGGGTTGTAGGAAAAATCAAGGTAAAGCTAAATGGCACGAGTTATTCTGGTTCACGAGTCTGTTTAACCTACAGTAGCTGTTTGCCCTCTCTCCTGCCGTCTCCTGGTGAGGGGCTGCAGCAGCCTGCTGCATGCAGCTCCCCCAGGGTAGCTTCTGGTCTGTCTGCCCTGGACCCCAGGACCATTTGCACTGGTGCACCCGTGACCTAGTCCCAGGGGTGGAAGGGGCAGGGGAATGTCATCTCCAGCCGGATTTATGTGGTTGTCTCAGGGGCAGAGGTGCTATTGTCCAAGAAGACGATGAGCCTGTCCACAGAGGAGCTGCTGGCCACACTGCAGGACCAGGTGCAAACCCTCACGCTGCAGAACAAGGAGCTGCAGGAGAAAATTCAGGTAATATGGCATTTCCCCACCTCTGCAGTGGTCTCCCTGAGGCCCTCCCTGCTCTATCACAGCCAGCAGCAGCTCAGGATGAGTCCAGGTGGGGCTGCTCTGGGCTGGAGGCTTACACCTGCTTCCCTTCTCCAGTGAGAAGCAAGGCCATTTGTGTTTGAATCCTGGCTTCCCCCATCCTGGCCTGGCTCTGGCTGGCACCTCAGCCTCAGCCTCCATGCCAAGTCCTCCCCTCCATCTCTGTGGTCTGCACATGATCCAGTTGCCACCATGGCCCCCACATGCCATGGCCTCCATAGCCTAACCCAGCATGCCATGGCCCCTGCAGCCCTGCCTTCCCCATGCCAGTGCCCACATGCCTTGTGAGCCTCTGCTGCATCTCTGCTAACACCCCTTCTAACTCCCATTCCTGCTTCTCCCAGGGTTCCCAGACATAGCTCAGAAATGCTTCCTCTGGGCATCTCTGCCTAGTGTACAGCAGGTGTAAGGGGTAACTTGGGGGCACCTGGGGTAGATGTAGGGGGCGATGGGGAGGTCTCCAGTGGGGTTGAGCCCCACTGTCAGGGGGCTGAGGGACAGATGGGACCTAGACCCCGCAGCCAGCAGTCAGAGCCCAGGGAAGGCATCTCATGCTCTCCCCCTCTCCCCTGGGCAGATCCTGGAGAACTACGAGAGGGACGAGAGTGACCTAGACCCCTCGGGGGACTTCATCCCCGTCCTGTTGTATGACTCGCTGCGGGCTGAGTTCGAGCGCCTGAAGGGGCAGCATGCCGATGCACAGGCCATGCTGCAGATGCTGGAAGGTGGCAAGACCCCCGGGGCTGCTGGCCAGCCTGGCACGGGAGCCGCCCTGGAGCAGCTGAAGGCCAAGTATGAGGCGAAGATCCAAACCCTGGAGGAGGCGCTGAGGAAGGCAGTGAAGGGCCAGGCTGGGGCCGAGGAGGAAGGGACTGGCAGGGAGCGAGGCGATGGCGACGAGGGCCTAAGGGCAGCAGCTGGGTCAGTGCTGGCCAAGGAGCTGGCCCAGACCCGGGAGAAATACGAGGCAGCCTTGGCTGAGGTGCAGCACCTGCGGGAGCAGATCCAGCTGGGCATCTTGTCGGTGGAGGACCAGGACAGCGCTGAGGCCGTGGACAGCTCCTGCAGCGAGCTGGAGACAGTGCGGGTGGCACTGCACAAAGCCCAAGAGGACCTGAGGGCCAAGGAGCGCCGGGTAAAGGACCTGGAGGGGCGTCTGGAGAGCCGGGCAGGAGCTGCCAGCCCGACCCGCTCCGTGGGGGAGACCGACGCCAACCTCAGCCAGTCACTGGAGGAGGTGGCCAAGGAGAAAGCGACGCTGCTGGAGCGGTGCCGGCGGGCCGAGGCGGCCGTGGAGGAGCTGAGGAGGAACGTGGAGGAGAAGAGCCGTGACTTCCAGCAGGCGGTGGGCCCAGCAGATGGGCGACGGCTGGAGGAAGAGAACCAGGAGCTGCAGCAGCAGCTGGGCGAGCTGATGCGGCAGCATGGCGAGGTGAAGGCCCAGCTGGGGCAGCTGCGTGAGGCTCTGGCCCGCAAGGACCAGGAGCTCGGGGCCCTCAAGGAGCAGCTGGCCGCCAAGCCCGTGTCACTGCAGGAGCACGAGGACGTAGTGGACCGGCTGAGCACCTCGCTAGCCTGTGCCAACCAGCAGCTGCAGGAGCTGCGAGAGGAGCACAGCACCAGTCAGCGCGCGCTGGCCCAGCTGCAGAGGGAGGCAGACAGCGCCCGGCGGGACTCAGTGCCCCGAGCCGAGCACATCCGCACCACAGCTGCACTGGAGGGCAGCTTGCAGGAGATCATGGGCACGGCCCAGCAGCTGGAGCGGGAGCTGGCGGCCAAGGGCAAGGAGGCGGCACAGCTGCGGGGGGAGCTGGCCAGCGCACGGGAGGGCGCAGTGCCACGGGCAGAGCACGAGCGGGTGCGCAGTGGCCTGCAAGCCGAGGTGACCGCTCTGAGCCAGAAGCTGAGTGAGCTGGGCCGCAAGCATGAGAAGACATGTGCCGAGGTCTTCCAGGTGCAGCGCGAGGCCCTGTTCATGAAGAGCGAGAAGCACGCGGCCGAGGCCCAGCTGGCCGCCGTGGAGAAGCAGCTGCAGAGCCTGCGGGCCGAGTCTCAGCGTGTCCAGGAACTGCATCGCCACATCGAGGACTCAGCACGCCTCGTCAAGGACAAGGACAGGAAGGTGGGGACAGGGTAGGGGGAGAGATGGGGGTCTGGGCTACACTATAAAGGGTTGGGGGGCAGCCGGATGTCTGGGAATCTGACCAGAGTGATGAAGGATTGAAGGGGAGATGGGGGTCAGGAATTGAGCCACAGCCACAAACGGTAGGGGTGATGGTGGTCTAGGCTAGGTCCACAAAGGGTGGGAGGTGGAGGTGGGGTCTGGGGATCCAGCAAAAGCCAGGCAGGGCTCAGACATGTCCGAAGTCTCCACCTTCTTGGCAGCACAGATCTGTGCCTGGCTGGTGACCAGCTTTGGGCCCCGGAGACCAGCAGAAGGGGTGAGCTCTGGACCCAATGTCCCAGTTACCACCAGGAGTGGCAGCAATGGAAGCATTGGCTCCAGCATCCCATGGGCAGCAGGACAGGGATGGGGATGCTGGCATGCCTGTGCCTGGGGGGTCGTAGTGGTCCGAGGCAGGGGGCTGCTGTCCTGCACAAGTCAGACCTCGTGGCCCTGGGGCAGCCTGTGATGGGTGCATGGTGCTGCCAACAGATCACGGAGCTGTCGAAAGAAGTCTTCAAGCTGAAGGAGGCACTGAACGGGCTGTCAGAGCTGCCCACCAAAGCAGGAGCCCTGCCAAAGGCACAGCAGGGCCAGCTGGAGGCAGGGGTGCTGCAGGGCAGGATCAAGGCCCTGGAGGAGCAGCTGGCGGTGAGTACCCAGGGGCACCTGGAGACCAGGGGGTGGGGAGGGATGGAGGGAGGCCTCCATCCCACAGCTATCACCTGTGGGCCCCAGGTGCCTGGCAGAGCCATGCTGGCTGCAGGTTGGATTCTGGTTGAAACCCGGGTGCTGAGCTTAGGGCATTGGGATCCGCAGACAGTGCGGAGTGGACACGCTGCAACCCCTGCCAGCCTCAGCATCTAGGCAGGGGTAGCCCCCCGTGGACAGCGCTGTGTCCGGCACAGGGGGAGCCAGGCCCGAGGGCAAGGGCTGGTCCAGCCGGCCCTGCAGTGCAACCCTGGGCTCCCTCTGCCTTGCAGGACACGGAGAGGCACCACAGCAAAGTGGTCTCACTGTATCGGGGGCACCTGCTCTATGCCGTTCAGGTCAGTGTGGGAGCAAGGGGGGCTGAGGCAGTGGGCACAGGGGGTACGTGCATGAGGGGGTGCAGGTGCAGGTGCAGGTGCAGGTGGATGGGTGGGCAGGGATCTGGCTGCCTGTCGGGCTGGCAACGAGGCCGGTTGGCACCTGCGGGAATTACATCTCTTGCCCTCTCCCTGCCCCTCTCCCCTGAGCTCCCTGGCGCCGAAGGATGGGACCTTGGACACGCCATCCTCACGGGGGAGGGGGCCGGGCCCTTGTTCCCAGGAGCTGGCACCGCAGGCCGGAGGACCGGTGGAAGGCCTCCCTGCAGGGTGGACGGGCGCCGGCATGGCCCTGCTGGGCAGAAGGTCACTCACGTGGAACTCCGGAGCCCCCGAGTCATGTGTGTGCGTGTGCGTGTGTGCACGCGTGCCCGCTGGCTTAGGCATGTGCAACGCCTGCCTCCTCTGTGTCTGTGGTCTGCCGCATGGTGAAGAGCAGGCCTGTCTGGGGCCGTGGCTGTGTGTGCTTCTGCAGGGAGACCTCCATCTGAGCCCCCCCACTCCCCAGGCCAGATCCAGGACCCCAGCCCTGAACCCCCACAACCCTAAACGCCAGGGCAGAGGCCAGATTTGCTTCTCCGAGCCTGTGATAGCAGGTGTAGGGGCTGGCTGAGCCCCTGCCACTGGCTGGGCTGGGGGCCGGAGCAATGCCCACTCCAGGGCAGGGGGCTGGGCTCTGGCCAGCTCAGTGAGCACCTCTTCCTTCTGGGAAATGGCTGTGTCTGGTGCCTGCAGCGATGGCTACCTCTGGGACCAGCGATGTCCTGCCCTGACTCAGCTCCTGGGGCTGGCAGTGGGGCTGAGCCAGGACAGACATCTCCTGTGGCCCCTGGCTTGGGGGAGGCTGGTGTGACCCCCATCTCCTTACAGGGCCACATGGACGAAGATGTGCAGAGGCTCCTGGGCCAGATCCTGAAGATGCAGCGACTGCAGGAGCAGGGCAGATGAGCACCGTGCGGTCAGCGATCCCAGCCCGGCTCTTGGAGCCTGGGCAGGGACACCCCAAGCCAGACAATGGTGGATTCACACATGGGACTAGCCGGACGCTGGCGTAGGCCAGCCTGGTGTGTGGCTGGCCCCGTGGCTGGTTGGCCCTTAGCGCACACCCTGTCACCAAGCCCCAGGCACATGTGGTACCTTTGCTTGCCTGTCCCTGGGCCTGTGCCAGCAGGAGGCCAGGCAGGGGTGGGTTAAGCTTTGCACCTCATAGCAGGGCCGTGTCCAGCTCTCACCCCCTTCGCCATCCATGCCCTTTCCTCAAGGCCTCTAGAAGGGCTGGGGGGCTGCTGGCTCCCAGCCGAGCTGTGACTCAGAGCCCCCCATGGGGGAAGGGGCCGTGTTCCCGGGGGCACGAGTGAGAGGCCACCCTCATGTCCCACACGCTCCCTGCCATCGCCACAGCAATAAATTATTTATGCTCCCTCCGCTGAGACTTGCTTGCTGGCTGCTGCAGGTGCGCGGGGGTGGCACGGCCAGAAGGATAGGCTGAATTACTGCTCCCACCCCCCGACCTTCCCCCACCCAGCTCTGCCAGTCTGGAGCCCCTCTTGCTGGAGACTCTGGTCAGGGTATGCTGTGGGGAGAGGGGTGGGACATCACAAGCGGCTGGGTGGGCTGGGCAGGGGCAGCTGAGGCATCAGCAGAGCTGGGAGGGAGCCCAGACCCAGGAGGGTGGAGGGATGGGGGCAGCACAGAGGGGCTCTGCAGATCCTGGGTGCCAGGGTCCTAGGTGTAGTGCAGTGGGGAGGGGGCAGGAGGGGCAAGCTGGAGGCTTCTCCACACTGCCCAGCCTGCACGCCTCTGGCCTGCCCAGCTGTGGCAGCCCTGCTTCTTGCTGCACCCCCTCGCTCTACCTTGCACCCCGAAGCCCACTGCTGTGCACCCCAGCTCTGCAGGGATCTCTGCCCTGGGCCCAGCCACATCCCCACTGCTGATTCCCAGCCCCAGCTGCATCAACGCTGCAGCACTCCTGGCTGATGGGGAGCCTTGGAGACCTCTGTCCCCTTGTACTCACTGCCCTGTGCCCAGAGGTGAATGTCCTTTCCCCTTAGCCAGCTGCTGGGCAAGGGCTGGGGCTGCAGGTAGCCGGGGAAGCTGGGGCGTCTCTGGCCCGCCCTGACATGGTCGCCTGGGAGAGATTCACAGGGCAGGAGGGGGTTGCTGGTGCTCCTGGGTTCTCCCAGGGCTGGGGGGGTCACATGGGAAGGAGTTTCTCTCTGAGCCCCAGGCGGGAGGTTTCCGAAGCTGTGAGTAATGAGGAAGGCTAGAAAAGCCCCCATTGGCTTCAGGCTCTCACAGTGACCCCAGCCGCTGGGCAGGATCAGGGTCAGCCCCCACCTGTTCAACCAGGGCTCCAGCCTACTTCAGCCCCAGTGGATGCCCCCCCTCCCCAGCCCAGGGGAGCCTCAGACTCACTGAGCCCACCTGACGGGCCTGCTGGGCTCTGCAATCCCACCCTGCACCATCCCAGCCCCCCGTGCCCACAGGCTGAGGTGCTGGAGCCATCCCCCAACACGGGAACCTCCCAGCGGGTGAATTTCCTGCGCTGGCGTGCGAGGAAGTGCGCGGCAGCAGCCCCAAGGTCAGCAGGATTGTGCTTCCCGAGCAGAGGCACTGACGGCTCCTCCGTCTGGACACCCAGCTCCGTGAGCCCCGTAAGTCCTCGCTTCTACCTTCCTACAACCCCCAGGGCAGCAGCTGGGTTTGGGGGTGCTGCTTGTGGGGAGCATGGCATCGCCTGCGGGTGCTCCCTTTCACGCCTACCGCTTGGGGACCCTTGTGCCAGGCTGGGGGGAGCCACTGTGTCAGGCAGGGACAGCAGGGGAGGCCTGTCTACACTAGGGCTTAGGGCTGGGGTAGGACTGTGAGGAGGCTGCTGTGTCAGAGACCTGGATTCAAGTCCCAGACTCCCTCGGGTGGGTCTCCTCAGGGGCCCCCGGGCTTCAGCCTGCTGCCTATATAAGGATGATGATCCCCTCCTGTGTCATGGATGGAGCCCAGGTAAGCGTGAGCAGCTCACAGGGCTGGACTGGCCACAGACCCATAGCCCTGCTGCCCTGGTGCTGCTCTCCCCCCATTCATCCATGCTCAGCCCCCTGCAGCACAGACCGCAAAGCCCTTGAAGGAGGTTCCCCATTACCCTGATGGGAAAACTGAGGCATGGGGATGGGGGTCTTGCCCAGGGCCACCCAGCAAAGCAGTGGCAGAGGAAGGCCCCCAAACCTGGTTGGTCTGTGCCCTGTTCTTTCCATTGCACCACACTCCCCCTGCACCCCTCCAGGCCTGGTTTTAACCTGTCCCACTGAATTCCCGGGGAGACAGCCCCACCTGCCCCGTCCCGTGGGCTGGCACCTGCCCCATGGGCACATGATCCTGGTGGCACTTTGGAGAAAGCCCCAGGTCTGGGCTGCAGCTGCCAGGCAGGGCAGTGTCCCCTCCAACCCCCCCCCCCCCCCAACACACACACACACTCCCCTTCCCTTCCCCAGCCTGGGAAACTCCCCTGAACTCATGACACTGCTGTTTCCCTATTCCCAGCATCACCCCTGTTAACCCCCCAGGGGATGCCCCAGCTGAATGCTGGTGCAGACAGAGCCGGGGCCTCAGCCAGGGACGGGGTTAGATCCTCCTCTGGCTCATGCCAGGGGGGGCTGGGGCAGGTAGTGCCCTTGGAAGCCCCTGGGGCGGCACTGGGTGTCACTGCCTGTGTTGGCCTGGCCCAGCTCCATGTCTCCTCCACTGGGAGTCACTGGGAATCCTTGGGGGACACTAACCCCAGCCAGCCCCAACCCCCCAGCCAGCTCGACATGGCTCAGGGAGGCAGCTCGGGGCTGGCGCTAGCAGCTTCCTCTGGGCACCTGGCACATGCCGGGGCAGCAGTGCTGGCAGCGTGACCCGTTGTCCCCTGAGAAGGACCCTTCTCCCAAGAGCTGGCCTTTCCAGCCCCTCTGACATTGCTGGGGCCAAGCTACTGCCCCCAACTGCTCTTTCTTCAGGCTCCATTTGGGACATCAAGGATGAGGTGGACGGTGCAGGTCATCCTGGTCCTGCTGGCCTGTCCGGTCTCCTGCATTGCTGATAGCGCCACGGAGGAAGGTAGGAGGGGTGGCATGGACACATGTCCCCAGGACCTGTCTGGCAGAAGGGCCTAGCACACAAGTGCCCCATTGAGCCCTGGAGCCTGTCTCCACCAGAATCTGGGTGCAGGGGATGGGGGCTCCTGTAGGCTGGAAGCCTTTATGGCTTGGTCCTAACCAGCAGATAGCAGCCTGTGACATGGGGGCTGGGGCAGCAGCAGGAGAAGGCTGAGGGCAGAGCTGGGCTGTCAGGAACGTGGCCAGCTCTCGGTTAGGAGGGCCAAGGAACCCAGGAGTCCTGAGTGCTGCTTCTGCTGCCTCTGGGGGCAAGAGACTAGGGTGAGGTGCGCAAAGCCTCCAAGGCCTTTGACCTGATGGAGAAAGGCAGAGGCAGCAGTGCCAGCTGGGACCTAGCAGGCATGGTGTAGTTAAGGAGGGTTGGCTGCTGCACTGGGGCAAAAGGCAGAGCAGGTTTGCAGCTTTCTAGACCGGTTGCATCAGAGCTGGGCAGCATGAGCTTCCCTGAGCAGGGGGCCAGACCTGCAAAGGGGCTGCAGGGAGCAGAGCTGCCCAAGGGAAAGCTGTGACCAGAATCCAAAGGGTGGGGAAAGGGGGAAAAAAGAAGGGTGCTGCCGGGAGATACAAAGCCATGAACCCCTCCAGGGACCCAGAGCTTATGGAAGGTAATGGGATAAGAACCAGTAGTTTTGGATTAGACCACCCGATCCAGTCCAGGGGCATCTTCTTGTTCCACAATTTCCCATTCCAGTTCACATCTCAAGCATTGTGGTCCAAGAAGAGCAATTAGCCAGTGAGGGTGGGTGGGGAGGCTCCCCATGGAGCCCAGAAGCCACAATCCAATTCAGGTGGCAGTGACAGCCCCGTCTCCACCCCAGACCCCTGGCCCCTGCAGTACAGCATGCTGGGCTCCGATGTGCTGCTGCGCTGTGCAGTGCCTGTTGGGGCCGCAGGCGTGGAGTGGCGAGTGAACGGCACAAGCATGGCCACAGCCCTAGATGTGCTGGTGGCCACCGAGGATGGGCTGGTGCTGCCCAATGCCAGCCTGGCGCAGGAGGGCGACTACAGCTGCCACCACCCTGACAGCGGCGAGGCCCTGCAGAGGATCCGGCTGCGCCTGGGCTGTGAGTGAGACCTGGGGTTCCCTCCCATTTGTGGGGGGGGGCGGTCTATCTCTTCCCCTGCCCTCACTGTGCAGGACCCCTGGGCTTGCTGCTGGCATTGGGGATTGAACCCAGGCCCTCTGGATCTCACAGGCTGAGCTAAGAGACCACTCAGGGGCTGGGCAGGTTCATCCACCTGGTGCAGTCCAGCCAGAGCCAGGTTGCTGCCTGCAGGGGTGGGGGCGATGGGCTGCAGCAGGGCTTAGCTCCCCAGGGGCACGGCGAGCTCCTCTGCCAGCTGGGGTGATGCCCAGGCCTTACCCCCCCTGCAGTGCCCCCCGGGAAGCTTGCCATCGAGTGCTGGGCCATTAGCTATCCCCAGACAGTCAACTGCACCTGGAGCCTGGCAGCTGATGTGCACCTGGACATGGAGTTCATTGCCACGTACAGGTGAGAGGTCTCTCACTCCCAGGGCTGGGACTCTGCTGGGGACAGTGGGGGACACCCTGAAATCAGCCCCCGGGGATATTCAGGCCCCCCACACCCCAGGCCTAGACTAGGAGGATGTCCCCCATCTCCAAGTCCAGATTCCAGGCTCATCCCAAAGAGCCATGTTAGCACAAAGCCTGAGGAGAGCACCGGCGCACTGAGATCTGTGAATTCATGACACTTGTGGCAGTGCCCCCACCCCGCCCTGAGCCAGCCACTGCCAGGCAATGACCTATGCCCCTCCCACCCCCCAGGCATGGCATGTGGGCCAAGCGGGGAGAGACTGAGTGTGTCCAGCCTGCAGCCGGGGCCAACAGCTGCACCATCAGTGACATCCAGCTCTTCTCCATCACCCCCTACATACTGAACATCACGGCCGTGAACCCCCTGGGTACTGCCACCAGCCTCTTCCCCTTCATCGTGGAGCATATCAGTAAGAGTGCTTAAGGCATACTATTGCAGGCAGGGTGGGAAGATGGTGTTGGGGGGTACTTCTTAGAACAGGGTGAGTAGGCTAGTGGTTAGAGCAGGGGCAGGGGATGAGGAATCAGGGCTCCTGGGTCTATTCCCACTACTGCCATTGATTTGCTGCATGACCCTCGGCAAGAGATGGGGGAGCAGAGCAGAGCAGTCCAGTGGAGACAGGGGCCAGGACCCCGGGTTCTAGTCCCAGAGCTACTGGTGAAATGTGGCACAGCCAGGACTCCTGGGTTCAGTTTCCACTACCTACCAGCAGTGCCCCTGAGCTTGGTGGCCCTGGGGAAGGGGATGGGGAGGCAGGTACAACAGCCAAGCACGGGGCACCAGAGCAGGGCAAGAGAATCCAGCAGCTAAGAGCGTCGTGTCCTAGCGAGCACTGCCTGGCTGGGGGGAGCTGAGAGTCTGTGGGTGGTGGGCCCAGGCCATGAGCCCCACAGAGCACCAGTTGCTCAGCTGGCACTGCCAGGAGGGGTGCCGAAAATCTGGCGCTGCCCACCTGGCCTGTGCTGTGGGTATCAGGGTCTCTGTGTGCTGTGCTAGTTCGGCCGGATCCCCCTGAGGACCTGCAAGTCTCTGCCATCCCCAGTGAGAGCAAGAAGCTGCTGCTGGAGTGGAAGCCACCAGGGTCATGGCCACTCCCTGAATACTTCCCCCTCAAGTACCTGATTCGCTATACCAGGCAGGGGGCTGGCAGCCCCCGCACGGTGAGTGCCAGCCATGCCCTGGCTGCAGTGGAGGGTCTTAGGGGTGCGCTTGTGGAGGGTACGTGGCTTCACTGCCCAGTACTGGGCTCCCTATGGTAGCAGGTGACCCCAATCTACCTATGGAGATTCCTACAAGAGCACCTGGAGGGACAGGATCTGTGCCCTGCATCCTATGGCCCCCATGGAGACCCCTCTCCCTCCTCCCATCACGTGCATTGGGCCCTAACCCACTGCAGGGCCCCAGCCCTCCTCTAGGCCAGCAAGCTGGAGGCTGAGGGTGGTATCCCTCCAGAGCAGCTCCCCACTGAGACTGGCTCTTGGGGAAGTGATTTTCCCTGGATAACAGGGTGAGGCTTGTCAGAGTGAGCTCCATCTCCTGGCTCCCAGCCCTGCCTGTCCCCACCAACCCTCCCCTGCCCTGTGGCCTGGCAGCATCTGTGGGGCAGCTGGTTGGAGCCTAACCCCTTCCCTTCCCTCAGATTGGGCCATATGAGCAGACATCCTTCATCCTGACTGGCCTGCGCCCAGGGGCAATCTACCATGTGCAAGTGGCAGCCAAGGACCTCACAGACTACGGGGAGTACAGTGCCTGGAGCCCACAAGCCTCGGGGACCCCCTGGAAACGGCGCTGAGGAGGGGGCAGTGCTGGGGCCACCAGGAAGCCTCTGGGGTTCATTCAACTTGCTTTTGCCTTTGCATTCAGGCCCCTGGGTCCAGCCACTCACCCAAGAGCAAGTCCACGTGCAAAGACAGGCTGGGATGAGGTCTGTGGTGCTGTAAAACTCCCCTCTTCTGTTCCTATCACTCTTTCTCCACCCCAGATTTAAGACCCAACTGACTTACATGCCCTGTGCTTGCCCCCCATAGTGGCCAAGAGACTTTTGCCCACACTGTCTGGTTCAGTGGAAGGTTCCTGCTATTTGGGCAGGTGCCACGGACAGCCTCCTTCAGAATGGGCTGAAATGCAGGCACGTTGGCCATGGGAGACACCACTCCCTCCCTGCCATAGCACACAGCCCTTCACTGATGCTGCATCCCCTCTGGAGCTTAGTTCCCCTGACCCTCTTCCCAGCCCCTGTGCCTGCTCCTCCTCTGTCCAGTTCTCTCCCTGCCCTACCCTAGATCAGATGCCCTTGTCCCTGCCCTCAGTGCCAGCCCCACCACCCCACCCCTGATTCAGAACCTACCAAGACAATACCCAAACAGGGCACTGAGCTCCTGACTCTAATAGACCAGGGACTAGTGCCTGTGACCCATGCAAGTATTATTTGTGTTTGCACTGGATTAATGATGACCATCAGCTGATCTGGGTGACCTATTTACATGTTGCTCACTGCCTTACCAGCACAGCAATATAGAGCTAGCTCACAACCTGATTTCCTATAGGTAAAGCATTTTGTAATCAAGGCACAACATGATTAGAATAACTGTAATATTCAAATAATCCTGCTCTGAAACATGCACTTTTTAGCCAGGAAAACTACAAAGCACCAGGTCTAGAATTATTCCAATATTCTAGCTCTTTAATACAGAGTATGTACTGCAGAGAAACAAATAAGGAAAATTATCTGAGAAATATATTGCATTTATATGGCGCTGTGGTTGGTCTTATGTTTCTTTCAACATTTGGGATATAGTATCAATTTGCTAGCTACTGTCTTTCATTTGTCATTGGCTTTCCCAAGAAATGGATAAGATTGAGGGAAGTGATTCTTCCCTTCTATTCTGCACTGACCACATCTGGAGTCCTGTGGCCAGTTTTGGGCCCCCCACTACAGAAAAGATGTGGACAAAAAATTTAGAGAATTAATATTTATCTGCCCTGTGCTGCCTGTCATGCGGCCCTCGATGGCTTGCCAAAACTCAGTAAGCAGCCCCGCGGCCTGAAATAACTGCCCACCTCTGGGTTAGAACAAGGCATGAGGAAAGGCATGATCAGTGGAGGCTGGTCCCGCAGTGCTGCGCGCACGGAGGGCCGTGGCAGGCTGCTACACGCCCGGGGAGGCAGCCCCGGGCCCCTCCTCGCCCGAGAGCCTGGCACCCCCCAGCCTGGGAACCAAGTGCAGTCGGAACCTTCCTCCGCCAGCCTGTGGCGTGCGGGCGGACCGCTTGACCTGAAGCACGCGGGAGGCGGGGGTGGTGGTGATGGGCAGCAGCGTGAACCAATAGGAAACCAGAATTCCAGGCCACGCCCTTTTCCAAGCCAATGCGGCGGGGAGGAGGGGGCGAGAGCGGGATCCCGGAAGTACCGCAGGTCCGGGCAGGGAGCGGAGCGGCGGCAAGATGTCGGAGCGGAAGGTTTTAAACGTGAGTCCGGGGCTTGGAGTAGGGGAGGGGCAGGAACGGGGCCGGTAGCGGGGCAAGGGCAGGGGGAGGACCCTGGGACAGAGGTCGGGGTTAGGGCCTTTGACTTCTGACCTCCGCGGGGGTGGTTCGGCCCTGGGGGAGCCCCGTCCCACGGGCGCGGACCCTGCTGAGGCCTCCCGTCGTCCCCGCAGAAATACTACCCGCCGGACTTCGACCCGTCGAAGATCCCCAAGCTCAAGCTCCCAAAGGACCGGCAGTATGTGGTGCGGCTCATGGCGCCCTTCAACATGCGGTAAGAGCGGGGCTGGGTGAGCCTGCCCCTCTCGGCTCGGCTTCCGTGCCTGGGAGGAGGCGCCGCCAGGGCCTTGTTAGCGAGGGAGGTTTGCGTGACTTCAGTCGCTTTCTCGATAAATGAGGCGGACGTCCCCCAGAGCGGTGGCAGCCGGCGAGCCGTCCTAGGGGCAGCTGTCAGAAAGGCATGGACCCGGCCCTGGGGTGATGTAGCCCCGACTTTGCAAACCGGCTTCGTTTCTCCACGCGGCCTGGCTGCTGGGAGATTCCCAGCTCATCTCCAGGGGTCTGTCAATCAGACAGGGAGCAACACCGCTAAATACGTGTCAGGGTTACTCAGTCTTTCTTTTTCTCTCCCTTTCTGTGGTATCTTATGGCTCATTTGTTTGAGCTGCTTTTATTCTGGGGAAGCCCCTTGTGAAACCCAGCAGGCAGCAGGAGGATCTGCTGGTAGCGTATGGGACAGGGACTCAGGAGTTGAAGTCAGGGTTTTGGCTCAGGCTCAGATTGCCCATGGGATTTTGAGTGAGTTGTTCAACCGACTGCATGCTTCTGCCACACATTTACATCCCCCTCAGAAACGGGTATAATGTAACGACCTGTCTGCTGGCACTAATTTTATTCTGTGTTGATTTTGGGAACCTGAGATGCTGAGGCGGGGCACAAAGGCACCTAAGCAGGTGGAGTGTGCAGGTTCCCCTCGGCCCCAAGGCAGGAAGTGAGATGAATGTAGGTGTTATTCCACCTGAGTGGTGCTGATCAAAACCAAATGGGAAAGGACATCTCTGCTGCTTTTCTGCTGTGGGCATTTGGGGTTCCTAGAATGGCCCTTGGGAAGGAGATTGCCAGGTGGCCAGTGGGCTCGGGCTGCCTGTACATTAGTTAGGCTCTTGCTCCTGTTCTTTTTTTTCATTATGCTGGATTCCTCTCTCCCTCTTCAGGTGCAAGACATGTGGGGAGTACATCTACAAGGGCAAAAAGTTTAATGCCCGCAAGGAGACGGTACAGAATGAGATGTACTTGGGGCTCCCCATCTTCCGTTTCTACATCAAGTGCACCCGGTGCCTGGCAGAGATCACATTCAAGGTAAAGCCTCTTGACCGTTGTGTCTCGTCTGGACTTGTTGCTAGGTCAGGGAGCCTGGTACACTGGTTAGATCAGGGGTGTTGGGAGATCTCCGCTCTAGCCCCTGAAGGGGATGTGTTTCCCATCAATGTTGCTGTTATAGCATCAGATTTTGGGGTTACGCTGATTGAAGCATGTTCCCCTTCTAACAGTCTGATTTTTATAAGATCAGAACAGGGCACTAAGGTAGCCCAGCTGTGTTAGCAGGATGGTGAGCATTTCTAGGCTGTCAGTGATCTTTCCTTTGGCAAGAGGAGCTACTGGAGCGGTAGTGTGAATAAAACAACACCAAAGGGATTGTGTCACTTTGAAATGCAGATGGGCTGTTTGTAGTCAGCCCTGAATGTGTTGGCTGTGACTGGCACAATATCTTCCCAGACCACATGGTACATGTCCAGCTGTTGCCTTGTCTTTCCCCCTTCCCTGCTTTCCTTAGACAGATCCCGAGAACACGGACTACACCATGGAGCATGGGGCCACACGCAACTTCCAAGCGGAGAAACTTTTGGAGGAGGAAGAGAAGCGAATGCAGAAGGAGCGGGATGAAGAAGAGCTAAACAATCCCATGAAGGTATTGAACACCCTCCCCCCCCCCCACAGAAGCCAGGTGGCCCCTAGCTCCTGTCAGCATTTTGTACAAGGGAAGGCAGCTAATACCAGACCTCTTACAGATACTCATCTATAGGAGGTGCTGTCCAAGTTCTGAAGCCCTGTGGAGCTGGCACAGATGGACAGTAACCATGGTCTCTGCTGTGAGCAGGTTCTGTCCTGTCTTAGAATGAATGACAGGCACTTAAGTTAAGTCCTGCAAACTAAGCTCTTCATAGCCTTAGTATCATGTGCCTGCTGCTCCTTCCGAGAGCTGTTCTGAACCAATGTGGGGGGCAGTCAGCATTGCTTGTAGATCAGGAAGTCTCAAACCTGTCCAGGTCCCTGGGTGGGATCTAGACCACCAGGAGCCTCCCAGGTTGAATCTGGGCTCAGTGAGCTGAGCAGCAATAAGGCAAGCAGCAGCACAGTTGTTACTGTATCCATTGCTTGCTCCTTCCTACTGCTGACATGTATGCCTGCTGGGGCTTTGTAGCAGTGAATCTGGCAGCGGGTCTCGCTCCCATTCACCTTGCCCCCAAATTTCCAGCCCCATGGGCCTGGTGAGATGGCTCTCTGAGCTGGAACCAGTGTGTGGGCTATGTGTTTTGATGCTTCTGCTATCATCTGAGCTTGGGAGATGGTGATGTGGCTCACTCAGTGCTTGAAGGGCCTTCCTGCTTTCCTCGCCAGGTCTTGGAGAACCGCACCAAGGACTCCAAGCTGGAGATGGAGGTTCTGGAGAACCTGCAGGAGCTGAAGGAGCTCAACCAGCGGCAGGCAAATGTGGACTTTGAGTCTATGTTGAAGCAGTACAAGGAGTATGAGGAGGAGCAGAAACGCCAGGAGAAGGAGGAAGATGAGCAAGAGCTGAAGTGAGTTGTGGGAGTCTACACTCTGGAGCCTGCCCTATTGCACCTGCTGGGGTTGGCCATCATCTCATCCTTTGCAGCCAGAAGTGTATGGGGGCAGCACTGTAGAGATCTGATGGAGTGGGGCTCATACTGGGGGATGCTTCCACCTCGAGTGAACAGTGAGGAGAACCAGCGTGGCTGGTGCCTGAGCTGTCCAGGAGTGAGTGTTGCTGACTGGACCTGGGAGGTTGAATTTGTCTTAGAGGTGGCAGCTCTGGAGTTGGGTGATATCCAGTTGAATTGGGCTGTGAGAACAGCTCCTAAAGCTGTGTCCCTGTTGGAACTAGATGAAAGGAGGCCTCTGTGCTGTCAGTCTCATGTGTTGCTACAGCATTGAGCTTCTCTTTAAAAAAGGGGAGGAGGATGAAGTATGGGTCAGATTGCAGGATTGTGGCAGTGGCGGAGGGACTGTGCCCATCAGCTCTGTGGCAACTGCTGTCCCAGCTCTTGCCCCTGAACAGTGTGTAGGTGCTTCTCATGGGGCAGCCCCTGCCACCTCCCTGGCTGACCCCTTCCCTTTGCAGAGCAATGTTGGAGGAGGCGCAGAGCCGGCGGTTGCTGCAAGATTCTGACTCAGACGAGGAACCTGCCCAGGTGTCCCCGCACCCGGCAGCAAAACCGAAACCCACAGACTTCCTCCAGGAGGTAAGTGAGCCCAGGGGTGGGCCTTCCCATGCAGCTGGCTTCCAGGGGCTGATTCTGGGAGTCCACAGTGCTGAGTCCCTGGGCAGGCAGGTGCTTGCTGTGTATTTCAGTCCTCAGTTCAGGCAGTGAGTTGTCCCAGCTGGATGTGAGCTGCAGCTGCAGATCTGCCCTTCTGGCTTTGCCCTGTTCTCTTGACTTGCTCACAGGGATACAACAGCAGCACAGCAAAGAGCAGAACAGTTGTCCCTTCTCCTGTCCTGCCTATTAAAACCCAACCTAGGGACCTGCTTCATGACACAGGCCAGCAAACACTGCCTGAGCCTGGTCTCCCTTCTCCATCGGCAGACAGAGCCAGTCTGAGCTTTCAAGGTTGCCCAGGCCAGGCTGGAGTTTCATAGTTTCATAAATGTTGCGGTCGGAAAGGACCTATTAGATCATCGAGTTCGACCCCCTGTCCTGGGCAGGAATGAGTGCTGGACCCTGGCAGGTCTCTCCTTTTAAACACCTGCAAGGAAGGAGACGGTACCACCTCCCTTGGAAGCTTATTCCACATTTTGGCAACCCTCGCTAAAGAATTTTTTCTTGTTGAGCTGGGAAATGTTCCTTATCCCAACACTGATCTTTGGAGCCCTCCAGTTCCTGGTGAGTTGTATCCACCACCCCATCCACCAGCAAATGGGAGATCACAAAAGCCTTACTGCTTGCAGCTCATCCTGCTGCCACCAGCTTGTGCCTTTTGACTAGTGTCTCTTCCATGCTCGTTTTAAATGCTCCAAGCTGTAGGGATGCAGCCCTTGGGAGAAGGGAGGAAGGTAGTTGTATGGATGAAAAGAAAAGGGCCCCAGATGCTACCTCTAGGCAACCAGCTTGGAACAGCCTTTGCTCTCTGGTGCTGTCTTGCAAAGCCCTTTTCCCCCCAGCCCTGCTGCAGCTGCTTGTGGGGACAGAGAGCATGAATCTGTTCTGTCTCCTGCAGGACACTGAGCCCCAGAGCAAGAAGCTGAGGGCAGAGAACTGGGAAAAGAGTGTGGGCAAGCTCAACAGCAAGCCCCAGCTAGCTGGGCTGGTCATGGTGAAGAAGCAGAACCCAGGCTCAGCTGTTGCGAACGGGATGGGGAAGCTGCCAGCACTGCCAAGCACAGGTAATGGCAGGCAGTGCTCTGGGGGGCTGGTGGCCAGGGTCTGAGTGGGATGGTGTCTCCCCTCCCTGCCTCTCAGCCATTACAGGTGCCTGATGAGTCCCCACAGCAGGTGCGGTGGGTGATTCCTGAGCTGCCTGGATCAGTCTTGGCTGGTTGGGGCTATAGACACTAGCAGGTTAGCTGTGGGTCCACGAGCCTGTGTACAAGCCCTGCCGTGACCACAGTTCCCTTGGTCTTGCGGTGGTGAGCCCTGGTGTCTGCCAGTCCCATGGGTAGCAGGGCACCCCAGATCTAGAGCTAAGGTCCCAAGAGCTATTCTTGGCCTGAGTCTGTTTGTGGAGGTGGCGCTATATGTCAGAGGACCTGGTTAGCGCTGTCTTGTCATTTCCACCTGGCCCCATAGTTCCCTGGAGTGCTTAATCTCTGTCCAAAGCTGTCATGTGATGTTTGGCTGTGTCCAGTGTCTGAGGGGGCTGTATTCTAATAGGGGTGACAACACTGGCCCCATTCCTCATTTGTGAATGGTACTAAATGGTGGGAGGGGCCACGTGAGACTAAGGATCGCTGCTGATTCAAGCACTGAGCTTCACGTATGGCCCAGAAGCAGGAGTTTCTCCTGCCTTGCACCCTCATCAGCCCCTTTCTCCTGAGCACATGTGCAGAAGAGACCCCTAACTACTGGAGGTCCCTGTGCCTGACTGCCTGCTCCCTTCCACCATTCACTGACTCCTTTGAGCCTAAGAGGAGACCGGGCACCCCAGACATCTTGCTGTTCTCTCCTGTCACGGCCAGGGGGCAGCAGGAGAACCTTGGAAATAACCTCCCAGGGAAGCCTTGGGTGAGCTTCAGACTGGGTGGGAAGAATGTGCCTTGCAGCCGGCCCCCGCTGCCTGGTATCTCAGCAGGTGCTGGGCATGGGCTGTGCCTGGGGGATGGCTGTCAGCCCAGGCTGCAGCAGGGAAGCCCATGGGGAGGTCCAGCACTGGGGAAAGGCAACTGACCAAATCCACTGTTTGGCTCCTAGGTGCTGGGAGTCGGAGCATGCCCTTGCCTGTGGGGACCCAGCCCGCGCCAGCAGCCCAGGGCTCTTCCCTCAGCTTGCTGGGGGCGTACTCGGATAGTGAAGACAGCCCCAGCGACTGACCCAGAGTGGCTCTGCTAAGATCCTGCCTGCTCTCCTTTTGCTCCCCTCCCCCAGCCAATGAGAGGGGCACAGTCAGAAGGTGCAGCAGGACTGGGATTACCTTCCCTCACCCAGCCAGCACTTAGCTGCCCTCTGCATAACAAAGCCGACCACAGAGTTGGCTTCCTGTAGCAGAGAGCGTCCCAGGCCATCTGCACATGCCGCCGACCATCTGTAATCAGAGCAGCTCTCCCTGCCTGGGAAGAGCCTTGCTAATACGCTGTCATGTTGCAGCATGCCTTCAAACCAGGCCCTAGAGCATGATCGCCGCCAGGCATCTCTGTATCACCATCCACCTACCCCAGCTCCTGTCAGCCCGGTGTGAGTGATGGTGACACCAGCAAACCAGCCCCCTGGGGATGCAACTCCATTAGAGGAGACAACTGCTGCTTGTCAGCGTCTCCACAGTGAGCTTCCTGCTGTGGGTTTTGGGGCAGGGGCAATGGGAGGGAGTTGCACAAACCAGAGCTGTCCAGCTTGAGTGCAGAAGCAAAGCCTCAGCAGGGCTGAGCCCTAGATGCCACCAGCTGAAGCTGGGATCTGTTACATGTGCATTGGCAGCTAAGCTGGGTGGTAATGGTGACAGCCATGGAGTTCCCAGAGAGCATAGCCGGCCTCTGCCCATCACTGACTGCCCTTCCCTGTGCTCCTCTTCTGACCACCAGGCAGCATGGGTGCTTCACTGTCCACATGGGGTGCCTAAGGACTAACCCAGTTCACTCTCAGTGCAATAAAGGGCCCTGAAAGAGTTTCTTTCCCTGCCCCCATCCTTCTCTGTCTCAGTGCAAATCTCATTGCTTGCTGGAGCAGGGACGCCTGAATTCTGTGACCAGCTTGGGATGTGACCATCTTGCTTGGAGAGGCAGCAAGTTACTAAATCACCTGGCTGGGAAGCCTCCACGTCCCTCCCTCAGCGCCAGTGATTAATAGCGTCCTCCATGACTGTGCTGGTACTAGTCTAGCTGGTGCTGGGGGAGTGTGGGGCATGCTGTGCTGATTGAGTGTCCGCGGCAGAAGTGGCTTCTGCTTCCCCACCCACCCTGCTGCAGCATGAAGCAAGCCAAGCTTAGAGCCCTCTCTTCCTCCCCGCTTAAGCCCCATCTCCTCTACTAGCAGCTCTACAGCAGCACAGCGCAACACAGACCCACCTTCTCCCCCACCAGCCCTTGTGCCCCCTGGCCCTCTGCAGTCATGGCCATGCCCAGGTTTCCTCAGGTTGCCCAGCAGCGGATGCTCTCCAGCATCTCCCCACTGTGCCTGTATCTGAGTCCCTGTCCCGTCTAGAAGCCCCCTTAGGGGTTGTGGCTAAGGTGTCTAGAGATGAGACGTCCTGCTTGGGAATGCTGCTAACCTTGGCCCTGCTGCGTTGTTGCTCTGTGCCTCCATTTCCCCATCTGGGGAAGGGGCCATCCTGGCTCTGACCCTGGGGAAGCTCGGGGCTACAAGGAAATGGATAAATCGGAGTAGGATTAATAGGCATTTAGGGCCTGGTTCTGCTGTCCAGGGACTGTGGTGCCTGATGGCCACAGGGCGCATTAGCCCAAGGCAGACTAGCAGGCAGGGGCAAAGGAGCAGGATCATGCCCTGAGACTCCCGCACCCGTGGCTGGGTCAAGCCCATGTGCTGGGCAGGGCTGAGGCCTGGTGTGTTGTCTCCGTCCCACCCAGTTGCAGAGCACAGCTCTCTGCCCTAGCTGCTGCCAAGGTGATGCGCTCCCAGTGCCAGCAGTGATGAGCTCTGGCTCACAGCCCCACAGCAGCCCCACTACCCACAGAGCCCTGGATCCAGGGACGAGAACCAATGTCCCTGTGACTTTCCCCATCTCCGGGAGCCTGGGGGCGAGATCACCCTCTCCTGGCCTCCCCTCTTCCACCCTCTCAAGTGCCCCCTGTCCCTGCTGAGCCAGGCAAGCTTGCTTCTGCTTCTCCCCAGCCCTGCAGGTCAGCAGCTCCTTGGGGTTCAGCCCCATGTCACAGACCCTTCCCCCTGGTGCTGATCCTGGCAGCGCGACCGCGTTGCTGCCTGTTGGAGGCGGCTGGGCCACCGTAATAAATTGGACATGTCAGCGCCGTTTGCTTCTTCATCTCCTTTCACTACCCGCAGCGGCAATTCATCTTCTGGCCCGGGGGAGCCGGCGCTGTGGGGGTGGAGGGATGATGGAGTGGGGAGGGGGGCCAGGGATGAGCCCCGGTGGATCTGACTGCTTCCTCCTTGCCCCGGTGGGGAGGGGGTTTGGTGTGCTACAGAAACCTGAGCGGGATGAAGCAGCCCGCTAGGCTGCATCTGATCTGGCCACGCCAGCCCCTTGGGACCTCACAAGCACTTTGTCCAGCTTAAAGCGATCCGATTGATGCAGCTTCCCTGGCCCCTGGAGAGCCCCCTCGCTGCCCCCCTCCAGGATGGCGGGGCTGCGCTGGGGAGGATTGAGTGATAAAGATCGTGGGGGACAAGGAGGGGATGCTGGAGTGCCAAGGGTAGCTGGTGGGGGAATCCCACCATCCAGGGACTGAGTTTGGCTTTCTTGGCAAACGCGAGCTGCCAGCCCCCTCCCCAAGCCTGGGCCACAGGGCGCAAATGCCCCGCGTGGGCAGCACCAAGCCCTGTCTCGGCTCAGAGCCCAGCCTCGCCAGACTCCCCCAGCACGGTGCACCCCTGGCCTGCCTCTCCTGCTCCGTGTGCCCGCGCTTTCCCCTGCTTCCAGCCAGGCACCGTGGCATGGAGCAGCCCACGTGCCAACAGGGCTGAGTCCCAGCTGTACCGATAGCAGCTCCATCTGCCCGCACCCCGGTTGGGGGGTAAATCTCAGGCCTAATCTCAGCTCCGCTTCCAAGTGGAAGGCCCGACCCTGCTGGGTGCTGAGATGCACACGGGAGATCCTGCCGCCCTCCGCAGTAGCAGGGACGGAGCGTGGCAGGATCATACCCTGAGGCTTGTTTCCAGGGCTTAAACACCGAGGTCCGGGCTCTGACCTGACCCAGAGCCGCTTGCAGCCCGTGCTAATCTGCCCGGTGGCTTTGGGCTCCAGCCCTGTGTTCACCACCCCAGGGCGCAGCCCTAACAGGAGCAGGATTTCACTGCTGAACCCTCGTTTCAAAACCCAGCGAGCAGGGATCTATTTCTGCGCCGACTTCACAAGCAGGGCTTATTTTGGCTGCGTGCGGGGCGGGTGCCAGGGGTGACACAGGAAATGCGAGCCCAGGGCATCAAAAGGGAGCAAAGCGGCGAAGGCCGCATCACATCTCCCCTGTGGTGCTTCTATTCAGGGAACAATTATCATTCCCCACACACGCATTGTAATTAGCAGCCTCTTCAGATACGAATCCTTCAGATGCCCGGCCTTTATCCGCTGTTCTGGTGTTTGTTTGATGAGATCTGTCGACAACTGCTCAGCTAGATGCGGGGGGGAAAAAGCCCTTCTGGCAGAGCGCATGAAACGGGACAATTACAGGCCTCTTAGGGTCTCCCCTTTAGGAAGGCAGCTCCCACCCTCCGAAAAGCAACCTTTGTTCTCAAAAGCAGGGGGAAGAGGGGGAGTCGCGCCCGGCTCCGTGCACGTCAAACAGGGCAGCGCGCCGAGAAGCCGCGGGCCGGCCGTGCCCACCCGGCACACAAGGCAGGCGTTTTCGGAGGGCCCCGGAGGCTCCCGCTTCAAGGCCAGCCTCGGCCCTGGGAGGGGAGCCAGTGAGGTGCGGCCCGGCGGCGCTGGTCACGGCCAACGCCGGGGGCTTGCAGGGCGGGACGGCGGGCTCGCCCCCCCCGCCTTGCCCCGGGAGGGCGGTGGGGCTCGCGGGGCTGGCTGCGGGCCCCCTCCCGCCAGGGCTGCCCCCGCCGGGGCCGCCGCCGCACGCCGCGGGCGGCGCGGACAAAGCAGCGCGGCGGGACGCTCCGGCCGCAACTTTCCCGCCGGCCCCGCGCCCCGGGAAGCCCCCCCGCGGCCGCCCGCCTGCTCCCGCCCAGACAAAGCGGCGGAGCCAGACGCCGCTCCTCCGCCGGCCGGCCGGCGCAGCCTCCCGCTGCCCGGGCGCCGCCGGCGGCGCGATGCGCTGAGCCGCCGCCCGGCGCCGATGGCCAGGTGGCTGAGGGACTACCTGAGCTTCGGGAGCAGGAGGCCCCCCCCGCAGCCCCCCACGCCGGACTACAGCGGGAGCGACATCCTCGAGGCCTATCGTGCCCAGAAGAGCCTGGATTTCGAGGACCCTTACGAAGAGGGCGGCAGCGCGGGGGGCGCTCCCCGCGGGGCGGCCGGCGCGGCGAAGCTGCCCTCTCCCAAGCACAGGCTCATCCGCGTGGAGGGCGGCCGGGCGCGGGCGGCGGCGGCCGGCGAGGGGCAGGTAGGGCCGGGACGGGGCGTCCCGCGGGGCTGGCCTCCCGGCGCCGGGGCCGGGCTGGGAGACCTGCACGGACAGCTGCCCCGCTTCCGCGGCCCGGGGCCGGCCCCGCTGCCCCGCTTCGAGCAGCCGCCGCGGGGCTTCGGCCGGACGGAGCACCGGCACAGCCCCCGCGAGCCCCGGGCGCCGGGCGGGGGTGCTGGCAGGGAGCGAACTGGCTCTGCCCGGGCTTCCCCCCCGCTTGCCCCCGGCAGCATTTGACGGCGAGGAAGTCCTGATTCAGGGGCTGCGCCCCTCTCTCACGCCTTGCTGGGAGCTGCTCTACCCGTTACGGCTAGCCAGTTGGGCCCGGGCCCCAGAGGTGGCTGCATTTCAGAGGCCTCTGAAATGACAAATGATCCTGGCCAGGAAAGCGCTTGGGGGTGAAAGGCAAATGCCCCGAGGGGCTGATGGAGGGGGAAGCAGGGGGCCGTCTCCTCCCTGGGAAGGGGAAGATTTTGGCTGCTCTTTCCCCTTTTTACTCTGTTTCACCTCCTGGCAGGAAGCCTGCAATAAAGGAGCCTGCAGCGGGGAGGGCGCGGGCTGGGGGGCTGTTCGACAGACGTGGTGGGGAGCTGGCCGGGAGCCCGGGGCTCCGATTTCAATTCCAGCCCTGCCACTGACTCCCCGCTGGGAGACCGGGCAAGTCGCTTCCTCTCTCCCCACCTCTGTGAGACCCCTGCTCCGTCTCAACCTTGCCTGCCTGCTTTTCGGGGCAGAGGCGGGGGTCCCCGAAGAAGCAGAGAGCCCCCGTGCTGGGGGGCTCTGGGCTCCGTGAGCATCTGGGCTGCAGCGTAAGCAGGATCCTGTAGCCCCGTGCCACGGTGCAGGGGCTTTTCATAGATTTCATAGACATGAGGGCTGGATGGGACCTCGGAAGATCATCAGAGACTTTCCCCTTTTTCGCGTGGGTCACAGGATGGGTTAAGCACCCCTCGGCTGGCAGGATAGGTGGGCATCAGCAAGGGGGGGGGATCCTCAGTGTCCCTGTGGGGGGTTCCTGGCAGGGAAGGTGGGCAGAGGTGGGTGCCATCCAGCCCAGCCCCTCATTAGCATGTCTGCGCTCAGCTCTGTGGCTAGAGACAAATGTAGGGGGAGCGACTGCCCCAAGGGATCTGTCACACTGCACCCCATAGACCCCCTTGGCACTGGCATCGTGAGCCAGGCCAGACCCTGGGGAAACTGAGGCACTGAGGGCAAAGGTGGAGGTCACGGGCAGGACAGGGACGCTGCTCCCCCTCCCCCTACTTCCCTGTCTCCACCTGCTCCCAGTCATTCAAATGCCAGCAGTAAATTCCCAGCCGGGGCCTGGGCTCGGGGGGGGGCGAATTTATGGTGACAACAGAGCAGCCGCAGTTTGGGCTGGCAGCGAACCAGGTCTTTAATACCAGCCGTCCAGGGCTGATCCCTTCCCCTGCCCCCATGGGTGCCCAGGGAGACTGTGGGGGTAGGGGGTGCACAGGGCCCTGGCAAGTGGTCAGAGGATGGCACTGCTCCCCTCCCCCTCTTGATTAACCCGTGGCCTGCAGGCTGCCTGGCAAGCTGCCCTGCTGGTGGCCCATTGATCTAAAAAGCTTGGGAACCCCTGGTTTAGCCCATCAGCGCCGCTGGGTGGGGTCTGGCCCCCTTCAGGGCACTGGAGGGCAGCTGCCGGGCATAGGCCGGCTTAGGGGCTACTCCCCGACAATGCTGAACTGCAGCCACCTCTGGGGTGTTTACCCACCCCAGCCCCACCCCCCTGCATGCCAGACCCGCTACAGGCTGTGGTTGCTGCAGCCTGTTGGCTGCTCCCAGCCACGGAGGACCCCTGGGGAGGGCCACAGATCAGGGGGAAGGGGGCATGCACTTCACCCCTCTGCCTTGTTCTGAGCCCTCGCACATGCACACACAGACGCTCACACACAGACTTGCACACACACACTTACACATGCACATGGAGTTCAGGGGCCCAGGGTCTGTGCAGTGTCTGGGGCCAGGGCTCAGAGGCTGGGGCTGTGGGGTGGGGTACCCCGTGCACTGGATTTTGACTGGAGGGTGACTCCCCTGTTCTGGGTCCCGGATCCCGGGCCAGGGGGGGCTGCCCTGCTCTCAGGCCTGGGCTTCAGCCCCCAGCTCCCAGGCTTACAGTGGGTGCTGGGGTGGCGGTGTCCTACAGGGGTTTCCTCCGGGGACTTGAGGCCAGCAGTGAGCACATCAGGCCTTGCAGGCTAAGCAGAGATAGACCAAGTCGGTGCTCGGATGGGAGACTTGCGAGAGGCAGCTGACTCCCATCGGTGGCCCAGGCCTTGGAGCACGTGGGTCAAGGCAGACCCTGCTCTCAGCACTAAGCGCCTGCTCCCACCACAGGGCCCCGGAAACAGCGAGTACTCAGACCCCTTTGATGCCCAGCAGGAGCTGCGTGGGGATGGGGAGGCCGAGGCGCTGCCCGAGAACAATGGCTACATGGAGCCCTATGATGCCCAGCGTGTAGTGGCAGGTAAGTGCGGCCATGGGCAGCCAGCTCTGATTGTGCCTGGCACTGCCAGCACCCCAGGATTGTGGGGGAAGGGGTCCTCCGACACTGCCCCTAGCCTACCGAGAGCCCTGGCCTGGTGACTGGGCCGGGGGTAGAGCTCCTGGGTGGAAGACCACCCCTGAGAGGTGGGCTAATGGAAGGGGCTGCAGCCCCCTGGCATCTCGTCTACCTGTACCAGGCACAGGTACACCTGGCAGCCAGTGGCCCCCTTTGAACCAGCCCCTCCTGCCTGGCCTCCATCCCTCCCATGGGAGCACCCCTCCTCTGCCCTCCCACCACAACAACCACACCCCATCCCCTCTCCCTGCCCCTGCCCCATCCTCTTGTGCAGGAACACCACCCCCTACTCCCTGGCTTGCAGACGTCCAGTGCAAGGCCGAGCAAGATGGGCAGCGGGTGAAGAAGTCCCGGAAAGCGCTGCAACTGTATGACACCCCCTATGAGGAGCGGGAGCGAGACGCCAAGGACAAGGGCCGCGAGAGCCGCCTGCCTCAGGACGACGAGCGGCCAGCAGATGAGTACGACCAGCCCTGGGAGTGGAAGAAGGACCACATTTCCCGGGCTTTTGCAGGTGCGAGTAGTGGGGGACAGGTCTGGGACTGGAGATGGGACCTTGAGCTCAACCCACCAGACGTGGGAGGCTACTGGGCCATGGGGGCACCTGGGAGCTATGGAAGGGGCCGCCCAGCCTCTCCCTGCCCCTGGCCCAGCGGGTAACGCTCTGCTGTGCTGCCCTCCCCACAGTGCAATTTGAGAGCCCCGACTGGGAGCCCAAGGAGCACCGGCACCCACCCCAGACCCTGGCAGGCAGTGCCAAGCCCAGCCGGTCGCAGAGCCCAGAGCGCAGCCCCCCCATGGCTGAGCGTGTGGACCCCTCGCTCCCGCTGGAGAAGCAGACGTAAGTCCCGGGGGCCTGGCCCAGCCATATGAGGGTGGTGAGGGCCAGATGCCACGGTGACAGACCCCCTCCTGGGGGACCTGAGGCTGTGCCCAGCCTGGGGCAGTCAGGCCCCCGGGGGTTGTGAGATCGGGGTGGAAATCATGGGATCAAAATGAGGGAGACAGGTCCTTCTAACCGCTGCCGGGTGCCCCCAGCTCGTACCCTGCAGCCAAAGGCTCTGACCATCCCCTGCCAGATTCCTCAGCTAATCCTATGCCTCCAGCAGCCGGGGCTTCGAGGGAAGCCCCTGAGGTGGCAGGGCTCCCTCGGATGTCCTCTGCCACTGAAGTGCCCCTTTCGCCCGGGCCAGGTGGTACCACGGCTCCATCAGCCGGGCGGACGCTGAGAACCTGCTCACACTCTGCAAGGAAGGCAGCTACCTGGTGCGCAACAGTGAGACCAGCCACCGCGACTACTCCCTGTCCCTCAGGTGAGACGCTCATTCCCCCCCAGTGCCAGGTACAGCACCTGCCCGCCCCTGGGTGCTCCCCCACGGGGAGGTGGCTTGTTCAGTGGTTACCCCCAGCCTGCCAAGGTGTGAGCTAGGGAGAAACCAAAGCAGGGACCTGGGAACAGAACTCAGGAGTCCAGGAGTCAAAGGGTGTCCAGCTCCCCCCCGGGTCGGGCACTACCCCCCACCCAAGCCCCACCTGGCTCCCACTGCATAGATTCATGACCAGAGCTGCCCACTCCTGATTCCCACAGCCCTGCTCTAACCTATCCCCCCCCCCCGAACACTTCCCGGGGTTTCTCTCTGGGGATGGCAGAGCTGCCTGATTTAAGCAAACCCTCTGTGCAGTGACCTGCCACTGATGCCAGAGAAAGGTGATGGAAGAGGGTTGGGCAGGAGATTGGGGTGGGGTGGGGGGGAGTGCACGCGCGCGTGTGCGCGTGCACTGGGGCAGGACAGGGAGAAAGCAGCTTAATCTCTGCTATCTGACAGGCCTGGGAGGAGATAAAGGCCGGGGCTGCTGTAGCTGACACAGCTCAGCGAGATCAAAGGCGGGTGGCTGAGCCTGGCATCACCTCTCAAAGGCGGCCAAAGCCCCCGAGGCCAGGGGGCGGGGGTCTGGGGGGGTGTTGGGGGAAGGGGAGCTGGGCTTGCTACATTCCTGTCTCGCTCCCAGGCCCTGTGGCTGGACAGGCAGAGCTCGGCAGCGTGGCTGCAATGCCCAGTGCTAGGGCCACGCAGGGAGAAGGGATGTCTGGGCTGCCAAGGGGCCAAGGGTCTCATGTGGGGGCGTTACACAAGGCAGGTGGCCCTGCTGGAGGCAGATGGGGTGTCACTAGAGCAAAATCCAGGACAGGTCCCAGCTGCTTTGCAGGGGGAACAGCAGCCCTATCATTGACTGTGGCTAGTCGGGTCCAGGGCCCCTGCTAGCACTGGTCCTGGTCAGCTGCGGGGTCCCAGGGGAGAGTCCCGGTCACTACACCAGGGGTCAGAGCCCACAGTGCCTCCAAGGAAACAGATGCCCCTGTCCCTTTCATGGTGCCAGGCCTGAAACCCCCTCTCTCTAGTGCCTGGGACTGTCCCCCCTGCTGCCTACATGTATGTGTGCAGATGCACATGTGTGCATAGGTTTGGAGAGGGCTGATCTGGTCTCAGACGGGGTTGGACTAGATGACCTCTGCCAGTCCCTTCCAGTCGCGCTTCTCTATGATTCCATGATTCATGTGTGTGCATGTACGCATGTGTTTGCATGTGCATGTGTGTGTGTGTGTGTGTGCATGCACTGCTCCCGCTCCTGGGTCTCCATGCTCACCCACCCAGGTGCTGCTGCACGGTGAGGTTGCAGCCCAGCGGCTCCACACTGGGGACCGGTGTCCAGACTCCTGGGTTCTGCTCTCAGTTCTGGGCAGGGGCGCATCAGGACTCCTGGGTTCCCTTCTCCACAGTGGGAGGAGTTCCTGGCCAAGAGGTCAGCCCTGGGGATGGGAGGCCTGAGGCCGGCCTGCACCACAGGTGGGTCGTTCAGCCACGACTGAGGTGCAGGGCTCGGAGATCCCGGGTAGAAGGAGAGGATCCCCCTTTCCCCAGAAGCTTTGCGCGGCTCCTCCCCTGCACACGGGTGCTGGTCCCCAGCTGCGCAGCCCCGTGACCTCCCCGCCTGGAACATCTGCTGCTCATTAGCGGAGGGCCCCGCATCAAAGCTGGGCCAGCGGGTGCTTTGTCGGTGCGGCTCCGCGCAACACGGAAGCACCCAGCATGAATATTTCATCAGGTTAATCGCAGCGGCACGTGGCGATCACAGGCAGCAGCCAGCCTTGCTCCTCCAGCGCTGGCTGCTGGAACCATCCTCCCCAGGCCCGGAGGGGCTGGGCCGGCTGCGTCTCACAGCTTGGAGACGAGCAGGGCATGGCCTGGCATGGGGTTCACAGCCTGCCAGCGCCATGCCTACCCGTGCAGTGACTCAGGCCTGGCCATGGCAGAGGCAGGGAGCTCCCCAGCTCCACCAGGGTTTCTCCTTGTCCCACCCCCTTGACAGACCCAGCACGGAAGGGATTAAACCCAGCAGGGAGCCTCAGGACACCTATGGCTGAGCCAGTCGCTTCCCCTCTTCTGGGCTAATCTCACTGCCGAGGGAGGCCAGACAAGGTCTTCAGTGGGGATAAATGTTAAAGCTTTGTATGCCAAAAGCTAGAGGAGCTAGAAGAGTCCCTGCGCTGTATGAGCAGTGTAGGGTCTAGGACACGCAGATCTGCTTGCCTAGCTGTATCACTGGGGTGGGGCGTCTTTGCTCAACCCCTGCCCCTGCGCCCAGCTCACGGTGCGTCGCCTCACTCTGTCCCCAGGAGCAGCCAGGGCTTCATGCACATGAAGTTCACGCGGACGCGGGAGAACCGCTTCGTGCTGGGGCAGAACAGCGCACCCTTCGCCAGCGTGCCCGAGCTCGTGCACCACTACACCACGCGGGAGCTGCCCGTCCGGGGCGCCGAGCACCTCTCGCTGCTGTACCCCGTCTCCGTGCAGACGCTGTGACGCCGGCGCCGGACGCTTGCTGCTCCCTGCAACTACTTGGCCTGTCCAAGGGGCTCCACCCCCGGTCCTGCAGCTCCTGCCACCACGCAGCTCTACCCTGGTCATGTCCCTCCCTCCCCAGCCCCCGCTCCAGCCTGGGAGGGGACCCACTGCTGTGCCCCCTGTGAAGGGATCTGCTTGATCCTGGGAGAACTTTATCCCACCAGAGCCTCCTCCTTCGTCCTGCACCAGGTGGGTCCGATCCTGGGGTCTCAGGAGCTCTGGGTGTCCCTCCCAAACAGGCCCCATGTCCTGTCCCATGGTTCTTCCCCCCCATCCCGGGAAGGCTTCAAGTATAATGACACACAGAGCCTGGGGGACCCTATAACTGCCCCCAGCCAGCCAGCCAGCCCCACCCCTGTGTGTGCACGGGTTTGCCTCCCATCCCCACCCCACTTTGTGTCCTCTGTGCTGGTGCCCCCGTCATCCCCACCCCACCGCTGCACCCTTCTTGCCCTGGCCATTAAACACCAGCCAGCCCCGCACCCATCTGTGACTCTGCCTCTGCCCACCTGAGCCTCCAGGGGCCTCGCCTGAGCCCAGCAGCAGGACATGCCAGCTCCCACAGCCCACATGGGCCCGGAGCCGGCACTGTTGCACAGGTGATTCCAGCACCCCAGCCCCTATCAGCTTTTTGGGGGGGGTCTGAATTTGGCCCAGCACTGCCAGGCTCCCAGCCCCTGGATTTGAACAGGCGGCCTTGTGGGGGAGGACATCACAGCTGAGAGCCAGGAGCTGCAAGAAGGTGGCCGCGGGGGGCCCTGCGGGTGTGGGGTGCAGGGCAGAGGGGTTGGCAGTGAGGGGGGGACATGGCTTGTATGGGAGGGGGGCTGAGCCCCTGCTGAGTGCATCGTTCACGCCAGGCCCCGAGGGCCTTCACCAGCACCCCCCACACCTGCAGGGGCCTGGGGGGAGCAGGCAGGCGGGGACCGATCGTGCCACAGCCTCTCTTCTCCTGGGTGTCCAACACTGCCGCCCGTCCTGTCCGTCTCTCCTTGGCTCTGTCCCCGTGTCCTGGCACCATCCCAGCCCCTCTCCTGGAGGACACCTGTTTCCATAGAAACGAGGGGGAGCCCGCCTGTCATTTCAAGGTGAAGGATGCTCAGCGCAGAACAATGGCACCGGTGCCCTGGCGGCCTCCCTCCGCAGGCAGCCTGGTGCACCCTCCGTGCCCCCATCCCCAGGGGCGATGCCGGGGTGCAGGGTGAGGCCTCGTCTCTGGTTGGTGCAGCCAGCACAAGCACTGCCAGCCTGGCACAAGTGGCCAGGACCGTGAGCTGGCAGTGCCCCGGTGCCACCAGCCTGAGCTGCCCCACCAAGCTCATTGGCAGTGGCTGGTCCCAGTGATGCACTAGGGATCATGGAGGAACGGGTGTCAGCCCCGGGGGGGGATACTGGGGAGTGAGAGGAGCTGGTGTGTAAGCGAAGCAATGGCTTTGGGAGACGGGACACCTAGGTTCCCTCCTGTCCCCCCGTGGCCCCGTGTGTCCCATGTCTGTGCCTCAGTTTCCCCACTGGTAGCCCCAGCAGGGGATGAACTTGGCTCTCAGGAGCAGCCCCAGAGCCTGGCACCACCTGCAGGGGTTGAGGGCCTCAGGGGCTTTGGAGTGGTGTGAGGGGGAGCAGGGCTTTGATGCCCTTGGCAGCACGCTCTGTCTGTCTCTGGATCAGACTGTTTAGCACTGCTTGTGTCCCCCTGTGCCTGAGCACTGGGCTCTGCCCTATTTGTCGGGGCATGCGGTCTCTGACAGTGATGTCTTGTATGACCCTGGACATGTTTCTTAGCCCAGCTCCTCCGTGGCACACAGCCCAGCTCCTCCATGGCACACCGCCTGGATGCGGTGTGGGGGGGACTGTGCCCCAGCGTCCTCCCTGCTGAATGACGCAGGCCAGAGCAGCACCAGGCATGGCTGTTGGGGCCAGGGGGAGCGATCGATTCCCTGCCACGGAGCCCTCCCCAGGCCCGGGGGCTGCTGAGTCAGCGGTTCCCGCTGTGCAGGAGGCTGGGAAGGGCAAAGGGGTGACTTGACAGGGTGGGGGTGGGGAGGCCGGTGCCTGCAGATCGGTGGGGGGGGGGAATGGATGGGGGGAGGCACTGGGGGTAAGGAGAGCCCTGCCTGGGGGGCTCTGGGGTCCTAGGGCACAGAGAAGCAGCTTCCTCCACCCAGCTGCGGAGAGCTGGGTTGCACGTGAGCTGGGCTGGGACTAGGTCCTGCCAGCCTTGCCCCGTCAGGGGACGGGCCCCACCGAGACCAGGGGCTGCAGGGCAGGGATGAGTCTGGGCCAGAGAGGGGGGCCATGGCCATGGGTCTGCCTTGCACATGGGACCTAGGCCATGGGGGCTGTGCCTCTGTCTGTGCAGCTGTGGCTCTGGGATCAGGATCACAGGGCCGTGGCTCTGGGACCCCAGGGTGCCAGGTGAGGGTGCTCAGCAGAGCTGATCCATCCAGGCTGGAAGCTGCCTCTCCTGCCGTCCCCGGCTACCTGCCCTGACGGTGATCACAGGGCAACCCAACCCCAGTCCCCGCTCGCTGGACGCCCCTGGGCAGCCCTGACGCCATGGGGGGAGCCCTGTGCTGGCTAATGGGAGCTGAAAGGCAGTCAGAAGGCATTAGAGTGAGCAGTGGGTATTTTTAGCTGGGGAGGGGGGCTGCAGCCCGATACATTATTAATCAGACACGCACTGGCACTTCCCAGGGTTGAATTATTGATGGGCTCCAGGGTTTATCTGTCGGTAACAATTAGCCGGCCCTTGCTCAGCACGCACAGGAAGCTCCTCTTGATGCTGCCCTTTGCTCTTGCGCTCCCCTCAGTTTCCATCCTCCTTCCCTTCCAGAGGATTTCCACCCCCATATCAACCTCCTCTCCCTGGTGAGATGCAGGGCTGGGGCAGGACAGGCTGCAGAGCCTTGCCAGAGGGAAGTGGGGAAACTGAGGTATGCTGCATTCAAGTGATGCAGCTAAGGGCAGCTGGTAATGCAGTGGCAGAGCTCAGGAGAAGCCAGGTGTCGTGATTCGCCCCCGACACCCATAGGCAGCATCGCAGGGATCAGACAGGCTGCGCTGCCCAGTCAGCGGCTGTGGTCCAGCTGCATGCTTGGAGCCAGCTGCTGGGGCATGGTCGGCAGCAGACCCCCCCACCCCGCCTCGTGCAGGGGGTGTCGGGACAGGCGGGGGGACACAGCAATGGGAGTCCCTGCGGGGCCTGCTCCCAGCTGGGCTGCTGGGCGAGGGGGGTCCATCTGGGTCCTGCTCCATCAGTGGCTGGGATGAGCCCCCTTCTTCCCACCCCAGCCGGTGCCCGTTGCTGGTGCCCACTCCTGGGGGGTGCCCAGATCCATCACAGGCCCCGTCCCAACGTGGAGACTGCCGCAGTATCCTTGCTGCCCCCTGCTTTCCCCTGCATAGAAGGACCCCCCCTCCCCCGAGGACGGGAACACTAACGAACAGCTGCTCTAATCAGAGCTGTCAGCCGGGAGCCCGGCGGCAGAATTAAAAATCTCCAGCTCCTGACATTGATCTCATTTCTGATGAGGTGGCGCCGGGAGAGGGGGGCTGGCGCAGGGGGGAGCAATGACAGAGCCTCCAGTGGGCTGCCCTGAGACCCTGCCTCTTCCCCCCGCAGAGCAGAGGGGGGCGGCTGCTGGTGTGGACTGGGGATACTGGGGTGGGGACAGGCTGGAGGGTGCAAGGGAGCTCTTTGGGTCCCCCTCTGCCCTGCTGGTGCTCCCTGGGCCCCCCCGTGCTGTGGGGCCTCGGAGGGACTGGAAGGGGGTGTGGGGAGGACCTCGGAGACAGGGGACACGGCGGGGGGATTGCCTGGTGCACTACAGAAATATGACGGAGGCAGGGGCAGATCCTGTCTGGGGAAGGGCAGCGAGGAAGGGGCGCGGAGAGCAAGGCTTCCTGGGAGCGGGTCAGGGCAGGACCCCCAGTGCTGCTGCCAGTGGCGGGGCCAGGTGGGCCCAGACGCGTGGGCCCAGAGACCACCCCCCACCGCCAGGGAGGCGTTGCCAAGGCCGTGGCAGGAGCTGGGCAGGGGCAGGAGCCTCCATCTTAGGGGACCGGAGCTATGACCGGCATCTCGATGTGGGGACCAGGGGGGTGCGGCAGCCAGGGCCTGGGGTGGAGGGTGCCTGGGGGTCCCTGGAGGCCAAAGGGGTCAATCCAGCGCCTCGCTCAGCCCTGGTACGTGAGGGGCAGGGCCCTGGGGGGACCCTGCTGGCTGGGGCAGCTACCAGGGGGCAACAGAGGAGCGGAGGCACGTCCCATCGCCCAGACCCTGCTCCCAACACCATGGCCACAGGCAGGCGGCTGCATTGTCTGGTCTGGCTCCATCTGCGTTGTTTCCCTCCTCCTTCCCCGCCCCCCAGCTCCCCACAGCTCTGTGTCGCACAAGCTGGTAATGAAGTTTCCCAATTAATTACTGCCATTAGGAATCCAATTAGTGCATGGGAGCTGCTGGCAGGCGAGCGGTGGGGGAGGGGCGGGCAGGGAGGGGAGTTGGGGGCAGCCGCACACGGTGTGGAGAGAGGCTCATTCATGTTTCTGCGCGGCGGGAGCTTGGGGGGTTTCTGCTGCTTGGCCCCAGCCCTGCCCCTGCCAGGGCCGCCTGGGCTATCGGGGAGGCCATGCAAGGGCAAGTGCAAGGGCATTAGTGCCTGGTTTCGGTAGGCCCACATCTCGTTCCTCCACACCTGCGGTCGCACCTGTGTGTACACATCGTGCTCATCCATGGCTGCATGTACATACCATGCTCATCCACGGCTGTGATCACACTTGTGTGTACAAACCGCACTCACCCATGGCTGTGATCACACCTGCATGTACACACTGCACTCCTCCATGGCTGTGATCACACTTACACGTATAAACCGTGCTCATCTATGGCTGAGATCACACCTGTGCGTACGCATTCTGCTTATCCATGGCTGTAATCACACCCGCACGTATACACCACACTCATCCGCAGCTGTGCTCCCAGCCCTCCATCTCCTGTGCCCACAACCGCTCACACTCACGCAACCAACAGTCATCTTGGTACCTGCAGGCTCACCTCTGTGCCCCTGGCATCATCCTTGCCCCTCTGGATCCACCCCCCATGCAGCTGTCAGCCCCACACCCCACTCCCACCGACACCCCCCACCCTCCCGCCCCACGCTGTGCAGCTGATCCAGGCCCCAAGGCCTCCTGGTGCAATTAGCATTTTATTAGCATTCACAGCACCGTCCCCCATTGATCAGAAAGGAGCTGAAAAGTGCTCCGCTAATCAAGATAAATCGGGCCCTGAGTGCTCAGCACAGCAACACAGGGCACAGTGTAAAGCTCAGTCCCCAGGCCCCGTACCTGGCCCGGCTGCACCTGGCCCTGGCCAGAATGCTTTGGGGAGGAGGGAGGAAGTGGGTCAAGCACTGGGTCCTGCCCTCACACACACGCAAACGCGCACGCCTGGCTCCTGCCGAGGCATACCCTTGCTGCAGCACGTATGAAAAGGTGAGTGCCTTTTCACGGCAGGTATGCTGCCATACACACCGCAGCACAGACGCTCTCTTTCTCATGTACATGCACACACAAACACATCCTAGCATAGATGCATGCGTGGGCACACACATACACGCACACACACAAACCTCTGCAGGGAGAGCAAGGAAAGCTGCATGGCAAAGCAGAGAAGGCGCAGGGGGTGGGGGTGAAGGACAGAAGAGGGTACAAACTCGTTTCCTTCGCCCGTGTGTGTGTTCGGGGGGGGGCGGGGGCACACGGCTGTGAGGCACTCTCGGGCGCACGTGTGCAGGGGCCAGGCTGTGCCAGGAGAGCGCTTGCAGGCCGTGGCAGGCGCTGGCGGCTGCCGGCCACATCTGGACAGGCTCACGTCAGCACAGCTCATGATCTAATGGGGCAGGGCTGGGGGCGGTGCAGGCAGCTGCAGCTCGCGCCTCGGACAGCAGCTTGGCCCCGCTCTCCGGCAGGTGCTGCAGTGCTAGCGGGGCAGGCTTGGCCTGGCATTCCCCAGCATGCTCTGCCAGCGGGGCAGCCATCTGCGCACCAGGACAGGGGGCCCCGTGGGGTCGGTCTCCTGCCGCCGTCAGACCTTCCAGGCCTCCTGCGGGCCCCGCAGCCACATGGGGACACTGAGGCACACAGCTGGACCTGCCTCAGTGTATCTGGTATCTGGAGCTCCCTGCTCTAACCACTAGGCTGTATGGATGTCCCTGAGAAAATGATTCCAGGTCGCCCCCAACAATGCTGGCACAGCCACCTGAATCCACAGATGCAGGCGTGCCCGGGGGAGTGCACTGCGTGCCACCCTGGCATGGGCAGGTGTCAGGCCCAGTCATACATGAAGCCGGACACGTGTGGTGGGCCATACAGTGCCCCCCAGACCAGAGTCTCCAGGCAAGGGCGGGGAGGGAGCCTTCCCCCTCCGGGCTGCACAGGCAGAGATGGAGGGGATGCAGGAGGAGGAGAAAGCACCCAGACAGGGCAGCGGGTCCAGCTGGGACCCCAGCGCATGGCCCGCGTTGCAGGAGCTGAGCTGGTCCATGGGCTCGGAGCGCCCTCGCCTGGCTGAGCAGGGACTGCGTGGGCCGCTGTCCCTGGCTGGGACAGTCCCCGGGCAGGGACCGTGGGCGCTGGGGGCAGCCAGGCCTGTCCCTGCCCTGCTACCTGGGGCGGTGGCATTGGGACCAGTGCCAGGCAGGGCCCAGCCAAGGGGCGGCCAGGGGAGGGTGGGAGGAGGCTCCCGGCTCGTCGGGTGGGGCCTGGGGTTAGTGTATGGCTCGGCAAGGCCTGGGGAGGGCTGTGTGGCCACCCATCCCCACCCACAAGGAAGAGTAGGGACCGCGGCGCCTGGGTCCTGGTTGCCGTGCAGATGCCAGGCCACCCAGGAAGAGGAGGACATCTGGGGGCCCCAAGCAGCAGCCCCACAGTGAGTGCCCCCAGCAGACCCCGATCGGAGGTGAGCCCAGCCCCAGGATCACCCCCAGCTGCTGCATTCTCTCCCACGGCTGGGCTCTCGCAGCCACAGCCGCCAGCCCACCACGATGCCCCGGCCCAGCCTGGCCATGGGCCGCGATCCTGGGGCACCTCTGGTCCTGCCCTGCTGCGGTCGGGGGAACGCTGCCCAGCTTTATAGACTGACGCCTGTGATCGTGATCACATGTGCTGGGGCTTTATTGTTGCTGCTAAGAGGCTGCAAAGGGGACCCAGTGTCCTCCACCTGGCAGGTCTCACCGTGGTGCAGGCATCTCTCGCTGCCCCAGGGCCATGTTCTCCAGGTGGTGACATCGCCACCTGCTTACGCCACTTAAGGATTTGACCCTCAAACCATTTAAATCAGCCCTAGGATGGACCACAGGGTGTCAAGAGACTTCCTAAAGGCCTAACGGGGAGATTGCCCAGAGCACACGGCCGCAGGGCCTCTCCCCAGGGCCCGGGACCTGCGGGGTGAGGATTGCCCGCCTGTCTGGCTGGGCACTGCCTACCCATCGGGCAGCTGCAGAGCCCCCATGAAAAGGCCTGTGCCCCCTCACTGCAGGAGAGGAAGGATTTTAGGGCTCCAGGTGACGGATGGGACAGACGGCCCCAAGGGAGGGCAGCGAGGTAGAGGGATGAGGTGATGCGAGGAGGCTGTTGCGGCGTTTGAGGCACGGTCCCTCATGCCATTACTCTGCGCCGGGGTCTCTGCTCTGCCCGTCCCGGCACACTGAGGCACAGCCCTGCCCACAGGTGTTTCAGTCCGGCCTCAGTGGCCAGAAGAGATGCATCAATTCAGGAGCAACCCCAATGTGCTCCGGGCCTCCCGCATCGCCTCTCATTGCTGCTCCCCGTACAGCTCCAAGCACCCGCGGGGGTCAGCGGCAGCCCTGGGGGCCCTTCCACCAGGGGAAGGTGCACACTGAGAGGGCAAGCAAAGCCCTGGCCAGATACTCCCAAGCTCTTTCAGGGCCTTTTGGCCGCTCTCTGGTTGGATGAGTGGATGTGTTGGGCCCTCAGGGCCCTGCCATGGTGCACGGGCTGCGGAGGTACCGGCGGCTGTCCTCTAGGTTGGAGATTCACAGTGTAGACGTCGGCTGTCTTGCTGTGGCTGCCCTTGCAGCACGTGGACTTGTTGGCTTCCAGCTGGTTGTAGTACTGCACGTTCTCATAGGTCTCCTCATCTGGGAGATGGGACAGAGTTAGTGACTGCAGCAGGCAGTCTCGGAGCTAGGACAACCCCAGGGTCCCTTAGCACGGGCAAGCGGATGAGCAGCCGAGTGAGGCAGCTGGAGGCAGAAGCCCCATGGAGAGACCAGAGGAGGACCAAGCCGGGGGGCTGAGGGGCTTCCCTTGGACTAGCTGCACCGAGGCAAGGGGCCAGTGTGAGATACGGTTTGCCCACAAAGGTCTGCAGCAGAGCTTTGCATAGCTGGGGGAAAATACCAGTGCCCCCTTCTCCCCCAAGGCCAACATGGCTGTGCCAGCCAGACCGGGATACCATGCAGCTTTCACGTGCAGCCTCCAGCATTCGGGGCCTAGGACGTTCTGATTCAGAGGCCGTGCCCCTCACCCCTGTGCTCAATAGTGACTGATGCCCCTCTCCTCAAGAACGTGTCCCATCCCTTTGTGAATCTGGCTGGACCGTCAGCGCCCACCGCATCTGGTGGCATCAAGCTCCACCCTTCAATGACACGCTGGGTGACAAAGAGCTGCCCTGTGTTCATTGTAAACTTGTTACCTACTAGCTTCTTTGTCTGGGGAGACAGAGTCAAGTAAATCCCTATGCACTTCCTTTCTCTTTGCCATTGGGCATGTTGCAAAGCCTTGCACTGCCTCGATACAGACGCCCAGGCAGCACTGTGCTCTGTGCTCCCCCCGAACGTCTCCCATCCAGGGCAGAGTTGGGGGCCTGAGCCTGACTCATCCCACTCCTGAAGAGCTCTTCCCTGCCGCTTGCCCTAGCACTGCAGCTCATGGCAACGGGAGGACAGCACCTGCTCAGAGCAGGTGCTCCCTTGGGGTCACCCCTGCGGTCCCCCAGCCTCTTGCCCTGGCAGAACCCCCCAGCCCTGCAACCTCTGCTGGGGCAGGCCAGGGCCCTGCCGATCTCCTCGGGCTCCGGTTGCTGCAGCCGTGGTGGCCCCGACTCCATTACCTGTCTTCCTGCACAAGTGCCGGTGCCTGTAGCAGCAGAGACCCCCAGCGAGCAGCAGTACGATGCCCACGGCCGCTCCCCCGATGACCAGCCACCACCACAGGCCTGCAGGGGGAGGACAGCCAGCATCAGTGCCCGGTGCCCCACACTGCACCTGCAGTCCCCCAGAGCCGGGCAACTCGAGCCCAGGAGGAGCCTGGCCTGCCGTGTGTGGGAGAAGCCCCTTGCTCCATGAAGCGGCTGCATCCCAGTACCATGGGCCATCCCTGAGCAAAGCCTGGCTGCATGGGGGCAGTGGGGAGGATGGCGATAGGGGTGGCGATAGGGGCAGCGGAGCCCCCTGGGATCTGGGAGCGACGTGATGCTCCAGAAGCAATTGCAGGTGCTCTTTCCCCCCAGGCACTGCCTGGACCAGATGCTGCCACGGGGGCCTGGTCCCAAGACAGCGGGGAGAGGTCTGGAGGCCCAGGGGAGGCAGGAAGGGCACCTCCCCAGCATCTCATGGGGCTGAGAGGGAGCGATCAGACTCTGACTCACCTGTGTCGCTCACAGGCCTTCCTGCTGATGCTGAAAGTGAAAAAGAGAGAAGCAGGCATCAGTGAGCAGCTCCACACGGTGCCCTCTGCCCCCCGGCCTGGATGCTGCCATGGGCTGAGCTGCACCCAGGCTCGCGGCGGGGTGGGGGAAGTCCCTGGGGGGCTTGGTGGGGCTGCAAGCGCTTGCTAGGGACTAGTTGGTACCCTGGTGTGAAGGGCTGGGCGCGTGGGAGCCAGGGGCTGTGGGGGCAGTGGGTGAAGCGTGGGGTGCCTGGGGGTGATACTGGAGATGAGTGGGGCTGGGAGTGGACAGCAATGCCCGGAAACTGAAACTGCTGCTGGTGCCTGAGCTGCTGGCACTGTGGTTGCAGCACCTCTCGCTGTGGCGAAGGTGAGACAGGATAAGCTAAATCTGCAGTCTGTGGGGCCAGGAGGAAGCCAAGCCTCCCTCCCCCCTCCTGGCTTGTCCACGCTGTGGGGGTGGGTCAGTCTGAACTCCCCCCACCCCCAACCCCAGCCCTGCCCCCTGGGCACCGAGCCCCCGTGGCCCCTCACCGGAGACATTCAGCGCAGTGCCGTTCCCCGTGGCCGATAGCAGGTTCGGGATCTCCACGTTCACCGAGCACTCGTAGACCCCCGTGTCCTGCTCGGTGGCATTGCCCAGGTGCAGTGTCACCTGCGGCCATTGCCAGGTCAGGTTGAAGGGAGGGTTGCAGCTGTGGTTGGGGTTGCTGAGCAGAAGGATCAGAGTGCAGAGAGCCGTGGGGAGGTCGCGCCTCTTCCACTCCAGGCGGAGCCGGCTCCATTCCTGGGCCTCGATGTCTATGTGGCAGCTCATGCTGACGGAGTCCCCTGGCCGGATCTGGCTCCGGGGAGGATCCTGGATCACTAACAGGGCCTCCGTGTAGCTGTCCTCAGCAGGAAGGAAAGCTGGGGGAGGGACAGGAGGTGACACCTCTGCAAGGAGACCAGATCCCCTCGGGGTCGGCCCCGGGCAGAGGGGAGGCAACGGGCACAAGGGGGAGCAGAGACAGCAGGTAAAAGAGCCCAGGAGTCGGCGCTCCCACCCCCCGCACCGCTCCCACCCCTCAGCGCTTGCTCCCCCCAGCCAGGCGAGGAACCCAGGAGTCCTGACTTCTTGCTCCCTCCCGGATAAGATGAAGTGGCCTCCTTTTCTCGGTTTCCTATTCCTGGTTCCTTTTTCAAAGCTAATCCTCAAACAATGAAAAGTCGTTAGTACTGGATTACAAGCAAAGAGACAGGATGTCATCAAAATGTCATCCGACCACGTCTGCCATCGGGGGACACTTCTGAGTAGGTGTGAGCCGAGGGCTGCCCGAACAGAAGCTCGGTTTTTGCATGCCAGCCTGCCCGCCGATGGCCCCCAGGCTACGTACGTCGCACTGAATAAGGAGCTGTGGCTGGGCTGGGATTTCAGGTGGAAATCCTTTTCCGGTCACCACAAAACACACGTCTCCACCACTGGGGGGTTCTCCTGAAGACGCCTGGGCAGGCCCCTGCCTGGCCCCAAACTTTGGCAGAGCCCCTCGGTGGCAGAGACGTGGTTTGGAGTGACCTGAACAGGTTTTTGCCCTATAACCCCAGCCTCATTGCAGGCCTTTTCCCAGGCTCTGTGCTTGATCTACGATATTATTTTACATTTTCATGAGTACATACACATTTTTGATGACCTGCTAACTCTTTCGTTTGCGTTACTAACAAGAATTAGCTTCGAAAAAGGAACTGGGAACTGGGAATAAGGAACCTACTTCAGCCTCCTCTGGATGAGGCTGGCTCGGGAAGAGGCCATGGCTGCAGGGCCTCCAAGTCTCTGCGCGAAGCGTGCACCAGGTTGAGCCAGACACCCATGACTCCTAGCTACAGTCATGACTCCTGGGTGGGGTCGAGCCTCCAGAAAGACCCAGGCAAGGAACAGGCTAAAGCTGAATGGATGGCAAAGCAGTAGGAATGGCCCCTGCCTGCAAGTCTGCTGGAAAGCACCTGGGGTCCCCCAGAGACCCCGAGAAGGAGGGACCTTCCCCTCCCCTGTCTGCCCTGCAAACATGAGCACTGCCTCCAGCTCTGGGCTCATACAGCCCCTGGCACAGAGAGGTCCCGATCCTGGTGGGCTCTCCAGAGCAGAGGGAGCAGGCAGCTCTGTGACTCAAGCTGCTGGAAGGACGTGGAGGCCTCTGGGGTTGGCCCCGAACCCCCGTGCAAAGCAGAATAAATGTGTGGGGGGGGGTCCCACATGGGCAGAGAAGGGACAGGGTCTCTCTGGGACCTGACAGCTGGAGAGTCTGGCAGAGGGGAGGGGGGCACATAATTAAAAGGGCCACAATGCCTGGCAGCTGCACAAAGGTTGCTGGGCAGCCCTGGGGGGGAGAGGGCAGTAAATTATCTCCAAGGAGGGGTGGAGACAACAGGCTGCAGCTGCTGGGCACTACAAGGTGGGAGTGGGAGCAGCTGAGCCCCAACAGACCGGTCCTTTACCCCCACCCAGCTCCAAGCCTCTGCAGCCATCCCCAGCCCACCAGTGGGCACCTCTATATATGCACCTGGTGGGGCCAGGCCTAAGAGTCCCCCACCAGCCCCGTGACAGAGGCTTTCAAGCTAGGGTATGGGGCAGGTTTCAGGCTGGGCACGGGGGTGGGGGCTGCTGGGGCAAAAGGCAGGAGTCCCACGGTGCCTCTTGGTACTAGCTGGGGGCAGGCTCTGAGTGCCCTCTAGCCTGGCACTGCAGATTCAGGCATTACCCAGCTCCTTTCCCCTGGGAGCAGAGCCAGCCTGAGCTACCCCAGCCCGGAGCCCAGAGCCAAGGCCCATCAACCCCTCCCAGCAGATGCAAGGATCCCCTGAAGCAATCACCGCTCCTGGGCAACCAGTTCTGCCCAAACCCAGCCAGCATCAGCCCCAAGTGCCAGGGGCTGCAGCAGCATGGGGCACTTACCGGGGAGGAGAGCCAGGAGGAGGAGGATGCCCCCCATCCTTGTGGGAAGCACTGCACCTCGAGCTGTACCCATCTCTAGCATCACTCACTCCACTTGCTCCTGACCTTTCTTCCGGAGCTGCAGCAAGCACACCCCCCCGGCCACCTCTGCAAAGAGCTCAAGCTTCCTGCCACAGGACCCACGTCAGCCCGGCGCTGTCTGGTTTGTGGGGGTGCAGTCCCTGGTTCCTCTGGACTGTTCCCAAAAGAAGCAACAGCTTGGCCCAGAGCAGTGTGCTCTAAAACTCCCACGGTGGGTTAAGCGCACGGTGCAGAGACGGGGAAACCAGGGCACAGAGAAGCAACTGAGCACCAACAAGCAGGTGCTAGGAGTCCTGGGTCCCAGGTCAGTGCTTGGGCCGCCCTTCTTCCCCAGCTGGCACAGACACCCAGCACTTGGCTACCAGCCCACTGCCCGAGCCCCGTGGCTTTTCTCCTCTTCCCCGGGAAGCTCCAGCTCACCCCTGCTCCCACCAGTACCCCTTGCTGGAGATGACTGGGACTGGGCGAGCCGTGCCCCCCCCACAAGCCAATGGGGCCCTTCTAGCAGCTCCCAGTACAGCTGCCCCATCCCAGCCAGCCCTCACTGGGAGACAGTGGGATCCACAAGAGCTCCCCAAGTCACCCCTTTCAGCCCCAAGTGCCAGAGGCTGCAGCAGCCAACACATCTTTGCTGATCTTCAAGGTCTCTGCAAGTCCGCAGGCTAGTGTGGGTGGCTGCACAACCTCAGGGCTCAACGTGAGACAGGAGGTGTTAACCAGAACAAGATGGTTGAAGAAAAGGATGCTCGAGTGACAGGAGTTTCCTTTCCTCCAGTGTAGGCGCATTCAGCAGACACTGCACTCTTCTGCATTTAAATATGCACTAGTTCCCTTGCACGCGACTCCTGCTCCCCATCTGGGCTAGTCCAGTCGTTCAACAGTCCTTTAGCCCAGTGGTTCACAGCCTTTTTTGTACCAGGACCCATTTGTATACGTGGATGGCCAGTTCTGACCCAGTAAATACTTTAAGTAGAAAACAGCCCCCTGGCCCTGCTCGTGCCCCTCACTCCTGACCTGCTGCCTCCTGTCCCCGGGCCCTAGCCCCCAGTGTGTGAGGCGGGGATGTGTGTGGCATAGGGGGTCACATGCCCCCCAGATTTGGTAGAGCTGTGGCCTGGCACGTGAACAGCAGGCAGCAGGAGGAGGCGAGGGCAGCGAGACTCCCCCCTGCCTGTTACTCCTTGTGCTGCCAGCGGTATGGCTGGCATGGGGGTCCCGCCTCACCACCCCGCTCTGCCCTCCCGTTCCGGGTCCTGCCCATGCTGGAGCTCTGTCAGCCTGCAAGGGAAAACCTGCAGTTTCCCATGTGTTTCTCCTTTAAAGGAAAATCCATTTTTTAAGTTTGTTCATGACCCTTTCATATACTCCTGTGACCCAGTTTTGGGTCACAACCCATGGGTTGAGAAACGCTGCATTAGCCCTTTTAGTTCCACCTCCCCTTGGCCCCAAGCTGTTTCTGCTTCATGGGAGCAGACCCTGGCACTTTAGGGTTACAGACGGAGATATCGTGGGAGGGATTGAGGCGCCCAAAATCACCACAAGCCCCGGTGCCTGTTCCTGGCAGCCGTGTGTGCTCACCACAGCTCCATGCTGGGCTGGCACCAATGCAAAGCTGGGGCACCAGGGAGAAGTGGAAACCACAGCTGCATTGTGCCCAGTCGAGGCCCCATGGGGCACAGTCAGTACCACTGAGAGGTGGCACCTTGCCCACGGCCTGCCCAGGTGGAGGGGATGTGCCAGGGCATAGAGATGCTGCCCTGTGCCCCGATCCGCAGTTCCCTGCACCAGGGCAGCCATAAACCCCAGCCCCTTCCCATGCCATCAGCTTTGCCCACTGTGCTGGGCTGTCCAGGGTGGGAGTGGGAGGGAAGGGACCTCTCCCAGCCTCATAATAATCCTTAGGGATTATTAAAACGGGAATTGGAAACAAAATGGAAAGTATCGTCACAGCCCTTTATAAATCCATGGTGTGTCTGCACCTGAAATCCTTGCCCTGTCCTGGTCCTCGCCCCTCAGACAGGAGGCAGAAGAACTAGAGGACGAACACAAGGCAGCTCTTTGTCACCCAGTGTGTCATCGAAGGGTGGGACTTGTGGCCGCCGGATGCAGTGGGCGCTGACGTTTCAGCCAGATTCACAAAAGGGTGAGACATGTTCTTGGAGGAAAAGGGCTTCAGATGCAACTGAGTGGGGGAGTGAGGGGCACGGCCTGTGAATGAGGACTTCCTAGACCTTAAATGCTGAAGGCTGGGAGGGGGAGAGGAACAGGTTAGACTCACCCTCCCTTGCAGCCGCCACCCTCTGCCACCATGTGACACAGGCCTGTGTGGATGCGTAGGGTTACTGTGGGCTTGACACCCATGGAACCGCGAACAGTCGCCTGTTGTTGGGGCAGGGCTATTAGGTACACATCTGTCGATTTGTGGGGACAACTGGAGAGATGACAGGCATGGGAGTGAGGTCGTAGGTTTAAAACCAGCGCACGGAGGAGAGCCCGCTGGGCAGTGCCCCGTCGTCCTCAAATGGAGCCAAGGAAGCAGTGGGTGTTGCTCGGTGAAACTGCCCAGAGACATGACCCAAGCAGGGGCAGGAGAACGGCTCTGCAGTGCCCCGGGGTCCCGCAGCCCCTCCTCCTGCTCAGGTCGGGGGGCAGCTTGGCCAGGGCCAGGAGGCTGACCAGGAGGTCCTGGGCCGTGGTGGGGGCATGGACAGGCGGCGTCTCACGAAAGAGCTGAGGGGCACATTGCAGCCAGGCCCTCAGCCGCAGCCGGGCGCGCGCCAGGGTCTCCCTCTGCCCGCAAACGGGGGCAGGTGTCGGGGGGCCAGATACGCACGCCCGTGGGGGCAGCTTTGTGGAAGTGGCGCCAGGGCACGTCGCCGGGGGCTGGCGGGACCAGTGTGTACGGGGCCCGGGCGAGGTGGACCTAGGGCCGACCCAGCGCATGCCTGGGCCCAGAGAAACCTCACGGGGTTCAATAAAGACAAGTGCAAAGCCCTGCCCGTAGGGCCGGGGCGGGCTGGGGGGCAGCGGGCCGTGAGCCCACAGCGCGCCCTCCTTGCCACGTAGGCTGGTGGCATCCTGGGCGGCATCGCCGTCTGCAGCCCGCGGCCCGAGCAAAGCCGCCTCGGGGCCGGGAGAGGCCGGGACGCCGGCCGCGGGCAGACAAAGCCGCGCCGCGCCCCGCAGCCTGCCCCGGCGCCTGCGCAGTGCCGGGGCCGCAGTCCCGCCGCGCCGCACCGCGCATGCGGGCCGGGCCGCGCCGGGCCGGGCCGGGCGGGCGGGCCGCCGCGCTGCAGCGGCCCAGCATGGGGGACCAGCAGGTGAGGCCGGGCCGCGGCTGCCGGGGCGCCGCAGCCTCCCGCCGGCGGCAGGGGGGCGGCGCGGGCCGGGCCGCGCCCCGTGGCAGGAGCAGCCCTGCGGGAGGGCACACCTCCAGGGTTTGGCAGCAGGTTTCTCGCGCGGGGGGCGAGGAGGTGGCTCTGCTGCGCCTGAGCACCGGGCTGCGTCTCGGCCCCCCCGAGCATTAACGGGACCCCCGATGCGGCGGCGCCGGGCTGCGCGCACCCGGCCGCCGCGAGTCGCAGGTGGCCGGCTTGCTGGTAGGTCACCAGACGAGGGCCCCGGAGGCCCCGGTGACCCTACGGCGTCAGCGCTGCCGGTGGGCTCGGAGCGTCTCGCGGCGCCGGCGCTCGCTCCCTGGTTTGCCGGGGCCCTGGAGGCGGGTGGATGGGTTTGGGGCAGGGAGCAAGGATCTAGGGGCAGGAGCCTTGTGCCCCGGGTGGCGGGGCTGCCGCGTGCCTCAGGTTCCCGGTCCGCGCGCCCGCCCGCGTCGGCGGGGAGTGACTCAGCGCGGCAGCGCCGGGGGTTCGGGCGCTGCTCTTCATCAGTGAGCTCCGTGTGGCCTCAGCCTGGCTGGAGCTGCTCTCTGCGTTTGCGCGGCGGTAACGTAAAGGCCAGGCAGCTCGGGGTCGGGCGTGCCAGGGACCGAGAGGCTAGCTGGACACGGCTGGCAAAATGGGGAAACCGAGGCAGAGGGGCGGGAAAGAGACTGATCCGCATCTGCCCCGCAGGGCCAGTGCGGGGCGAGAACGCCTCCTGGGTCTCCAGGGCTAAAGGTGGCGGTAGGCCCGAGTGTCAGCCAGTGCCTGGTGCCCGTTAGCTCCCCTGCCTGTGACCTGGGCAGACGGACACGTTTGCCAGGCTGCAGGACAACACTAAGGCTTGGTGTTTATGCAGCAGCTTCCACCTCTGGGGCTGTCAGCATTGGCTCACGGGACTTGTCACCCCCTTCCCACCCAGCAAGGCCAGGCCCATGACAAGGGCATGGGGCTCAGGGCAGAGGGAAGGAGCAGCATGGGGAGCAGGGACGAGGGAGTGACGTGGGGCATCTTAAGGCCTAAGGAGGGAGGGCGAGGAGTCGGGGCTCCTGCTCCGACTCGCTTTGTGACCTTGGGTGAATCCCTTTGCCCCTCTATGCCTCGGCCTGCCTAGGAAACTGGGACAGGCTGGGGTGGGGGGCTGGGCAGAGGCACCGAGGGAGCACATAGGTGCCTGGCAAGTGGGGCATTCGAGGCAGTCTGTGGCGGTCTCGGGGTTGGGCTGGGCCTGGCAGGGCTGGGCAGGCACTGACGGCACGGGTGCTTGGGGCAGGAGGCGCTGAGGAAGATCATCACCACGCTGGCCGTGAAGAACGAGGAGATCCAAAACTTCATCTATGCCCTCAAGCAGATGCTGCAGAACGTGGAGGTAGCGTGGCGCTGCGGCCCTGGCGTCCCCCGGCCCTGGCCTGGGGCATGGGCCTGATGGCTCTACTTGCCCCATGGTACTGGCACATTGCCTCCCCTTGCGGGACGGTGCTGCCCACCCCCAGCACTGTGGCCAGTCCGGCCCCACAGTGCGGCCACCTGCCTTGCTCCGCGCTCCACTGCAGTGTTGGCATGAGGGCAAGCTCGGCCCTGACCCCCCCCCACAGGTTGATTTCCCTCGGGGGTGGGGTTCCCCGCCAGCAGGGCCCCAGTCGCGCCCTCACGACTGCCCTCGTCTACCTCGGCCAGGCCAACTCCATCAAGGTGCAGGAGGACCTGGAGGGTGAGTTCCAGACTCTGTACTCCCTGCTGGATGAGCTCAAGGAGAACATGCTCATGAAGATCAAGCAGGACCGGGCCAGCCGCACCTATGAGCTGCAGGTGAGACCCCTGCCCCAGCCCCGGCCCCCCAGGCCCCGTCGCCCGGGCTCCTCACTATCTCTGTCCCCCAGAACCAGCTGGCCGCCTGCACCAAGGCGCTGGAGAGCTCCGAGGAGCTGCTGGAGACGGCCAACCAGACGCTGCAAGGCGCCGAGAACCACGACTTCCATCAGGTGTGCCTGCCCTGCTGCGGGTGGGAGGAGATGGGGGGAGCTGTGCTGCTGGGAGGGGGCACAGGACGAGACGTGGCCCCTTCCTGACGTTGGGTGAGGGAGCTGGAGAGGGCAGCCCCTGCCCACGTCTCCTATCCCATCTTTGGGGGCTCTGCACAGCATTCGAGCCTCCATTCCCCAGCCGCAAGCCAATGCCTTTGGGCTGCGGGTCTAGACGGGGACAGCTTCCACCTCCGGGGGCTCATTAGTGGACCCCCAGCATGTGCGTACCAGCGTGGCACTGCTGTGGACAGAGCTAAGATTTCAAAAAAGGGGTGCAGATGGTGTGAAGAAATGCTCCGTATAACGGCGCACGTTTTTCGCCAGGTAAAAAAGAAAGGAGAAGCTTTACTAATGTGCTGGGTCCTAGGGCTCTATTATTCCATTTAAAATCAAAGCAAAAATGAATATGACCTCATTGGGATGGCTGCTCCTTTGCTAGATGATGTGTTGAGTTTCCCGCTGTTGCAGGCTGCCATGCGGGTAACCTGGGTTCGATTCTGGGATGCAGATGTAACTACAGCCATCGAGGCCCCGAGCATCCGAACTCTGTCTGGCCTTTGGTCTAAGGGGGGATGGAAGGTGCGGGCAGCCTCCACTCCTCCATTCTCCTGCCCACGCATATGCATTGAAGGTCTGGGTGGCCGCTCACACACGTACCATGGTCCACAAGGGCTGATGGTTACCTACTGCTACACTAAGTTTTAAAATAACAACAAAGCAGTGAAAGATCCTGGGGGTTTTTTTGGTTTTTTGGTTTTTTTAGCCCTATGCTCTTTAGACTTCACTGCACATTTCTCATTCAGATCTGGGAAATAGTCTTGACAGTGCACCCATCGCTGTCCTGGCAGCCAGCTCCATGCTTGAGCTAGTGTTCACCTGAGCACAGGTTACCACTCCTGAGTTAAGCTTGAGCTAGAACTAAAAGCAGCCTTTAGGGCTGTGAAGCAGGAGAAAGACGTTACTGGGAATGGCTAACAAGACAAGGACCCTGCAAAAGCAAGGATAGTTGATGAATCAGGATTGTTAAAAGGAGAGAGGGTCATATTAGCAGGAATCATGTCTCTTATAGTGAGACAGGAGGTCAATGGACTTCATCCGGACGGCCTGAAGAGAAATGCTGCTGCCCTGCCAGGCAGTTGGTTTTAAAGCTTAGGTGGAGCAGAAATGGAGGGGGTGGCACTGCATCCCCCTGGATCCACCCCTGGATGTGGCTCCGTAGGGTGCACAAGGTTTGTGCCCTCCAAGGTGGCACTGAGGGCAGCTGTGCTGCAGGCTTCTCCTCCTTGCCTCCAGGGATGCCTGCCAGACTGCTCAGCTCCTCGCTTACAGCGTCCCCCACCCCTCCCCAGCTCCAGCCTCCCACAGCGGGTGCTGTGGATGGAGACTGACACTTTACCTTCCCTGCCTTAGCACATGCCAGGGAGCAGGTTCCTCCCGGCTGCCCTGGAGCATGGTGGTGGCTCAGCCTTGTTTCTGTGGAGGCTGCACTTTCCTGGGGACACCTCACTTGGCTCTTACTAAGCCGCTTGCCGCTTGCCTCTGTGCTGTCCGGTGCCAGGGAGTCCTGCAGGTCGACACCACCTGGGTTCTCTTCCTGCCTCTGCTGCTGACACAGGGATTGCGCTTCACCCCTCTGTGCCTTAGTTTCCCCACGGGGGCCTTGCCTACCCTACAGGGGGGTCTGGGGTTGTGCGGCTGAGCAGGTTCACCTGTGATGGGGCTCGCTAGCAGCACAGGCTGCGGCAGTGTGCAGGCACACCCAGCTCAGCCAGCCCCATCTGACCCTCTCCTCTCTGTCTTTTTGTCCTCCTTTCTCTCTCCTCTGCTTCGAAGGCTGCCAAGCAGATCAAGGATAGGTACGATCCTGCCTTCGCTGCCGGGCGCTGCGCTGCACTGCTTACTAACCCAGCGTGGGCGGGTGTGTCTGTCCCCACCGCCCCGGCCCCTGGCTGGGGGAGCCTGGAGGGGAGGGAAGGCGTCTAGCTGTTGGGGGCTGATGCCAAACCCTGTGTGTCCTGTGAGGGGGGCAGCCCCTGAATGCCCTGGTGGGGGGAAGCTCTTAGTTGGGGATCACATGTGAGAGAGGGGCCCTTCTGACCCGTGTCCCTGCCCCATCCCCAGTGTGACGATGGCCCCTGCCTTCCGGCTCTCGCTCAAGGCCAAGGTGAGCGACAACATGAGCCACCTTATGGTTGACTTCGCCCAGGAGCGTCGGATGCTGCAGGCCCTCAAATTCCTCCCGGGTAGGTGGGCATCCCTCTGGAGCTGGCTGGAAGGGGTACCTGATAGCCAGGGCAGAGTTGGGAAGGACATGGGCCATGGCTGGGGGTAGAAGCGGGGGGCACAGGGCACAGGGCCATGACTTCATCCCCTCGCTTTCACACCCACAGTCCCCGGCGCCCCCGAGATCGACATGGCCGAGTCACTGGTGGCTGACAACTGTGTGACACTGGTGTGGAAGATGCCGGACGAGGACAGCAAGATCGACCACTACGTGTTGGAGTATCGCAAGACCAACTTTGAGGGCCCCCCCCGCGTCAAGGAGGACCAGCCCTGGATGGTCATTGAGGGCATCAAGCAGACTGAGTACACCCTCTCCGGTGAGGGGCCAGAGGTGCCCAGAGGGGTGCTGTGCGGCGTGGGGCAGGGATGTTCCCAGGTCCTGCAGCCGGAGGCGCTGTGGGCTGGGTACTGTCTGCAGGGGCTGACGAGGGGCGACCAGGGGGCTCCCAGCCGCCCCCGTGACTCTGGGTGCCTCTGCAGGGCTGAAGTTTGACATGAAGTACATGAATTTCCGTGTGAAGGCCTGTAACAAGGCCGTGGCAGGCGAGTTCTCCGAGCCAGTCACTTTAGAAACTAGAGGTAGGTCCTGGCAGGGATGCGGGGGGGATGCTGAGGGGCTCTGGGCATGGGGTCCTGCTCTCGTGGCAGCATAGAGGGATCCTCAGAGGTGAAGGGTAGGAGAGGCTGCAGGGCTGGTTTGGGGCTCAGGAGGCTGGGAGACGACCCCTCCCTGGGCTGGGGATGAGCTGGGACGGGAGCAGTTAAGGGGGCATCCACATGGTTGGAGGTGCTGGGACAGAGGGGTGCAGTGGGATGAGGGGAGCTGGGAGCTGAGGTCTTCCCAGGATGGGGACGCAGGGGAGCCACCTGCGTCTGACTGCTGCTCCGTCCCCAGCCTTCATGTTCCGCCTGGACGCCGGCACCTGCCACCAGAACCTGCGGGTGGAGGAGCTCAGCGTGGAGTGGGATGCCATGGGCGGAAAGGTGCAGGACATCAAGGCACGCGAGAAGGACAGCAAGGGCCGCACCGCATCGCCCGTCAACTCCCCCGCCAGGTAGCGCCCGGGCCTCTCACTGCACAGGGGCTCCGACCTGGGGAGCAGGCCTTCCTCAGGGCAGCTGGGAGCTCCCGTGATGTTTGCCCCCCTCTTCGGGGCCTTGGGGTCTGGGCCTGATCCTTGAGGGGACCCAAGGGTCCTGGCCAACCGTTAGCGGGGAGCTGAGCAAGGCAGCAAGGAAGCTCAGCTGTTTTTTTGTCCATCCACAGGTGCGTGCAGTCTCCAAAAAGGATGCCCTCAGCACGTGGCGGCAGGGACCGTTTCACCGCTGAGTCCTACACCGTGCTGGGTAGGAGCCCATCTGGGGTGGGGAGGTGTCTGTGGTGGGATGTGGGGCCGGTGGCACCTTCATGGAGCAGGTGGCTATGGGGTCATCTGTTCTGGGGGTGAGGGGCCCTTGCTGGCCCCGGCTGAGAACACCCTGCTTGCTCCACCTGCGGCCCCATAGGTGACACACTCATTGATGGGGCCGACCACTACTGGGAGGTGAAGTACGACCGGGACAGCAAGGCCTTTGGCGTGGGGGTGGCCTACCGCAGCCTGGGCAAGTTCGACCAGCTGGGCAAGACCTCTGCCTCCTGGTGCCTCCACCTCAACAACTGGCTGCAGGTCAGCTTCACCGCCAAGCACAACAACAAGGCCAAGGTGTTGGATGTGCCTGTGCCCGACTGCATCGGCGTCTACTGCAACTTCCACGAAGGTGCCAGGGTGGGAGGGGAGGGGGTGTCCCAGCTGAGAGGGATGTGTCCTGTTGTGCATGTGGGGGAAGGCAACAAGCCCTGCTGTGTGTGTGCACATGTGTGGGTGTGTGCATGTTCACATGCATGTTCATGCTTTCCTCTCGCTGCGTGGAGTGCACCTTGCTCTGTGTGTGCGTGTGCCTGCCTGTGGACACTTACTGAAGGGGGCTGTGTCTTACTCTTAGTGTGCGGTGAAGGGAACAAGCCCTGCTCTATCTGTGTGCATGTGTGGGTGTGCACATGTTTGTGTGCATGCATGTGTCTGGAAGGAATCCACCCTTCTGTGTGTGTGCGCGCGTGTGTTCCTGCTTCCCCCTTGCTGGATGGAGTGCACTTTGCCGTGTGTGTTTTTATATGCATGCATGTGCACAAGTGCCTATGCTCTGTGTGTGTGCGCTGCATCCTGTGCTGCTTGCACATACACGTAACAGTGGCTTTTATGTGACAGGCCCCTTCTCCAGTGGGGCTGGGACAGACTCCTCCCTTTCCTCCCCGTATAGGGGTCCCCCTCATGGGTCAAGGGCACCTCAGTCTCCATGGCCGGTGCTGCGTGGGTTGCCTTTCTGGCAGCTGCAGCAGGGCACCTTTGGCCTGGGAGGGAGCTAGTGCTGACTGGGGGCTCAGCTACACCCACAGTGTACAGAGTAGTGCAGAAGGCAGCTTGCACAAGTGCTCCTGGTGCAGGGATCACTCATGAGGGCTTTGCATGGACACATGCAGCTGCGGCAGCACGAGCCCCCATGGCACACGGACAGCCCGGGCGGGTAATGCTGCCCAGCCAGCCCCTGTGTTCCTGCCCACCTGACTCAGCCTCAAACTGGGCTGCAGCAGTGGCCTTGGCAGATCCCCCTCTGCACTGTGCAGCTCTGAGGTGGCAGAGAGTGAGTGACATGCCACCCTCACAGTGTCCCTCTCTTCCCCTTTCTGCCTGCAGGCTTCCTGTCTTTCTACAATGCAAAAACCAAGCAGCTGCTCCATACATTCAAGGCCAAATTTACCCAGCCCGTGCTTCCTGCTTTCATGGTAAGGCATTACTCACCGGATGGGGAGGTGGGGGAGGAACGGCTGTGGTTTCAGATGCTGGGGGGGGTGCCTACTGCTGCCCCCCACAGCAGCAAAGCTGGTAGGATCAAGCAGTTGCAAGGTTTGTGCTTGCTCAGTAGCCCTTCCAGCAGGTGAGCGGTTAATCCAGCATCTCTCCTTGCTGGTGTGAGGTGCAGGGTGGGGGTCTGTCACCACCCCCTTCTCCTGTGCTGATTTAGTTGGCTGCAGTGGGGAGCTGAGCCCAAGGCAGCCCTGCAGCTCTCTAGGGTGCATCTAGCTGGCTGGCAGGGGTTGTCAGGGCACTGCTGTGGGGGAAGGTCACAGCACCGGGGGTCCACCTGTGTTGGAGCAGGCACAGCTCGCATGACAGTCTGGTAGTTTGGTGCTCAGCTCATTGTGGTACACAGGACAAGGGCAAGCGGCAGGGAAGGGACCTGGGATACTGGATACCTGGGTTCAGACCCTACCTTTGCTCCTTCCTGCCATAGCCTGGCTCTGTGCCTCAGTTTCCCTCTCCCTCCAGGACATGAGGAGCATGTAACATGGTTGAATGGCAGCAAGACCCTTGCCTGTGTAGGGACGAGGGCAGGCTGCCCAAACCTCCCAGCTGCAGCCCAGTCCCGCCCTAAGTCTGGTGGGGCATGTACTGGGGGCCCTGCCGTCACCATCCCCGCGCTCTCCCCGCAGGTCTGGTGCGGCAGCTTCCACGTGTACTCGGGGCTGCAGGTGCCCAGCTCTGTCAAAAGCCTCCAGAAGCGGAACAGCACCACCAGCAGCTCCAACGCCAGCCTGACCTAGACACCGCGGGACTGGGACCAGCGTCACGGTGGGACTGGGGCATTGCCTGGGCTCTCCCACTGCCCCCCAGAACCAGCCTCTGGTGGGAAGGACACTCCATGACTTCTCCTCTCCCTGTCCCGGGAAGGGGCTGGAGCTGAGGGGGCAACGCCCCAGTGCCGGGGCAGGAGAGGGCCGCAGCACCTATAGCTCTCTGAATGTATCCAGACTGACCCACCAGAGCCTGCCACCCCCACCTCTGCCACACTTGCCTTTAAGAGCAGGGGACCACATGAGCTAGCCTTGTGCCAAAGCGGGCCGTCGACCAACCGCCTTGCCGTGACCCGGGAGCGGGAGCCTGGGCCGCTGGATGCAATGGGCAGGGCAGTGTTTTTCTGGCAGTCATACGACCCGACTCTTAAAGGCGACCCCCTGGCACGCGGCTGCTCTTAGACCCCTTAGCCTCTCTCGTGACACGATGCTTTGGCCTTAACGATCGCCGTAGGTGTAGACGTCCCTGTTCCCCTGGCACGGGCTAGGGGAGGGAATGGTGTCCGTGTGTCGTGCTGCTCCTGGCTGGAAGTGACATTAAAGTATCTTCCTCCTCGCTGCCCAGGGCTGGGGCTGCCTCTTCTCTGGTCTTTGCTTGGGGTCTGCTTATGCCCAGTGATGGGTTGGGGAGCCCTACCTCTGGCTGCTGGACATCTAACCTCTCCCGTAACCCAGCAGGAAGCTGTTGAAGAGATCCAAGCTCTCTACTGCCCATCAGCAACATGCCGTGGTGCAGTTGCTTCCCACAAGGGGCTAAGCCACTAGTGTGCCACAACTCAGTGCACCACAGGGTCCATTAAGCAACAATTGGCTCCTATGAATTAACAGCTGCACAGTCCTTGGAGGGCAAAGGTCTGGCTGGACCATCTCTGAGCCAGGCTTGTGGAGAGGTGTGTGGCTGAGCGAGGGGGTCTAGGCTGCCTCAGCCCCTTGCTGCTGTGAGACCCTCGGGGATGAGTCTGCACCCAGTAAAGCGGAGACCTCATCCCTGTGGAGCTGGTTGAAGCTGGGGTTGAGTCTGGTGCTGCTGGGAGGTGACCCCGCTGAAGCGGTCCAGCCCCAGAGCAGCAGGGGCGTGCAGCAGTGCAGTGTGGCCTAGCGCTGGGGGGACTGCCAGAGCTGGGACCGGTGCTGGAAGGTGCCCTGCCACAAGGCTGAGACAAGCCCTTTGTTAGCACTGGGGGTACCTGCTGCCTTGGCAATAAATATCCTGATGTTTCTGAGGCAGTGAGAGCAGCTGGATCCTGCCAGGCCTGTCCTTGGTGCTGCTTAGAAACAACCCCCCACCCCACCCCCTCCCCTGCGCAGGGCATGGCTGCCAGGCAGTAGTTTCCATAGCTGGCACCGTGGAGGGCAGGTGGGCGCTGCCAGTTCCCTCTGGACAACACAAGCTTGTGGCAGTCTCTCTGGTTGGGGTCTGGGACTTGGGGGCCTGCACATCAGACCCCAAGTGCATCTTCTCAGCCAGTGGAGAATAAAGTGGGGTACAACTCCCCCCACACAGGTGGCCTCTGTCTGCACCGAGCTCATTGCCCCAGCCACCTCGTGGCAAGATGTAGTAATAGGCGCCATCAGCTGCTCCTGCTTTTCATTAGTTTACACCGGTGTATAACACCTGTGTGTCCTCCTGTTCTCCCTCCAGATGGGTGCAAGGACCCCCGCAAGTCCAGAGGGGAGGGGAGGGGGAACAGGCCAGCCCCACACCCTCAAGCACCTCCGTGGAGCACGAAGGGCCCGATGTGCATTGTCCTGCTGGGACACGCGGCTGTTGTCAACCCCTGCCAAAAATCAATCAATCAGCTCCTTACCCCCCGCAGTACATTCCTCTGAGCCCTCACATCCCAAACTCTTCTAAGAGGCGAGACCTGGGTACCCAGTCCCTGGCCCAGCCGTGAGCGGTCAGGGCTGGCAGTGATTCCAGGCAGAGAGGCCAAACGGTGCATTTATTAGCAATGCATGCGAAGGGGCTGGTCTCAGTGAGCCTCAGCCCCAGGGTAGGTGCCCAGCTGGCCCTGGGCGTCATGGGCCTGACCCTCAGCTGGCATCACTCACTGCTTTCCTTGCTCGGGCAGCAGCTGGGCCCATCGAAGGCAATATAGGGACCAGGCAGGAGGCTGGGGTCTAGCTGCAGCATCCCTGCTCCTCCCTGAGTGCTCAAAACCCAGGCAGCCAAATCCTGGCTGGCAGGAGCCTGTGGTCCCTTTGCTCCTGGTGTGCAGCCCCAGTCCTGGGCTCCCCCAACCCTCCTGGGGTCTCACACCATCTAAAGACTTTCTGCTCCCAGGGTCGGGGTTCCCCCTCCTCCCCATCCATCTGCTGCCCCAGCCCCATGCCCCTCCTGCACTCACACAACAGTGCTGCCCTTGTTCTTCGACATTATGCAAAACAGGGCAGGGACAGCTCTGCAATGGGCTGAAACTCAACATGCAAAGACCTGGGCCCAGGCAAATGATCCCCAGCCCAGTCTCTGCCCTGCCTCCACCCCTGCCCTGGCTGCTGAAAAAGGGAATGGGGGTAACCCCAGTGAGGGACACCCACACCCAGGGCTGGGGCTAGTCAGAGCCCACCAAGGATAGGTTGGCAGGGGGAGGGGGAATGCAGCATTTGCCCTCTCCCTGGCACCTGCTAGCCCTGACAGGCCCAGGGCACGTACACACACACTGAGTTCAAGGGAGGGGTGCCAGCTGCCAGACCCCACATACAGCATGCCAGGCTTAAGTCTCAACTGTGATGCATGAAGCAGCAGATGGGGCGGCTTTGCCCTCGAAGCATCCCAATGAGGGGCAGGGGCAGCCGGGGAGAAGGGCTGAGGGGCCTGGGGACTGTGGGGGGGTTGGGCTGGCAGCAGAAGTCGCCATAGCGTCTCAGTCTTGGAGGGTGGCAAGTCGCTTCTGCAGCTTCAGCCTCAGCTCCTCCGACATGTCTGCAAGAGAGGAGGTGCTGCAGGACGGGGTGTCTGTGCCCTTCCCTGGGTACCAGCCTCAGCTCCCCGCCCCACGTCCTGGCTCCTAGCCCCCCGCCCCCCCCCCAGAGAAGAGATGAGAACCCAGGTGCCCTGGCCCCCAGGCTGCAAGCCCTAGGACAGCTGCTGGCCCCAGATGGGTCCCCCTCAGCCCAGAGGCTCTCACCTATGGAGGGGCCAATGGGCACTGCACCCGGGTGGGGGAAGCTGCTGCTGTCCTTCCACGGTTTGGGAGCGACGCTGGGCTTGCTGGGAATTGGTGCCCAGGACCTTCTGCCATCTGGGAAGGGAGAGGGCAGGGGTCAGAGGGGCACACCCACCTGCCGCAAGAGCCACTGCCCTGCTCCGTGCCTCCGTTTCGCCTAGTCTCACGGGGGTCTGGGATGCCGGGGTCCTCACCACAGGGGTCCAGCATGGCTCCCCCTTGTCCTCAGCTCCTGCCCATCCCTCCCAGCTGCTCCCAGTGTGCTGTTCCCCCACCTGCCCCCTCAGCTGGCCTGGTCCTGGGTCTGGAGGGGGCAGAGGAAGGAGGCTGTGGGGCAGGAGAGGGGCCCCAGGCTGGAGCTGGGGTGGGTGAAGGGGTGGGAGAGCCTGGGGAGGGAGTGAGGCAGGTCCAACTCACTGAGGGAGAGCTGTACCTGGCCTGGGGGGGGCTGCTGGCCTGGGCAGGGGGGTCTTTGTCCGAGCTGCCCCCTTCCCAGATCTCCCTTATGGCGCCTGCCTGCCTGTGTGTCCAATGTGCAGGAACAAAAGGGGGGAGACTGGCTGCAGCAGCACTGCCCAGTGCCCCCCACTGCTACCCCCAGCGCTTGGGGCAGAGGGGCCAAGCACAACCTGGGGCCAACCACCCCGGGGTCAGACTCAGTGGCCTGGAGGAGTCGGGGGGCACCAAGCCCCCTGTGGTCTCCCCTCCCCGTGTCTGGCAGCCCCCGTGATCCCTCTGTAGGGGGATGCTCCTCTCCTCTCTCATCAGCAGCCCCCTGCCCCAAGGCATGACCAGGGGGCTTCCCTCCTCCCACCCTGAGCTCTGCCCGGCTGGGGGCAGCTCCTAGAGGACACTTGCATAGGCCCAGGTGCCTTCTCCAGCCCCCATGCAGCGGCTGCAGTGCTGGGCTCCACCTTCACCGAAAGGGTGCTTGGGTGCACCCTTGCCTCTGAAGCCAGAGCCAAGGGCAGCCTTGGGCCTGTGGCAGGCTGACCCCTGGGCTGGGGGTGTGATGTGGCAGTGGGTTAGGCACAGCTGTGAGCATGTCCACGTGGGTGGCACCCCCTCCCCGCCACGCAGTCAGGCAGGGTGCCTGGCTCACTCACCCCTTGATGCCTTCATCTGTTTGATCTCGGCCACTTCTGGAGAAGACAATAGTCTGAACTGGGTGGGGGGTGAACAGAACCGACACTAGCCCCAACCTCCTCCCCGTACCCCACACGCTGGTACGTGGCCCCATCCAGGAACAAAAATCACTTGCCCTGGTAGCTCACGGGGGTTGAGAGAGGCACCACCAGCCCAGGCCCAAGACACCCCCAGGACAGCACCTCACCACGCCGAGGGCTGAGATCCCGTCTAACCTTTGTCATTTACGTAGGTCTCGTCTTCGTCTTCGTCTTCATCTTCGTACACCGAGTCTGGGGCTGGGACAGGAGGCAGAGGCTTTGCCACAGGGTTCTTGAACTGGGGGGGCATCACTGTGCCTCCTTTCACACCTGCTGGGGGAGCAGGGAGGGCACAAAGTTAGCACCATTTAGGGGAATACAATGTGTAATAGGGAGGGGGACCTGCTGCGTGGCTGGCGGGAGGGATCGGGCTCAGCCCAGTGCACAGGTGTTTGGAGAGTGCAAGTGGCGTGCAGGAAGCATATGTGCAGAGGTGAGCTAGACCCAGCACAGCTCATGCCAGGTCTGACAAAGTGTGCGACAGGCAGAGAGGACACAAATGCACCCGCCAATAGTGCCGACAGCCAGTGGGGCACTGCTGCAGAGAAGCTCGCAGCACTGGCTTCCCAGCTGGCAGCAGCAGCCAGGCCAATGTAGGAGGGAAGAGAGCCAAGCGGCCTGCGCGGCTCCACGCCCAGGGGGCACCGAGGCCCTGAGCTGCACGAGTGCTGGTGTTGTGGTCACCTCTGCGAGCTGGGGCATGGGCGCCACGCGGGATGGGGGGCCGAGGCGCTGTCCAGACACTCTCCCCATTCTCCTTGTCGGTGTCCACGAACTCTGCAGAGCAGACAAGAGACAGGAGGGCCGAGATGAGGGCATCGTGCCAGACAGCAGGACAAGCATCTGGACCAGCCCCTGCCCCCACCGCGCAGCGTAGCCAGGCCTCTCCCTCGAGATCTGGGCTGATTTCCAAACTGAGGAAAGGAGCTGAACCTTCACTGGTTTCCCAGGGAGGATCAGGCGGTTTCACCCCAAATCACAGAGAGCCTGGTCCCAAAGCGGCAGGGTTTTGCCCTGTTCTAGGTCTGAGAGCAGGGGGAGAGGGCCTGCCCTTGAGCCACACGACACGTGGGCAGGGCCGAGGGGGCACACACATGTGCAAACCCACCTAACTCCTTGGAGTAATCCTGGTCCAGGCACAGGGGCACCAGCGTGTTCTTGGTGTTGGAGACAAAGTAATTCACCACGTCGGTCAGCGAGGAGCAGTGGTACTGGCGGGGTGGGCAAGAGGAGAGAGCCCGTCACCAGAATGCGCAGAAGGGATTCTCCTGCAACCCGGATGCTTGGGGCCTGGGTCTCAGGGGTAAAAGGAGCCAGGTCCTACCCCACAAAGTGGGTCGGGGGCCCTGCTCCCCAGCTCTGTGCATTGGAAGAGGTTGGTTTGCCAAGGCTGGCACCCTGCCCCTATCCCGCACAAGGCAGGGAAACAGCCCCCTTCACCCTGTTGTTCCCCGTGCCACACTCACCGGCTGCTCCACGTCGAGGATGTAGTCTTGGTCCAGGCAGTTCACTCTGTAGTGCTTGATGAGCGGCGTGCTAGAGACAGTGCACAGGTGAGCAGGCTCCACAACTCAGTGTCACTGCCCCAGGGTCACCAGCATCCTGCCCCAGCCCCCAACATGCTCAGGCCCAGTCACCCTGGGAGGAGGGAATCTCAGCCCCACGCTCCCCACCCAGGGCAGTCCCCCTCCCCTGCATGAGGCCCACACCCTCACCCGTTCAGTATCTGACGTGTGGTCACCGAGATGCTTTTCCCGTCGCCCCCCGGGCGCAGCAGCAGGTTGCCGCAGTCCTGGTTCTTCTCCAGCAGGACCTGGGCCTCCGTCCGGGACACCTTGAAAAAGCACCTGGCAAATGTGGGGCAAAGGAGACAACCCATTAAGTGCCTGGGGGGCACACGGGGCACAACGGGAGCTGGTGGCTTCAGGGATGTGGGTTCGAGCCCTGCTCTGGACTTGTGCTGAATTCCAGCTCCAGTTTGGCTGCAGAGACTGGGCATCTGGGTGTCGGGGCTAGACACAGTAGTGGTCACACGTGGGACCAGGCATGTCACAGCCTGGTGCACAGCTGGCCACAGGAACCAGCCCTGGAGGGCTGGCACAGACCCCTGCTAGCCCAGGGCTCCCAGCCTGGTGCTGGTTCTCTACCGCAGCCCTGCCATGAGGTGTCGGGGATCTGCAGGCTACAGCCCCCACGGCCCCCCACGTCAGCAAGAGACGATGGCTTCTGTGGTGCTGGCCTACATGGGCCGTGGCACTGGCAGGGCTCTCCATCCCTCATATGGGCAATGCAGGGCCTGCACGGCCACAGATGCAGACCCCCCAGCCCACAGCAACCCCCACCGCAGCACACTTACTCCGGCATCTCCTGCTCCATGGGACCCAGGCTGCACAGGGTGGTGCTCTCATAATGGCTAAGCTGAGCCTGTCGCTCCTGCTCCTTGGCAAGGGCTTCAGACATCATGTATAGGTGCCCAGGCAGCAAGGTCAGGTTAGAGGGCACCTTCATCTGCAGGGCAGAGACAACATGCTCCAAGTCCCTCCCAATGCAGCCAAAGCCCCTGATGGCCCCATGCTTGACACCCACTCTCTCTGCCACCCCTGGATCAGTCTCAGGAGGTGCCCAGGGCTGCCATATCCTGTTCCTGCTCAGCCAGCCAGGAGGGCAGGGCTCTAGGTGCCAGGGGGCAGCTGCCTCCCAGGGGTCAAGCTCTCTGCAAAGAGCAGGTTTCATGGGGCTCAGAGGCATCCAGGGTGGAGAGAGGCCAAGCTGGATAACACGCATGTTGGCTGGGCATGTGGGCACGTGTGCATGGAGTGTGTGGCTGCAGAGGGGGTGAAGGGAGGGGCATGCAGCAGGTGTGCAAAGAGCATGCATGCATGCATAGAGGGGCTGTGCAAAGGGCATGGGCTCTGCCAGCAGAAGGGCACATGAGGCTGGATCCGGCACGACCATGGGGCCGCCACACCTGGCAGGGGGTGCCTGGGGCCCTACCTCCATGATGGTAAGGATGAATCCTTTCCACATCTCCCGGGACTCCAGGTTCTCAGCCTGAAAAACAACCACATCTCTGAGGACAGAGCCAGCAAGCACCAGCCACATACCTCGGGTCTGGCCTTGCCCAGCCAGGACAGGGCAGCTGTGGGGGCTGCACAGGGCAGCGGCAGGAGGAGACGCACCTTCAGCTTCACCTCCTGGCCCAGCAGCTTCAGGCTGAGCCCCAGGCTCTCCTCACCACCCCAGGAGCTGCTCTGGGCACCAGCATCTGTCAGGGACATGAAGCCATCCAGGTCTATCTTCTCCACGGGCTGCAAAGGAAGCATGGCTCCAGTGAGGCCCAGGCACCAGCCCTGGAGGAGCTGCCTGCCTGGTGCCCCTAGGACAGGGTGGGAGCGATGCCCCCACCTTGGTGCTGGATTCCCATCCAGCCCAGGACAGGGCTGACAAGTGTGTGGGGTCTCAGGCCAATGCCACACCCCTGCCACCGGCACGGAGCAGTCCCCTTGCTGTCTTCCCAGCCACGAGGCTGAGGGGTCAACGGGCCTCTTGTCCATGGAGGGAGCAACCCCCAACTCCAGCCTATGGACTGGGACTATTTTTGAGACCGAAGGGGTGCACATCCTCCAAGACTCAGCTGCTTTCCATGGGCAAACCCTAGCCCCCGTGTGAGGGACCCTCCCAGGACTGGGCTGGAGACACCAGAGGAACATGGAGCCAATCCAGAGAGGTGCTGAGAGCCCTCAGCTCTGTGTCCCCAGCAGAACCGGTCCCTTCCGCTTGTTCCCCATCAGCGGCTTCCCCAGCTTGGGCGCGGGGGCCGTTGTTGGGGGTGCCCGGCTCCCACTTACCTGTGCATCCCGAGCATTGTGGTAGAAGTGCAGCGTGCGCCCCCGTAGCCCGGTCCAGTACCGCTTGTAGACCTGACGGCAAAGCACAGGGGTGTGAGAGCCTGGTACCGAGCCCCCCGGCAGTCACCCAGCCCACCGGCATGGAAAATGGCTCCTTAGATGTGCTCCTGGCCCATGGGCTCTTGCTCAGGGTTGGCCCGCAGCCCCGGGTCTCCAGGGCATCTGCGGAAGAGAGGTGTCGTCCTCCACCTCCTGCCCCTGGCCCAGCCCTGCTTTCTGCTACCCCCACTCCTGCCTGGGGGCACCTGGGTCTCTCTGGGGGCTACTGTGCTGGCACCATCTCCAGGTGGGAGCTCAGGGGCAGGAGCAGTGGGATGAGGCCTGCTGTGCCCCCTGGGACTGAGACACCGGGAGGGGCTGGTTCCCTGGCTCCATGCAGCAGCTCCCAGACGGAGGCAGCTCTGAGCCCCACGGGGAGGTGGGGCAGCTATCATAGCCCAGCCACGGGCACGTGCGGGGAGGGGATGGGGGGGAGGAATGAAGGGTTTAATTGTTCTTGGCCTGCTGGCAACAGCTGAATGTTGTGACCCAAAATACAGGCCCTGCCGCACTGCCCCTTGCACCGCTGGGCACCCAGCTCCCTCACGCCAGGAGCATGTAGACTTGGGCTCTAAGATGGCATGACCATGCCATGACAGCTGCCCCCTGCCTGGCTGCATGCATACGAACACCATGCTTGTTCTGGGGCTGAATCCTCCAGGAGCCGGTCACATGCCCTGGGGCATCGCACGTACCAACACACCCAAGCGGATGCTGCGCTTCTCCAGTGTCCTGGACACGCACGAGTCTGACACCCTGGTCTGACTATCTGGAGGGCGGGGGGAGAGGGAAACGCGAGGTCTCAGCTAGATGCTGCCACTGGTTTGATGTGTGCCCTGGGCAAGTCACTACCTGCCTTGGGCCTGAGTTTTCCCATCTGCAAGATGGAGCTAAAGCTGCCTCACCCCTCTGCCAGCCCCTGGGAGATGCAAGGGGGCAGGAGGGGGATGCTGTGTATAAGCTCTGCATAATTAGCATGCAATTAACAGGGGCCCTGGGCAGGAGCTGCCCACCCCAGCCCTCCGGGGACACACAGACACCTCCCTTTTGCTCCCATCTCCCCCAGGCACAGCCATGGCCCCTGCCTGGCAGGGCTCACGCCTAGGGGTGAAGGCAAACAGAAACCTCATTTTTATTCAAGCCCCAGCCTGCTTCCCCCAGACACCTGCAGGGGAATCTCGGACCCCCAGCCAGGCACAGAGCACCACCCCCACCCCACCAGCCAGCCAGAGCAGGGTTAGGGACACCGCCTAGCCCGGGCCAACACACAGGTGCCTTTATGGGCACCGCGTTCCCCTGTTTACCCAGAGCATTTCCATCTCCAGGGCTGTCAGACCAGGGCCCAACTGCATCAAGCCCCGACCCGGGGATCTCGGAGCGCATCGGGGAGACCCCAAGAGAGCGGGGAGTCGGGCAAAGCAGGGCATTGAGGGCACCAGGGACGTTGGCCTTCGAGGTACATGGGGAAGGGACCCCAGGCCCCCGCCGGGGCAGCACAGCCCACAGGGATCTCTCCGGTCGAACATGGGCTGAAGGAGCGTGAAGACCTGGGCAACGTGCAGCGGTCTCACTGTGGATTTAACCTGACCCAGATAAAGGGACAGGGGTGGGCAGATGCTTTCATACCCAGCTGAACAGACCAGGGGCAGCAGACTGGGGACAAGCACAAGCTGGGTCCGGTCAGTGCCCGCCCAGCCCCACGAGCCCTTTGCAAGCCGAGCCCGAGCAACTTCCTCTAAACAAACCTGGGAAGCAAGATCGAGCTGCGAGGACAGGGAGGCCCCAGCAAGCCATCCCAACCAGGGGGGCACCGAGTCCCGGGCAGGGGCTGTGTGTGCCTCACAGCAAGCACCTCCAGGGGTGGATTCGTGCCCCGTGGAGAGGCAAATTCAGCCCTGGGTAGGTCTGGCCCAATACGCTGCAGGCTCGGGGCCAGCGCCCGGGAGGAGGGGGGGGCCTGGGCTCTGGCTGCTCCCAGCCCTGGCACGCGCTTCGGGGGTCTCGCCATGCAAGCAGAGGGCATGACATGGGGGTGCTCAGGGAGACACCAGGTCTACAGCCAAAGCATTGCCAGCCCCGGCAGGGACAGCCCTACCTTGTCGCGGGGTCCCTTCTTCTCCAGGAAGCTCTCGTAGTAGTGCGGGGGCAAGCTCTGCTTGGGCTTTAAGGTCCGTGGCACCCGCAGCGGCTGGGCCATGGTGCCCAGTGTGTAAACAGGGCACAGGGCAGATCCACAGAGCCCAGGACCAGGAAGCGACGCATAAATGCACCAGGCCCTCCCATCGCTCACCTGATTGGGCCCAGGTGAGGGCCAGGGAGCACAAACAACTCCCTGCCTCCACCCTCCACCCCGGGGCAGGCGGGTGTCGCCTCCCCCAGCGCTGGGGTGCTCCCCCTCCTACCCCCTGGGCCCCCTTCCTCCGGGGAGGGCCAAGGTCTCCCCATGCTCAATTTACTGAGCACGGCCCCCGCTGCGTTCAGTTTTGGCCGGGACAGGAGCCAGGCCCGCCTCTGAGGGCCGCAGGGCAGGGGCCGTCTGTCCTGCAGTGCCCTGGCAGCTGCATCCGTGCCAGCCCCGGTGCCAGCGGTTCCTTCCAGCTGGGGGGTTCGCCACAGCCCCCAGGGCACCCGCAGGGCTAGCACCAACTGCTCCTGCGGCGCCCGGGCCAGTGTCGCTGCTCCCGGGCAGTGCACGGTGCTGTACGCTCTCAAGACAGGCCGCGGGAGCTGGCAGGGAAAGCGGGGCGCACGGGGGAGCAAAGGAGCCAGGGCGGCCTGGCCCCGGCTTCACCACAAGGCAGCCGCGCCGGCCCGGAAGAGCAGGCGGTCCCCGGCCAGCGCAAGACCCAGGGCCAGCTGGTCCCAGAGGCTGCAGGACCCCTGCCCCGGCCGGCGGGGGCTGGCATTTGGGGACGCTCCCTGGCTCCAGCTCCGCCGGGCCAGCTGCCTTGCACTTTACTCCCTGACCCCTCCGCCCGCTGAACGCCACGCGCGTGCGGCCGGGGCCGGTGGCGGGGGCACCCCGCACGGGGCGGCTCCCGCCAGGAACGAGGAACTCGGCGGGGCCGCGAGCCGGAGCCGCGCCAAGGCCAGGGCGCGGGCCGCGCCTCGCCTCCTGGCACCCGGCCCCGCCGCCAGCCGCCTGCCGCCGGCGGGAGGCCTCGAGGGCCGGGCCCGGCGCGCTCTGCCCCGTGGGTGCAGCCAGCAGGGCGGCCCCCCGCTGCTCCGGGACAAGAGCGGGCCCGATCCTGCCCGCAGGGCACGGGGGTGCCGGGGTGGCGCTCCCCGTCAGCGCGCCCGCGGCGTGGGGAAACTGAGGCACGGCGCGGTGGAACACGGGCGGGGCGGGGCGGGGCCAAGGCGGCCGCCCCGTCACGTGCCGGCCGGGGGAGGAGCGAGGGGCCGGCGCGGCCATGGCAGGTACCGGGCCGGGCTCGAACCCGCGGCGGCCCGGGCGGGGTGGGGGCAGCGGCGGCGGGCAGCCGCCAGGGGGCGCCGGGCGGCGGGAGGGGCGCGGCGGGCGCTGAGGCGTGTCGCGCCCCCGGGCAGGCCTGGACACGGCGTCGCCCGGCGGGGACGAGTGCCTGGAGGAGGACGAGGAGGAGCTGGAGGCCGGGCTGGACGACGCGGAGCCGGAGCCGGGACCGGGGCCGGGGCCGGGGCCGGACGGGGCGGGCAAGGCGGCGGGCGGCGGGCGCGGGTGCCTCCTGACGCGCCGCGGCATCACCCTGCGCGTGCTGCTCAAGGACGGCCTCATCGAGCCCGGCGCGGCGCTGCTGTCCATCTACTACCTGGTGAGGGCGCCCCGCCGCGGGCGGCACCCCACGGGCCGCGGGGGGGCGGGTCCCCGCCCCGCCCCGCCCCGCCCTGCCACGGAGCCGCTTCCCTCCCCGCCGCCAGGGGAAGAAGTTCCTGGGGGACCTGCTGCCCGACGGGAAGATCACGTGGCAGGAGACGGGGCAGGTGTTCAACTCGCCCAGCGCCTGGGCCACCTACTGCAAGAAGCTGGTGAACCCGGCCAAGAAGTCGGGCTGCGGCTGGGCCTCCGTCAAGTACAAGGGGCAGAAGCTGGACCAGTACAAGGCCGCCTGGCTCAGGAAGCACCAGCCCAACGCACCTGCGGCCGAGGAGGTGAGCGGGGCAGGCCGCGGCCGGTGCTGCAAGCCGCATGGGGCTTGTGCCCGTTGGCCTGGCTCCCTGGAGCGGTGACCACCAGGACCTGCAGCGCGGCAGGGCTCCCACTTGGATCTCTGGGCTCTGCCCTGCTCGGAGCCCTGCGCCGCCCATCGAGAGAGACGCCGTCCCTTGCCCGCGGCCCCCAGGCAGCAGGGGCTCGGCCACCCCCAGAGCTGGAGCCTGGACTCCTCTTGCCGGCAGCTTCAGGCCGGGGGCTCCCTTGCCGGCTGGCCCTGGTCTGTCCCCAGCAACACTTTGGCAGGTGCCTGGTTCTTGAGAGGCCAGCCCTGTACTCACAAATGTGATTCAGTTTCCCCGCATGGCCCTGAGATCCAGCTCCTGGCACAGGGTTTCACCTGTGCCATGCCGTGACCTGGTCTGCAGAGGGTGCTGGTGGGTTGGTGCCCCTGCGCCCCCCAGGCAGAGGCCTGGCATCAGGCCGGTCCCTGCTTCTCTTTCCCTCCCTGCCCTGCAGAGCCTGGTGAGCGAAGGGGAGGAGGAGGAGCTGGCCGAGGAGGAGGAGGAGGACACCAGGGAAGGGAAGGCCCCCCTGGCAGAGCCAGCGCTGGGCAAGAGGCTGGAGGAGAAGAGCAAGAAGCAGCCGAGCAAGGGCCTGGTGGAGCAGCAGAGCGTGGGCAGCGTGGGGTTAAGTCCCCGCAGCGCCCTGCTGCCCGGTATGTGGAGCTAGTGGAGGGGGCCTGCAGGGTTGGAGCAGATACTGGTGCCCTGGCGCAGAGGCCGACGTCCCCCCTCCTGGCCCAGCGGTGGGGACCCTGGCACTGCAGGGAGTAGGCACCAACCTCTTTGTCCTTCCAGAGAACGGGCCGCAGGGGAAGAGGCTGGAGGCCAAGACCCGCACCCCCGTCCGCTACTGTACACTGGGCACCCGGGACTCGGCTAGGTACAGCCCCCTGCCCCTGGGAGCAGAGCAGAGCTGTCCCCACACCCTCCTGGCTGAGTCCTGCCTCTGCCTCCCTGCTCCAGCGCCCCTGGCACAGGAGGTGCTGCCCACCACGCCTGTGCTGGCGCCCCTGGAGCTTGAGCCCCGGGATGGGGGTGATGTTTTGGGGCAGCGGCCAACGGGTCTGCGCTGCGTTCCAGGAACCCCCACACGCTGGTGGAGGTGACGTCCTTCACGGCCATCAACAAGTTCCAGCCATTCAACGTGGCCATCTCCAGCAACGTGCTGCTGCTGCTGGTACGTGCCAGGGACTGTGCCCAGGCCCAGCTGTCTTGGGGAGACATGTCAGATGGGGGTAGCTCCGCTGGGGGGGCAGGGTCAGCCTGGTTTGGATGGGAGGAGGAGAGGGGCTGCCTTGGTTTGATGCTGTCCTGCTTCTGTCCTAGGACTTCCACAGCCACCTGACACGGAGCGAGGTGGTCGGCTACCTGGGTGGCCGGTGGGACACCAATACCCAGCGTAGGTACCGGCTGGGCTAGGGGCACCTCATGGGCAATTAGCGGCTCCAGCCCTGTGGTGGCTGGGGGCTGCTACCCCCTGGCTCTGCCCTGGAAGCCTAGCGGAGCTGAGCCGCTGTGTCTCCTTGCAGTGCTAACAGTGTTGCGCGCCTTCCCATGCCGGACGCGCCTCGGGGACACTGACTCGGCAGCAGCCGTGGAGGAGGAGGTAACCACGGGATGTGGGGGCTGCCTTGCCCTGTGCCCTCTGCAGCCTGGGGACGCAGGAGCCCTGGGTCTGGATTGCAACCCTAGTACTGTGCCACATTGACCACGGTGCTGCCAGCAGCTCCAGCGCAGCTGAGATGTTAGGCTGGGACTCCACAGCTGTCCCCAGGCTGGTTGGAGGCAGGGGTGGAGGGTGTGCCCTGTGGTAGCAGTGTCATTCCTGAGCCTGGGCTCAGCGGGAGCAGCTTGGTGCTGCTGGCAGAGGCCGTGGCCGTCTCATAAGCCCAGCACTGCCAGTGCTGTGGGGTCGGCGCCGCCCAGCCAGGTCCTGGTCCTGAGCAGCTGAGCCGAGAGGACCTGGGGCCCCTGTAATGGCCTCTCCCTCTTCTCGGTGCCTGCCCTCAGATCTGCCAGAACCTCTTCCTGCGCGGGCTTTCGCTGGTGGGCTGGTACCACAGCCACCCCTTCAGCCACGCCCTGCCCTCGCTGCAGGACATCGATGCCCAGATGGACTACCAACTCAAGCTGCAGGGCAGCAACAACAGCTTCCAGCCCTGCCTGGCACTTATCTGTGGTAAGGGCTGGGCACAGATACGGCTGGGGCTCAGAGACCCGCTGGGGCAGGGCATGAACCCTTCACCCCTGGAAACCAGCCTGTGGGCCAGGGCCCCTGGCTGCAGGGAAAGCAAGTGGAGCCTGCTTGCTGCAGTTAGAAGCACCTCCCTGAGCAGGGAGCTGGAGTTCATGCCCCAAACGCCAGGCTGGTTAGACCCTTCCCCTCCACATCCTTCTGCTCTCCCTGCAGGCCCATACTATCATAGCAACCCAGGTGCGGAGTCTAAGATCTCACCTTTCTGGGTTATGCCACCTCCTGAGGTAAGTGCCCAGAGACCATGGCCATGAAGGCTGAACTGGCCCTGGGGTCCTCCTGTTGGCTCTAGGCCCCTCCCTGGGGGACCCACCATAGCCCGGGCTGGTGCCCTTGGAGGAGTCAGGGCAGCCTCCTCCAGCTCCAAGGGCCAAGGCATTGCCATGAACTGGCTCCCACGGAGTAGAGCACAGGTGGAGGCTGTGGTGGGGCTGGCAGACCCTGTGCTGGGGGGAGCTGTCTGTTCCCTCCTCACCCTGGGATGAGCCCAGCAGGGACACAGCCACACAAAAGCTTTTTGCTGATGCTTGGATGCAAGTGACCCAGGGAAGCCCCGCAGGTTCCCCAGTGCGATTGCCCCGCGGTGCCCTTCACTCTTAGCCATGGTGTCACACTGAAACCAGAGAGCCCAGCTCCCAGCTTCACACTGACACCCCAGATGGGAACGGCTCACTTCCTCCTCTCTCCCGTCATTTAGCAACGGCCCAATGACTACGGCATCCCCATGGAGGTGGAGGTCACCTATGTGCAGGATGGGTTCCTGACCAATGACGTCCTACAGGAGATGGTGAGTCCCATGCTACCGGGGGAGGGACAGGTTGGTGAAGGAACAGCTTCTGTGCCCCCAGCAAAGGGACCAGCAAGGTTGGGGAGTCCTGAGGCTGACTTGGGATTAAGACAGTGCCTCTGCCCCACCCTCCCAGTTCCTCTGGCCTATGCCTCCCCATACTCCAGCAACTGGGGTGTAGGGGTTTCGGGCTTGGGCTTGGTGGGAGAAAGATGGCTCAAGGACAAGCATCCCCCCTTGGCTGCTGCAGATGCTGCTGGTGGAGTTCTACAAAGGGGCCCCCGACCTGGTGAAGTTCCAGGACCTGTGGAGCCAGGACCAGACCTATCTGGACAAACTAAAGGTAAGAGTGTGGGCTGCTGCACAGGGGCTGCAGCCTGCCAGGGACGAGGCTCAGATGAGTCTCTTCCACCTGGTTTCGTAGACCTGCTGCAAGATAGGATAGCTGCGGCCATGGTAAAGCATCAGCATCTCTTAGGCTAGCAGGACCTGGGTTTCTTTAACACAGCCAGGCTCTCTGCATGGTCTGAAGTAGCCCATGCAACTTGTAGGTAGCACATGGGAAAGTTGGACTGGAAGGGACCTCAGGAGGTCACATCTAGTCCTACCCCCTGCTCAAGGTATGATCATCCCTGAGCAAACCGTGGAGGCCATTGGTTTATGCTGGGCCCTAGGTATAGACCTTCCTCCAGTCCACACCCATACATCCCTGAAGGTTAGCACCTGAGGACTGATAGCAAGGTGGAAATCTGGTGCCTGCAGTTCTACTTTTATTGCTGCCAGCCCTGGATAAAACCCCCCAGGGCTGGGGCTGGGAGCTCAGCAAAGGCGTGTTTCTGCCACAGGGCTCCCTCGCCTCCCGGACCCCCAAGGACCAGGGCTTTGCCCATGTCCTGGAGCAGATCTACAGCCTCCTCCAGCACAGCGGCTGAGCCAGGCAGGAGCTGATGGCAGACTGGTGCCTTCACTTATGTGGAACCTGGCCTGATGCCCTGAGCAAGCAGTACAGCAGCCCCTGCATGGGGGATGTAGCTCATCAGAGCCTGAGTGACTCATTAGGAAGCTTGTTAGTGGAAAGCCCAGGTCCAGGCCCTGCTGGTGACTGAGGGCATGGAGGGGAGAGACCCTCACTAAAGCCCTGGCTGCTTTTCCCAAAGGGGCCGGTGCCTGCCCAGCACGCAGCCCAGTGCCAGGGTGCATGTGGACAGCTGCTCTGGTGCCTTGGCAGTGCTGGTAGTGTAGCAGGGCGGGTTGCGGAGGAGCCTCTCTCTGGCTGTAAGTTATTGTGGACGTGGTAGTTGATTAAAGAGAAGCAATCTAGTGCCCTGGTGTGACGGCTGTTCTGTGGGCAGGGCCAAAGGGCACGTGGCTGGGGCCAGTCCCTACTCCATCTGCAGCCACAGCACATGGCCTCTCAGCCAAGCAAACAAATTGCTCCATCTCTGCCCATGTCCCAGGAGTGGAGCCTCCCTGCAGGCACTTTCTTGGTGCTGGTGTCTGCAGCCTCCGTCACCCAAGGATGCATCTGCTGGAAGGTGACACCATCAGTGCCAAGGGTGCTTGCCCACCTTCCCTGTCCTCAATTGCAGGGTCTGCCTTGCTCCCCTAAGCCTCAGCTCCTGCCAACTGCTACAGCTGAGTGACGAGGAGGCAGGAGGCACCCCTGCACACTCCCCACTGCCCTCCCTGCTAAGCAGGTGACTGCCCCCTCCCCATGCCCTGGCTGCAAGGCCCCTCCCCGCTGCTCAAGAAGAGGGCAAATGCTTTAGAAAGAAGAAAACCCCATTTAATACTTTTATTGAGCGATTACAAGTCCAGAGTTGTGACCTTTCCCCTTAAAACAAGGAAATGCCATTACAAAAAGAGACCTAATAAATTGTCCTGACTAAACACAGACTCACTCAACCCAAGTGAGCCTACGCCAGAGCTCAGAGATGCACCGGGGCCAGGCCACTGGGTTGGGAGAGGGAGGAGTCCTGACCTCCGCATCAGTGTCAGTGTGTGCGACAGCTCTGCTGCGAGGAACAGGCAGGACAGAGTTCCCTCCCTCCAACCATCTAGAGGGGGCTGGGTCCTGTCCCCACTGCCTCCCTGAGAGCAGGATCAGGCCCCAGGGGCACGAAGGGCTGTAGGGGCAGGGAGCCTGTGACTGGAAGCATGAGCCTGCTCTGGCCCCAGCCCCAGCTGTGAGTCATGGCGGTGACAGCGATCGATGGGAAGAATAAACATACACATGCACGGTTAAAAGTGTTAAAAAGGTTCTTGGTGTATACGTAACAAGAGACTGAGCAGATAGGGGCAGGAAGCACCCAGGCACGAGCCACGTGCGCAAATACAGGCTGGTGCCTCGGCCTGGCAGGGAGGACTGCCACGAAAATAAATACACAGGTGCTGAAGCAAGGCCCGGGTGGTGGTGAGCTGGAGCAGCTGCTGGGACAGCCCAGGTGGTGCCGATCCTGTGCTAGGCACAGTAGACAGGAGGGGAAGCCCAGGCTGGGCACAGCATGGCTTTCAAGGTCACTGCACCACCCCGGCTGCGTCAGCAGCAGGGAGAGCCACCTTGCTTTGGCTCCCTCACAGCAAATGGGCTCAAGGAAAGGAAGGGCTGTGTTCTGCAGGATGGGATTTAGGACTCAGCTCTACCCACGCAGGCAAGTCCAGTCCCTCCCTGCAAGGGGGGGTGGAAAAAGAGTGCAGTCAATGCCAGAGCAGCTGAACTTCCACCTCTGCTGGTGAGATAGGATCCCCTGTCCAGAGCCTCTCCTGGCTTCCAGGCACTTTGGAGAAGCAGGTCAGCTATAGGAGCTATGGATGACCCTCAGGGGTTGAATTTATCCTATTGCCAGCAACAGGATGGGTGCCCAGAGAGGAGCACCTTAGATAGGGAAGGGCAGGAGGCTGCTCCCAGCTCCAGACCCTGGTGGAACCACCTCATTCTGTACGTGGTCAGTTCTTGGGGCCAGGAGCACTGGCTTCTGCCACCATGACCCGGCTCTCTCCGCATTGGACTAGAGCTGGTGGCACCAGGCAGGGAAGCAAAAGGGAAAAGGACCACTACTAAACACGTGACACAAGAGGAGAGAGGTCCTTGTCCCACGCAACCTTCACACACAAGAAACGAAGAAACAGGACCAGTTTAGAGGCCTATGAACCTAGCAAGTAGGCGGCTTCTTGCATTGCACCTAGGGGCTCTCTGAAGGACAAGGAGTTCCTGATGCTCAAAAGAGCTGGGAAAGGCACATAAGGATTAGACTGGAGACCGCCAAACAGCTCCAGAGGAGCCCAGGGTGAGCTCTGGCTGGGCTGCATGGAGATTTCCAGAGCTTCATAAGTGGGCAAGGAGAACGTCTGAATGTGAAGTGACACAGGGAGGGAGACGAGGGCATCCTGGACAGGTCAGTGGTGCACGGTCTAAACAGCTACTTCAGCGCAACCCGCTCGTCGGATGGCGCCTTAGCTATGGTTGGCCTCAGCTACATGGGGATGATCCCATGCCAAAGACAGTGCCAGATCCGGTGGTAGAGACCTTCCCAGAGGAACCAATTCAACTCTACCCACCTGAAAGAGCCACAGAGTTTCAGGGCATGAGCATAAAGCAGCTCAGGAAGAGATTATGGTCAGATGCTGGCCACAGAGGAGGAGGGCATGGAGAGGGGCACAGAGGCCTGGCACAAACGTGAAGGGGAAGTAACCTCGGAGCGGCTTAGTGTTTTCATGCTGCTTCATAGCGTCTCTCTGATCCCTCCTTCCGTGGGGCTCTTTCCTTGTCCAGGAAGGGGGCAGCAGAAGATGGAAGGAAGCCATTCCCCTGCCCAGCAGCATGAAGGAAGTGTGTCCCACAGTGCTGGAACAGACATGAACCTTGGGCACATAAACAGTGCCTGACCTCTGCCCCCTCCCCAGGAACTCGTTTGCTGGTAGTGTTCAACAGGAGCCTGCTCGACCCAAGCTGCAGCTGGTACTGCAAGTCCTTGCTACTTTGCCAGCCTCCTTCACAGTGCGGGGCTGGTGGCCAAACCCTCTCCCATGGCAGACCGGAGGTGCCAACACCCTGCTGGTCCCCCGCCCTGCGCCAACACAGTCTACCCCCTCCCACGTTCATCTGTGGGCAGAGTGCAGGCCCCTCTCTCCCCTGCAGACAGGAGTGACAAGGACAAACCTGGCAGGGCTTAAAGTACTGAGCTGAAGCACCAGAAGAGCAGTTCAGAGGGGGCCACCCAGCCCTTGTGGCTTGTTCCCTGCTCATCACCTGACACCAAGTTGGCTCTACCGTGCTCTCATGCCCCCGCCCCGGAAGAGGACTAGTGTCGAGATGCGGATGGAGCCCGGTGCCCCTCTCCCTGGCGGTGCATGACATGGGGGGGCGGGAGGGAAAGGGGGGAGGCAGTTTCACTGAGGTAGCGGAACCAGCACTTCCACATAGTTGAGCGGGAAGAACCCGGATTGACCGTTGATCATGCCCTCGTACCAGTTTTCATCGATCTGGTTGGTCAGCGTGATGATGTCGCCCTCCTTGAAGCCTAGCTCGCCGTCGTTTTCGGGTTCAAAGTCATAGAGTGCCTTGCAGCAGGGCTGGTCCAGGTGAGCTGGGGGGAGACAGGGCAGAATGAGGCTGGCACCTGGATCATGGCAGCTCATGTGGACCCAGACACTTCAAACAGCCTTTCCCAGGGCCCCCTGGTCACCACCGCTCTCCTTGCAATCCTCCTCTACTGGGCAGAGGGTGGGAGCTCTGACTGGTGGTCCATGGCAGAGGCGAGATCCCAGGGCAATGCCAGCCCAGCAGGTCCATTTCCTGCCAGGCAGAATAGTCTCTTCCTGTACAGCTCTGGTTTTAAGAGCCTGGCCGAGTGCACTGCCCCAGGTTTGCCTTTTCAGTCTATTACAACAACTCCCTGATGAGTGTTCAAGCCACTCTACAGCCTACGGACCGTCCCCACCAGCTTGCTGGCTTCTCTGCCCTCCTGCTCCAGGCATCTGTTTTATGGCTTTCCTCAAAACTCAGCCCCCACCACACCCCCCTAATCCAGCCCTGCTGGTTGCTCTCTCAACTCCATCCAGTTAATAAAAAAAGGTAGCTAGACTCCAGCCAAGTGAAAGTTAGCTGCAGGCAGAAAAATGCAATAAAAACAAGGCTGTTTCCCTTAAATCAGAAAGGAAAGAAAGTTTTTCACTCTTGCTCAGAGGGGAAAAAATGTAAGTTTTCTAGTAGGGAGGTGCAACCTTCTACCAAACGGCCAGGGAGGATGTCTGGAGCACGTGGGCAGAAGCCAGAGGAGTGCCAGTTACCTCCTTGAACACCAGCCCAGGGTAGCAGGGGAAGGGGCAGCCTCTTAACCTGGCCTGAGGGCTGTGCAATGCTGCAGCAGCTCCTAGAGGACTTCAGACCATTTTTAGAGTCATCAGCAGAAGGAGCCTTGGCAATGAGCCAGATCAGTAATAGATGGGGACATTAAGGCACAAGGTCACGAAGCTTCCTCTGGTAAAAGGAAACCCAGGGCACCTGGGGCATTTCACAGTGGGTTTAAGTCAGTGTGTTGGCCACAGGCTGGGATCCAGGTCTTCAAAGCACTTGCCTCTTTACCTGCACCCTGGCCTTTTACTCCAGATGCTTTTCAGGACTGGCCTGGATGTAACCTTAAGTGACTATTCAGGGATCTGCCTGCAAGGTCCATTAACTGTCCAGGGCTGCCTGTTGCATGAGCCTAAGCAACCCAGCCTGTGGAATTGGAGGGGAACAACTGCAGCCCTAGGCAGGTTTCCAGGCTCTGTGGCTGCGGCTCCACCCAGCATTGCTCTGGAGCTGGTCAGGCTGATGGAGGCATGAGATGCTTTTCTAAAGGGCTGGGGACAGAGTTTCTGATGAAGCTTCCAGAGGAAAGGAGTAACCCAAGGCTGGAGAAGGATGTGGGAAATCTTACAAGCAGCAGCATCAGGAGGTCCACCTTTCACAAGACTTCCCAAATGAACCCTGCCGCTTCCCAGCTCCAAAGATTCCCCACCACCAAGTGAGCTGCTGGCCTGAGGAACCAGCATCCAAGCCAAGCCCAACACCTGAGAACACGCAGCAGGAAGCACGGCACAACCCCGTGCCAAGTCTCCCTGACCTGGGCTCTGCAATGACATTCCTCCCACAAACTTACTCTCTGGAGCTCTATTTTGACATAACCTAGCCCACAACTCCCAAAACCGAATGCAGTCCAACCCCATCTCCCGCCTGCTCAATCCATGCACCCATGTTCAAGAACCACTCCGGCATTTCCAAGCAGACCCCTCTCCTGCCCGAACCAAGCATAAGAACCTGCTCTCTTTCCTCCCTGGAACAGATCCACTGATCTGCAGTGTCCTACCCCAAACTCACCACAGCTCCTCAAGAGGGAACCACTCCAGTTCTCCACTGCTCTCTTCTGTTCAGAGATTAGGCTACAAACCCTGCACAGTATGTCCAAGCATTATTGGCTCTGTCACCAGCTCTGGGCTGCGCTGCTGTGACTACAAAAGCCCAGAGGTGCAAAAGGAAAAGAAGGGGTGGAAGCTGGATGTGCCATTTGTAACAGTAACAGGTTGTCACCAAAGGAGCTTCTCATTTCCTTTGTGGTCAGAGACTTGCATGGGCAAGGCAGAATATCCATGTGTATAGGTTACATCATCCAAATGCCTTCACCACATGTATCTGGTGCAGGAAACTCTCAGTATTTAGCCTATAAATCGAATCACACATGGGTCCAAACCTTCTCTACAGCTACAGCCAAGCCGTCCATGTCAGGTGCTAGAGGGGCAAGAATCAGCTCAGATTTTTATTGCTGAACAAAGCACAGCAAACTTTGGCTGACAAAGTGTTAGTGACTCCAAACGGCAGCTAGCGTGTGGAAGGAGAGAGCAGAGTGAGAGCCACGTAGCATGCGGTGGGGGGGAACTCACAAATATTCCTGCTTGGGATCCGGGATGGCTTGTCAGATCGGAAAGAGGAGGAAGCTGCTTCCAAATAAAAAGAAAGAGACATGCTTAAAAACAACATTGCAAGGAAATCCCTTGGTCACCCCCAGAGGAGAGAGCAGTTAGAAGTGTGGGGTGGGAGAGGGAGGGGATCCTACACGCTGGGTTTGGCAGAGGGGCTGGAATGCAACATGCAGGGGATGGAGGGAGGGAAAAAGCGCCCCCCCATTCCTATCTGCCACTCTGAAACAACTACCAGCCTGCCACAGGGCACTGCCCGAGCCTGGGCACTGCCTGCTGGACCCAAGGGCTGTGATGGCAGAAGGCCCCAGCTTCAAAGCATCTCTGCTACCTTTGGGCTGTCTGAGGCACATGCAGCAGAGGAACCCTTTCATCTGCCAGGTACAGCAAATCCCCTCCATCCCTTTGAGGGCTGCTGCTTGCCAGACCAGTGACCACAAGGGCAGCACACACCGGACCTCATTACCTGAAACTTTGGGGGCAGGATTGCAAGCGAAGCCCCCGTTGGACTGGTCGGTCTCTCCAAAGTCATACGTCTCTCTGGGCTTAGGTTTATACTCCCGCTTGGGGCGTGATGAGGCCTCTCTCATTCTGGAGAAGCAACAGAAACGTTAAGTCATGCAGTGTCTGTGCACGATCCACAACGCCAGGAGGAACAGCAGATCACCTGCACCCCCCGCCCCAGAATCAGTGGGAGCCTTTTCATTGGCCAGCGGGAAGCAAATTCAACCTGCGTGGCAGTAAGGGGCCTGGATCTTGGCTCTGACTTGGAAGGAACCTGTTCGAACCCATTTGTAATGTAGGTCATTGGGAAGTGGGACCTCACCAGCTGACTACGGCCAAGGCTATGGTGGAAGCCACCTCTCCCTCGCATCATGTGTCACTCCCGCGATTTTAGCTGAAAGAACCAAAATATCCTCTATGGCAGACTCAATGCAGAGCTAAGTCTCCACCATTCTCACTTCAGATACAGACGTCTCTGTCCTGTGTTGATCCCACACGGTTAGACACCATGGCTTATACCCCCTGCATCTCCCTCCTCCTGCGGCTGCATCAGGCTGTGCTGCCAACAGGTCAAAGGACATGAGAAAGACAATTGGAAATGGAGAAGCAAGTGCACAGGGAGGCACCTTGATTTGGACACAGCCAGACCCCAAGCACCTGGCTGTTCTCTCCAGCCAACTCAGCACTTCCTTTGGGACCCGTTTTAGACAGAGGACAAAATCACAGCCGTTTTGCAGTGGGGAGGAGAGCCAGGATGGCCAAAAGGCTGTACCTTACCCATCTCTGGGGCTGACCCACATGTCCTGGACATGCCATGTGAGAAAATACAGTCCCGTCCCATAGATGGAGTTACAGAGCTCCCTATCCACATCGGAGCAAGTACCCAGAGGGTCCACAAGAGGCTGGGTTGGACACACACGTTACTACTAGTTGTGAATCCATTTGACAAGGCTTTTGCCTACTGTCAAAGGGGTGCAACTTGAACAGCTGGGCTCATGGTCCCACAGCAGTTTACACAGCTCTCCCCATCTGCCCTGCTTCTACATCTGTCTCGATAGGCAGGCCAGTCTGGCAGGAGCTTTGGTTGCATGGCCCAGGTGAAATCAGATATGGGCACCCTGGATCTATTTTCATCACCTTCCCCCCCAAGCAGAGGTCTGCTTCTGCCTCACAGAAGCCCTCCTAGGTCCGCACGGACAGCGAGCCTGTGTGCCCCACACTCGTGCTCTCTGCAGTCCCCGACTCTCTGGCCGGCAGGGGCCGCTGCTGCAGCAGCCTGTGTTCTCCAGTTTCTACAATCCTTCCAACTCTGGCCCAGGTTTAATTTAAACCAGAGCCTGTGTTTGCTTGTCGATTCCCATCCATGACAGAGGAACGAGCACAGAGCAGTGTTAGCAAGCCACCCAGAGAACAGGAAACTGCTCTATTGACACCAGGAACACATATGCTGAAAAGAGGACAGGGCCAGGCATAACCTGAAGGCCCCCATCTCCCCATGATGGAGCTTGGAGGAGGTGGCAGAGCAGCAGGAAGAGGGAAAAAGTCAGTCATGGACATTACATGAGCCTGTCCTCCAGCAATTTTAACAGCAGTTCAACGGGGCTGGGCATCTTGGCATCAACCTTGGCCTGCTCAGACATCCCCCAGAGGGTGAATGGTGAAGGGGGCCCAGCAGGCAGCTCAGCAAGGCTCTAGGGTTTTAGCTCCTATGCACGGCACAGGAAATACTAGGCCACCTCAAAGCACTGCCTTATTTTAACACATGGGGAAACTGAGGCGTGTACTGGGATACAAATTGTCCAGCATCACCCTGAAGGCCAGTGGCAGTAACAGCCTCACACCCAAGTCCCAGTCTGCCCAGTGAGCAACAGGTAATCCAGCTATCAGTCATAACACAAGAGAATTGTTAAGCTGCATCCAGGGTCTCTCCCCACGGCAGGACAGGGCAGTTCTTTGCAGCACAGGACCTGGGCCCAGTCTAAGCAATGTGAGAACTGGGACTTCCCTTAACTCACCTGAGAGCCTCCCACAGCTCAGCACCCCATACCACCAGTGAGCCATTTCCCCTTCCCATAGACTTGAGCCTGGGTTTAACTCCATCCCATTTCCTTTGGAGCAGCTCTGATCCCTCTCCCCTTGGCGTTTGCCTGCTTTCTCAAACTGGGGACAGCCCTGGCCCTGGTAAGTGCTGACCAGAGCGGTAGTGATCTAGCCCTTTCATTTGCTTTGTGAGTCAGTCTCTCCAGTGGAGGAACAGCCCAGTCAGCGTTCCCAAAACAGCTAGAAGTAGCTGAAGTATAAAAGGACAAAACTTAGCGCCACGTTTCAAAGGGCAGCAAGGATTTGGTTGGAGCACAAGGAAAATTACATGCTGCGTGGAGGGGGTGGAGGCAAACTTAGCAGGGGGTTATTAAGTTGGTTGCTGTCTGCAGAACTGCACGCCCAGTACTGATCCCAAGTAACACAGGCTCTCACTGCTAAACACACAAGGGTAGTCCTCAGCCCCAGCCAAGATTTCTTCCTGCCCAAGAACACAGTCCCTCGGACAAGGCTTGTCTTCTGCTCCTCCGAGCCAGGCGCTGATCTGTGTTCCATTTGTGGGAGCGAGCAATGCGTTTCATTTTTAACACTGCAAGGGACTTGTGGGAGTCATGTTTGCAGCCGTTTGCTAGGATACCCAAATGTAAACAGAGCAGGAGTTAGCATCTGCAGGAGTGTGCAGATGCAGCAGAAAAATCAGCTGCATCTGCTCCACTGTGCCCTGAGAGTGCGCTTTATCCCAACACAATGTTTTCAGACTATTAAATATTACCTCCCTATACCCTCCACATTTCTTCTTCTGTCTCTTCCACTTGCTTGCCCCATCCTTAAATACATAACTCTGCAGGCACCTTTCCAGCTTGCCTGTTTGACCAGCAAGCAGCATAAAGGATTCCTGCTTGGTGCTTTTGGGTGCTCCTGTAATAAATGGATCTAGGTATTCATGGATCAATCAGGATGCCAGGCAACCGAGTCAAAAGGTGCTAGGATGGTGCTAGGATGATGCTGTGTGACCCTTTTGATACCGGAGGAAGCAGAACTTGAGACAGGATCAACTCAGAAGTGGTAACAACTTTATGGATGCACCTTCCACCTCCAACTGACCTACAGGGATGCAGTCGCTGATGATGATAAAGCTACCTGAAAAGGGGCTTGTCCTAGGGAGTAATTTCCCAGGAGCCAGGCACATACTGGCACAAGGCTTCCCAGCAGGTCAGTACCGGGGCCTGTAACTACTCCAGGAGGCCTCACCTGCGCTTAAGTTTGTCCGTGAGCTCGTCCAGGATCTGCACTGCCTGCCTGTGGTAGTCCAGCTGGGCTTCCACCAGGGCTGAGAGCTGGCTCACTTGCTCAATCTGCAAGAATTGCAATGTGCAGTGAGCAAGTAGGGCAGGACAAGCCTTCCACAGCACAAGGGTTTGGGCGCCAGGAAGCCCTGCGGAAAGCACTTGGCATTTATATTTGGGTCAGGCGCAAGAGGCCAGTCTTTGCCAAGGCATGGAGCACAGTGTCTGCAACTTGCCACCTCTGGGGAGACAGATTCATGTCTTTCTGAATGCCTGTGATTCATGTCACCCACATCCTGGCCGTTCAGAGACTCTGAGCAGCTTCAGGCCAGTGAAATAATTGGTCTCTCCTCAGAGCCAAGGGTTGGGTTGGTAGGGATGGGCTGCAGGACATTTCCAAAGCTGCCTGGTAAAGGCCCAGCACTGGAATAACAGGAAGTGCTGCACGATAATTATAGGGATAGATGGGCAGGATCAGGTCTACTGAGTGCTAGAACAGCAGCCAGCCCTACCCCAGAAGGGAAACCCCCCCCAGCCCCCCTCCAAATGCTGCATTCCCTGTGGAAGTCGAAGCTCCTTTGCCCCAGGGCACACTCACGTCAGTCTCTAGGAGGTTGTGCATACTTGTCTCGGCTACTTCCTTCGACTCCTCAAATTTCTCCATGGCCTGTCGCAGTTCCTCATCCGGGATCTTTCCCTGACGTTTTTTCTTATAGTCAAAGTCCAGACGCCTGCCCTCCAGCTTCTTCAGGTGGTGCTGAGGAAAGACCGGCAGTGATAGGTAAAAAAAACAAAAAACCCCAAGACCCACAAGCCAGAGGTGCCCAAACATCTCCCAAACAGAAGGCCACCATGGCAACAGTCCAAAAGCACAAAGAGAGTGGGTCAGGACCGAGGTTCAATGGCAGGGTTGAGTGGACAGTGGAGATCCAGTTCAGCAGAGGACGAGTCCTAGGATTCTGGAGTCAGCTTTACTACTTCAAAACAGCTATAAAGCAGTTGGCAAGAGGATATATTTTTCTCCACGTTCTGGTCACAAACTGGAGGGGAACCAAACTGCTGCATGTAGCACAGGGCTGGTTTCCATAAATCAATCTGAGAAGAATGTGCGGCTGGCCCCCTGCCTTCAGCTGGGCTGTCAGGGGCCTTTGAGAGAGAACCATTTGGGTGCAAGCCCTTGGCTTGGTGCAACTATTAAAACTGCAACCTTCTCAGGACACAGATTGATCTGTAGGGGATTTACACCATCTGAAGGTGCTCAGGGAATATACACTATAGCTAGCTTGGGAGCTGCATCTCTTCAGCAAAGAGGGCTGCTCTGACAGGAGACCCATGTGGGAAGGAGGAAGCTGCTGGGGTTTTCCAGAGGATACAGATGTGAGCAAGAGAGAAACTGGCACACCCTGCATCCCAAACCCATGAATCTCAGATGTTGGGACAATGGAGCAGGGACTGTTGATATCTGCATAAGGCAGTCCAATGCTCTGACATCCCAGGGACCTCCAGTGCAGAGCTCCAAGTACCATCAGCTCTGGGTCACAGGAAGCCAAAAAGACCATGCGGAAGGTAGCAAGGAATGCAAGTGAACCTTGAAACACTTCCAAGAAAATTCCTGCCTTGTGCCCTGGTTAAGCAGCAGCAGCAGCAACAGTAGCAGCGGCTGAACAGACTGGGACAATATGCTAGTGGCTGAGAGGACAAGTTGAGAAAGCAGGTACAACACAGCGTAACAACAGGTACTGTGCAAGTCCACCGGGACTCCCACAAAGACACTGGACAGGAGCACCTTCTCTAAAGAGCTCAGAGAGAGCATGCAAGTGCATCTTGGTGGTTACCTGGATCTCTTTGAGGTCTTTGTCACACAGGTTCTGGAGGGGGTCAACAAAGTTTTGCTTGACTTCAATATCTAGCGAGTCCTTCACCTCAGCCAACCGCTTCATAGATTCACCAGCATCAAGAAGTGCATCGCCTTCAAGAGAGAGAAGGAAGGGGAGGAAGAGGGTGACAGAAGAACAAGGCAGTTAAAACAACGCTGGAGTCCGTGGCAGGTGCATGCAGGGCCATTCTGCCGAGACACTCAGCGTGCGCCGGCCCCACGTTATGGATCAGAACAACTGCACCGTCCTGATAGGAGCAGCCGGAGGAGCATGGTGGAGAGGGGCTTAGCAGGGTTGGCGGGGCTGAGATTTGGTGGTCTGCACTTCTATTCTGTAACAGGCCGCGGACTTGGGCCTAATCCCTTGGTGCTTCAGTTTATACATCTGAAAAATACGGATAATCACTACTGAGTTCAGAGGAAGAAAGGCATCAGGAAACAGTGCCTATATGAAATGGCTGAGTTCTCCGATGGAAGGCATTACAGAAATGAGAATGCAAATCTCCAGACAGTCTTAGTATTAGGCTCGCAGCATTTTGGAGACTTACTTTAAAAGTCATTCTCCAGATGCTGGCAGCAACCCAGGCGATTTTATTTGTTTGTGTTTAGCCTGTTAAGTAGACTTTATTACCCCCTCAGACTAAAGGTCTTATAAAAGTTGTAGTCTTTAACACTACAATGCCCCATCGTTTCAGTTCTCTCTCCAGCTCTCACCGCAACTGCACTGAAGCCAGACAGGCTAGTAGTGGAAGCATTCTTATTCATAAATAAGCCTTTTTTAAATTCCAAGTGGAAGCTTTATGAATTAATACACTATTCCTACGCCCCGTTTGCATTCTGCTGGGGAATATAAAAGTGGAATGGACCATAAAGTGAAATTACAAAGCTAAGTTTGTTAACTCAGAAAGAAAAAAAACCCACGAGTCAAAAGTAAGTTTTTAAGAAGTTCTTTTCATGTTAATAACCCCAGAGATATTGCACCAACAGGAAAATACGGTATTAAAAAGGCACCATTATAAACCTAGCAGTGTTCCTTTAAGGAGAGAACCATGTCCAGTGTGGTCCTCAGAAGAAGTCTCCTCCTGCTTACTCTTTTACAGGCTGAACTGAACCACAGCAATGGTTCCTCCAGCCTACGAGAGATCCAGGGCTCCAAATCGGCCAGAGGAATCCCATGAGACAGCTCCTGCTCTCGCAAGTATCTATAGCCCTTTTAGCTTTCCAGGGCAAGAAAGGCTGTGCTCCATGCTATAAAGCGATCAACCAGCTGCAACAGTATTGAACCCAGTCACATGGGGAAGCTGCAGTGTTTGGGTGGATTAATATTTCTGTCATCAAATGCTTTTCCCCCCTCCCTCCACTACTCCACAAGTCACACATGGTTTGTTTCATGGTAATGAGGCATTACCACACGGAAAGATTTCTTGGCTGTGGCCTCTTTGCTTTCCTCTTGCCGAAAACTGCACAGCAGGACTTCCTCATCTCTCCCCCCCACAGCCCAGTTTCCATGACAAATCTGCTCAATTTGAGTTAAAAGGTACTTTCTAGACCTACATTCCTACCAAGGTCCAATTAAAGAAAAAGATGATCTATGAAGCAATGCACTGGGCAGGACCTCAGGAGAGCTGCACTCTGCTCCCCGCTCTGCCATATGCTTGGGGTGACTGTGGGCATCACTCTCTGCCCCTCAGTGCCCTACTGGAAAAATGGAGATAGCACCTTGCCCCAGAGGCATGCTGCGAGCATATGTTAACTGTCAAATGCAAGGCATCTAGATCAAGCAGTGGTGGGGGCCACAATGAGTTGCATCAGCTCTAGCAAGGATGCTGCACTCCTTCCAATCATTTGAGACAGCCTCTCCCATCCCATCCACAAGCAACACACCTGCAAACATGGCCTAACCCTACCTGGTGCCAAGAGCTTCCTGCTTTGGGAGCACAGGCACTTACACCACACAAGTTCAGGCCCTGAACTAGAACTTGGGCAGATATGCATCTGATCTGAATGACAGAATTTCATTTTCCCAGGACTGCAACAAGTCTCTATCTCAAGAGCTTGTTTGGCACAAGAGATGGAGCTGATCTGATTTAGAAAACATAGTTAAACCAGGTCAGAGTAGGAGAAGAACAGCCAGAGCCAGTTTAAGAGACTAGTTAATGTAACACGAACTCCAACTGACTGCAGTGCCTTTAAAGCATTTCCACCGTCTCCCTACTCCTAGTCAAACTGTAGTTTCCACACTTGCAGAACAACAGGTCAGCTTTGTTCTTTCCCGTATCTGACCCTCTGCTCTGTCAGAGGTTGGCAAGGAGGTTTAAAGGGAACTCTACAAAGGGAGTGGAGTCCTTAGCAACTCCTGCCCGTGCCAACCAGCCACACAGATCAGCTCAGAGACACTCACCAAAGTTGGAGTCGTCGCCCAGCTCTTTGCCATATCGGATCATGCACTCCCCCAGAAGCCCCTCTGACTGCGGGTAACCGGGGTTCTTCACCTGCCCACGGATCTTCGACACGGTGTTGAGCATCGTGAGCTTGGCTCTGGAAGCTGGCGTGAAGAAACAGCCACATCTGTGTTTGCAATTAGCTTGGCCTCACCAGCACACACAGACCACTGCCAACTATTCCCCTGCACCCCCCTTAAAATTACTCCAGTAGCCAAGAAAACCTATTGTCTCAATCTTCCAGAAATAATCGCTCGCTATAAAAGATTCCTTCTAAAATAGCAGGCAGAAAATAGCTCAGCTGAGCTTGCCAGCCAAGTCCAAGAGGAGCTCCCCAGCCCTCCTGCAATCCCAGGAGTGTGTTGTTAAACAAGCTGCCTGGAAGTATGCAGGAAGGCCAGCAGGCTCCAGAAGAAGTGACAACTGCAGGGTCCCCTCCCTCATCCCAGGAGACAGCTTTCCATTTCTAGGCATCCCTATCTCAGGAGGCCTCATTCAGGGAATCTCTAATCTGAGGAAATGGGGAATATTTGATAGCTGAGTAGATTTCCTGGACTTGTAGAAAGTGCCACAGGGCTCAGGCTGCCTTTGAAAAAGTATAACAGAGGGGGATGGGGAGAAGTGATGGCCACGGTCACAACTTCAAGATGCTTGCATCAGCTACTGGGTACACGTGGCACCAGTGGACACTCCACCTGCTCAACCAGTCGAGAACAGGCTAAGCCAGCGTGTCACCAGACAGCATCAATGCACACAAACCAAAGTCCGCACCCTGCTCCTATGTGACAAAGCTAGCAGGACAGAGCTGACCGCAGGGGCTTACCTGGGTTGGGCTGCAGGTATTCGATAGTTCTGGCCAGCACTTCTGTGACCGCCTTGCTGGTAAGGTCCACTTTCTGCAGGAGAAAGACAACCCAAAGCAGTGAAATTCAGTCAGGACACAGGCTGTATACATGAAAGGGGCCCAGGGAACCAGGCTGTTCCCATCTCACCTTTTCCATTTCTTTGAAGTCATCGTCAAGCTTGGTCCCTTCAGCTCCTCCAACCTTCTCGCTGACCAGCTGCAGAGACAGCACGCAATGGAGAAAGGGTCAGTCTCGCCAGGGGCTTTTCCATGAGGACTCGGATCAGGCTTTTCTTCCCCCAAAGGCAGCCCCAGGTATGCCTAACATGGCTTAGACTTAGGGTGTTGCAACGCTGCTCAGCACCTGCTCCCCTTATGGGACTCAGCGATCGAAAGCTCTGTTTCACTCCACAGACAAAACCATGCCATGCAACTGGACAAGTGGCCTTGCAAGCTGGGCAGAGCTCTAGATGCACCACACCTGGCAGGCATAGCTGCATGGTGCCACGCCAGGGGAAATCCACTGTATGCAAGTGGGACTCCTGACAGCTGAGCGCCTGGGGATTGCTCCCAGTAGTGTTGCCCACTGGAACGTCTGAATGTATTTTCTGATACGAAGCCCTGCGAGCTGGACTAGTCGCATGGTGCCGCTCTGTTTGTGGGATGGAGAGGAGGCTTTGCAAAGCTGCATCCCTGAATTCCAGCGCTTCAGGAAATGTCCCCATCATCAATGGCCAAAACTGGTAGGCATTTTTTGGCCAGGGGAGGGAAGAACTGGAAAAGTGAAATTGGTAGAGACTTTGCAAATCACAGTTTCAAGCAGCTCTACCATTCTCCAGAGCTCAAAAGCTGGCTGATGGCATCCACTCCAAAGACCCCTACCTCTGCCCATTCTCTCATCACACCCTGGATAAATTATTTCCCAGACAATGGGAAGGAACTGCTGGGGGAAAAGTGGCACAAAAAACCCCAGCAGGGAGAAATGGGGCAAGATGGTGAACTGCTGATAGGAGGAAGACAGCTTCAACAAATCCCAATTCAACAGAATACTCCAAAATCCCCAATCCCATCTCACTGACAGACACTCAGGCACCCAGGAGAAGCACTTTACCCAAAGCCTCTCAGCAAATTAGCAGAATTGGCTGTAGAAGAAAATAAGACCTCCTGGAGTGGCAGATAACAAGTCCCTGCAACTGTGACTGGGAGAGTCACTAGCCCTGTTGCTATAGGAGTTTGAGCCAAGTGTTTCGTCCATGACATACATCCTCCTGCTTTTTCAAGAGAAGACAGAAGTCTGCACAAACTTTAGCCAACCCTGCAAGACTATTTATCCAAAAGCCTGTGGCGTCTGCTCCAAGGTGAAGGCTTGGATGAGGCACTAGACGCAGAGCTCCCTTTGATTGTCCAGACAGAAAGGCATCTTTTACAGAATTAAATCCATCTAAAACAGTCTCCTTCCCTGCAGTCCAGACTCAAAACAGGAATGGTTTTGAGCTGCCAGGCATAGAGACCCCAGGGGAAGCAGCACGCAGAGCTCAAGTGACAAAGGGAACACAAGCCTGCTCTCTCTGCACCACCCTCTACCCCCATGCCATGTCAAGCATGGTCACTACAGAGGATTTAGCGACACTGTCCTGCACAGTGAGTTCTGCCTTAGAGGATTCAGCTCCTCTTGGGAAGACAAATGATCGGAGCTGAGGATCCCCATTTCTACCCTCCCACCCCAAAAGTAGCAGAGAATCCCCATTCCCACACTCCAAAGACGCAGGGAAGAGAAGCCAGATAATGCCCCTCTTCAAAGGTTACCAGTACCAGCCTGCAAGGGTATGTTCAGATACAGAGGTGCTAAACATTGGCAAATCAGAGCACACTCAGGACTAGCAGAAAAGTATGGAAGGAGGAGCTGTATATCTTTTCCTCCCTACAGCAGTTATCCTTTTGGAACGGTTTTCAAACCCTCAGCTGCAGAGACAGCACAGGGCTCCATGACGTGCAGGGGGGCTGGACCCAATGATCTGTAAGGTCCCTTCAAGCCCCTAACAACTATGAAACAGATAATAGTTCAATAAAACAGAAATAAGGAAAGAGCATTTACAGGCCTAACTGCAGGAATGGGAAGTGAACTGCTTTGAGGGTGTACAGAAGGGGCTGCGGCAGACAGAGGTTGCTGTATTTATTCACAGACGTTACAGACTGCATGTGGGGGACCGAGGCTTTTGCTGCTCATCCAACAGGACTCTCAGACCCAGGCTATACTTGCCGCGGGGGAGCCCGGGGCACCCGTGGAACATGGTGGTCCTGATCATGCAGGAACATCTGGCTGTTCGGCCTCACAAAGCTGCAACTGCTCACCTCAAGTCAGAAGTCTCCTTCCGCAGAGAGAAGAGCAAAGGAGTAGTAAGCGAATCTTTAATCCCTGCTCCTGGGAAACGGAGAACCAAGGAAAGCACAAGCCTAGAAAGCTGCTGCTAGTTGAATTAGGCTGGGGCACGATGGGCGAGTGTAGTTATTTCTTTAAAAGCATTCTGCTGATCAGCTCTACCATGCCACACAGGGCGTTTGCATGGAGATAACCATCCCTATCTGCTGGCAAGCAGTAGGCAACAAGAGCCTGACCTTTTACTTTTTCTAGGAGACTGGTTTGTTGCTCAGTACCCCCAGCACACACTTTGCCAGCCCAACTCCTGAACTGGGAACAAAAGGGGAAAAAAAAATATTTTTTCACTAAAGAAGCTACAAAGGTTTTTCTCCAGGGTGACAGGGAGGGAAGAGAAGAGGGGAAAGACTACCAGTCTCTGGCTTTTTCCTTTCCTTACACTGATGGGCAAAGGGGAGCAGACACAGGTCATTCTCAATTGCAAGGTGACCCTTCCTGCAGCCCGCACCCAGCAGCGTGAGCCGACCAGACAACTGCGCTGCCATCCTCGGAGCTGACCAGGGGCTAGTCACGTGCGCTAGCAGCGCAGAGACCCTGGGCACCAAGTGCTGATGGAGACGAACACCGCCTCTATTATGCAATGCGTTTGGAAAGGTGGGTCTAGCCCTGTGCAGTCCGAAACTGGAGTTTTTCCCACTCAGCCACCCACTGACTTTCTGCCTAGGAGACTGTGCAGAGCCAGAACGAGCTTCAAATGCAAGCTGGACCCCTGCGGCAAAGCGCTGTTACATAGCACAGCCAGCTGGAGGAATTTAAACCTCCCCAAGAAATGAGGGGGAGGAAATTCACTCAGAGACTAGTTTAATCCTCCTTCTGATAGTAAAAAAAAAAATTTCTCCAGGTGCCCCTGCTGGGTGTGAAGAATGAGGCTATGGCTGGCACCCTACAGGCTTTAATTAAATCAGGAGGTGGCTTCCTTTGGAGAGGAACAAAGAGGGCTGATGGAGCTACCCATCCCCACCGGGCAATGATGCCACAATGCCAACCCCCAGCCTCGATGCCAACCCCCAGCCTGGCTGCTGTACACTCACGCTGAGAGGAAGGGTGCTTCGGATTTCTTCCCAGTTACAGGCGAGCGCTGAGTCTGAGCAAAGCTCTAGGAGATGCAAGTTTAGCCCAAATCTGAGTGGGGATAAACACCATACTGTACTACCTGGAAGGACCCTGCAAAGCCTGGTAAAGAGAAGGCTCCCTCCCATGAGGGATGAGGGGGAAAAAAGCATGGGAGCACTAACCTGGCTTCTTTCCTCTGCCTCCCACACATCCAAATGTGTTGCCTTTAGCCTCCAGCACCCACCTCCAAGCTGTCTGATTCAGCACAGACCATTGGGAAGGGGAAAATGGAAGAGAAGACCCCCAGGATGACTGTCCAGAGTCTGACACAACTAATGTAAGCATGAATGGATGCAGGCTCTTGCCTCTCCTCCATACTGGCAGGGGGGCAGGCCACCCCTGCTCTGACCAGGGCGCTCCCAAGGGATCTGGCAAGGGCTGCTGAACAAAAGCCCTGCAACGTGTCTTCCTCCTGGCCCTTCCCATGCTCTTCCTGCTATTTTGAAACCGAACCACTGCAGCAAAGCAGAGGTCATGGGCTGCGATTCTGAGCACCAGAGAGGTCCAAAGGTCCCAAAATTACCCAGCCTCTATTCGCTGCTGGAACTTGACAAACAACACCAGGAGGTGGGTGAACCAGTCGGTCCAGAGGGCTGATGAGCCAAGAGCAGAAGCATGAATAAGTCGTGCCTTGTTTGCACGAGTCAGCTGACTGGAGAGACGCGACGGGCAGGCCAACTCATACTCCAATTCCTGACTTTTCCATCCCTGCCAAGATAGGGCAGACATGCCAGAACATCCACCTCCGCCTCCCAGGTGCCTGCAGTGTTTCAGGCAAGAAGCAAGATTTATTTAGCAAGTCTCCTGAACTGAACCACGCAAAGTAAAATGGTCCTTAAATAAAAGGAGGAAGAGGGCAATAAACCTGCGGAGCAAAGAGAAGCCATCAGAAGCACATACAGCTCAAACAAAGAGCAGCTGAAATGAGGAAAAATTAATTCTGTAAAAGAATAAGACCATTCAAAAAGGATGAGGGTCATTACCATACTGCCCAGGGAATACTGGGAGGTTGGCAGTGAGCAGACGAACTGTAATAAGCCCAAAACGTCCGTGTTAAAACATGGTTTTTAGTGTCCAGTAAAGTTGCGATGAATGTTCTGCCTGGCAGCTTGTCTAACACCTCTCCCCATGATATAGGCAGGCTAATAAAAGCTACTGCCAAACGCATCTTGCTTCCTGCATGATCTCTGGACCACCACAGACAAGGCAGAAATACCAAGCCAAGTCCCTCACCTGCTACTTCATAGCAGAGGTGGACTGTTTCCTAGAGCTAATATTTACAAAGCGACAGAGCTGTGTGCTGTGAAATGGCAAGGTATTTTCTGCCCCGAACAGAAAGTGATCTGCCTTGGAGACTGTAAAACCAAGACAATCAAATGAAAGGGCAGGAGAAGACACACAGGGCCATGCTCAAAAGGAAAGGTTGGGAATAACTTTTACACATACCAGACACGTAGATAAATATTTAACTATTCAAATACACCCTAGATAGCTATGAGCTGAGATTAGAAAAGAACAGATAGGCACAAGTTACCACCACCCTGTTAACTGTTGCCGTGCTTTCATTATCAATGTGGTGGCTCCTGACTTCCAGAGAGGACAATAAAGAGCACTATTAGAAACCCGTTTTCACCACTGGAGAATCAAAGCCCCACAGAAACTGCAGATGGGAGAGATCCTGGTGGTCCTATCTACTCCCTCCCGTGGCACCAAGGAGCTGTTCCCTGCAGTACATTTCCAGCTGCTTTGTCCAGCTTTATTTTAAGTGCATCAAGTCATGGAGGCTTCCACCAGTTTCCTTCAGCAAAGGTGTGGGAACCAGAACAGGCAACATTTCCCTCTGTTATTTAAAAGAAAAAGGTGGGCTTGGTGGAAGGACCTATTGTTTAAGGCTGCTATTGCAATAGGATCGCAGAGCTGGAGAGGTAGGAGCAGCATGTCTGTGCGGGGAAAAGGGAGGCAACATTACTCACATGTGTGCGCACATGCATGCAACAGGGTGGAACAAATCCCCCCCCACAACTAACCCCCTCCACATCCAGCCTACGCAACTACTTTCCAGGAAAATGCACAGGAGAAACACTTGGTCGCTAATGATACAGCCAATAATTACAGACCAGGAAGCTGGAGGAAGCTGGTGAAGCAGATGACTACTAGATGACAGTGCCACGCACTTTGTCACCGAAACCTATAAGCAAAACCAGTTTAGAAATACCCAGCCCAACTCCAAGGCTCCTATTTATTGAGTCTCTTTGCCACGCTATCATTATTGTCCATTAATGTTCCCGTGGTTACAAAGCAACACTAGGACAGAGGCAGCATGCTCTGCAGCACAGCAGGTGTGTTCAACCAGGATGTGCTCAAATACAATTGCAGCAGTAAAGAACAGCAGGCCCTGTGGACCTGCCAGATCTTGAGACCACTCCCCAGGAAGAAAGGGAAACAAAGAGTACTCGCAGAACAGGGTTTGCCATCCTGGTTAGGTCATTAGTAAAAAGTATCAGTGTACTGGCTGCTTCCAGAGACCTACCAATACAATATTAAAAAGAAAAGAAAAGAAGAGCTCAGTATCCAGTGCTGAAAACCTGCACGACTTCAAAGACAGGACTGTGATTTGGGGTGCCTGCATTTTTGGTTTGGAGACTAAAACAATTGAGAGAGGAGAAATCCAGAGCACTGTGCTCCCATGCCCACATCCTTGGAAAGCTTTTCCTGTTGCGTGGCAAGGGGATCTGGGAAACTGAAGCCAGCGTCTTTCTGCCCCAATCTTCCTGCCTACTGCAACTCCTCCATGTTGTTTAATCTACTGGATTCCTCTGATGTTCTGCTCTGTTTATGGGCTTTTAAATGACAATGAGTTAATAAATGCATAATACCGTGGGCCACAACCCTCCTTCCTCTCCCCCTCCCCGAACACCTCCCAGGACCCTTGCATTCTTTTGCCATGACAAACAATGAGCCCTATTTATAATCTATCAATAATATACTCCCACTGCATGCAAAACAATTCCCCACTACAGAACGGAAACGTTATGCTTCCGAATGCTGGCATATCAAAGCCTTCCTGGTCCCTACAGCAGCCCGATGAATGCCAATTCCCAACATGAAAGTTGAGGGAGAGGCCCGTGCAACTCCACCTTGCCACAGCCAATACAGAGCAAACAAGTCCTGGAGAAACCAGCCTTCAAAAGGATTTTGAAGGTCCTCCCATGTTTGGAGTCCAAAATCAGTATGCTCAGAACAACAGGGAAGTCCAGCAGACACACAAACACTCGCAGCAAGAGGTTAAGAAACTTCCTGTTCATGGAAGCTTAGATGCCTGGAAGTGCCAAGACACTGTTACACACATACAACGGCACGTTTCTGCAGGTTGTTCACATGAAAGCTAAATAAGCCATCTTCTCCAGCCTAGCTCAGCAAGGGTAAGCTCTTCAGAATTGAATGTCGGTCATCTTTGCTGGAAGATGCTTGGTCATCTTCACTGGAAACCTCCTCACCACCGAGGCATCAGGGGTAGATACGGACGCTACGAATTCACCTGATCAATTCACACTGCTGCTACTGGCAGATCGTAGCTCTAAAATAGCTGTGCAGTCGTGGGCGCTATCACTTGGCCACACAGCCCGAGCACACCCTCTTGTTGCAGCATGCGACAGCTGCAGAGCTGGGATCAGCAGAGAGCAACCCACCTGCTCTCACAGGGTGAGAGATGTCTACAGCTTGCTCTGAATAAGGCTTACATGGTCTGGCAGGAAACAATGCCATAGCAGCACCATTTTTTAACAACTCTGACCTGCGTGTTCCCACGCTTTTGCCAAGTTTCTACCTCTGGCAGGGTAGCTGTGGATTGCAAGGCTCATGGTAAAAATAGTTTGGGTGTCTTATATATGCAGGAACATCTCCACAGAAAAGGTCTGAAACTGCCTATGCCAAGAAGGACCAAGGAATTTTAGCCTCTGTACCCGATGTGGACTCTGGGACCAAAAGCAAGAATAAGAAGCCATTTGTCTAGGTCAGTGCTTCTCAACCTTTTAAGCAGCAAGTACCTCTTAACTTCTGAAAATTTAAATAAGTACCCCAAAACTCAATTTTTCAGGGGATTTTATATTTACAGAATAATGTGTGCAATATGTTGGAAGAAGGGTTGTATATATAAGGCCACGATATGACAGATGTCTGATTTGGAGTGGGTAGGGTTGCCACCTTTTACACCAGAGGTGCACAACGCAAGTACAAAGCTGGGCTAGGAGGTGATGCTGGCCAAAGCTAGAAGGGCTAAACCCAGTGCCATGCAAAGCGCGGCACACCAAATTATTACTGGGGAATTTAATTTTTTTTAATTGCACCAATTTTTTTTGCCATAGTTTTGAGAGGAGGAAGGGGCAAGAGAAAGGAAAAAAGGGAAAGAGAGAGAGTGTTGGGGTACCTGTGTACCCCAGGGGTATACATACCACAGGTTGAGAAACTATGGTTTTAGTTGATCTAAACTCACTGTGCATGCTGGATGGTATCCACAGCTTAAAGACAGAAAAAAAATGCAAGCCCCTTGAGTATAAGGCTGTCCATGCAATTTTTCATAAAGGACTTCCAGTGTTTTGCAGTCTTTTTATGCTTAAAGACATCCATGGCAAATTATTTAACACTTTTCAAATGGATGACAGATTGAAGGAAGCCCTTTGGTAGCAGTGGGCAAACCTGGGTGATGACAGATCAGCTTTACAACGCAGTGAAGTTTGTATCAGAGTGTTTCCCAACCGAGTCCAAAACAGAAGAGCGAAAATTACAACATTTGGTGCTTATCTCATCAATCATGCACAATTAGTGCCGACCCTACTATGAGGAAGTGGAGGACAGGGGAAAAAAAGAGAAACATGAATTGTATTCAGGAATGGTCCATCCCTGGGGTCCCCTGTCTTTGGGGGCTTTGCACAGCTATAGCCGTCTGTAATTCAAAGATGCGGGGGGGGAGGGAAAAGAGTTATTAGCACGATAGCAGTTACTTACATACCCTCACCAGATCTGGCCCTAAAAAGCCTGTGATCTGAACAGACAAGATAGACTAATGTTATCAGGAAAAATAAAAAGGTGCAGGGTGGGGGGAAGCAATTTGCCTAAGGTCAATGGCAAAGCTAAAAACAGAACCGCCACCTGACTTGATTTAAGCACTAGAACATTGCATCTCAGCTCTCACTTCTTCAGAGGGAGGGAGGGTGGGAGGACAGAAAAGCAATGAAAGAAAAAAAAAGAATCGAGAAGGCTCCATTTTCCAGTCTTACCACCTTGCAGTGCTAGACAGCAGCAGGACCACTATAACACGTAAGCATCCCTAACCCGCTGGAGCATCCGTGGCGCCTTCAGAGTTTCATAGTTTCTAGGGTCGGAAGGGACCTGAGCAGATCATGTAGTCCGACCCCCTGCCATGGCAGGAAAGAGTACTGGGGTCAAACGACCCCAGCAAGGTGTTCATCCAGCCTCCTCTTAAAGACCCCCAGGGCAGGAGCCAGCACCACTTCTCTTGGAAGTTGGTCCCAGATCCTAGCCGCCCTGACCGTGAAGTCGTGCCTCCTGATATCTAACCTAAACCTGCCCTCTGCCAGCTTGTGACCGTTATTCCTGGTCACTCCTGGCAGTGCTCGGGGAACAGGGACTTCCCCAGTGCCTGCTGGTCCCCCCTGACTAGTTTGTAACAGGCCACGAGATCCCCCTCAGCCTTCTCCTGTGGAGGCTGAACAGGTTCAGGTCCCGTCACCTCTCCTCACAGGGCCTGCCCTGCTGCCCCCTGACCATGCAAGTGGGCTCCTCTGGACCCTCTCAATGCCGTCGACATCCCTCCTGAAGTGCGGCGCCCAGAACTGGACGCAGGACTCCAGCTGCGGCCTGACCAGTGCCGCATAGAGGGGGAGGATCACCTCCCTGGACCTGCTCGAGATGCATCTGTGGATGCAGGACAAGGTGTGGTCGGCCTTCCTGACCGCGTCCCCACGCTGCTGGCCCATGTTCATCTTGGAGTCAATGATGACCCCAAGATCCTTTTCCACCTCTGTGCTGACAAGAGGGGAGTTCCCCACCGTGTAGGTGTGGTGCTGGTTGTTCCTCCCCAGGTGCATCACCTTGCACTTGTCTGTGTTGAATCCCATCCTATTCTCATCCGCCCAGCCTTGTAACCTGTCCAGGTCTGATTGTAGCCTGTTGCTTCCTTCTAGTGTGCCCACATCCCCCCACATCCTAGTGTCATCAGCAAATTTGAACAAGGTGCTCTTTACCCCCTCGTCCAAATCACTGATGAAGATCACCAGTGATCACCTCTCTCTGCAGTAGGAATAAATAAGCTACGCATATGAGGAACTTCACACTATTATCTAACCTTAAAACCTTTTCTTTCCTTAACTTCAGGGCTTCAGTTTTTTGGCCTACCTCTGAGAAAAGGAGCAATTCCCTTTATCTGTCCATATGATCACTCTGTATACTCGCATGGAGATGGCTATTGCCATCTTAGGAAGAAGACAAGGATCCCTCTATATAATTAAAAAAAAAAATGCAGCCACTTCAGTCTCCGAGTACCAGCTGCATGCTTAAAGAGAATGGGAGGACAGAGTTTGTGTAAACTGCAACCAGGCCACCGCTGAAGTTTTCCCATTGTGACCCACGATTAATTATTTACTGTTTTTAGTTTGGAGACAGCGTTGCAATCCCTTGTAGTATTCTCTCCCTCTCCGCAATGCTGCCGGGAGATAATCCCCAAAAGTCTTGCTTGTACAGAAAAGGTGGCATTCAGCAAACTTGCTCTGAACTAATTATTTCTGTTATAAATGTCACATCCACAAACAGCCACTCGCTTATGAAATCCATATGCACTGAACAACCCAGGACACGTCCCCGCCTCCTCCAACACACAAAATCCTTTCCCTGTTCACTGGCGGCCATTATAGGTACAAAGAGTCTTTCCAAGAACGTTTTATGCTTGTCAGCATCTCAATGTTTTCCAAGCTGCTCTTTCAGAGAGAGAAAAAATGGTGCCTCTTTCTCTTTCCTGAAAAGAACCTGAGAACTGGGCTTTGTCTTGGCTGAAGTTTAGCTGGGATCAGTCTACTGTGATCCGCTAAGGGAGAAGGGGTAATGGCGCTTTAAAGGATGGAGAAAAGGAACTTCAAACTCCATCTCAATTTCAAGTGTTTGCCCCTCAATTTTCTTGCTGTGTTGCACTGCACGTCTCAATAATGAGAAGCAACTTGTATTAATAAAGGTCTTTTTTTTTTTTTTTAACTTGTTGAGACAGCTCTTAACCCAAATTTCATTTATTATTAGCAAAAACCATAGCGAAGCAAAGACATGTGAGAAAGGAAAGGAGCACGAAGTCTCCTCTGCTTCCCCACCAAACCCTAGAACTAGTCCCAGTGCTTGAATTAGCCCGGGATATAAACGGATTTCATGCCACCCAAGTCCACTGTGAATCACCTGCTCCTGCTTGTGAACCTGGCACAAGATACCGGTGGCCTTTTTTTTGCATTTCATATATTAAAAAAGGTAAGAGGCTATGGGGGGCAAGTGTGACCACTTCATTTCTGCAGGGTGAGAAAACTAGACGCGAGGCCAAACTTCAGCATCATAAAGGAGATATTTATACGGACAGCAAGTACACCTCCAGCTGTCAAAGGACAAGTTAATGAAGGGGTGATACCCCTTCTGCTTACAGACCAAAGCTGAGCGCTAACTCACCGGAGCTTGGAAGGAAAAGCTTACCCTATGATCACTGTCCCAACTACAGAGACTGCCACTTTTCTTGGAAGTATTTGTTCTGGCTGGTGTCACGAGGATAACAGATTAGATGTCCTGGGTTAAATCGCTAGCCCAACCGCTATGTTTCTACGCAAGAGACGCAACAATTTGACCACAATTTTCTCTAGCCAACAAAAGAGGCATGTTTTAAACAGCCTGTTAAAAGAGGAAAAGAGAAATGCCAGCCTTACATGACTCCCCACGTATCAGCAGAACCCGGCCCTGGCCCTTCATACAAAGCAGTAATTCTCAAACGAGGCAAAAAAATTCCTATTCACCTGAGCTCAAAGGTAAGACTCTGTGCCTCCTTACCAAGCTGATTTGAGGCTGTCAGCCACAGCCTGATTTTCCAAAGATGCTGAGTGTAAACGATAGCCAGATTTTTGCAAAAAAATAATAATAATAAAATTTTTAAAAAATAATCTTTAATTAGCTTGCAATTAAAGAAATTTTTTTTGCAAAAAATACAGTTGGCCTAATAAAAGACATCACCTCTACCACAAGTCTTGACTGCTTTTCCATCTAGAGCAGTATGGCTATGGATACCTGGCAAGCCAGCCAGCAATTCTGATAGCATGTGGGAGTGCTCACATCTCTAGGAGAAAAAAAAATAAAATAAAAGCTTGACACTAAATACAGCACTTTGTACTTCTATGGTGCATACAACTGAGATATTCATTAGATAAATTCAGTTACTGAAGTCCAAGTTGCATACTAATTATAATCACTCTCTCACCTGCCTCCGTGCCAGATACTAGTAAATTTTTAATGATGGACGATGTAAAACAGCGATTTCCAGAGGTATGCTCACTTGTGCAACAGCTGGAATGCCTTAGTTATTATACGGTATAAGAAGTAATTGCTGGACAAGCGAAATACCGAACTGCTGCTCATACTTAGCTAAAACGGAAGAAACAAATACTTCCGTTGCAACTTCCCACCTCCCCTTCCCAGAACTGGCAATATCAGCCAATGTAAGAAACCTGAGTAGCAGCAATTCCAAGAAAGACTAATCAGACTTGTTAAGTGGCTGGTGACACAAATGTGAATTTGCAACAAATGACTGAGTTTTGTGATGGATGTCATAGAAGTAACAGACCCCCATTACACAGCTGCAAGGCAATATTTCATTGTGGTTGGTGTTGAACAACATGCGCAATTGCAGACTGCTCAGTGAAGAGGAAATATGCAGACTGGCTTATGAGAAAAAAGATTAAGAGCCAGGAGAAGAGATTTTCAAGAGTGCCCAGGGCCAGCTGACGGCTGCTCTACCTAGAATCCAAGATCAGACTCTTACGGCTTTCAACATCTGGACAGTTTAACCAAGTGACAGCAGGGACATCTCAACCTTTAGCACATGAACATCAAGGGGAATTATTTAGAGAATTATGACAGAAACAGATGAAGGTAAAGGACAATTCAGACTGAATATTTGGAAAAGTTTTCGAGTACAAAACAGCGGCACAGTATCTTGGGGAATGGAGAAACTAAGGTTCGTCTACTCATGTAAGCAATCAGCAGGGAGTGATGTGACACTTCTTTTTAACAGATTCATATGGCCAACAAGGCATCCTCCTCCTCCAGCTGCTAGTCTTCCAGGACTTCTGCAGCACATCACAGAGAGCCATCTGGCTATCGTGTCACACCTTCAGCCTTCGTGCTCATAGACTCATCCCAACGTTGCTTTGCTTTGCGTGTATAACGTTCCTCTGTCCTAACATCCAGAAAGCTCTGCTGGCCCCATTTTTGCATAGATTTAAATGCTGACAGATGCTCTGGAGACACAGTCCCTAATGAATAAAGAGCATCAAGATTTTACTGTAGCCATGGAGAGTTTTAGTGCTTCAGAGATCGGCACATGTGAAATGCTGAGTCTGGAGATAATATCTGAATGTCATAACATCTTGCAGGCACCAAGCTGTGGACTCCCTTGGCTTTTTGCATTCCACTGATAGAATTAAAAAGTGCCTTATTATAAGTGCGAATAGTTGCAACATCTGGTGCTCCAGTTTCTGCCAAGCTAACATCCCTTAAGTCCACCAAAAATCCTGCGCACAGATGTGGAGCACAGACAAACAAGATACGATTTGAAAATGCTTCTTCACTTCCCTGGTACAATGTGGGCAAGAGCAGGAACACATCTGTATGACAAACAGCACCTCCTTATTCAAGAAATCTTGGCTTCTCTATGTTCAGTCATCCGCGTGCATTAGGAATGAAAATCTACCATCGTTTTTTTCATTCAAAGACAACACGACTTTGGGAGAGGAAAATGGTCTCTATTCTGACTTCAGCCATAAAACAGTTATTACAGTTTCTTACCCACATGAAGTGGAAAAGGACTCAGCTCGACTTTCAGACTCCAAGGTGAAAGGTTGCCACAGTCAGAAAAGGCACCATTAGAAGCTTTTTAATTAAGCAAATCTGATCCTCTGAGGTACTGCGAAAAAACAGCATTGTAGGGGAAGGTTCATGTGCAAATCATTGTTTTTAGAGCACAGTATCCCACTAATTAATGCCAGTATTGGGAGTTTTTGCTAATTTTCCATTAATGTGCAGCTATTGGGAATTTCAGATCCCTCCTACTGCACAGGAGAACAAGGTCTATTATAACAGGTACCAGGGGCCAAGTTAATTAGACAGACCGCATATTAAGAGGCCCTCTGGAAGAACAGTAGCAGACCTCAACAGCTGCCTTGCCTGCTACTGTGATGCTACACGACATGCGTTGGAGGGAGCTCCAGTAACCCAAGGACCTCAGGGCAGACAAAGTCAGCATGGGCCTCGCTCTGGCTGCTCAATCCCGCTCTTATAACAAGATCTCAAATGTGCCTTTGTTTGTCTGCTCCCTCCGGCAGGTCGAGGACCATCTCTGCACCATTAGACACCACAATCAGTAAACACCGAACTGCCACTGAAGCCAGGCCGCTCCTGGAAAGGATCCAGGGAACAACTTGTTTCTCCTCTTCTCCTCTGCCTCCAAGTCAGGGACCGACTCCGTCCCTGCCTGCTGGACACATCCACTTCCTGTCAACAGGAATCGGCTCCCAAAAAGTGATGGGGTTGCAGTTTAACAGGATGGAAGGAGGAAACCAGATGAAAAGGAAGAGGAGGGTCTTGTATCTAGAGGGAGAAGCCCCGAGGCAGGCTGAGATCTGGAGGACAGTCAAGTCACTCCACAGGGCACCTCTGCAGCTTCCCAAGAGCCTGGCTCCTTCTCGCACAGCACCGCACCGCACCGCGGACTTACTCCTGCCAAACAGCAGGAGCCAGGCTCAGAGCTCAAGTCTCAGTGCTACATATGCAGTAAGCAATGCCATTTTGCAAGGACCAGCCACGGGGAGAACACAGGAAAAGTTACCACATTCACGAATAAAGGTGGCGCAACCCATCCCATGCCAAGATATGCGTCCAGTGATTTTACAGCCCCATATTAAGGATTCACAGCTAACAGCTGGATGGAAGGTGTAAGAAATACCGCATGGCCCATTGGTGCAAGGAAGGAGTATGAAATAACACTGCAGAGGTGCAGCTCCCCTGAGCTCCTGCAGGAACAAACCTTTGCTCATTATGCCAGCCCTGGGGCTTCGGAGCTGGGATCCCATTTGAGACAGGTACCAACAGAAGTGTCTGGAAAGGGCACGTATGCACGCTCTCTGCAACGCAGGTTCATACCGGATGAGCCTCACCATTCCTTTCCCAAAGGAATTTCCAAAATACCTCCCACACCCCCGCATGCACACACCTCCCACAGAAAACACCTGTATTGTATGACTAAGCTCAAACCCAGAAGCAAAAGCCCAGCCTGTTTTCTCTACACAAACTGCAAGATTACTAGGGAACCCTAAGCTTGGGGCACTTCCCCTGGAAGAGGCCGCAGCACTCCCTCAAAGGGGAATCAAGCAGCGGCTTCTTGGCAAAGTCACTGAACGGGCCACAAGTGGCTCAGCCGCTGCTTGGAGGCTAGCAAGAGAGACAGATCTTCTGCAAAGGAGGATGGCTGCCTGGGTGAGGGGGAAGCACGGCAAGGCATGAGCATGTGCAGGATGAGCAAGAGAAATACAGCTGAGCTACAAAAAACAACCCAACCCTAGTCTGTCTGAGCTCATCCTTATTTTGCTCCTTCCATGGAGGAAAGCGTTGGCAGACAGAGATGGGAGGAAGGATTTCCTTTCACTGCAGGCAGGAACCAGCTCCCAGCCAGCCCTTCCTGTTTCTGACACTTTCAGTAGTTCACCTGTACTCGCCCATGACCTTTTCATAAAAGGGCAGTTCTCAGCTCCTGCTAGAGCAGCTTTAGCTTGGAGGATTAGCATGGAGAATGGGAACGGGATTAGGAAACGGGACTCCCATGTACTCCCACTGCAGCCCCGTGTGGCTCAAAGGCCCTCCCTGGGTGTTCTGGAGTCCCCCACCACCCAGGGAGCCGCAATGGAAAAGCAGTGCATAACAAGCCACTATTTTTTGCTTGGGGCTGCTGTCTTTGTTCTGAAAAACTTCAGCTTTTGTTATAGGAAAGCCTAATTGCACCCTTATGACTGTGTTAAAAACATGAAGGAAAAGTAGCTGATACAGAGAAAGGGAGCAGTCATCCCCCCAGTCTCCAGCCAGGCTGGAATGGATGCTCCAAGAGCTCCAGTCATTTCCAAGGGCTACTCACATTGAACTATGGTAATTATTAACAAAAGAAACCAATGTTGCCTTGTTGACTACTTCACTGCCAATGAAGCAGCAAGGAGGAGATGCTAAGCCAGTATCAAGAATGTAGAGCAGGCGGGTCCCATGTTGGCTCATGCACTGGAGAATTATAGGCGATTCTCATGCACGACTGCAGGTGAAGTCTAGACCTGAGACTAAATAAGGGTTTTAGAGCTGAACACTACTGTCCTCCCCAGCTTTTGACCTCCACGCGCAGATCCGCAGGCACATGAATCATTTAAGAACCAAGCTCGGCGACAGCAGAAAGCTCCGTGCCTCTCGTGTCGGCTGAAGGATGACGGACGAAAGTACAATGGAGGCTGCTGTGCTGAATAGCAGTATCCTCCTGCCATGCTGGGCAGTACATGACGGTCGTGCTGTACGCTGGATGCCATGCTGTGCTTACATAAATATGGTTTTCTCCAGGGTCTGCCCCATGTTGTTGAAAGCCAGACTTGGGCAAGTGCAGGGAGACTCCTGCCTGGGTCAATACATCAGTTAACGCCAGTCGGGTCATTGCGATGAAGCATCAAGCTCTCCTCTTCTGTGGAGGAGCCTTTGGACCCGATGCTGGTTGACACACTGCAGCTTCAATAGAAGTTTCATGCTCAGCACCGTCACAGGACTGGGTCCTCATTCTGCTTTCAGCTTCGAACAGAAAATATAAACTCACATGGCTCTTTACTGATGCCAGATCTGGTCCTGAGCTGCCTGGAGGCAACTTGTCCCAGCCCATAGATACAATTTGGCAGCAAACCTAAAAGTATTTCATCTGCTAGTTTCAAAATTAGGAATGAACATAACAGAAGTGGAAAAGGAGCCAGGTCACAAATGGGTTACAAGGATAAAGAGCTCAGAACTGAAATCAGCCATTTATTTAAAAAAAAAAAAAAAAGTTTTTTTAAATTGCATCTGCTGTGATGATTAAACAGGAGCCCGCTCTCACCTAGGGCTGGACAGAACAAGATATAAGGAATAAATACATGGGAAAGAGGTGAGGTTACTTCTACCGGCTGTCTAACATTGCCACTTGTGGTGTGTTCTTCTTCCTTTTGCTCACAGGGTCCATTCTGAATTGCAAAAGGATTTTCTTGATGTCATCTTGGACCATATCTGGCATTTTTACTCAAACCTATCTTCCCTGGAATGAATCAAGGCCCGAAAATGCAACAGTTTGAGAGTACCTGCTGAATCTCGCTCCAAGTGAATCCCTTACTACATTGTGTTCTTACCACTCTACCTCCTGCTCCCAGGCTTGTCTCACAAGTGGCTACTTCTTGCCAAAATAAAGACGTCTCTTTTTGTGCTTTGGATAGGGAGAAAAGGGCATTGCTGCTTTGCTAGGTTCTGTTTGCAACTTTTTTTTTTGAAGTTTCCTGGCACTTCTCCTCTCCTCGTGCTTCCAGCCTTGAAGACACTCTCATAATCACAGGCTTTCATTTAACGACCCCACTCCTGAAAGCGTCTTACGGGCCTGGAGACGCTTGGGAATTCATGTAGTGCAGATATGCCTACGTAACCGCGACCGACAGCTTCCCACTAAACAATCAGCGATTTCCTGCTCCAGACTCCACGCATTGTCACCTTGTATGCACAGAGAGGGGATTTTCAAAATGAAAACCCCAAATGTTTAAATTACTGTAATTTAGTGGTTTCCAGTCTCAGTGGAGAGCAGAGATCTAGGCAGAAACACCAGCGTTATTGTTTCCATTTAGTTATGCAATGCTAAAAAAGGTTTTGCAGGTCTGGGAAGTTCAGACCCTTTAATGGAACAATCTTAAAGAGGGGATTAATGGCAAACTGGTGCTGCTGCTGAGCAAATGTGATTAGCCTCACCGTGGCACTCAGGAGGGGGGCCCAGCAGAAAGTGGACCACAGACCAAATTTTCTCTTTGCTCCCTAAAGCCCGTCTCTGGAGAACACGGCTGTGTATACTGCTGTGATCATTTCCCCTATTCTGGAAAAATTTCCAGGCAAGATCAAGTACATCAAAACATCCAGGGAAAAAAGTTCTGCAAAATGCAATAAACCTGTTTGACCTCAACGGGTCTGATGACTCTCAAGTACTTGGTTCTTGCATCTGGTGACTTTAAGCCACGTGTGCGCTCACTGAGCAAAGTCCTTAAGTCAGCAAGAGCTTTCGTATTAATTTTGGTGGGGCTGTGACTTCCTTCCATCTTCCGTGACCTGCCTGGACTCAACTGAAGAATTAAGCAGCCTAGAGACTGCGATAACACACACTGGCTTTTCATAGCTCCCCAGGTCTCCAGAAAGCAAAGTAGGTATAAAGCAGTGCATTTCAGCCGTGAGTCTTATACTGGGAGATTCAGGCAGGGTTGGTGCAGAGACCTCATGCCATAAGCCGAGCAGATGTCTCACAGTACCATTTCCCTCCACTCAAATGCCTCCATGTACTGCCAGAACAACACCAAGGTGGTCTGGGATAACTGAAACCCAAGCCTTAAGGAGGATTATTTTTGGCATTGTTTTTGATTTAATGTTTATCCTTCTCGTTACACAGCAATTGCCTGCTTCCCTTATCTGATAAGGGTCCAGACTGTGCAGTTAGGCCTGAAGTTACGGAAAACACTCATTTCAGAGGAACCCACCCCCTGGCCTCCAGGTGCACAGTGAAAAAAGTGAGCAGAAAGTAGTGTTATGTCACCCAAAGCTCTGAAGAACACTGTGAGAAGGACACAATGAGGAACCGACTCAAGGCAGCTCTGCTGATGTTATTTAAATGCATGAAAAAAAACCAGACAGGCAGAAGCTTCACAGTCTTGTAAAGCTTCACCCAGAAGAAAAGTGCAGAAAACTGTTACATCACGTCTCAAGTTGAGATCACGGACATCTCAGTCTGGCATGGGTGGGAGCACTCCAGAAACAGATGAAGAGGGGGAGAAACTCTACCCACCTCCTGTCAGCTGCATTCTCTCCCCTTCCCACAGACCCATCTTTGTGCTGCCTGCCGAGGGCCAGGATTCATCTGTCCCAGGCATCTGAACACACGCCACACGCTGCAGAGCCGGGGTTGCCAAGTGGAGTGGGAAGGAAGTCCTTGGGACTCGATAACAGCTGGCTGGCAAGCGTACACCCGCGAGAGCCGATCTGGAGGCCTCTTCACTGCAGTCACTATCGTCAGGCTGTGGAGCAGGATGCTGGGGCTCAGACTGCCCCGAAAGAAAAATCTCTTGCTGTCAATGCCTTGAGTCTCTTCAGAGATCAGACAGCAAACATCAGGAGTAAAAGCCTGCATGTCAAGTGCTCCCCACTCCTTCCTTTGGGGAACATGTACAGGAGAAGGTTGCTGAGCTTCTCACGCCCTTTCAGTGAAGGAGCAGCCCTATAAGCCACCCCACTTCCAAGCCCTGGAGGGGGACAAGAGTTAGTTTATCTTGTACCTCATACTTGTGCCTTCTTACACCATGTTTCTGCTTTTGAAACTGCTTGCAGGTGCCAAAGATGTTCTTTGCTGTGTCTGGAGGTCACAGGCATCTCAAGGAGGAAGGGGCTAGATGGGGGAAAGCAAGGTCTCCCTCCTGCACCATAGAAACCAGCCATTCTTTGCAGAACTGGTGAGCCAGTTTTTAAGGACAGACGAGTTTGGCGAGGCTTATGGCTCTCTGCCCTAACCCCACAGCCTGCCAAACCTGTTCTCGAAGTCTTTTGAGACTGGAGCTAGCTGCCAGCCTCATTCAGAGAAAAGCAATGTCTTCTGCCCAAGCAAAGGGTGGTCAGCCCTACTGAGGCTGGATCAGGAATCAAGGAGGGATCCAGCAGTGCACCTTCGGGCACCGACAGGCCCCCACGAGGGGTCTAGTGCAGGGAGCTTTTCGAGGGGAATAGGGAATCAGGGACAAGCTGTGGAAGGGATAGGAAGTCTCATGCTTCTCTGGTCTCTCCAATGCTGTGGAAACTGGCTCAGGGGGCCTGGAAATCCCACAGCAGCCACTGCAGGGGTCTTATACTTTCCTCCAAATCATGCAGTGCTGGCCACATCAAGGCTAGATTCTGGCTCGGGTCTGATCCAGTCCATCCACCGATGGTGTCACTTTCTGCTGTGGGAGTGCTCAGCACCTGCCCCCGCTATGGAAAGCGTGGACCCACAGGTATCGAACCGAAGGCAGCAGAGCAGGGATCGATACCCCCAACCCTCCCCCCCGTCACGCCCCATGGCACCACCCCGCTCTGTTAGACTCCCGGGGACAACAATCTGGCAGCCTGTCCTGCAGAAAGGAGGTGGGAATCCCATGCCCATGCACACAGTTCAGGGGGTTGAGAAGGGAAGAGAGATAGGTACATTCCTTCGCAGGCCTGGATTCTTTATACATTTTGCCCCGGTTAACAACAGAATTGGAACGGAATATGACACTTCAGGAAAGCTGCTGCCAAACCCACAAATGGGAAAGGCCCAAGTCCTCCAAGGGAGCCAAAAAGTCATTCTAATCAGCCTGTGGAGCCTCCTTCTCTGGGGAGTACAGGAGGACTGGGTGGGGTTTGTGCATGGAAGGGGAGAAGGAGGCAGCACAACAGAAACTGGACGCATTTGGCTCAAATCCTAAAGGAGCCTCTAAGCGACTCAGTGGCTCTAGCACTTGAGAGATTACCAGGGCCTATCCTCAGAAAGAGCTAAGCAGGATACAGACTCCCTCAGCCTCACGAAGTGCGCAACTTGCTTCTGCAATCCTACCACGAATGCTGGCAGGAAGCCTCAAGCTAAACGAAGTTTCTCCAGAGCACATCATTTCCAAATCCTCACGCAGCCAGATCCCAGAAAGGCCTCTCGACCCAGGCAGATGCAGTCCTTATCTTCTGGTTTTCTACTGCCCTTGGACACAGTCAAGATATTACAAAAAAGCAACGACAACAAAAAAGGAATTGACTCCTCCCAAGATGGGCCGAAGTTTTTGCTTTCTGGCTATTGTTTGCTGCCTACATGAATGCTTAAAAACCTCGACCAGTACTTCTACAAACCTTGTATGCATAAACACACACCAGTCCAAGACAGAGATGCAAATTTAATTCAGTTCAGGTGACTTCACTTAATGAAGTCTCCCCGATGATCCAGACTGATGGAGTTAGCCTTTCCAAACATGTTGCTTTTGACTCAGAAGCGAACTTTCACCTCCGGTTGCCCTGCTAACACATCACAGAGGATTTGCAACAGTAAAATACTCCAACAAGAAATTCCCAGTGAGGCCTTTCCCCTTAGACTTTTTTTTTTTTTTTTAAACAATAAAGTCCATGATCAAGAGGCTGGTTTTCCTGGAGCATGGAGGGGGGTGAGGATTGCAGGAATCCGGCCCTTTGTTTTGCCATATAAGCAAAATGCCTTTTCATAACCGTAGCCAAGAAAGGAGGGAATGCCACTTAGCAAGCAGACTTGGATTCATCTGCACTTCACTGAAGTGCTCCAGCCTTTCTGCCTGGAAAACACACGCGCACTCTGGACAGAGCAACACAATGTTCAACTCGTTTAAATTTAAAATGGGGCGTGTATGCTGCACAGGGAGAGCCAGAGGGGTGTTCCTCCCCACCAAGTTTCACTGTTCCTTAATGCATTCCTGAGATAATTACAAATTAATAAGCCACAGGGATAATGCCTCTCTGGCAGGGAAGGTCAGCAGCAGCCAAGAGAATGGGGAAGAGGGATTCACAAACCCAATCTCCCTTTTATTAGGCTGTTGTGAGCATCACTGAACTGTGCATCACCGCATCAGTGGGAAGGGATCCCTCATGCAAGGCCCAGCTGCAAATTTAAGCTCAAGGCCCACTGCTCCTACCTGCCTCAGGAAGGGAGATTTCCAGTAGTTCTGTTTTGCTAATAAACCACTAAAAATGTGCCTATCTGACAGTTTTCCACAGGATCTTAAGGCTGCCATTTCCTGTCTCACGCATGCACACAAAACCACAGGGGCCGAAAGCTTGGATTGTGTCACTTGTGCGCACCACAAAATCCTTTCCAGTTCCTGATGCCAGCTACTAAGCAAGGAAGGGAGAATTTCCTGGGGTTATGCTGCAGTTTGCTGCTGTGCTTTCCTGGACCCCAAGCATAACAAGAAACTATAACTATATATAACTAACTAACTGTAACCCCATCTTTCATCCTGAATTTCATTCCATTTGGATCCTTCATAGCCCTTCCCCTCCAACTCCCTGTTTTTAAAATTAAGACTTGTTTATAACTCAGTGGTCAAGGAAAAAAAAAAGAGTCACTGACCACCTCATTTGGTTAGATCATTTGGAGTTTTCTTGTCCATTATTCTTAAGTTGTACTTCTTGCTCAGAAAACTACTCCTTCACAAAGTGGCCATTACAAAAACAGTTCCTATACTGTATGCAAGATCTCTCTGGAGGAAGACAGGTATTTAAGACAGAAGTAAATTTTCATTCGATACTTGCAACTCTGAAAAGTAGCTTTTAGCAATGCAACTTACAGGGCAGAACTAGCAGAGAGCCACTCTAATACGCATCTCAGCACTTACAGGTCCAATGGAAATGTGGCTAGTGTGACCACAAAGCAACACAGCATAAGTCTGAAAAACACATTAGACGTGGGAAGAACCATAGGGAAACTTCACATGACGGGAAGTACTTTCCTGGTCATCTTCCAGAGTTAAGAATTAACGAGAAGGCACGGTAATGACACAAAACCACAGGAAAAATGAATAGTTTAAAAACAGGTAACTGACATCTTAATGCTTCCTTTGTGGATATGATCAGTAATTTGAAGTGACATATGCCACATCTCATCCTTGACTGACAAGGAATTACACACATTTAGGAAGACCAAAGTATTTTTAATTTCTGTCTTGGCTGGGAAAACCAAAAACATTGCTACTGAATGTGGTTGTGGACAACTTCTCTCCGCTATGCCTTCTCATGCAAAATAAGGGAACATGCCATTATTTCAGCCATGACCACGTAACAAATGCTGTGACTGTCTCAGTTGTGCACACAAGTCTCTGCTACAGTCTTGCAACGTGATTAATCTCATTTTAGAAGAAAACACAATACGCACTGAACCCCTGAACTGGAAATTCACATCCCCTGGTCATTTATTCCACCCCCTCCCTTCACTTCTTGAACAAGCGAGTGCCCAGTGAAAAGAGACCGGACAGATGGGAAGGGAAGCAACAAGCAAGGGTGGCTAGAAAGCATTTAGGAATGAAGGGAAAGAAAGAAGACGTGGCTGTACGGCCAAGAAGCAGCCATCTGTTTCAGCCGCTGCCTCCTTGGAGAGGAAGTCTATAGCCAAGCACATCATTTTCCCCAGAAAGCCAGGGTGGTCCTGTGCACGGAGGGGCTGCAAGAGCAGGTTAGGAGAGCGGGGGTGACCCCTGGGCCAGGAAGGCACCTTGCACCCCCCCCACCGCTTCTGCGGAGGACCGTCCCTGCCCTGCCAGGAGGCTGCGACACAAGGCAAACATAGCTCGCTGCAAAGACCTCAGCATCACAGCTCCACACACATGCAGACACACACCCAGCACCTCCGGATCTTGCACACGCAAATGCATGCAACCACCCTGCGCTTCTGCATCACACACGCATGCAGCCATGGCACTTCTGCATCACGCACACATACACACGCACGCTACACTACTGGATCACATACAGCACACATGTACACCCGAACCCCCCCAGGCACGTGTGGATCACACACCTGGCATTTCTGGATCACACACAGGCACCCACACGTACCCACACAGGTGCGTACACGAACACACACACTGGCACATCTGGACTGCACACGCACACTCGCACCCCCTCGGCTCTCCGCAGCCCCGGGTCCCCGCACGGCTGCAGCCAAGGAGCCCGAGCCCGGGGGCGCTGACCTGGCTCGCCTTGTAGAACTGCTTCTTCAGCCCGGCCACCGACATGCTGCCCCGGGCGGGCGCGGACACGCACCGGCGAACACGCGCACCAACACGCCGCACGGCGGACGCTTCGGCTCGCGCCGCTTCCGCCCCCGCGCAGCCGGAAGCGGGCCGGCCGCGGAGGGATCCTGCCCCGCCCCGCCCCTGCCGACAGAGGGAGCGAGGTCCGGCCGCCACTACAGAGACGTAAGGGAGAGCGCCGCTCTTTCGGTGGTACCACAGAGCGGCGCGCGGCGGCTAGAGAGGAGCCAGGCAGAACACTGACCCCCTGCGGAAGCGCCCGGAAATGCAGTGGGGAGTGGGGCTGGCACGTGGGTCCAGTCCCGGGTGTCGCCGCCTTCGGGCTCTTGGTCCTGGGAATAGCTTCACCTCCATCGCTTATGGATGAGGTCCCACTCCTAGGCCCAGCAGGCAGCCTCTGTTGGCACCAGGCCCCCGGGAGCCTTGGGCCTTCTCTGTCATCACTATTGCTGCTGGTGCTCCTACTTCCATCAAGGCTTAATTTGATCCTCACCGTGCTTAGCATCACTTCCCGTGAGCTAGCAACGCATGTGGGACTTGCTAGCGTGCGTCGTGTCATTCATGATTCCTCTAAGCGTACATCAAGTGTCATTCATGATTTCTCTTAAGGGATAAAAGCTGTGTAGGGACAGAGGGGTATAGGCTGTAGCCATGTGGGGGTATGGACATAGGCAGACAGGGTTCTTTGGGTAAATCTGATATTTTTTATTATATGGATAAAAGCTTTATAGGGGGGTAAAAAGCCATGCAGAGATCACTTTGCAATCCCCACAGGTATAGATGCAGGTGTTAAGAGACTTCTCAGCTCCCAGGACTGGAAACAGAGATCAGCATTTCTCAACCCACAACCCAAATTGGGTTGCAAGAATATATGAAAGGGTCGGAAACAAACTTTAAAAATGTATTCTTTAAAGGGGAAAAACGTGGGGAACTGCGGCTTTTCACTTGCAGGCTGGTAGAGCTCCAGCTTTCAAGGGGCTGCTTGGGGCTTCCCCATTCCTCACATGGTAGGGTGGGGTAGCAAGTGAGGAGTAAGGGGCACCAGCAGGGCCCGGGGGCTGTTTTCTACTTAAACTATTTACTGGGTCAGGACTGGCCACTGATGTTTACAAAGGGGTCCTAATACAACAAAGGTTTACCACTGATAGACACCACTCCTCACTCATCTGCAAAGACTCTTACCCTTATGCACTGTCAGAAGTCATTTTTATTATCTCCATAGCCCTCACCTTACAAACATTTATGTGTGTGCTTAATTCTATTGCTAAGAATAACCCACCGATGGTTTGACAATAGTGAAGCTAAGCACGTGGGAATACTGACATGCATCGAACATGCACATAAGTGCTTACAAGATTGAGAAATTATGACTTTAAAATGATCTGTTCTAGCTTGTCCAACACAATATAAACTTTTCCTGGGAGGTTTTTGTTTTTTTTCCATGTGCTATCCCAGGGAGGGAGGACATCCAATATGTTCCAGGTTTTAATTTCATAAACCAAAATGTTTTGTTTGTGGAAGGCTTTTTGTAATACCAAATAGAGTAAGTTCTTAATTCTAACAACAGAACTAGACCAAAATCAGGAACAAAGAGGCCAGTGGAGTGCACAGCCTGCAGTGTTTGGACTGAAAAGTCTGTTTAGTGCTGGCACTCTCAGAGCTATTATTTTGATTGCAATAAAGACTGGTTATATGCGTCTCATGTTTCACAATACATTCTTTCTAAGTTACTGGAAGAAAAAAGTTCTCTGCTCCCAGAAATATGCCTGAATTACAGCTGAGTAAGAAGCTAGTGATAACTGACAACAACATTTTGTATATAGTTTTATCTCTGGTGTGAATATTTTGCAACCTTGAAAAAAAATAGAATCACAGAACTGACAAGGACCTCAAAGCTCATCTAAGTCCAACCCTGCATAGAAACACTGCCACAAAACTATCTTTTACAGACACAAGTACTCCTTCACCCCAAATTTTAACTCCTTTCCCCCCTGGCAATATGCCCTTGTGACAAATCCTGGAAGAAGTTTTACAATCCCTTTTTGTGTGTTTGGAGGTTGCTTTTTCCATGCATTTCTGTTATTACAATGATGTAAATTCAAGGAATTGAGGACTCAGTGAATTATCATCTTACACTAACCCTGACCACTGAGACACTGACCTCAAAAAGGCCTCTTCCTGTTTGTGCTCACTCATTTTCCTTAGCTTTCTGATATTCCCTGCCAGATAAAGAGAGAATGGCAGAAACTCAAATTCTGAGACAAGATAAAATGAAAAAAGTTCCTCAAGACTTTTGCTAAGGCTGTTTTACAGCACATGAGAACTTTCCTATCAGCCTCCATCACAGCTGCCAGATTCTATTGCAAGAAAGCAAGCTAGGGGGTGAACTATTTAATCTATCCTGACTGTTTGCAACCTGATTCAGAACTAAGCACCATGTGCTGAAAAGGCTTATGGTTCTACTTCACTGAAAAGATCATACACTTTTAAGAAGCAAAACAGCATGGCTCTGTATCTCTATCACTAGCTCAGAGTCCAGTTGCACTCCTGGAGTTCAGTACATTCACTCATCAAAAAGTTCTGGACACCCTTAAAGGAGTTGGGCCCAGACTTGTGAATCTGACCCCTGCCCATTCTGCCCTGTGAAAGAATCAGGGACAGTGGGTGCCCCATACAGCCAACACACCATTCAGAGATTCCTGTTTCATGCACCCACAGTCCAACTGACATTGGAAGAGCCTCCTTCCTCCTCCCCACAGCTAGACACATTCAATGTTGCACCTCCCATTCCTAAATTGTAGAGACAAAGGCTCCCTGCAAGCTCATCTAAATGAAACCACTATCCAGACTCAGGCTAGGACACAACGGACTCAGGCTAGGACACAATGGAATATTAGAACTGCCAGCCAGGATGAGACCCAACTAGCTCAGTGCTCTGTCTCCAACAGTGGCAAGGAACGGATGCTTCAGAGGGAGAGTATAAGAAATGGGTTGTGTGGAAAATCATACTCTCCCAGATACTCAAAGTCATACATCCTAAGCCTGAGTTCACACCCCTGGTTGTTGTATTTAATAGCCCCATGGACGGACGTATCCTCCATAAAAAACTGACCCTGATTATACTATTAGTCTTCACAAGGTCCTGTGGCAATGAGTTCCACAAGTTATTCATGTGCTGGTAAATCAGTATTCCCTTTTGTTTGTTGTTAACCTGACATTGATCATTTTAAACTGAAAATAGTTTGGTGGCAGTGATGGATGCTCCTCTCCCATTAATGGACAGAGGGCAGACATCCATTTTCATCTTTCTCATCCCCTCTGTGCCATTTGGAAGGGCACACTAAATGAGCAGTGACAGGAAATGGTACCTTACTTTGGAGTCGTAAAAGATTCCATTCTCACTCTGGTCCTTTTCAACAGCCACGTGCAGCAATGAGGTGAACCAGTCTGACCATATGGGCTCATCTTCCAGCAATATGCAGGTGACACAGCTCTCCCTGTCCTTCATCACATATGACCACATCACTGCCACCATAGCCAAATGCCAAGAGCTTGACTGAAATCAGATCATGAATAAAGAGCAGTATGCCACTGAATCCAGGTCCCACAGGTAACACTGCTGGGCAGATGAAAGCAAGTTGAAGCAGTAATGGTTGTGGTGTAGTCTCATTCAGTTGAAGACACACACGCAAATTCAAGCAACTGAATATTACTATGCTCTCCAAAACCTCTGTGAATAATGTTTCTGGACAGCTCCATCCCATCCTGGCAGATTATGAGCTGGCCTCGGTTTTACCAGATGTCAGCACCCCTCCAATGGACCACAGTGATGCAATATACCTGGGCATAAAGACTTCAGCGGCTAGGAATCTCCAATGAACAGAAAATTCTGCAACACACTTCTGCAGCACCACAGGCCACTATGAGTACATCCAGGGTATTCTCTGTTCTGCGCAGTCGATCCCTTCAGAATTTTGAATCAAGTTCAAGGCTTCGGTCCTTATCTTCAAAGCACCCTGTGGTCTGGCCTCAGGATGTTTAAAAGACCACACAGTACTCTGGGAGGGAAAAAAACAACACAGCTGAGAGCTATATTTCTCTGGCAAAGGAGACCTCTTTGCAAGAAAGATAAGAGCTCATTTGTGTGGATCACTGAACCTATTTTGAGACTGTGGAATGAAGAGTCCCAAAAAAAAGACCTGTACTTCCTTCTTCTCAAAATGCAAGGCACATCTTTTGACCTCAACTTCTCTGATATCAACACAGAGCAGCAATGTTGATTTATTTATTTTTTAAGAAGGTAGAAAAAGACCCCCAAAAACCAAACCAGAGTTCTTAAGAGTCAGCCAAAATAAGATGCACCAGTGCACATACTTCTTCTGTGGGGGGGGGAAGTGAGAGAACACGTAGCGCATGAGAGACGTCAGAGGCGTTATTCAATGTATTGCCGAGGGCACTCAGATGTGACAGTGATGAGCACAACAGAAGAACCAGCACTGGCTCCTGGAATAGCCTTGCAACTGAAGCCACGCGACAAGCACCTGCACCCTCAGCCCACACCAGCATTGTGTACATCAGCTGTGAAGCATAAGGCAGCATGTCTGAGAGTCCATGAGGGGGAGAGCAGAGACCCCACCTCCGGTAGGATAATCACGTGTGGCACCTGCTACAGCAGTGGTTCTATCTTTAGACCCAAGGCACTCTTCCTTAGACTCAAATACCCACTTAGACACCCTCGTTAGACTCAAGTCACCGCTTCTTTGACTCAAACGCCTTCCTTCTTAGACTCGAGGCATCCCTCAGACTTGAAGGCCGCCTCTTCAGACTCAAGGAACCCCTCCTTAGATTCAAAGGCTGCCTCTTTCAAGTCAAGGCACCCCTCATTAGACCCAAAGGCCCCTTGTTAGATTCAAGGCATCCTTGTTCATCTCAACGGTCTCCCCATTAGACTCAAGTCACCCCCCCTTAGACTCAACTCCCCGCTTCTTAGACTTGAGGCATCCCTCAGACTCCAAGGCCACCTCTTTAGACTCAAGGCCCCCTTCATTGGACTCAAAGGCTCCTTCATTAGATCCAAAGCCTCTCTCATTAGTTTCAAGACACCCCTCGTTAGACTAAAATACCCCCTCGTTAGACTCAAGGCACCCTTGTTAGACTCAAGGCACTCATTAGACACAAATGCACCCTTGTTAGACTCAACCCCCAGTTAGACTCAAGGTACCCTTGTTAGACTCAAAGGCTGCCTCTTTGGACTCAAGACACCCATCATTAGACCAAAGGCTACTCATTAGACTGAAGGCCCCCTCTTTAGACTCAAATCACCCTTGTTAGACACAAGGCACCCCTCGTTATATTGGAAGTCCCCTTGCTGGACTCAACGCCCCCCTTTCTGACTGTGGGCAAACAACACAGCAGTTTTCCCGTTGGAAAGCACTGCGCTCCCGCGTGACCACACTCTGCTCAGGCCGGGGCCACCCAGGGACTACACCTCCCAGAAGCCCCTGCGGCCGCGCCGCTCCTTCCCCCTCCCGTCGGGGCCGGGTGACGTGATCGAGGGGCCGGGAGTCGCGCGCCGCTCCTGCATTGGCCGCCATTTCGCGGCGCCGACGCGCGCTGCCGGCTCTATGAGCGGGAGCCGGTGAGGGGGTTGGACTTCCGGGGTTGGCCCCGCCCCTTCCACCCGGCGTCCCCCCCACCCCCCGGGGGGATGCAGGCGCGTGCAGCGGCCCCGTGGGCGGAGAAGCCTGGGCGTCTACCCCCGTGCAGCGAGGATTTGGAACTGATGTGGCTAATTTGACCTGGAATATGAAAAAAATTACAAAAAATGATTGGAAAAATGCCAGTTGCAAGCAGTGGGGCGCAAACCCCCTCCCTCGAGCAGGGGAGACTGTTATCCCAGGGCGCCTGCGCGCACTGTTATTGCACAAGCGAGAAGAGCCCCGAGCCCACCTCCTGCACTCCCCAGTCAATCACAGCGGCCGCGAGTCCTTGTGGCAGCCCCTTGCACCAGTAGGAAGCAGCCTTCGCCTCCAGCCAATAGGAGCTTTGGGGGAGCTGGGTGGGGGCGAGAAGCTGTGCTGAAAGGAGCGGGTGGGGTTTGTTTTCCTCTCGCGAGGCTTCGCGGGATCCCGGGTCACGTGGGGGCTCCGGGCCAATCGGCGGCGCGGAGTGTGGTGCCGCTGAGGCTCCCGCCAAATACGAGCGGGAGAGGCGGGCGCGCCCCGGTCACTGCGGCCGCGGGGGGGTCGGGCCTGAGGGAGCGGGGCCGCTCCGCCGCATGGCAGGTACGGCCCGGGGCGCTGCGCCGGGACAGGGCCTCCGCGCTCGGCGTGTAAAGGAACCGGTGGGGAGGGGGGATGGAGCCTCCTCAGAGCCCGATTTGCCGCTCCGCTGCCTCCCTGCTCCTGCTCCCTGGCTCGGACCTCATCTCCCGCTCTGCTTTCTGCTCCCTGCCCCGTGCTCCCCTGCCTGATCTTCTGCGCTGCTGCCTGCTCCTCGTCCCTCCCTTCCCTGTCTGATCTGTTGCTCTGCTTTCTGCTCCTTTGCGTGCTCTGCCCCCTGTCCTGTGCTCCCCTGCCTGATTTGCTGCTCTGCTTTCTGCTCCGTGCCCCATGATCCCATCTGCTCTGTACCCCCCTGCTTCCCTGCCTGATCTGCTGCTCTGGTTTTTGCTCCCCTGCCGTGCTGCTGCCTGTTCCGTGTTCCTTACTTCCTTACCTTATCTGCTCTGCGTGCTGCTCCCTCGCCTGATCTGCTCTGTGCTGCGCCCCGTGCTCCTCTTCTTGATCTGCTGCTCAACTTTCTGCTCCCAGCCCCATTTTTCCCCTGCCCCATCTGGGGCTCCTCTTTCTTCTCCTGGGCTGCCTGTCGCCTCCCTGGTCTGGGGCACTTGTGACACGTGTGCTGCTGGTCAATTAACGAGAGCAGCGAAGACTGGCACCGTATCGACTCACCGGAGCGGATGGATGGATGGGTCTAGCACAAGATTTCGTTTGCTGAAGCTTGCTTCATCGGATGCTTTAGCCCAGGAAAGTGTGTGCTGTATGCATCTCTGTCCTGGTTAGCGTAAAAGGTGCAGTTCTTCCCTGCCGTCTACTTGATTACAGATCGACGCGGCTAACTGTGTCTATACATTAATAGAAGTGCGATCAGGCTAAGGAAATCCTTTTTTTGTTTTTGTTTCTCTGTTTAGTAGGAAATGCTCATTTTGCATAATGTATCTAGTGATGACAGCACGAAGTATCAGTTTGTTAATATGTCTTAAGTGCCTGTTGAAAACAGAGTTAAATGTAACTGGGCAGCTGTTTATATCTGCTCTTTTGTCTTGCAGCTATGGAATGCAGAGACAAGCCAGTTGTTCCTACAAGAAAATTAGTGCAAGGTACGCTTATGCAAGAGGGGTGATTTTTTTTTATTTCCTCCCCCGTCCCCCCCCCCCCCGGTCCCCCAACAACTTGCTTTTTTTAATGTCTCAGACTCAGACCTGGCAAGGTTCGCTAAACGTATCATGCTTGAGTGCGTAACATATTCTTTGCTAGTCTGCACTAGGTTTTCTTGCTTTTTGAAGAACTCATTAAGTAACTTAATGGCTAATTTCCCTCTGCTGATTTTGTACAGCTTTACTTAAATAGTGAAATCTTACTGTTTCAGCTCGGTTGCCTTTCAAGCGTTTGAATCCAGTACCAAAGGAGAACTATGATGCAGACGTGGAAGTCAAGAAAACTAAAAGCTCACAAAATGTCTTTGGACAAAATAACGACTCTTCTCTGGATACGTCCCACGCTTCCATGGACAATGTGGAGAATGACTGCCAGTTGGATCCAGAAATGCATTTTGCTCCAGAACTGGTTAATGGAAAGGGTCCATTAGATGACTTTATACAGAAAAGCACGAAGAGTAACACAAGTGAAACTGTACTTGTAATTGACTTGACAGAGGACACTGACCACAGACTAAGTGATGAAATTGACCATGGTAAATTAAATTTAGAAGCATCTTCATCTATAGAAACAGCTAATGGAATCTTAGAAGAAGATGCAGACCAGTTAAGTCCATTAAAACCCCTTCAGAATACCCGAGTGGATGCTTCAATGGATACCAGCTCGCCATGTGAAGCTACAGCAAATAAGGATGAAGACTTGACAGATGCAACCAAATCTTGTTCTGAATTATCAAATACACCATGTAATGATTTAGAAAATAAGAGAGCCAATGAGAGTGAACTCAAGGGGATCATACTGGGGAGAAAGATGCCTGTTGTAGTCCTAGAGGATATCATGACTGCAAGGTCACCCAAAGTTGCATCTCTAGAAGGAAGTATGATATCAGAAAGTGAAACAATGGGATCTTCTTCTCCTGAAAGAGACTCTGTAATTACCTTTTCCTCATTAAGCTCCCCCTCTTCTATCAGCTCACCTGAGGTGCATCCTGCCCTAGAGAACAAGAGCAATACTAGTCCCTTAGCTTCAACGCCTGTTCGGAAGGTTGGTCTCTTTGTTTTATTTGCGTGTAGCCAGCAAGATTTCTCATCTGCAACTAAAACTAAAAGTTTTTTCAATACCTTTGTTTCTAAAAAATATTGGCAAATGATATAATATAAAACTGATTAATCTCTTTGCGGGTGAAATTTGCAGCCAAGAGATGATTGGCTCCTTGACCTTTTTTTTAAGTTACATTTTGAGCTGAAGTGTTGGCCTTTCTTTTTTTTTTTGGTTCTAAAAGTACTCATTAATATGCATAATGTAAATATATTTCAAGCAGTACATCCTGTTGTCATAGATTAGCTCTGTCATAAGATACCTGCCTTATGACTTACTATGTTAGGACAGAGTGTGGGAGAACAGTGTGGTAAGGTGTTATGTGATACTGTAGTCTCTCATGTTCCTTTATGGGGATTGTGAGTAAACTTGGAAATAATTCATACAACAGTAAGACTTTCAGCTTAACAATGGGAATTCATTGGATGTTATCACCTACAAGTACATACAAATATGTTCAAAAGTAATTTCTATATGGAAACTGCTGGAGCCTCAGAGAATCTGATGAAGTGAGCTCAGGCTCACAGAAACTTGTGTATCTCTGATTTATGGTAGTGTTATAAGGCGCATCTTTCCATTGTGTTCTGTCTGAGGGATAGACAACCACACACAAATTGTAAGTGTTATTTTGATATATGACCAAGGTAGCTGTAAAATCCCTTATGCTGTAGGTGGCAGTGAGAGAGACGGGGTAGGTGAAAACCTTTACATAAGCCTCTTAAAATTGGTGTGCAAATCTGTCCTGCTGTCAGCCATCTTGTTAAAGTATACACCATCTGAACACGGCCAATAGTTATCCCTCGCCTGACTCTTTTCCTAAAGCAGCAATACAAAGCTACTTGGGTCATGTGATGCACTTGGCCATTTAGTACCATAAGTAGAATAAAATGGTAAATATACACCTAAGCTAATTCTAAACTTCTACTACAAGGTTTGTATAGATTTAATTTTAAGAACTCATTCATTTATTTTTTTAGCTTATGACTTCTGTTCTAGTGCTAGATCCCTTGAAGCATCATGCATTCTGGTGCTGCATTGAAAGGGAAGCTTTGGGTTTTTTGAGACTGCCATCTGTGCTTGTAAAACTGAAACAATTAATCAAATGGCTTGAACAGAATTCAGATGTGAATAGGCTTTTCTGGAACCTACCAACCGAGATGTAAAGTGGGAGTTTCTCCTGCATGAAGCACAAAGGCCTGATGCTTAAGACTCTGTTAAACTAGAACAGGCCTTGTAACTATGCTTTGGATCCTGCAACTCTTAGCACAAAAGCAGGACAAGCTGTCTGGTGTGCATAGTCGCTCAGCTTTTACTGTCAGATTTCTTACAGAGGAAGAGTTTAGGGAATTCAGGGTTGAAGGAAACTTCCCTAGGAAGAAAGATTATGTAAGGAAGGGGCAGCCTAGTATAAATGGAGTCTACTTTCTGAATGGGAATGAAATTGTGGAGGGCAGTACGAAGGGGGATAAGAAAATTGGATGGAATTGAAAAACTCCATCATGTAGTATCGGCAGAAAATCCTATTGGGCTGTGAAATAATTGCCCAAGGCACATCACAGAAATTCCATTGCTTAATCATCTATGGGTTAGAGAAAGAACTCAGGTGTATTGAGAAAGCTATTCTGCGTTGGTGGAGGTTTGCACTGTGTGACACAGTGGATCTCTTCCTTCTGTTAAATGGATGATTTGTGCCATTGGTGAAGAAAGAAGAATTAATGGGTACAGTTCATAGTTTCAATCCTTGAATTGACAGCATGCTGCTCTCCAGTACTGAAACATGTCTGTTACACTTCAGATATGAAAGATGTAGTTCCACGTTTTCAAAGCAAGGTGGAATGTTGTATCATTGGTGTGTGAATTGAATGGCACTTCTTCAAGAGGGGAAAATGCAGCAAGTGTGTCACTTTTGCCCTGGTTCCTTTAACAAAGTTTGACATATAAAATGCTGTTTGTAGAACTTACCCTCCTTGTGGCAAGACCTGCATCTTTTGTACATCAAACAGAGTGTGTGTTAATGCTTGCTTGTACTGATCGAACATATGTCTTGGAGCAGGCATCTGGAGTTCAATGAACTCTTCAAATGAGTAAAACTTACTTTGTACTACTTGATCCATATTGAAACAGATCAACTGAGAAAATAGATTTGCCAAAGCTGATGATAATGCATAAAAACACTACAAGCAAGCTAATAGTACCTTCAGTAAGATGAATTCCAGTCTTTGGTACTGTATTCCACATGTTGTATGTAGACTGGGTTTTTTGGGCAGACGAGATGTCTTTTATCAGACCAACTAAACAGTTGGAAAAAGTGTTCTTTGCAAGCTTTCAGGCATAAACCCCTTTACCCTTCTTCAGGCATAGGAAAAGTCAGGCATAGGGGGACACTTTTTTTTCCTATGCCTGAAGAAGAGCGCTTGTGCCTGAAAGCTTGCAAAGAACAGTTTTTCCAGCTATTTAGTTGGTCTGATAAAAGATCACATGTACCCATAGAACCTTGTCTGCTTATGTCCTTAGAGCAACACAGCTACAGCCAACAACCTAAAACATGTATGTGATTTTTTTTCTACGTAGTCTGAAGAAGCCTATTTTGCAGGCTTCAGCCAGTAGCTGTTACAGGAACAAGAAAAAGGTCTGTATAAAAAAAACTTGTGATGTACTGCTGTTGATGGAAGGAGACAAGCAAGAGGAACTGTCCTTCAGTTCTCAGACTCGTTCATGACATTCCTTTTATTTGGGTACTGAAGCTTCAACATCACAGTAAAAATCATGGTATGCTGCATCAAAACACTTGCAGTCTGTAGGAAGTGTTTTTGCTATGACTAGAATTCCCTTTGTTATGTATATGATCTGTAGTGGCTTTGACTTGTGCTTGCAAGTGCACACATGTAAATACAAGCCTATCTTGTATTGCTAAATATACTATGGGGCAGAGTACTTTGCGGGAGTGTGTTCAAGTTAAAAGCCAGAGCTTAGTAATACATAATAAGAATTTTATAGCAAATTGAAGAAAAATAATGGACAGTCTGCTCTGCTGGTTTAAGAACAGAGTTGGAACATGACCCTGAATTGTAGGAATACTCGTGCCATCCACTTGCTGACACAAGCAAACTCTTCCATAAGCAAACTTTCATGGAATAACTGCTAATAATTTGGGTACAAATAATGATATATATATATATTAAAAGATCATCTGTGCCTTCTTATTTCAGGTCTCTCAGAAATGTCACAGAAGTTCTGCGGAGAAGGAGAGGCTGAGATTGCAAAGAGTAAGGCATTTTCACTGACATAGAAAGTTTACCTGCTGTGCTTTTGCCTTCAATAGTAAGCAAAGCCCTTTGCATTTCCTTTTGGTCCACTTCTTAACATTTCTCTTCCTGGTTCTTTTTACCAATGAGAATTGGAAGAATTATGAAATAGTTAGAGGTTGCGTATTGACAGCAGGGGGCATTTGTATGTCTGAGCACAAGTTTCATTGGATTCCAGGTGTAGCAACTTATGTGTTCAAAGCAGAGGAGTTATTTTTGGGGGGGCTCTTTCATTCTGCTAAGCACACCAAGTTCTTGAAGATATTGCATAGGCCCTGCAGTTAAGAAAATAGCTCAAGTCTTGGGATATTATTGGTGTTGTAACATTGCCTTAGGGGCATGGCAACCTATACTGTCAAATTACTTGACATGAACTAACACAAGTGCCTACGTTGGTTAGGCATCTGGATGAGGTCATCTGACCCCAGCACACTTTCCTGCGTAGGCAGGGGGTCGAACTCTGATCTGTTGAGGTTCGTTCCGACCCTAGCATCTATGAATCTATGATATGTCATAGATAGCAATACTTCAGATTGCATAAGAAATAAACCAGTTGCATAATGCAAATGGTATGGTGGGTGTTATGTTCTTAAGTAAAAGGCTGTCCTTCAAACTGCTATTTAGATATCTAAGTGAGAGAGAGAATTTGTATACATGAAGTGGATTTTCTTATTGGGAATGGCTTTAAGAATAGTCAAGGCCCTTTTATGGACTGCATTCCAGGCTATTTCCCAGGAAATATTTTGAAACCTAACCTAATCCAACTCAGAAGACAGTTTTTCTCCTGGCTATTTTTCCACACTTGAATGTTTATCAGCAAATGTAATGACTGAAACATTCAACAAAATAAAACACAAACATCCCTCTCAGTATCCTGAAAAGAATCAGAGCTTGGTCAACAAATGACTTCCCATAATGGGGACTGGGGGAAACAGCCAGGAGAGAAGTTGTGCCTCATTACAGGGGCTGGTGATCCCTTGAGAACCAGAATCAACGAATATTTGGGTTGGCCAGAGCCACCATTAACCAGAGTGAAAGGTCCTCTGATGATGTCTTTGTGCTCTGAAATAACATGAGATGACACCATCGCGATATGCCAGCCACTCAATGCCAGACCCAGCGCTATGGTCTATTTGCATAAATTTGTGCACCTCTCTAACTGATGATGCATAATATCAGTTAAAACAACGCTTACTGAATTGTGTTTGGTAACTAGGATCAAGAACGTGCAGACAAACTGCAAAAGTTGCAAGCAGAAAGGGAGGAAAAAGGGAGGCTGAAAGAAGAGGCAAAAGCTGCAAAAGAACGGGCCAAAGAGGAGGCAAAGAAAAAGAAGGAGGAAGAGAAAGAGCTGAAAGAGAAAGAAAGGCGAGAGAAGAAGGAAAAAGAAGAGAAGGAAAAAGCTGAGAAGTTAAGAGTGAAAGAAGAAAAACGCAAGGAGAGGCAGGAAGCTTTAGAGTACGTGGCTTTGCTTTTATAAATGATGGAATTGAGCTACACACACACGCATGCACACGTGTTTGGAGTGGTTTGAAAAGGTGAACACTTCAGTACAAATATAGCAAAACCACATCAACTGGATTAAACAAATTATGCGTGTGTCCATGCCCTGTGTCTGTGCTAGGGAGTTACCCATATTGGTTTCTAGATCAGTACAGTGAAAAACAGTTAAACTGTGTACCATTCTCTAGTCCTGAGAGCTTTTTCTTTTCAAAAATGGGCTATAAAGTGATATCTTGGTTTGAAATAACATGAAACTTCTTTTTACCATCCATGAGTTTTCTTTTCATGGCAAGGCTGTAGGCATTTTAATTTGGTTGTGAATTTCTCTGGATGTTGGCCCTCTAGCTCCTTAAACGGTTTGTTCCAGTCAAAAATGCTTCTTCCTTATGGTAGAGACAGTTGAAAACTGTCTTGCTAGTAGCATAGACATGGCTCAGCAAATAAATATCCACTGTAGAAGGCATGATGCACCTTTTTATTGCATAAATTAATTAGTCTTGGTTTAAATGAATGGGTTGTCTTTGTTTTGTTCATACAGTACCTACAATAGTGCATGACTTCGGCTCATTAACTCTACTAAAGTATTGATAATTAATTTTGCTTTGTTGATTTTTGTGGCAATTCCTGAAAATGAACCTTTATCTTAAAGGGCAAAACTTGAAGAGAAAAGGAAGAAAGAAGAGGAGAAACGGTTAAAAGAGGAAGAAAAGGTAAACTTCTCTAGCTTTATTTTGGAGTCTTGCTCTTCCTTCCTAAGCTGTGCTACAGCAGTCAGCTAGTGTTCTTCATTACTCTGCCCACATAATGCCCTTTCTAAGCCTGTTATCCTCAGTCATCCATGAATGTCACAGGAGATGTGATTCCAGCACAAGGCAAGGTTAATAGTAGTAACCTCACTGGTTTTGCTAATTGTTATGTTGGTGTCCTCATTCATGCTACATTCTTCATAGAAATAAATGACATTTTGTAGAAATAAATGACATTTTGATTATGTTCTCACTGCACTGCAGGGACTGGGTAAATGACCGGACCTTCATACCTTACTTTATTTTGGATATTAAGATGGGTTTCACTTTAGCTCAGTGAAATAAGACTGGATCCTAGGACTTTATATTCATTACTTTATATTTTAACTCTAATTCCAGCGCATTAATGCACAGAAAGCAGAAATTACCAGATTCTTTCAGAAACCAAAGACGCCACAAGCTCCTAAGGTGAGAGATACTGCTAGATATGTGCTATGTTTCTCTATTTCATGGGTAATCTTCTAAACCAAAATGTAGGAGGAACAGAATTGGCATCTATTTATAGTGGTGACTGCATAGGCTCATTATGTTTGAAATCCAGTTCTCTCAACTACTAGCCACTTACAGAGTGATTACAAGACTTGAATTCTCTTGAAAACATCTGTTGTATTTCCTGTTTGTGAATTCATATTTCAGGCATCTAGTGAAATGATTGCATATTAGATTTAGCATTTGCTCTGTATCCTGAATAGGGTGGGTTTGTGGCTTGTTAGGCATTTCATATATTCACATTTGAATGTTCCTGAACTCGCTTTCATTTCAGACCCTTGCTGGCTCCTGTGGGAAATTTGCTCCCTTTGAAATTAAGGAGAACATGGCTCTTGCCCCCCTCAGTCGTGTTATCCTTGAGCAAGAGGTTTTAGATCAATTGGATCAGCTCCTGAAAACACCGAATAGCGATGTCTGTTTCTTCAAAGAACTGAAGTGTCGCAAGCCACTTAAAAGTAACCCTACCTTTATCAATAACAGCAGTGCTGACACATTTAACAGGTTAGTCTGTGTTTCATAGTCGTATCGGCTCTGAAACCAGTGTTGGAGAATGGTTTGTAACACTATTGTGGATTACAGAAAAGTGCAGATTTCTTTTAATGTTAGTCAGCTTTGTGTGAGAATTAATCACCCCAGGAAGCAGTATATTGTCATCTAAATTTCCTTGATTCCACAAGGAATCCTCCCAAATCCTTCTCTGCAGGAACTCTCACACTTCAATAGTGTCCAGTGTAGGAAGACAGCTTGTCTGGAGTATGGCCCATATAAACAATGTGGATTGGAAAAAAAAATTGCTGTTAGTTTATCCTTTGTTTTTAATGATCTCACCCAGACTGGGCCATCCTTTTTACTGAATAACTCCACTAGACAGCTTTGTCCTTGTAAGCAGCTGGTGTTGACCAATTAATCCAGACTTCTTAGAATGGTTTAAAATTGCTGAGTTAAAGGTCTTATGCTTCTCTGAGCTGTTGTGGATTATGATATGACCACTGAAGGCAGTATTTATTTCTACAGTGATGTGGTGGTGGTAGAGAGCTGCCAAATGGACACTGTTCCTGAAAGGAAGAAATTTGGCAGGATGAAACTACTACAGTTCTGTGAGAATCACCGACCTGCATACTGGGGCACATGGAACAAGAAGACCACTGTTATCCATCCTAGGAACCCCTGGTCAAAGGACACTGTAAGCATTCACAAGCAGTATGGCATAGAGTCCCTTTTCAGTTCTCAAGGTAGACTCTGTTCAAGTATCTGTACCTTCTTGTGCATTTTAGATAAGTCATCTTTTGCTACTCATGTTTTCAAAAATACTTCATGAACATTTGCCTTTCTCCCTGACTATTGAGGGGTGACATGGGCATTTCTCGTTACAGAAACTACTGGATTATGAGGTAGATAGTGATGAAGAATGGGAAGAGGAGGAACCAGGAGAATCTCTCTCACACAGTGAAGAAGTAAGAATTCCCATGCTAGCCAGTCTTCTTTGGGGGTTTTTGTTTGGTTGGTTTTGTTTTGTTTTGTTCGGTTTTTTGTGTTTGTTTTTTTTTTTTTAAATCTCCATAACTGCAGAGCCTGAGGCTTTGGTAGTCTCGGATCAAGCAAATGATACTGCTTTTGATTTAATTTGGGTTGGGGTTTTTGTTGCTCTTAAAGGTTTCTTTGATCCTGTTATGTGCAACTTCTAATAAAGTCAATTTCTTCTCCAGGATGATGAGGAAGAGGGAGAAGATGAAGATGATGATGATGGTTTTTTTGTACCCCATGGGTACTTATCTGAGGATGAAGGAGTGACAGAAGTAAGTGATTCCCAAAGACGTTTAATCCAACTTTCTTGACTATACTATGTTGTATCTCTCCTTACAGAAAACTGTGCAGTTGTAGCCATGCCACCTCTAGAGTTCTGACTGGTGGGGTGAATTTCATGCTTTGTTACTTGAAGAAAATACAGTGTGCTCTGTATGGGATACTTCTGCTTACCAAGTCAAAAAATAGCAGAAATGAAATATGTAGTTTGAGTATGCTAGTAAGACCATCAGTTAGCATAGTAGTTTTGCTGTATTACCAAATAAGTACATAATGCAGCATTTTTTTGTTCAGGTCAGAAAAAATCCAGCATATGACAGGTGTAATGTAGAGTCTCTTTTCCACGCATCACACTGTATAGGAACAAGTTGATCAGACTTCAGTGTGTATTGCCTATATTAAAATTGAAGAAATGTCTTGCTTAGTGGTGAATGGTGCAGATGAGGGTTAAATGGGGAAGGGGGTTAGCTACAAGAAATGTAAGGGTTTTTTTATTTCTTTTGCTTCCAATAAAAATTTGCACAGAATAGTAAATAGTGGAGTGGTTTGAAATGCATCTGAATACAGTAGTGAAATGTAGTGGTGCTATTTTAACTGCATGCCCAGGAAACTTTTGGGACATGTTAGAAACAACCAGATGTGGAAAGGTGAGCTTGTATGGGTAGTTCTTTTCAGATAAAATGTGCTATCCCCTTGGTGTGAAAACCCTAATCTGACTTTTCTAACTGGGAGGGGAAGGCTGAGACAGGCAGCTGATAAATAACCATTTAAATGCTGTAGTTGTAGGGTTTTAGGAGGGTTGGGGTGGAACATACTGGGAAATGGTCTACAATGAGGTATCTTGGGAACACTGTGACCTTCTTTGTTCTAGTCCTGTGATTATTTAAAGATCTCTTGGAGATAGATATTTAGTGCATTGTTGTCCATTTATCACACAGAGTAGTAACGAAGTTTTTTATAGAGAATGGTATAAAGCAGTGGCACCCAGCCTTATGGCTACACAGGTCAGATGAGCGGTGTGGTGTTAGTCTGCTGGCCCAATCCCATGTGCAGGGCCACATTATCTGGTCTGCAGGGCTCTGCACATTGCTGGAAATTTGGCAGCGGGAAAGTGGCATCTAATGCTGCTACTGCTTTCCAGCCATTAAATTTTTGGACGCACAGGGAGCAACATGGGCTGAATAATACAGCGATGTAGGCCAGGGTTGTAGTACCTCTAGTACAGAATTAAAGCTTATTCAGTTCTCCTAGAATTAGTGTATCAGCGTGTACGTGGTTTAACTTGACTTTCAGGAGTGTGATCCAGAGAATCAGAAGGTCCGTCAAAAGCTGAAAGCGAAGGAGTGGGATGAATTGCTGGCCAAGGGGAAGAGGCTCCGGGTCCTTCAGCCTGTGAAGATTGGTTGCATCTGGGAAAATGAACAGAATGGCTGCAGTACAAATGCAGACCTAAAGGTGCTTCAGCAGTTCACAACTTGCATCCTGGAACTACCTGTTGCAGACGAAGATCTGCAGACACAGAAAACTAGCAAAAAAAGGACGAAAGACCAGCAAAGTAAGACTGGGAAGAGCTGTGTTCTCCACTTCAGCAGTGGACTTATAGGCCTTCTCTGAGAGAGTGCCTCACCTACAGGTCCTAAATTGTTGTTTTAAACTTAGGATGAGTAGTTACGATAGGTCTCAAATCACAAGTGTTTTCAGGATTACATTGTAGAATATGAAAGCAGTCATTCTCCCCCCCTTGCCTGCCCCCCTATATAGACATAGACGCTTGTGCACATGGTCAACAGACAATTCTAGCTACATGGTATGGAAATCTATGACTTTCTTTGTGGCAAAAAGGACTTTATTTAAATAAAAGTTTAGGAAATCAGAGGAATGGATGGAGGAAGCAACCTGGGACTTGATGTTTTTTGGCTTTCTAACTCTTACATTCTTAATCGCAATATGCTGCTCAGTGGAGTGGGGATGAAGTTTGACTGTAGATCTCTTAATGCTGACTAGCAGAACTTGTTAGTCACAAAAGGATGGGGAGGAGCTTGTGAAAACAGGGGGAAGGCTTAAGAGTAGGAGATGAATTTGAACTCCTAGGTTCTCTTCCCAAATGGCCTCTGTGTTAAAGACCACTTAGTTTGACACTTTCTGATGCACCTTGTTTACTCTGAGCTTTGGCCCACAGGCAGTAACATGCTTGCAATTTATCTCTTGTCTGTAGTTCTGAGACAGCTGCTTCCACTGCTCCATGGAAATGTAAATGGGAGTAAAGTGATCATCCAGGAATTCCAGGAATGCTGTCGCCAAGGTCTGTTCAATGAAGCAACCACAGATGGCAGTGACACTACTCCTGCCAGCCCTAACAGCTCTCGCCCACAAACTCCTGTCAATGAGGACAGTGCCATCCCTTCCAAAGCCAGGCTAAAACGAATTATTTCCGAGAACTCTGTGTATGAGAAGAGACCTGAGTACAGGATGTGTTGGTATGTCTACTCAGAAGTGCTGAAGAGCTTTGATCAGGAACATCTCCCTGTCCCTTGTCGGTGGAACTACACCACACAAGTCCCATCTGCAGCCAAGGAGGATGGTTCCAGCACGCAAGGAATGGCAGTGATGCAAACCACCCCCGTTTCAACAAAGAGGAAGTCCACAGGAAGCATGTCCATCACCAAGTTTATGAAAAGACCTAGGGATGCAGAACAGGTAAGTCTGTACAGGTACCTTTTATGTATCAAGAAGGGAAAGAGAACAAACCACAAGTTTAAAATACTGATCTTGACTCGTGATAGGCTTCAGTGTGTCAGATTTGCATAAAGGAATGCTGGCATGAATGAACTAGCACTTGTACAACAGCTTAATACAATATGTAATAATAATATAAAAAGATTGGTTGGGGGGAGGTAATGCATCCAAAGAGGTGGACTGCTTCTCCAAAGTGTTTTTGCATTTGTATAGACGGTCTGAAAATGTCAATGACTTTCTCTTTCTCTTGGATGTGGAGCATAAGAGCAACTTACTGGAGGAGTAAAAGTGGGCAGGGCTTTATCCTACATCAGCTGCCCTTTGATAGCTGCATCTCTGCACAGTCTTAGCCCCCATGTACAGTGGGGTAGGCTGCTGAATGTGGGAGAGTGCATGCAGGCAGTTACTGTGGAGCAGCTGATGCATGAAAAAGCTCCACCCTCCTATGAGTTGCTTGGCCTGTCCATTTTAAGTTATGATCATATCTAATCCAGGAGCATTTCTTGACCTGCCCTTGCCATGCTGCAGCATTCATTCTGTATGTTGTTTTGCATGCACGTGTTGCTTCTAAATATGTGTCCTTGACTCTGACTTGACTCCAAGGTTTTGAGCTTGTGTCTATTGCAGCATGCATGATGCACATTCCTAGCTTTTTTTTTATAAACTGCATAATAAAACAAACAACGGGGTAGCTGTCCTAGTAAGAGTTACAGGCTTCAAATGCATAATGAAACAAGAGACTGAACAGCATTAGACTACTTGGGTTTCCTTGTGTTGCTCTCTCCCTGCTTCTCAGTGTTAATTGCAAGTTCTAATAAGAATTTTGGTCGGTGTGTTGTTCTTAGTGTCAGTGAAAAGTTAAATCCATTTCAGGTGCTGTCTGTTCATAAGCTGGAAGCAATCAAGTATTTGTGAAGGCTACAACAGGGGCTTTTAACTGCATTGTACTTTCAGGATGTTCTCACCTGCCAAAATGTGAATTTGGGATGGTGAAGAGAATACCAGTGTCTTTGTGCTCAGTTTTGAGTTACTTGCCTTAACGTGGACACTGGAACTGGGTGTGAATTGAAAACCCTTAATCAGCAGACTGCATACCTTACTTGCATCTCTGCTGCCAGTCTCAGAAGCGGTGACAGTCGCCTTACCTGCCTGCTTCTTTCCACCTTCCTTTTGGCTTTTCCTTTTCTCCATTTGAAGTTGTTTTGAGCAACAGCTGCTGGGCATGGCAGCTTGCTCTGAAGCTCTTCCTCCCCATAGAGTTCTGCCTGGCAGTTTTATTGGTCTGTATGCTGTGTAGGGGCAGGGCCTAAACATTTTGCTTTGCTTTTGCTCAGGGAGTCAATTATAATATGCAACTCTTCTGCATGAGGAATGCTGAAACCAGGGGCCTGGTAATCCCAGTGTCATTAGTACACAGCCACTTGGAAGCCCTGGGGGCTTTGAAGGGCAACTGCTTGAAGTCAGACTTCACCATGGAGGTGCAGTGCAGTTGAGAACAAGGTGCTGAAAGCTTTCGGAAAGACATCTTTAACCCTATGGCGCTCAATGTTCTGGCCCCATGGGCTGGATGAGTGGTGTGGAGCTGGACCAGAGAGGCTGGATCCTATGCATGGGGTCAGATTGTGCACACCAGCTCAGCCACCAGATTTCCAGACCTCTGGGGATCCCTGCAGGCTCAAGATCGAGCACTGCTGCTTTAAAGCATTTGTGCAAGCAAACTTGTTCCCTTTTGCTACTAGCCTCTCACTGTTCCTCCCCTCCACAGACCTGGTGCTTGTGGAAGGATCAAAAATAGCTTGTTGGGTGAAAGCAGCCAGGCCTGCTCTTTAATGATGGGTCTGACAGCATAGCATCTGGCATTCTCTTCCAGCTGCTGTTGCTCCTCCTGAAAGCAGTGGGCAGCTCTTGCTCAGCCTGAAGACCAAATCATACTGTTTGTTTGTTTCCATAAGCATTGATTCACGGATTGGAGAGGAATGCATGTAAATTTTAATGAAGGACAGTAGAATTTAAAACAAACTGAACCCTATCCTAACCAGATATTGCTAATCTGATTGTGGGAAGAGCCTACCCAAGAATCTACATTAATTTTTTTTTTCTGATGACCTTCTAACAGAAGTCATTTACTGTGGGTAGGTGTGACAGCCCTCACTTCCTTTAATACCTTTCTTATGCTCTCCTTAGATGAAAGCAGCAGTCAGCACTGAGCTCATCACTGTTCTTCAATCCAAGGAAAATCATTTAGACCTAAATTATTTTTTTAAAAATATTCCATATATTGCCTCTGAAAGGGAGAAACTAGCAGGAAAATAGTGACTTTCAAAGTGACAGTCCCTCTTGGTATAAAAAGATGTAATAATTGCATCAGTAGCAAAAAACGGGGAAATAAGCTGTTACAATGTGACAGTTAACATCCTATGCTTTTGTGGCATAAGTTACAGCAAACCCCTCTTTCCTTCTTCACTATTTAAAGTTTTTCAGCAATTTAGCTCCTCTGTATTGCTACAGGAGCAGATGAATGTAACCGTTGCAACACCTGTAGTGCTCCTGAGTGGTCCCTCCCCTTTTTAAAGCTGGGCACTATCTATGCTTGTTCAAAACCTTAATAGCAAAAAAACCCCTATTGAAATAAAAACAAAAATCTCTTTCAGGCAAAGCTTGGGCTCGGATCTCAGCCAAGAGAGAACATTCCATTTCTCCCTTGCACAAAGTCAGTAATGTAGCCCACACTTCGTTTCATGAACGGTCTTTAGGAACAATAACTTGGCAGGTTTTCTGCTGCACATTCCTTTATAGACATTGACTTTTGTCAAAGGGCCCGGTCTTTGTCTGAAGCAAAATTCCACCTCCCCTCGGTGGAAACACCCCTGCCTTTTTTGCCCCTGTGGGATAGCCTGAACATTGTATAAGAAATGCTTTGCACGGATAGGCTGTAACTGCTCTCTGTGCTGTTATTCCACTGAAGAGTTCATTCAGTCATTTGCTTGTTAAAGTCACTGGCCACTTGGTTGGTACTGCCTCTGATGGAGCTGCTTGACTTGTTTAAAGGCTGAAGTTGTGGAAATGGATGGATTCCAGGCAGACACCGAGGAAGAGGAGGAAGATGATGACTGCATGATTGTGGACATCCAGCCCAACAAAGGTGAGAATTGGGACTTCTGCCAACTTCAGAACTCTGCTTACAGGGGAGGGAGCAAAAAAGAATGGGAACAGGATGTTTAACTGCCCACCCTGCTCCCCACGCCTCCTATCTAATTTTTTCATGCCTGCTGTTGTGGTGCAGAACAATCCTTCATCTCTGCACATTGCTGTTGCCTTCCCTAATCTATTTCTACTCTTTTGTCCCAGATTCAGGAGTCCCCTTAGCAGCACCAACTCTGTGCCTTGTTCTTCTGCCCTTAGGCTCAGCACTGCTGCCTGCACTCCTGTAACTTCATAAATCAGCACACCCACTTTCCCCTGTCTTGTGGGTACAAAGATGGCCCTCTTTACTACTGCTCTGCTCAATGCCTTGCCTAGTTATAAGGATTATAGTTGGACTCTGATGCCTAGACGAAGAGATGATCCTGATTCTCCAGTAAAAGTTCAGGACTAAGTGAGGCTGTGGTTGTGTATAAGCTCACTCTGCACTTAAGTGAATTGCTTTTGGCTGCTTGGTTAGCTCTCAGTCACTTTTATTGGCAGTTAAAACACACTTCTTCTAAACATTTCTGTGAAGATATGTGAAAAAATTTTAAAAGACCAAATTAATCTAAAGCCTGAATGTTGGCCATATCAATAAATTTCAGTTGCTGTAGCAGTGATGCTTGCTGAGAGATGCCTGAAGCCTGTGACTTCAGAATATCTTGTAATGGTTGTAAGCTCCTCAAGCAGGAGCCTTACCTAACTGGCTTTGTAAAGTGCTGTGCACACACCGTGTGAGTTTTAAAACTCCTCCACGTGAAAAGTAGACCCTGGTTATTACCTGGTCCCATGTATTGGCTGTTGATAAACCAAACCACCCCTTATCAGCTGGAACAGTAGGGATGGAAAGTGTAACTGCTCCCTTCATCTCATGGGCTTTAAATATTGTTATCTTCATAGAATGTTTCGCCAATCGTTTTGGCACAAACAGCTTGAAATGCCACTCCATCTCACCTGTAGCGCTCAAAGTTCAAGTTCCCCTGTGATAGCTTCAGCAATAGAGATGTTTTTTGTGACACTGTCTCTATAGAGCCTCATTGTACAGTGCCAGACAGAGAGCTTTTCTTTAGCTAACTGGTGCCCAGTCTTTTTGCCCCATGGGCCAGATAGCTGGTGCCAAGTCTTGTGCACTGGATCCAGACATGCAAGTTGTGGTGACTTGGCAGTGGGGAGGGAGAACGGTATTAATCACCACTGCTCCCCTGCCACCAAATTTTGCTGACCTGTGGGGAGCCCCACGGGCCAGATGCTGTAGGTATGTGGGCTGGATTTGGTTTGTGGGCTGGGGGGGGGGGTTGAGCACCCCTGCTTCAGATGGTAGGCAAGGGGTACATGCATGTTCCTTGAGTTCCATAGGCAGCATAAGCATCCTACTCCAAGATGACTCCTGTCAGCTGGCTGGGGTGGGTCTCTCCTCTTCTGCTGCTTAATTGACAACATTATGTAAACATTTTCTTCCAAGTTAAAACAAAATTGGCTTTTAATTTTCAGATGCACTCAGTGAGCCTTTGCAATAACTTGAAAGCAGAGCACCTTCTGGGCTGGAACCTCCTCTGCTCGAAATTTTGGCCTTCCTGTTCAGAAGGTTTATTTATTTTCCTCAACACAGCTGAACTGGCTTAACATGGGATTTCCTTTAAATCCATGTGATTTAAAGCAGTGAAAAGAGCTTTGTGGGCCGTCATTTTTAGGCTTAAACCATGCATAGTTTGGTTGAGCTGGAGTTGGATGGAAGCAGGCTTAGAGTGATCAACTTTCTGAACAAGTGCCAATGCAGGGGGAGGTATCTAACTAGTGCAAACTCTGCAGAGAGCAAGCCTGTGCCCTAACATGAGAACATGTATTGTAGCAGCAGCAGGAAAATTGCACTGTTTCCATGAAAGCACAAAACCTATTTTTTGTACTTCACAGATTCTAAGTCCACAGTTACTGAAACGGCTTTGGAATTGGATGGTGCAATTGGCCCCATGCAGGAGGATGCTGCAGTCAGCCCACCCAGCGCAGTTTGAGACGTAATACTTACTAACCCCCCTGTATGTATGTAGAAATCTTTAGGAAACTTTTTAAACTTTGTGTATCTTTAATACAAGATACTTGTTTAATATTTCTTGTAAAGAGAAGACAGCACTTTGTTCTGCTTCAGACCAGATGGAAGCTTGAAATTTTTCTAGTTCTAGTTTCTTAGCTAAAAAATATTGCATATTAATCTGTCTTTAATAAAGCATTATGAAATTGTGATACTTTTTGTATGGAAGGTATCTAACTCATGCTCTAAAGTTAGCGTGAGATCTTAAAATATGTAAGCTTACTGCAATGCCAATGGTAAGTCTTCTGTTCATAATTCTGTATAGCCTGGCCTTTGGGGCATAAATGATGACATGTACAATTATATTTGAATTTTTGCTACCCACGTTATCTGGCTTTTCTGGTTTTCCTTCCTATAGGGACAATAGCAGGGGCTGATGTTTGGGGGCAGGAAGAGAATGTATATGAGATGGCACCCATGTGCCTTTCTGAAAAGGCCAATACCAATTACAAAACTGGCCAACAATTCAATTCAGAACTGTGTGAAGTGTGCTTGCCTACAAATGTCTCATTTTAAAACCTTGCTTACTGTACTATGTGCATAGTGATTAGTAGCTGTATCCTAAGATGTACCTTTTAAGTGTACCTTTTGGCATATGCCAAGGGAAGTTGTCTACATGTTTGGCTGGTCCTTGTCATTCAGAGAAAAACTTGAGAAGTTGCAGCACATACTGAATTTAATGTGAAGTCCACACCTCAAAGAAAGGCTATGATCATACTCTAATCGGGTGGTGAACATCACTCTTCACTTCCAGAGTACGGGGCTTGTTTCTGGTCCCATAAGCAACTTTTTGCTTGATGTGTCAGATATCATTTGTATTTAATCTTCTTGTTCCTACTCAACTAGATGAATTTCATAAACTAAGACTTGAAGGGACTGTTGGGATAATCTTGTCTGATTTAATGCAAAGAGGGTTGACTGTTCTGTATCATGTCTCCGTATAGCTGGACCACAGCATGTTGTCAGAAACAAGCTATAGTAGGACTTGGTAATGGGGAACATTAGGCATACCTTAGTTCCAGTTTGTACTCTTCTGCTTTTAACATCCAGTCCTTAAATCCCATTTTGTGTGGCTTTCTGCTAGAGTGCAGCCCTCCTAGTACTTGACTGTCTGCAAAGGTACTTTTGGAGAAGTAGGCAATTTGTGTAGTTTCCTCAACTTTACTAAAATGCTTGGCTTCAAGTATTTTGTCTCTGGCCTTCATCCCTTGATGGGATCTTCAGCTACTGTGTGTGTGTGCATGCGCGCGCGCGTGCTGCTTGCTCTACTGCATGATGGCTTGTTACACTAGAAGTATTTGGTTTTCTGGAGGTGGATCTGGTTGACTTTTCTGCTGGCAGGTTTATATCTTGCCTTCTTATCATGCTGACTTGGGTCAGGCAGGAAGCATGGGGAGCCTTTGCTACCTTCCATATTGCCTGTACAACACTCTTTGTTCAGGATTGTCAAAAATGTGGCCTGCTGTGTTAGTCACTGGAAGTTTAGGGGTGCAGCTGCTCTCCAAACCCTCAGCTTGATCCAGCCTGTGGTCCATAGTGTATTCGACATCCCTGGTTTAAGTTGTGTACCAAACATTATCTTATGTAGCAAAGGTCTCTCACAAGTAAGGCTTTAACCTCAGGACCTCTTTCATAACGCATGTAACATTTTACTGTGGTGATCAAACATGATGCAGTCACTGACATGTTTAAATCTCATGCATAATTCCCCTTTCTAATTATGGAGACAATAGGACAATAAGAATTTTTTTTAAATACATAAGGTGTAAAAAGAAGGTTCTGGGTAACGTAGGGCCTCTACAGGACACAGCTAACTTATTTAACAACTTCTTTGCCTCCGTTTTTCTGAGCAGGGACCAGGTCATCACCCCCATCATGATCCCTGATGGTCTCAGGGGAGGCACAGCCAGGCCCAGGGTCCGAGTGGACCTAATCAGGGACTTCCTGGTGGGTCTGGACATGTCCAAATCAGCAGGTCCTGACGATCTCCACCCCAGTGCTGAGAGAATTAGCAGAGGTTATTACGGGTCCCCTGGCACAGCTTTACGAGCATGCGTGGTGCTCTGGTGAGGTGCCAGACTGGAAGAGGGCCAGTGTGGTCCCCACTTTCAAAAAAGGGAGGAGGGAGGATCCAGGAAACTATAGGCCAGTTGGTCATACCTCAGTCCTGGGGAACCTCTTTGAGAAAATTATCCAGGACCACATCTGTGAGGGACCAGCAGGGGAGTATATGCTTAGGGGCCTTCTATGATCAGGTCACTAAATCCTTGGGCACAGTCTTTCTGGACTTTAGAAAAGCTTTTGACACTGTCTCTCACCCTATTCTCATTAAAAAATTAGGCAACTGTGGTGTCGATCCCTACCCAATCAGGTGGGTCACTAGTTGGCTGGAGGGCTGTACCCATTTTCAGCCTGGAGGGATGGGGGCAGTGGGATCCCCCAGGGCTCGGTCCTTGGGCCCACACTGTTCAACATCTTTATCAGCAACTTGGACAAGAGGGTGAAAAGCACCTTGTTCAAATCTGTGGATGATACTAAGATGTGGGGGGAGGTAGGCATGCTAGAGAGGAGGGATGAGCTGCAATTGAATCTGGACAGGTTACAGAGGTGGGCAGATGAGAATAGGATGGGTATCAACATGGACAAGTGCAAGGTACTTCACCTGGGAAGGAAGAACCAGCAGCACCTACAGGCTGGGGAACTCCCCTCTTGCCAGCACAGAGGCAGAAAAGGATCTTTGAGTCATTATTGACTCAAAGATGAACATAGGCTGCCAATGTGGGGATGCACCTTGTCACGATGCATCATGAGCAGGTCCAAGGAGGTGATCCTCCCCCTCTATGCGACATTGGTCAGGCCCCAGCTGGAGTACTGCATCCAGTTCTGGGCACTGCACTTCAGGAGAGTTGTGGACAACATGGAGAGGTCCAGAGGATCAGGTCAGCAGGGTAGGTCTTACAAGGCTGAGAGGGGATCTGGTGGCAGTCTATAAACTGGCCATGGGAGACCAGCAGGCAAGGGGAGAGTCCCTGTTCCCCCAAGCACTACAAGGAACAACAGTCACAAGCTGACAGACAGCAGATTCAGGAGGCACTACTTCACAGTCAGGGCAGCTAGGATCTAGAACCAACTTCCAAGGGAAGTAGTCCTTGCTCCTACCCTGGTTGTCTGACCCCAGCATTCTTTCCTGCCATGGCAGGGGGTCAGACTTGATGATCTGCTCAGGTCCCTTCCAACAATGAAATCATACCAGACTACTTCACACAAACACTTCTGTCACTGGGGAGGGTGACAGTTAAGGGATGTACTTTTGCATTGTGGCAACTTATGAAATAAAAGATTATTAGATTTACCCAGAGAACCTTGTCTGCCTAGGGAAGTTCATCTAGCCTATTTTTATTAGACCAACCCAAATTTGAGTTGGTCTAATTAAAGATATTGGATTTACCCAGAGAACTTTGTCTGAGGTATGTCCTTAGACCAACACTGCTACAAACTGCACTGTAAAATTGAGTGCTGAGGAAGATTTCACCTTTTACAAAGAGATACAGTAGTGCAAGGAGTATGAGGGAGTGCTCCTTTCAGGTAAGTGTAGTTTGATAGCTCAGTTTGAATCAAGGCTGCATTTCTAAAGACTTCCTTTAATCAGAATAACAACAGCTGATCTTGTTACAAGTGACATAAGTATTTTACACAAAAATCTTTCCCCTACGAGGGATTTAATTTATACAGTAGGAGCATAACAGAGAGCTGAACACTAGTCCTGCCCCCTGTTGTGTAGTATACTAGTCTTAGTAATCTCTGACCTACTAGACTTTAACAGGGTAGATTTTTTTTTCTGTTGCTGTAAAGAACAGAGAGGTACTTTTTGTTCACAATGGACAGAAAACCACAGAGTAACTGCAAAAAAAAAAATAAAATAAAATAGTACAGGTGCAACCGAACAAATCTCCAGGGCAGGACTGTCTTCTGTAGTAAGTCTTCTTAAAGTGGGTCAAGTTCTTGTGTATTCCATAGCTGCTCTTAATGTGGACAGAAGCTGACAAGTGCAGTGGCAGACTGATGCCCTAGACCTCAGCTAGAAAGTTTGTGGCAGGAACAGGAGTTGAAGCAGCTTCTGTTCTGATGTCTGAGGAATGCAGGGAAGGAGGGAACAGCACGAACAGACCCAACAGCACTGAATCTGCTCCCATTTATTTCATGACAGTGTTTGGACAGCAGAAAGGAGTTCTGGCTTCAAGGGGCTTTTTGCTTCCTCTTCTTTCTCTGCAGCTTTTATGTCTGCCATGACAGCTGCATCCCATGAGAGTGTCAGGAGGGCAGAGGGAACCTAAAAGAAGAACAAATGGAGTGCTTATTAATATCCTGTGTAAGCTGGTTACCAAAGGCTTCCATACTCTTTAGAAGACCGTCAGTGGCTAAGAAGAAGGGATGTGTCTGTATAAGAATGCTAAGTGAGCAGCACTGTCAGGTTTCCCTAACACCCCCACCCCTGCCCTAGGCATGGGACAGTAAAGATACAGCTTGGCTGTTTGCCTACTGTTTTTGCTGTAATAGTTCTCCTTGTTACATGTATGAACAAAATTGTTACAGAGCCTCAATGGAACTGACCTGGCTGGAGCCATGATCAGATAACACTGTACTCACCAGCCCGCACTCATTGAAAGCCATGTTTTCATCAGTCAGTTTGAGACCTCCAGGAGCAAGCAGCTCAAAAGGCAGCCAGTCATCCTGCAGGGCCTCTCTCACAAACTTGTAGAGGGTAGAGACCTGCTCCCGGGCATAGAATGTCCCTGCCAACAGAAACAACGTGGGGCATTAGAAAAAAGACTCTCCCCACTGGGCAGGAAAAGAATCTGCCTAGAAAAGGGGCCCCTTTCCCTTGGTTGAACAAGACCTTCAGTGAGCTGTCTGATTTCTACTTCACCAGGGAAGAATTCAGATACAGCATGATTTCTGTAATGCTTATATTTCAAGCAGTGAACAAAGGCACAGCATTGTTCCCTTCAATTTTTTTTTTTTTTAAATGAGCTTGCTACAAGGTTAGTTGCAGCAAACAGCTCTGCCAGGTTGCAACGTAGAAATAGTCTGTGGAAGCCTGAGCTTCAATCCAGTATCTTCATTATAAGAAGTGCAGTATCTCCTTATTTTCTAATGCAATTTTGTCATCTAATGCCACTTTTCAGCCTGTTACTCAACCATCGAAACATCTCACTTGTTTTGAGCCAACAAACTGTTTCATTTATTACCCGAGGTTTAGAAAGTCTTTAGCAGTTTACCCGTGACTAACAGCACTGCACCCATCTGCAATTATAGCTCCCTTTAATCATCACTAGTTCACATTCCCACTGCATTGGCAAAAAGCAAGGGCTGCCTTAGACAAGAGTTTCTGTAAAGGCTGTGAAATCAATACCCCCTTGTTTCAATTTCATGCACTGACAGAATCCTGCTAAGTTTGTTGCTTAGTCCAATGGTATTTTGCCCAGCTTCTCAATGTGCTCTTCAAGCTTACAGTTTAGCTCTCATATCAGACCAAGCTTCCAGCTGCTCTCTGGGCTGGGTGAGATGGAGTGATGATCACATTTTACCTTGTAGAATGTATCCATCAGGGAACCGGACTCGCAGCAAGGTGTAATTGTATTTCCGCATTTCCCTTTGCTCTTCTTTCTCCCGCATAGCCTTTGTCCTCAGCATAGAGGCCTTCTCCACTGCTTCCGTCCTTTAGAGAGAAGACAATTTCAACATATCATGGAACAAGAGGGGAAAAAGGAGCATGAGCTTTCTCAACCACAACACTACACATGTGACCAGAAGCCTCCTCTCCCTTCTTAGATAGGATGCCCCTTTACATGGAGTGCTTAGGCCTGTAGGCCACTCACCGGAGCCTCTGCTCCCGTTTTAGCTCCTCTGCGGTGAGGTTGTAGAAGTCATTTGGCAGTTCAAACTGGGCAGCTTGAGGGGAAGGCTTGAATATACAGAACTGGCGATCCAGCTGGACCCTCACTGGCTCTGAGTTCAGAAGCTGGTCCTTGTAGTCCTTGAGGTTCTCCAACTTAGTCAAAGCTTCCTCCTTTAACACATAGTATTCTTCTGTGGTCTCTACAAATGTATGAAACAACCCACTGTGACATAATGGCTGAAGATCCCCAGGACAGACCACCCTCAGAAGCAGGTAAGCTGTAGGCTTGGGGAGTGTAGTTACAGGGACAGTTTTACAAAGTTTGCTGCCATGTTCATCTCCCCAAGAAAGTCCTGCCATTACTCAGCAGAAGCTGACCCCAACCTCAAATGGAATACACTTGGGTTTCTTGCCTTGTCCTGGAACAGGTAGGGCTTTCTTCTTAAACCCAATGGCCTGGAAAAAGTTGTGCACGCCTTCCAGATGATTTATCCTTTCCTAAAAGAAAAAGGGAGAGTCAGATTCAGTTTGCTCCAGAGTAGGAATTTCCCAGTGCTGCAGAAGAAGGTGTCTTAATCTCACCTGAAACACTTTGTTCTGCAGCTTGATTTTTTGGTACTTCACTTCCTCTGGATGGAGGTGGATGTTATCTAGGTATCTGTAGAAGACACAACCAACACACTTCACTCAATACAGTGGGTCTGGCCTCATGCAATCACGGTCGACTCCTGGGTGCTGTCTGGTGCCATGATCAAGGTTTGAAGTATATTATTTTCTCTGCTAAAACACAGAGGAGAAGGGGAAGCTTGCACTACCCAGGTTGCTAAATCCCAAGACAAAAGTTGTTTCTTAACATGTAAAAGATACCCCTTACTCTACAAATTGGTCACTAATTCCCTCTACCACCTTCCACAAGACAAATTTTTGGACCTTCCCCACTGGAGAGGCACTTAAATACACAGGGCATAAGTATGAAACATAAGCCCCTTGTGAATGGGGAATATCTGCTACCTACTGGGCTTGCTTGCAGGCCCACAGCACTCTACACACAGCTGTGCCACTGCCAGTTAAAGCCATGCTGCGTCTGTGTGCATTTACAGGCATCTAAATGTTTTCCCTCCCCCTGCTAACTTGGCACCTAGTTTGGAAGTGAAGCCTTGCTCTTCACAAATTAATCTGGCAGAGGGTTCATTTTTCACTCAGACAGACATTCCACCTTGGGGGACAGCTGAATGAATGAGACAACACCTCCAGGACCTGGACAGTCTTCCACCCTCATACAAGTTTGGTTTCTCTTGGCTACACTGAATTCCTGTACTCTGGAAAATCTACTGCTATTCAGTGGAAGAGACCTTGCTGTTGAGAGACATTTTCAAGTTTTTGGCTTTGCTTTTCCTTTGGGCATTACCTAGAACACCCATCTCCCCAATAATCTTGCAGAGGTTTCATCCAAGTCCTCTTATCTAGTGACACAACAGATTTAAGGCAGGGGACTGGTGTGTTCAGCACTGCACAGTGCACTCGTGCCACTTACTTTGCGATGGTCTCAACACCAAGCTTCACTTTCTCTCGGTCTCTGTTGAAGGTGTGAATCTCCATGATCGAGGCAGCCACTGGGTCTTTAGAGGAATGCTAGAGGAGGAGGAGGAGGACATAACTTAGTTGCATAAGAGACACTGGATGCCACATGGATCTGTATAACCAAAAAGTCAGACTGACCAGTGTTCTGGAGACTTATAGTGAAAGGAGTTGGGGTAGGTGCTTGTTAACTGTGTTAGTTTACAGTCCTTTAAGACAATACAGTACTGGGGGAGAAAGCAGAGACAAAGGAGGCCTGTAATACCACAAGACCATAGTGGAGAAGCAGATATGCTCTACACAACACCTTTAGCCCAGTCATGCCTATGGATCCAGCTGAAAACAGCCTCCCAGGGCGCATTTCTAATGGGTTAAGCTACCTCTGGGTATCCAGAGCAGAGAGCAACTTAAGTGGCAGGGCAGGAGGTTGAAGGAAGCCTGTGCTTAGCCGAGGACCCACTTACTGAAAGGATAGCCTCTCTGATGTGTGCTTCCCGCTTGTCTTTCTTTACAGTGGCCCCAGTTAGAGGGCAAATGAAATAGACCCCAGACACCGAGAGTCCAGCACATTCTTCCTCTTCTGCAGCCTCAGGGTCCTGAGTAAGAGCAGAAATCAGATGTTGGCTCAAAGGAAGAAAACATTTATAATCCTCTCCCTGGCACATGGCTCCCCGGTGAATTTAGCTCAGGAAACGTTTGCAGAGGCAGAACCACAGACTGTCTGAGGTGTTCAGTGCAACACAGCTGGCTAATAGAGTCAGCACAGAGATTACCCCTGTTAACAGGACAGAAGGAAGGTTTCAAGGGACAGCGCAACAATCTGAAGAGATAATGAGCCACTATCACTCCCCATAAAAACAGGGAATGGAACATTAACAGTCATCTTAGGTTTGCAGAGCATTCATAACTGAAAGGCTAAATGCCAACAGGCCGTTGGTCAGTCGGAGGAGCAGCTCCCAGCAGCAGAGATCAGAAGCAGTCAGCATTTCTGGCAAGCCCCTCTGCTTCAGAGTTATTAAAGGGAATTCAGGTTTTATGGATGAGTTTGCAAGACTGAACTACAGGAAGAGTTGCTGCTTTGACTTTAATCATGTGCCTCTGAGAGTACTTCCAATTGCTGAGGCAGAGGGCCACATTCTGACACACTTACCCAAGCCAAGCAACACTGCACTCCCTTACTAGTCCTGCCGACTTCAACAAGCTATTTTTGGTGTAAAGCAATCTTATTATGGGTGTGTAAATCCTGCCCAAAGCCAATCAACACATAATGACAAGAGCACACAACTCCTCCATGCACCTGCAAAACACTATGGTGTCTCACCAAGGAGTTCTAAAAAATTAGGAAGGGGAAAAAAAAAACTATAACAGTCTCCTTGTCCAGGTGGGTGAGATCTCAGAAGAGACATTAAGGTATGCATGGAGGGGGGTTTCCACCTCTGACAACTAGTTTCTCTAGAGTTCCAAAGCAGACTCAAATAGATAAGCCGACGGGCTGGCATTCATTTCCCAAGAAGAGACTCAGGCTTGGAGGATTCTGGCGTACCCCAGATAGCAAATACCTGAATGACCTGAAAAGCAGCATCTCCTCCTACCGTATGATCTGGGGAGGGTCCTCTCTCACATGCAGCAGCTTCAGCCATTAGCTCCTTCCTCACTGGAAAGAGAGGAATCCAAGTTACAACAGCAGGTGCAGCAAAATGATGTTAACTGGATAGGACTGGGGGAGGGAAGCAGCATCTCCTCTGGTATCTCGCTGCTGGCAGCAGTCAGCAGCTGATGTTGTATGTGAATGTGAACCCTCCCACACCCAAACTGTGCACTTCAATTGTGCCAAGCTGTCATTGAGGTGCAAGCTCCAGGAATGTCCCCAGAACTGAGGGCTGTGCTCTCTGTGCAAGCTGAGCTAGATATACAACCAGGCCTCTTCCACATCCCACTCAGACAAGCCAAGTGTAGGGCCAGCGCACCAGTGAACATGCCTCCTGCAAATGGGCACTTATCTCACACTTCTCTCACAAGCCTGCCGGCCCTACACCCAGAAGAGAGGGGCATCTGCTGCTAAACCATTCTCACCCTGACTCTTAATGACATCTTGGGATGAAGAGAGCCGAGGCTTGGGCTTCTGCTCCAGCCTGGCCACAGCGGCAGCAGCTGCCATCTGAGCTTCACTGGTAGGCCCATGGCGAGGTTTGGTCTCAACTTTTGACTTTTCTTGGTGGACCCTTTCCCTGAGGGATAACAGAAAGGCACAATTAAATGAACAGCTGTCAGCAAGGCAGTGTCCTCAATGAGGTCAGCTGAAAGCAGATAAACCAGTGATTAGAGCAGGATTATGATCATCTTCATTTCACTTAAAAGGCACAGATTAGACTTTACTTCTTTCCCCCTTGCCCATCACCGAGACCATAAACTACTAAAAACTGTTTAAAGCAAAACTGGATTTTTCCACCATCTGATATTTTTATTTTGTGGTCAAAAGAGGAAGACCAGAGAGCTAGCTGTTTTCTGAATGTCCCACTGCAGCACTGAGTTGTTGCGTGGGGAGTTCAAGCAGGAGGCAGTTTGCTTCCAAGTGACCTCACCCTGCAACTGAGAAGTTGCAATTAAGATCACTGAAATCAGATCCCTGGTTTTTGTGATGAGCACCTGCAATTTCAACTGACTCTAAAGGGAGCTATGGGCTCCTAGGTGGACAATCTACATGAATTATGCTAAACCAGGAGATAAAGGTAAACTACAGATTGGGGGGGGAAATATGATACCTTTTTTCTTCCATATAAAGTCCTTAAAGGCAACAGCACATGAATTTCTAATAGTGTTACTTGTTAAATCTTTTTGATTCATCTCATATATTCCGCAAGATGCTATGAAAAACAAAACCAATGTCAAGGAAGTCTCCAAACTCAGTCCATTTAATTCAAACATCCTGGAAAAAGGTTTTTTGTCATGCAGTTGACTCCAGCGCCTTTCATGCTGTTCTTAACCAATACAAAGTCATCCAAGACATTGTCAGCAAACCAAAGACAATAGTTAGGAAAGAGTTTCTTATTTATACAGATAAGAAAGAGCAGACCCATTTCTCTTAAGGATATTCTCTCCTAACTTCCACAGATACAGAAAGAGAATGGTGGTTCTCCCAACTCTTAACCCACAAAGGGAAGCCTTGATCACTGTCCTACCAACAACAAACGGAGAATATTGATAGGAAGAAAGTGATAGATGCTGCTAGTGCTCTGCAGGACAACACGCATGTAGCTGTAACATCCCTCCCCACCCCTGCAGGACAACAAGCAATGTGCCACACAAGACAGCTGCAGAACAGGTTTGGACTGGGGTCAGCTGCACCCACCCAACAACGATACAACAACTTTGGAAAGGTCACAGAGAAACCAGGCAGCCCGGCCAGGCAGCACAGCCTTTCGGCAGCTTGGGAGGAGCCTGGTTTGTTTGGCAATACATGTTACTGGATCAAACAGACCTGGGAGGGACTGGCGTGTTTTCCAGCATGAGGGGGCAGTGAAAGGGATGACCAAGCACACCTTGCTTCTCGCCTATTCCCTGGAGCCTCAGAGCTACGCTCCTCCGATCCTTCATTCACAGCAGTCGCTCCAGCGAACGCGTCCTGCCTAAAACTCACGATTCTTCCCCGTGTCTTGACTTCACACAATTTGGCCCACGTCACCTGCCTGCCACCTTCTGCTGCTAGATAAAACCTTGAACCTTAACGCAGCTCCTTCACCCACGCCCCTCCTGCCTGATTCAGGCTGGCGCGGGGGACCCGGTGCCTCCTGAGGTCACACTCCGGCAGGTGGAAACCGACCGGAGACGGCACAAGCGGCACGGGACAGCGAGTGCCGCCGCGCCACCCTGACAAGGGCAACGCGGTGATGAACTCCAGCCCTTGCAGCTTCACACTGGGCCGCTGCCAGAAGCGGCACCAGCCTGGGGCGCTGCGACCTGCTGGGAAGCCTCTATGGGCTCTTTGCTAGGCCCACTGGGACTAACCAGACCCAGTAGCTCCCTCACTAGATCCGCTGGGGCCAACCAAATTCACCAGATCCTTCCCTAGACCCACCGGGACTGCTGCCCGCCCGCCCGGCCCCAGGACCCCGCCCCGGCCCCGCACCTGGGCGGCTCCGCCAGCTTCTGCCCGGGCCCCGCCGACTTGAACTTAAGGTCCGCCTTGATCTCCTGGAAAAACTTCCGCATGGCGCCGCCGTAGTCCGCGCCCCGGAGCCCCGCCCCCAGCCGGAAGTGGCCGCGCTCGCGCCGGGCACGTGACTCCGCGGCTGCTGCGTGGGTGGTGGGGTAGGAAAGGAAGGGGCGTGGCCTGGCGCCTCTGCGTCACGCCGCTAGTGTGACGGGCCGCCGGCTGGGGCGCTCTAGGCCGCTAGGTCCTCCGCGGAAGGTTGCTTGTGTCCTGTGGCACGTGGGGCTCGCCGCCGCCTGGAGATGGTGCCCTGCACCCATCCGCTCCGCCCGGGTGCTCCTGTCCAGGCACCCAGGTGACGGGGGCGCGTGGGGGGACCCTCGCGCGTGGAGGACACCACAGCCTGCCCGCTGCCCCCTCCAGGCTCCTCATTAGGCGTCTGAGAACAAGACGTCTTGGCCCAGCAGCGGGCCCAGTTCCCTCGCTGCCCAGTTTGGGCAGGAGCGGGAATTCAGGCACGGCCCTGGTTGCCGCCCCCTCTCCCTCAAGGGGCCGAGCTAAAACTGCCGGAAGTCTTAAGCCCTTCCAAAGCAAAGCAGCTGTGCGGTCTGTGTGCAGCGCGCCAGAGCACCCGGGATCTCTCATGGAGGCCGCTGCCTGGTGCCGGCCCAGTTCAGCACTTGATCTGAAGACACCGGCAGCCCTGGGGTCATTGCAACCGGCAGGGCCCGGGGGGGCAACAGACAGGAAAGAACAGGGCTGTCCTCAGACCAGAGGCCTCAAAAAGCTCGGGACCTCCCAGAACGGCAGTCCCTCGGGCAAACTGTCAAGTGATTTCCTCAGGAAAAAAAAAAAAAAAAAAATCACACGGAAGCAAGCTTCAACTGCTGAACAGATGCATCCTTGTTCTTAAGATGTAGCAGGGGGTGGGCAGGTATTTCGCTAAAACTTAGCCAGCATTGACAGAGAAAGAAATACACCCTCCGCGTTAGCAGAACATGGAGGGACGCAGGTCTGGGACTGAGCAGCAGGTCCCACAACTGACTCAAAAATACAAAAACACGCCAGCAGTTTCCTGTTGTCACAAGAAAAACTTGCACTCACTCCCACATCAAGCTGCCTGCCAGGTATATACAAAACTGTGGTGTGAAAGAATAACCCTCCCAAACCCAGAGACAAATTGCCAAGGAAGCTAAGAGGTGGTTAATTAAATAAAAGGAACTGATGGAGGTTTCTATACCTATGTATAGAAAGAGTGACAGAGACACAATACACACCTTAAATGTGTAATCAGGTTAGTCCTTAATTTAGATGCCTCACATAATCATGACAAAAGGGACATAATGACAGAGAGCTTCCCACTAGGGGGCAATACAGAATGGCAGCAGGAGTATGTGTGAGATAAGGTCTAAGAACTAAGATGACTTTGCTTTCAGGAAGGCTTGAAGAGTGAAGACAACACAGGTGGAGGAAGGAATGCAGCCGGCAAGTCACCTTGCCTTGGTTGCCTCCTTCTGCATGAACACTGAGCAGCACTGCTTGTCAGACAGAGGTTTCCTGAGTTCCCTCCAGCTGGGAGATGAGCAAAACAAGCTCAGAACAGAAGCACCCAAATTTGCACAGACCAAGGCTGAGTAACTCTTGTGACCACAAGCAGTCCCATTAGAATGGATGTTGCTCACGTTTATGCATAATGGCAGACACCTGTTAACACCTCGGGGACCACACTAGGGCTTTCCACAGCCAAAAATACGTGAGCTGCTACAGTTAGAACCGAAGAGCCAAGACCGTGTCCCCAGGGCTGTTTCTGACTCGGATCCTCTGCAGAACTGACCCACGCATACCAGAGGCTTATGTACCTTTGCAGGATTGCCCTTTAGGTAGTACAGCAATGTCTGTGTAGGTCACTTGCTCTGCAAAGCATCCAGCTTGCTTCTGGAGTCTACTCCATAATGCTGTGAATAATTTACCCTCCCCACCATTCATCTGAATGCTTTCCAGTCATGCATTAAGTGACATGATTAATTCTGTCCCACGTGGTTCATTCTTTCATTCACCGTCTCCCCAGAGGCAAAACTGCTATGCAAATAATTAATATATAATAGAAGCATGTGCTTTTTTATACTTATTTGATAAATCCCAATGCTCCACTGGCACGATCGGCCAGTTTAGATAAATTGCTACAGAAGCACATGTGCACTTGCTTTTTTCTGTTTCTACCCATCATAACTTTGCTACAGTGTTCATGTCACTGCTGAATTTGCCTTGCTGCTTTTAATGGCTTCCCATAAAAATGCCACTGGCTTAGCTCAAATCTCTTTTAAAATCAATTTAGTTGAATGGGTGCAAGGTCCTATGTGGGCCATCTGAAAACGATTTAACTCCAGCTCATATCGATTCAGTCTAAGCCAGCTAGAAATCAATTTGAGCTGAATCAAAATAAGCCAGACTTAGATCATGTTAGGAATGGACAGAGCTGTTTTGCAACGGTTTAAATAAATAGCTTTAGAATCATACTTTAAAAAAACCCCAAAAAACAGTACAAATCTGGCTGTAGAACAGGTCTAATGGGTTTCAATGCTTCCTACTCTTCTGGCATAACATCATCAAAGACCCTTTTATAAGGTAAATGTAATTGTATTCTGCTATGTGGTTAAAGAGACACCATCAAAATAAAAACACACAAGACTAAAGCCTACTCTTGATTACATCAGTATAAACTCCATTATCTTTGTAAGATTTACTCTGAATTTAACCTGAATTTTCATTGTATACAGTATCTAGTCCCCTGGTTTTTTTTTTAAAGAAGCAAATCCCCCCACCTTTGTGATTAATGACGTGATTATTAAAAGGCAAAAGGTAAAACTCGCCCTTGGTACAATTCCAATTGCCTTTTGAAATCAGTGGTGTAACTTGAAGCCAGAAATGGGTCCAATCAGTACAGAAACGTTAGGTCCCAAATGCCTTTTCCATTCCTGTGGCTGAGCTGAGGGAATACTGTAAACTAAGAAGCCAACCTGAGTAGTGTATTAGCCAAATAGCACTGAGTTTTGATTGTTAACCTCAGAGAACATTTAAATCCGAGTCCTAAACTGGTTTCAATTGAAGCTTTAAAAAAAATAGTAATGCTATTTCTAGATTGTGCATCTGTTTATTTATAGTGCTTGTGATGCTGGTACATCGTCAGCTCTGTGCCTTTGCTATCTGTTGGCATCTCTTTAATTGTTAACAATTGTTATGCCACCGTGTTTACTGAGCAGTGGCCGTGGGATGAAATGTGAACCACTCAACAACTTGCATGAGTGACCACTTTAGTCTTTTCATCATCCAGGTCCTGATTAAGAAGAGCATTTAAGCATATGTTTAAATCTCTCAGCATATGCTCCAATGCTGTCCCGAGTCCAGGCCTATGGGGTTAATTGTTCACATATCAAAGATAACAGAGCATCTCCATTGTAGGATTGGGGCCTAAATGCACAAGCTGCTGCCATCGCTGTTCCCAGTGCCCGCCGTGCAGAAGTTAATTCAGAGATCTGGTTTGAAGGGTCCTGGGCCAGTCTGAATGCCTGCAGGCCTGAGTCCCTCGCAAAGGGATTTGGCGCAGACCAGGAGGCCCAGGGAAAGCAGTGTCCAGTAGGGCCCTAGATGAAAAGCCACAACTGGAGAGTAGAGGGTGGGCAAAGGAGCGGCAGCAAGGACAGGCAACTACATACCACCTCCCGTTCCCTTGGGCAGCTTTTCCCCAGGCTGTCACACCCTCCTCTTCTATACCCCCAACTGTTGGCCCTCGATACCCTTCTACACCATGCCCCTTACTTCCCCCCTCTGCACCCTACGCCGCTCCTTACCCCATTGCACCCCTCCCTCCAGATCCCCAGTACACCCCTCTCCCTCCCTATATCCACCATTCAATACATGACCCTTCCTCCATCCCAAATTCCCCCCCTCCAGACCCCAGTGCCCTTTACAGCCCCATTGGTCCACGACCTTCTGGGTCTGCTGCAGGCATCTACCTACCTCGTACACTGCAGACCTCTCACTTCCCATGCGGATGCTCTCACCCAGTGCCTCCATGCTTCTCCCACTGCTCCCATGGCTCGTACCCATTGCTGCATGCCCTGGTGTTCCCACCAGCAATAACTTCTACCCGCTCCTCTCCATGGTCCTGTGCCCTTCTCTGCAGCTCCTAATGAGGATCCTTATATCCCCAATACTTCTTCCAGGGCCCTTTGCAGCCATGCCTCCCACCCCCCGTACCCTCTATACCCTGCATTCCCTACCCCCTCTATACCCTATACATTCTATGCCATCTATGCTGTATGTTATACCCTCTGTATGCTATATCCCCCATACCCTGTATTTCCTATGCTCTGTATCCAGACCCTTTATACGTTGCATCCCCTATGCACTATACTCTCTGTGCCCCTTACCCTGTATTCTCCATACCCTACATCCCCTCTATGCCCTGTATGCTCTTCACCCTGCACCCTATAGCCTCCGTACCCCATATGATTAGTTTGATATAATAATTATTACAATCTATAATGAGGATCTATAATAAAATGCCAATTATCGTGATACTTGAACATTCACTCTACCCTTACACGCTGTCTCCCACTGCCCAGAGGTGTCCTGTGCCCCACAAAGAAGCCCCTGCCCTGCATTTCCGATGTCCCGCACCTATATCCTCCCCCCCCGCCCCCACGTGCGCGCCCCCTTTGCCCGGGATTCCCGGCCCCGCCCACACGCTGGTCCCGCCCCTCCCGGCGCCACACCCCCCGCCCCTCCCCTCCCCCTCCCGCGCCCTCCGCCGCCCAATCGCTTTCCTCCCCCTCCCCTCCCTAAGCGGCCATTGGCGGGCGCAGCGAAGCGGCGCGCGCGGCTGCCAGTGGCGGCCGGCGCTTGCGGGCCGCGGGGGCGGGACATCCGGCGGGCCGAGGGCCAGTCTGCTGCCGCCCCCCCACCCCCCCCGGCTCCCGGTGCTGCCTGGGCCTGGGCCTGGGCCTCGCCCGCCCCAGCATGCCGCACAGCTTCAAGCCCGGGGACCTGGTCTTCGCCAAGATGAAGGGCTACCCGCACTGGCCCGCCCGGGTGAGCGCCCCGGGGCCGCGGCGGGGGCGCCAGGGCGGGGCGCGGGGACGTCCCCGATGCGGCTGGCGGGGCGCAGGGGACGGGGGTGGGGGATGCTGGGGATGTTGTGGGGTGCAGAGGGGCACCGGGTGCAAGGGGGTGCTGGGTGAGTTTGGGGTGCAGAGGGGTCCAGGGAGGTGGGGGGTGCAGAGGGGCGCTGGATGGTGCTGGGTGCATGGGGGGTGCTGAATGGGTTTGGAGTGCAGAGGTGTCCAGGGGGTGGGGGGTGCTGGTTGGGTTTGGGGTGCAGAGGGGCACGGGGGTGGGGGGTGCACAGAGGCGCAGGGCCGTGCTGGGTGGGTCATGGAGCGCGGAGGGGCGTGGGCTACAGGTGGATCCTGGGGTGCAGAGGGCTGTGGGGGTGCAGCGCAGCCATGGGTCAGTGGATGGGGGTGCAGGGTGCGGTGGGGGCGCAGGTTGTGCCGTGGGGAGCTGGGCTGTGCGTGCAAGGGAAGACAGGCGCAGGTGACAAGGCACTGGGTCATGGGCAAGCGGGACTTGGAAGGGACTCGGTGTGGGGGCAGTGGGTGTGGAGCAGGGGGCAGGGATGGCCGCCCACTGCAGGTGTGGGTTGCCCAGGGTGCTGGTCCCAGTGGGATGCTGGATGCCTGGGTGTGCAGCTGCCATGGGGCAGGGAGGTCTTGGGCTGTGCTGCGGTGCCAGGAGATGGCATTTGGGGTGGGAAAACTGGGCGATGGTGCCACATGGCTGCAGAGCCTGGAAGGGGCCTGGATGGCCCCAGGGGTGAGAGGGCGCAGGCGGAGACGGGACCGTATTTGGTTCTGGTGACCAAGAGCTGTGCTCGTGCCCAAGGACTCCGTGCGGATGGAGCTATATTGAAGGCAGAAGTTTTGACCAGTTCAGGTGCCAGACTGGTGCCCTCTTGGCAGCTCGGCTGTCGCTATAGGAGGTGTCTACCAGCAACAGAGACAGGCTGAGAGTTTCTGGGATTGGGGCAGCAGTGATGGTGGAGGGTGTCAGAGGCAGGGAGACCACAGCTGGCATGCAGAGTATCTCAGGACCTCCTTCCTTCCACCTTCCTTTGGCTTTGCTGGATGTGGGGCTAGGGGAGAGCTCCTTTCTTCTCAGGATCCTGGGCTGGCTGAGCTCCTTTGCACTGCTGGAAGGGCTGCGCTTTGCAGGCTCCCCGGCGTGCGGGCGACACCCACGTGCCTGTGCGTTGCTGCCTCTTTGCCGTGGCAGCTCCCACACCCGCTCCCTGGCTCCTGCCTCGGAGCTGCGTCCCCTGGCTGCATCACGTGGAAGTGGCTGACGGGCCCTGGAGCCAACGCAGCGTGTGGGAAGAAGGCTGAGATTCCTGTGTGTGAAAAGTCGTGCCTGCCGGCAGCCTGGGCTTTCCTGTGGCCTGCTTCCAGCCAGGAGAGCCCCTTCTGACCACCTGTTGGAGCAATCGTCTCTGCCCTCAGTGGGGCCGGACAGGATTCCCCGGGGGGGGGTCCAGCAGCACTGCTCTAAGTCCAGGCATATGGATCTCTACAGAGGAATGCAATGGGCTGGTTTCCCCACGGGTGTTAAGCCCATAACCCATGAGGCATTCCCAGCCATAGGAAGACTGAAGTCAAGTTCCCACGCAGAGCCCAAGCGGCTGGGCCGGATTCTTTGTCACCCGTCTCAAGATCCTGCATTAGGAGCTGGTGTGCTGCTGGCAGTTTGCTCCACAAGCTTCTGGGGGGGTTTGAAACAGTCACGCCAGTATGATGCTGCTTTGCTGCCGACCTGTGGTAACGTGCTCCCAGCTGCCATCCCTGACCGTGTCCTGCTCTGTCCCCCTTCCAGATCGATGACATCGCAGACGGTGCTGTGAAACCCCCACCGAACAAGTACCCCATCTTCTTCTTCGGCACTCACGAGACGTAAGCTGCACCCCCACCTGCGCTTCCTTTGCTCTTGCCTGCTTCCCCTGGGCTGGGGCCTCACCTCTGCTTTGTTTCCCCAGAGCCTTCTTGGGCCCTAAGGACCTGTTCCTATACGAGAAGTACAAGGACAAATACGGGAAGCCGAACAAGCGGAAAGGCTTCAATGAAGGCCTGTGGGAAATCCAGAACAACCCTCATGCCAGCTACAGCGCCCCTCCGGTGAGTGCTCCCGGGGTCGCCCTGAGCACGGGTGTCCTGCCTGTCTCCCACATCGCCTTGCCGCCTCCTGCTCCTGGCCGGAGTTTCTAGGGGTTGCCAGGTCAAAGTCTCCCTTTTCAGGAACTGCATAACTTGTCTTTATCAAATCTCTGACTTTCTTCCTCACTGGGGTCCCAGGGAAGCAGGCATCGTTCTCCCTGGTTTACAGATGGGATCCACAGAGTAAGTGACTCATCCAAAGCTGCAGAGAACACGTTTGTCAGAGCAAGCATCAGAACTAGTGCTTCTGGCTCCCCTCCCTGTGCCGAGACTGCTCACTGGTCCCACTGGTTCCCTCAGCAGAGGGGCCCTGACCCGATGGCCAGGACCAACGTTGCCAGTCTGGTTTCCCATTGATTTCCGTGGGCTTTGGGTCAAACCAAGAGGTGGCCCTTTGTGGTTGAGGTCGGAGTGCCTGAGGGATGCTTTGTAACAAAAGTTATGTGATGCAGTTTAGATCGTGGGGTCTTCAAGGAAGGCTTCCACAGCAGCTTTGCAGTTTGTGGCACTGGAGAGAGGCAGAAAGGGTTTCAAGGTGAGCCGCGAAGGGCAGATGGCAGGTATGTAGGGAAGGGCAGGTGAATGAGCGTGATGCAGCACAAGGTGGTGACTTGAATGAAAGAGGACTCTACTGGGAGCTGTCTTTGGTCCTAGATGGGTCCCTTAATGCTGTGCATGTGGGGAAAGGCTGCAGAGGGGGTTTTGGGGGACATGAACATTGGCTGAAGGGACAGAGAAGCTCCCTTTATGAGGTCTGCGTGATGTTATTGCACTTGAGGATTCTAGCGCTCTGTGAGGAGGGGAGCATTACCCTAGCCTTCCAGTGGGAGCTGTTTCAGGGGTCCTCTTTCTGATATCCCTGTCTGGGGATGTCCTGCTCTCTGTCTTCTCTATGCTTATCCCCTGCTCTCTTTGCCCTGGTGGGTGTTACTACATGTTGAGCAGTAACCTCCAACCACCCATCTCTCTGCCTCTGCAGCCGGCAAGCTCCTCAGACAGCGAGGTTGGCGACATCGACCCGGTAGCAGGCAGTGATGCAGGAGAGGATGAAGAGTCTGCGGTCGCTGCCATCCCCACAGCAGCCACTGAGAAGATGGAAAGCGACGAGGAGTCTGACAAGGGGAGTGATCACAGCGGGCTGAAGCGGAAGTCACTGGCTATGAAGGTACGCAGGCACTGGCTAGGCGAGACCAGGAAGATTGTTGTAATTTGTGCATGATGTATTGTAGCTGCAACATAAGACAGTTACTTTACTTGCTACTTAACTTCAGCTGCTTCTGGGCTGGAGTTTAGCTGCTGTCCTGTGCCAGCCACACTGTGCAGCAGAGGGATTTTTAGGTGGGGGTGTGAGAGCAAGCTTCCTCCTTCACAGGAGATGAGGTTGGGAGAACGGAACCATCCCAGTGCAGAACCTCATTCTTAACCCATTGGTTCTTGTAGTTGTCGCTGCCTACACACATGTACCAGGGTAGATCGAGATCTCTTGTCATGGTGTGTAGGCTGACCATGGGCTCGGGCTGGAGCTGTGAGTTTCTGACTAACCCTTGGCTGCTGCTCCAAGTTTAACAGAAAATAGTAAGAAACAAGGAAGGCTTGGCTGCTTCCCTGTGGGTTGTTTCACCATGTGCAGAGAGAATGGATGAGAGGAGCAGGCGAGCTTGCAGCTGCCCTCACAGTGATGTCTGACTTTAGGTGCCGGTGGCTAAACGACCCCGGAAATCCTCCAGTGACCTCGACCAGGGCAGCATGTCGCCGTCAGAAGAAGAGAACTCAGAAAGCTCTTCAGAGTCGGAGAAAAACAGCGACCAGGTGAGCGTGATTCCCCCCCACACACCACAGTATAGGGATGGGGCAGGCAGGCTCTGCTGGACTCACCAGAGACTGGGAGAAGGCAGTAAGGGAACAAGGTGGCTAAGCCCTCTCCCTGCTAGCAGCAGTAGCACTTAAATTCTTCCTAGGCCTCCCGTTGCTAAAGGGAAATGCTCGCAGAGGCATGAGCAGGCCTAGTCCTATAGCTCAGCCCCACTTGGTCCTATCCTTCCCAGGGAACTGGAGACAAGACACTGCCATCTCCTCTGAGAAACACTTGATGTTGGCGGCTCCCCTGTGCCTTGTTGATCTGTTCCGAGGCCTGGGTACTGGCCACAGTGTGGCTAGTGGTCCTGTGGCAGGTGTTTTGTGGGTGCAGCGGGCAGTATAGTCCAAGATGCTAAAATCCCAGGGATGCTTATGCCTTGGGCAGTGGCCAAGACATGGAGCCTAGATCCAAGGGTTATCAGAGGAAAAGTTCTCTCTGTTAGAACTGGGGCTGCTCCTCGCTCGCCTGGTGCCAGTTACTGTGTCTTTTGGGTTTCTTTCCCTCTCTGCATCGGGTCTGGGCCTGGGGATTGCTGCCAAGAGTTGGGGGGCAAGGAGAGATGCCTGGCTCTGAAACCAAAGTGGATGTTTCCCCATCTCAGATGTGCGTATGTCCCTTCCCAGGACTTCACTCCCGAGAAGAAGCCAGTAGCCAGGGCTCCCAGGAGGATGCCTGCAGGCGGGAGAAAGAGAAAGGTAAGAGCGGCCGGTCCTGTCCTGTTTCTGTTCCCTTCTCTCCAACCTGCTGCAGGACAGTAGGGTAGCTGGGGGCAGCACTTGATGTGGCCTGTGGTGAGTGCAGGGGGAGGCTGTAGACAGTCACCAGGCCCATTCTGGCTGGATGTTGGTGAGGAAAAACTGAGGTACTGAGCGTCTGGTTCTGTGTTGCTGGCCGTGTGGGACATGAGCATTGCGTGACTGGGGAGTGACCGGCTCCCAGCATGTAGCCCCAGGTTGAGGGGAGCACAAGAAGACTTGTCTTGGGCTTTGAAGGCCAGTGGGATTCCCTGGGTGCAGCTAGTCTGACCTCCCACACTTCAGGGGCCTGGGTAATCATGAGCCTCTGGACTGCTGCCTGCCTTCCTGGTGACACCAGCTCACTCTGGACACCACCCCCATCCATAGCGCCTGGAGATTGCTTCCTCTGTGTCCCACCTGGGATGGGAACTCTGTGATGTGGTGTCTGCGATGCAGGGGCTGGACCTGAGGCCTCTGCTGGTCCCTGCTCCCCTCCCCCTTCAGCACTCCATTTTCTTCCCTACTCACAGAAGGTGGATTCGGGCTCTGACTCTGACTCCAAAGCGGACTCGGAGGAGGAGGTGGAGAATGCCGCAGTGGATGTGGCCAAGTCAGACTCAGACTCAGACTCAGACTCGGACATGTCTGTGAAGAAGGCTCCTCGGGGCCGGAAGCCAGGTAGGGTCTGAGGGGTGCTATGTCCTATTGTCAGATTGCAGACATCCCGCAGGCTTTCCCAGGAAGCTGTGCTGGAGGGGAGCTCTCTGCTAAGCTCCTGAATGTGTTTGTGGGGGCCTTGATTGGCCCATACCTGAGTCTGTGGACTGAAGTCCGGGCCTTGGACTGGGTGACTCTCCCTTGAAGAACCCCTGGCCAGCCGCCTGTTGAAGGGGTGGGTCTTCTGCTTTGCTGAGCCCCTGACTGCTTGTGTCTTGCAGCCGAGAAGCCACCCCCAAAGCCCCGGGGCAGAAAACCAAAGCCTGAGAGAGTGCCCACCAGCTCCAGCAGTGACAGGTGAGGGCGAGTCCCGGGGAGGCTGGGCTGCCACAGGCTCAAATCCCTCACCCAGGCTTTGCATCCCCCCCCTGGCAGGAGCTAGCCCCACCCTGCCATCAGCACCTGCTGGGCTTTCCAGGTGACTGGATGGGGGTGGGTGGGAAGCTTTCTGCAAGGGCCACGGGTCCTGACCAGAGGAGCAGCACGTGGCAGAGGCTCGGCTCAGCATCTGGGTAGCAGTGTACCTGTGAGTCTAATCCCTGGCTCTGTCCACACTCGGTGAGCCAAGTTGCCTTGTCTGCCCTCCTGCGAAGACAGGCCTGGCCCTTGTGGTGTAATGAGTTCATTAACGCCCTAGAGGCACTTTCGACTTTCAAGACAGTGGCTCTTTGGGGCAGAGGCTGTGCTGAACTACATGTTTATACAGTGCCAAGCCTGACCTGACTGAGGCCTCTAGTGCTGCCCCAACATAAACGTTAAACAGTGGAGCCATGTGCATCCCCCTGCAGCTGGCGTGGAAGGGTGCTGCCCTCTGCTCCCCAGAGCAGGAACCTTGTGCATGGAGCCCTCCTGGCTGTGGCCTTGCCTCTGCCCTTGAAAATGGTGTCCAAATTGCTCTGTTGGCAGAGCTGTGCTGGCCAACCCTCCAGGGGATTGTAGCCCCTGCCCCTTCCCCAGGTGCAATGATCTCTGCTACCAGTGCTCAAACCAGTACCTTTGGGGCTGCACCTCAGCAGCTCCTGCTATGGGACCACCTCTCCATTTGCACTGCAGTAGTGCTGGTGACTCCTAGCAGTGCCGTGGCTGATGGTAAGGGACTTTGCATAAGGTGGGGTTCAGGCAGCCCTGGGGAGCAGAATGGCAAGGAGTACAGCTGGGTGACTGGACACCTGCTCCATTGGGAGTTGAGCCCAGGGATCCCTGCAGACCCAGCCTGAACAGGACATGTGGATGTTTGCTGACTCCCAAGCAGGTGGGGCTGGGGCTTCTTCACAGGGCTGGGGACTTCCTCCCAGTCATGTTAGCACCTAGACAGGGGAACAGGGGACTCTTGGCCATGCAGATTGGATGCCTACGACAGTGGTTCCTCTGGCAAGTGGTGAGAGGTGCCGACTGGGGGCTGTGTTCTTGTGGGTAACCAGAGGCCTTGGGTCTCTGGGGATATCAGTCCAGAGTCTCCTCTTGCTTTGATTCCCTCCAAAAAGGGAAATGCCCAGCAAGGGAGCAGGGAGGGCAGCCAACCTGAGCCACTTGGCATCCTCAGGGCTGTTCAGGGCCTGTCCGCTGCCCAGTTCAAGCATCAGCCTGATCCCCAGCCAGTGGGAGGGATGGCATGAGGCTCTGGAGAAGCAAGGCTGCAAGTGGGAGCGGAGCAGGGCTGTCGGCAGGGCCCACGCTGCCCTGACCTGCCTGGCTGTGCCCCCAGTGACAGCGACAGTGATGTGGACCGCATCAGCGAGTGGAAGCGGCGGGACGAGGAGCGCCGGCGGGAACTGGAGGAGAAGAGGAAGAGGGAGCAGGAAGAGGAGCTGCGCCGGCTGCGCGAGCAAGAGAAGGAGGAGAAGGAAAAGCGGAAGGAGAAAGCGGAGAAGGCGGACGAGGCACGCTCAGACAGCGACAGCAACCTCGACGGCGATGTGGCCAAAAGGGGCCGCAAGGGCCGAGCCAAAGCCCCGTCATCCTCTGACTCGGATGCTGAGCTGGAGAAGGAGGTGAGTGTGTGGGCACCTCGGGGAGCTCATATGGGTGCGGCCTCTGCATGCTGTTCCCAGCCAGAGGGGGCATCAGGGTGGGGTGGGACGTGTCTCTCGCAGACCCTCTCCCTGCCCGGCACTCTGGTGGGACCGTTCCCCATGCCCCAGGTGCAGCTCTTCTTGCTCAGGACTGGAGCAGCTGGGTGTCAAGGAAGCTTCCCTTGCCATGGGCTGTGTGAACCCTGGCCCTGCTCTCCAGCACTAGCAGGGGTGTTTCTGCCACCTGTAGCCCCCTGGAGTTGCACTGTGCTCACGGCAAGGGCCTCATGTTGGCTGTGTGCTCTGGTCTGCCTGGCACACTTTCCCCCAGGGGCTCAGCCCTGGCACAGCTGTCAGCACAGCGACACCTGGGCAGAACGACGCCATCTGGCCATGGCTTTGGTGACCTGCTCAGTCACAGCAGGCAACACACTGAACTTAGGCATTGGCTCCTCCTGTCTGGGTGTCCCTTGGGGTTGTTCTGTGAGCTGTTCAGCCAGCCCCAAATCCTGACCCAGTTCCAGCTTGGGCACTAAAGCAGCCCTGCAGCACCTCCCTGCCAGCTTCAACTGGGGTTTGGATTCAGGTTTCCTTAACTAGCATGGCTGTGAACCGATAGCCAACCCCTCCCTGGTGCCCTCCGCCCTGCCTATATCAGGAATGCAGGGCTTGACCAGCTGTGGAGAGTGTGGAGCTTTCATCCAGCAAGTGCCAGGCACTGCAGTAAAACCATCTCTGTCCTCCATGCTGCTCCGTCCAGTGCCAGAGAAGCCAAAAGAGCAGTGCTGTCCAGTGATTCCATTCCTGGCTTTGCCACTGGTGCTGCCTGAGCTTGGGAGTTGCAGCACTGCCCTGTACCTCGGTTTCCCCATCCATACACAGTCACTGTGGGGTTCAGTGTGAGGGAGGAGTCTGCTTGGGGCAGGAAAGTGGAGTGGTGCCAGGAGGCACAGAGGTGACAGCAGAGGCTGCGTGGGAGCCCCATACCTGGAGGCACATCTCCAGTGCCGCACGTGGGTGTGGGGGGAGGGAGCGCGAGCCACATCGCAGAAGGCTACGTATCCCGTTGGTGGCTCGGGGCCGGGGCTGTCCCAGGTGCATGTACAGTGCCAGGTGCTGCCCTCATCCCCTCTCCACAAGGTGCTGGAGCAGCCCCCTCCCCCTGCAGGGGTGTGGGGGAGATCACGGCTTGCTCATCCTCTGCATTGTTCTCTCCTCCAAGGTAAAGAAGCCTGGGAAGAAGCTGCAGCCCTCTGAGTTGTCAAGGAAACCGAATCAAAAGGAGAAGAGGGGCCGGGAGGAGAAGCCTCGCAACAAGTCAGCCTCCGCCTTCCCCCTCCCCTCTCCCCTTGGTCCCTCCCCTAGGGGCTGGTGGGGAGGGGTGGGGTCTCTTCTAGGGGTGGTGGGTGGAAGTTTCCCTTCAAGGGAGCTCCCTGCAGAGCTGCCCTGTGTCTGTGATGGGGTGGAAGCAGCCTCAGAGGAGGGGGCACATGGAGATGCCGGGGTTGGGAGTGGGAGGAGGTCTCTAAAGCCACTTGACTGTGGAGCCCTCTCGCCTGGGGGTCTGAGCAGCCTCAGGCCTGCTGTCATTGCAGGGCTGCTCCTCTGAGAGGGGGGAGCCTCTAGTCGGGCCCTAGAGAATCACTTCGTACTGGGGGGGGTGTTGAAAGCCCTGGGTCTGAGGTGATTGTGGCCTGGGGCTGGAAGTCGGGACTCCCGGGTTCCTTTGTCTCTGCTGGGGGTCTTCGTGCCAGCCCCGCAGACCGGTACTCGGCACCCACCTGGCGTTGTGCATTCGCTGTGGAGCCCGATTCCTCATCGGCTCTGAGCAGCCCCTGGCTTCGGCAGGAGCAAAGGGCTCGAGGCCTCTGCAGATGTGCTGGGCTGTCCTCTGTCCACATCAAGTCGTGGGCCGGAGCTCTGGGGTCCTGCCTGTGCGGTGCCCCGAGTTCCACGCCCCTGCCCTTGAGTGTGATGGGGGCCGGGGTGGGGGCAGTGCCCAAGCACTGAGCGGCGGCCTGGTTTCGTGCTCGCGTTTCCCTTATAGCCCACACCCCCGTCACCCTGCCCTGCAGGCCAGGCTACCCCTGGACAAGCTATGTGGGTAGAGCTGGCTGGGGGGAGGATTGTGAGGGTCTTGTCATCTTGCCCTGTCAGGTGAGGCATGGGAGGGTGGGGGGTTTCCAGGATTCAGACAGTCCAATATACAGCCTTGTCCTCTGGTTTCCTTTTCCTACTACAGACCCTTGAAAGTGGAACGAGGCCGGAAAAAGTCTGACACAATCCACGAGAGAAGGATGGAGAAGAAAAAGGGTGAGAGCGGTGCTCTGCCGGTCTGGGTGGGAGAGGGCAGGGGGGATGCTTTTCTGGGCAGGGCAGGTTGCCACAACATGGGGGTTTAGGGGCATCGTTCTGAAAGCATCTGGTGCGGTGCCCTGACTGGAACCTGTGGGATGTTGCTGATGGGCTGCCAGGGCAGGGGGCTGCTTTGAGGTGTAACGGAGCGAGGGGTCCTCTGCTCTGAGTGCATTCCCATAGCAGGCTCCAGGGAAGGGGAGGGGAGGGGGTCCTCTGCTGCGAGCCCAGCCCGGTCACAGGCCCAAGACCCAGAACATCCAGGGTGGGGCTGAGCGATGCCACGTGCTGTCCTGCTGGAGGCATACACCTCACGCTAGCAAGCAGGGTCAGTCTGTAGGAGGCTGATCTCTGCTGCCTCTGTCTCAGAGCCCACAATCGAAGAGAAACTCCAGAAGCTTCACAGCGAGATCAAGTTTGCCCTGAAAGTTGATAACCCGGTGAGTACTGGCACGGTGGGGGGTGGAATCCAGGGAGCCTTGGGGTCTGGCTCTCCTGCCCCATGCAGGCATCCCAAACTAGCCTGTGCGCACGTGTGCAATGCTCCCTGCCCCCACACTTGCTCGCGATGCTGGTAGCACTTTGTCCTCACCATGCACAACCCTGCAGGGCTGTGCAAGGCAGCATGAGCACCCCCTCTTGCTGTCACCAGTCATCTGCCCTCTTTCCCTGCCTGCTCGATTGTGTATAGCAGCCCCCTTGGCTGAAGCCTTGCAAGCACATGCCCGGGCTCGCAGCTCTGGCATGCTTGCTGAAGGCTGGCCCAAGTGGAGCACTCCCTGCTCTTCCCCTGTCCACGCAGACACCCTCCGAGCTGGTGCCAGGGCCTGCCAGTTGTTTCAAAATCTGTGTTGTGCTAGAGTTCGGCATCGTGTCCTGTTCTTGTGGGCTGCCCAGCAACGGATTGATGCCTCTGGAGGAGCAGTGCTCAGCTTGGCCCCTAGATGGTGCCACCATTTCTCCTTGAGCTTCCCCAAGATGTGCCACCAGTCTCGGCTCCTGGCCTGACTGGGTGCTCACCAGATGTGGGTGAACCTGGCACCCTCAAGGGGAGGCCCAGGAGAAGGCCAGAGCCAGTCCCAGCTGCTTGCAATCTTGGCTGCTGCAGGCTTTGCCTGTGTCTGCTCCTCAGCTGTACCCCGGGGATGAAGAGCGTTACCTTTATAGGAGCAGAGAAATGTGAAGCTGGAAGGGACCTTGAGACCACCTGGTGCAGGCCTCAGAGCTGAGGCAGGATCTAGTGGCAGGTGCTCCCTAACAACATAGGGCAGCAAGGGACCTCAGAGGACCAGTTAGCCCACCGCTGCTCCAGCCAAGGTCCCCCCCTGTCTCTACTTGCAGGTTGCCCAAGCACCCGATGACAGGGATTCCCCTGCCCCCATTGGGAAGCTGATCTGATGCTGAGTCACCCTCCTGGTTAGAAAGTCCTTCCTGCCACCTAACCAGCATCTCCCTTGTTGCAGTCTCAGCTCACTCCTGCTTGTCCTGGCCTGCGTGGGCACAGGGAACGGTTGCTCACTGTGTGTAATTGAAGTGTGGAACTCATTGCCACCCGGTGTAGTAGAAGCTGACAATTTAGCCAGTTTCACAGAGGGTGGAGGACATACTTGGAGGAAAGGGGCCTCAGGAGCTATTGAGCACAGGAGTGAGGGGCACGGCTTCTGAATCAGAACTTCCTAGACCTTAAATGCTGGAGGCTGCAAGTGAGAGAGGAGCAGGGGAAAACCCCTGGTCAGACCCAGTTCACTCCCTTTCAGCATCCGCTGTCTGCCACTGTGCGACACAGGAGACAACTAGAGGGACCCAGGGTCTGACCCAGTAAATGTCAGTTCTTATTTTCTCTCTGTACCAGTGCTTTCTGTCCTGGATGGGCAGTACCAAATCCCTCTCTGTATCAAATCTCGACCATATAACCCATTCTTCCCCATTTAGCCTGACTTTTTGCAAACCTCCAGCCAGGCAGCCACAGCTGGGTCCTGTGTCCTAGTGCTTCTCCTACCTTTTAGTGAGCAGGCTTTGCCATGCTGCATAGTGAGTCCAGAGAGGGATGAAGCAAACCTCTCTAGCTTCCTGAGCTCTCTGACCTCACTTCTTTGCCTACAGGACATCAAGAGATGCCTGAGTGCACTGGAAGAGCTGGGAACACTGCAGGTCACCTCTCAGATCCTCCAGAAACACACTGATGTGGTGGCTACGTTGAAAAAGGTGCCATGGAGAGGGGACGTGGGTGAGAGGGGAGGGGTGTGTACATGCATCTCACTCTTGGGCAAGGGCCACCTTGTTCCCAAGCTGCTGTCTGACGCTCCCTGTGCCTGTGGCAGATCCGCCGCTACAAGGCGAACAAGGATGTAATGGAGAAGGCCGCCGAGGTTTACACCCGCTTGAAGTCACGTGTCCTGGGACCAAAGCTGGAGGCCATCCAGAAAGCCAACAAAGCTGGGTCAGAGAAGGACAAGGGGGATGCAGAGAAGGACCAGGAGAAGCTGGCAGGAGGCGAGACACGGAATGAGAAAGGAGAGGAGGAGACGAATGCTGGTAACGTGGGTGCAGGCTCTTAGGAGGGGCCTGTTGCTTTCCTGGTGCCTTTCACAGGGCTGATTCTCGCTCCCTGTGGCAGCCCTTGTGGAGGGCCTGTCTGGTGGCTTCTGGAGGCAGGAGGAGGGGGTCCCAGCATGGGGAGCTAGAGGAGCTGCCTCTGGAGGTGCAAGTCTGCAATGGTGGCAGGTGTGCAGGCCCCCAACTTCCTGGGAGATCCTTGAACTCCATCTCCCATGCAGGGCAGGTGCCAGGCAGCCTTGGAGCACCATTTTGCTCAGGTTTTAATACCATAGGGTCGTGATGGATTAGAGCTAGCCCCTATGTGAGAAGTTTGGGGGAGCTTAGGGGCTCCAAGCCCTGTGCTTGGGGTAGGATGGTGTTTCCCTGCCCCAGTGAGGGGGTTGGCCTGACCCTGGTCCTTCCTGTATGCGTGGTGTGTTAGTACCTAGCTAATGCAGCCCTAATGTGTTGGGCCCTGCAGTGCATATCTCCCCCTCTGCCCCATCAGCTGATGGCTTTGCCCTCCTTGCAGCATCAGGGTTCACAACCCAGGATCCTACCCCCACCCCTACCCCTGCCAGCCAGCTCTGCGGGCATGGAGTGATGGTTGGGGCGTGTGCCCTTCTCCTGAGTGAGGAATGCTGATGGGGTGGCCTCAGAGTGAGGGGGCAGTCGAGCTGCCCTCGGGGCCTAGCAGCCAGGCCCTCAAGCACCCATCTGTCTTCTCCCTCCCAGACCTGCCAGGCCCTGTGAACGGCGAATCCATGTCCCAGAAAGGGGAGAACGCTGAGGAGAAGGAGCGGGACAAAGCGGCAGGAGCAGGCGACAGTCAGTGCGAGGCCCCCACCGAGGACACGCCCAACGAGTGAGCAGCAAGCACTGGGAGGGCAGGGCCTGCCGGGGGAGCTCTGAGCACTGGCCTCACTGGGCAGGGTGGCCGTGTGCTGCTGTCTGGGGCCACGGTGCCTCTCCAGGGCACGTGCCCATTCACAACAGCACTGAGGCCGGACCTGCTCTGGGGACAGGGGTCCTGCTAGCCCAGCCTCTCTGGCCTGTGCCATTTCCCCCCCCCCCCCAAACTCCCACCATGTGGCAGTGGTGTCTGTCATGATCATTACGAGCTGGGGAGGCAGTGATAAGCACATTCCTGTCCTCATGCTTGTCCATCACAGCAGGGTTGGGGCAGGCACTTGGGTGGCCTGCGGTGCATGGAGGGAGGTGCGGCAACCGCAGCCTCCAGCCCCACCCCCACGGGAAGTGTGACAAGTCTCTTGTGTTTTTCCTGCCAGCGCGCCAGACTATCCCGAGACTGACAGGCCTGGCCCAGACAGGGAGAGGGTCCGTGCTGCATCAGAGTCCGTGGATGACAATGAGGAGAGCTGAGACCATGGCTGGCGTGGAGAACGCCGCAGCGTTGCCCCGCCGCCACGGAGACCGGCCTCTGCCTTGCCCCGTGTTTCAGAGTCACTTCACTAAGCCACACAGTAGATGATGTCTAGGTCTTGTCCCTGCCCCTGCTCCTGGGACCGCCGAGAACTCTGGGGAGAGCCGCGTGTCGTTTGTACTTGTCCCTCTGTTTGGTTCTGGTTTTTGTTGGTTTTTTTCCCCCCTCGTCCCCCCACCCCGTCCCCACCCGATTCCTTGTGATTGCAGCCGACATGAAATGACTATAAAGGGTTTTTTAATGAACGCTCTCCCTCAGCCGTCTGTTTGTCTCGCTCTGCTGCCGGCTGCAGCTCACAGGGATGGGCAGGAAGCAGGGGCCAATGGTTTCTGCCCAAGTGGCCACACTTGGGGATGGGCACTGGAGAATCACACCAAGCTAATTCCTGCCCAGCACCGGAGTCTGTGCCCCTCTCTGCCAGCCAGGGACCCCAGGGTGGCTACCCGTTCCCAGCTGGCTTTGGACAGTTGCATCCTGGACCCCTGCCTTTTCCAGCAGGAGTGTGTGGCCCAGAGCAGACCTTGACACCAGGCTGGCTCTCTAGGGCTAAAACTTCCAGCTGGCAGGGACCAGAAGGCACCAGCCTGGTGTGAACATCCTTTTCATTGTGGGTTCTCGTGACCGCCCTTTGTGTGGCCATGCTGTGCAGCTCAGGCTCCCCCAACCTTGTAAGCAGAAACCATCCCAGCAGCCAGCACCCTGTGCTCCCCCAATCTGAAGCCCTCGGCCCTATCCTGTGGCGTCTGTGGGCTGCCGGAGACGCCCAGTTTGGCTCTCAGCGTCTCATTCCTCCAGCAGGAGGACGGAGCGTTCTCTGGGGCTACTCCGCTGGCTGCAGAGGGGGCTGGAGGTGAGGGATAGCTGCTACTCGGTACCTGTTGCTCGGGGGAGCAGGGGCAGCCGGCAGGGTTGGATCTGTTTGTCTCTGTCTGCCTGTCTTTTTTTTTTTTTTTTTGCAAGGATCTGAAGCTTTTGTACCTGTACAATAAAGACTTGCCCAGCTGACAAGGAGGCCATGTGTCAGCCTGTTGTTTGCCCTGCAGTCCAAGCACAGCATTGTGGGGCCTTGTCCCGGTGCCAGCTGGGGGAACCCAGCTGTGCTCAGCACCCTGCCAGTTTGTGGCAGCCTAGGGGCTTGGGCCTCTTGCTGCCGCCTCATGCCTTGTGTTTCTATGCACAAAACCCAAATAAAAGCCCAGGGCCTTTGACCCGGTGAACACCAGCCCAGCTGCAGCCAGCACGGGGCAGGCTCTGTGGAGGTTACTTGAGTTCTCTACTCCTGCGTGGGGTGAGGGGGAGAGCCGTGATTCCTAAGCGGGGCTCTGTGCAATCCTTTCCTATGAGCCCTGCAGGGTGCAAGCACCTACACATGGCTTCCAAGATGCACCTGATGAGTCCCAAGGGGAACGAGCTGTGGAAACCGCTCTGCCTGGCGCTGTCTTTTGAGCTCTGCCACAGATGAGGGGCTCTGGTATTTTTCCATTGTTGAGAAATGAGTGAGAGCAAAGAGCGGGCATGTTCTGGGCTGGGGGGCTGGAGTCCAACCGGGCCAAGAACCACTGGGGTAGGGGTCCTGCCAGCTGGGTGCTGGGGATGGGTCTGCACAGCACACCCCTTGCTGGAGAAGCAGCGCATGCTGCCCTGAAACGATGCCCTCTCCCCTGACTTGCCCCCGTCAGTGGGCAGAGCTGTTGTCTGAGCAGGAGGGGCAAGGCTGTGTTGGGTACTGCCTTTTGCTCCAGCTGGTATTGAGACAGGAGAAGCTTTTAAGTCCAGGCTGAGCCTTCCCAGAGGGGCTTGTAGGTTATAAACGGACCAAGCAAGCAGTGCTTTTTCCGCTCTTCACCCTTTCTCTTCATTTCACAAGACAAGGGACATGGCCAAGGGCACAGGGCGCCAGTGGAAAAGCCAAGAATTCATCCCTTGCCTCCCAAGGTTGAGCTGACAGCCCATCAAGTCAACCTTCGATGGCCATTAAGATGGGTCCATCTCCCCTTGCTGAGACCCTGCCCCTGTCTGCACTAAGCAACAGCTCATGGCATCTAAAGGGGTTGCATGGCAGAAAACCCGGGAGCTGCAGTCTCCTGGGTTTGGGCCAAATCCCTGGTGATAGAAACAGGGTGAGACACACCTTCCCCTGCCCTCTGCACTTGTGGCCCTGCTAGCCAGTGGCTTTGTTGCAGTGCTCGGGGCAGGGTGAGGAGAGGGGACCTCAAGCTGAGTTGGGCTGCAGCCAAAATGGACGTGGCAGGAGCCTCAGGGCTGCACTCACTTTTGTAGTTGTTTTTCTTTCTGGGAACCTGTAGTCCAGTGAGCTCCAGGCTCTCTTGTACATGCATGTGCGCACGCGTGCACACACGTACGTGCACCTACATGCATTGGGCTGGCTGAAGGGCCAGGGCAGAGAGGCACTGAGTTGAAGCCCGGGGGCGGGGGGGGCGAGTTAGATCATGGGCCCTAACGCATCTCACGGTCGCACACACTCACCCCTGCACTGCGCCGGGACCGGGACCGGGACCGGGACGTGCCCTCTGGACTTGGCCTTGATGAGGCTGAGCCTGGTGTTTGTCCTTTCCTGTCTGACGCTCTTGCCGGGGACAGTTCAGCGGTGGCTGCACCATGTCGACCAGCTCGTGGCCACGGGGCACCAGTCACTCAGCTCCTCCCTGCAGGCAAGACCCACTCCCACCCCCACTCTTCTCCAAGGACAAGGCCAGCAGGATCCTGCAGCAGTGGCTTATTAATGAGGGACCAGGCCAGTGCTGAGGACAAGCCCCAGAGGTGAGTGTGGCCCCAGGGAATGCGGGGCACCGGCCATCACAAGTCACCAGCACAGGCCTCAGGGCTGGGGCCAGCTGGAGCAGGGGGCATTGCCCCTCGTCTCAGTCCCCGCAGTCCTGAGGCTCATAGTCCTTGAGCACACGGAGGATGTCCCGCCGTTCCCCCTCGTCCTGCCCGGGCTGCCCGTCCTGAGCCAGCGACTCCATCAGCCATGTCACCGGCGGGTTCTGCACCAGGAACTCCACCAGCTCATCCATGGCTTCCCAGGCCCTGGCCACGCGCTCGCGGCTCTGGGCCAGCACGGCGCTGGACAGGTCCTGGAAGGAGGTGGCAGAGGAGAAGAAGGCATGCAGCTCCGCCATGCTCTGGTGCACCTGCTGCATCTTCTCCTGCAGGCTGGCAGGCAGCCCCTGGGCACCAGCCATCAGGTTCAGGTAGGTGCTCTGCAGCTCCTGGGTCAGGTTGCGGGATATGGCCAGGGCCTGGGTCTCCACCTGCGAGGGACAGGGCAGAGCTGAGTGCTGCTGCAGCTGGCCAGAGCGGGAGCGGGGGTAGTGATCCAGCCCAGCTGCCTGGCCCAGTACCTCCAGTGCAGGGGTGCCACCCGCCACGGCCTCCTGGCTGCCCCCTGGCCCGCTCTCATCGCCCGGCTCCTGCCTGCGGTGCACCCACATAGCCTGCAGCTTGTCCTGGCTGCTCTGCACCTGCTTCTCCGTGCCCTGCTGGATGGTCTCGATCTGCAGCAGAGAGGGGAGGGCAGCACTGTGCCAGGGGTGTGGGGGCCCACAGCCCAGCCCCGGCAGAGTACAGGGTTGGGACGGGGCATGGGTGGGTCTGGAGGGGGGAGCAGGGTGCAGAGACGGAGGGGAGTGGAAGGGGACTAGGTGCAGAGATGGGGCGGGAGGGTCTGTCCTGTGGACACAGCGGGTGGGATGGGAAAGCAGGACCAGGATGCTTGCCAGGACTATGGCAATGGCCTGTCCTTGTCCAGCCCATTGTGGGATCGGGGGGAGTTGGTCCTCACCAGGTCGACTGTCTGGTGCAGCTGAGAGAGGCTCTGGCGGACGTTGCGCCGGGTGCGCTGCAGCTTGCTCAGGGCCAGGGCCAGGGCACGGTTGCGCAGGCTGCTGGACAGGGCGCTGAGCCGCAGCAGGCAGCCCGGCTTGCTGCGCGGCGGCGGGGGCAGAGCCGGCAGCCCCTCGGTGCCCAGCACCCGGTCTGGCAGGGGCAGGCAGTGGTCCAGCCACTCCTCAGAGGTGTCCAGCGCCCGGTTCATGCTGCGCAGCACGAGCTGCCCCACCTTGCAGCCCAGCAGGGCCCGGATGCCTTTGGCTGCAGTCGTGGCGGGGTTCGGGGCGGCCGTGAGCGTGGGGCCAGGGATCACAGCCTGTGTTGTGCTGGGGCCCGCAGGCATAGCCTAGAGACAGGAGTCAGAGTCGGGGGGAGGAGGGGTCAGAGGGTGCAGTGCCCTTTGCATGCTCATGCCAAGATGCCAGCTGCCCGCCAGCCTAGGGCACTGCTCTTCCCCCTAGCAGGTGAGGGAGTCTGGTCCAACCCCTCTCTGGAGCTCCAGGCACCCTGCTCTGCTCTGCCACCGCCTCTCTCAGTGACCCCAGGCAAATCCCTTTGCCCCTGTGCCCAAAGGGGACTGTGCAGCCAGGCAATGCCTCTGCCAGTGCTGGGATGACAGCATCGCTGTGCCCCCACCTCGAGTTACAGCCCTGGCGAGGGGCTGAGCTGGGGCTACCTGCTCCATCAGGACGGGCAGCTCCTCCCCTGGCTCTCTTGGGCCCTCGCTTTTGTTCTCCTGTGTCGTTCCAGCTGTAGGACACACGGACGGACGGACGGATGCATGGATGGCCGGCCGGCCGCTGGGTTACTGAACAGGGGGGAGCTCCCTGCACAGAGCAGCGCGGCGGGAGGCACCTGGCTGTGTTCAGCGGTGACCCCGGGCTGCTCAATGCTGTGGGGCACCTGGGAGCCCTGGCGCCACCCTGCAGCCACATGGACCTGGGGTAGGGATCAGAGCCAGAGCACACCCCCTCCCCGCCCCCCGCAGCCTCACCCCGAGCCCCCCACCCCCTGCTCCAGCCTCTCCCCACCACTCACCAACCAACTCCTGCTCCGGCTTCAGCTCCACCGCTGGTGCCAGCTTTGACTCCGGCTCCAGCTCTGGTTTCAGCTCCGGTTTTGGCTCCTGCTCCTGGTCTGGCTCTGGTTTCGGCTCCGGCTCCGGCTCCGGTTTCAGCTCCAGCTTCACCTCCAGCTCTGGCTCCGGCTCCGAGGCGGTGGGCTGGGCATGGCCGGTGTCCCCCTGGGTGCTGGGCTCAGGGCTCTCGGCTGCCAGCTCGTACTCAGACTTGGCGCTGAAGGCGCTGTCCCAGGCAGGCGGAGCAGCGTCCTGGTTGTAGGGGGCAGCGACCCTGCCACGGCTGAACACCCTGTTCACTGCAAACTGAGCGAGGGAGTCAGCCGGGGGGGGGAAGGGGCTCGGGGGGTCATGGGGCAGGTAGCAGGTGTCCCTCTGTGCCCTGTGGGCAGGCCTCCAAGCAGCTGGGGGCCCCCGGGCATGTCTCCCACCCAAGCCAGGCAGCAGGGAGCAGCCCCGAAGCCAAGCCCTGGAGCAGTGGGGCCCAGGGCACCCCCAGCCCCAGCCCCAGCCCCATGCCAGGGCGGCACTGCCCCACCTGCTCCTCCTGGTCGAACACGAGTGTCGGGTCCATGTCGGTGGCATCTGCCATCAGGCTGTCGTCGCTGGGCAGCAGGGGGGCATCGAGGGCTGCTGGGGGGACAGGGCAGGAAGAGCTGGCGACCTGGCTAGGTGAGAAGGCCTACATACATGGAGAGAGCCAGGCCTGGCGGTGGGGGAGGCACAGATGCATGAAACATTTACCCCAGTGCACCAAGGGGAGCGGACAGATGCCCTGAGCCAGGATCGCAGCCGCCCAGGTGAGGACGCAATGGTGGCGCAGGGGCCGTGACTCCCAGACACCCGCACTGGCCTCGCGCTGCTGGGACACGGCCCCAGCACTGGCACCAGGAGGCAGGTGGGGCACAGGGGAGGCAGCACAAAGCCCCTGGCCGGCCCCATCACGCTCGCACTGCCCGTTCGTCCCCGCACCACTCAGACCCCCGCCGAGCCGGGGAGGAGGCTGCGCTCCCCTGCCCAGGGCTGACAGGCCACGCCAGCCCCCCACGGGGCATCCTCCCAGCACGTCTTGGGGCCACGCCACCCACCTGCCAAGCAGCCTGGGGCTCAGCCGGGAATCAAGCAGCCCCTGAGCGCCGCCATCCCCAGCCTCGTCGCACCAGCTCAAGGACGCTGGTGCCTGGCCAGTGCCCTCCGCTCCACAGAGCATGGGGCTGGGGGCCGGCGGGGTGGTCCCGGAGGGCAGGCTGCTGCAGAGGGGACAGGACTACTCACGCTCTGCCATGGTCTCTGTGCACGGGGCGGGCGGTGGCAGTGCCCGCGGAGGAGGCGGTGTCCCCGGCGGGGCTGGCGGCGTCTCCAGCCCTCCCCAGGCTGCGCCCAGCCCGCGGGCAGATGCTGGCACTATTCTGTGACGCCTTTGTGACCTCAGCGCTGTGACCTCGCCCCGGCTGGGGCAGCGCCACCTGCACCCCGGGCCTGGACAGCACCCGAGCTGCCCCTTCCCGAAGGGACCGGCCACAGCCCTGCAGGGCAGAGCCCCGTCCTGCCCCTGCTCTGCTGGGCACGTCCATCATCTGGTGCTAGCTGCACCATGGAGGGCACTGCGCGTCCTCCTCCAGCTCAGGGGTGCCCCAAGCACGTGGGCTGCAGGCACCCGGGGGGGCTTTGGAAGTTGCCCTCTGGGCACGCTGGATTAGGGCAGCGCAGCCAGCCCGGGAGGGTGATACAGTGGGGAGGGGCATCGATGGAGCCGTGGTGGATGAGGAAGGGAGACCCGGCTTGGGCCGTGCCTCCCCAGGGGCCAGGCTGTGGGGGGCATCACGGGCTCGGTTCTACAGCAAGGAGCTGGAGGGGCAGGAGCGCACAGCACTGCCAGCCTGGGAAGGGCTTGCCTTGACACCAGCAAGGGGTGCTCCAGCCCCTGGTCTCCTCGGGGACCAGCGCTAGAGCCAAGGAGACCTCAGCCCTGCCGGAGCCGCAGGAGAAGGGCTGGGTGCTGGAGGGAAACCCACCCCCGTAAGCCTCGGCTTGCAGACCAAGGGCCTCTGAGCAATGGGGTGACCAGGCAGGTCTGCCCCAGGAGAGGGGAAGCCGTTACCGGAGCCCGACACACCACACCAGAGGCTGCAGCTCCAATGCAAACCAAGGCTTTATTTGGAGAGGTTAAATGCTGCAGCGTGCAAGGTAGAGCTGTGGCGCGTGGGATCACACCGGCTGCCTGCCCCCTGGCTTCCTTCAGCCCCACTGCCCCGAGCCCGCTCTGCGGGATGTGCTCGTCCCCAGGCACGGGGCACAGGTCTGGCAGGCGAGTGCTGGGGGCGCTCAGGGCATTGCAGAGCGTTGGAGCCCAACATCAGTTTCAGGAGCATCTTTGTGGCCTAAGGGCACCGCTGCAGGGCCGTGGCTGGGAAAGCTTCCCGTGAAACACCCCCTTGGGTCAAACATCCCTTGGCCAGGGCCCTGCTGTCCTACCTCACCCTACAGAGCCCCGGTGCTTATCTGATGGGCCTAGCCCCCCCAGGCTCAAATGCTCGAGCCTGGAGCCCGGCAGTAGCTCGAGGGAGCCCAGGCCTGTTCAGACATCGCTGGTGGGAAGAGGGTCGCAGGTGCTCAGAGCCTCAGAAGAGCCTGGCTGTCCCACCCCCAACCTGCACCTCGGGGACGTAGGCAGTGGGGGGACAAGCTGGTCTGGTGCCGGGTCTGAGCAGGCTATAGAAGAGCAGGCTGAATTTGGGCTGCAAGCAGTGATATGCCCCCCCCATACAAAGACCCCCATGAGCAAGGCAAGAAATGCCAGGAATGCAGAGCTAGGGACGCAGAGCCGGGTGAGAGACAGGGGCCTGGCACTTGGGGCAAGTGGCCTGGGGGCTGGCGGGACGCTACTCCGTTTCCATGTCCTCTGGCTGTCTGCCGCCCGGGGCGAAGGGACCCACGAGCCAGGAGAGCGGCATGCTCTGCCCCACGTGCTCCACCAGCTCGTCCAGCAGCTCGCGGGCTCGGGCCACGCGCTCCCGGCTCCGGCTCAGGACGCTGCCCGGCAGGTCCTGGAAGGAGCCGGCGGCCGAGAAGGCCGCGCGGAGCTCCTCGGCCTGCTGCCGCACCTGCACCACCTTGTCCTGGATGCTGGCGGGGAGGCCTTGGAGGCTGGATGCCAGCGTCTGGCTGGCGGCTTGGAGCTGCTGGGTGAGGCCGCGGGACATGGCCAGGGCCAGAGACTCCACCTGCTAGGAGGAGACAGGGCCGGGTCAGGCGGCCGGCTCCCCCAGGCCAAGGGCCAGGCTGGTAGAGCAGAGCCCATGTCACCACCTACCTCCAGCTGCTCAGGCATCACGCCCTTGCTGTCGGCCTCCCTGCCCTGGCCCGCACCGGACTGCGTCTGCCTCCACTCCAGCCACATCTGCTGCAGCTTCTCCCGTCCGCCCTGGACCTTCTGATCGACCCCCTGCTTGACGTGCTCCATCTGGAAGGGGAAGGGACCGGCTGGGTCAGACGCCTGGGCGGGGGCCGGCAGGATTGCTTCCCGGTGCCCGGCATGCCCAGGCAGCATGGCATCCCTACCAGCTCGATGGCGTGGTGGAGCTGGGCCAGCCCCTCCTGGGTGCTCTGCCGGACGCGCCGCAGCTTGCTCAGGGAGTGCTGGTAGGCCCGGTGCCGCAGCTTGCTGGACAGGGAGCCCAGGCGCACGAAGTAGCTCTGCTGCTGCTTCTGCTGCTCCACTGAGGCCACGTCAAAGCCCTCCACTGCTGTGGCCAGCTTGGCTGGAAGCAAAGAGCAGAAGGCGCAAATAGGGGGAGGTTTGTGGTGGCAGCGGTGACAGTGTCCCCCTCCCTGGAGCACAGCGCTACGGGCAGAAAAGCTGGTCCCCAGATCATGATGCCTCTGTCTGTGTCCTCCTCCTCCTCCCGCTGCACCCCATGGTCAGGGCATGGGCTGCTCGAGCCCCCAACTACCACATGGGGAGGGTGGGCTGCACCTCCGGGCATCAGGAGCATCTCAGCTTGCAGACTGCACCCCCCACCATGTCCAGGAAACAGAGCCCCCCCACCGCTGCTCACCCAGCTCCTCGTTGGTCATGGGCAGGTAGTGATCCACCAGCTCCTCCGACTTGCCCAGCACAGCGCCCACGCCACTTGCCACCATCTGCCCCATGGCCGAGCCCATGACTGTGCTCACGCCGCTGGCCACAGCCGCCCGGGTCAGCTCCACCCCGCCCTGCACGGCACCCTTGCTGAAGTCCACCGCGCCGGTCACGCGGCTGCTCACGGCGCTGACGCTGCTGGAGAGGGCATCCTTGGCGCCCGTCACCGTGGATGTCACCAGGTCCTTGGTGTCGGAGAGGATCTAGAGGGGTAGAGGCAGGCATGAGGGGCGAGATGGAGGGTGGAGACAGGCATCACGGGAGAGGGAAGGGGCACTGCAGAGCCCCGTCTCAAGGGCAGGGAGGGCGCAGGGCCGGGTGCTCAGCAGTGCAGCCCTGCCCTGGGTCCCGCTCACGCCTTACCTCGTAGGCACAAACCAGGGCATCTTCTCCTGCCCTGTGGTCCCAGGCTGCCCATGCCCCCACAGCCAGATGCTGGGCACTGGAGCACCTATAACCCTTCTCCGGTCACCCAGCCCTACGGGCATCCCACCCACCTCCCGTGTGGCAGGAGCAGGGACATCACCTTGTCTGTGGGCTGCTGGAGGATGGGCAGTGTCTCCTCCAGCTTGTCCAGCCCCTTGCAGGCATAGTCATTTGCCGTCGAGACTGCAGGAGGGAGAGAAGGGGTTTAGCTGCCCCAAGGAGCTGAGAGGAGCCCCAGCCCTGCTGCCCCGGCACCCGGGACCCCAGGAGCCTCCAAGCAGGGCTCGAGGGCAAGAGAAGCCGAAGCTGGAAAGGGAATGGGGAGCAGGGCTGGAAGGCGGCAGAGAGCAGGGGATGCTCATGCCTAGCGCTGAGCACAGAGGAGCCATCGCAGGCCGCCCCAGAGCTTAAGCCACCGGTGGACGCAGCCGCCTGGGCAGACGCATCGAGGAGCCTGCAGCCGGCTGCAGCAGCAGGGAGCTCAGCCCCCGGCAAGCTGCACAAGCGCAGCCGCCAGGACGCCCCGCCTGCCCCCCCACAACTCACTCTGTGGCTCCAGCTTGGCAAGGAGGGGCTGGGCCCCACTGGCGGCCACGGCGCCAAGGGTCTTCACGCCCTTCTCGGCCACGTCGCACACGGACCGCACGTAGGGGTGGGTGTCCTTGGTGGAGGCGTAGGCTGCCGAGACCATGTCGTAGGCCGAGCTCACCAGGGGCAGGCTGGCCACGCGACTGGCCAGGTTCTGCTGGGGAGAAGCCAGGGGTCAGCGGGGCCCTGCACGGGCCATGAGCCGCCACGCCTGGACCCGACGCCTGGTGGGCAGGGGATGCCCCGCCAGTCTAATCAGCTCCCGGGGAGCACGGACTCCCTGCCCCAGCATGGGGTGCAGGTAAATCGGGGGCCTGTAAGTCTGGGCATGTAGCAGAGCACCTTACTAGCCATGGGAGGCTTTGCTCGAGGTGTAGGGGGTGCGGGCTGCCCCGATGCCCCTTAGTGGCGAGATACTATAATAGTTGCCCCCCCATGTGCAACTGCTTCTGCATAAGGGCCCGTCCGTCTGCTCCTAAACTGGGGGGAAGGTACACCAATGTACAGCATCACCCGGGGCAAGCTGGTCAAACCAATGCTTCTGTGCCGGGTCTGCCGACCAGGAGGACTCATGCCAGTCCAGCTCCAGCTTGCACCGACAAGTGCCCTCCCACGGGCATCAGCGCAGCTGCGGCCAGGTTGGCTACGAGCGGACGTCTCGGGTCACCGCACCGTTTCTCCCAGCTTGGGCTGCTGGGGTATTCAGGTGAAGGGTTGAGACCCCGGAGCTCCCTAGTCGAGAAGGGAGAGCGCGCGGGGGTGCAGGGAGGGGCAGAGGCTGCCCAAGGGTCTGGCCTGTACCCACCTGCTGCTCCAGCTCCAGCTCCACGCCCGGCTCCTTCGGGGAAGCCTTGCTGGGCTCGGGAGACGTCATGGTGGAATCTGGGGCTACGGCAAGGAGAAGATTAGCTGGTGCAGGCGGGCGCCTGCCTCCCCAGATAAGCCCAGAGTAAACTCCAGGGCTATAAAGCCTGGGCAGAGGTCAGAGCAGTGTGGAAACAGCAGCCTCCGAGGGCTGGGTGCAAGGAAAGAGGTTGAGTAACACCCCTGCCGGTCCCGAGGGACAGGGGCCACCCAGCGCTGACGACACCCCGTGGCAGATACGCTCTCCAGTCCAGGGTGCAGCAGGCGTGCGGCTACAGCCCCAGCGGTTGTGCAACAGCGGGAGTGAGGCCTTCCTCCGCAGCCTTTGCAACACCCCCCCGCCACTCGCTGCCTTTGGGCTGCGGCCGAGGCTGCCTCCTGCCGTTGGCTGGCGCGGGGGGGCCATCCCATACCGAGCTCGGGCAGGGGAAGCTGGGGGGCGAATGCAAAGCACGGGCACTGTTTTGCGCAAGCTGCCTGTGTGGGCTATTGTGCACTGCACTGAGGGCCTTTGTGGGGCTGGGCCGGCTCCAGCGTCGGGCAGGACGGAGCGCAGCACGCGGCCCCGAGAGGGGCCTGCGGCACCGCAGGAAGCCACAGCTGAGCACACTGGGGTCCGGTCCCCGGGGTGGAGCAGGCACGCTCAGCCCCAGAGCCCGGGGCCGCGGGAGCGAGAACCTGGTTGCAAGGACTAGATGCCTTCTTGGCTCCTGGCTCTGCCACCATGAAGCCGGCTAGGGCAGAGCTGGCAGCCTTTCGGGCTGGGAGAGCGCGGAGGGAAGGGCCCCGCGTTCGCTTGGCTGGGAGCGGCTCGGTGAGCACAAGGCAGGAGTGGGTGCTGGTTTAGAAAGAGCGGCACGGCCCGGCTCGGTGCTCCCCCACCCCAGCCTAGAGCACAGACACATCTTGTTTCACCCCGGGTGCAACGGGGGGCTGCAAACTGAGAAGCTGCCGGATGCCCAGGAGGGACCAGCACGTCCTCGCCATGCTGGAGCAACAGCTCCAGCTCTGGAGGTGGCATCGCTTGGAGCCTGCAGCCCGGGGTACCGGAGCTCCCCAGCCTGCCAGGGGTGCGTCTACACACACGATGGAGGCCGGCTACCATCTCCCAGACAAGCCGAGCTACTGCAGGTTTGCTTCCCCAAGCCTGGCTTGATGGGGGCAGTAGGCTGGCCTGCTGCTGCCGGCGAAGGGGAGCACTGAAGCCCTCCAGTGCTGGTTTGCAAAGCCCTGCTGAGGCACAGGCAAACTTGGCTACACCCAGAAACCCCCCCACAAAAAATGCACACACACATGCACACCCACTGCCAGTGAAGTAACCAACGCAGCCGAAAATCTCTCACCTCCCTTCCCTAGGACTGCCCGCTGCTCCAGCCGCTCCAGCAGCCGAGCTGCCCCCTGCTCAGCCTTTATAGGCCAGTGGGGAGCCCTCCCCTGGCAGGACTGCTCCAGGAGGCAGGGGAAAGGGGTCTGGCTAGTCACACGCGACTCCTTTCACCCCCTGGGCTGGAGTCCTGGGTCCCGCCCTGGTGAGCCGTCATTGTCTGGGAGCTCAGGCCTCGGGCTGCGATGTGGAGGGCAGGGCGGGCTGGGGGTAATTCCTATCTGGGTTTCATGCTGGCTGCGCTGGGGTGGAGGGTGCCCAGCCACACCAGGGCCTACATCCCGCTTCCAGGGAGCTGCTTAGCACAGCCCAGGGGCTGGGTCAGGCTGTGAGGAGGCATCTCTTGCTGGGGGCTGGTGGAGGTTAGAGGTCCATCTCCTGCATCAGGAAGCAAACTGATCCCACCTACTGCCCTGAGCTCTGTGCCAGGGGCACCGGACCCCCCCGGCTGCTGCTGGGGCGGGAGGTACCAGACTTGGGCACCGAAGGGCAGACCCCAGCCAAAGCCACTCTCCCCCCTCCCTGCCTCCCCTGCATTTACCTGCTGCTCTTGGGGACAGCACGGAGACCCTGGGCTCCCACCCGTGGTACAAGCTGTCACGAACCAGAGCGTTAAATGAGATGACCTGTGATACCGTGCCAGCCCGAGGGTGCAGACACGGTGCTGGGTAAAGTCCAGCACCATGCAGATTGGGCACAGTGCAGCCAGGTCCACTCCCCGCCCCCTACATCCACTGGGAAAGCAAAAGTAAAGTTGGCGTCACTGCCACACCGGCCACCCCAAGGCCACGGGGGATTCCTGCAATGCAGCCACCTCCAAGGAGGAGCACCGCTGCCGCCCGACAGCAGAGCCAAGCGGCATCCAGGGCAGCAGCCAGCCCCTGCTGTGGAAAGGGGAGATGTGGGATCTGTCTTGGGGGCCCACTGCAGGCCACTCCCCCAGCCTGGTGGCAGCAGCATGTCCAGGGCTGCATCTCAGTGGGGCTGGAGATAGCAGGATGCCTTGGGTGAAGGGTCACACAGTGGCTGTTGCAGCCTGGCAGGTGCTTGAAGCAGGGAGTGTGGGGCAAGCTAAGCAACAGAGCCCACGTGAAGCAGGAGGAGGATGCAGGACCTCGCCCTGTACACTGAGGTGGCTGCATACCGAGCCCCTGCCCAGCTGTGCCTTTGCAGGCCAACAAGACGAAGCCCCTTGCTGTCAAACCTGGCTCCAAAGAGAGCTCATTGCTCCTGGAGCCATCCCCCAGCTTCCACTGCTCGCAGCCCCGTTTCAAGGGCAAGGCCCTGGCAGCCAGAATGGGAGAGAAAGGGTAAGGCTGTTTCCTGGGAGGGAAGTCTCCCATGAACGGAGGCCAGGGCCAGTTGCAGGCCCCACAGTTTCAGACAGGGGCAAAGCAGGGAAGAGATGGAGCATCCAGTGCTGAGGAGCAGGCAGGGGGGGAGGGGGAGGAGGAGGGCTACCAGTCAGGCATGGAATTGCCCTGGGGGAGCTTGGATGGTGCTGATCATGCCAGTGACTCTATACTGTGCGGGGTGGGGGGGGCTTGTGTCCCACAGACTCATGGAGGCTGAGCCCCATTCCCAGGTCTCCAGGGCAGCAGGCTAGTGCCAGGCTGTGCCCAGGTCTGAGGCTGGGAGCCCAGGGGATAGCTTGAGGAAGGAGATGGAGCATCTTGGTGCACCCAGCCCCTCTGTATGGTTTCCCCTTCCCCTGTTGCTAGAAGGGGCTGTGCCCCCACCAGTACAAAGGTGACAAATCTGAAAGGATCCCACCCTTCTGAGCACCTTGCACAGGAGCTGGGAGAAGCCACCTGCCTTTGAAGTGCCAGCAGGAGACAAGGGGCCAAGGATCAGAGCCCAAGGTCACATTCACACCGTGAGCAGGAACAGGGCTGGGACTCAGACCCCCACCAGGTAGGGTCCTGCTCCTGGGAGGGATAGAGCCAGGATGCAAGGAGCTGCAGGGCTGAGCTGAGCAGTGCAGGGAGGATGGCACCAGGCACTCCCAGTTTCGTGGCAATCAGTACCCAACTGAGCAAGGGCCAAGCCTGTGCAGCACTGCCCAGCGGTCTGAGGATTGCACCTTCCCCTTGCTGGGGCCACAAGAGCAGCACCCCAAAGATGGCACAAAGAGGCTTAGTGATTTCCTTCCTTCCAAGCCCCCTCTGGGCTTTCCTCCAGGTCCCGGGGTGGGGGGGCGGCAATGCCCAAGTGCCTAAGAGAGACCTTCAGAGCCTGCACGGCTCAGCCCCAGCTCTGGCAGCTGTAGATGGGAGGAGGGCAGGATCCCTCTACTGATTTCCTACCTGGAGAAATTAAAGGCACAGTAAAAAGAGGATGCAGCCAGGTGCTCTCAGCAGGTCCCTAGAGCCTTGGCTCAGTCCAGCACCCATATATTGCACGCCGAGCAGACTGGGATCCACAGCCAAGGACCTCCTATGGCCCAGGTGGGTTGGTTTTACCAGCAGCCAGCCCTGGAGCACAGGTCAAGCAGCACAGAGAGGGGACAGCATGTCAGAGGGACTAGTGCCTCCTGCTCAACTGCCTCATTTTCTTGTACTCAACTGGGGAGAAGCCTTGGCACCTTGCTGGCCCCAGCTTCCCCGCACCCTGCCCCACCCGAGCAGCCTGGGGCACCACGCCGCTCAGGCTGCAGGTGATGGTTGCACTGGGGGTGGCTAGGGTACAGCTTCCCTGCTACAGGCTCTGAGGAAGACATTGGGCTTGGAGGAAAAGGAGTGCAGCCCCGTGATCAGCGAGGAAGGCTGCAAGCAAAGGGAGAGCAGCTGAACACATCTCCCTTGCATGTTAGCAGAGGTGCGAGCAAGGCCTCTGCCAGCCCTGATTCTGGGTCTCTAGACCTAACCCTGGCTTGGGAGAGAGCAGTATGGGAAGGCTTGCTTGCAGCCGCTGGCTCGGTGCCCTGGGCTCAGCC